>NC_050073.1:103461063-104696492 GCF_009764565.3 Dermochelys coriacea
TCGGTATGAAATCTTACAGAGCTCCGGTTTCTTGAGATGTTAGGATGAGATTTGACTTTGCCTGTTCTTAGAACATCCAAGTTTAAGTTAATTTGGTTAGAAGGAAATGCAGTGATGTAGCTCTTCCTGATATGGAAACAGTTATTTTGGCATTTATTAGATTTTTAGTGCACACTTACTCATCTCTCCTATATCTGATAGCTATTCCGTAGAGTTAAGGGGGCTTAACCCTTTCTTTTTTTCTAAAAGTTCATACTTATTTATTGAAAAGAATATAAAACTTCTATACTTGTTTTTACTAAGTGTTGAATTCCTTCTGATTATTAAAAAAAATCCAGACAACAAAAAAGTCAAACTAAATCAGTTTTCATTGTCCCTTTGCCCTGCACAGGTAAAGTCTGACCTTTTGACCCTAACATTTTTCAGTGGTGCAGCTCTGTGAAAATAAAATGAGCTCCTTAGTGCAAACACTGGTCTAAGACAATGCCCTGTGAGGGGAATTTTTTTGGTTGTTGTTTACTTGAAGCAGATAAAACACCCACCTTAAACCCACCCTCTATTCGGTTCAGCAGCACCTCCATACTCCAATAAACCGTTTTCATTCCATCTGGCGTGCGTTTGCTCTGAAGACATTTTCCTGTCAATCTCTCCCGCCACATTAAAAATCTGTCATTACTATTGCATTGCCGCCTGGCTCCTGAGATTTGTCTGACTGCTTTATTGCTCCTCTCATTTTTTTTCTCTGCTACAGCCGAGAAGCAGAAATAAAGGTTTGTTGTTGAAACATGGCCGCAAGGAAAGTAGGAGGCACACATCTGTCAAGGTATTACCTTTCTTCAACCAGGGATTAAGGTGTTTTACTGCTCTCGCTACTGAGCAGTCACACTGAATAAATTTTCTCAGTGGAACATAAAAATGAACTCATACATTTTGAACTGGGTTTCATTCTTTCAAGCCAACCCAGATAATTATGCAATGGCATCAGTGTTCATGGGGAAAAAGGAAAGTCAGGAAGGATTTTTTCCCCTTGAAATTTGCATTATTTAAATGCTTATCAGGGAGACAAGTCTGAGGCACCTCAGTATTGGGGAGGAAAATGTTTTCACTCATCCTTTTCCTTTTGTTGTTACCAGATCCCATTGCAAAGTCAGGTAGAGTACAGGACTTTACTCCTTTTGTTTTGTCTATATGCTCTCAAAACATGCCTTGCTGTGAATACTTACTGCTAACTCACATGGAAGTAAGCTGGATCAAATTTTGATTTTTGACACATTGTCAGTCTGGCAACTCTAAAGACACTGACAGTAACATTAACTGCCATGTACCTTGCCCCTTCCTGCTGGTGGAACGTAAAGGACTATCACTTGGTATAAATGAAAAAAGCCTATGTATAAAGGTGGCTGTTACACTGGATCAATATGTGCAAAATAATACTTCAAACCTACAGCCACCAGAAATCTCTGGAATCATCATCTCGTTCACTTGATAAGCTAGCTCACATAAAGTAGAAGGGATAACATGAGGACTAAACCTGATGTAAGTGAATGGAGAATCAGGCCCAATATATCTGTTAAGCTAAACAAATGCTCCATAATTTGAATCCAGAAAAAATATCCAACATGTTAATCTAACTGGGAGTATCCAGAGGTCTAAACTCACTCTGCATCCGATGAAGTGAGCTGTAGCTCACGAAAGCTTATGCTCTAATAAATTTGTTAGTCTCTAAGGTGCCACAAGTACTCCTTTTCTTTCTGGGAATCCTGACTTTTTTTCCATTGTTGACTACAAATGCTTTAGCTAAGGATGTATATGTAAAGTATTATGGCCACTGGCCTATTCATCCAGAAACTAGCATCCCGTTCTGACGAGAAGCACTAGTTACCCAATCCATCATGCCTGCATTTGACTGAAAGGCAAATCTCTCCCTGTCTAGCTGAAGGGTGCAACCCACAGGAGGTGGAAGTGGTGACCTCTATAGCTACGAGCAAGACATCCCAGTCCAATTAAGAAGTAACAGGGAACTTAATTTCTCGTGAACTCCTAAACTCACAGTTTGAACAAAAGCAAACAAGCTGGCCAGAAGGCCACGATCACTCACTTATTTTTATCAATGACCCAAGTAGATCTGTGAACCACACATGTAAATTAGATTCTGTTTCCCCATCCATTCCATTCTACATGGATGTCAATATTCTTCAATCATTTCTTCCCACACAAAGCACAAGGATAAATGAGCATAGTGAAATCTAGCTGCCAACCTGAAGCCAGGTTGCACCATTGGACTGCTGCTTTCCCCACACATGTGAGCACTGTTGCAGCCTATGGGCCGGATTAACCTTTTGTGGGCCCGCCGCCAAACATATTTGTGGGCCCCCATGGAGGCAGTGGAGCATGGCGCGGGGAAGTCAGTCCCCAGAGCGAGGGACCAGCCAGAGGCAATGGGGCATGGCATGGCAGGGGAAGCCCCACTCCACCCAATGCGAGGGCGCTATTTACAAAGCAGCAGTTGACAGACGCACAATGGCTTGCCCGGCCCTGTGCTGCCAGCATGCCCCTTCACCTCGGGAGCAGGCCCATGCCAAGCCACACAGCCCCCCTTTCCCTCCGCCCAACACCCCCTGACTCCCTCTGGCTAGAGCCCCCCGGGACCCACTATGCCCAGCGCCCCTCTAGGCCCACCCACAAATGCACAGCACCCTACACAACACCATCCCTGCCCACAGCCCCACCACAACTGCCCAGCACCCCCCACAGAACCCCCACTCCCTAGTACCCCAACACACACAGATCCTCCCTACCCCTTCACAGCCCAGCACCTCCCCATACTCCTCACAGACTCACTCCCCCTGCCTTCCGGCTGCACTCACCAGCCCTGCTGGGAGGTGACTGTGTCTGCCGGGCTCAGCTGGCAGCGCAGCCAGGGCTGGTCCCAGGGCTGGAATCGCTCCGGCCCCTCGGAAGTGGCGCGATCAGCCAGGCCAGGGCCTACCCGGCTGGGCTCCCTCAAGACGCACTTGCCTGGAGGGGCCCAGCCAAGCCCTCCACACTGTTTCTCCCCCCACACCTAGCTGAAAATGGCCAGGCTTCTGCACCAGTCCCAAGCGGCTCAGCTACAGGGAGACAGGTGGGGCCCCGCAGGTCGTGGGAAGCAGAGACTGCCCACAGCCAGAGGTGCACTGGGGTCCAGCCAAGGGGCTGAGAGGAGCAGGGGGTGGGGCCATGGAGCAGAGAGGAGCCCTCAGCCAGTTGGCGGGCAGGCTGAGAAGAGCAAGTGGTGGGTGGGGGGAGCCAGCGGGGTCTCGGGGCTCAGTGCAAGGGGAGCAGGCTGGGGCCCCTTCTGAGCATGGGCCCGGCTCCATGGAGCCACTGTAAACCTGGCATTGGGATAAGCACCTTCATGCCATGTTTACAGAGTGTTGGGGCCAAAATGTAAGCTCTCTGGGGAGGGGTTGTCTTCTTGTTCTATGTTTGTACAGTTCCTAGCACATGGGCTCCTGGTGCTACCACAATATAAATCATTCTGTGTAAATGTAGATCCTGTTGCCTCTTCCACAGCCCACTCCAAATTTGCCATTAGCTCTGTGTTTCATGCCAGCCCTTCTGAGGAGTGGTACTTGTGCCTGCAGAGCCTTCATATATCCAAGACACAGGGAGGTCTGAAGAGCTACAGAGAAATCTTTCACTCGCACTGTACACCAGGTGAATTTTGCAAGATTTGAATACCTCGCTGAACCCAGTTCATCTGCTGATGTCAAAAAAAGAAACATCTGCTCTTGTGCCTTTCTGGTACCTATTCTTGGCAGAATACAAACACAGTGGCAATGACCTTGTCTGCATGTAAGTGTCAGTGAGCTTGAAACCTGTATTACTATCTATAAATTCAAATGATCTGTGCGGCTCTTCTTTCCAAGTCCAAGTTTCAAACTTTTCCTCTGGAAATGGGGGTGGTTCCAATTGCCCAATTACCCACTACAGCACCCAGCTTTTATAATGCATAGTTACAAAATGCTGTCAACTGCTGCTGTTTGGTCTACAATTATTGTACTCACGTGTATGTCTGATTTATAACTTTGGGTGTGTTCAAAATGCATACCAGGGTCTGGATCAAAGTTTGCAAATGGCCTCTAGCCAAGGTTTTCAAAAGTGACTAATGATTTTGGGTGCCCAGCTGTAGACACCTAGGAGGGGCCCTGATTTTCAGAAAATGCTGAGCACACACCTTCAAACCGGGGATCCAAAAACCCAGTCATTTAAAAAATCTGGGCCACTGTTCTCAAAGAAACAAGAATCCCAGATCTGAACACCCAAAGGATAAGAGATTCAAAATCCGTATCTGCCCCCATCTGTGGAGCAGTCACTGATTTTATTTAGCTGGCCGAAAAAAATAGTGACTTTTTTCCCAGGAAACAAGAACATTTCTTATGGCCTTCACGTCCAATCAAAACATCCAGTTTAAATTTTGAATATCAAATATGCATCACCTCTTATCCACAATGGAGTGATATCCAATGTGTATAAGGGGGATGGCTCTGTTTGTTTACCTTGTTTTTGGTGTTTTCTGTTTAACTGTCAGTGGATCTCATGCAATCAGTTTGTATTGTCAAAGCAGTATCCTCAGGTCTTGGGAGGATGTATACATATTGTGTGTCACCATGACTCCAAGAACCAGTTCAGTGCACTGTATACTCTAAACACAGTGCTCTAAGAAGCCAAGGAACCAGTATTAGTCCTGACTGCCCCCCAAACTCCCATATAATTAGTTCAAGCTGCCCCCATACAATAATTTTAGCCTCTCATCTCTAGAGCTTTCTCTTCCCCTCCTCCCTTCCCAAGCACTTAAATCACCCCTCTCTGACCATTTTTATTCTTCTGGTGCCAAAATAATTAATTTAGCCACACCTCTCCCAGCCCTCCAACCTTACACAATAAATTAAAACCCTCCCTCCCAACACAACAAAACCACATCCTTCCCATACCTGTATCAATATACAAGTCATTTAGCCCACCCTTCTACAGGTAATGTACACTGGACCCCACCTTTCTGTAGAGCTCCACATGAAGTTCCAGCTGCTCAGAAGCAGGCATTGTTTTCTGTGAGGGCGGCCAGAGGGAGCAGGCTGGCCCAGGACACTTTCCATGGGAAGAGGGTGTGGAGCCTCTCAGGAAGGAGCCCAGCAATGCAAGCCCTGCTCCACTTCCTTCTCCTTCTAACCCTGCCTGAAAAATATGGCAGCTCAACCTGGTCACAGCTCCAGCCCTCACCTGTCAGCTCCTGCACTCTAGTGCCTGAGACCCTCTCTCTGCTCCTTGCGGGGGAGAGAGAGAAGCAGAGATCAGAACTGCGCTAGGCATGTCTCCTTCATACCCATTAGCTGCTGCTTCTTTTCCTGTGGAGCGCCACCTTAGTTTGCAGTGCCGCAGGACAGGCAGGCAGAATCAGCAGACAGGAATGATAGTCCAGTAGTTAGGGCACTAACCTAGGACTTAGGAGTCCCTGCACTGCTACAGCCTTCCTGTGTCTGACTTAGGGTAAATCAATTGACCTCTCTGTGCCTTAGTTCTGCATCTGTCAAAATTGAGGCAATAACCCTTCCCTACCTCAAAGCGGTGTTATAAAGTCAAAAACATTAAAGAATGTGAGGTGCTCGAATACTGTGTTAATGGAGGCTATATCGGTACCTAAGATAGATAGCTGTGTAGCATCAGCACAATGCAATACACTTCAGAAAACGGCATGTGGCTGTTTCCCATTTAAGTCAAGAGTATTACTCACATGCTTAAGGATATTACTTAAGTACCTCATCTCACCCACAGAGTATGATTTCTCTCCCCTCCCCCTTCCCTGCCAAGGAAGAGAGGGCCACCAGGATATGAGCAAAGAAATGCATCTGTTTCCCTCCAAAAAAAAAATTTTCTGCTGTGTTTGCTCTGACTAACTCACCCCAGCCCTTCTCTCTCTCACTCACCATTGCTTACAGGACCAGGGCAATAGGCTGTAGGAGCAAATCTTCTCCATAAATGTGTTGCACTGGTGCAGAGAGCTTCACTCCATAGATAACAGAGCTGGTTGAAAAAATGGGAAACCCGTTCCACGAAAACATTTCAAAATTGCTTCCATTTTGCAGAGTTCAATATGGAGCCAGTTTCTAGGAGTTTTTTGGTGAAAATGTTCACCAAAACTTCTATCTCACTATTGCAAACCTCAAGAGATCAAAAATCATGAGTTGGAACCCCCAAAATCATGAGATTTGCCCCCAAAATCATGAGATTTGTTTAAAGATTATACTGTGTTTTTTAGGTCAGTCTCTTGACTTTTGAACTTCTGATCCCTATCCCAGGGTGTGTGCATGTGACAATTTGTTTTGCCCACTCTCCCACATGTACTGGATAAGGTGATATTTTTGGCCCAGGCTGCAGAAGCTCTCATCCCCACATCTGCCCATCTCCTGCCTGGAAATTAATCCTGTTCCCCATCAGTTCTCTCCCCACCTAACCCCCCCTCAATTTAGCCCCCCCCAATTCCGTCCCCCAGCCCCCATCAGTTCAACCCCCCAACCCCATCGACCCCCACCACCCTCAGTTCACCCTCCTAGTACTCACCTGCTCAGAACCCACAATTAATACAGCCCTCCCACTCCATAAGTCCCCCCCTCCTCACTTCAGCCTCCACACTCCAGGCCATAGTTCAGCCCTACCAGCCTCATCTCTGCTCCTCTTAGGGTTCTTCACCCTCTCTAGGCCTGGGGGTCTGTAGTGGAGTCCCCTCTCCTGCTTCCCAGGCTGGCAGGGGAGCAGCCACCAGGGCTGTCAGCCAGAGCCCCAACTCACCACTAGGAAGGGCTCCTGCTGTCAGCCCTGGGTGGAGGGACAGAGGAGGCTGACAGCAGGACCCCAGCCGCCCAGGGCTGACAGTGATTTCTAAGTAAAATTAAGTCTCACTTGTGATCTTGGGATAGAACTCACAAATGCCAGGAATTTATTTTCAGCCATAACTGAAATTTCAGAGTTCTATTGTGATATCATGAGTGAGGCTTAATTTTACTTAGAAATCTCTTCTCTAGCGATAAATTTGCGAGAGTTGGCATGTCTGCTATCTACATTTTCTCCTAAATTGCTATAAAAAATTGTTCTTGTATTAAAACCTAAAATGTGGATAACAATTTCAGTTAAAATGTTGTGGAAAATATAGCAAAAAATGGAAGATTTTGATAATGTTGACATTTTTTCTGGAAAAAAGGGATGAGAGAATCACTGTGCCCCAATGATCTCTGTCCCCCCACCTCCCTCCCAGAACAGCCTCTTGGGGCCGCTGGTAGCTGGTGTAATTTAGAGTAGCCCGTAAGCTGCTCTAATGTATGTTGCAAACTGGCCTGGCACAGAACATGTCCAAGTGGGTGAGGGCTGTGTAAGTAGCTCCTTTGTGCCCATATCTTTAACTGCCTCCAGCCCTCCTTGAGATTCTGGCCCAATAAATCATCTCAATACGTTCTCAGTTCTACTCTCAGAATTCAGTGTATGGAGTCTTCAATGTGCATCCCTTTCTGCAAGGTGTTGAGCACCTCTGCTGAAGCCCCTGGAGTGTAAAACTATTCAGCGCCTCACAAGAGGTTCTCTTTATCATCAACCAATAACCCTTATATCACACTTAGGTTAAATTATTAGGGATTATCGTATACAGTTTGAAAAGGTAGGGTGGGTTCCTTTTCTGCAAAGAAATGTTCAGTGAATGGAAGAGCGCTGCTGGCCACTCTAACCAGCCTACAATGTTAGCAACAAGTTTCACTCTGAAGCAGAAAAGTGCTCAGGCCAGAATAAAATGGCAAAGCCAATACACTTGCAGATAAATTAAGACTGTGTACTTGAAGATAACATGGAAATGCTGAGGTCAGTTTGCAAATGGAAATAAGCCATATATTGTTATGGTTCCCTTCAGATAGTGTTTGTAGCACCTCAAGAGGGAATGGTGCTTGGTGGTTGTTTATCTGTATTCTCTGATGCTGTGTCCTACCGGGCATATTAAAGCCCATGAAATAATGATGAAGCAGAGGGGTAATTAAAAACCACAGTGACATTGATCTGTTGAAATTTCAGAGGGAGCTCAAGGCACACAGGGAGACTATCCATCTTACCTCACGCAGGGCCAGCTTGATTGGCCTACTGAGTATTGAAGATGGCGAGATTCCTCACCTGTGGCCAAGAGGGTTCCCAGTGCAGCAGCCCTACTGGCTTAAGATCTTTGCAAAACAGGAGGCTTGGGACGAGGGTGGTCACAGCTGTTGCACTCTGCCCTTATTGAGCAGGAAAAATCATTTACAATACAGATCTCCTTCCTGGGTCTTTTAATCTGTCCCTGGTAAAAAATATATGCCTATTTTAAAAGATACATTTCATCCTACTAAGAGCTATTAGGCTTTCCATTGGAGTTACCTGCTTTCTGAACTTCACAACTGTTTGATATTAATTAATGATTAATTGACTTTGGTTAAATTCATTTTCATTGGTTTATTTTTTTCCTCCATTAAAATATTCCAGTGCATGTGCCAGGACTATTTTTACACCCTCTTTAGATGCATTATTTGAACTTCACCGCAGTTAAACAAAAAATCAATGCAGTGCTGGCAGTTATTGTTTCAAATGTCATTCCCCACCACATCCTCTCTTTCTCTCCCCAACTTTGGCTGTGGATATCTGGGGGCTTTTATCCAACCTGTAACCTACTGATTATGCATCAACTGCTTCAAAACTGCCTTCAGATCTGAAAAGTGAAAAGTATTGAGTGTGCTCAACTAACTGTGCTGCCATAGCCTGTTCTGTTTACTGGCATCTACTGTACATCATTATATAATCGCAGATTTTTACATTCTTTTTATAAATCCCAGACTATTTTTTTTTGTTCTTTGCTTCCTCCCACTTCATTTGCTACTGACGGCTGCTGCTACAGCTCTCTTACCTCTCTTACAGAGGAAGTAGGTTAAAAACAACAAGAAAAACCCTATCAGATTAAAGCAAACATGTGGGTCCTACTGAGAAATGATGCATCGTACAATAGAAGAAGCAAAACAGCTCACTTTGAAGGCTAAGTTTCTAAATATACCCAGAGACGTCTGAAAGTAGAAAGCAGCTGTCTTCTGCTTGTTGTCAGTTGTTAAATTCCTGATGCCCCAAATAATGAGAAATCTAATGAAGGACCAACATTGATGCAAATGGGGCAATAAAATCACTCTGACGAGGCTGCAGTTTATACTTAGTTTATAATTAAAATGAGTTTGGTGTCTAAGGCTAAGCTACTGTAAAGTTCCAGTGACTTGCTAAACAATGCACCATTCTGGAATATTACAAAATTGGAAAAAATATAGTGGGCTGAAAAGATCTCCATATAAATGTTTCAGAAGTAGATGGATGGGAGAATCCAGAAAACCTTCTAGGTTATATCACAGAGATTGGAAAATTGTAAGGTTTTGTTCCTTTTGGGTTAGTGATAGTGACAGAATTAATAGCTTTGAAAAAGAAGCCGTGTTGAATGCCCTAGTTCCATTGGCTTCTACTGAGCTATGAAGATTCATACAAGGTGAGGATATGGCTCCATGTATCCAAGTAGATGCAACAATTCCCACAATGCCCTGAAACTTTTCTAAGTTATCTAGTGGATTTACCAAAAACCTATATTTCATGAGATTTCTAATTTGGAAGGTGAAATATATAAATTGAATTTGGTTAATAGTCTCTCTCTCTTTATATAGACTATTAACCAAATTCAATTAAGACATATGTAACCACATGTGGACTAAAGCCCAAGTTCTACAACTTGATTTACATGGGGCTGTCAAGAAGCACAAGGATCTGTCTGTGTGGCCCTGATTGCAGGATTGGGACCTATGTGTCTGTATTAGAGTGTGCCACGCTGCATTTCTTCATGTCAGTCTTTTCTAATTTAGATGACTTTCTCTACCAGTTTTCTCCGGGCCTGCACATACTTTACAACTAACAATTAACATTTCACCTAAAATCATTGCTGCACTTGGATATGGTGGAGCTAGGCTGTTCTCAGTGGTGGCAGATGACAGAACAAGGAGCAATGGTCTCAAGTTGCAGTGGGGGAGGTCTAGGTTGGATATTAGGAAAGACTATTTCACTAGGAGGATGGTGAAGCACTGCAATGGGTTACCTAGGGAGATGGTGTAATCTCCATCCTTAGAGATTTTTAAGGCCCAGCTTGACAAAGCCCTGGTTGGGATGATTTAGTTGGGTTTGGTCCTGCTTTGAGCAGGGAATTGGACTAGATGACCTCCTGAGGTCTCGTCCAACCCTAATCTTTTATGATTCTATGGGCTCATAAGGGTAAGTAGCCCAATTCTGCAGAAGGAATGCAGGAGAATTTCCAAACTCCCTGTAGCAGAGGCAAGCAGCTGAAATGTTGTCAAAACTGAAGAAAGCACTTGTTAAAAGTATTCTGAATTATTATTAATGCTCAGCTCGCATAGAGCATGAATATGAAAAGCTCCATATCTAAACCAAATTCTATGCCATTCTATCACACTCTGAGTGTGTTTATAAAGAGGATATACAGATGTGACTTCTGGAAAGAGAATTTTTTTTCTTTCGAGAGTGCATGAGTTCTGCAAGAGCCTTGGTTTGAAGTAAAAAATCACTGACAGTCTACAGATGGAAGGTTTCTACTTTGCATGTGCAGATAAATGTACCCTCAAACTAAAATCCATTTTTGCTCATTGTACAGTGTTTCAATTTATTTATTTACATTAAGTTGTGGGTGCAGATCTCAGGCACCTAAGTATAGCTTCCACTTTTCCTACTAACCATTCAGCTAAAGATGTGGACCACGTTTGGATGCCATGTCCAGTATTGCCAACCTCAAATGTTCAACAAAATCATGAATCAGCCCACTCAAAAAATGTGCGATTGGCTTAAAATCATGCGATTTTAAAAATATCAATATGTTGTCTTGTGTTTATTTGCTTTCTTGCTTTGAGCATTTAAGGTTCACATTTTCAAGGTTTTCTTGGCAACCATGCTAGAAACTTATACTTAAAAAGTAAATGGAAGCTGAGATTTTCATGTGATCCCATGACGCCAAGAGCTGAGGTATTAAGAATAACACCAAATACAGCAAGACTCATGATAAAACTGTGAGCTTTGACTATCCTGCATATCTGGATGCTGAAGGACGATGTTCTCAGTGGAAGGCCCTCAACTTTGAGTGACATGGTGGAGGTCTCATGCTGACAGTACTAAAACACCCCTGGAATTTCTAAACATTATGGATAACAATTTCATAACTCAGAAATTGTTACAGCCAACATGGGGAAATGCTATATTAGACCTGGTCTTAACAGATGAAGAGAAACTGATCACAGAACTAAAAATTAATGGTAGCTTAGGTACACACGATCATGACTTGATCACATTTAAAATGTGCAAATAGAGTCCATAGCAGTAATATATGCACTAGATGCTTTAATAGGGCAAATTTCAAAAAGCTGAAACAATTATGAGCAAAATCAGCTGGGAGGACGAATGTAATAAAAATGTGAATAATAATTAGGAATCATTTTAAAATACCTTATTAGATGCCCAAAAAGCTGCAATCCCATGATTAAGGAAGAAGGTCATATTCATTAAAAAATCACCCCTTATTTGGAGAGTAAGCAAAGGCAACTGTTTATATATATGGAAGAGAAGGGAAGCTGATAGTAATGAATATAAATCAGAAGTTAGGAATTGTAGAAAATTAATAAGGGAAGCAAAGATAACTCTATGACCAGCAGATTTAAGGACAATGAGCAGTTTAAATATATATATATATATATTAGGAATAAACAGAATCCTGACAATGACATTGGTCAATTACTAGATGGAAGTGGAAGAATTGTCAATAATGTAGAAAAGACAGAAGTATTCAATATATTTCTTCTCTTATTTTGGAAAAAACAGATGATATAGTATCACCATTCTTTCCGTTTCAGTAATATATCTTGAGAATGTTAAACATTAGCTACCAAAGTAAGACATTTTTAAATCAGCAGTCCAGATAACTTGCATCCAAGAGTTTTAAAAGAGCTGGCTTGGGAGCTCACTGGACCATTAATTGATTTTCAATAAGCACAGGGGAAGTTACAGAAGCCTGGGGGTGGGAGGAAAGCTAATGTTGTGCCAGTTTTTTTAAAAGGGTAAATGGGATGATCGGGATAACTACAGGCCTGTTAGCCTGACATCAATCATGGACAAGATATGGAGCTGTTGATACGGGACTCGATTAATAAAGAATTAAAGTGGGATACTGTATTTAAGGCAAATCAAGATTGGTTTATGGAAAACTGATCCTGCCAAACTAACATAATAGCTCTTTTTGATGAGCTCTGGGGAGAAGTGCCTTAACACATCCCTGCAACACAGACTCTAGCTATAAAAGACCTCTGATACTTTCATAAAATGATTTTCTGATTTAGTGACCAGTAATCAAAGCAGAAATCATATCACTAAAGAGGCACACAGTACATTAAGCTTTATATTTCACCTGCCATACTGTTGTTATCATTAGTAAGGAATATCCTCAAATTTAAAATGTTGGCTATAAAGAAACAAATGCACCACTGAGTTGCAGTCAGAAAAATGATGAGTTTCAATATAGTAGGACCTGGATTAAGAGAGGAAGCACTGGAAGTCAAAAGACCAGGGTTCTGCTACCAGCTCTTCCACAGACTTCCTGTGTGGCCTTGGGTAAGTCACAAAACCTCTCTGAGCCTCAATTTCTTCCTCTGTAAAATGTTGTCAAGGTTCTCTGAGGATAAAATTCACTAATGTCTTTAAAGTGTTTTGGGATGCTTGGGTGCTACAGAAATAAAAAGTCTTCGAATTATTATTATTTATTTGTATGATGTCAATTCCTAGATGCCACAGCTGAGATCAGAGCTCCAATGTGGTAGGCACTGGAAATTTCAGAGTAAGAGACAATCTCTGGCCCAAAGAGCTTGTAGTCAAAATAGGCCAGAGAGACAAAAGGTGACCGGAAGTATTGAATTGCCTGAGAGCACACAATAAGTCTTATGGGAGAGCCAGGAATTGAATGCAGACATTTTGCATCCCCAGGCATGTTTTAACCACAAGACCTCCTTCCCCTTTTAATAGTTATTATTATAATTAGTTACTATTATCATTTCACTGATTTGGGCTCTTGACTCCCTCTACTGGCGCTGCACCATCACTTCACTGACAAAATCTCCAGCGCTTGACACCTTTGCTAATGAAGAGCCACAAAGGAGTAGTATTTACCAAAGGGAAAAGGATAAAATTGGTAGGGAAATATTTTTATTATCTTTCCCTACTACAGACCCGAGCCCTAAGGATTTCTCCAATAGTTATCCCACTTCAATTTTGCACTCTCCATCACAATCATCACCCTGGGTCAAGAACTGGAGAGGAGTCAGAGGAATCTTTTCTGGGGCTATCAACACCCCTTCCTAAGTAGCCAGAGGGGGCATTTGTGAGCTGCAGAGACACTTGTGCCCTGGCCGTGCAAATGACTCCTTGCGGACACAGAAATCCATCTATGTAGATGCAATTGCAGGATTAGGGTAGAGGCAGTCAAACACATAGGGTCTGATCTGCATATCACAACTGCCTAGTGATGAGTAACATCACTGAAGTAAAAAGAAAAGGAGTACTTGTGGCACCTTAGAGACTAACAAATTTATTAGAGCATAAGCTTTCGTGAGCTACAGCTCACTTCATCGGATGCATTTGGAGTTACATCGATGTAAACAATATAAGAATCAAGGTCACTATTCTTTTTTTTTTAAAAAAAAAGGAGTACTTTTTGCGAATACAGACTAACACGGCTGCTACTCTGAAACCTATTCTTTTTAATACTCCCAGCTTCTAGGGGCTGGAGGGAAATAGAGAGAGAGACAGATGGGAATTGAACCTGGTAATTCACATGGGAGTATTTAGTTCCATCACTCAGCCAACAGCCTAGCCCAGGGAAAGAAATGGTACTTTCCAGGTCTTTAGCAAGAAATTAAAATAATGGACAAATATATATGGAAAACATTTTATCACATCTTTTTAAACAAATTAGGTTTATTACATTCATTTTATTTCTATGGAGTCAGTTTTATTACTTAAACAGTCATACAAAAAAAGTGTTTCCTGTAAAAATGAAACCATTATTATGTTAAACTCCCACATGGTTTGTTTTAAAAATATCTTTAAATACTATTAAAGAACAATCATTCTGTAGGTTTATATCATATGAGTGGGAAGTAGAAACCATCAATGAATCATATAATTCCTACAACTGTAACAACAATATGAGCAACTATGCTAATAACAAAAAGTTTATGCCTACTGTATATCTGCTCTGCAGACATTCTCCTGCCATGAAATCTACATAATATGTAGTGGTGCCAAGTGTAATATGCTTTTAATTTTCATCCATTATGGATAGCCTGCAAAGTAAACCTTCCGTTTGGTTAATTTCTCCACCACTCATCAGCTATGTGGTCATCTATAGCTCATGAAAAGAAAAAAATACATTACATTTGCCAGCATCACATATTGTATCTCCATACGCTTGTCTTTTTCTCTGAAGGCCCTCACATACCACAAGAAGGCACAGCGATACCACTGTATTGGGCAATCTTATAAAAAAAACTAGATAGATTATAGATAAGGATATTGGCAGTTCAAGCTCTCCGACACCAGCTCTCTACTGTGAAAGAACATCTTCTAGACGAGTTAATTAATTCTATGTGCCATTCAGGTATAACAACAAGTTTGTCAGTTACTATTGATAATTGCTGTGGTTGCTTCTGTCATACGGGGTAAAACTTTCAAAACCACGCGGGGAGCTTAAATTCATAACTTTATGAGACACTAAAAATCATGGTCTTATAAAGATACTGGATTTATGGCTTGTTACAATCTGTAACCCACTAAACCCACTTTTTGCCCTATGACTACAGGGGTGCTAATGGGCCACTTCTCCTTGAATTGTCCCTTAGAATATGCGCTAACTAATTATGCTAATATATCTGTTTGATCTTGTATGTAGCTGTCACACTTAGAATCTTTCCCAGATCTGAAAAAAAGCTCAGTGGAGCTCGAAAGCTTGTCTCTCTCACCAACAGAAGTTGGTCCAATAAAAATATTACTTCACTCAGCTTGACTCTCTAATATCCTTGGACCAATATGGCTACAACCCTGTGTAAGAGTTTCAGGATTAGCTGCAAACTTGTCATCCCCACCACCCCTGTCTTCCTCGAGGTCTCCCATTTAAGGTTTCAGGCTCTCAGGCATCACCTCTTTTGGGTGGAGACTCATGTCTCTCTCCCTCCAGACCTGGGGTTTAGGCTTGCAGTCCCCCTGCACTTCACTGTGATTTCTCAAGCAGGTCTGATAGGGGCCTAGCACTTGTGATTAAACTTTCTTCACAACAGTGTATACTGGTTACCAACCAGCCTTCACAAAGCAAAATGTTTTTATTCTTAGCGTAACGGCGTTAGAGAGAAAACATATAAAAACAATAAAAGTTTCTACACACTTACTAAAAGCTTACTAGAGATCACCCAACCATCTTATGTAGCCAAAGTCTTTCCAATCCTTCTGCAAGGGTTACCCTCCTTCTCCCCACTTCCCTGGACAGAGGGTCCTGTCCATTTGCTGAATTGAAAGAAGGTCCTGTTTTAGTTTAAACTGAGATTTTTTGTACCAAAAACCCTTTCTTTGGCTGTTGGTCTCTGGAAAACCCAGTTTGAATCAGTATATGCAAGCCACCCCCCGATGGAGGTATTTACAATTTGTTCATTCCCTCTGAAGCACCTGGCATTGTCCACTGTCGGAAGACAGGATACTGGTCAAGATGGACCATTGGTCTGACCCAGTAAGGCTATTCTTATGTTCTTATGAATGATTCACCTTAACCACCACTCCCCTCCTGTTTTTAATTCCTGGAGGATCTGAGGAAACTTCCCTCCCCACAAGCTGCTGAGTACAACACCTGTCCCACAGTGATACATAAAGTATTCATAGACTTAATACAGTATGGTCCCCAAAGACATTGCATGTTGTTGCAATAGCTGTCACATGCCTAAATCACTTAAGAGCCTAAAGGCCATATTATTAAAGATATTTAGGTGCAGATAGGTGCCTAATGGGATTTTGAAAAGTGCCTACTCACCTAACTTCCATTTCTGGCCCTAAGTGACTTAAGTGCTTTTGAAACTCCTACCGGTGAAACCGCCCATTAGAACTGGACTGAGAACACAATTTCTAGTCACATAGGTGACGAAGCAGACATCTGATTCTTAATTACTATTAATTTACTTGTATGAGATCACAGACAAATAAGAAGAAAAGGTCTCTAGGTCAAAGTACTCACAATGTTAGGGCCATATCCTGAAAATGCTGCAAGTCCACAGCTAGCTACTCACTAGAGTGGGAGCACTCTCAATAGCAAACACTATATCTGACAGCACTAAGTGTTTGCAGGGTGAGGGTCAGCGCACAGTTTTCAGGATCAGGCCAACATAAGAAGAAGAAGTGATAACAGGCCACAATGGAGGGCAGACAAAGATTACAAGAGGAATGGGAAAAGAGCTCATGGAAAGTATTACTTACATATAATTAATCTGGTATGATTTTTCCAGTGTATGTTTTGGGGTTTTTTTAATTACTTTTATTTTCAATGTGAATAGGCAGAGAAGAAGTAGACAAGGCACAGTACTAGAGACTAGTAATGAGAATGTGAAAGACTCTATAGGTCCATTATCAGTGCCCTGAGATATCCAAAAAGAAAAGGAGTACCTGTGGCACCTTAGAGACTAACAAATTTATTTGAGCATAAGCTTTCGTGAGCTATAGCTCACTTCATCGGATGCATATCCAATCTCCTATTTAGAATTTTGTTTGCCAGAAAAAGAATTTCCAGACTTTACTTCCAATAGTACTAAAATATGTTCTATAAAAAAAGCGTGTGTTTGTGTGTCTGTAATGTTTGTGGTGGAGAAAAATATGTGAGGCACATTTTAAGTGGAAATACTGACTGTATAAATATATATTAAGTCACACCTCCACATGGGAAAACCCCATGCCCTTTCTCTTGGGTTAACCAGGCAGCATGGGGCTAGTCCTGGATCCAAACCTGTTGAAGCAGTGATAGAACAAGTTACAACACTCTTGACTAATTGTATTCAAAATGGAGTTTATGCACTTTTTGAGACCTTTCCAACAAAGCAGTCCAAAAAGATGAGACACGGTGGGCAGGAAAATTATTTTAGGGATGTTAAAATTATATTATCAGGTATCATCTGCATGTTAATGAAACTTCAAAGTTATTTCCAGGGTAGAATTTTGCAGATTGCTCCAGAGAAAGAGTCCAGTGGTCTATCAAAAAACCTCGCTTCTTCCTTAATGAGTACTTAACCTCAGCATATTTGAACTTGGGCAACCTGACTGATAGTCAGTTTTCACTAGCAGTTCTTTTTTTTTTTTTTTTGAAATCCTGGAAATCTGTAGCCATGTCATCAGTGCCTTCTTAATTATACCATATTCTTTACATCTGTCCTGCTAAATAACTCTAATTGAAATAGCACCGGCGTGAATTTTTGTAATGTTCCCCCCAAGACATCCCGAAAGTGACTCACACGAGAAAACAGACTGAAGTCACAGCTGGAAGCACGTCAAGGATCATTTCCATTTTTACATGATTAATTTGAATTTAATATCTTAAATCAAAACCTGATTAATTTAAATAAAATTTTGATGGTGCCCTGCTTCTAATATACATTGCAGTAATTAGATTCGGCTTAATGTGATTTTTTTTACATAATTAAAAAAAAGAGTAAGTCAAGTGTAACAATGCAGTATTGGTGTAAATTTGTCAATATATATATAAGTGGGATTATTGCTGAGGACATTACTCGGGTAGAGAAAGGATTGCAGCAGGGTGGATATATAAAGGTCAGCAGTATATTGTATAGAGTAAAGAATATCCTACTTCTTTATCGTAACAGACCAACCTGTGGTAGAGAGTGAGTAACTGTTATTTGGCAAATGTTTGGCCAAAAATACAATAGAAATTAGCACTTACAGTAATGAAATCACCACCTATGCAATAGTCAGATCAATAAACTTAATACCTTCTTTTTAAAATAGACTCTGTTTGGAAATCAGGTCTGGAAGGCTGTGGATATCATATCTGCAAAGAGCTTTTGTGTAACATTTACTACAGCTGAGTGGCTGCTAGGTTTTCATTACAGTTACAATTATATATATATATATGTACACATTTTTATTATATATTTATAGGTGCTCCCTCTGTCTCTTTCTGGTTTTCAAATGTGCTTGCAAGAGCTGTATGAGCAATACTAAATGCCAAATCCCATGCAAACAAGCGGTTCTTAGTACCATATCTTAATATCAGAGCACTGAAGTCCCATTTGCAGTAGTAATTTTACCCATTGCTGACAAGGGTTGTTATGAACAGGTGCTGCTGAAAGGTACTAAAAATGGTTTAAATGTTAGTATGGGCCAAACAGGCATTTTTGCTACTATTGCATTCTGCACTTGTAGCATTCACACTAATATTTAAACTTTTTGCAACTCCTGTTCAGCAGGAGAAGCTGCTGACACATGTTCTGAGCAATGGATCTATTTGCTAGTATACCAGCTTTAATGAAGTATGTACCAGAAAGATGCAGGTTGGTCAGAATCTTAATGAACCAAAATCTTAAGCACTGCAGTTCTAAAACAGGAAGCTGGTGCTTCCAAAAAAAAAAAAAGGTTTTTCTTCCTATTACTGAGATTTAAATAAAATCCATTTGGCTAATGCTAAAATTATCGTATTCATTCCTGTAAGATATGTGGCTTTAAGATAAAAATGTTTACTCTTAAACCTGGAAGATGAAGCTATGTACAACTCTGCTCAAATTAACTAGTTAAATTCTAACACATATTTGGATTTTTTTAGATCCTTAGGCTGAAGGATACTTAAGCATAAGCCTAACTTTTGAACACCGAAGCAGTCCTACTGACCTGAGTGGGACTCTTCACCACCTTAAAAATTAGACGTGTGCATAAGTACCTTGCTGAATCAGAACTTTAAACTGAAGAGGATGATCCACTTTACAAAAATCCTCATACACACAGATAACTGTTTGCACAAAAGCTAGCTGTGTGCACAACTAACCCATGTGCAAATGCAAAGAAGGCCATTCATACAATGTTTCTACCTAGATTTCAGCTTCCTTTTCTTTTTTTCTTTTTTTAACTCTGTATATAGTATAAAGATTCAATGAATAATTTTTGTTTATTTTTTTTGCATTGTAATGTTAAAAAATTCTCCCCAACATAGACACAGTTTGTTGATTGCTTCATTACACAAGATGGTGTAGGTTTTCCCTAATTTCAAAAACAAAAATTGGAACACAAGCATCAGTGTATTCAGACAATGGAATTAGTTGAATTCTTTCTAATAGAAATTAAATAAAACATACCTTGAATATGAGAAACTGGGGAGGAAGAAAGCAAAGTCATGGGCTAGATTCTTAGCTAGTATAAACCAACATAGCTCCATATGTTGGTTTATAGCAGCTGAGGATCTGGCCTAATTTTCAGATATTAAGTACTTTCTTAAAATACAAATATCTATCTATCTATCTATCTATCTATCTATCTATCTATCTATCTATCCCTATTTTTAAAGCCTGTTGCACTGAAATCACTGTGGGCAAGGAAGGCAGTATGTGTCTTAGTATTTGAGTTGCTGAAATTTACCAACATGGTACTATTTGCACGCTGGAAAGGCAAAAGCCGGTCTATAGATCACTGTTAAGTTATGAGTTGCAAGTGACCCCGTGCAAATTAATGAGTTCGATTTTGATTAACCAGTCCTTCATCTGATGGATCATGTTGACACAGGACAGAAGTTGAATACAAATTCTGAGGAAGTCTCTTATTTATTATTCATCGCACACAAATAAATAAAATAACAAAAATGCCACTTATTATCTGACAGCTCAGACTTTTGATGACAATCAACTATTTATTTTTTCTCTCTCTAAATTTAGGCTTCTCTCTACTCAAAGTACAAAAGCAGTCTAAAAATAGCTGCATAGTTATTATCTGGGGGAAGGTGCTTTACTGCTTACATTCTTATTCCAGAGTTAAAGTCAAAACAAAATTAATCAGGAAGGGTTATCTATAATGAATCACCATTCATTTCAGAAAAAAAATATCTTTGCCAGCAGCAGAAAGAAAGTACTTTCAAGCAGTTACATAGACTATAGACTCCAAGGAGAAGATTACAGATCTTCCATATTCAGCAACATGAATCAAAACTCTTAGGAACTAGTCTAACTTTCTTTTTTTTTTTTATTACAAGACAGCAGGGATTGCTTTTTGTATAGGCTATGATTTAGATGGCTAATTGAAAGTAAGCGGTGGTGAGCTGCTTTCTTGGTAAAATATTACCAAGACAATCTTATCTGAGTTTACAGAGTTATTTCCAATTTGTAAATGCTGTATTCATTTCGACCAGATAAAATACCTTTAAAAAGCCTAGACCTGGGCATGGTGGGATTGCTGTTATAACCACTCTGCCTTGCCCTCAGCTCCCTTCTTCCCTCCCACATACACATAAACTTTGGACTCCCTGTTGAATCGTTTTACTTAAAAAAAAAACCTCTCCATCTTAGGCTAAATAAATGTAATGATTTACGGAATCCTGATAACTTTTGGCAGATGTTATACTTGCCAGTTATCTACCCTGCAGAGTCTCTCCCTCATTCAGATTTTAGAACATCACCTTTCGCAAATTCATCTCTTGCTTATAATATGAAGAAAAGCCCAGGCTTTGTTTCTCCATTATAATAGATGTAAATTAATGTTTTGCCTTTGTTTGTTGCTGTAATCATAGAGGCAAGTATATGTTCCTAACAGCTATCTTATTTTCAATTTGCAAAGCATACTGTGCTTAATCCCATGAGGCAGCCTGTGGTTCTAGATATGAATATAAAAAGGTAATTAGACCAGCGCAGGGGTTTCTCCCTGAGATGGAAAGAGCAGGCTCCTGCCAGGTCCAGAGGGGTCTTTTAGAGGTCCCAGGCTGGTCACAGTTCTCGTCCTAGTTTATTACTCATTTCCATTGTGTGAAACAGCTTATTTGTTCATGAAAATTTAAATCATGTTGGTACTAGAAAGATTATTTTTATTTTAAATCTAGAGAGGTCACAGTATTATTTTTTGGTGGCTGGCACAAAGCTCTTTTTTTCTTTCTTCTTTTTTTTTTAATGATCTTTGCATTTTTTAGACTCAGATAGTAAAAGAGACATGTACTGATAAATGTTTTAATGCATCTTCAGTATGCTGTAGTAACTTTAAATATCATATAATCATCATTAAACCATATATGTAAATGCAAAGTACTTTGGCAACACTTTCAATGGCAAGAAATTGCATTGACTTCCCTGTATTCGGCTCCCCTCTTCCCCCTTTTGCTTGATGCTATATGTTACACATTGTTATACTAGACTCTGTTTCCTTTACGATTCTTATACAGGCTTACTTTTGAGTGAGGATCATACACCCAACTGATAGAAAGAGCACTGACTAAAGGTTATTTATTTAGAACAGGTTAAACTTGTCTATCATGAAAAATACAAAACACTTAAAGGTCATTTACACTGGCTGAGAACAGCGTAGCATTTGTATGGGATTCATACAAATAGGAGGAAGACTTTGAATAACAGATGGCCCTGGACCCAAACCTCACTTTCAGCAACACCAGTGTTTGAAATCTGGTTCTGGATCTCAGTTTTGAGGCTTCAGCCTGTGTCTAGTTTGCATCATGTGAATTTCACTTTGAGTGGATTACTGTTTCGAATGAGACCGTAAATCCGTCCCCAGAATCTGTGGAAAGGAGGGAGAGATTCTGATCAGTCAGCCCAGGTTTATGTTAAATATAGTACCTAGGCTGAATACTTGGTTTGTAGCAAAAACTGAGACTTAAGTGAGCTGAACCATTTATATTTACCGAGTTGACAATATTTAAGGGCCCAATTCTTCCCTAAAGTAGCTTCAGTAGACACTCTGAGCATTCACTCACCATTGATTTCAACTGAGCTATTCTTGATTTTCAACTCTGTAACCAAGAGTAATGTCAGGCCCTACATGTCTAATAAATAGTAATGACAAGCAATAATCATATAGATTACCAGACTAGAGATTACTTGGAACAAACCTCTTGATCTGAACATCCCCAGGCTTTGAGGTAATTCAGATCCATGTACTAACTTTGCAGCTGGCTTTGAGCTCTTTGATGGGTTGAACCAGTATTCCAGAATTTGGATCAGGATACAAGCTTGGGTTCACCCATCAACCAAATCAAAACGTTGTCTTTTTTTTTAAGGTAGGATGTTCCAGTCTAATCTTAACCCAAAATTTATAAAACACAAACAACAAAATGCCCTGACTGACCTATCTTCTGAAAATTGCCAAAAGTGAGCTGTGCTGAACCAGCAAAGGGACTGAGCTCCACATGCAAGGAGAAAAGTCTACTCACAGATGTGTGAAACCGCAAAAATGACTTGGTGAATCTAAACTAGAGCACAGGGGTGCAGTGGGCAGTTTGATACCTGGATCCAGAATCTTTAGGTCTTTTAAAGATTATAACTTGAATCGCATCAGGAAATGAATAATCCAGCAGGGCTCAAAATGAAGCTGTCCCACCAGTGGAAGTCTCTCAAGACACACATAGCCTGCTGCCTTTCAGTCAGATACTGTACTCTTGACCCATTGCCGTAAATGAGCTCTGACTGAGTGCACACTCACATATCAAGTTTGCCTACTCACTTTCAGATATCAACAGCCTCCCCTGCACTCCAATGCCGAGGTTGCATTTTGTACCAGCTGAAGCTTCCACTTACTCTTCCTGGGCAGTTAGAGCAAGACAAAAGCAAAAGCAAAATATAAAATGTCCCTTAAACTCTGCCTGTGGCTGTAGGACCTTTTCCCCAGTGGCTATAACAGGACCATAATACTTGTCATATCCAGTGAGATTGCCTTCTGGAATCTTTTCAAAAGCATTGTAAGATGTAAAGAAGTTAAGTAGGAGAGGCAGGCTACTGGCTACAATATTATACACCAGATGGGTTGATCTTTAAAATATAAAAGTAAGAAATGGGCTACGGGCACTTCAATAATATATTGTCACTAGCAACGCAATACTCTCCCACCCCTTCGTGCCCCCCCCCCCAACATGCTGTAGTAATAAGACTGACTAAAATGTCTGAGCCTCAGCAGAAGTTAGGAAACCCTGAAACAGTGTAATCAATCCTTTGATGCCTGTGGTGAGCAATAAAAGTTTATAAGAAATCTACAACACTTCACGCAGAATGGCTGAAAAATAGCACACATTTATCAGAATGCCTGAAAACATACCCCATTCTGGTAAAGCAAAGCAATCAATGAAACCATTCTTCACCTAAAAGATTTCCATTCTGTTTTGCTAACATACTATATTCAACATTGATGTGTCTCTGTATACAGTAAAGAGCAGACTCTGCAGTACTGGGACAGCTCATTCACATGACAGTGATATCACAGTCACCCTGCATTGCTTCTGCTTTGCAGTGCTACTGGAGTTCTTTTATTAAAGCAGCACCCAACTGTGCTCACAGAGTAAAAGAGCTGGTCAGTGTTTCCAGTTGAAAATTTCATTTTTAAGGGACTTTTTTAAATTGACCATTTAGATGGAGCTGTATTGCAGTTTGGATCAGGACCTGGATCTATAGCTGAACTTCCCCAGAGTTTAGAGTGTTTGTATCTGAGTATTTGGTTTGACCCATTAGTAAGATCCTGGAAGTTCAGAGAAAGGTTTGAAGATTTCCTGTGTGATGGAGGGTGTTTGGATTGGGAGGTTAGTTTTGGATCCATCCCTGTTTTAAATATTTGTACTGGGATCAGTGCTTGTTGAACTTCAAAAGGGTAAGTGGTTGGGGTTACTTTGGGCACCTAGATGAACCACTTGAACCTGAAAGATTGGGATAGCAATCTCATAACATTCGTCTGCCTCATGAGTTTTTTCCTCCCTGTCTAAGCCAGAAATACCATAGACGACCTTTCTTCCTGGTACTTTGGCTCTTCTGGTTGTGGTTGGCAGCTAGAAGTGAAAAGGAAGGTGAAAATGGAAAATAATGCTTATAAAACAGTTAACTAAACACTTCAAAAATGTTTAAAAGGCTCTGTTCAAAACTAGTTTTAAAAATGGGTGAACACTCAGAGATTTCTTCTTCTAAAAAAATCCATGGCCATTTAGGAGCTTCACAGTTGTCACTGCCCTGTACACAACTCCCACTCAGTACTTCATGACAACAGTGCAGATGGAATTGTGATCTTCCTGCTCCAAAAGCAAAGACCTGTAGCTAGAAGAATTTCTATTAGCAGTGCAGGGTCTGTATCATGCAGCTGAGCAATTCTGGGGGCATTGGTGCTGCCCCGTCAGCCAGACGATCATGTTATTTGCCCGTTTCTGGTGCACTCATTTCTCATCAGGAAGAAACACTGCATACAAAACTGAGCTAGAGTTGTTTGTTACTGAAGCTAAAGAGCAGCTGAGAAATAGATAGCTTTGGAGGCTTTTTGTTTTGCACTCTTCTAATTAAAAATAAAAAATGCTAAACTTTCTAAAATGGCATTTTAAAGCCTATTAATTGATAGTGAGAGAAAAGAGACTTAATTCACTGGAGTCCTATGATAATAGAAAGTCAGAATGGCAAGAGATGCAGCCATGTACAGCTCCTACAACCACATGTTGCTTGTGGTTTTGGAGCCAGCTAGCAAGTTGAAGGTTCTGGTCAGGGAATGGGTGTGACCAGAGCATCACCAAGAGATGTGAGAGAAATACAATGTATCTATCAATGTACTTATAAGGCTCTATCACTATAGTTTCTGAGCACCTCACAATCTTTAATGTATTTTTCCTCACAAAACCCTGCAAGATAGGGAAATACTATTATCACCATTTTATAGGCAAGGAACTGAGGTACGAGTAACAAAGTAATTTGCCCAGGGTCACACAGGATGTGTGTGGTGGGCAGAAATTGAACCCTCAGCCCAGGCTAGAGCTCTAACCATTGGACCATCCTTCCTCTCTTTAAATCTGTTCTCCTCTACTCCCATGCACTAGAAACATCTTTGGCTTCAGCCCCAGGATAATTTTGGATTCTGACTAAAATTCTAATTAATATACTAGAGTGCTGAAATTCTTAAGGGTAGAAAACACCCCTTGCAAATACTGTAACTATAACTTAGTCCCCAATCCAAGCATTAACACATTACAAAGGCTACAACATTAAGAATGGCAATCAGAAAAAGTGGATGTTCTAGAAGGGGAAAGAGATTTTATCCAACTCATCATTTTATTTCACTCCATTTTTAACCTAACCTTCCCTGACACACTTTTTTCCAGACATCATTGACATTGCAGTCCAACTGCTACTAGGAGGTGTGCTTAATATAGATGCATTTTGGGGGTGGAGGCATCACCATATGAATGCACAAGCAAATGGGCTATGCCACACATGGGAGGGGTGTGTCCAAGTGTACAGTCCTCAGGCCAATTCTCAGCCAGTAGAAAGCTCATTGGGAGTCAGCTGGTCTAGCCAGCACAAATTAGAGCAGTCCTCAAGCTACTCTGTTAGATGGGGTGGGATCTGAGTTACTACAGAAAATTCTTTCCTGGGTATCTGGCTGGTGAATCTTGCCCATAAGCTCAGGGTTCAGCTGATCACCATATTTGGGGTCAGGAAGGAATTTTCCTCCAGGACAGCTTGGAAGAGGCCCTGGAGGTTTTTCGCCTTCCTCTGTAGCATGGGGCACAGGTCACTTGCTGGAGGATTCTCCTCTCCTTGAAGTCTTTAAACCATGGTTTGAGGACTTCAATAGCTCAGACATAGGTGAGAAGTTTATCGCAGGAGTGGGTGGGTGAGATTCTGTGGCCTGCTTGTGCAGGAGGTCAGACTAGGTGATCATAATGGTCCCTTCTGACCTTAATATCCATGAATCTACCCTAATTTATGCTGGGGGGTCAAAGCAGCAACCGGTTACCTCCAGGAAAGGGAGGTGAAAAGATGTCATGGCATTGCCTTTGACTTCTCATCCCTGAATACTTTCTCTGACCTCACCTTAGGTGCACCTGAGGATTGAACCCCATTTATATGGATACTTTATTTGAACTGAGTTTGGGAATAAGCATATTCTGCAAGGATCATGACTGCAGCAATACTAGTTGTCCTCTTTAGGCATATTGCTCTTTTATTTTAGCTACACAAGGCATATAAAATTATTTTAAAATGGATAGACTCATATTGCAAAATTTTCAGAGGGTCTAGAATAAAGATTCCACCCACCTCAGCAGTTCACTCCATGTACCAAAGACCTGGTTGTGCTTATATGGTCAAAATATAAATGGAACCTTTTCATTTTCCATGTTTGGAATTTGTGCTTGAGTACGTAAGGATGGGGTCTAGCTTACTTGAGGACACAGGGAAAGACTGGGTTTTGTACTGTATCTCTCTCACTCCAAATATACTGAAGGTGGGGCAGGAATCTCATTCTTGGGCATGAGATGTCCTTGGTAGAAGTGACACAGTACTCTGCAGTTAGCTACGTCTTATTTCATATGTCTAAAACAGCAGTTGAGGAACATAGACAATCAGTTTCTCTTTAAGCCTACTTAGATAGCTGTGCATGGATGTCTTTTTCAAGTATAGTTTTTGATGAATACATTGAGAAATAGTTGCTAACAAATATATGTATCACTTTTCTTTTTGTACATACCTTTACTGTACTAAGAGTTAAACATGAAAAAGAAGAAAAATAAGCAGTGAAAGACAACATCCGTTCTCATTTCAATTTCCTGGAAGAAAAGTGCGGTTGGGCAGATGGTGCTTTTTTGTTTTACTAAACTAAATGATCAGATGTAAATAATATACATTATATGTACTATAAAGATCTGTTTGAAGGTGAGGTGCCTTGTGCAATGAAAAATTGCCACATTTTTTTCTTGAATATTATTTTTACTCTAATCCCAGCATGTTTACAGAACTCTCTACCTGCCCATTCAGATTTTTTCCCACCACTGTGTATTTCAGGGGGCTAAGTTATACTGGTTTCTTCCACAGGGATTCAAAATGTTGATCTTGGGTCCTTGGTTGAGCTGGGAGAAGAGAATGGCTGATAATTTGGTGTTAAGTGAGTCTCAATATTTCTGCATGTTATTTTTCTTCATGCTCTTCCTATGCAGCATAATCTGAAGAGTCATTACCCTCTGTCATTGGCCCCATGTGATTTTTCCATCACTGACGTGATTGAATTCCTTTTTGGTCCTGAGACATGAGCATTTTTGGGAGGAATCAGAGTAGCAGCCATGTTATTCTGTATTCGTAAAAAGTAAAGGAGGACTTGTGGCACCTTAGAGACTCACATATATATTTGAGCATAAGCTTTTGTGAGCTACAGCTCACTTCATCAGATGCATTAGTGAGCTGTAGCTCACAAAAGCTTATGCTCAAATAAATTTGTTAGTCTCTAAGGTGCCACAAGTACTCTTTTTCTTTTTGGGAGGAATGTCGTTTGTGTTGCTCATTGACTTTTCCGATAATTAGGGAAGGCCATTATAAAAAAAATGACCCATGTTTAAACATGTGTTATAAAATGGTTTCTTCTTGCCTGAATGGATGGGAAAAAAGCAATGTGTTAAGAAATAACAATATAGCCTTGGTATCTACCAGAGTTGACACATGGTTACTTCATGAGGTAATAATAATTTATTTTCTGTCCACAAAGACAGCATTTACACTAACTTGGAGTGGGGCAGGGCACATTTCCATGGTTATACTACTAATAATGTAGCTCCTCCAGTGCTAACAGCATGGTAACACTAAAGTATACATGTTAGTGTAGGGGTTGGCTAACTATGGCCCGGGGGCCACATCCAGCCCTTCAGACATTTTAGTCCTGCCTTCGAGCTCCTGCTGGGAAGTGGGGTTGGGAGCTTGCTCCGTGTGGCTCCCGGAAGCAACGGTACGTCTCTGCTCCGGTGCCTACCTATAGGGGCAGCTAGGGGGATCCGCACACTGTCCCTGCCCCAAGTGCTGCCCCCACAGCTCCCATTGGCCAGCAAATGGGGCCAATAGGAGCTTCAGGGGTGGCGTCTGTGGACAGGGCAGCACGCAGATCTGCCTGGCTGTGCCTCTGTGTAGGAGCCAGAGGGGAAGGATGCCACTGCTTCCAGGAACTGCTTGAGGTAAGTGCCACTCAGAGCCTGCATCTCTGACCCCCTCCTGCGCCCCAACCCCTTGTCCCAGCCCTGATCCCCCTCCCGCCCTCCGAATCCCTTGGTTCCACCCTCCTGCACCCCAGAGCCTGCACCCCCAGCACAGCCCTCATCTCCCACCCACACCCCAGCCCGGAGCCCCCTCCTGCACCCTGAACTCCTCATTTCTGGCCCCACCCCAGAGCCCGCACCCTCATCAGAGCCCTCACCCCCTCCTGCACCTCAACCCCCAATTTTATTAGCATTCATGGCCCACCATACAATTTCCATACCCAGATGTGGCCCTCAGGCCAAAAGATTTGCCCACCCCTGTGTTAGTGGGCTCTTACTACATCTCATCTAACCCTGTTCAGAGCAGCTTAAGATGACACAGTGATTAAAATGCTGGCAGTCACCAGACCCTGTTTAAATTAGTGCTCTCTCCACTGTTATTACCAGTAGATGTGATGAGTTGTGAGCAGTGTAGAGGGCGGGAGACGGAAGGCAGGCAAATGTAAAGGATCAAAACCAGGACTCTAACAAGTATTTAACAGGGAGCCAAGAAAAATTTCTAGTAAAGTCTTTGCTTAGTTGCAAGCTAGCCACTCCTCTTTAAATTCCTTTTATGTCCTCCTCTGTAGTTTCCACAAGATAAACTAGCATCACAATCCTCTCCAGGACTGAAGCAAAGAAAAGAGAAGAGATGGCACATCAAGTCAGAATGGCCAGTTGTGATGACATCAGAAGAGCCAGCTGGGGCGCAGGCTTCCACATAAACTATGGAGCTGAGCTGCAGTGTGTCTCGAATAATTCCAACACTTTCTCTATGTACATGCAGGAGTTGCAGGAGTTGGGCTGCAAAGAAAAAATATTTGGTTTCTAATGGACAAGTAGCCATGCTGAATGTATCCTATAAACTTAGAATCATAGAATCATAGGACTGGAAAGGACCTCAAGAGGTCATCTAATCCAGTCCCCTGCACTCATGGCAGGACTACGTATTATCTAGGCCATTCCTGACAGGTGTTTGTCTTACCTGCTCTTAAAAATCTCCAATGATGGAGATTCCACAACTTCCCTAGGCAATTTATTCCAGTGCTTAACTTGCTTTCTTTTAATTTATTACTGAGTCTTGAGGGCATATTGAAAGGTTTATCCTGGTGTAGTGTCATTAGTGACAACCCTTGTGATTTTATCATGAGTTGTTTGCTGTCTATCCTAAAGTCCCAGCTCCTGGAGTCAAGTGGTTTACTTGAGAATCTCAGCTTTCATTTTGAAATAAAAAGTTTCTAGACCCCATTGTTGAGAATAAAAGCTTGTAAACATGATCTGATTGTGCTCTAGAGGAGAAGAAACCAGAGGAAAACAAAATAATGATAGATAGATAGATAGATAGATAGATAGATAGATAGATAGATAGATAGATAGATAGATAGATATAAAATCTCATAATTTTGAGAGTCCTGGACTCATGATTTTTCAATGCATGGTGTTTTCAATAGTAGGGACATGACATCAAGGACCAAAACTTGTTAGCTGCAATAGCTTCTCCCATATTGACTCAGTACATCCAAGAAACAGGGTAGAAATTATCAGCGAAAATTAAAATCTTCCACTCAGGTTGGAGTTGTTCTGAAAATACAAATCAGAATTTAAAACAAACCAACAAGTCAGGCTGTTGTTTTTGTTGTTGTTTTGTCTGGTTTTTGCTCTCAGTACAGCAGTCTTAACTTAAATATTAGAAATAAAGTAAAATTAAAAAAAAATAGAGTACAAAGGAAAGACTTTGGCCCAGAAGAAACCCCAGCCTTTCTCTTTATGCCATTTAGCTTGAAAACCTCAGAATGAGATTCATCTTCTCCAGTCACACAAAGAGAGAAGGCAAAATAAATAAAGCATAAAGTTTCAGAAGATGCATTTTAGCAGCTCAGAAATCAACTTTTCTGCAGTGCAGATGGTCTGTCTCAAACGCTTCCATAAAACTTCTGACAAGTGCTTTCTTTACAGTAAAGAAACAGTTCCTTTGGTGTTGGACGTATGCTGCTGACGTGTGCCGAAGGCAGGAAGCAAGGGAGAGGAAATGGCGAGAAGAGACATTAAAGAAAGGAACAGCTTGTCAAGAGAAGGCAGACACTCAGTTTCCAACAGTTGGAGCTGGCAAGCTTAAAACATGTGGGGCCAGATAAGGCAAACTGTAGGCATGAAAAAGAATGGACTTTTAAAACCTGGGCCAAATCCTCAGCTGGTGTAAAATGTCATTACTCCATTGACTTCAACTGAGCTCTGATGATTTACATGTTTGGACCTTAAGGTTTGTTCTCACAAACATAAAAATAGATCTTAGGACATTTTTGGCCTCCCTAGGAGAACTCTCCCATACGGCAGCATGTATCCTTAAGAGAAGACATCCTACCGTCATCTATGTTTGCAATATTTAGCTCTAAGAACAGCTAGTTGCTTTCAACCTAGAGTGGTATATTAAGAGGGTAGTACACTTCGCTTAACTTCCATTCTGAACTTTTCAATGAGGCTACTGAAATGCTCTTGAGTTCCACTGCTGCAGAAATTAGGTGGCATGGAGAGCTTCTGCTACTGAGCCAAGTTTTCCACTGCTGTTATTAGAGCTGGTCCAAATTTCCCAAATGTTGATTTTTTCAAGAAAATACCCTCCTCCCCCAATTTTCATTCTAACATTTTGGGTATTTCACCATCCCTAAATATTTTTATTATTATTTTGAATGGAGCTCAAAACTTAATAAGAGAGAGAACGTTTGTAAACTAGATAGGAAAATCAGCAGGAGAATTAAATTATCGATCAATTATCAAACAAAATGAAGGCAGAGTATAGGTTCTTATAGCACAGGATGTACAGGCAGCACATGCAATACAGTTGTAAACAACATTTGGTAAACTAGCAAAGCAACAGTGTTCTATGGTGCTGGAGAATCAGAAATCTCATATCTGATTTTCCTTTCTCTTGAAAGACTCACTTCATCATACAAACCATCTTCTTTGTTTGGTGAGTGGGCCTAGACTGCCTACTGTTCATTACGTCTGGAGATGATGTAGAAATCAACAGAATAATATATTTCATCTCTTGTATTATAAGAATTCAGATTCAATTTTTATTTTACTGCACAACCACACACTAGTTCAAAGTATGATTCTTGGTTGCCTCCATAGATTAAGAGTAGCTTTAAAAGGAGATCAGAGAACGGGGGGGGGGGGGGGAAATCCTCATATTTTTTTCTACCTTACTACTACTTCTTTCATTTTACAACAATAGTAATTCACTTCCTAAAATATACAATAATATTAATGAGCTGCATATTTAACATTAAGCTCTTTTCTCAGGAGTTTTTCCTTTTGAGCAAGTTGGTAGGTCATGATTATCTAAAATCAAGGTATCCAATTTGTGGCCAACTGGTGGCCTTCACCAATAACACACTAGGACCTTGAGAGCTAGTCTTAATGTATATACAGTGGAGCATGTTGCTACAGCTGCTCTCTTCTTTTGTACAGTAGTTCAAAAAAAATGCTTTTTTTGCCTCTGTTTTCACTAACAAGGTCAGCTCCCAGACTGCTGTGCTGGGCAACACAAAATGGGGAAGAGATGGCCAGCCCTCTGTAGAGATAGAGGTGGTTAGGGACTATTTAGAAAAGCTGGACGTGCACAAGTCCATGGGGCCGGACGAATTGCATCCGAGAGTGCTGAAGGAATTGGCGGCTGTGATTGCAGAGCCCTTGGCCATTATCTTTGAAAACTCGTGGCGAACGGGGGAAGTCCCGGATGACTGGAAAAAGGCTAATGTAGTGCCCATCTTTAAAAAAGGGAAGAAGGAGGATCCTAGGAACTACAGGCCGGTCAGCCTCACCTCAGTCCCTGGAAAAATCATGGAGCAGGTCCTCAAAGAATCAATCCTGAAGCACTTAGAGGAGAGGAAAGTGATCAGGAACAGTCAGCATGGATTCACCAAGGGAAGGTCATGCCTGACTAATCTAATCGCCTTTTATGATGAGATTACTGGTTCTGTGGATGAAGGGAAAGCAGTGGATGTATTGTTTCTTGACTTTAGCAAAGCTTTTGACACGGTCTCCCACAGCATTCTTGTCAGCAAGTTAAGGAAGTATGGGCTGGATGAATGCACTATAAGGTGGGTAGAAAGCTGGCTAGATTGTCGGGCTCAACGGGTAGTGATCAATGGCTCCATGTCTAGTTGGCAGCCGGTGTCAAGTGGAGTGCCCCAGGGGTCGGTCCTGGGGCCCGTTTTGTTCAATATCTTCATAAATGATCTGGAGGATGGTGTGGATTGCACTCTCAGCAAATTTGCGGATGATACTAAACTGGGAGGAGTGGTAGATACGCTGGAGGGGAGGGATAGGATACAGAAGGACCTAGACAAATTGGAGGATTGGGCCAAAAGAAATCTAATGAGGTTCAATAAGGATAAATGCAGGGTCCTGCACTTAGGATGGAAGAATCCAATGCACCGCTACAGACTAGGGACCGAATGGCTCGGCAGCAGTTCTGCGGAAAAGGACCTAGGGGTGACAGTGGACGAGAAGCTGGATATGAGTCAGCAGTGTGCCCTTGTTGCCAAGAAGGCCAATGGCATTTTGGGTTGTATAAGTAGGGGCATAGCGAGCAGATCGAGGGACGTGATCGTTCCCCTCTATTCGACACTGGTGAGGCCTCATCTGGAGTACTGTGTCCAGTTTTGGGCCCCACACTACAGGAAGGATGTGGATAAATTGGAAAGAGTACAACGAAGGGCAACGAAAATGATTAGGGGTCTAGAGCACATGACTTATGAGGAGAGGCTGAGGGAGCTGGGATTGTTTAGTCTGCAGAAGAGAAGAATGAGGGGGGATTTGATAGCTGCTTTCAACTACCTGAAAGGGGGTTTCAAAGAGGATGGCTCTAGACTGTTCTCAATGGTAGCAGATGACAGAACGAGGAGTAATGGTCTCAAGTTGCAATGGGGGAGGTTTAGATTGGATATTAGGAAAAACTTTTTCACTAAGAGGGTGGTGAAACACTGGAATGCATTACCTAGGGAGGTGGTAGAATCTCCTTCCTTAGAGGTTTTTAAGGTCAGGCTTGACAAAGCCCTAGCTGGGATGATTTAACTGGGACTTGGTCCTGCTTTGAGCAGGGGGTTGGACTAGATGACCTTCTGGGGTCCCTTCCAACCCTGATATTCTATGATTCTATGATTCTATGATTCAGCCCATGGAGTGTACAAGCTTCAGCATGTAGTGCTTTATCTTGCTCTGAGTGGCCCCAGACTCCATCTGGCCCCTGGGAATTCATTTTGGCCTTGATGTCTGTATCATGTTTTTCAAGCTTTTCAGTTTGAGGGTTTAGAGCTAGTCTGCTTAGTGGTTAATTTTAAAAACTGAACTCATAGAGATAACTCACCTGTCTACATTGGTGACTTTTAAAAGTGCACGGTCATCATTTCCGTCCCTCCCTCCCTCCCTTTTGCTGCTTCTGCACGTGTGTGTCTGACTGAGACTCTGTGTAACCGGTGGTTTGTTATGTGGTCACCAAACTGTTTTACAAGTCCCTTAAGGTGTTTCACATACCAGGTGGCCTAGCGGATGTTCAGTTTGGTTTAAGTGCAGCAGAACCCAGTCTGCTTCAGTGGTGGTCACAGAAACAGGGGAAATAGAGCAATGTCACTAAATAAAGTAGAGCGATGAAACCCTCTTCAGAAGCAACTGTATTAGCAATTAGAATTTAACAAGAGTTTAAAGAAATACACTGAATTTCTAACCCCTGATATCCAAGGCTGCAGCAGGCCATTTTAGCTCAGATAAATGTATCCCAATTTTATTTGAACTAGCAAGATGTCTTGATTCTGAGAAACTGGACTGGAAATCTCATTAGAAGTGGCTTTCCACATGAGGTTTTCTGTACTTGCTGGGTAAATCAGGAGTAACTCTACTGAAATCAAAGACAATACACTGAGGTAAGTCAGAGGACATTCACGCAGTAAAAACAAAAGTCCAACTAGGCTGTCCATGAAAGAGAGAAACTCTCAGTCTTCTGGAAAAAATATACCCCTATGTACTCCTTATTATACCATCCTTCACCCTGACATAATTATACAATGATTACTAAGGAAAACTGAATAAGGAATAAGGAATCCAAGCCTCGTGTATCAATACAATTAATAAACAATGTGCATTTTTGTTTGCTTTGTAGATAATCATGCAGGACAAAGGACAACAATCTGAGGCCAAATCATAGAATCGTGGGACTGGAAGGGATCTCGAGAGGTCATCTAGTCGAGTCCCTTGCACTCAAGGCAGGACTAAGTATTATCTAGACCATCTCTGACAGGTGATTGTCTAACCTTCTCTTAAAAATCTCCAGTGATGGAGATTCCACAACCTCCCTAGGTAATTTATTCCGGTGCTTAATCACCCTGACAGTTAGGAAGTTTTTCCTGATGTCCAACCTAAACCTCCCTTGCTGCAATTTAAGCCCATTGCTTCTTGTCCTATCCTCAGTGGTTAAGAAGAACAACTTCTCTCTCTCCTCATAGTTATGTATTTGAAAACTCTTATCATGTCCCCTCTCAGTCTTCTCTTTTCCAGACTAAACAATCCCAATTTTTTCAATCTTTCCTCATAGGTCATGTTTTCTAGACCTTTAATCATTTTTGTTGTTCCTCTCTGGACTTTCTCCAATTTGTCCACATCTTTCCTGAAACGTGGCTCCCAGAACTGGACACAATACTCCAGCTGAGGCCTAATCATGGAGTAAAGTGGAAGAATTACTTCTCGTGTCTTGCTTACAACACTTCTGCTAATACATCCCAGAATGATGTTCACTTTATTTGCAACAGTGTTACACTGTTGACTCATATTTAGCTTGTGATCCACTATGACCCCCAGATCCCTATCCACAGTACTCCTTCCTAGGCAGTCATTTCCCATTGTGTATATGTGCAACTGATTGTTCCTTCCTAAATGGAGTATGTCCAAAGTCCCAAATGGACTTTGCATTTTTCCTTATGGAATTTCATCCTATTTACTTCAGACCATTTCTCCAGTTTGTCCAGATCATTTTGAATTTTAATCCTATCATCCAATGCATTTGCAACCCCTCCCAGCTTGGTATCATCTGCAAACTTTATAAGTGTACTCTCTATGCCATTATCTAAATCATTGATGAAAATATTGAACAGAACTGGACCCAGAACTGATTCCTGCAGGACCCCAGTCGTTATGCCCTTCCAGCATGACTGTGGACCACTGATGATTACTCTCTGGGAATGGTTTTCCAACCAGTTATTCACTCACCTTATAGTAGCTCCATCTGTATTGCATTTCCCTAGTGTGTTTATGAATAGTGAATCATTATTTTAATCCTGATAATATTGTCAGAGAAATAGAAGAGTAGGATAATGCACACAAAAATCTCTAGAGAGCATTTCAGATGTTTTGGTTATGGTTACTAAAGATCTAGGGTCAGATGGACTATACCATACATAAATATGTGCCATCCAAACCTGTCATGGGCAGCAGTAACGTACCCACTAGCAACAAGTTCCAGTTGGTTCTATACGGATGGGGACAGAACTATGAATTGAATTGTTTTTTATTCCCTTGAGCCCAAGAGTAATCCTGTTCACCAATTACTTGAAATTAAAGTCAAGTAATTTGACACATCTGTTTGGTTCCTGACCACAAACTACCTCTTAAGCAAACCAAAGAGTTGGATAGTTTACTTCCACAATACTCTCTAGAGTTTCATTACTGCAGTCATGACAAGAAAAGAAAACTGAGAGGTTATTCAGGTTCTTCAATTGCTATTTTCTTTGTCATTACTGCTGCTGTTATGTGATCCCAAAAGATTCAAAATAGAGGAAACTGGAAAGGTAGTTTGTTAACTTCCCAGCCAATCATAACAAACACGACAAAAATGGAGCAATGCAGGTCTGAAAGTGCAATATTGGATGTAAGAGAACATGCTGTTCTCTGCAGGTAGGCAGTTTAAACCTTGCTTCTTTTTATGTACTTAAGATACTACCTAGAAAAAAAGTTACATATATGCAGATAATGCGATATCTAGGGCAGATAATTTTTTATATTTAGGACAGGTAATTTAAATTACATAATTTAATCCTTGAATTAGATTATATCTAGGCTTGGGAGTTTTTACAACTCAGGCAAGCCTATTAGATATTTTACTAGTGATGAGCTTTGTGTATATACATCATTTTCTTAACCCTTTGAGTTCACAGTCTTGGATTGCCAAGTTTTAAGTTTCAGAGTGCAACTCACTCTATGGATTAGTTTTATGTTTTGGCAAAAGCAGTAGCTGGTGACAACTATATTTTGTTACATGTTTTAATTTTACAAATGAACACATGTATTTTTTTTAAAAAAATAATACAAATGATTAAACCGATTTATTTTAAAAATCCAAAAGATGACTCAAAATTCATTTACGTTATTATAGGGTACCAAACCAACCAATTTAGTATCCACAGAGCAGGCCCAATTCTCACTTTCATCTTGTAAATGGGAGTTAAATCCACTGAAGTCAGTGCTCTTAGACCAGTGTAAAAGGAGATGCAGACCCAGTATCTTTTACTAGTAAAAGAAGTTGTTTTTTTAAATTTTGTAATCTCATTCTTGTTAGCATAGTTTCCTATCAGGAAACTTTGCTGCTAAATAACTAGTAATCACAGGTTTCAGAGTAGCAGCCGTGTTAGTCTGTATTCGCAAAAAGAAAAGGAGTACTTGTGGCACCTTAGAGACTAACAAATTTATTAGAGCATAAGCTTTCGTGAGCTACAGTTCACTTCATACGATGAAGTGAACTGTAGCTCACGAAAGCTTATGCTCTAATAAATTTGTTAGTCTCTAAGGTGCCACAAGTACTCCTTTTCTTTTTGCAAATAACTAGTAAGTACTTTATTTTTTAACACTGAATATGATTACCCTTTCAACCATATTCTGCATTTCATTTTTGCTATAAAGTTATTCGTTGTCCAATTTCAAGCTGAAAAAGTATAAAAGTCCATTTGACTTCGCTAAAGTAGAACTAAAAGATTTTTTGAACTAATATTCAATTGATATATCTAGAGCTTCTGTCATTGTAATTCGACATTAGGAGGATACTCAAACACTAGCTTTCACTATAAGTGTCCTACTAAAGTAGTAGTCTACTGCAGAGTGCTTTTTGATGTATCAAAGAAATGGTACTATCTTTCAGACTGTATTCATATTCTAACCGCCTATCATCAATGTAAAGTAATAGCTGGGCTAAAGCATGATTTTTTTTTTTACAGTTTTTAGAAGGCAGTGTTATGAGGGATTGCCGAAGCTTGCATCATATATTCAGGTTTAAATGAACCACCAGTTAGGTTCTCCTAACTGAAAAGTATATTAATTAGATTTTTACCATTATTTTATCTTAGTCTCCTTCCCTCTTCCTGACTGCTGTCATTGCTGTATCTTTGCTAATTGCAGGCCAAGCAAATGACTTCCTAAAGTTGAGATACTCCCAATGGGTCAATCAGCAAATATTTCTGTTTAATGTTGATGGCAAGTACCTCTGCTGTTGTGCGGGGCCTTTACAGCTCTGCTTCAGAACCCCAATCTGTGTCCTTGATGTTACCACTGCTACCATGCGGGGCACTCCTCTAAAAGCTTCTATCCTTATTCTGTGAAAATCCTTTGTGAGGACTGGCTACTTCTCTGAGGAGCTTTTAATCACTAGAGCTCTGACGTGCTTGGGATACGTAGTATGTAAAACTGCACAGCAGCATCGGTATCCATATATGGTCTATCAAAAGATATAGGTGGATGTTCCAATGAATCTTCAAATGAATAGGGGGTCTAGAGGTTGAGGAGTCACAGCATAGAGATAGCAGAGCTGGGCTCTTATATGTTTATTATATGTTTGCATTAGAAAATATAGGTGCAGCCACAGCTTATAATTAGAGCAAGTTAGAAAATTGAATTTCCATCCTGCTTGAAATTCTGGCACTCTGAAAATTGTTTTTGTCCTGAATTAGGATAAAAAGTCAAAATTTTCACAGAACAGAGATTCAAAACAATATGAATTCAGAAATATGGAAATGGCCTTATTGAAAGGGTTTGTTTTAATAATGTCAAAACATCTTAAAATCAAAGAATCATAGGGTTACAAGGGACCACAAGGGTCATCTAGTCTAACCCCCTGCCAAGATGCAGGATTTGTTGTGCTAAACCATCCAAGACAGATGGCTATCCAGCTTCCTTCTGAAAATCTCCAGTGAAGAAGCTTCCACAACCTCCCAAGGCAGTCTGTTCCATTGTCCTACTGTTCTTACATCTTGTTTTGATAATAAATACAATATAATATAATATATCAAAATGGGAAAGCCAAAATGAAATACTCCATTTTGTTTTTTAATTATTTTGAAAATTTTCCATTGACAATTTTGTCAAAATTGACATGCTCCTGCAAACATTTCAGTTTTGATGAAGATAGCTTTTTTCACTAGGAGAGTGGTGAAGCACTGGAATGCATTACTTAGGGAGGTGGTGGAATCTCCTTCCTTTGAGGTTTTTAAGGTCAGGCTTGACAAAACCCTGGCTGGGATGATTTAGTTGGGGATTGGTCCTGCTTTGAGCAGGGGGTTGGACTAGATGACCTCCTGAGGTACCTTCCAACCCTGATAGTCTATGATTCTACGATTCTGACAGAACACTGTTCTACTGAAAATCTATTGAGCAATACTACTCATGATAGCATCTTTTTATCACCATTAACACAACCATAAGCACATCCATCTTATTTAAGATGGATTCATTGCAAATGAAATGAGTGAGACTGGCTGTCCTGGAGTCCAACATTCCCTCTCCACAAAACAACTAAAGCATAGGTAGCAGTGGTGCAGTCTTTTAATGCTGTCCCTCTCCTCCCCATTGCACTGGTGACTGGTTCAAAGCTTGATGAGCAAGTAGTTTAGTCTACAACTCCAGGAGATGCATGGCCACACTGTTAGTTCAAACTCCTGCTATAAATGTGCTTCCATAGTGACTATAATAAATTATATCATACACAGGTTGAGAAAAGAGTGTCTGTACATCTGGCGATAGTGCTTAGATTAAAAACAAACTTTGTATTTGTGGATAAAGTCATATGATACACAGAGTACATAATCTGCAAAAACCAAATTTAGGGGAATAGATTTAACAATACAGTTTAAAGATATTAGAATCCAAATACTCCGGTACATCACTCATGACAGGAAGAGGCCCTGGAGGTTTTTCGCCTTCCTCTGTTGCATGAGGCACGAGTCACTTGCTGGAGGATTCTCTGCTCCTTGAAGTCTTTAAACCACGGTTTGAGGACTTCAATAGCTCAGACAGAGGTGAGAGTTTTTTTGCAGGAGGGGGTGGGTGAGATTCTGTGGCCTGCGTTGTGCAGGAGGTCAGACTAGATGATCATAATGGTCCCTTCTGACCTTAATATCTATTAATCTATGAACCTATGAATAGAGGGCATCCATTACAAACTGTGGTTATGTTGCTACTTGGGTATCCCAAGATTATTCACACAAGTTAAAAAAACCAAACAGATGTTAAAGATAAAAATAAAACTATAATTTTTCTACTGCTGAGAAGTGTCAAAAGGAGAGTCCTAAAGACTGAAGTCCATTTTTCATCTACAGTAGAGGGGTGACATGGCACCAGCACAGGCGTTACATTGACAACCGCTAGGAGTGAGAAAGTAGGTTCATTTTTAGGCCCACTGATTTTCTTTTCAGGTTGCTGAGATGACCAACCATTCCCAATTGCAATGGTGGAACACTTGAGAACTGGACCTGAGACCAACACCTCATTTCACTAAGCAGCTATCAGATGGTAATGATTTTCAGACATTACTGAATGAGTCACAAACAAGGGAACAGCTCTGTATTCCATTACAAGTTTCCTGAGACATTACACCTTTTATGTCTTCCTCTAAACACACAGATAGAACCTTTCGAAAGACTCCTTTTTTTACACAATGAATTGTGAACGTTGGAAGTACTATAGTATTAAGCTCAATGAGCGGCTGGTAATGTAACATACTGATGATGCTCCCAAATGTTTGATCTAGTGCAATAGTGCTGGATGCTGATGGCTCAATTGATATCATTCATTGCTGTAACTCTGTCAGACCGCAGACACTATAAGACAATACAAGTAAAAGTATGACAAAAACAGTCCCTATGGACAAATTCTAAACCGATTTTTAAAAATGGAAATTTGGCACAACTCCAATGAACTTTTTGGAGTTATTGGAAATGAGAGCAGAATTTTCCATTCAAGTTTATGGAGTTCCTGAGGTTTAATTGACTTAAAGTGGCCTGAGATTTCTTCCCCCTCCCCCACCTCAACATAAGGTGGCCCCAACGTGAGCTCCCTCTTGTGGCAGGCTACAGCACAACTGGTGCACCCGCTTCAATTTCCCTTGTCAGATAACCCAAGGAGTCCACTACAGACCCTCTTGCCTCAATAGTAGCCCTCCTTGGGGCTGATTTATTACAAAGAATTCCACAAATAATCCAAAACATAAGTCCTGACACACAGTCCATTTATCACCCCAGTGCCAGTAGTCATTAAAATGCCAAACTTCTCATCCCTCGATGCCCCACATACTGCACACAGTACGTGCCTCACACCACATCTGAACTCTGTCAGTCTTCTTCTATCCCTGTGCCAAGACAGCCATCGCTTCCAGCTGGAGTGCAACCCCACTCTTCCCTGCAGGAACCTCCAGTCTCTCTCCTGGGAGATTATCTTTACCAGGGGAGCACCTCTCACTCTCCCTGACCCTCTCACAGTTTCCCTGGGCCCAGTTCTCCAGCATGGAGATGTCAGCAGGTAAGCCCCTCCAGTGATCCCCTGCCTTCAGTCCTCTTTGACCTTCAGCTCCAGCTCTCAGGCTTAAAGTCCTGCCTTCAACACCTGCCATCCCTGACTCTCTGGCTTAGAGAGGTCACCTGGCAAACCTCTTGCTTTTCTCTTGACTTCAGTTTTCCCCCAGGAAACACTTACTGGCTCTTTCAGGGATCTCCTATAGTCCCAAGGCCTTTGGCAGCTCTCACCTGCCTTCCTGACTGGCCAGGCAGGGGTCAAATGTCTTTTTCCTGACTGATTCTGGCAGCCCAGATTCACTGGATCATTCTCTTATGGAGTTTCTCCTTTGTCTCTCCCCTCAGATTCTCCCTGACCATTAATAGCCCAGCTGCTGCTATTCCCTCTTAATTGGCCAAACTGGGAGCACTGAGGAGCTGGACATACTTCATTTACAAGGGCCAGTCACCCTGTGACACCCCAAATTTATCCCCCCCACATTACTATTTGTATTACTGGGGACCAAACCAAGATAAGGACCCTGTTGTGCTAGGCACTATAAATACATATAGCAAAAGATACCTGTCCCCAAAAATGTATGTTGTTAATGGACAAAACTATCCAAGGATAGGAGAAAGGCAGTACTCTTATCATCTCCATATTTCAGAGAAGGAACAGATGCACAGGGAAGTGAAGAAACTTGCCCAGTGACAGACAGCAAATCAGGGACTAGAGCCTATGTTTATTGACTCCTAGTCCAATGGGAGGCCTGTTAACTGGACCACTCCACCCTGAACAGTTTGTTACAAATCATTATTTGTTATGGTGCTCTGTGGTCAAAGACAATTCTTTTCAGAAGGTTCCAAACTTTTTTGAATACTCTTACCTAAGAGAAATAGAATTAATTATAAAGGAAACCAGTTTTTAGAAACCTGCTATTTTCTGGTAAATTTCCCCATTGATACTGAAACCATCAATGGCCAATATTTGTGTCTATTCCAAGAACCTCTTATAATGCACCCAAAAATAATACAGCTCACTCTTCCATAGCTGTTTTGAATCTGCATGTTTTTTGTCATGAAATTCAGCAGCGATGACACACCGGGAGCAAGCCAGTTGAGTTATGATACCATTTTTAAAAAGTCACTTTCCTGACTGTATTTAACTTGCACTTTAAGGGTTCAACCAAATCCAGAAAAGAGAAGAAAATTCAAAAACTGAAGCTCTTTGTTCTTCATTCAGTCAATTTTGAAGCTTCTGGCATTGCGGTGCATGCAGCACAGCATAAAGATCTTCCTCTGTTCTCAGACCACTGCAATAGGCACGCTAGGATGACTTAAGGAACCCTTAATTGCAAGGAACCCTTAATTGCAACAAAAGGTAACATGTTGACCACTGGGGGAGCCCAAAGACTAAATGGAATGCTGACAAACTTTCAGTAGCCGACCACTCTCATTTTCAATCAAGCTGAATTTAATGCTGGTGGAATTTTCTGGGTCAGCAACCATCTGGCCTGATTCTTTCCCCATTGCAGGATATGAGACATTCCTATTGAAGTCAATAGTAATTACTCCTATCTTTCATAGAGAGACTCTTCAGAGTAAATCTCTCCATTATTTTACATAATTGATACAGCATGGCACTGGGGAGTGCCAGTGCCAATTTAAACTCTTTTTTTTTTAATTAAAAACTAAGGTTTGAAAATAATGTGTTTCTTACTCAAGCTACCAGAACATCCTTTGGTGATTGGTATATACTATTATTGATCAGAAATAAGTTCATTATCTCATGTTCCACCATATGGTACCTCTTGGTTAATGTTGACTTATTAAGGTTGGGGGGGATACCAGTGGACCTGTTAAAATGTGAAACTTGCATTAATTAACAAGAAGGCCAAAAATGTATCTCAGAGAAATATATATTTAAATAGCTTAAGAGTACATCTTTGTGCAGTTTTCATAATATAACTTGAAGAACCAGGTGAAACTCATTTCATGTTTTGTTACAAATGTAAAACTCTGTCCAGGTTTACTGAAATCTGGATAGTTGTCAAGAAAACCTCCTCCATGGGGTAAGAGTGAGATACATATAGCATTACTTCTTGTCAAAAATATATTCTTTAGTCCTCCTGCAAAATACACAAAGTAATTATAACAAAATAAAGTAAATCACTTGCCAGATTTCATTTTTTATTTACAGGCTAAATTCTACTCTCACACTGGTGCAAATCCATAATAGCACCATTGTGTCTTAGGGTATGTCTACACTATGAAATTAGGTCGAATTTATAGAAGTTAGTTTTTTAGAAATCGTTTTTATATAGTCGATTGTGTGTGTCCCCACACAAAATGCTCTAAGTGTAGTAGGTGCATTAACTCGGTGGAGTGCTTCCACAGTACCGAGGCTAGCGTCAACTTCCGGAGTGTTGCACTGTGGGTAGCTATCTCACAGTTCCCGCACTCTCCGCTGCCCATTGGAATTCTGGATTGAGATCCCAATGCCTGATGGGGCAAAAAACTTTGTCGCAGGTGGTTCTGGATACATGTCATCAGGTCCTCCCTCCCTCCCTCTGTGAAAGCAACAGCAGACAATCATTTTGTGCCTTTTTTCCTGAGTTATCTGTGCAGACGCCATACCACCGCAAGCATGGAGCCTGCTCAGCTCAATGTCACCGTATGTCTCCTGGGTGCTGGCAGACACGGTACTGCATTGCTACACAGCAGCAGCAACCCATTGCCTTGTGGAAGCAGACGGTGCAATAGGCCTGAACACCATCGTCATCGTGTCCGAGGTGCTCCTGGCTGCCTCAGTAAGGTCGGTCAGGAGCACCTGGGCAGACATGGGCGCAGGGACTAAATTAGGAGTGACGGGACCAGGTCATTCTCTTTAGTCCTGGAGGCAGTCCCATTGTACCATCTTATGGTGAGCAGGCAGGAGATGAGGATGACTAGCAGTCCTATTGCACCGTCTGCTGCCAGCCAAAGATGTAAAAGATAGATGGAGTGGATCAAAACAAGAAATAGACCAGATTTGTTTTGTATTCATTTGCTCCCCCCTCCCTCCCTCTGTGAAATCAAAGGCAGACAATCGTTTTGGTGAGGTCTGTCAGGGACACCTTGAAAACTTTAATGGAGATTCAGTCATGCCTGAAATACCAGAGGGAGCGATAGCTTAGTGGGTTGAGCATTGGCTGCTAAACCCAGGGTTTTGAGTTCAATCCTTGAGGGGGCTATTCTGTGTGACAGTTGTTTTTGTTTCTCCTTGATGTAAAGCCACCCCCTTTGTTGATTTTAATTCCCTGTAAGCCAACCCTGTAAGCTAAGTCATCAGTCGCCCCTCCCTCCATCAGAGCAACGGCAGACAATCATTCTGCGCCTTTTTTCTGTGCAGATGCCATACCATGGCAAGCATGGAGCCCGCTCAGATCACTTTGGCAATTAGGAGTACATTAAACACCATGCGCATTATCCAGCAGTATATGCAGCACCAGAACCTGGCAAAGTAAAACCGGGCGAGTAGGCGACATCAGCGCGGTGATGAGAGTAAAGAGGACATGGACACAGACTTCTCTCAAAGCACGGGCTCTGCCAATGCCATCATGGTGCTAATGGGACAGGTTCATGCAGTGGAACGCTGATTCTGGGCCTGGGAAACAAGCACAGACTGATGGGACCACATAGTGTTGCAGGTCTGGGACGATTCCCAGTGGTTGCAAAACTTTCGCATGCGTAAGGGCACTTTCATGGATCTTTGTGACTTGCTTTCCCCTGCCCTGAAGCGCATGAGTACCAAGATGAGAGCAGCCCTCACAGTTGAGAAGCGAGTGGCAATAGCCCTGTGGAAGCTTGCAACACCAGACAGCTACCGGTCAGTCGGGTATCAAATTGGAGTGGGCAAATCTACTGTGGGGGCTGCTGTGGTGCAAGTAGCCAACGCAATCAAAGATAGTGACCCTGGGAAATGTGCAGATCATAGTGGATGGCTTTGCTGGAATGGGATTCCCTAAATGTGGTGGGGCCATAGACGGAACCTATATCCCTATCTTGGCACCGGAACACCAAGCCAGCGAGTACATAAACCGCAAGGGGTACTTTTCAATAGTGCTGCAAGCACTGGTGGATCACAAGGGACGTTTCACCAATGTCAACATGGGATGGCCAGGAAAGGTACATGACACTCGCATCTTCAGGAACTCTGGTCTGTTTCAAAAGCTGCAGGAAGGGACTTTATTCCCAGACCAGAAAATAACCGTTGGGGATGTTGAAATGCCTATAGTTATCCTTGGGGACCCAGCCTACTCCTTAATGCCATGGCTCATGAAGCCATACACAGGCAGCCTGGACAGTAGTCAGGAGCTGTTCAACTACAGGCTGAGCAAGTGCAGAATGGTGGTAGAATGTGCATTTGGATGTTTAAAAGCGCGCTGGTGCAGTTTACTGACTCAGTTAGACCTCAGTTAAACCAATATTCCCACTGTTATTACTGCTTTCTGTGCGCTCCATAATATCTGTGAGAGTAAGGGGGAGACGTTTATGGCAGGGTGGGAAGTTGAGGCAAATCACCTGGCCGCTGGTTACGCACAGCCAGACACCAGGATGGTTAGAAGAGCACAGGAGGGTGCGGTGCGCATCAGAGAAGCTTTGAAAACCAGTTTCATGACTGGCCAGGCTACGGTGTGAAAGTTCTATTTGTTTCTCCTTGTTGAAACCCCCCCACACCTTGGTTCACTCTACTTCCATGTCAGCTAACCACCCTCCCCTCCTCCCTTCGATCACCGCTTGCAGAGGCAATAAAGTCATTGTTGCTTCACATTCATGCATTCTTTGTTATTTCATCACACAAATAGGGGAATAACTGCCAAGGTACCCCGGGAGGGGTGGTGGAGGAGAGAAGCACCGGGAGGGGTGGTGAAGGAGGGAAGGACAAAGCCACAGAGCACTTTAAAAGTTTAAAACTTTAAAACTTATTGAATGCCAGTCTTCTGTTGCTTGGGCAATCCTCTGAGGTGGAGTGGCTGGGTGGCCGTAGGCTCCCCCACCGTGTTCTTGGGTGTCTGGGTGAGGAGGCTATGGAACTTGGGGAGGAGGGTGGTTGGTTACACAGGGGCTGTAGCAGTGGTCTGTGCTCCAGCTGCCTTTCCTGCAGCTCAACCATATGCTGGAGCATATTAGTTTGGTCCTCCAACAGCCTCAGCATTGAATCCTGCCTCCTCTCATCATGCTGCCACCACCTTTCAGCTTCAGTCCTCTCTTCAGCCCGCCACTTACTTTCCTCAGCCCGGCCACCTCTCCTCCCAGTCATTTTGTGCTTTCCTGTACTCTGACATTGTCTGCCTCCACGCATTCATCTGTGCTCTGTCAGTGTGGGAGGACAGCATGAGGTCAGAGAACATTTCATCGTGAGTGCATTTTTTTTGCTTTCTAATCTTCACTAGCCTCTGGGAAGGAGAAGATCCTGTGATCCTTGAAACACATGCAGCTGGTGGAGAAAAAAAGGGACAGTGGTATTTAAAAAGACACATTTTATAGAACAATGGGTACACTCTTTCATGGTAAACCTTGCTGTTAACATTACATACATAGCACATGTGCTTTCGTTCCAAGGTCACATTTTGCCTCCCCCACCATGTGGCTAGCCCCTCAGCCCTCAGCCCTCCACATGGCTAACAGCAGGGAACATTTCTGTTCAGCCACAGGCAAACAGCCCAGCAGGAACGGGCACCTCTGAATGTTCCCTTAAGAAAAGCACCCTATTTCAACCAGAAAAGGAGTACTTGTGGCACCTTAGAGACTAACAAATTTATTAGAGCATAAGCTTTTGTGAGCTACAGCTCACTTCATCGGATGCATTTGGTGGAAAAAAACTTTTTTTCCACCAAATGCATCCGATGAAGTGAGCTGTAGCTCACAAAAGCTTATGCTCTAATAAATTTGTTAGTCTCTAAGGTGCCACAAGTACTCCTTTTCTTTTTGCGAATACAGACTAACACGGCTGCTACTCTGAAACCTATTTCAACCAGGTGACCATGAATAATATCACTTTCCTGAGGATAACACAGAGAGATAAAGAACGGATGTTGTTTGAACGCCAGCAAATATACACTGCAATGCTTTGTTCTACAATAATTCCCGAGTACATGCTACTGGCCTGGAATGGTAAAGTGTCCTACCATGGTGGACGGAATAAGGCTGCCCTCCCCAGAAACCTTTTGCAAAGGCTTTGGGAGTACATCCAGGTGAGCCACAAATGCCAGGGCAAATTAATCATTAAACATGCTTGCTTTTAAACCATGTTTACTATTTTAAAAGGTACACTCACCAGAGGTCCCTTCTCCGCCTGGCGGGTCTGGGAGGCAGCCTTGGGTTGGTTTGGGGGGTACTGGCTCCAGGGTTCAGGGTGAGAAACAGTTCCTGGTTGTTGGAAAAACCGGTTTCTCCACTTGCTTGCTGTGAGCTATCTACAACCTCCTCCACATCATCTTCTTCCTCGTCCTCAAAACTTGCTTCCGTGTTGCCTCCATCTCTATTGAAGGAGTCAAACAACACAGCTGGGGTGGCTGTGGGTGGCTCAACCCCCTAAAATGGCATGCAGCTCATCATAGAAGTGGCATGTTTGGGGCTCTGACCCGGAGCGGCCGTTTGCCTCTCTGGTTTTCTGGTAGGATTGCCTCAGCTCCTTAAGTTTCACGCAGCACTGCTTCGGGTCCCTGTGATGGCCTCTGTCCTTCATGCCCTGGGAGATTTTGACAAATGTTTTGGCATTTCGAAAACTGGAACGGAGTTCTGATAGCACGGATTCCTCTCTCCATACAGCGATCAGATCCTGTACGGTCCATGCTGGAGCTCTTTTGCCATTCTGGGACTCCATCATGGTCACCTCTGCTGATGAGCTCTGCACTCACCTGCAGCTTGCCAAGCAGGAAATTGAAATTCAAAAGTTCACGGGCCTTTTCCTGTCTACCTGGCAAGTGCATCTGAGTTGAGAGTGCTGTCCTGAGTGGGCACAATGGAGCACTCTGGGATAGCTCCCGGTGGCCAATACCATCTAATTGCATCCACAGTACCCCAAATTCAACCCAGCAAGGCCAATTTCAGTGCTAATCCCCTTGTCAAGGGTGGAGTAAGGAAATCGATTTTAAGAGCCCTTTAAGTCGAAAAAAAGGGCTTTGTCGTGTGGCTGGGTGCAGGATTAAATCGATTTAACGCTGCTAAATTCGACCTCAATTCTTAGTGTAGACCAGGGCTTAATGGGTGTAAATCCAAAGTGACATAGGGGAGAATCTGGCCCCTTTATTTTTACAATAGCCAAACTGAGTTCTTTCAAATTTTTTATATATATAAAAATATTTCTTCTGGTGGAAGGATTGTATATCTCAATTTTGTCTGGTAACAAAGTTCCTACTGCCTAAAAATTGTATAGTGGGGGTGAATGTGCCACTATCATGAATAACACCATCAAAATACTAGCCCCAAAGTAGGTACTACAAACGGTATTTGTGGGGGAAGCAAACCCAGTGAATGGTGTACAGTGGGGGTGAATGTGCCGCTGTCATGAATAACACCATTCACTCGGTTTGCTTCCCCCCACAAATCCCAGTACCCACTTCGCAGCCAGTATTTTGATGATCATTTTTTACCTCTCTAGTTTCTCTTCCCACAATGTTTTCCTAATTCATTACAAAATGGAGATCTGAGACCAAATCACAAAGACCTTAGACAATACTGTCCAGTTGGTTAGGGACTGAAAGGAATCTCTTTCCTTGCAAATTTAAATGCTCCCAGATGAGCCTATGCCTACAAGCTCAGTCCTGCTGTTTTTCAACTAATCATCTACAAAAATGGAAGAAAAAAAAGACTTCTGGTAGGTGAGCCACAGCAGGGCAATTAAGATGATGCGGCAGAGGTAGACATCTGCTCCTAGACAGATACAGTTCCATTGATGCTATCTATAGTTACAATCCTTCCGAGAGATAAACAACATGCGAGAGCAATGTGCAGGAGGAAGTGCCACACTGAGAAAGTGGTGATCGGAGACCAGGCTTGCGGCCCCTGTGGTCTGAGAATGAGAGAGAGAGAGAGAGAGAGAAAGAGAAAGAGGGAAGGAGAACAGGGCATGTACCAGGCACACACAGATGACAGAAGTCACAGGACAGATACAACTAGATGTAAATTGGAAGAGATGTGTGAGAGCTGACACCTGAGGGAGGCAGAATTATAGTGAAGATGAAAGGCACAAGACAACCGAAAAGAAAGGGGGGGATCCTCTCTGAACTGTTTGCAGATAGTTACAGTTAAATCAGTTTGAAATTAAGAACTTCATGTGTGGATGATTTATTTATGTGCTAAACTCAGAGGTTTGAATGGCCTTTGGGAATTTCAAAGCCATTTTCAGACTCCTTGCCAATGCACCTACTGCTTGAGACCTGGGGTGTGGTCTAGATTAATACTCCACAGTTCAGATGGATGCTTACTCAGACCTTATTAAAAAGAAAAGGAGTACTTGTGGCACCTTACAGACTAACAAATTTGTTAGTCTCTAAGGTGCCACAGGTACTCCTTTTCTTTTTGCAGATACAGACTAACAGAGATGCTACTCTGAAATCAGACCTTATTGTTACTATTTAGGACTTCTGTTACAGTAATGCCTAGAGTTCCCAGTTGAAATCTGTTCCCACATTGTGCCAGGTGCTGTACAAACACAGAAGAGGACCTGGTACCTGCCCTAAAGAGCTTACAACCCTAAGGGGTAAATTGTGCTATTTAGGCTTGAAATAGGGGATAAAAGAACCATTCTGATACAGAAAGGCAAAATGCCTCCTCGGGCTCCCCAGTTGTGCTGGGGTCAAAAGTAATTTACTAGAAGCTACTGGGGGTTGAGGAATGCTCCCTCCCTGTGTGGCTTGCCGTGCAATGGCTCTGCAAGCAACTTGTCCAGTTGCTTCTGTGACATGCATATGGGTGGCAATCCTGGCACTCCTCCAAGCACAGGGAATCTTTAGGTCTCACACAAGGTGGGTAAGAGTCCTTACTTCCTCCTACTTCCCTGCATGGCCATAAAGGGCTAGCAAGGGAACGATACAGCTCTAAGACATTATCTGGATTATCTCAGAATGTGAGGGCTCATCTCAACACAATCATTTTTCAAATCTTCCTACACTTTCTTACACAACACTTTTGCTGCTAACATGTGCCTACCTCACACTACCAGTTTTGTCTGCTCAGGGGAGGCCTGGTGGCCCCCTTCTGATGTGTTTGCTTCATCTTCAGCAGAGGACATGGGGCCTGATTAAGCAACAAAAGCAAGAGAAGTGAAAAAAACCCAATGCTGTGTCAGGTTTCAGAGTAACAGCTGTGTTAGTCTGTATCCGCAAAAAGAACAGGAGTACTTGTGGCACCTTAGAGATTAACAAATTTATTAGAGCATAAGCTTTCTTGGGCTACAGCCCACTTCATTGGATGCATAGAATGGAACATATAGTAAGAAGATATATATATACATGCAGAGAAGGTGGAAGTTGCCATACAAACTGTAAGAAGCTATTTAATTAAGATGAGCTATTATGATCAGGAGAAAAAAACTTTTGTAGTGATAATCAAGATGGCCCATTTAGACAGTTGACAAGATGGTGTGAGGATACTTAACATAGGGAACTAGATTCAATATGGGTAATGACCCAGCCACTCCCAGTCTCTATTCAAACCCAAGTTAATGGTATCTAGTTTGCATATTAATTCAAGCTCAGCAGTTTCTCCTTGGAGTCTGTTTTTGAAGCTTTTCTGTTGCACTATTGCCACCCTTAAGTCTTTTACTGAGTGACCAGAGCGGCTGAAGTGTTCTCCTACCGGTTTTTGAATGTTATGATTCCTGATGTCAGGATAATCAAATCATAACTTTCAAAAACCGGAAGAAGAACACTTCAACCGCTCTGGTCACTCAGTAAAAAACTTAAGGGTGGCAATAGTGCAACAGAAAAGCTTCAAAAACAGACTCCAGGGAGAAACTGCTGAGCTTGAATTAATATGCAAACTAGATACCATTAACTTGGGTTTGACTAGAGACTGGGAGTGGCTGGGTCATTACCCATATTGAATCTATTTCTCCATGTTAAGTATCCTCACACCGTCTTGTCAACTAAATGGGTCATCTTGATTATCACTACAAAAGTTTTTTTCTCCTGCTCATAATAGCTCATCTTAATTAATTAGCCTCTTACAGTTTGTATGGCAATTTCCACTTTTTCTGTATGTATATATCTATATCTATATCTATTTATATCTATATCTTCTTACTATATGTTCCATTCTACCATCCGATGAAGTGAGCTGTAGCCCATGAAAGCTTATGCTCTAATAAATTTTTTAGTATCTAAGGTGCCACAAGTAATGCTGTATCAGCCCATCTTGAACTGGAATCACAGAACAATGAGTTTGAAGTTTCATAACATAAGTTATAACCTTCCAGCCCAACTACACTGTTTTCATACTTTAGAAATAAATATTACTTTTGTCTGACTGGAAAAAATATGCCCCCCCCCCACACAAAACCCCCAGAGATTAATGTAAAATTAAAGGCTTGAGTGGATATAAAGTCCTCATGCAATTTTGTGATGTTGGCTTTTTTAACTTTAAATATATCAATTGCTTGTGAAAAGTGCTTAACCAACAGCTCTAAGATTCTCTGTTTATACACAGAACAGGTAGAGTGGGACTGAATGTTTTCAGCAAACAATTCACCAATTCTGCTTACCTGACTCACCTTACATCTCACAGAGGTAGATGAATTTAGACTCTTTTTCTCCTCATTGAACTTCACAAGCAGATTGCAGACATCTTAGACATATTTGTTGTTCCATTATGCAATTATGCAAAGGAGGGGTTGCAAATTTTTGTTTTTGTTTGTTTTACTCTAAAGATAGATCACAGACTGTTTACTTGGGGAGTCGAGCTGTGTAGTGGTTGGTCACATGGTATAATGATTTCTGGTGTTTACCTTTCATGCTTCTTCCTTTAAAATCTACAATCACACATAGTAGCTTAAAAATTCATTTCCAAAGAGTTTTAACACTGGTAAAACTCAATCACATCAATATTTGCAACAAGTGAACAAAAAGGGATCTAGAGTTCTTGTGGAAACAGAACCATAGGTATTTAATTTTTAAATATGTGTGAATATTTATAACACAATTTTAGTACCATTCATCTAGCACTGACTTAAACTATTGAAGCTGCAATGGAGCAAAGAGAAGAGATACCTGCTACTAATATAGTGTCCCATTAATGCAACTCAGTCCTAACATGGAGAGTCCTACCAGCATAATTCATTCTCCAGGCCCAGTGTGAAGGAACGGCTGAGGCTGGTGACATCACCAGCTGTGATATCACTAGAAAGGACAGAGCCAAGGAAGAGGGGGAGGATTAAGGAGACGGTTGGAGATTGGATCTTGAGATAAGATGATCTGGGAATTGTGACAAGGCAGTGATGGGGAATTGGAAGACAGAGGGTCAGGCAAAAGGTCTAACTAGACTTGCCTAGAGAAGAAGGCTAACTGATGCAGGGTTAGTAGAACTCTGAGGAGGAAACTTGAAGAGGCTGAAGAGAGCTCAGCTTGGTGTTCCACACCCTGGAAGCTTCACACAGAAATAAATTTGTTATTTAAATAACAAATCCAGGCTTTGGAGTGGAGAGATTCCTCAGAAAAAATGAGGGACTCCCACAGCCATCCTGGTAAATCAGCAGCAAGGGTTTGTGATAACAGACGCAGATCATGACATGATAATAAAATCATAGGACTGGAAGGGACCTCATGAGGTCATCTAGTCCAGTCCCCTGCACTCGTGGCAGGACTAAGTATTATCTGGACCATCCCTGGCAGGTGATAAGTATGTGTATGTAATATATGTGTCTGTAAAGTATTTTTTCATAAATAATTAAGAAGCTCAAGGCTGACTTATATAGGGTAAGAGGAACCATTTGTGTGTGTATAAAATGTACTTAGGGGGAAGATCCAGGGCTCGGAACACCAAGCTGAGATCTCTTCAGCCTGTTCATTTTTTCTCCTCCATGTTAGTTCTACTAACCCTGCCTAAGTTAGCTCTCTTCTGCAGGCAAGTCTAGTCTGACCATCTGATTTCTGGTTCCGTCAGAATTCCCAGATCTTCCTCTCTCAAGATCCATTCTCCAACCCCTCCCAGAGGCTCCATCTCCTCTGGTGGTATCACAGCTGGTGATGTCATCACTCATGATTTCTTTAATGCTTCCAGTTCCATGTTAGATCATATACTATATGTTCTTTGCATCATAAATATGATACTTTATTTTCACTGCCTCTAAGACTAAGCCTGATATGTGCTACTAAGTTATTTAGACATTTGATTGCTGCTTCCTGAAGTGATGCTTCATAATAGTTACCACATGCTAGATTGTAGCTCCAGGTTTCTAGTTCCTGGGGACAAAAGACTAAAAGCTTTTAACTCTATGTCTCAGAGAGACAAGGAGTGCATATTGGATGGTGGCCACAAAGGTACCAGATAAAGAGTCACCAAATATATATGTGTATATATGTCAGCTGTTCACTGGGGAGAGCAGGTCATCACACCCAGGAAATCATTAACCTTTCTTCTGAGAATGCCAGAAAAGGTGTCAACATGAAAGCTGGTTGGAGAGCGGAGAAAAATGTTCACAAAAATGTTGTTGAATATTTTTGTGAAAATATTTTGATGAGCTCTTGTCATGATAATTATGATGTCTTTTGTGATCTCCAGGGGGGTTGTGTTCACAGAGATCGCTTCTCCAAAAAGACCACCAATTCATTTCAGATAAAATACAAAATGGCTATCAGACTATAACAACTTCTGGTCATTCCACCAGATTTCTAGTGTAACATTAATTCAAAGGCCCTGTTATTTCCCTGAACCAGGAGTCCTGAGCTTTTGATTGATAACTGTGTAATACACTGACTTTTATCCTACTCTTCTTCTAATGGAGTAGTCTAAAGTTTCTGAATTTTCTGAAAGGTTTGGAAATTGCAGTAAAAAACATCTCTCTTTCTCTCTCTTCTTTTGTGTTTCTGATTGAAGTGAATGCAGTAGATTTGATATGATTCTATAGCTTTATAGGAACAAATACATTTTAAAAATGGGGGTGGTTTGTATATTGGGAGCACTTTGCATTGCTTGATTCTAGTCCACTGTGCTGCTTTCAGGAAGTACCATTTTATTATGATTGTTCTTCATCTTTTTCACTACAGTCTATGCTATCACTTGAAAGAGTGCACTTCCCCCCAATTCTGCTTTGCTTTACAAGCTTTTTATCTTTTCTACCTTGCTGGAGGCATTATTAGGGCAGTTCACCTTTGACCAGATGGGCAGACAAACATCTATCCTCTGGAGTCAGTACTAGTGCTGTTCAGTAGATCAGCTCTCAAATGGTACTGAACTGTGACCTCTTCTTCTGTTCAAAGACTAAATATATAAACTCACATTTCCATTGGTGCTAAGCCTGGGAACCTGAGTTACTCCCTAATCCCAGATCTCCCAGTCAGCAACACAATGGGTAGCTCTCCATGCCAGCCAGCTAGCTACAAAGAATGTCTTTATTGTCTCTTCCTCAACAAATTGCTTATTGTTCTGCCCGCAAGCTGCTAGACCTTGTGAACTGTCCAAAATATTGATTTGCTGATAACTTCCTTTTTCCCCCTTGATTTTGTTTATAAATAAGGTGTATTTGGATTATTTATAAATAATAAATTTTTAAAGGGTAATGGTCACTTTTGTTGTTCTTTTGCAATATGTCTGTCTACCAGAAGCCAATAACAATTGATGGATATATACATGTCATGCATGTTTGAATTCTTCAGAGTGAAGGTGCTATAGAAATGCAACGTATTATTCTAATACAATGCAGAACACTGCATTGGTTAAATTACTCTAGTTAAGAAGAATCAGGATGAATGGTTCTGAGTATTCCAGAGCAACAAAAAACACATGCACTTGCTTTCCATCAATTTTGTGTCACATCTGATATGGCTGTTCATGGCGTAGAAACAGAGAGAGTAAAGCAAAGGTGGATTTACACCACCTTTGGGAGTGAGATTCTGTACTCTGGGGCTGTCCAGGGACCAGCCCAGTCCCTGGGGAAAATTAGCTGCTCTAGCTTCATTGCCCACAACCACCAGGAGAATTTCTGGTAGCAGCCAATAGCCAGAACCCACAATGTCAGAATCTGACCTTGTGTCTTTAGCAGGAGCTTATGGAGGCATTGTTCCTGGAACAGACACAATACGAGTGGGAGCACCAATGGAGTAAGCCACTGCTACATTCTTCAAACAGGTTTGTCATAGGCACCTCCACCCTGAGCCAGCTCTGCTGGTTGCTGTGGAAGTTTCTAGTGCTTCTGGTGGAACCTACCAGTTAGGGAGCAGAGTGAGCAGAATTGTTTCTTATCTTTGTGAAAAGGCACAGAAGTTGGATGGAAATGCTCATGAAAGGTGGGGGCTTTGTGTCAGCTCAGCAGTGCTAATGGGTCAGTTTAATGGTTTGTGTATTTCTACAACGGATCTTTCTTTTTATACACTTTCATTATGATCTAAGAAAAAAAGTATCATGGTTTCTGGAGGAACATGTCATCTAAAAAGCACGCAAACATGTTAAACACCAAAATCTTTGTTAACACACTTTTAAATTTGAGAATGCAAACACAAGAGTCAAGGCTTTCAAAAGCTAGTTTCCACATTAACTTGATGCACTGCACATACAGCATGATATATGTATTGCATTATTTTTCAGTTATTATTTAGACTGCTACATGCATGATTTAATATATATGTGTAGTCCATGGGTCAAATGCTGTCAGTTACACTAGAGTAAATCAAGAGTGACTGCATCAAAGTGGGTGAAGTGATATTACTGTGGATTTACACCAATGTAGCTCACAACAGAATTTAATTCAACATGTGCAATGCCACTGAGGGAATTTCCTGACATTTGTGTGCTTAAATTCTTCACATTTTTTCTTGCAATACTATTGTATCTTTCATTTAGTTTCTTTGTTGTTGTTTTCAAAGGAAAAAAGTGCTCACACTAACACCCAAGTGAAAGGCCATCGCCACTCAGCTACCAAACCTTCCAGCCCTCAGTCCCAATGACATAAACAGCATTTCCTTATAGATACAGAAAACCTCTTTCCTCAACTACATTTAAGGCTGAGTGTTCTAAGATACAACAATGTGTAATACTGAAACTCCAGCTGAATGCTGGCAAGTTGGCACTCCAACTACATGTTGAAGTGCACAAAGGTTGGGTAGATTACTAGTTGAAAGGGCATCTATGGCTTTGTCAATGAGCGTGTGGGTTTCTAAAGTTGGGCTTGTCGTAAGTGAAATGCTTGGGGATTTGGGGCTGCAGTGGGATGGGCAAGTTTAGCTGATAGGAAGGACCTTATGCACAGAGTTGCAACATAGGACAAAAAACTTGAATATGTAGACATTGGGGACCACTACAGAGGCCGGTCAGATACAATGGGCTCCTTTAATTTTTGTGATAAATGGGAAAGAAGTGCTTATCTAGACTGAGATAAAATCCAAAAAGTCTTAGGTGTTAAGTTAATGATATCAGAGTACCTTACTCAGTATGGAAAATCATGTCCTTCACTTGCAGAGCTGGTATATTAATATGATGTTCTGTCACTTAAAATAATGTCATTATATCTTATCATACTTTTAAATTTAAAGTGACTCCTCTTCATGGATGACTTTGAAAAAAAATAAACATTTTAAATATTTTAAAAACAAAAACATATTTTTACAAAGCTCATAAGAAAGATTTTGCCCCTCTCACTCCACCTGCACCTTCCAAAATACTCTCCAATCAAAATGTCTGGTTGGATTTTGTTCAAACATTTAAAAAAAATCAGTCTAAGGTTGAGATGATCAGTCATGGGAAATTATAGCCTCAACGAAAATAAAGCAAATAATTACTGAAAAATGGGGAGTTGTATCGAATGCCCATCTCAGCCATGCTGGTAACTATTTCTGGGGGAAGAAACTATAATTATTTATGATTCGCTAAAGGGATCTTTGAAGATTATGAAAAATTTGAATATGATACATTATAGACAGTTGTACACAGATAAATGGATAGAGATCTAGAGATAAATGTATTAAATATAGATGCTCACTAGCATGCACACCTAGCTAGCTAGATATACTTATAGATATAGATTTGCCAGGGTTGTTTGATCCGATAAGGACTTTTATACAAGAAACTTCTCTTTTATATTCTGAAATGATCTCTCTAGAGACTGGTAGTGATGATACAATAGGCTGGAGTTGCTGTTAATAAAAAGAAATTACTACTTTTTTGACTATGTTGCTTTTTTTTCCCAGTGGGATTCTGATTCCAGACATTCTATAGCCTGACATCCACTGGGAAAGTGATGACATCATTAATTATTTAAAGGTTTGAAAACCACAAGAACTACTGTATATAACTAGATTGGATTGACTTTTTAACTCCTTTGATTAATAATAGATAGAGCCTTGGATATGTGAATTGGTCGAGTGCTAACCTGTTAGCAAAAAAAGTATAAGGGATGAATGCTAACACTTCTCATAAGTTATTCTACTTAAGGCATTGGCCAAAGAAAACAAACGAATGGAACTCTCTACCTCAGTCTTATACTTTCAATGCACCATCAATAATTGATGACTACCTAATGTCTCTATATATCTAGATACAGATATATATTTTGTGCATATGTCTTCCCCAAAATCCCCATTTTCTACCCCTTCCTCAAAAAACAATAGGAACATAAATTCAATATCCTGTTTTGCTTTTTGACTTTCATTTTAATTTCACTAACTGTTTAGAAGTGAAAGTGATATTTCAGACTTCAGCAACAACGTACAAAGGGTTGAAACTTCCCCACTTTCTGACATTTGTACCTTTTAGCTGGACAGGAGCGGCTATCTGTGGAGATTTAAAGAGATATAGTGCTTCATCCTTCCACCACTCTGTCTCATTTAACCATCAGACCAAAAAATACTTCCACCCCTTCTGAGCATTTTTCAAGACCAGGATAGGCATGGATTTTCTTAGCATAAGGATAGAGTGAACATCTGAATCAATGCCTCATTATTAAATAATGATCTGCTGCACTCCAGCTACCTGATTCTGGTCAGTAATATTGGTGTAGATCCGGAGTAACTCCACTGACTTTGTTGGAACTCCTCTGGATTTACTGGTGACCAGGATGAGGATCAAGTCCTGGCTGTGCAAATGAAAGTGGGTTCATTTATTTGCAAAAATAAAATATTCAGTGAACTGTAATAATGAACACACACACCATGCCTGATGCCAGTCTCATTAATACAGGTGTAAGTCACTTCACTTATACTGGTGTAAAACAGGTGCACACAAATTCAGATCAGTCCCACTGCATGCCTTTCCTTCATACAAATGTTATATGAAATTCACAGACACATGGCCAGATTCTGTTCCCCTTACTCACCATGAGTAGCACTTTATTCCATTTCTGGTCCCAATGAAGAAAGTAGGACCAATCATGAAATAAATTGCGACTTAGGGTGAAAAGAGGATCAGAATCTGGCCAATAATTGCAATACATAGCCCTTTTTCAAAGCCAGATCCATAGTATAAATCAATGTAGCTCTATTGACTTCATTGCCACTATACTGATTTACACCAGATGAGCATCTGGCCCTGAGCACTAAGTAAGATTTGAATCACAGCTTCACTTTTTTCGTACTTTTTTCAAATACACCCTAATATCTAACCAGGGGCTTGAGATCAACATCTGACTTAGCTGGAATAGCAACTATCTCAATAATTGGTATTTCCTACACTATCTTTCACCTGTCATTAAAAAAAAATCAGCATTTGTTTTCTTTTCCATCTGGGATTATGTGACAAAATGATCTCCTGCCTCTAATCAATTATTTTCCCACTATATCTTTTGCATTTTCCTGCAGAACCATTTGCAAGTACAACAGAAAGATCCTTTAGAGATAATCTGGTGATTATTACAAATTCAACCTCAGACGCTGCAGGCATTAAAAGATGAAAATTGCCTAAAGTCCACTGTTGTACAACAAATCTGTACCTCTGGACTCCTGTCCTGAGGTGAAAATGCAAACCGAAGAGATGTTTAGAATCATTTTGACAGTTCATAAAATTAAGCAGGGATTAGGGATTCTCTTAAAAAAAATGCCATGGGGCCCACACAATGTTAACCACATCTCCCTGCAACAGGTATTACTGTAACACTCTAGTTGGAAGACAAGGAAAAAGGAATGTCATGTAATTAAACCTGCCATGTATGGAATAGCTATGAAGCCAATTTAAAACTCTAAGTAGTATTCAGTACTTACATATATATGTAGGTTCTTATAGCCCTATCATCTTGGCCTTGTTGGACCTCTTGTATATTTGACTATGCTTCATATTATGCTCCCTGATCTTTTAAACACTTATGTATATGCTTAGTTATATATACTTTGTACTCCCCTTGACTTCAGCATGATTATTCACACGCATAACACGAGCATAATCATTTGCAGCATTGGGGCCATAATCAGTAATAACCGTATAGTAAGGTATTCACTTAACAAGAAAAGCAAGAATAGGAAATAATACAGTAGATATGTACAAATGCTCATGGCAAGTAACAGTTATGAGCATGGCTGTAGTGAATTCATACTGAGATTCACACAACTAATCATGGAAATATCTTTGTGGTGTGCAAACAGCAGTAGTAGTGTCATCAGCCTTCTGAAATTACCCACCCACCAAAGAGTCCTTTCAATACAATACAGTGTTTTTAACTTCCTGTCATAAAATCATGTGTAATGGTTCTTTTGCATATTAAACAAGATCCCATTCCACCCCAGAAGTAGCTGCATTTTAATTACTGTGTGATCTGGTCTTAATATACTGCAGGTAGTTTAAAGAGTTAGGTTTCTACTATGCAAGATCATTAACACTGAGAAATTTCTATATTTTATTAACATGTTTCAAAAAAAAGAGTTGAACTGGCTGAAAGTTTTCAAATAAAAAGTTTGGGGCTTTTTTGGTTAAAAATGGCCTTTTTTAAGTGAAAACATTTTCATTTTTTTTCATTTTGAGCACTTATTTGTGACTTTTGAATCAATGTTATCAACATTTTATCAGTTTAATACGTTTTTGTTTTGTTTGCTGGACACTGGGTTTTGGTAATGGCATTGATGATGATTAAGAAATGTCCTGAACATTTAAAAAAAAATAAAATAAAATATGGCTCAATTTTGAATCTTCTGATATGAAAACAACTTCAGTATTTCAAACTTTTTCACAACATTTATTTTTCATTCCACTCTAATTCAGAGGACAGACGGAATGAAGCTGGGGTAAAAGAGCAAAATCTTTCCTACCAAATGTTGATTTAAATAATTAAACAAATTTGTTTAGTTTTGGTTTGCATCCCGTTTGTTGCCTACTTTCCATGAATACTATGGTAAATCAGTTTGCTGGCAGGCGTGCCTGCAGAAAGGACAAATTATGAAACAATACTGATGAATACATGTGGGATATGAATTTTGAATTCCTAATTGCCATTTGTTGCCCTGGAAACTATACCTGACCAGAGGACAACAATTCCATTATGCAGCAACTTCAGGTTTCAAAATCTGTTTTTGTTTTAGATTGGAATGAAAACAAGACATTTCAAACATTTTAACAAAAAAACATGTTATTGTGTCATAATGTCCATTTTTGGACCAAAACCTGAGGTTTTTGATTCAGGAAGGTCTGTGTCTGCCCTGATGGGTAGAGCATGGGCCTGGGATATGAGAGAACCAGTCCCTGCTCTGCCTGATTCAGAGAAGAGCTCTTCATTCCAGATCACACTGAATCGGCCAGAGTAAGGACATGAACCTAGGGTATGTCTACACTGCAGTAAAAGACCATGGCATGGTAGTAGCTGGCCAGAGTCAGCGGACTCGGGCCCACAGGCTAAAAATTGCAGTGTAGACATTCAGGCTTGGGCTCTGAAACCCCATGAAAGGGGGTGGGTCTCAGTGCCTGAGCTCCAGCCCAAGCCCAAATATCTACACAGCAATTTTTAGCCCCACAAGTCAATTGACCCAGGTGCTGAGACTTGGTGCCATGGTTTTTTATTTCAGTGTAGACATACTCTAATTCTCCCACATTCCAGGCTGGTGCCCCAGCCACCAGGCACTTGATCTTAAGGGTGTCAGTTTCTCTCCCTCCCTTTCATTTCAAAATGTTCTGTCCAGCTCTACAGGAAACCTGATTCTGAGAATTATATACATCCTATTAGGATACAGAAACACACCCTGTGACCTATGTGTCTGATCTAAATGGCAGGTATTTCAAATGTGGAAATAATTGCAATGAACTGCTCATGCACAGGCCAAGAAGAACTAAAAGAAATTATTTTAAAAAGAATTGTGAATACATGGCAAATATGGCTGGAGACATGGATCTCACCGTAAAGAAAGAAGGCTGGGAACTACATGGCTAGCATTACAGGGAATGCTCCCTTGCTCAGAATTTAATTTCTGTTCTGCAGCCACCCATCCTAGGAGAGCCCAGTGATTTCACATTAGAGTCTCAGGATAAAGTTTTTGTGGGTAGAAGAGGACAGACTGCCTGGAGAGAGGAAGTAGGTGGACTTTTCCTCCCCTCCTTACCTTTTCCATCTTTGGGTTGGACTCCTGGAGCATAAAGCCCCTGATGTGTCATGCAATGTGTCATGTTTCAATGAGATAACAACACAATGCAAATAATATCACCTTCTGCCACAACCTGATGACATCGCATATTCAGCTTTGTGCAGATCAAACCCATGACGTTCAGGTTTAATCCAGTTGATATGAACTTGCTCAGTTTGGAGAGGTTTGTGTCTTTTGCAGAACAGTATAGACATCACTAATTCTAATGTTTCATACAAGATCACATTCTGTATAGTAAATTGGTTGTGTTATGCCAGGCTTTTTATAAAAAGGTTGACATGGGCTATTGTGTGTGTAATTTGTTATGGTCTCACTATGTGTATAAAAAAGGTTTAAGCTATGTATTCTCCTGTTGGATTTTATTGTTGAGTTGGCAAATAAGGATTAACAGCACCTTCTGTAAGTAGAACCATATTTCTGGCAAAGCAGTTGGCACATCAAGGCATTTTTAGCCAGGAATTAAACTGATATCAGGTTTATCTTCTAGTGCATGACTGAAAAGTTAACTATGAGGGTGACTGTGTGTGTGTATGTGAGTGTGTGGTCAGTAATGTATCAAACATTAATCCAGGTATCAAATCCTTCGGAGTGAGAATATTTGATTACATTTCCACAAACCATGCCTGCTTTGGAGGAATGATACTTTGTCATTTATTTTCAAATTGACATCTCTATTGGTTGTCCAGGCATGTTAATTTGCAAATCAGCATTTTGTTTGAAGCTTTTAAGCCAGTCCAGCTAAGCAGTGACTGCTATTACTGTGCAATTAGTGTCTAAAGCATTTAAAATTACATTTAAAAAAATCCAAAATATTTGGAGAGTTTGTTCAGTAACATGGCCAAAAAATATTTTGCTGACTGTGTAGAAGACCTGGATTAAGGAAATTGCAAGTAGACTTCAGTCTGACTTGAGAGGGACAAAGGAGGTGTATATTGTGGGATTTTCAAAGTTGAGGGAGAAATTCTAAGTTGCACTGCTCTTCAGGAAATCCCTGCCCATTAATTCACAAAGTATATTACTTAGATGCTACAATACAATAGCATGTGACAGTTAGAGATGGGGCAAAAAAGTAGTGTATGGATTCAGAATTTGCATTATTTTAAATCAAGGCTTATGAACAGGGATTTGAGGCTAAAATGGAGCTAGGTTTCAGATTTGGAATCAATGGTGCCAAAGGCTTGCAATCTTTTTTTGTGTGATTTCGGCCCAAAATGGAGGAAATGTCACGAGAAGTTAGGGATTTCGACCATTACTGAAAGTGTCTTAAAACTTCAGTGTTCTTATGATATTTCCTCCATCGTGGGCTACATTTGTATAAACAAGGAACGTTCTCATGGGATTTAATCCTCCTGTGCAACAGAAACGTGGAAAAAAATTTTTTTTTCCAGCTTTTAGATCTGCCTTGGAAACAAAACTGAAAAGGAAAAAAATTTCGGAACTTGAAACTAACTCTCCACACTCACCTAGCAATTCTTTGGGTTTGGCCTATTTTACAGAAGATGTCAATGAGAAAAGGTGGATTAGGGAAAGAAGACAAAAAGGGGAACAATCTGGAAGATTGATGTTAGATTGGAAACCCACTTAAAAGAGAAAGAACCAAATAAATACAAACACTGTTAATTTTTTTAATAGGCTACTTACAATAGATCTCCTTACATTTAGTCTCTTTAAATGCTGGTCACTTCATTCTTTCCTCCATCACTATAAGTCTATGTTTTTTAGTGTCTCATATTCCCATTCACCATGTCATCTTCTCCCAAGGTTTCAGAGTAGCAGCCGATGAAGTGAGCTGTAGCTCACAAAAGCTTATCTTCTCCCAAGTTATTTTGTGTTTGTTTTTCCCACTGTTCCCAATTTCCCATGCTCTGCTGGCTTGGGTTTGAGTGGCAGCTAGAAGTCTGTAAGCAGGTGTTGTGGAAGTGAAGCGTGCCATCAGCCAGTACATTAGGTAAAGTAACGTTCCCTTGGGGACTGTAATGCTTGGAACTGCATCAGTCCCAACTGTTCCTCAGAGAAGAGGAAGGGGCTAGTCATGACCAGCTCTGACCAGATGTTTTGGAAACATGCCCATTTTTAGCAGATATAATTGCTGTTAATTTATCAAAACTGTAATAGGTACTAATGAAGCGGACTCTTCGGTCACACCCTAGCAACAAAATATAAGAAAGGAAATTAGGGATATACTGTGTAGACTGTATTTAGATGCATTTAACTGTACATTTAATACTAGTTTAAGACTATTTCTGGGATATTTTGCTCCATGTGAGTGATATAATCTGACTGATTTAGACATGAGCTTGGGAAAAAAAATCATATTTCATTACCTATGCTAACAATTTTCAGTAACCTCTTTAGAGACAAGATTAAAGTAAAGGGGAGAGATACCTAAGGTGAAAGCTGAAGCTCCAGTGAAAACAACTCCAAGTCACAACTTCTGGGTCTTATTTAAAAATTCTGTAGTTCTGCATTAAAGGCTAGGGCTACATCTATACTGTGAGTGAGGGGTTTGATTCCCGTTTGTGTACAAATACTTGGCCTATCTCTCATCACACTAGCGTGAATATAAATAGCAGTGTAGCCACAGTAGCACCAGTAGCAGCAGCGAGACTGAGTCATGCCAAGTACAAACCTGAGTGAAATCAGTGGGTGTGTACTCGGCACGACTCACCCATGCCTCCACTGCGGCTACTTATGCTCCTATGTCTATACTGCTGTTTATACTGGTGCTAGCTCAATGTATGTGCACAGGAACAAGGGACTCAAACCCCTGGCTCACAGTGCAGACATAACCTACAAGGAATGACTCCATATTCAGCAAGCCAGAGGAAACTGCATTCATATCCTTCTATTATTTTCTTTTCAAATTGCCTGAATCAGTAGTCAGGGATGTCATTTTCAGGGCAAAGTTGTATCAGGATCCCCACTTCTTCCTCTCTGGTGAGGCCACAGCTGCTTATGGGGGGTGAGCTGACCAGTTTCATACTGAAGGGGAGCAGGGAGATAGTGGGCCAGTCCTATCCTGAGAAGTAGGGTGTGGGGGCAGGCCGGGTGTTTGTGTCTCACTAAAGGCTGTCTCGGGGCAGGGATCAGGACCTGGATTGTTCTGAGCTCAGCTCTGGCACAGACTGCTGGTACTGCTTCCAGTCCTGTCAGAGAGGAAAGGGGATGTGGCAATTTGGACTCCTGGCCCAGCCACCCCACAGCAGAAGCCCAGAGAAGACACCCACAGCACTGGCTGGCAAGGAGCTATTAAAAGTCTGGGGTGGGTTTTGGGGGGACAACATAACTCACTTAAAGTGATGAGGGAAGGCTGCTAATATTTTATATATACACATATACACCTGAGATATGTTCATTATGCAAGTGCTCATTTTCATTATTCTTTTAAAGCATTGGGACTGGATTCTGCTGCTTAACTCCCCAACACTGTAAACCCAGAGGACGTCTACTGAGATTAACAGTGTGCCTGTGGATTTGCACTCCTGGAACTGAGAGCAGAAACTGGTGATTGGGATTTGTATAGGCTGGGAAATCTGTATTTCTGAAGCATCTACCCAAGCTTTTTATTCATGGTTTGAGAATGAGTTTGCCAATCACCAAGAAAGAAACAAGAGGAGGCTGCATTTAAAATCAAAATGCTTTCTTTGTACTAACTACGCGTGGCTGCCCTCATCATCCAACACGGATTTTTCTGCAGAACAAAGATGCATCAATAAATAATAATAATGTAATGGTGTCTTTTAACAGCAATCTCCATTCAGCTGTGTGGTTTTAAGTTTGCTCTTTTTGACCAAATTAGGAAGAGGGCAAAGTTTGTTATTCCTATTTTTAAAATCCATTATTTGAAAGGGATGTTTCTTCTCTAACCATAGATTTTGCTATATACAGTGCCTAGCTGTGCATACAAGGCATCCCATATGGTTGAAGTAGGCTGGAGGGGTTGCTACTAACCATATTTAAAAAAGCAGATGTTACTAATCTTCTAAATATTACACAAAAATGATGTCATTTATGATTGACAACGGTTGTGGCTCATCAATCCTTTTCAATATTTTTTTCTCACAAAAGACAATGCAACACAAATGTCGAAGCAAATTTCTTTTAAAGAGAGCTTGCCTCTAAGAGCAGACCAGTTTGTGTTAGCATTGAATTGTTTAGCCGAAAGTCAGCCCCTGCAGGGGGACACATACATATGTTATATGTGAGAAACTAGCGAAGCTTGTCTATGAATAGTACAGTCAGACAGACTTTTCAGGCTACATTTTGAGAGCCAGTTTTCAATCTGGCAAGCTGAATTTTGTGCCCAAAATTGATTACTACCCCAACAATACTGCAGCCTCACACCTATTTTCTTTGCATGTGCATTCAGGATATTTTGACACCAAACTGCCTGATTTGTGTATGGAAATTGATTTTTATGTACACAAAATTGATGTGCGCCCAATTATAAGCTTACAACCAATTGTGCTTGCAAAAGTAAGCAAATAAAGTATCCCAGGGCTGAAACTTTGGCCCTAAGTGAGCTACATATGACCCACAATGAATTATCTGTCTTTAACAGATTAGTTTGACAACAATGTACTAGCTTGGTTTTATGTTTACAGCAATTCCACATTAGTAAGATCTTTTCATTGTCCTTACAGAGTGTGTGCATCAGCTATAGTTCTCTGGTGTGTATGTACTGGCTTTCCTTGCTGGAGATCAATAAAATATACAGAAGAAACTGTGTGAAGTATGGGTGATGTATGCCAATAACACTTCCTTTATTATATTAAGTCTCAAGTTAACTCATCTTCCTTTCCTGCCACCTCAGCCATATTGTGTCCTTCACCCTTTACAAGTTCCTTGCACATCAGCTTTAAACTCCTTATCTTGACTTTCCAGGTTCTTCACAGCTCCGTCCCTCCCTACATCACAGCACTGGCATGCCCACTACTATCTTATTCAGACACTGCGCTCTTCCAGTTCTGCCTCCACTTTACTAAGTTGTTTGAATTAATAACATTCTGCAGCACTGATCCCCATTGATTACTTTTCTTTGATCAGTTTTGAATATGTAGTCATTTCCATTATTTATAGCCCTGGTGTTTTTACATTTGGGGAAAAGGGTAAATAGGATCACAGAACACACCTTAGCTCTGTTCTTCATCATTCATCCTTCCACTCTACATTCCCCAATTATTTTTATGGAAGATCTTTTCCTCAACTCTCACTGGAGTTCTAACAATTTTTATTGGCCTCTCTAGATCTTTGTCTTATGGAAGATACTAGGCCTGATCTAACTTCCATTAAAGTCAATGGGGGTTTGATCTTGAGGAGATTGAAATAAAATAGAAGACCTGATTCTAATCTCACTTATACAAGAGTAACTTCATTAATTCCAATGTAGTCATTCCTGATTTACACTATTTTGAGATCAGAATGAACCCCACTCAGTATTCAAGAGGAGAGCGTAACATTGCTTTATGTGTGCCATTCTATTTTCTGCATTATTCCTTAATATCTTCTTAATAGCTGCTAACATCTCACACCAATGTACAAGATAAAATGCTACTCTGACCTGTGGTTGCATTGCTAATCAGCATTTCTATCTTGTACTTCACACACATTCTGTATTTATACACTGTTCACTACATGTCAAGTGCCAGTGTGGACTAAAGCCTTGAAAAGCAGGATAAGAATTGGAAGTGGGGGAAACTTGAATGATTGGCAGCAGGCACACATGGTTAAATGTCAACATTTTGGTATATTGTTGAATGGTCAGACACGTCTATGAATTGCCATCCAACAAACCTATGAGACATACTATTGTGGAATATATGCCAACTCTGTTTCCGGCAAACTGCTTCCGTGCTTGATGCCAAGTACTGGTGGGTGTATACCTTTTTGTGCTGTCACTGCATTCAGCCTCCAGGGTGTTGCATGAAAGGATCATTGGATGTTAATGAATAACAAAATGTGTCATTTCCCTTTAGAATTTGTCTATCTATCATATACAGTGAAAAAGACAGGTTTGTTTTTCTTTGCCCATATTTACATGTGTGTCAAAATGTGTACTGTTAAACCTGGCCACATGCTTATACAGTATGTTGTCTGATTAGTCTTTTTAAATTGTTATTGCACATGATTATGCATCTAGCCTTATAAAAAAAAGTAAGATCCATAGAAAAATAATATAGCCCATGTAGGTATGTTTTTCATTAAGAACAATAATATTTAGCGCTTAGAGCTTTCCATGGTCAGTGGAATCCTCAAACATGTTCTAATTAATTCATTTTCACAATATCCCTGTGAAGAAGATAAATATTATTATCCCCATTTTACAGATGGGGAAACAGACTATTAGTTAAATGAGCTTCATGCGGCTGCCAAAGAAGTGAGAGCCAGCATTAGAACTCAAGACTGCACCTGAGAGAGGAGGGTGAAATTTTTTGAATATATTGGCTTCTTTTAATATAGTTTAATTTTTACCGTGGTCTCACCATTTTTTGTACACATTCATGCAAACCCAGTTGCCAGACTACCTGAAGCATCTAGCCAGAGCTCAATCCAGATGGTGCTCAATCTGCAAGGAGGCTATGCCTTTGGGATTTGCCATGATGATAATGATGCTACAAACCTAGTTTTGCGAGTTTTGTTCACAGAAAGAATTTGGGCCGGTAGCTGAAATTCACTGAATTCTGAAACAACATTCATTCTGGACAGAGGCAGAAGTAACTCAAAGAGTAGTTCATCAAATTTAAAAACAAAATCTATATCTTCGACAGATATGACCAATTTCACAGTGCAACTATTCAGTACTCACAATTTCATGGGCTGAAATTTGGTTGCACAAAACTATTGTAGAACAGATTCAAACAAACTAACGAATGGATGAAAAAGGCACTGTTCCTTGGGCAATTTGTGAACAGAATGAAGGGATATATTGCCTGAAAATGCTTCATCTAGCTGTACACAGGACCTTCCTGACTCGCAGTTCTGTGCTTTAGCTGCGGGTCCACAGTTCTCTCTCACTTCTAAATCAAGTGGAATTGGTCAGTGTACAGTATAGCAGTCTAAGTAAGGTCCCTAATGCTAGTGACAATGAAGTTTTTCAGCGGCATATAAAAATCAGTTCAATTTCTATATTTAGTAACAGCATTACAAATATAATACAGATGTACTGACTTGTAAAGAATCCCAAATACTGAATTAGCAGGTACAGCAGTTAGAAAATACGCACTGAAAGTTAGTAAGTTTTCTTGCTAACAACTTCCAAATTCCAAAGTACCGTGTGTGATCTAAATCTTATTACAGGTAAAGTGATGTATGTTTATATATATATATATACACTCACACACACACAGTCATTCACTCAATGAAAACCCAAGCCACTGCAGATTCTTTAATTGTGTTTTTCAGCAAACTGATTTAAAGTTCCCTGGGGCACACTGCAGGATTGTGACATATCAGACCAGGTTAAGTCAAACTCAAAATGTTATGTGATATGACAAGATGTAAAGCACATGATTAAGGCATCCAGTGGGAAATTTGGCTTTATGAAAAACTGTATAACAGGGAAACTCTGGACTTTCTGAAGTAAACATTGTGTTTAAAAGTTAAGAGAGAGTAAAGGTTACTTGACTAAATAGTTCAGGTTTGGTTTGACACCCAAATATTTCTGCTTTGAGTTGAAATGTCACAGTTCAAAGTGGAATAAATATTTGTTGTCAGTGTAACTATTAAAAATCTCACTTCTATTGCAATGGAGCAGAAATGGCTTGTGGCCAATTCAGACAGTAGTAATTGGGACAGAGAACTCAATCGTGCAAACACAGATCCAATATAAGGACTGTGTGTGTGTGTGTGTGTGCGCGCACACACACCCATGTGTATGTGTGTGCATTTTCTCTTTTCCTGAGAAATACAGAAAAACAGTGGATTTTAAACTGACTTGCAGAAACTAAGCATAATTAACAGACATAGCTATGAGTTTTGTTCATGCAGCAACACTAAAAGAAAAGTGTACACTGTGTCCAAAACTTCACAATGAGAAGAAAGAAATTGTGATTACGATTTTAATTTGAGAATGGTAAATTATTTCCAGTCTTCACATATTTGGAAAGTTCATAAATTTTAATGCCAGAAGATTTTAAGTCTGTGATGCTCCAATCTGACTTCCTCCATAAAAACAGGTCATTAAACTTCACTCAGTAATTCCTTTAATCGTAGGAATGTTTTCTCTCTGCTAGATAGGGGTGCAATTGTGATCCACTTTACACACTTATAAATAACCCCTTTCTCCCCTGTGCAGGCTTCCCACATTGCTGATAGATGTGTGGTGGGGAGAACAGGTGGGGTGGGGAATGGAATGGTGAGAGGAATAGGTGGAGCCAAGGCATTGGCCAACTCAGCGGAGCTGGTGTGGAGTAGGAATATAAGATGTAGCAGGTATAATGCTAGCACAGTTTACTCCCCTCTTGGAGCAGTGTGGGAGCAGTGAGTGTGGGAGCAGTGAGTGAGTGAGTCACATTTTTGCCCCTGGTCCACTTCTGGGGCAGCCTAAATATACTCTATTCTTTATTCAATGCTTGTGGTAACTCTACAATCTAGTCCAAAATGAACAGTATTAAGCGCATGGTCTCTAATGCTTTCCTTTCTAAAAGTTGCACCTGCAGCTTTTATCCCAAGCTTCCAAAATCATGTTGATGTTTTGGGAGCTTGTTTAATTTTTGCAAAGTAGATGAGAATATTCTAGTTTTCTATTGTACTAAACATGTTTGCTTAAGTACAATAGAAAACATGAATACAGCATGTAAGAAATATAAACAGAGATCATAAATCCAGCAGATGATGTTGGATGCCACACATCATTTACTTCTGCACGTTATTGATGACCTCATAAGTGGTAGAGCAAAGCCAAGCCACAAGTGAGTTATGAAAGGTCATCTATAATGAGTGGAAACAAATGACGTGTTCAGAGATAGCCCATTGTATGCTCCATTTATACAACATCAGTTTTAGTTTTAATGGGTATTGATAGAAATATACTTTTAAGACAACACAAGTCTCCATCATGGCCCCAGGGATTCTGCCAGCTGGTGAAGGAGAGACAGAGATAGTGAAAAGAAAATCTGTTTTGCTACAACACTACCTTCCAACAATGAAGTGCTGACAGCAGGGGAAGAGATACATATATGGAGAACCGAGGTCGAGATACTAAAAATGTCTAGTGATTTTGAACATCCAAGCTGAGGCATCTTCCAGGGGCCTGATTTCCACAAGAGGGTGATCAACACTTTCTGAAATTGAGTTTCTTTTACCGTGTCTTTACTGGAGTGGGTGGGTAAGGTTTCATGGCCTGAGATCTGCAGGAGGTCAACTAGATGATCACGATTGTCCCTTCTGACTTTAAAGTCTATCAGTCTCCAACTGAGGCACTGAAAATCCCTAGTCACTATTGAATCTCTTTACAGACATTTTAGAAGCAGAGTTGTTAAGACCTTTTAAAAAATCAGGTGTATTGAGTGTTAAGGATCAGTTGTGTCATCTAGATTTAACCATAATCAATGTGATCCTAAGCCCACTAATAAGAGTGTTTCATTCACTTCAGTGGGATTTGGCTCAATCCCATAAAGGGCAGAATCTGTACAGGCTTCCCACAATTCTACCAAAGCACTTAAATTCTGACCTGCAGCATCCTTACAATTTTTGGATAGAGACTGTCAATCATGCTGCATTATATAGCAGTGAAGTGTTTAGAAGTGAAAAAAGAAGATTTCCCCCCTCATCCCATCAAAAATAAAATAAATCCAAATGTTGGCACTACGGGGAACTTGGAGAAGAATCAAGAGCTTTTGAAGGTTCAGACTGAACTACACTGCTGATTTGGAAAGTGCTGATTTAACAAGTTCTTGATGTGGATAGCACCATATCAGTGTTAACACATAGAAGATCAGAACTTATCACACGGAATGTATCCACAGTGCTCTTGAATAAGAAATTTGTAAGCAATTAAAGATATATATAGAGAAATCTGCTTCAAGAGATTTGTATAGTTTGTTTTAAAGCACTGCAGAAAGGTATGTTGGATGAATGTGCTTTTTAGGACCACCTAGCCAAAACAAAATAAATGTGCTTAGGCCCTCTGCAAACATGTACCATATATAGCTAGATGGTCTTTCAATTCTAGAGGGGTAAGTTAAATATTTCAAATGCTTCTCTTAGAGACTGATCAGATGTAGAGGAAATAAAATCACTTTAAGAAAAACCCAGATAGAAGGAGACTTTGCTGCTCCCACTCAGGGGCCTTGATAGACTGCTGCCCAGTGGAGCAGCAATCAGCAGCAAGAACGCATTGTGCTATGAGCTAAGAGACTGGGTTGGCAGTGGACTCAGGTTCCTAGCCCTGAGCTAGAGAAGCAGGGTGCATCACAGAGGTCACACATTCTGCCTTAGAAATGGAAAGAAGGGGGATGGGAGCTGGCTGTTCTCCTGTGTGTGTCTGCCTTTTAATGGCCTGCTAAGCAGGAGCATTAAATCGAGTTTAGGAGGCAAGCATTTAGCAATAACCTGGAAGTGAACATATTCCCCTTTTGGCAAGGTCCTGTAGAATTTAACACGAGTGAAACCAATAGGATTCTATTGAAATTTAATAAAATTTAATTTCGTAGATATTACTCAGAAAATATCACAGAGAGTGATAGAGTATGATCAGTCTCCCATAACATTTCTAAACCAATTTACTGAATTTTTAATAGAGCATTTTATCTCTGTTATAGATTGCTATGGGTTGGTTTAAAAATCCTGTAGAAAAGTTATCAGTCTCTGTCCAGTGCTGTTGGATTTTTCCACAAGAGGCAGTAGAAGCGAATGAGTGGAAAAAGAAACAGACTATCTCCATGGAAGACAAACTACTAATATAGCTGTGCTGCAATACTGAAGCTTTGCTTTCCACTGGTCTGATGCCCCATCCCACAATTTGCAGAGGAAATGCCGACAGTTTTAGTCAGTGTATTATATATCCGTCTCCCTTATTTTTTTTCATTTGTTATTTGCATTACAATAGCGCGCAAGTTATGCTTAACACTGCATAGACTTATACAGGGGAAGACACAGACACAGACCCAAAGAGCTTGCTACCTAAAAGGATAATTCTCCATAACTTAAATAAATGATGAATCAGATGAAAACAGCTATAAAATGCCTTTTATTAGCATACCTAAGTTGATTCTGGTGCAACTGGCAAGACTCACATTTGTTTCAGTTACAGATAGGCTACTGCTGGCGTGAATACATCGCTGTACTCTGCTCTGCACTAACATGCAGTGGGAAAGTTTCACCACAGGACTTTGACATCTGACTGCGTGACAAGAGCTTGCTTTTGCTCATTGATTCTGGGCCTCTTTTAAATGAATACGTAAAATTATTCCAATTACTGTGTGGGCCAAGGTTGTGCCAGCAAGTAACTGAGAGCAGAGAGAGCTTCATAGAATCATAGAATCATAGAATATCAGGGTTGGAAGGGACCCCAGAAGGTCATCTAGTCCAACCCCCTGCTCAAAGCAGGACCAAGTCCCAGTTAAATCATCCCAGCTAGGGCTTTGTCAAGCCTGACCTTAAAAACCTCTAAGGAAGGAGATTCTACCACCTCCCTAGGTAACGCATTCCAGTGTTTCACCACCCTCTTAGTGAAAAAGTTTTTCCTAATATCCAATCTAAACCTCCCCCATTGCAACTTGAGACCATTACTCCTCGTTCTGTCATCTGCTACCATTGAGAACAGTCTAGAGCCATCCTCTTTGAAACCCCCTTTCAGGTAGTTGAAAGCAGCTATCAAATCCCCCCTCATTCTTCTCTTCTGCAGACTAAACAATCCCAGCTCCCTCAGCCTCTCCTCATAAGTCATGTGCTCTAGACCCCTAATCATTTTCGTTGCCCTTCGTTGTACTCTTTCCAATTTATCCACATCCTTCCTGTAGTGTGGGGCCCAAAACTGGACACAGTACTCCAGATGAGGCCTCACCAGTGTCGAATAGAGGGGAACGATCACGTCCCTCGATCTGCTCGCTATGCCCCTACTTATACAACCCAAAATGCCATTGGCCTTCTTGGCAACAAGGGCACACTGCTGACTCATATCCAGCTTCTCGTCCACTGTCACCCCTAGGTCCTTTTCCGCAGAACTGCTGCCGAGCCATTCGGTCCCTAGTCTGTAGCGGTGCATTGGATTCTTCCATCCTAAGTGCAGGACCCTGCATTTATCCTTATTGAACCTCATTAGATTTCTTTTGGCCCAATCCTCCAATTTGTCTAGGTCCTTCTGTATCCTATCCCTCCCCTCCAGCGTATCTACCACTCCTCCCAGTTTAGTATCATCCGCAAATTTGCTGAGAGTGCAATCCACACCATCCTCCAGATCATTTATGAAGATATTGAACAAAACGGGCCCCAGAACCGACCCCTGGGGCACTCCACTTGACACCGGCTGCCAACTAGACATGGAGCCATTGATCACTACCCGTTGAGCCCGACAATCTAGCCAGCTTTCTACCCACCTTATAGTGCATTCATCCAGCCCATACTTCCTTAACTTGCTGACAAGAATGCTGTGGGAGACCGTGTCAAAAGCTTTGCTAAAGTCAAGAAACAATACATCCACTGCTTTCCCTTCATCCACAGAACCAGTAATCTCATCATAAAAGGCGATTAGATTAGTCAGGCATGACCTTCCCTTGGTGAATCCATGCTGACTGTTCCTGATCACTTTCCTCTCCTCTAAGTGCTTCAGGATTGATTCTTTGAGGACCTGCTCCATGATTTTTCCAGGGACTGAGGTGAGGCTGACCGGCCTGTAGTTCCCAGGATCCTCCTTCTTCCCTTTTTTAAAGATGGGCACTACATTAGCCTTTTTCCAGTCATCCGGGACTTCCCCCGTTCGCCACGAGTTTTCAAAGATAATGGCCAAGGGCTCTGCAATCACAGCCGCCAATTCCTTCAGCACTCTCGGATGCAATTCGTCCGGCCCCATGGACTTGTGCACGTCCAGCTTTTCTAAATAGTCCCTAACCACCTCTATCTCTACAGAGGGCTGGCCATCTCTTCCCCATTTTGTGTTGCCCAGCACAGCAGTCTGGGAGCTGACCTTGTTAGTGAAAACAGAGGCAAAAAAAGCATTGAGTACATTAGCTTTTTCCACATCCTCTGTCACTAGCTTGCCTCCCTCATTCAGTAAGGGGCCCACACTTTCCTTGGCTTTCTTCTTGTTGCCAACATACCTGAAGAAACCCTTCTTGTTACTCTTGACATCTCTTGCTAGCTGCAGCTCCAGGTGCGATTTGGCCCTCCTGATATCTTTCCTACATGCCCGAGCAATATTTTTATACTCTTCCCTGGTCATATGTCCAAGCTTCCACTTCTTGTAAGCTTCTTTTTTATGTTTAAGATCCGCTAGGATTTCACCATTAAGCCAAGCTGGTCGCCTGCCATATTTACTATTCTTTCGACTCATCGGGATGGTTTGTCCCTGCAACCTCAACAGGGATTCCTTGAAATACAGCCAGCTCTCCTGGACTCCCTTCCCTTTCATGTTAGTCCACCAGGGGATCCTGGCCATCTGTTCCCTGAGGGAGTCAAAGTCTGCTATCCTGAAGTCCAGGGTCCGTATCCTGCTGCTTACCTTTCTTCCCTGCGTCAGGATCCTGAACTCAACCAACTCATGGTCACTGCCTCCCAGATTCCCATCCACTTTTGCTTCCCCCACTAATTCTACCCGGTTTGTGAGCAGCAGGTCAAGAAAAGCGCTCCCCCTAGTTGGCTCCCCTAGCACTTGCACCAGGAAATTGTCCCCTACGCTTTCCAAAAACTTCCTGGATTGTCTATGCACCGCTGTATTGCTCTCCCAGCAGATATCAGGAAAATTAAAGTCACCCATGAGAATCAGGGCATGCGATCTAGTAGCTTCCGTGAGTTGCCGGAAGAAAGCCTCATCCACCTCATCCCCCTGGTCCGGTGGTCTATAGCAGACTCCCACCATGACATCACTCTTGTTGCACACACTTCTAAACTTAATCCAGAGACACTCAGGTTTTTCCACAGTTTCGTACCGGAGCTCTGAGCAGTCATACTGCTCCCTTACATACAGTGCTACTCCCCCACCTTTTCTGCCCTGCCTGTCCTTCCTGAACAGTTTATAACCATCCATGACTGTACTCCAGTCATGTGAGTTATCCCACCAAGTCTCTGTTATTCCAATCACGTCATAATTCCTTGACATCACCAGGACCTCCAGTTCTCCCTGCTTGTTTCCAAGGCTTTGTGCATTTGTATATAAGCACTTGAGATAACCTGTTGATCGCCTCTCATTCCCAGTATGAGGCAGGAGCCCTCCCCTCACAGACCTTCCTGCCTGTGCTTCCTCCCGGTATCCCGCTTTCCCACTTACCTCAGGGCTTTGGTCTCCTTCCCCCGGTGAACCTAGTTTAAAGCCCTCCTCACTAGGTTAGCCAGCCTGCTGGCAAAGATGTTCTTCCCTCTCTTCGTAAGATGGAGCCCGTCTCTGCCCAGCACTCCTCCTTCATGGAACACCATCCCATGGTCAAAGAATCCAAAGCCTTCTCTCCGACACCACCTGCGTAGCCATTCGTTGACCTCCACGATTCGACGGTCCCTACCCAGGCCTTTTCCTTCCACGGGGAGGATGGACGAGAACACCACTTGCGCCTCCAACTCCTTTATCCTTCTTCCCAGAGCCACATAGTCCGCAGTGATCCGCTCAAGGTCATTCTTGGCAGTATCATTGGTGCCCACGTGGAGAAGCAGGAAGGGGTAGCGATCCGAGGGCTTGATGAGTCTCGGCAGTCTCTCCGTCACATCACGAATCTTAGCCCCTGGCAAGCAGCAGACTTCTCGGTTTTCCCGGTCAGGGCGGCAGATAGATGACTCAGTCCCCCGGAGGAGAGAGTCCCCGACCACCACCACCCGCCTTCTCCTCTTGGGAGTGGTGGTCGTGGAACCTCCAACCTCAGGACATCGCATCTCATGCCTCCCAACCAGCGGAGTCTCCTTCTGCTTTCTCCCCCCAGACATATCATCTGGTCCACTCTCCGCATTGGTACCTGTGGAGAGAACATGAAAGCGGTTAGTTACCTGTGTCTGTGTTACTGGAACCCGGACATTCCGCTTACCTCTTCTGGAGGTCACATGTTGCCAAGCTTCTTCACTGGCCTCTTGGCTCCTCTGTGCAACCTGCTCTACATCTTTAGAGCTTTGTGCCCCTAGAAGGCTATCCTGAGTTTGGTCCAGAAAATCCTCAGTCTCTCGTATACAACGCAGGGTCGTTACCTGTTGCTCCAGACCTTCAATCTTCTCTTCCAATATGGAGACCAGCTTGCACTTTGTACAGACAAAGTCGCTTCTGTCCTGTGGAAGAAAGACAAACATGGCACATCCAGTGCAGGTCACAACAGCTGAATCCCCCCCTTCCATATCACCTACCTACTACCTACTACTTCAAATGTATTCCAGTTGGGATTAAGGAATACACTTGTTCTGGAAGCTGATGGTCTCATCTTGTCATTCCTCCAGTTTTCATGGCTTTCTCTTATCAGTGGTCAACTAACTACTGCATTGTTGGGTGCACAGTATAATTTGCTATAGTTTTATTTTCTGCTAGCTTTTAAAATGCACATATGGGTTATAAGGTATGGATTCGTCTTATTTCATGAATTTGCTTTATTTATGGGGTGAAAATGAGAGACTACAGTGACAATTGGATACCTGGAAAGCAAGTTAAACAAAGTTCCAATAACTCTGAGCAGTTTTATCAGAAGACTGATTTTTTAATAAAGAGCTCAGATTAGCTATTCTGTGTAATCCAAGATAGAGGACTCAGGACTTCAGGCCACGCAGGTGAGCTAAAATCTACTTTTATTATTATTCCTTAAAAGCAAGAAAGCAAAAAAGCAAAAATCAGGTGAATTACAATTTAAAAAAATATTGACTAATATATTAAAACATTTTTAATACAAACGATGGTATGAGAAAATCAAGTAAGCAGGATTTAGCATTTAAATTACCAGGGGCTGAGAAAATTAACTGATTTCTTAATGTGTAAATGATTTCAAACTAAAGCTCTAGAGTCTAGACCTAAACACTGCCAACATTAGCCTTTCAGATATTATAGTGATGGGAGCCATATAGATAAGAAATATAAGACAGATAGAAATCCAAACTCAGATCTGGATTCAAAGCTTGCAAAATCTCCCTTCTTTATAGTTATTAAATCAAGACCAGACAGCCAAACCATCTCAAACTCCGAGTGTTTGAATTCCAGATCTGGATCTGAACTATTTAGCTTGAACCCATCATTGCTGAAGCTCAGACTTGCTCCCTTAAAGTCAATAGCCATATTTTACTTTCACATTTTGTGAGAGATTCAAGATGCTTCAAGGTGTGCCGGGCTTCCCAGTGAAACCAGCATTCAGTGAGATCTACTGTACTTGATAACACTGTCTCAAAAAGGAAACAATCCTGAAATGTGTCTGGAAAAAAATAAATGAAACATACTAACTTTTTAAACTATCTATATTTAAAACCAGACATCTCCTATACAGGGTTTTGACTGCTTGATGTATCCTACTCTTTGTAATATATTTTCAGCTGAAAGGAAGATGAAAAAAATACTGATTTGTAGATCCAAGCATCTTCCCTTATGCAAAGTGTGCTCCCTCTTGCACCTGTAGGAAAGGCCCTCAGGGAAGGACAGCTATGTTACAACTCAAGTCAAACATGAATGTCCATAGCAAGATTATAGTAGAGACCTGAAACAGTAGTGCCCTTGGCAAGTCAATTTTGAAATGATTTAGTTTTAAGTTTGGACTTAAACTTCTCTCAGGATATTAGCATGAATTAAACTCTGCCTATATTTAGAAAAACTTCTATATGTTTGCAACTTTAATATGTGATTCTTAAGGTCAACCATAACCTCTTTGGGACAGTACCTAGCAAACTGTAGGTGCTGACACAATACAAATTGATTATATTAATCATGAGCTATAAGTGTAATCATTCTCAAGAGCTAACCAGTCCATTGTTAGGCCTGCTCATTACTGGGATGGGAGACCTCAAGACAACAACAACAGCAGCAACAACAAAACGATGCTGCAGGAAGTGATATTGTGGAATAGATGCCACTCTACTGCCTGAATCAGTTTTGTACCAGTGTGGTGCTAGAAATCCATGCACTGCTGCAGATGCTTTCTTTTGGGTCGGATGTAAAATTGAGGTCCTTTGCACTTATTGGAAGAGTAGAAGTGGTAGACTCAGTGCCCTGGCTAAATTATGAGTTCAACTAAACATAGGTCAAAACAAACAAAAGCGACCCTTCCAAGCCTGTAGTGCTGCACAAAATACTCTTTATTATTGTGTGTGGAACTGTGGTGCAATATTGCTGTTCACTGTTTAAATGTGCCTCCGTTTCACTGGTGGCTGAACTGGTCCTTTGGAGAGACTCTGCTTTACGCTACACCCTGCCATTCCAACTGAATCAGCTTGCAGACAGAAGGGTTTCTTAGACTATGTATACACTATAGAATAATTTATGTCACTCAGGAAGGAGAATTAACCCACCACCCCCTGAGGAACGTAAGTGCCAGTATGGACAGAGCTATGTTGGCAGGAGAGCTTCTCCCACCGACATAGCTACTGCCTCTCATTGAGGCTGGAGTAGTTAAGCTGACAGGAGAGCTCCCTCCCATCAGCTTAGAGGAGCTACACTAGAGAGCTTACAGTGGTGCGGCTGCATGAGTACTGCTGTACCATTGTAATCTCTCTAGTGTATGCATGCCCTTAGTTGAGCAGCTTGAGTATGAGACTAGAATTGAGGAAGTCCTGCACTGTAGCCCAGGGCTCGTTCATTGAATTAAACATCTAAGGCTAAGTTAGACCTATGTAGCGTAGAACCAGCCTACCTGAGAAACTATCCCTGTTTTCATGATACACTGCCACACCTACAAGGAATAGAGATGCTGATGCTAGAGCACCATATAACAAAGTGGGAGTGGCTGTCAGGGCATTCTCCATAAGGGCCTTAGGGCTCTGGAATGATTTCCTGCTCAATCCAAAATAGCTTGGATTTATTGACTCTGAGGACATGCTTCAGGGTTCTTTGTTTCACCAGGCCTTTGAAGAACAATAGAAGGATTTAAAGATGAATGGGGTGTATTAGTATTTAATAATGAGCTGCCATTTGATAGGTGAGCTGATCAAATTATATTTAGTTTGTAATTTTAAACAATTGGCAAGGTAATCAGAGCCTCTAAATCGGAAATTTGTATTGTTTATACGTGGAAAATTAATACATATTTATTATAACTTATTTATTTGTATTGCAGTAATGCCTAGGAGTCCTGGACGTGGACCAGGACCGCGTTGTGCTAGGTGCTGTACAAAAACAGAAGAAAAAGATGGTCTTTGCCAATGTTCTCTCTAATTTTTGGCAGGCCGTGTGCGCAAAAAATTTCTTCTGTGCAAATTTTTGACAGGCCGTGTGAGCAAAAAAAATTTTCTGTGCAAATTGTTGTGCTTCTGTGTAAATTTTTGTGCGCACGGTGTTTCGCCATGTGCGCAGGGTTTAGGATCTGTGTGCATATGCACATGTGCACAGTTTATAGGGAACAGTGGTCTCTGCTCCAAAGAGTTTACAATCTAACTTTAAAAGAAGAGATAACAAGTGGATACAAACAGACAGTGGGCGGAGCACAAGGAAACAAAGAGATACTAGTCAACATTACAAGCAGTGGCCTCAGCCCATCAGCTGCCTAACCCAAATAGGTCAATCTGAAGAATTATAGAACTATGAGGTTTCAAGGGACTTCAAGAAGTCATCAAGTCCAGCCCCCTGCACTGAAACAATTGGATATTATGAAAAACTTTTTCACTAGGAGGGTGATGAAGCACTGGAATGCGTTACCTAGGGAGGCAGTGGAATCTCCTTCCTTTGAAGTTTTTAAGGTCATGCTTGACAAAGCCCTGGCTGGAATGATTAGGTTGAGAATTGGTCCTGCTTTGAAGGGGGTTGGACTAGATGACCTCCTGAGGTCCCTTCCAACCCTGATTCTATTCTATTCTATTCTATTCTATTCTATTCTATGAAACAAAACCAATTAAATCTAGACCATCCATGACAGGTGTCTGTCTAACCTGCTCATAAAAACGTCCACAGATTCCACAACATTCCTTGGAAGCCTATTCCAGAGTTTATCTACTCTAATCTGTAGAAAGGTTTTCCCAATATCTAACCTAAAACTCCCTTGTTGCAGATTAAGCCCATTACTTTTTATCTTTCCTTCAGTGGACATTGAGAACAATTGATCACAGTCCTCTGTATAACCACCCTTAACTGTTATCAGGTCCCCCCTCAGTCTTCTTTTCTCAAGATTAAAGATGTCCAGCTTTTTCTAAATCTTTTGTCATTTTTGTTCTCCTGTGGACTCTTTCCACATCTTGTCCACATCTTTCCTAAAGTGTGGTGCTCAGAATTGGACACAATAGTCAGCTGAGGCCTCACCAGTAGAGTGGCACAATTATATCCCATGTCTTAAATATGACACTCATATTAATACACCACAGAATTAGCCTTTTTTTGCAACTGCATCACATTATTGACACATATTCAATTTGTGATCCACCATAACAATCAGATCGCTTTCAGGAGTACTAACATGCAGCCAGTTTTTTCCCATTTTGTAGTTGTACATTTGATTTTCCCTTCCAAAGTGAAGTACTTTACGCTTGTTTTGAATTTCATCTTAATGCTTTCAGACCAATTTTCCAATTTGCCAAGGTCATTTTGAAATCTAATCCTGTTGGCCAAAGTGCTAGCAACCCCTCCTAGTTGGTATCATCTACAATTTTTTGTAAGCACATTCTCCACTCCACTCCATTAGCCAAATCATTAAATGAAAGTATTGGATTGCAGACCTAGGACTGACCCCTGTAGGACCCCACTAGATACATCTTCCTAGTTTGACAGCAAACCACTGATAAATACTACTTTTGAGTATGTTCCTTCAACCAGTTGTTCACCCACCTTATAGTAATTTCACCAAGATCACATTTCCCTAGTTTGCTTATGAGAATGTCATAAATGCTTGAGCCAAATCATTTAAAATTCAGCCACTAAGTTTGGGTGCCTCCACTTTTGAGTGACCAACTTGAGACTCCATGATACAAACTGGGCGTGATTTTCAGATGTGCTGAACACCCTCAATTTTACCTGCTGTTAATGGGAACCATATTGGCTCAAAACCTCTGCAAATCAGGTCCACTAGACTCATTGTTAAGAAGACAGCTAACATCCCAGAATCCTTTTCTAATTGATGGCATAGAAACATAGAAGAATCATAGAAGACTAGGGTTGGAAAAGACCTCAGGAGGTCATCTAGTCCAACCCCCTGCTCAAAGCAGGACCCATCCCAACTAAATCATCCCAGCCACGGCTTTGTCAAACCAAGCCTTAAAAACCTTTAAGGATGGAGATTCCATCACCTCTCTAGGTAACCCATTCCAGTGCTTCACCACCACCACCTTTACCGAATATCCAACCTAGACCTCCCCCACTGCAACTTGAGACCATTGCTCCTTGTTCTGTCATCTGCCACCACTGAGAACAGCCTAGCTCCATCCTCTTTGGAACCCCCCTTCAGGCAGTTGAAGGCTGCTATCAAAGCCCCCACTCACTCTTCTCTTCTGCAGACTAAATAAGCCCAGTTCCCTCAGCCTCTCCTCATAAGTCATGTTCCCCAGCCCCCTGATCATTTTCGTTGCCCTCCGTTGGACTCTCCAATTTGTCCACATCCTTTCTATAGTGGGGGGCCCAAAACTGGATGCAATACTCCAGATGTGGCCTCACCAGTGCCGAATAGAGGGGAATAATCACTTCCCTCAATCTGCTGGCAATGCTCCTACTAATGTAGTCCAGCTTCTTGTCCACTGTAATCCCCAGGTCCTTTTCTGAAAAACTGCTGCTTAGCCAGTCGGTCCCCAGCCTGTAGCAGTGAATGGGATTCTTCTGTCCTAAGTACAGGACTCTCCACTTGTCCTTGTTGAACTTCATCAGATTTCTTTTGGCCCAATTCTCCAATTTGTCTAGGACACTCAGGACCCTATCCCTACCCTCCAGCATATCTACCTCTTCCCCTATTTTAGTGTCATCTGTGAACTTGCTGAGGATGCAATCCATCTCATCATCCAGATCATTAATGAAGACGTTGAACAAAACCGGCCCGAGGACCAACCTCTGGGGAACTCTGCTTGATACTGACTGCCAACTAGACATGGAGCCATTGATCGCTACCCATTGAACCAGACTATCTAGCCAGTTTTCTATCCACCTTATAGTCCATTCATCCAATCCATACTTTTTTTAACTTGCTGGCAAGAATACTGTGGGAGACCATATCAAAATCTTTGCTAAATTCAAGGTATATCACATCCACCGCTTTCCCCATATCCACAGAGCCAGTTATCTCATCACAGAAGGTAATCAGGTTGGTCAGGCATGACTTGTCCTTGGTGAATCCATGTTAACTGTTCCTGATCACCTTCCTCTCTTCCAAGTGCTCCTCCAAAATGGATTCCTTGAGAAACTACTCCATGATTTTTCCAGGGACTAAGGTGAGGCTGACTGTATTTCCCCGGATTCTCCTTCTTCCCTTTTTTAAAGATGGGCACTATATTTGTGTTTTTCCGATCATTTGGGACCTCCCCCAATCACCATGAATTTTCAGAGATAATGGCTAATGTCTCTGCAGTCACATCAGCCAACTCTCCCAACACCCTTAGATGCATTAGATCCAGACCCATGGACTTGTGCTCGTCCAGCTTTTCTAAATAGTCCTTAACCTCTTCTTTCACCACTAAGGGCTTCTCACCTCCTCCCCATACTGTGCTGCTGCCCAGTGCAGCAGTCTGGGAGCTGACCTTGTCTGTGAACCAGAGGGAAAAAAAGCATTGAGTACATTAGCTTTTTCCACATCATCTGTCACTAGGTTGCCTCCCCCATTCAGTAAGGGTCCCACACTTTCACTGACCTTCTTCTTGTTGCTAACATACCTGTAGGTTTCAGAGTAGCAGCCGTGTTAGTCTGTATTCTCAAAAAGAAAAGGAGTACTTGTGGCACCTTAGAGACTAACAAATTTATTAGAGCATAAGCTTTCGTGAGCTACAGCTCACTTCATCGGATGCATCCGATGAAGTGAGCTGTAGCTCACGAAAGCTTATGCTCTAATAAATTTGTTAGTCTCTAAGGTGCCACAAGTACTCCTTTTCTTTTTAACATACCTGTAGAAACCCTTCTTGTAGCCCTTAGCATTCCCTGCTAGCTGCAACTCCAATTGTACTTTGACCTTCCTGGTTATATCCCTGCATGCTCAAGAAATATTTTTATACTCCTCCCTAGTCATTTGTCCAAGTTTTCACTTCTTGTAAGCTTCCTTTTTGTGTTTAAGCTCACTGAAGATTTCTCTGTTAAGCCAAGCTGTTCGCCTGCCATATTTATTATTCTTTCTGCACATCAGGATGGTTTGCTCCTGTGCCCTCAATAAGGCTTCTTTAAAATACAGCCATCTCTCCTGGACTCCTTTTGTACTCATGTTAGCCTCTTAGGGGATCCTGCCCATCATCAGTTCCCTGAGGGAGTCAAAGTCTGCTTTTCTGAATTCCAGGGTCCATATTCTGCTGCTCTCCTTTCTTCCTTTTGTCAGGATCCTGAACTGGACCATCTCATGGTCACTGCTGCCCAGGTTGCCACCCACTTCTACTTCCCCTACCAATTCTTCCCTGTTCATGAGCAGCAGGTAAAGAGGAGCATCAATATCTCTGTTTCTTTGTATTTATAGTGCTGTTACTTAGTTTCTGAGACAACGTTTCTGAAAGAAATTTGTACATGTGAAGCACTCTGTAATTGTTAAATACTACTTCACTTGAAAGTTTGGAAAATTACAGCATTAGAGCATGATTTAAAGGGTACCATGAAATATTACAATTTACTATACTAGACTTGTAGCTAATTTTCTTATATATTACAGCCACATCCTATCAGATTTGCAGCTTTCTAAAATATTGCATTTATAGATTCTGAACCTTATTAGTGGGCTTGCATGTGTAGTTTTATTGAATTTGATGTTTGCTAATATAATGTAAGAACTTATTATGGTATCAAATTTTTAATGAAATTTGCAATTTTAAAAACTTAATCCATGTTGTCATATCACTAGAGTTAGTAATAAGATAAAAGCATAATATTTTATTGTTGATTTTACAGTGCTATCAGATTTCCATTGTATTTATTAATTTTCATTGCCACTAATATGTCATTCAGTTATCATAGTGTTTATTCCGAAACCCAGAAGGGAAAAAATCTTTTTATCAGTTTACAGGGTATTTATAAAGTGTGGAAATTCTGGAGTCAGCACAGCATCTCAGGGCAAAATCCTGCTGTTATGCAATATGGTCACATAGGAGGTGGGGAATAGAAGGCGGCTGGACATTCTATGACACTAGAACCAGCCTTCTAGTGTAGAGCATGATGGTTCCAGACAGCCAATGAGGGAAGATGTTGGGATGCACCTAAATGCATGCACCCTCATATGTATCACATGCTTCACATTTGTGTGTGTGTGTGTAGGTAGCACAGGGACTCAGTCTGGCCCATATCCTTAACCATATACCATGCTACCTTGTGTTTGCAGTGCTCTTGTGGGCATGGTGTCTCAGACCTTCTTCCTAGTGCTCTGTTGATTTCACATGATCTTTGATAGTTTCTGTATTTTATATTTGTTTCATTCTAATTCAATGTGTGGTTTCAGCAAATCATCCTGAATGAAGGTTTTAGAGCTAAATTTAGAAACTATCTGTAAATTAAATAGGAATAATATTTATAATCAACCTTCAATGAGCATTTTGTAACAATTTTGTAACATTTATACATTTACATTTTTAACCACAATGTCCTAATAAATATTTTTAATTATATTTTTATTCATTTATTTTTATTTTATAACGTGATAGTGAAGCTCTAATGTAACAATTGAAGCTTAACAAATATATATATTTGTTATATATCTATATATTTGTTATATAGCTATAGATATGAATATACAATACAATAAAGATCTGAGAGTGTGTTTCAGTACAGAATCTGGACAGGAATCCTACAGCTTGAAAAGTAAGAGAATGTGTAACATCTTCATGAGATGATAACACTCTACTGAGAAGTTTTTTTTAATTACCAAATCACTTCAAACAGTTTCAAAATGTAATGGAAACAATATGGTGTGACTCTTGATGTTAGCTTCTACAATTAGTGTGTTATTAATTAAACTCTCGAGTAATATAATAACTTGACTGTTGGAACCTCTCTTTGCATTTAAAATACATGCAGACTGTGGCTCCAATTATAAATAGACTATAACTCTAAAGGCTTAAAATGGCAAATTAAATTATTCAGAGACAAATTGTTAAATTTATGTTATATTCTTGAGAAATTATTTTAGTCTGTTTTTTTTGTTTAATAGATTGTATGCAAAGTATTATCAAGCAATACATACATGTTCCAACACTATATCAATACTGCTTTATTGGTCACATTTCTATTACTACAAACCTCTTTTATACACACACACACACACACACACACACACACACACATTGTCAAGTGTCATTTCTCAAGCCTCTACCTAGGTGAGACAGAACAAGTTGGACCAAGAGGAAGTGATAAATTACTGTCTTCCTGCTGTTCCTTAGGAATACCTTTAGGAAAGGAGTGCTGAAGAACTGTGATTAGTTATGGCACATTGCAAAGGAACTTAATCAAAAGGGGACCGATCCTGCTCCTATTGAAGTCAATAGCAAAATTCCTATAGACTTCAATGGGCTTTGGATCAGGGCCATGATTTGCAGAAGATGTCTGCAGCAATCCCAGCAGCCACTTTGTTCTCTAGTATGTGATAATGACCTATATGTCTTCTATATCTTCAGAGACACAATGAGCCATCATGCACCTGCAATTAAATCAAATGATTTGGTTAAGCAAGTGCTGTTTTTCTTATTGTTCACTAAGGGCCTGATCCAAACTCTACTGAACTCAATGGATTTCAATGGGCTTTGGATCAGTTACTGAATTCGCAGACATTACAATGCTAAGTAGTTGGGCAGTGCACTGGAATCTGTCAATCAAGGATCAGCCGCAGAAGAGGGGACTAGATTTAGCCCTTCATGAATAATGCATTGCCATATATGCAGCATGAAGCATGGCTTGATTGTAATCCCTCAGTAGAGATGTTAAGGTTTATTTACAATCTTTTCTCTGTGAATCATGAAGCCTTGTTGATACATATTCACCCAGACATCAACTACAAGTCTTGTCCACCAGTGTTCTAGCTGTTGATAGCCTAAGCTGGTGGTTTTCAACCTGTGGTCTGCGAACCCTAGTGGGGCTGCTGAGTATGTCTAAGGGATCCGCGAAAGGTTGTTGTTACCATGGAACAGTGGTTTTCAACCTGTGGTCCATGGACCCCTGGGAGTCCACAGACTATGTCTAAGATTCCCAAAGGCTCTACACCTCCATTCAAAATGTTGAGGGTTCCACAAACGAAAAAAGGTTGAAAACGACTGGCCTGAGTGAATCAGCAGTGACAGCACTGAATAAGCCCATCCCAGTCAGAGCCTGGCTCTTTCTCCTACCCTCTCAAAAGAAGTGAAAGATTTAACCCAAAAGCTGCTGCAGAACCAAAAATAAGTAATCAACACTTTTGTCAAAGCAACCTCTTCTCCCCCTTGAGGGGAAGAATAAACTAACAATAACTATTTATTAAGGTGTGTAGGGCCACAAGGGCACTGGAAGTAGCTCAAGCATTAAACCTGCTGAGGAGGAGGATATTAGTGTGAGTGAGATATTTCTTTTGTCTCTCTCTCAACAACAATTTGGTTAACTAACTGGCAAATACAAAATCAAGCAGCTATAAGTCCACTGTATACAGCTATAGATATTCCTATTGCTGAGACATCTGCTGTGTTTGCTATATGTCCAGTGCTGGCTCTAGAGGTTTTGATGTCCTAGGCAAACTGGGAAATTTCTATCCCTCCAGGTCCATGGTTACTCAGTGACTAAACATTGTTCTGTCCCTAAAATATTGCTACCCCGTGTGACTGCCTATTCTAACTGCCCTATACCCGTTAATTCCTTTACTGCAGTGGGTTGGAGAGAAGTCTCACTGTAGAAAGAGTCCACAGTGCAATTAAGGAGCATATATGTTTTGCTCCTTTTTGCTCTTTTTTGTCATGGATATGCCCTGGTGCTATTGCTTAAGTTATAAGTGGACGAAAATGGGTCTTTCAGAATATGATTTCTGTGGCACATGCTGCCCCACCCCTTACTCCTTGCATGGGAAGGCAAGTCCCTAAAAGCAGCAACCTCTTGTGGCTTGGATGTATGGAGAGGGAACAAGCCATAAAGAGGGCAAGCAGGAGAGTTCTGCACACTGTACAGCACAGAGCTGTGCTTCATGGAAATCCTCTTCAGATAAAGTAAGTGTCTGAGGATAATCCATGGAGGGGTGGGGAAAGGACTAGTGGGTATATATAGTGGTTGTATCCACTGGCAAAAACCTTGTTATACCAGGGTGTAGCAAACCACAGCAGCTACTACATCCCAGTTACCAGAGGTTGTGGTACTGGCTATGAAGGTGCTGTGCAACTATTCTTCACCCTGGATTTGGACTAGAATCTTGGTAAGAGTCTATCCCTCAAAACTCCATTTACTCAGACTTTATGCAGCAGATAAGAATTTGGCCCTTAGACCTTAACAGCTCCACCAGCAAGACTGAAGTATCTTCATCAAAGATGGGACTTTTCATGATAGAAACCATCCAATTATCTTGATCAAGACCACATCTGATGTCTCGCAAATTTGGCAGCCCAGGCAAAGAATTTCCTCAACTATCCCTTGCCCTATTAACAATGAGAATACATTAAATCGTGTGTCAAGAAGGGAAGCAATTTGTGATTTTTACTTTAGGAACCTTGACACATGTTTGGTTTCAGTGGAGTCTATGATTGGTACTGTTTCCTACCTACAAGATGATATGTAATTAATAGATAAGACTGATCTTTGAGTACTTGACACAGGAGGAAAGATGTTTAGCATGTTGTATTCAACTGTCAGCCTACTCACATGGTATTATTTTCTAGCCACTAATAGGGGATTAAGTATCATTATTATATACTTTGGGGATGTTTATATTGCTGTAAGAATGTACATCCTTTGCTCTAAATAGAGAGATCACATGCAAATTATTCTTTTACTCAATAAAAATGTGGTTGAGAAATTTATTCCCTTTATAGTTGCAAAGACTTTGGGTATTTTTAGATAATAAAGAGAGAAATGTTAATTTTCTTTTTTTCTTCTGAAATCTGATACCCAGATTTTCCAAATTTTATGCACACACTGCATGCATAGATAGCTGGTTGGATGTCTAACTGGGGTCATTTCTGAAATTTCCACAATTACATGCTATAACACTGAGCATATGTATGTGTGTAAATTATGTACATAGAATAATGTTAATTTCAATGGGCACTGGATCATCAGGCCCTAGAAGAACTACCCAAATATTCATTTTTTTAGCATTTTTTGAGTTTCAACATTTTTGAATGCATAGGTTCCAAATGATTTTCTGAAGAACATTTAAAAATATTTAGAATGATTAGGCCATAACTAGATGGATCAACAATTCAGCAGGGAAAAGTGTTAGATTTAGTAAAGAAACATGAAAGCCTAGTCGAGAAGGTTACAGAAAAAATAACGTAATGAAGATCTAGGCTAGAAGAAGATGTTATAAGCATAAAAATCACCTAATTAAGGGATAATCTCTCTTACTTTGTAGTATTGGAGGAATAAATGATTGCTGAGGTTGAGTAATCAACCAACCTAAAATGGGGTCTTTCGGCAATCTCCAAACTTGTTTATCATGTGACAAAGCAATGGAGATGACTACAGTTATATATAAAAATATAATATTAAACAGTTAATGGTCCAAATTCGCTGATGGTGTAAATTAACAAAACTCCATTGAGATCATTGCAATTCTGTCCACTGACTCCAGCAGATAATTTATCTCAGTAAATTTTCCTCCTTCATGAGGGAGCTTACTGCATTTTGCAAAGGTATAGTGCAGAATACTTTGAATGGGGGAAGCTTTTTTCATATGAATAGTTATTCAAGAGACTGGCCGATATGGGAATAGAGCGATGGGACAGGACATAGAGGGTGAAATCCTGGGCAAAACTCCCATTGACTTCAGTGGGGCCAGGATTGGACCCATAGGATCTATAGGAGTCTTTGTTTAGGTCAAAATGTTGAAGCTTAGGTGCCTATAATTTGGCTCCTAAATTCATATTTAGCCTTCTAAATAAAAGTAGCCTGCTTTCTCATGAGTGTCAAGTAGTCACAAAACCCATTGCAATCAATAGTAGCTCCAGCACCTTTGAAAGTTAGGCCATTCTTATTTAGGAGCCTAACTTTAGGCAGCCAGGTTTGAAAATTGTGGCTGTAACCTACAGGACTGTGATTGGCTGATTATTTGTACAATAAGATACAGAATTGTGCTTTTACCAAGAAAATATTTGTTTCTTTCAGTGAAAGATAGGCTTCTCTTTTTTTACTTTATAACAGAAAGTATTAATACAGTTTGGCCTGTACTGAGACACTCGATCCCCTGAACTGGACTCTGAATAGAAGCTTTGCAGCTTCAGCTCATTTCCAGTTATATTTCCAAATGGTACATGCATTTTAAAAAAATAATCTACTAGTAATAATTAATTACTCATTGAGAACCTGAGACCCCTTACTCACAGTGAGTAGTAGCTTGCTATCAGAGCAAGTAAGAGTGGCATTGGTCTCTGACCAACTAGAGAATAATCTAGTGTCCCATTTAGACAAGGTGTTATTTTTTAAAATCACTGCACTGTTTACTGAGTACCATTTGAGTCACGTGCAACAAAAATAACATTTTTTTTTGTAAAAGTGTTTTCATAAAGAATTCATAAAGATAGAAGTTTGGAGACTAAAATTCTTGGTTCATGAGCCAAACAGAGAGAGGAAAGGCACAACTTGTTTTTCCCCTCTTACTTAGTCTATATTTACCTTAAACCTAACCCCAAGGTAGAAACAAAATTTTCTTGGAAAAAGTAAAGAAAATCTCTCTGTGAACTCCATTAACATTAGGCTTCCTTTAAGCAAGCACCACTTCATGTGCCAAACTGTGTGTGTAACTGATGCTGAATAAAGTCTATGTGAGCCTGAGCTGCGATCAGCAAATTCATTTAAGCACTCAGACTAATACTAAACCCAGGCGTTAACAGAGGAAAATGTACTCCTAGAGACTCATTCCTTTGGAAAAACGAGTTATGCAAGTAAGTGGTGTTTTGGTTATAGAACTTTTACATGGAAATTGGAGTACATAAGGGGGGGTTAATTAAACACTGACAATTCCCATATCTACATATCTGCATGCTAGTGTATGCACATGATTGGGGAGATGAAAAGTTGTGCACGATTTATCATTCAGAACTGTTGCACTCTAGTGGCAATAAGTACTAATTTTTTATGTTCTGAAGTGATCACTGATGATTACTGTATAGCATCAGGGCATTCTATGGAAACAATGGCCACTTCATGGACTGAGGCAATATTATGAACATGGAACGACAAATACAACTCCATGGTTAAAGTTGCAACTAGGTTCCATTATAAGACCTTATTTAGCCCCTCCCCCCATGTTCATTTCACACACACCTTGTAACTTTGATCAGATTATTATTTTGGCCTAAAAATTTCCAGGTTCACTCAGAAGGCATTGAAGAATTTTTCAGCAAATTTTGAAGAAAATTGGTCATTACTTCATACTGTTTTTGAGTTACAGATGGAAAACCCCTAAACAAACAAACAAACAAATACATAAACAAAATACCCAATGTGGAAAACAAAACACATTTGCATCCCCATCACTCAAACTGGCTTCTTACAGCAACTTCAAACTTTCCCCAAAACTGCACAGGGTAGAAAAAGACATGGGACCTCTGGAACCACTTTATTACCTAGTGGAACAGCAATACGCTTCAGTGCAAGGTCTGCCGGTGATACCATGAAACTCTTAAGCTCTGCAATGAAGAAACAGGCAAGGAAGAGTCAGGGAAACTACAGAATTCCTAAACTGATCTAAAATTGCAGGTTAGGGAGAGCTAAGCAGTGGGTGTGTCAGGGATCTCAAAGCCCCTACATAAGTACCAATTACAAAAAAAAGGGCATCTTTTTTACCCTTAAATTCAGATTGCTAGTTGACATGTAAGCTGAAACATGTGTAACAGACTGGCAATGTTTGCCTGGAACACCTCATTCTATTAGCAGGTGTTAGTCCTGTTGGGAAAGGGTTAAATGGGTTTTGTTAACTCACTCTGCTCGGAATTTTGTTTCCCCATCAAGTTATAAGTAGGATGGACATGGCTCTCTACAGAGACAGGATCCAAGATGTGAGATGAACAGTCTTGAGGTAGGAAACCTAGGAGCAGCCAAGCCTAGGGAGAAGACTTGAGCTCTGTGGTATATATACACTGCAATTAGACACCGGCAGCTGGCCTGTGTCAGCTGATTTGGGTTTGTGGGGCTTAGGCTGAGGGGCTGTTTAATTGCAGTGTAGATGTGTGGGCTCAGGCTGGAGCCTGAGCTCTGAGACCCTCCCACAGGACACAGTCCCAGAGCTTGGGCTGCAGCCCGAGCCCAAATGTCTATATTGGCCGGGGAGCTCGAGGCCCGGGATCCCAAGTAGCTGCAGTTTTTAATTGCAGTGTAGACATACCCTATGCCATCTTATTGTTAATGCCTTTGTTATTAAAGTCAAACCTCAGGAAAGGAGTAAGTGTTGACTTACACAATGTGTAGGCTTTGTTTTAATCAGGTTGAGAAGGCACCTGCTCACAGTACATATAACAAGGACCAATGCAAATACAAGCAAAATCTTTAAGCATTTTTAAATATGGAAACAAACTTTTTTAAAGAGTAACAATTGCCAGGGAAGTGGGGGGAGGGGAAGCAACAAAGAATTTGGCAGTGAATCTAGAAAGTATTTCCAGCAGCCATAAAAATGTGCCTTTTTTCATGCTATGTTACTTTAAATGATGTCATAGGCATAGGAGTTGAACACAGTGTACATGGTTATGGATATTAATCTGTGTGTGAGAATATGATTGAATCATTGATCTAAAGCCAATCCGTAGCCAACGTGCTTTCACCATCTTGTATAAGTTCTTCCTGCTGGACTGTCCCTTGGGTTCCAGAGAAGTTAAGTTCCATATTTTCCAAAGTGGTCTTTCATTTTGGGTGCCAAATTTCAGACACCAACACAGGCACCCAAAATGAGAGGCCATTTTGGAAAATTTTAGACCTAAATGATTTGCTGGAGGCCACACAGTATATGAATGTGGGATCAAGAATTGTAACTTGGGCATTCCTGGACCCCAGTTCCATGTTCAATCTGCTAGGCTATACTTTGGGTTAAATCCTGACTCTATTGAAGTCAATGACATCATTCCCATTGACAGCAAAGGAAACAAGATTTCACCCCATATCTGTAAGAAAGATTCTTCGGTGGCTTGTTGAAATTGAATTTACACCTTATGCCTGTATTAACAGTATAACTTTATTACTAGAGTCACTGACAAAACCCTGGGCATGGAACCTTCAGAGATTAAGAAGCTCCAACTCATAGAGAATACTGCAGCATATATCCTCAGCAACCCAGGCTAATGCAAGCACATCAGACCTGTCCTCCACTCCCTACAATGACTTCCCATAGAATATCAAGTCAAATTCAAGATGCTCCATGGTCTGGGCACAGGATAGCTAAAAGATTGACTAAAACACCGAGATGAAGACCGTGGGTGACAGCTTTTCTCCTCTGGCACAATGGAACATTCTATAATCCGAGTGAAGCTTGTTTGTGCAGGAGACAGAGTTTTCTTGGGGGCTGGTCTGAGACTCTGGAATGAACTCCCACAAGAGCTAAGGACCATCACAAACCTCATCACCTTCCACTTTGAGTGCAAAGGGCATTTAGCCTTGTCTTTTCCTATTATAAACATAGCTTTGTCTTCTCCAGTTATAAACATACAGCAACGTGTGTGTGTGTGTATATATATATATATATATATGAAAAGTTAATTCAAAACAAAACTCTCCGATGCACACACTTCTCAATGGGGAGAGGATGAGAGTAGAAACATGTGACAGGTATTAGTTAGATAGCTTAATGCACTCCTGGAAGGTGCTCGGATACTATGGTAATAGTGATGAGAGTGGTATAAGAACCTGCATAGATTAGACCAGAGCAGAATATCCAAATGTGGACCCATGTATATTAGTGGAGTTAGGGCCCAATCTTGATCCCAGTGAAGTCAATTAAATTTTGAAATGTGATTATCTGGCATGACAATTTGTCCCTTACCAAATACAAATTTTCAGGGAAAATTCCCCTCTACACAGTCTTGCCCAAAAGGATCTGCAAGAGCTGGATACAGCAGTAACACCCAGATGATTATCCAGGTATTGAATAGAGTAAGCATTCTCCTTTGTCTTGATGGAGAATTGCCAGGAAGCCAACGCCATTGAACATCAGTTATAATTGAATTTGTCTCGGTAGTTCCCTTTTTGTTGCAGAACAACTCGACAAATGAAGGGTTTAATACTCAAGGATCGTTTGAACCAGCCCATGCACAGTGTTGAGAACAAGATTTCCATGCCATTGTGCTGTATGACTTTGGGGGCAGGGAGGACACAGGATCAAAATGTATGCTGAAAGCAAGAGACAAAGACCAAGAGTCAGAAAGGGAGCTGTTTTTATGGCTACCGAACTGAAATCTCTTAGCTGAGGATTCTGTGTGTAGCCTTGCTGGTTTTGCCATAAATGTTCAAGAAAGAAAGGATTTGTGTAGATACTGTGTATATAATAATACTTCCTTTCTCCCACTCTTTATCTGCTTTGCCTAGATAGATCGCAACTCTGCAGGATTTTGCATGTGCTTAACCTGGCATATTGTAAATCACCCCATTGAATTCAATGAGATGACTGACTCACAATGTCTGTAGTTAACCAGGAGTGTGTGTCTTTGCGGGATTGTGGCCTTAGACCAGTGGTTCTGCACCCCTTCTTTGGTTCTCAAAATATGTTTTCGCACTCCTTATCAAAAATCATTGAAGTAGGTCAGTTCTTTAAACCTAGATATATTTTTTGTTTGTATATTACAGTAATCGTTAAAAAATGTATAATGTTAATAAATACATAGGTATGATGAAACAAAGTATTTATACTTACGTGCCTGTGCTTAATTTGTGTTTTCGATGATTTACCTTCTAAAAAAATCTGGCATGTCTCGCACCCCCAGAAAGGGCATCTCGCATGCCCAGGGGGTGCGTGCACCCCAGATTAAGAACCACTGCCTTAGACTATAAACTCTTGAGGCAGGGACTGTCTCTTCTTACTATATATTTGTACAGTGCCTAGCACAGTGGGGTCCCTCTCTCAATTGGGGTTTTTAGTTACTATTATAATAAACTTTATAATAGTAAAAAAGATTCTGAATCTGAGATGGCTATCCCGGCACACATGGGATTTGAACCAGTGACCCTTGCATTACTATTATAATAAACTTTATAATAATAAGTAATAATAAAGATTCCAAGTCCAATATAGTTAATATAATAATAATAATTATTATTATTAAGCAATTCGACGAGGAAATAGCCTGAGTTTGTATCACTAACTTCCCTTCCAGTAGCTGACCTAATTTAAAGTACCCAACACTATCATTCAGCAATGAAGTGATGTCAGTATTTCTTCTAACTTATTCATGCTATTTTGGTAGTGCCTAAAAGCCTCTATCAGGGTCAGGGAGCCATGGTTCTAGGTGATGCAAGTTATATAGTTCTTAAAAGAACTAATTAACACTGTTGGTGGCAGAGGCACTAACCCCCGCAGTCAGCTGAAAAATTACTTTGTGAAAGAAAATATTACTTTTATTGGGAGTTTAAGGATAAATAAAAACAGCTGGAAGGAAAATATCTTTAAATATTGTGACAAGCTCCATGATGTTTCACTTAAAGTAAACATTGCTCTTGTTTCTTTCTAAGGACTCCAGTCTGGTGGATTAAAGTCACCCTTTCTTTCATGTGGGACAAGTGAAGTTGAAAAGAGACTTTACTTAACACTGTGTATTGAAACTGCAGCTTACATGATCTTAGATTCAGTATAGTTCCCAGAATCCTTCATGCTCTCTATGATAATTGGTCCCTTAACTTGTGCTTCCTTTCTCACTTTTATGTAGCCTTCTAATTAGCTCTCTTTTGAACTATGAAAAAGCATTTGCTTCCTGTGGATGCAGAGTTTGGCAAATGCTCACAATATCTCATCGTTGAATGGGATGCGTCTTCTTTATGGAGACTGGGTTTAGATTATTAACAGAAGATATTATAAACTTATCTGTGAATAGGACTAGACTGTGCCTAGGCCTTGTTTGGGTGGACAAGGTAAGAGGTCACAAGAAGCTTATTCGTCCTCTCACCTGCACCCCCACTCCCACCCCAACAACTCCTAACCAGGCAAGGACCAAGTTATAATTTAACTTCTTGGACTCTTCTGAGTGCAGGAACAGCTGTCTCCTAGCATCTAGGAACCACCTGAAAGAGGACAAAAGTGGAAGGAGCCATGACTTTGGCTCGTCTCTACGTTGGTCAACAGAAATGAACTCTGGAAGAAGGGAAGCATGCCACAGCATAGAACTTCAGCCTGTACTGACCAGAGCTTTGGGAGAGATTCAATAGCGTGGTTCAATATAGCTCTGAATTACCCCCCACTCCTAACACTGGTAAGATTTCATTGGGCTAAAATGATAGATTTGTGAGGTAGTTTAATGGGAATTTACAATTATTGGCTGGTTTTGCTGGTCTTCAGTGAACTACTCTCTTCAGCTTCCCCTTTTTGGACACACCAGGTTTGCTGAAGACCATCTGATGGTCTTAGAGCATGTTTATTTTTATGCTGTCATGGAATGATACTGCTGGATCTTTAGCAAAGAAATCCTTTATCCAAAATGTTAATTAGTCATTGAAGTTAAGCTATTCTTTAAAAAGAGAAACAAAATACAAAGCATTTTAAACAATCTGATTTAGAATCCCTTCTAACCTCAATTTCTCAAATTTCACTTTCTAAGGAATTGTGATGCCATCATTTCAACAATTCTTCAGTCACCAAAGTTTTTAGTATAAGAAGCAAATAGAAAGTAAACCTTTCAGGTCTTGGTCATACATGTGGAAAAAAAGGCAAAAGTTCCTCCTCCATCCCCCTCATTACAGTCATCTGTTTTTACATGAAATCCTTTCAGAACACATACACTTTTCTTATAAAATAAATACTTCTATTTAAATTTGCTGTAAAATCTCTGTAGAAAATAAAACCTTTTGTTTCTTTTAATAATCTCCAATTACATGTTCAAAACCTTGCATTTCTATAGACATTTTTATAGGATCTTGTAGGCATTTTTGAGGCGTGTAATACTTGATCAGAGTACCTTTCCTATTTTTAAATACTATGGGTTTCTTACTGCTCAGAATGTATTTTTAAAGGGGTAACAACAACAATTTCAACAAAGTTTTAGAGGGTCTAGCTTTCAAGTCCATTGAAGACAGGAAGAGATGTTAATAAATGTGATCTCCTCACCGTCAAGTTGCTAAGGATCTATGATGAAAGATCTAGACAGAAATTCTGGCCCCACTGAACTCAATGTGATTGACTTCCTTGGAACCAGGATCTCATCCCCAATTTTTACTACAGTATCTGGATGCCTCATCAAGTGCTAGATAAGAACCCAGTTTAATTCTATGGTTAGCTCACTAATTGATACATAAGAGTATATTTAAGACCTAATGTATACCCCGATTATTTGCACATGCAAATGAAAGGGTGTGTCCAAATTGTCCTCCCCTCCCTTTGCACAGCAGAGGGGAACAATTTCACTGCCCACAAGAAGCTCCAAAGAGGATTGGGAGGGATGGGGAAAGGGTAGTACCATGGCCCAGCTACCCACCCTCACTGGCCAGCTGAGCTGCAAGGGAGGTGAGGGGGAAGTATGCTGCACCCCTGAAGGAGTATAGTGGATGCACTCCCTCTGAACATTGGGAAGCTCAGGGTGAATCAGTCTCCCCAGTCTTCAGCAAGAGTTTAGCCTGAAACGGGAGCTAAAATTGGGGCCTTTGTCATTTAAAATAGGGATGCAGAATATTTTATGAACCCACTATAGAGAGGAGTTAGAGTTATATAACACTTAGTAGCATGCTTGCTTCCTCTCTCAGCTGTCTAATCGGAGAGGTCAGAGCTTCCCCTTCACTATGAACAATGCCTTGGAGCAGCAGTCAGGAATCTGTCACTCCACGGCCACATGCTGCTCTTTGGAAAAAAAAAAATTCTTCCAGGCTCTGGCATCAGAGCACTTGGGAGAAAAGAGCAGGGGAGAAGGGAACCCAACCACCATCATTTTTGGTAGGAATTGACTCATCAAATTTGTTCATCTGCCTGAAATGCGCATGTTTTCGCTTTATTTGGTAGCCCTGATGCTAACCAAAAATACATGTTCAGAACACTACCCCTAAAATAATTTGGCAGCAAAATGTAATTTCATAATTGATTCTTCAGTGAGGATCAGGTAAATGGGTGTCTGTCTCTGCCACAATTCATTTACAATGAAAAAAAAAAGAAAGAAAGAAACAGGCCAAATCTAAATTAGTTTTAGGGCCCCTGGATTATTTTCAGAGAATTCCTTAAGACTGCAGTGGAGAAGCAAAATCTTGCCATGAAGTCCTGGATACAAAAGGTTTGGTTCTGCTCTTGGTTATAGTAAAAATGCTGCTCAGTGGAGTTATGCAAGTGTAAAAAAGATTGGAATTTGGGCCAGACAGGTCTGAACTGTGGACCGACCTGTCTAGTTATGTCAGTGACTGGCTGTAGAGAGGGGGACCAACTACAAAATTTGGATCCAGGTTGGGATTCCAACACTCATCCCATCCAAAACTTGGATCCTGAGTTTTGGTTCAGGCCTAAGTCTGATTTCAAAGAAATACTCAAATGGTTGGACACACAATTTGCAGTAACAGTTAACATTAGAATCCCTTAGATTGCTACATCTGGTTTGTTTTTCTGCCAAAAATAAAGTGCATCAGGAACGCTCCTTATAAATTAACTGAATACGAGTCAAAATAGTCTCACTGGATTTATCATCATCATCCCTGCAAGAAACGACTTTCTATGGTCCAGTTGTGCCTTTAAGGCCCAGAGAATGGGGAACTGCCCAGTCAGAGGAGAAGCTTCAGTAGGAATTCCCCCCTAGGTTTCCTAGAATGCAGGGAGAATGGGCACACTGCTATTCCCTCCATGGGCTGCAGGTATTTCTGCCTCTGCTGGTCTGGCCAGCTCTGTCGGCTGGTTTGAGAGCCATGGTCCCACTTCCTCCTTGCCCTCTTTGGAGTGGCCTGTATTCCAGGGGCACATAGATGAAGTAGTTCCTGTGCTACAGGGAGTGCTGGGACTGCAGCTGTGCCCTATTACTCAGGTTGCTTCTTATGGTATCCTCTCCCCTCCACATCCCAGCAAGGCAGCTGGACACAATATGGCCCTAAATTAAGGGAAAGTGCCACTAGTACAACACATGTGAGGACAAGAAAGAGAAAATGTGATTCATAGTTACTGAACACTGTCAGGAAAGGGAGCATTGCAAGGCTCACAGTCTGAAGCGCAACGGGATCTATATACAGCAAATAAGGCCAAATTTGTCTGAAGGTTGTCCTTAATTTGCCAACCCTTTCTGGAGCACTTGGTTCTAGTTAAGAAGACCATAACTCACTGTTAAAAACGATTTGCTATTGAAATATGACAAAATGGCTTGTTAATGCCAGGCTGAGTGGTCTGCTAATGTTAGTTAGTTATTTTATTTCAAGTCTGAAGTTTCTCATGGAAAAAAAAGAGAGAGAGAAAGAGAGAGAGAGGGAGGGAGAGAGAAAAGAAAGGGAGGGCTTTTTATGTGTTTGCCTTCACGGCTTTGGAGTGCTCACTAATTCCATCTGTCCACAACAGAGCCATCGGAATGGCGAGAAAAAGCATTTCCATATGTGCAAATTAGCATCCAGCCTCTCTTAATCTGTGCAGTGCTCCTCTGAAGTAGATGGCACGGATCGCTGCCAAACCCACTAATGGCATTCAAATAAAGGACTTTATTGGCTTTAACTGCCACTTTTTCTTTTTTTTTTAAGATTTAGAATATGTCACCTTTTATTTTTTGTTCTACTATTGTTAATTTGTAATTCTGCCAGTAAACAAAAGGAATCTACAGTTCCGCTTTCTAATGTCAACAGGTTCCCCTTAAGATCCACTATTTTACTTTCTACAAAAAGATCTCCTTTAGATAATACACAGTAATCAACACCTAAAATGTGTAATTTCTACTGCAGCCAGATTGTCTTTCCCTAGAAACTTCTTCCCAATTCCTTTACCACTTGGATGGCACAGACAGGGCTGAGATGTGAGATATCTTGTTTGGGATCCTGCCCGCAGAGCGAGTTCACCATAAAAGGAATCTATGTGTGTGTGAGGGACAGAGAGAGAGAGAGAGTTTTGCTTCTCCATTTTTTCAAGCTCTGGCCATTAACAGCTGCAACTCTGAAGAGCTGGAATGCAATCCTGGTCACAGATAACTGTCCTATCTGACCACTGTGCTTCTAGCAAAGGGCATTTGGCATACATTTCAAATATTGAGCAGTTTTATTATTTTAAGAGGAAAATAAAAGAGGGAATTTAATACAGAGATATAGAGTGCACCATAATCAAGAGCCTTATAATGAAAGTATCCCTCATATTAGTACCAGATCAGGCTATATTTTCACTCTTCAGTGTTCCTTCTACTGCTGGCAAGGGTTAGGTAACCACACCTGGTGCCTTGTGAGTTCAGATCTTGCTGTGAATACCACGGTTGCTAATCCTGACTTGACTGGTGGTGCCAGCAATAAAACCACAGTCTCTTGTGTGTAGCAGACTCCATATGTTAGCCCCCTAGTCTGCTAAGTCACCACGCCAGCCTAAATTTGAAACATTTCTAAAGTGTTATACAATGTTGTAATAATGTTTTTATAAAACAAAGGCTGAGTTACTGGAAGCCATATTCAACCAGTCAACATCTTATTGAAAGAAGAATCCTGATGGTTGCACTGGTGACACAGACACTATATATATGTATATGTGGCCACATTTGTGCCCTTTTTGCCTTCTGGGAACATCTATTGGATTAACCAGCAAGATTGCTCATATACATGTTCTGATTTTCAAGAGACATACTCAAAGACTGTTGGCAATGGATTTTTAAAGCTGTTTTCTTTGGAATATTTGCACTGTCAATCTGATTATTATTATTTATTTATAATAGCACCTTGACATGCCCAGTAAGGATGAGGGCACCAGTGTTAGGCACTGTACAAACATTGAATAGAAGAAACTAGAGAATGGAGGGCAGTCCCTGATACAAAGAGATTACAATGAAATTACAAAGATAGACAAAGAACTAATACACAATGTGTAAATTATGCTCAGATAATCAGGGAAAAGAAACAATTCATCTAATTTAAGAGATCAAACACTATAGAGCAGTTCAGCCAAAATTTGACTATTGAGTGTCAGCTACAGTAAATGATACTCAGGTGCAGAAAACAAAGTAAAATTTGTCAAATTAAGTTGCTTGTTATAAATTGTCCATTCATTTCTCTTTGCATTTCTTATGGCAAAGACTCTTAACTACCTGATCTCCATGTGCAAATAATCATCATTATTAAATAATGCAAGCAGTGTAATTATTAAATAATTCACCAATATTAATCATTATCCCTATTGAGAATACATTATAAGAAGACTCTTAGAACTAGACCTGGTCTTGGATGGCAACATTCAAATACAGATCAGAAACATCTATTTGGAGTCAAGATTTTGGTTTTGGCCATTGTAGCCATTGAAATTCACATTCATTTGGATTCCAAACCTTCCTGTGATCCCCACCACACATACAGTTCAGGAATGCATGGATGAGGCTCCATGGTGCTTCAAAGTTATATAGATTTTAAAAAAATCATAGATACTGTGATGTTCCCCTCTGATGTTATCTGGACTGGTGATCTGCTAGGTCACTCAAATACTTGACTCTGGGAGCCAGGTTTACCCTGCTCTGCTGTGAGAACCCCCACTCCTGGGCTGTTCATGCACAGCCTCTAGCATGTAAACTGCTCCTTGGATTGTGCAACTGAATGACACTAGCCAATGTCTCCAGTCCCAGACACAACCCTGGGAAGCTCCATCTTGCAGTGCCTAGTTATGCCCACTGGACTCTGCAAGCTTATATGAGTTGGTCAATTTAACAAAGAAATTGATATGTACCAGGCTTTTTATCCCAGTGGGAGTCTCTGCCATGCTTCAAACTAAACACACTGCTTCAAGTAGAATAAACAAACAGATTTATTAATTACAAAGATAGATTTTAAGTGATTATAAGTCAAAGCACAACAAGTCAGATTTGGTCAATGAAATAAAAGCAAAACGCATTTTAAGCTGATCTTAACACTTTCAATACCCTTACAAACTTAGATGCTTCTCACCACAGGCTGGCTGTTTGCTCTTCAGCCAGGCTTTCCCCTTTGATCAGTGCTTCAGTCACTTGATGTGGTATCTGTACATGTAGGTGGAAGAGAGAGGAAGAGCATGGCAAATGTCTCTACCTTTTTTCATGTTCTTTCTTCCCTCTTGGCTTCGTCCCCCACCCCCTTCAGAGTCAGGTGAGCATTACCTCTTCACAGACCAAAAGGAAAGAGGGTGACTCACTTGAGAGTCCAACAGATCCTTTTGTTGCTTTGTTCCTGTGAGGCTGGTCTGCGTTTGTACCATACTTGCCCTGATGAGGTGTGAACTTCCCCTCTGCTCTTGGAGAGTTTTTGCCTGGGCTTATTTTAAGCCATCAGGATACATTTTCAGCCTCATAACTATATACATGAAATTATAACCCATAATATTAATATAACATTACTGTAACAGCAATTACTATAACATCACTATAACAACAATACTGAGTGCATCATGAGCCTTTCAAAGACATCCAACATGACAAACTTTGCATTGGATACCACTCAATCATAATGCAAGGATGAACATGGGGGTATGCTGGGTGTTCCCCCCAGGTACAGAGCATCACACATACATTAACTAAAGTATCCCCTGTGATGCAGGTGTTATGATCCCCATTTTACAGATGTATAAATCAGAGGTCAATTGAAAAGGTAGGCCAATATATAATCGTGTTTCTCACATTACATGCATTAAAATGAATGGGTTTGGGTTAAAATGCACACGTCACTCCCCATGTCAATGGAATATAAATTCAGATTTATTTTATCACTCATACTTAATTGTTTCTTTTCATTCATAAGGATCCCAAAGAGATATACAAGTTTAGTAGGTGAGTGTATTATACTAATGTGTCATATTATTGTACAATATATTTCTTTTAAAAATGTGAGTTAGAAATTATCTAAAGGCAGCAAACATTCTTTCTGAGAAATTTTCAAAAATTTTCATTATACAAATGTCAAATAAATTTAAAATATTTCAACCAGCTCTGATATGAAATCAATTTCCATGTTTATCATTTGCATTTGATGGTTAGGTGGCTGTGTTAACCTCACCAGGCAAGAGTCAGTGAAAGCGGACAGCATTGTAGTACCTATATGACTCTCACATTTTCACATACAATTTTTTCTACAGGTTCTCTTCCCCAGCTTTATGAAAGCCTTCCCTCCTCTCACAAAGCATCCACAAAGCCTGATGGAAACAATTCCAAAGCCTCACTTTTGCTCTGTTAGCAGAATTGCTTTGCACTGATAGAATCCTGCCCTAAATAAATCCTAATTCCTGTGGTGTTGGCCTTTCTCCCAAATAAAGTTGATAGACGTTTTCCAGAGCACAGACAGTTCTATAAAACACAACTGTGCATGCACTGGTAAGAGGAAAAGAAAAGACACTATGAACAGCATTTTAAATACACCTCTGATTTCAATGGAGTGTGGCTGATTTACACCAGCTGAGGATTTGCACTTGTTTTTAGTTTAGAAAAGATGCTATTTTATTCTAACAAGCAGTTTGTGAGGCCTACTTGATTGATTTAGGTAACTCCAGCTTTATCACAACTTAATATGTTCATATCACTATTGTTAAAGTTGTTTCAGCACTTCTATTATTACCTTCTAGTTCTGGCGTTTAGCAGTTTATAATAATAATAGTGTTTTGTACTTTTAAAGCATCTTTTTTTTTCCCCTGAGGAACTCAATTATTGTGCTTAGCAAACAATAATTATTCCTCACAACACCTCAGAATAGAAGATGATATTATACTGAAAACATTTTACCAATGGTCAAATTCTGATCTCAGTTTAACACCAGGGTACATGGTGTTTAACACCAGGGCACTCTAGGTCCCAAAGGGGCCTTCTTTGTCCATTAAAGAGGACTTGATTATCAATTATCACTGTAGGCAGTCAGCACATATGCTGCAAGAGTGCCCTATGATGGAGTGTCACTTTGGCCAACAAGGTAAGACTTCAAACCTGCTAAAGAGGGAGGACACAGAAACCTTCCTGGTTCCCACCAGAATAGGACCACACCAGGTAGGAAGGTTAATGGACTTTGGCTGTGGCCAAATGTTCCTATGCCAAGACTTGCTCCCATCAAAAGCCCTCAATCCCAAACTGATGGTCCAAATCTTCTGCATATGTGGGGAAAGATGTACTTACCTGACTGCATCTATTATTTTCCAAGTAGCTGACCAGGTGGGGAATCTCAGGGTAGGATTAGTGGAGCCCCTTCCCTGGTCTGAAATCCTGGGACATGACTGGAGTACCTCCCCATGCTCCTGAATAGAAAGTCTATGCCCCATGCTCCTGATTCTCAAGGGCCAAGTCAGTCCTGGGCCTCTGCTATGGGTGCACCAACAGGGCCTGGAAAGAGTCTGTCCCAAGAGAGGACCCCCTAGAAGGGACATCCTGGAAGGGTCCCTATCAACCTCCTCCCATGAGTGAGACAAAGACTTTACCCGCCCCGGACTTACATCCTCTAAATGATACCTTTGATCTCATTACTGGGACTTCAAGCCGCCAGGATTAGATTGGACTTTTGTCTTGGTTGGATCACAGGTTTTATATCAATCCGGTGGATCACTAGGGAGATTTGTACTAGAAATGAGAAAAATACATCCTGGTACACCCACACTAGGGTCTCTAACTTCCATCTTTGGCCAATGGACAATCCATTCCCAAGTGGGACCCCTTTAACTCCTACCTCAACTAGGTCTGGGAGCTGGGATCCTAAATCTTTGTCTCCTTCTTCTAGATGGATGAAGAAATCTTCCAGGGCTTTAGCAGATTTACCTGGTAGATCTGTTTTGGTCATCACCGGTCTGGGCAGTAAACCTTGTAATCGATCTGCCCTCCCCTCTGAAGGACCTCAGACAGTCCCTGACATTTGACTAGGAGTTTGCTCTCCGAATTAGGGAGTGATAGGAGGACTCTGTTGCCTGGGTGGAATACCCTCATCCTAGCTAGCTCCCTTATTATACTGACAGCCCTTGCCTGGAATAGGTTGATGCCTGGAATAGGTTGGGCCTAGAATAGGTTGATCCAAGTGAAGCAAATGAAGAGTTCCAGCCTCTCCCTCATTTGCAGGACATGGTGGAGGACATTCGATGAGTGGGTAGGCAGTGCAGAGGCACTGCCAAGCTGCCTAGCTCAATTACAGGTGGCTTAAACAGCCAGCTGAGGGTTCCCTTCCACAAGGGAATCTCAGGGTGTATCTTCATTTTAGTTCCTATCTTTCTGTCATGGTCTGTGTGTCAGGGGAAGAAAATAGTATGGCCAGAGGCACTGTTTCCAGCAATTGTAAGTTAGCAGTATAGCCTATAGGGAGCTGTTATTGTCAGGACCAATTAGAGAAGCCTTGAGGTCACTCTGTCTTACACAAGGGGCTGAGTTGGCCCTTAACTACACACAGGATTGGGAGATGGACAGGTGGCAGATAGCCATGCAAGTTCTTCCACTCAGGCATGCTGAAAATTCCAGTATCTGTAAGAATCTGGCCCATTGCTTCTACTTTATAATTTGGCAAAAGCTTTGATTTGAATTAAATCTTGGGTATTCTAATGGTTAATCTGGGAATATATTATTTCACCAAACTAATATGAAATAAGAAAAGAACCCTGCATGTAAAGTTGTCTGAGTGCAAAAGAAGCTTACCAGCAATCCATTTTTTAGTACTTATCTATGTAAAAACAAATTAGAAAATAAAATTGTGAAAGTATATGTAAGCATCTATGATATGGGCTCATCCCTTTAATCATTATATTAAAAATACATACAGAAGTTAAGATGAATGCCACATTTTTTTAATTTCCTTATAATGAAAGGATTTACAGAAAAGAAAGAGGTGATGCATTTGATAACTGGCCTCTGAGTGCAGGTCTGACCTACTACACATTGGCTGTGTCGCATTATTCACTGTGAGCTCTTCTGCTATTAAAATTGAAATCAGAGCAGAACTGAACTTCAAGTGCATCATTGCTTTACAATGACAAGAAAGAAAAAGATGCAAATAATCTCATTTTCTTTTGTGGCAAGTTGATAGCAGGTGATAATTCAATTAACTCCTTTTTTTTTTTGGCAAGTCTTTGTAGGCTTGGTAAAATAGCTCAGTTATGACAGTCTCATTTCAGGCACAAGATAAAGCTTTAATCCAACCCACTGAAGTCAGTGGGAGCTTTGCCATTGATCTCAAGAGATTCAGGATCAGGGTGAAATCCTTTCCTTATACAAGTCTATGGCAAAACCCCGTTGACTTCTATGGGGCCATGATTTCAGGGCCAGATCTTGGAAACAGATAACCATGCAAATAATTCTACTAAATTCAATAAGACTACCTATCTGAATAAAGTTATTCAAAATAAAATGTTTGCACAATTAGTAAACACTGGGTACCAAATCCTGGGTAGTACTGGGCCATACTGAAAGACTTAAATCAAACTAAGGGAGAGTTGCTTAACAATTGATGGCATGAAGTGACCTAAATGCTGTTGTCTACCTGAAATCCTAATTGCTTTCAATTTGGCCAAACTAAACCACTCAGGATTTGGCCCCAAGAAAATCTGAAATAAAAATTAAACTGTTCTGTAAGCAAGGCATTGGTGGTCAATTGTTTTCAGAATTAAACACAATGATTAACTATCAGAGGGGTAGCCATGTTAGTCTGGATCTGTAAAAGTGGCAAAGAGTCCTGGGCACCTTATGGACTAACAGACATATTGGAGCATCAGCTTTCGTGGGTGAATACCCACTTCATCGGATGCATATAGTGAAAATTTCTAGAGGCAGGTATAAATATGCAAACAAGAATCAGGCTAGGGATAACGAGGTTAGTTCAATCAGGAAGGATGAGGTCCTCTTCTAGCAGTTGAGGTGTGAATACCAAGGGAGGAGAAACTGCTTTTGTAGTTGGCTAGCCATTCACAGTCTTTGTTTAATCCTGAGCAGATGGTGTCAAATTTGCAAATGAACTGAAGCTCAGCAGTTTCTCTTTGAAGTTGGTCCTGCAGTTTTTTTGCTGCAGGATGGCTACCTTTAAATCTGCTATTGTGTGTCCAGGGAGGTTGAAGTGTTCTCCTACAGGTTTTTGTATATTGCCATTCCTAATATCTGATTTGTGTCCATTTATCCTTTTACATAGGGACTGTCCAGTTTGGCCGATGTACATAGCAGAGAGGCATTGCTGGCTCATGATGGCATATATTACATTGGTGGACGTGCAGGTGAATGAACCGGTGGTGATGTGGCTGATCTTGTTAGGTCCTGTGATGGTGTCACTGGTGTAGATATATGGGCAGAGTTAGCATCGAGGTTTGTTGCATGGATTGGTTACGGAGTTAGAGTTACTAGGGTGTGGTGTGTAGTTGCTGGTGAGAATATGCTTCAGGTTGGTGGGTTGTCTGTGGGCGAGGACTGGCCTGACTCCCAAGGCCTGTGAAAGTGAGGGATCATTGTCCAGGATGGGTTGTAGATCACTGATGATGCGTTGGAGTGGTTTTAGCTGAGGACTGTATGTGATGGCCAGTGGAGTTCTGTTGGTTTCTTTCTTGGGCTTGTCTTGCAGCAGGAGGCTTCTGGGTACACGCCAATTACAAAAGCAGTTTCTCCTCCCTTGGTATTCACACCTCAACTGCTAGAAGAGGGCCTCATCCTCCCTGATTGAACTAACCTCGTTATCCCTAGCCTGATTCTTGCTTGCATATTTATACCTGACTCTAGAAATTTCCACTCCATGCATCCGACGAAGTGGGTATTCACCCATGTAAGCTTATGCTCCAATATGTCTGTTAGTCTATAAGGTGCCACAGGACACTTTGCCAACGATTAACTAGCTATGTTCAAAAAAATCTTTTGGATTTTTCTGGTTCCTAATCCACACTCTGATTTAAATGTTAATATTATCATAGTCTAGGACAAAATAACATATTTGAGGTCTCTAACTGTGTTTACATTTTTTAAGATGGATGCAGTTGATTCTACTCAGGAGAAAAAGCAGAGTAATCTTAACTCTATCACTTCTGACTAGAGTGTAAGAATAAAATCAATTACTCATAAACACTTGTGATAAGATTAATTTAATTTTTTTCCTTAAACAAAGAGGGTAAATTAAAAGAATCAGCTTATTCCTTCCTACTCTGTAGTGACAAGATTAAAAATTAAATTTATACATATTTCATTTCTACATAATAAAGCCTTTTTGCAAAAAGAAAAAAATACCACAGTTCATCTAATTAAATCAAAGAAAATTGCCTGCAGCAATGCTACAGTATTACAATTAGATGTCTGCCAAAAACCAGCCGTTTGAATTCTTAAACACCACTCCAATCTTAAATACAAAACATGATTTTCATCATTTTGTGTGATATCATTGAAATGTCAATTTCTCTCTCTCACTATTACGTCGATCTGGGATGCCTTACAGATTCATTACGTAATCTGTTCCATTTTATGGGGAAAGTAAACGCAGGATAATTTTGTTTTATTCCCTGCAAACGCACACGAATGCGAGAGTCCAATGCCATGGAAATGCAAATCAATTTATTAGGGATATTATTCTTCCCATGTCAAGAAATCAGGTTTCCATGTAATGCTCAAATAGCCCTTAAAATTAGACATGGTAAAGTACAGAGACTGAGGCACATGCAGTACTAATCATTGAAATCAGTGGAGCTACACTGATTTACAACAACTGAGGATGTCAATATTTGCCAGTCATAGAAGACCTGGCTACAAAAGATCGCCTGATGGATAGGGCACTGCAGTAGGATCCAGAGGCCCTGGCTTCAGTACTCATCTCACCCACGCTCTGGGAGACTTTGGGCAAGTCAATGCACCTACCCTATGCCTCAGCTTCCCATCTGTTAAAGGAGAGAATAATCCTTCCCTGCCTCATAGAGGGATTGTGTGGCACGGAGGTATTAGTGTAGTGGAAGCTACATGAAGAAATAGGCTGAAATACAGCTAAGACTGGTTAAATATGGTGCTATGTTGCAATACAGGTAATTCATTTAAGCAGCCTTAGCGGTAGCAGTGTCGAGTTACAAATCAGTACGGACTGGTAAATACAGAAATGTACACTGAAAGAACTATGGTGGACTCAACCTATCAACTTTTAATTTCAAAAACACTAAAATTCCTAACACTTTGGCGAACAGAAATAGTGAAAAAATAGTTATATTTAAAGATAACACATAAGTGATGACAAATATTCTGTGCCAGGACATTCATATATATGACTGATATTTTGGCTGTAGTTTTCACAACTGCACATATCTCCACATTAATCAACCTGTCTTTCCTCTCTTTCAAGTCATTATGCACTCCAGAACAAGTAGCTCTGCAGTTTTGATTGAGAAATCTCTGCTCAGCTTCCCCAGATCTCATGCATTTAAACCTTTAGATGCTTTCAGTGACTCCTGGTCAAAAGTAAAAAATTATATCTAAATCTCCAGGGAAATTTTTCAATGACCATCTGATGATGTCACTTCAGCTGATCAGACTTAGAGGAAAATGCTCAAGTTCCAGTTTTATGCTTGCCTACACAAAAATCAGTGCCTTGCACAGGCTCAGCATCATGAGAGTTTTGCAATCCTCTTTGTACAAACACATATGTTTCCAAAGCTTTCACTAGCTATGAGACAGATGTTCTGTGTTTTGTGCATTTATCTTCCATTCTCCCACATACAATCAAAGTTGCTTTGCAGGAGGATGCTATGGAGAAATTAACATATAAGACCATCCAGCAAACTGATTTGGGTTGTTCTGGTTTAGGAGCCATAGGCACGTTGCCCACTACTCTAGTCAATTGAACAACTTGTTTGAAGGGCTCTGTCAGATACAATCCTCTTTGCTTCACTTTGTCCCCTGCTGCTTCTGTCTCACATGGGATTGCCTGCACAAAGAATGCCTGGGGGATCTACACTCATGTTTCAAAAGCAAACAGAACAGAATTGTTCTTTATGGATACATACTCAACTATTGCAGTACAAAATATGTATAGGAGCTGCTCTTAATGATATCCAAAGCCTGGCCTTTGTTCTCCAAAGTCAAATGTCTCTCCCACTGGAAAAGGGAGAGGAAACTCTCAAACAAAAAATAAATAGTTATTTCACAGCAAACGGGAACATTTTTGCACATATCCCAATTGTATTATTGTGATCCCAAAGAGCAAATCATTTGAATTCAGTAAACTTAAATAACCGATGCCATTGAAAGAAAAGGGGGGTTGTAAATAGGGAATCTGTGCATATTCATCATTTGCTACTGCATATAATATAACAGGGAAAAGAATTTAAATGATATGGAAGAGGGTGAACACCACAAAAGCCACGACAATTAATGAACGTGCACTAGGATGAAGCAAATTCATCAGAATAATTTCTTTGTAATAGCTCATCATCAGTGTCTCAGTGTGGGTATGAGGGATTGCCAGCATTTTGGCCCCCTTATTATCAGTATCGTTAAGATTTCAGGTTTCATTCTCTAATAAGTACATGTTTTATTTGAGAAGATGTGATCATGTCATCTTGTAGCATGCAAAATTTTGTACTGCATTTTGGGGGAGCAGTAGTTCATTCCCGTTAGGACACGAATAGTTTGGTGGTAATAGAAATCAAAGGCTTTATCCTGCAATGCAATGAGTTCTACTGTGGTACAGGATTCTGCTTGCATGGAGTTCACTGAAGAACTGGGGCCTAAAATTGTAAGTACACATGCAATAAATGGGGCTGTAAAGATGCCACAGTGAAATGTCACTGACAATGCATTATGATGTCCTCAATAAAATATGCATGAGGCAACTATATGGACCCACATTATCCTAGGAAGCTAGGACCCAGCTCTTCCTTTTGAACCTCTATCTTAAGCATTTATATGGGTCCTATTACCATAGTATCCAAGCACCTTACAATCTTTCATGTATTTATGTTCACATCAGCCCTGTGAGGTAGGGAGGTGATATTATCCCCATTTTCAAGATGGAGAATTGAAGCACAGAGAGACTTCATGACTTGCCCAAGGTCACACAGCAAGTCCATGACAAAGCAGGGAATTGAACATGAGTATCCAAAGACTGCAGCTACTGACCCAACCACTGAATCATTTGTCTGCATGCAGGCACTGGAATAGAGACAAATTGGGATGGAAAGGAAGGACTGAGCACTATTAACTTAAACAAAGGAAGCTGAAGTTTAAACTTGGGTCCTCAGTAAGGTTAATGAACAAGGGGTAAAATCCTGGTCCGGCAATGGTAGTTTTGCTATTGACTTCAGTGGGGCCAGGATTTCATTCAAGGATTTGTATTGTTTGAGATACAAAATGTGTTTTATTTAGAGCAGGATGAAGTTAGATAAGACCCCCACTGACATGTTAGATTTTGGCAAAATTCAAAAAACAAGAGTGGGCTGTAGCGAGTGAAAAAAAATGTTTTCTCCTGGTTATAATATAATAACAGGTTTCAGAGTAGCGGCCGTGTTAGTCTGTATTCGCAAAAAGAAAAGGAGTACTTGTGGCACCTTAGAGACTAACAAATTTATTAGAGCATAAGCTTTCGTGAGCTACAGCTCACTTCATCGGATGCATTTGGTGGAAAAAACAGAGGAGAGATTTATATACACACACACAGAGAACATGAAACAATGGGTTTATCATACACACTGTAAGGAGAGTGATCACTTAAGATAAGCCATCACCAGCAGCAGGGGGGGAAAGGAGGAAAACCTTTCATGGTGACAAGCAAGGTAGGCTAATTCCAGCAGTTAACAAGAATATCTGAGGAACAGTGGGGGGTGGGGTGGGAGGGAGAAATACCATGGGGAAATAGTTTTACTTTGTGTAATGACTCATCCATTCCCAGTCTCTATTCAAGCCTAAGTTAATTGTATCCAGTTTGCAAATTAATTCCAATTCAGCAGTCTCTCGTTGGAGTCTGTTTTTGAAGTTTTTTTGTTGAAGGATAGCCAACCCTCAGGTCTGTAATCGAGTGACCGGAGAGATTGAAGGGTTCTCCAACTGGTTTTTGAATGTTATAATTCTTGACGTCTGATTTGTGTCCATTCATTCATATAATAACACAGGCACATTTTATGGATTCATGTCAACTCACCCACATGGCACTGATTCTGCTTAGTGCAAGGTTTCCTTCCAGAATCCAATAGCCAGACAGATCAGGTGAGCATGTTAACACAGACAGAAGGAATATATCTGGTTTCACATGCTGTTATATACTTTACCTCCCCTCTTCTTCTTCAGGTTCAGTGGCTTGCTAATAAACTTTTCTCTTGATCCAGAAACAAGATGCCTATTCTGGCAGTCAATTCAGCAAATAACTAGCATAATACTCCACCAACATCTCTTTACCTTGTCATACCAAATTCTGTCATCCTTTTGGGGCTGCCAAGAGACATGAAAAATCTACAGCAGTAGCCTATGAATAGAGAACAGCTAGTTTTGCTTAAGAAACGTACAACAGATTCTGGAATGGCCCATGGTAATATTATACACTTTCCCTATTTTTTGTTGATGTAGGTTTATATTATTATTGCAGGAGTCACCGGATGGTGCTGATACACGAAAGCTTATCAGCACTTGTTTTTTTCAGGTGTGCAATCAAACTTTTAGTCTTTGAAGAAATGCACTGTGCTTTAGTCTTTCTATGCTGTGGTCCTTTGAGAGAACCTGTTGCAGATTGCAGAGTTTGCTCTGTGCCTTATTCTCTATATTTGGAGGCAATTGTTGAGACAGATTAACTTTTGTGTGCAAGCTGATATTTTTCAAAGACGGGATTGCCTGGGTGCTCGTGTGTGTGTGTGTGCGTGTGCATGTGTGTGTGTGTTTAAAGAAAGCAAGTTACATTTAAAATATACCCAGACTCTATGTTAGAGACTTCTCCTCCTCTGGGCAGCTGACCTCCAAGGCCCTAGAATTTTGCTACCACTCAGTAGAGGGGCAAAACTATTGTCAGAAGAAAAGGCAACAATATAAAGCCAAAACTTTGAGTATAGTATAAACACATACCTGCTATTATCTTGGCTATACTTACTGGAACACCAAAGACCTGAAATGTACCCAAGATCTTGTGCAGAATACAGAATTAAGATATTCTATATCAGCATGTTATTCAAGTAGAAGATCACCAATGACCCTCTTCTCTGAACTCTGGATGAAATAATAGCATATGCTGTAATTACTCTCAGTGACTAGAATGGCATCAAGGATAATTTGCCTTAGTTCAAATCTGATGTATTATATTGCACTCAAATTACTATATGTTCTAGTCTGAAAATTATCCTCTCTTTTGTTGGGGTTACGTATCTTCATGCAGCAGTGTTGTGGAATGAGGAAGTCATATCTGGTCTGCTAGAGCCTTTCAGGTAGAATTAACACACATCTCATTTGGCTTCCTTAATGGATACCCCAAACAAGTTAAGAGACTTGTAACATATGTTACTCAAGACAGTGTCATGAAAAAGTGTCTTTTTTTCTTCTCTCACATTCCGTCTCCTCAAGTCACTTTTTATTCGGGATACCAGGGCACCTACTATCTGCTATGATCCACAGGGCGTTATCAATGGGCAACTGTCCCCTTTGCCAGCTGCTGAAAGCACTGCTGAAGGATTGTTTTGGATCAGGATCGAACACACCTACCGAATCTGGAAACACTGCAAGAGACAAAGGCCTCTAGAATATTTTGGAGTTAGAATGGCACTTGGACAGACTGGAAAGCAATAAAGTAAAAGTGAACCATAAAACTTAGCATGTAAATAGCACTTCTCATGTTCAGAACACCATGAATATTAACTAATTACTTCTCACATATGCCTTGTGAATGTGGGATTTTTATTTCCATTTTACAAATGGAGAAGACCACAGGGACTATGAAAGCTGTGATTAGATCTCAGAAGATCCTGATTCCCAGACCCATTCTCTAACCTCTAAACTACATCTTTCTTGTTTAGGCCATGCTTGAAGTCATTGGAACTACTCATTGCTTCACTTTAAGTGTCTGTTTGAGTACTTTTACTGAATAAGGGCCTAGCTACTGTAGACTAAATCACAAAGTCCTTACTCAGGCATCATATCATTTGTAATCAAATAGTAGGACTGCAGGATTTGGCCTTAATAAAATATGTCTTTTTTCTGCTCTAGGAAAATATTGAGTCAAAGTGCCCTTTAGAGTTTATGAGTCTGATGGGCTAGCATATTATTCCAACTTTATGCTAGAGTAACTCCCCTGAAGCCAGATGAAATACACTCGCTTAAAAGGGGAGTAATGTTGCAGTGAATCAGACCTGTTGTTTCCCAGTGAAACCTCCAGGCACTCTTGCCTTTGAAAATATACCCTCTCATGTTCTGATCAACTCCTCCGCAGTCCTGAAAATGATGCTGATCTCCCTTTGCTAAGCAAACTATACACTGATAAGTTTAAGAATCAGAGAGAGCCTGGTTGAGAAACATCAGAGGAAATCTTGATGTCTTCAGAACTCCTTGTGGGCTTTCCATCACTTCTTTTCCATTTGATCCTATTTGATTTGTAAGAAATAATATATTAACCTGTGTTAAATCATTATCCACAAGCTGAAATCTGGTCCTGAGACTCTGATATATAAGAATTTCTGGTGTATGCATAGTTGCCCATAATTTTTCATCTAGAGAGTACCTCCACTAGACATGATAGCATGCTAAATGAACAGGGTTATTATTAGTTAGGTCTCCTGTGAATATCAAGCACAGGCTTTGAAGAAAAACATGTAATGGGGGAAAAAACCCAAAACAAAACAGTGTAGCCTTTGTCTTCCCACATCTCTGTTTTTACTCAACAGCCATCTGAAGTTTTCTTTGTCTCTGCTCAGATAACTGGCCAATTGGCTCTTATGCATAATGTATGCATTGCAGCCGGACCAGGGGTATTTGGTAAGCACATGTGTGATGACTTGTCTGTGATCAGGTCTCCTGCATGTTCATGCTACATTAGTTTGCGATCCCTCTGTACCTCGGTTGCCTCCTGGGTATTTCCCACAATACATAACACTTTGAGGAAGCCAGAGTTGTCAAAAAGACAATTTTGACATCTTCCATCTGGGTGGAAGTGTGATGACAAAAGTATATAAACTCTGTGTTATTTTGTGGCCTCTTAGAATGGACCTGAGACAAATTTGAGCTAACACAGAAGGTTTCAAAGACAGAGACTGCCATATTAGCACTAAATTTGTTTAGCATATTATTCTGTCACTCAGGGCCCTACAGTGGCTGCCAATTAAACCTCACATCACATATAAAATTGCAGTGTTGACCTATAAGGCAATGCGTCATATAAGACCTGTCTATATTAAAGATCTTCCAGTTAATTACCTTGCTAGTTGCACCCTGAGGTCCTGTTCAGCCTGATCTCTGTTAACCCGTTTTGATTTGAAAGCATTTGGAAATTTTGTGTTCAGTTGCAGTTCACTGATCATCTGGAACTTTATGCCTCCAAGTGCTTGCTGAGAGGACTATGCTCCTCTCTGCTGCAGGGTCCAATGAAAAGGGATGGAAAAGCCCTACATATAACTGAAGTAGGTGGGGAAAGGAATAAATGGAGCATGTTTCCTCAGTATTCTTCAAGCCTAGAGAAGCCCCTTCCAGGTTAACTCCATGCAATATGGAATGAGGGGAGGGTGTGCATCAGGGACAAGAGGTAGGTAGATCTGATAGCAGTTACATGCTCTTCTCAGGCTGATCACAGATGCCATGGTTCTCTAGTGTGTGGAGCCTAGGCCCTCTGCCTATTCCACACCAGTAATTCTATCAGGTAAACCACTTCTTCATGTACGATATGGCCCTAAATCTGTTCCCTCTCTTAATACTCAATTATTTTTTTCTGACTTAACACCTACGGGTATCATCATATCCAATTGCAGTAAAATCCATTGGAGGAGGGACAGAAGGCCCAGCAAAATCCATCAAGTTCACCTCACAGAGGCAGGACCTCTTTCCCAAGCATGCTTTTATGACTACCACGGCAACCAGGGGTGATGCTCATCACCATGGCAGTCCTCCAGTCACATGACAGCAGCCATAAGCCTGCCCTTTCCTTGGGAAGATTTTGCTCCCCACATCAAAATTGATGGAAGGCAGGGAATTCCATCTTTTCATCAGCCTCCCGCTAGCTCCAGGCAAATAATGTCCAGTTTAAAGTACCAGGCTGAATGTCTGTTTATTATTTTTAAATCCCTCTTTATGTTATTAAACAATAATGTTAATAACAGAGAGCCCTCTTCCAAAAAGCTTACAATCTCAATGCTGTTTTGTATTTATCAATATTTGTCTGGGACAACTGGAATCAGAGAACAAAAGCTCAAAGTCTGTTAAAGTGAGCTGAGGAGGAACTCTCTGTCCCATTTTCCTGTGAATGCTCAAGACCCGGAGTTCACAAAAGTATTCTCATTAACTTCAGTGTGCCTACAGGACATACATACTGTGCATCCCTAGAGCCAAACAAGTGCTCTTCCACCTGTGTATATTTAGGCACTGAAGAAGAAAAACAAGAAGAGAAATGGACCTCTGAGTTTGTGATCTGTCTCATTAAATAAAAAGAGGCAGCAGATGAACTCTTATCAGATTATAAACAGGGCACCATATCCTTTCCTAAATACATGGCAGAGTCTGCCCCTGCTCCCCCCCCCCCCCCCCAGCACATGGGCACACACACACACACACACAAGATCTGAGAGCATTTTTGAAAATTTGGCCGGTATAAATGCTTGTCACACCCACAAGCTATAACTGAAAGGGGTGAAATGGAGAAAAAAATATCCCTTTTTGGCGTCATGATAAATTATCAGTTTCTTGGCTTCATGCCAGTGTAGCCAGCTTATAATAATAACTGGCTTTGGGCCAAAGCTTTCTAAAATGAGTGTGAGAGGGAAAGAGAGAGAGTTGCTTTTTCTTTTTCCAAAAATATTTGTTAATCATTTTGATATTAATCATAATCTTTAGAGCCTAATTAAATAAAAGTGACTATTATAACTTTCCTCTTTACTGAAAACTAGAGATGGAACTACATGGCAGAGTGTGGATTCAGAAACTGGATTTCAAACATCCTGAATCCTAGGAGGTGTTTAGATGTAGACTTTTGGTTAGGACCCAACCCTACTGAAAACTGAACATAAAGAAAGTTTGATGTGGATGGCATGAAAATAAGACAGTGTGTGTTGTGCTCATAACCTGCTGCTGTGCTGAAAGGTGGAATTTCTCAAACTCAGACAGAGTTGTGACCTAATACCTCTAAAATTGTTTAGCACAGAAAAATACACCATCTGTTCTGTAGACCCAATATTCTAAACTTTTAGAGGACTGGAATATTATAAAACAGGAACAACTAATATGAAGCTTGGTTATAGTTCATCTTGCTAATTTTATTATGGATGTAGCCAAACTAGATTCGTCATGTCAAAGGTTGAAAGAGAAGTAAATTCCAGTAAACATAATAAGCATATAATAATTCCCCACTTCTGTTTCACTTCCCCTAACCTCTTCCTATTTGTCTGTCTTTTTCTAGAGTAAGTTCTTTGGAGCAAGTTGCATCTTTCTTGATTTTTTTGGAAAGCCCATAGTGGGCACTACCATAAATGATAACGTTAACTGAAGTGGCATTCATATTCCATATCTTTGAATATTAGATGGAGCATAAATTAAAAAGAAGATTTATTGAATGGGCTACCATTATGTTGTAGGGAAATGCCAATTCTTCATCTTTCTCATAGCATGATGGATAAGAATTGTCAGGAATGGGATGTGGGCAGATGTGCCTTGTGGTTGGATCTGGGGTCAGTAGCCAGGAATAGGAGCCTAATGACAGAACCCAAGTTAGCGGCCAGATGCCAGAGCCAGAAAACATGAACCAGACCCGAGGGTCAGTTTAATCAGGGGATGATTTTGTCCCATTATGATTGCTAAGTAGCTAATTAGGACTTAAGGGACAGATTGTGGAGATTTTATTCACCCCAGAGAATAATCCCTAGAGAGGTTCAGTTCAGTCTGAACAAGTGCCCAACGGTTTAGATGTTTATGTACTTGAGCCTAATCAACTTCTACCTTCCTTATTCTTGTCCAAAACCATATGCAATGTACCTGAACCTCTTTGGCCTGCAAAGCTGGGATGAAAATCTCTGAAGAACAGGCTTTCTTTTGAAATTTCTGGCACCTCTTGCTTTCAGGAATAGCCTCTCTCACAGTATTTTTGGCAATTCTGCTTTTGAGGCCTTGGTCTGTGAAGTGCTAAGCTGAGGATGATCTCACAGAAAGCACTCAGCACTTCACAAGTATAGGCCTCTGGTCCTGGCCAAAGATCAGAAAGTGCAGACAGCTAAGAAAAGGAAAATGAAAAGAACAATTCCTTTTCTGAAATTAGGTCGGTATGTACTCAGCTGAGGGCATGTGTACAGTACAAATTTTTGATGATGCAAGTTACATCAGCATAAAGCCGTTGCAGTTAGTATATCTCTTTGCATGTGCATACTTGGCTTCTTGTGTCAGCGCAGCATGTACTCATCAGGAGTGCTTGCGTTGATGCACAGTGTGGTGCACCGGGGTAGGTATCCCACTGTGCAACTCGCCACTATCCAGTGCATTGTCTTTTGGGATGTTTTGGTAAAGCATTGTGGGGAAAAAATGAGTTACGCAGGGGTGAAGGGAGCAAGGGGTCAAGTTCCCAGCATGCAATTTTCTCCACCCTATAATGCCATCCTTATCCCATATTTTTCACCCCTATTTTGAAAATCCCACAAACCTGCGTAAGAGTTTTCACTCTCAGAAGCATGGAGCCTGCACAGCTCTTCACTATCGTCATGAGAGTTGCAAGCACAGTATTTGAAGAGCTTCAAGAAGAGCCTATTGATTTTCTGGAGGACAGATTGCTGAGGGACATAGAGAGAACCAATTCAAGATTGGTGGCATTCACAGAACAGCTGTAAATGGTGGAGCACCTCTCCGGTCCCAAGCAATGAGCACTGACTGATGGAATCCTATTGTAGTGCAGGTTTGGGATGATGAACAGTGGCTGCAGAATTTTCAGATGCTCAAGGCCACATTCTGGATCTGGGTGCTGAACTCACCCCAGCCCTCCAGTGTAGGGACACCAGAATGAGAGCTGCATTGACAGTGAAAAAGCAAATGGCAATTGCACTGTGGAAACTTGCAATGCCGGATTGCTACCAGTCAGTGGGAAACAATTTTGGAGTTGGAAAATCCACTGTGGAGGCTATTGTCATGCAAGTGATGATTAGTCACCTCCTGCTACAGGACTGTGACTCTCAGCAATGTGCAGGACATGATGGATGGATTTGCAGCAATGGAACTTGCTTACATTTATGATTATTACAAAGTTTGTCAATGGTCATATGAGCTTTGTCAAAGTGTACAATAACAAGTAAGTGGGTGATTTCAGTACCGCCAGGCACACTGCATGATATGTTGGGAATTAATAAAGATGAATTATTTTCCAAACAATAGAGTTTTATTGAGTAACAAAAACACTTAAAATTCTATGCAAGTTAAAAGCAAACACATTTAAACCTTAACAAATTTATGGAACAGAGCTTAAAGAAAGGAAAGGAACATTCATGTCTATTTTAGCTACACATATATCAACCATGGCTCTCACAGGTCAGTGTATGTGAAACTGTGGTTGTCCTTGATGTCTCCTGGTATGGAGACATAGGTGAAGGAATGCAGTCCCTGATGCCACATGCAATGTCGGGGAGGAGGGGTGTGGAGGGAGTTGCTATACTGGAGTTCTCCGTGAATGGCAAAGGGAGATGAGCCTGGGACTGTGGAACCTGTAGAACCACAAGAATTTGCAACATCTCTATTTGCTTGCAGAGAAGCCCTATTATGTCCTAATGCAGTGGTTCTCAAACTTTTGTACTGGTGACCCCTTTCACATAGCAAGCCTCTGAATGTGAGCCCCCTTCTAAATTAAAACCACTTTTTTATATATTTAACACCATTATAAATGCTGGAGGCAAGGCAGGATTTAAGTGGAGACTGACAGCTCGTGACCCCCTGTGTAATAACCTTGCAACCCCTGAAGGGTTCCGACCCCCCGTTTGAGAACCCCTGTCCTAATGCATCTCCATCTCCAACTCCTGGGCCTCTCTCTTGTCTGCTTTTTCCTTCTCCATATTGTAAGCAGTATTCATCCTCCAGGCCCTCTGTTCATAGTCTGATGCAGCACAGGCTTGAAGGATTTCACGGAACATGTCATCCTGAGTCCTCTACTTTCTCCTCCTTATCTGGCTCAGGCAATCCGTGGGGATGGAGGGGGAGACCCTACCGTGGCAACAGAAAAAACACACAGAGGTACCATTGTCAGTATAGTCACAATGGAAAGTGACTGTCAAGATTCAGAACTCCCTTCCCTTGCTTCCCTAAAGTTTTAAACAAGATCTGCTTATTGATACTTCTACTTGGGATTGCTTCTGCATGGTGACACTCACAGAATCAGCGATGGTGAGTATGGCCTTCCAGGGTGAAGGAAATGAGGAAGAAACTGACCGGTTGCATAAAACTATATGCAGAAGGCAATGGCACTGAATACCATTTACCACAAGTGGTGGTGATTTTAGCTGATATCTCACTCCTGAAAGAATTGGTAGGGGAAGCAAAAGTGGATGGGAACCTGGGAGGCAGTGACCATGAGATGGTTGAGTTCAGGATCCTGACAAAAGGAAGAAAGGAGAGCAGCAGAATACAGACCCTGGACTTCAGAAAAGCAGACTTTGACTCCCTCAGGGAACTGATGGGCAGGATCCCCTGGGAGAATAACACGAGGGGGAAAGGAGTCCAGGAGAGCTGGCTGTATTTTAAAGAATCCTTATTAAGGTTACAGGAACAAACCATCCCGATCTGTAGAAAGAATAGTGAATATGGCAGGCGACCAGCTTGGCTTAACAGTGAAACCCTTGCTGATCTTAAACACAAAAAGGAAGCTTACAAGAAGTGGAAGATTGGACAAATGACCAGGGAGACGTATAAAAATATTGCTCAGGCATGCAAGAGTGAAATCAGGAAGGCCAAATCACATCTGGAGTTGCAGCTAGCAAGAGATGTTAAGAGTAACATAAGGGTTTCTTCATGTTAGCAACAAGAGGAAAGTCAAGGAAAGTCTCCCACAGTATTCTTGCCAGCAAGTTAAAGAAGTATGGACTGGATGAATGGACTATAAGGTGGAAAGCTGGCTAGATCATCGGGCTCAATGGGTAGTCATCAATGGTTCCATCTCTAGTTGGCAGCTGGTATCAAGCGGAGTGCCCCAAGGGTCGGTCCTGAGGCTGGTTTTGTTCAATATCTTCATTGATGCTCTGGAGGATGGTGTGGACTGCACCCTCAGCAAGTATGCAGATGACACTAAACTGGGAGGAGTGGTAGATATGCTAGAGAGCAGGTATAGTGTCCAGAGTGACCTAGACAAACTGAAGGAGGTTTGTCAGGGGTAGGGATAGGATACAGAGTGACCTAGACAAATTAGAGGATTGGGCCAAAAGAAATCTGATGAGGTTCAACAAGGATAAGTGCAGAGTCCTGCACTTAGGACAGAAGAATCCCATGCACCGCTACAGACTAGGGACTGAATGGCTAGGCAGCAGTTCTTCAGAAAAGGACCTAGAGGCTACAGTGGACGAGAAGCTGGATATGAGTCAACAATGTGCCCTTGTTGCCAAGAAGTCTAACAGCATTTTGGGTTGTATAAGTAGGAGCATTGCCAGCAGATTGAGGGACGTGATCGTTCCCCTCTATATGACATTGGTGAGGCCTCATCTGGAGTAATGTGTCCAGTTTTGGGCCCCACACTATAAGCAGGATGTGGAAAAATTGGAACAAGTCCGGCGGAGGGCAACGAAAATTATTGGGGGGCTAGAGCACATGATTTATGAGGAGAGGCTGAGGGAACTGGGATTGTTTAATCTGTGGAAGAGAAGAAGAGGGGGGATTTGATAGCTGCTTTCAACTACCTGAAAGGGGGTTCCAAAGAGGATGGATCTAGACTGTTCTCAGTGGTAGCAGATGACAAAACAAGGAGTCATGGTCTCAGGTTGCAGTGGGGGAGGTTTAGGTTGGATATTGGGAAAAACTTTTTCACTAGGAGGGTGGTGAAGCACTGGTATGCGTTACCTAGGGAGGTGGTGGAATCTCCTTCCTTTGAAGTTTTTAAGGAATGATTTAGTTGGGGATTGATCCTGCTTTGAGCAGGGTATTGGACTAGATGACCTCCTGAGGTCCCTTCCAACCCTGATATTCTATGATTCTATGATTCTATGAGTAAATTAATGAAAATTCAAAAGCTGTGTCCTGCTAAGTTTTGGGCACCATCACTGTAATGAGAAATAAATGTACACATTTACCGAGGTTCCTTCCCCTGCATCAGGCTCACCCATGCTTGACTGCTGGGACTGACTGGATTGTGTCTCAAACTGGTCCTGGTTCACAGCATAGCTGGATCCCCCCAATCACATGTCTCTCCTTCTCCTTCTTTTGCTTGCTCTTCATGTCAGGGCCTGTGACTAAGCGCCTTGGCGGTATCCACCGTGGTGTGCGGGGTGGGGATGGTATTGCCACAATGTATAGCATGCAGATCTGTGTTAAAGGAGCAGATCTATGGCTTGGCTTGGATCTACTGTTGCCTCCCTGTCCTTCTGATATGCCTGCTGCAGTTCTTTTGCTTTTATGTGACAATACTGTAGATCTCTGTCATACCCCTTCTCCTGTATCCCCATACAATCTACTCATATATATATATATATATATCCATGTTTCTATGGCTGGTCAGTAGCTGTGCATGCACAACTTCTTTACCCCAGAGGCCCAGGAGATCCAATATCTCCTGTCTACTCCAGGCAAGAGTGTGTCTGGAGCAGGTAGTCAATGTGGTCTGCTGGACAGTTGAAGAGGGCAGTGGAAAGCTGCTAAGTGTGGTGTGCTTGCCAAACTGGACAATCAGGAAAAAGCATTTCAAAAATGTATGGGGCTTTAAGCAGGGAAGGGGGCTTCCAGTCTCTGTGACCCCTGGGCGGTGGAGTTCATAACTGTGACCAGAGCAGTCAGTGTTGGGCATTGTGGGACAGCAGCTATAGGACTGTTACGGTCAACACCGGCAATGTAGTGTCTACATTTGGGCTACATCAACCTGAATTTATTGACCATGGCTCAACATCGCTCAGGGAGGTAGTGTTACTACGTCAGCATAATGGAAAGTTTACATCAGTGGGAGACAAATTTAAATGTAAACACATGCACAACTAGGTTGATGCAAAGCAGCTTACATTAACCTAACTTTGTAGTGTAGATCAGGCCTGAGACTTCTGCGATAATACTAAACTCTGCTTATTGTATTGTTACTTCATTTACCCAATCCCATTCTCCCCATTTGTCTGTTTCTTTCACCTCTTGTGTCCTGTAAGCTCACTAAGGCAGGCACTGTCTTCTTTATTTTTTGTTTGTTCAGTGCCTTGTTCAATGGAGCCCTGATTCTTTACTGGGTTCATAAAGCCACTGTACCTAATCATCATCATCTAAATTTTTCACACTTTCCAAAAACATTCAGTTCCATTTTTGGCCAAATTTTGTGTTCATCCATCTCTAGTATAAAAGAAAGAAAGTTTGTATTCCTCAGGCGTAAAGACAAAGAACCATGCAGTATCTCCATCAGCTGATAAATGGTGACCTTTAAAATGTGACCAAGTGCAAGTTTCACGCCAGATAGAATCTGAAATAATTTCCCTTGAAATCTCATTATTTCTGGAGAAGAATTTCTTTTATGTGAAAACTGTAAAAGGACGTTAACATATTGAGGGTTTTTTTTGTGGAGCCCACCCAGACAGTTTTGATTGATAGCTGAATTTCCATGCAATTTGGGATGTTCAGATCTGGATTTCCTGGACTTGACCATTCTACATTGGAGTTAATGGTAGCTGTGCCATTTATTTAAAATGAGCAGGATCAGGGCATTAGTTTGGTCTATTATAAATATAAAATCAAGCTGAAAAGTTTGGATCGTTATCCGAACTTCTCCAAAATTTGGAGATGTTCAGAGGCGATAGGCTTGGTCATAGCTTCTCTCCGTTTTGAGTAATAAAGATTTTTCATCATGAAGTGGGACTCCAGCAGCATACAGAATACTGGTATTGTATATGGAATATCTGAAGTTAAATGCAAATATATTCATTTAAATATTAGATATGGGCATGGATCTGGTGAAAGTTCATTACAAAAATCCTCCCCATTATGTAGACCAATGGTTAGATTGTGGCACAGTTTGCAGAGAAGTACAAGAGAGTAGGAGACATAAGTTGCCCCTTACTCACTTCTGCTGGCTACCTGGATCTGTATTGTGGGTAGCAGTTCAGGGAGGACAGATATCTCTCCTCCCAAACAAAAGTGGATGGGATTGTACCTTGATTGTACCATCCACTCTCTGGAGCACTGGACAAAATACACTGACATAGGCCTCATGCAGTGTGCTTCTCCCACAGAGCAGGAGGAAACCTCAGGGTGTTTTGTGACTGACAGAGTCAGAGTATGCTTCCTGTATTGCTCTTGGGGCTGCACAACAATGAGATGTCCCTTCCTCCAGGCTTATGGCAAAGTCATGATTGAGCCCTAAGTTAAAAAAATAAATTTCTGAAGGAAAGCAACTGCTCAGTCTAGATGATGAGCGAGCTCTCCATGTAAAAATTGTGATTCCAATTTTTGTGGTGCCAATTGTGGTGCCTTGTGCTCATTATATAGTGTGAGATCACAAATAGCAGTTTTCACACTTGCCCATCTGCTGCCAACTGAATCTAAAGAGCTGGTGAATCATACACTTACAAGAAGGTGGGTTCCCCCCCCACCATTGGAATGTGTTTTGAAATTAAATCTGCACGGTACAAATAACAAGGTGGTGCCAGACAATGTGTATAATGCTACAGACAAGAGGGTCAAGGGTCCTGGTCAGAGAGCATGGCCCTTAGTCACGGCATCAATGAAAGCTGATTCCTCCCTCCTCTTTATGGTGTTGCTTTCAATGTCTGCAGAGAACAATCAGAGAAGGATTTTTTAAGTTGGGGGAAGGGAGGCAAGTAATACAAATATGGTGAAAAATATTATTTTAGTGCTTACATATGGTACATTTCTCCCTCTCCAGTTACATACATGTATTTTCCATTTGCTATTTGTAATTATGGCTTTGGCTTTACAATGTGTTTGTCAGTGACATTGTGATCCTTTTGTTCTGCTGCATATTAAAATGGATCAGAAGAGAGATTCAAAAGGTCTTAGGTTCCCAAGAAGAAACATAATAGGGGTAATGCATTGCAAGAAGAGTTTCTGCTTTCTTCAAAATAGGCATAAATAAGGGAGCCATGGCATTACATGTTGTGTACAGTACAATACAATGTGTAAGACTTCCTTATCCACGGCACATATTAGCTCTCAGTTCAGTTTGTGTTTTGAAAAATTCCCTGGATTTCAGATGTAAAATAGTTAGTGCTTGCAGAATCCTTTTGTGTACATTCTTTTTGCTGGGGCGCTGTCTTAGTACAATCCATTGTGGTTATTCGAAAATATTTTTGTTTGTTTTTCATTTCCACTTTAAAAGTACATTTTCTATGTCCATGGAACTAATCTACATGAAGCATAACTAACCCTATTAGAGCTGTACAACTTATGATGGCTGTTTGACGCTGTCACTGTAGTGCCTCTTTCTGTAGAAAAGAGACAGGACTATGCTGCAATGAATAGAAAGGAGATTCTTTATTTCGGCTGCTGGACACACACAGACCCTTCAGTTCTTCCTGGTTCTCTAGCTGTCAGGCTGATTAGAAGAGCCGATGCTCCCAAGTGTCACCAAATAGGGTGTCCCTAATTCCTGGTCTGGACTACGTGGTTATGGAATTAACTTCTGCATACACTACGGTCAACCAATTTCAGCCATCCCATGGCTCAATCATCGCTTTGATGTACCGCCTTGCTCCCATAACTAGCTCCTTATGCTAATGACAGGATGGCTCAGTGCTCACCTGGGATTTGGTTGAATTCCCTGCTCCTCCATGGATTTCTTGTGTGACCTTGGGCAAAGTATTCACTGTCTCTGTGCCTCATATCCACATCTGTAAAATGGGGATAAACAGCACTTCCATATGTGCCAGGGGTGTGGTGAGGACAAAATACATTACAGACGGTGAGGTGCTCGGATCCTATGTTGAGGGAAGCCATATAACTCCCTGTGATAGATAGATAAAGGATCTTGATGTGGGCTGACTTTTTTTCAGAGGGTTTTTTTAATTGGCATGACATAGTGGTAGACAATTCTCCCTTCCCTCTCTCTATTTGCTAATTTTGATGTGAGATTTGGAGAGATTTTGAAATAGTTAGAAAGAAAAAAAGGGAACCAAAGAGAGTAAGGGAAAGCTGGGATCAACTGATACTAGTTTGTCTACAGTCTGCTGCTCCTAAAAGTCCAGAACCGTAAAGTACTTAAGCATGTGTCTATCCTTGAGCATATGAGGCATCCCATTAAAGTCAGTAGGTCTCCTCAAATGCTTAAAGGTATGTGTATGCTTAAGTGCTTTGCTGGATCAGGGCCATAGTTATCAGGAATGTTAGCAGTCTGCCTGCCAGTCATCAAAAGAGCAAGCATTCATATACTGGACAGTTAAAAGTAAGGGCAAAGACACAGTTATTTCATTCCTCGCATTTGGATCTTTTTGAATTATACTTACTTTGGGTATTTATGTTAAATTAATGTTGCTGGCTGTATACTGTGGACATTGTGGTTAAATAATTAGTGTTGTCTCAGTTGTTAGCTACTGTTGTTATTCGCTCTCGTTTTGTTGTCTTTGTCATCTCCCCAGGAAATGTTGACATCCCTCTGCAGTGGGCATTATGGACCTTTTTATTTGAAAGGAGTCCCTCTCATGCAGTATAGGATGGTAGGCTAAATGGAAAGAAAACACAGCAACAGGCACTAAGACCTGCTCAGCAGGAGACAAACTTTAGCAATGCAAATCAAAACAAGGGGACATATGCAAAGACTCCCCTAGCCTGGGGACCAGCTCAGCCCAAAGAGCTAGGTTGGTTTGAAGCCAGCCAACCAGCCAGCCTGCCCGCCCACCTACCTACCTATCTTCTCCCTCACCTCTTTCCTTTGTCACTAGCATTCTCTCTTATAGCCCTTTCTAGAAACACCTGGGCAAGGGAAGGGAAAGAAAAGTTGGAGTTTAACCAGGTACTAGGAATGAAGTAGTGCCTTTGAAGCATGCATGCATGCATGCACTTACACTTAAGTCATTGCATGTACATGAGTGTGTAATTGATGTTTATACTTTTATACATATACCTTCTGCTTTTATATAGAAAAAATACCCATTGTGACTCTTTTGGTACAGGCACATTCACTCTCTTTCTTCTATAGAGACACTTTCTCTGCTGACTTATCTCTGGATCATTTGCCATTCTTGTGGTTCAGTTACATCACTCTGAGTCACACAACCAACACCCCTTTGTGTCGGGAGAACTGGCTACAACTTCCTTGAATGCTTATCTTTCATCATTCTGTGTACAGTATGTTTTTCTGAGCTCTTTTATGCACTTTTTAAAATAGAATTTCCCATTTGAGGAGCTGCAGAATCAGACTCATGGTTTGCAATCTTGGTAGATATGGTTGCTGTGCTGGTTGCAACCCCTTCAGTTTCAGGCAGCAATCTCCATTTTGGGCCTCATTTTCAAAAGAGCTCTGGGCCAAAATGTTAAGTGCTCAGCACTCAAAGCAGCGGCCAGCTTTTTAAAAAAGCACAATGCCCAAAACGCAAAGCAAGTCTGAACATCTGGCAACTTATTTTTGTGAGTAAATGGGATCTGAGCTCTTCTAAAAATATGACCCCCTTTATAAGAGCTGAGCACTTCCGATAACCTTTCCCCTCATGCCAACTATTGCTATGTAGGTTGTTTTGGTTTAAAACTGAAATATGGACCAAAGCCATTCAAGATGGGCTACCTGGGGGTCTCATCAGCCTGAGTGGCATGATACCAAGGAGGCATCTAAAGAAAGGTCACAGAAACAAAGTAAGCTGAAAGAGAAATTTCAGTATTTGTTTAACCCTTTAACTGACGTGGATTTGCACAATACTCAGGATGTACTGTAGCAAAGAATTCATGTGGTTCAGTGGAGCTGAACTAAATGTGAAAGTGATTCACTGATTTTTAATGGGAAAAGTGAGAGTTCGGGAAGAGAAGGTAAATTCAGAAATGCAACATGCAGATTAACATATTAGCCTGGAATAAAAGAACTGACACTCTTACGGGACCTTTTTACTTACAACTGAAAGCTGGTTATCTCTGTTTTGTTTTATACAGTGCTTTGACAATGTACAGTGTTATAAAACTGTGAAGAATTCTTCTTATAATCACACATGCTTCCCAGAGAAAATGTTGCGAGGAATTTCTCCGTAATGACATTTTGGGAGATTAGTGACAGGGCATGAGTAGCAAGTGAAATCTTTACTAAGGGAAGGACTTGATTCAAACCAATATGGATTGCCCGTTATAAGACCTGATTTTTCTCTAATTTACACTGGACCAAATCAGATGAAGTCTATAGAGTCACACCAGTATTAAACTAGCATAAATGAAAGGAGAATCAGATCCATTATATTCATTTTGTAGATAGGCTATATTACAGGGAGGAAATATGATCTTGCAGCTTAGCCCCCGGATTGAGGTTTTGGCTCTGTGTTCAGTTCCAACTTTGCCTCCAGTTACTGAATCTCTTTGTGTCTTATACTCAGGGTTTGTTTGTATGTTCAACTGCTTTCTCTTACCCTTTGTCTGACTTGTCTATTCAGTCTGTAAGCTCTTCAGGGCAAGGACTGTCTCTTACTAAGTGTTTTGACCCTGATGTTAGATAAGGCCTCTAGATTCTACTGGAATAAATAATAATGGGAATGAATTAAAGTTGGTGAAGAAGGTGGTTAGGGAAAAGATGGGGTGGGAGGAAGAATTTTCACCTGGGGACAGCACTTCTTGAACATAACTTATGTATCAGTTTTGCGTGGTATCTTCCTTCAGACCCAACCTCATTTTATTTGCTTTTGCTTTTGTTATTTCACTTTGCATAAAGAGATCTTTGTTTCCCTTGACTCTCTGACACTGCAGTGCATTGCAACTGAAAGGATCGTGAAGGGATAAACAAGTATGTCATGTTAGCAGCCGCTATTGGAACAAGCTTAAATGGAAAAAAGATTGAAACCTTTTTAAAAAAAAAAAAAAAAAAAAAAAAAAAGAAGAGAACCATCAAAACTTTCATCACTACTTTAAACAGACAATTTTAAAAGTGTTTGAATTTATCTTTATTTGGTTGAACATATGCTATTTGCTTCAGAAAAGAAAGTCCTTTTCATGTATCTTAAAAGCCTTTTCCCCCCTGAATATTATCTCTCTTACTTTTGTGAAACAATTACAATTTTTAAAGTGCAGTTTGCCTATGGTTTTTTTTTTATGTCAGAAAACAATTATGCCTTGATGCTTCAGTCTGATGAATTCCCATGGTAAGGCTGTTTGAAAAGATTCCTTTCCCCCCTTCCTTCTAAAATATTGTAACAGAATTTTGAACAAATATCTCCCTGAAACTGAGTGTAGCCCATTGTAGCACACAGGGAGAAAGTGAAATGTAAAAGCAAGTTAATATTCTCTGTCTTAAAACATTGTTTTGTTTGATGGAAAAACCCAAACAAATGGGCTTTAATCTTTTATTATTGTTATATTTAAATAAGGCTTGTCAGAGTTCCCATAGACTTTTTTATATGACTGCTAATTATTATACTAAAAAGCCTTATTTCAGTGGCCATATAGACTCCATCAGGAATTACATGAAGCTCACAGTACCAGCTATGTCACTGCCAAAGCCGATATTAATTAATGGTGAAAATTTGGTGCTGACAGCTGAGACCTCAGTCCTAGGGCCTGCCCAAGCTCTGATCAATGCAGGACCCAAGAGATTGTGGCAAAGTTAGTTTTACACCACCATTATGTCCTTCTGATCCTGGGGCCAGCTGGAAGACAGTTCAGCCTCTGATGCAAATTAAAGCAGCTTTGGTATATTATTGACACAGTGAAATGAAATTGCAGTTATTTATACCATACAATGAAACAAATATCTGTCATGGTGCAGTGCTATTTCCTGCTCTTCGTTTACAATTTTCAGGACTTGTCTACACACAAGTTGGCATTATTTTAACTTAAATCGGTTAAGTTAAACCAATGCAACTTTTGTGTGTGGATCTTCTGAAACTATGCATAGATATAAAACTGTCTATATTGGTTTAGCTTGTGCCTGTAAATGTACCAACACTAGTTGGACTGATATATACCAGGTTTAAACTGGTATAAGAATGTTTTCACATGAAGTTGCCCCAGTTTAACTAAATTGGTATAAAATCACACCATCAGTTAAGCCAGTACACTTTTGTCTGTAGATGAGGTTTGTCATCTCACCCCTCCATTGCTGCTCAGAAGGAAAGGAGGTGTATAAGATTGCTGCCTTTCCTGCCTGGCTGCTTAAAGGGAGGTCTGTATGTCCCCTCCTTACCCAAAACTTGGAAGGAAGGGGAGGGATCACAGTATCTCTTTCCACTAGGTTGCTGTTCCCTTATGTGTACGCTAGAATCATACCCATGAACTCCTCAAAGCTTCATATCGGACCAGTGCAGTTGCCTCTGGTTCTTAATGTACAGGCTATGCATCCCTGACCCAATATAAAACTCTTCTACTGTAAACAGCACTTAGATTGTTGAGTGAAAGATGATATAGAAAACTCACGAGAGAAAGGTTTCAGAGTGGTAGCCGTGTTAGTCTGTATTAGCAACAAAAAAAACCAAGGAGTACTTGTGACACCTTAGAGACTAACAAATTCCGAGACTCACTTCAACCTCCCTGGTCACTCAATTTCAGACCTAAAAGTCACAATTCTCCAACAAAAAAACTTCAAAAACAGACTCCAATGAGAAACTGCAGAATTTGAATTAATTTGCAAACTGGACACCATTAAATTAGGCTTGAATAAAGACTGGGAGTGGATGGGTCATTACACAAAGTAAAAACTATTTCCCCATGCTATTTTTTTCCTCCTACTGTTACTCACACCTTCTTTCAGAGTAGCAGCCATGTTAGTCTGTATTCGCAGAAAGAAAAGGAGTACTTGTGGCACCTTAGAGACTAACAAATTGCATCCGATGAAGTGAGCTGTAGCTCACGAAAGCTTATGCTCTAATAAATTTGTTAGTCTCTAAGGTGCCACAAGTACTCCTTTTCTTTTCACACCTTCTTGTCAACTGTTTGAAATGGGCCATCCTGATTATCACTAAAAAAGGTTTTTTCTCTCCTGCTGATAATAGCCCACCTTAATTAATTGGTCTGGTTACAGTTGGTATGGCAACACCCATTTTTTCATGTTCTCTGTCTATATCTATCTTCCTACTGTATTTTCCACTGCATGCATCTGATGAAGTGGGTTTTAGCCCACGAAAGCTTATACCCAAATAAATTTGTTAGTCTCTAAGGTGCCACAAGTACTCGTCATTTTTTCACAAGAGAAAGGTGATGCTGTAGAAGGTACATTTCTGCTACTATAGCATTCAGATTTTTAATGAAAGATATGAGTCCAGATTCATAAGAAATTAAAAGAGAGTTTATGACAGGAAGCTTTTAGGAAGATAAAGGCCATTAATATAGATACTCACTTAAAAATATAGTTAAATAAATCACAAATGTCAGATGTCAAATAACGATTATTTGAGCTACAATAGCTGATCACATGTATGCATTCTCTGTACTGAATATCAAAATAAGGCAGTGTGACTTTAAAAAGACAAAGACATTAACACATTGCAGTTCCGATGAAATAGAGTAGAACAAATCTGATTGGATGCTGGTCAGTTTGTGCCTGATGCCTAATCGAGAGCTTATTTTTTACCACAGTCCCCAGGGTACTGCTTTATCTTCAAAGCTTGAGCCAAGAAAATTCACATCTTTAACTTGTCTGCAGGCTGTTTTTTCTTTTTCTTTTTTCCTCTCCAGTTCTCCATCCTGGCTCATTTGAACAATCCTATTTATCCCCAGTCAAGTGCATACATGCAAACCCCCGATGAAAGAAAGCAAATATGAAATAAAGAAATGGAGCTCTTTAGATCTACACCAACATACTATTTTCAGTCTGGCTTCTTCTGCATCTTTGTCAATGTTTAGTGCATCCACCAGGTTTTAATAAACGTAATTTTGATAAAGTTGGTTCATAACCAGGCTTGAGCTAGCAGGAATTTACATAAGTGGACACTAAATTGCACATACAACAGCTTTTAGAGTTTCTGGGGGAGCTTTTCAAAGGCACAAAGAAGAACGAGGCACCCAATTACCACTGAAGGGTTGTAGAAGTTGGGCACTTAAGTCCCATTGGTGTCTTTGAAAATCTCCCCTTTCATAGATGATCAAATTTCCAAAAATGGAAAGTGGAGGCATTGATATAAAACTGTGCTCCCAAACATGCATCTGCAGAGTCCACATAAGCAGCTAATGGAATGTGTAAAATCAACAGTTAGACAGCTACCTACCCACTGAATGCGCAACTGCTCTCTGGTGGATGAAATTCATTCCTGTACAGAGGCATAGCATAAATCCTATGCACCACTTAAGTCCCATTTAAGCCATTTTCACAAGGTTGGCTTTCACCCTAATGTATGCAGATGTAGATGCACTTTGGCATATATTGCATTTCTTGAAAATTTGGCACATTATGTGTTTGAAATTGTTTATGACCCTTTTTATCTCCCATAATTATTTTATTCCTCTGGAATGTGACTTGACATGGAGTTTTGAATCTCCTCATTTTAGGGCATGCAGTAATGTTTTACCTGTAGCTTGTATTTGACTGTATCTTAATGGGAACAAGAAGAAGAGGTCAAAGTTGTTTAGTTTCCATGCTTCTTCATTTTTGAGAGGGTTTAAAGAAAGACTGGCAGGTGTACTAATGTTGATAATTACCACTGTCAGCTTGGGAGAGAATCAATGATCACCTAATGCCTAAACTGGTTCTAAAAACAGATCCTGAGAATTGAAAAGTCAAAGTCATTAATCAACCTATAGTATGATTTACATAAGACAAACTACATCCTCTCAGGAAGGAAAGCATGTCGTCTCTTGTTCATGTGTGTTATCTCTCAATTTATATCTCATGCAGATTTGTCTGGATCTCGGAAGCCAAGTCCAGTCTGTGGCTTGAAAATACATTTGAAGCTGTGAGCGTACACTTGCTCGGACATACCGGTTTGCAGCTATGCTAAAAATTTTTGCCAGTGGTGTTGCAACTATGGGCTTTATTATATTGTGGGGCGAAGGGGGGAATCCCTATCTGTATGGTACAAGGGAACTATATGTTATCAACAATTGGATAGGAAGTTACTGTTAGCAAGAGTTGTCATAGAAGAACTGTGCTAGGTTACTGTGTTGGCCTGTAGTGTGTTGGCAGGTAACAAAAATAATAATAATCATCCTTTTAGTTATGCAGCATTTTCTATCCAAGGATGTCAATATAATTTGCAATCATTAATTACACCTCCAAACATACCTTAATTAGGGGCAAATTTTTACACTGAGTCAATCAGAAGACTTCTGGAGTAAAATACTTTCCAGTATGAGTAATGGTGGCAAAATCTGGCCCTTAATAAATAACAGAAGAGGTTGAGAATCTCCCCATAGTTTAGTTTAATAGATTCTAAGGCCAAAAAGGACCACTATGATCATCTATCCTGACCTCCTGTATTACACAGTCAATATCAGTTTGATGAAAATGTATGGGAAGCAGACTTGTCTGAAATCCTGAAGTCTTCCTTTATGAAACTAAAGTGTTCCCTAAATGTGTTCCCTTATAATTATTTTTTAATTTTACATTTATTGTTAATCATATTAGGCCAACATTTGCAAATATGTTTCTGATATTGTACTCAGCTTTGAGTTTTTCAAAGCTGTGCAAGGGATTTAAAATAGAAGAGAATTGAAAATCTGAAGTTTCTACCCATTCAACCATCAGTCCAGGTGCTTATATGGCCGTCATCACCACAGGACCTCCCCTCAACATTTTTCCTCTCCCCCCGCACCCATTTGACCTGGACTATGTCATGGGGCAAGGCCATAGCAAAAATGCAGCACTTTATTTCCAGGATCCAGTGCTCTTTCAAAGATGATGGCTGCTGATCATTTCCAATCTTCACTTTTTCAAAATACCACACAGTGTTTTTCATTGATCACAATAAAAGATGCTTCCTGTTAATAGACTTTGTTCTTCTGTCAGCATGTAGAATTTACTAGGTAATTACAATTTGCAAATATTTCGAGTGGCTACAGAACTCATCCTTCAAACAGACTGGTAGACCATCAGCCCTGAGCTGTCCTTTTGTTCTGTGTTTGTACAGCGCCCAGTATAATGGAGGCCTGGTCCCTGACTAGAGCTTTTCAGCACTACAGTAATACTGTACTACTACCATAATCATAATCATTTTGCCAAATTAGCCTCTACATGGGAGCTGGTCAAATAAGGGATGGACTTTTTTACAAAAACAAATATTGACTGTTTTACATTTAAAAAAAAAAATAAAAAAAATTTAAGCCTCTCCCACTGCAATCTGACGCTTAGTCTTCTATCTCACCAGTGCACATTATGATCTCTTGAAGATGCTAATTCTCTAACCATTATAAGTGAGCAAGGTCTGGCTGGGTCTCCCCGGATGAGAGAATCTTCCTACACCTGATGCAAGTTCCCAGAAGTACTTAAACATATAATAGACTATGGTGGTGTTGTGACTATTCCTAAGTTCGTCGTTGGTTTGGATGTACGACTAATGGACCAAATGGCAGCAAAGCCAGTTTGGTTCAACATTTCAATAAGCAACCTGGACAAAATGGCAAGTGACATCTTATTTGAGACAGGTTATCATTACATGTTTTTCTCAGACCTAATCAAGTGCAGTGCAAGAAAGGCAAAGAATGAAACTCAGATGGATAGCAGTATTAGAGTTATACATGGATGGTTGGAGAAAGAACAGTCCCTGAAAAATAAATTCTTAAATTTGGGCTGACCCAGCTACCAACTTTTTGAGAGTTTCTTCAATGAGCTAAAGGAAACACGAGGAAGAAGTCTACATCAATACTACGATATTTTCAGCCTCAAAATATGGTTCATCAATCCACTAGCCTTATTGGCCCAGGACATTCAGCAACTTGTTTGCACTTCTAAAAGCAAAATCCAACCGGAGGGGGGAAAAAAACCAGAAAAATCCCCACATCTTCAGAAATGCTCCTTCTCTCATCTCCATGATGTCAAGGTCCCTGAACAATGCAAAATGATGGATCATGTTAGCTAACAAACATACTGTGTTATTGCCAGGTTTTTTCCAACACCACAAAGGACTAAGGAAGTCACAACTGAATGGAGAAAAGTAATAACTAGACAGGGGATGGATCATTTGATGATTACCTGTTCTGCTCATTCCCTCTGAAGCTGTTGGCATTGACCACTGTTGGAAGACAGGATTCTGGGCTAGATGAACCATTGGTCTGACCCAGTATGGCTGTACTTATGTTCTTATGCTCTTATATTTTCAAATATAAGAAAAACTGGCAATTATTGTTCCAAAAATCTAATCCCTTTCTCCAGTGAAATAATGGTATAAGTACTAAAATAAATAAAAATCTAACCATGTAGCCAATAACAAAGCCATGATTATAAAGCAGCACAGGTTTACTAAGAATAATGGGTACAATTTCAGTGGCTTCCCTTTTGTAAACTCAATTTATGTCAACATTTTTACATTGCAGGTCAACTGTAAGCACAAAACCAAGTAGTTACAACTTTAGTTATCTAACTGACAATCCAAACCAAGTAGTTATAGGTATAAATTGGAGCTAGATGAAATTTTTCTAGCTAAACTTTTTTTCAGAGAAAAATGCAGATTCAGTGATATAGAAACATTTTGCAAATACGTGTTGATTTTGCTGAATTGTTTCACTCAATAGATAACCAAAAATATGGAAAAATCATTTCTTTAATTTTTTTATTATTTTGACAACTTCCCCCGACCTCCCAATTTTTTGGAATTGCTGGCTAAGTAAAAATCTGTTATTTGCACATCTCTAATATAAATACACTCATTTTGACCCACAATACATTATGGCTGTGTACCTGCAACATTTTTGCACATGTAATTGACTTGCAGATAATAATCTGGGCATTTACCCTTTAACTACAGAAAGCTAGTTCAAATCAGGTGGCTAGAGAGGCAATTATTTGATTTTCCCTTGCAATTCATTTTGAGGGTGCAAAAATATTGATTCAGATTTTATACTTGAAATTGCACGTTCAAGCAGGGCATGAGTCCCTTTGAAAAAAAACTCCCCCTTAATCCTGTTAGACAAACTTGATTGCTTATTTGTACAAAGTAGCAAAATTACTGGATGAAGGGAAAGTGGCAGATGTAATATACTTGGATTTTAGTAAAACATTTGATACTGAGTCTGACACAACCTTACTTGAAAACTTAATTGAAACTGGCATGGATAGGAACAGTGTTATGTGGATAGAAAACAAACATTAATGGGTAAATGGGTAAACAAGACTGCAAGCAAAGGGCAATGATAAACCACAAAATGTACTGATTTGGGGGTGGTGCCTATTGAGGCCCAGAGGGATCATGTTGGGTCTTATTTAACGTTTTCATTAGTGATCTGGAACAAGGAGTAAACAACATATTGACCAAATTAGTAGTTGATTCCAAATTGGGAGACAATGCAAATGACAGGACAGAGGAATCAAATGAGTAGATTATAAAGCATGAGCAGAAAGTAACAAAATAAATTTCCACTCACATTCCTTGTGCTCAACCATAGTAACTTGCATTTTTACAATACACAGATATTTTATAGGACTGGAACACCGGGACCAGCAATAATCCTGAGGAAGACCTAGGAGCAACAGTGGACAATTACAAATAGACATGAGCTTTCTATCTAATATAGTGGTAGCAGCCAATATGAAGGGGCATCATGCCATGTCTCTGCATGTCTTCAATCTTGACCAAAGTGGAACATTGTGTTCAGTTTAGGATACATGATTTCCAGAAACAATGGAGAGAGTTTGAAATAACACACAAACAATAAAGGTCTGGGGCTATAGAGCAAGATTATGCTAAATATAGATATTGGGAAACATTAAGAGCAAAGTAAGTACAAATCTGGATAATTAAGACCTAAGGGGAGGGATGCGATAATTGCACAAATATTTTAAAGCTGAAAACAAAATCGAGAAAGAATATATTTATGGTGGGAAAAGGGGGATAACTGAAAGCAACAGGTTGGAACTGAATAAGGAGAAATTTAGGGTGAATATGTAGGAAAATATTCCTTGCATTGAGGAATAGTATGCTATGGAATAGTTGTCTTTAAAAAGCAGTAGAAGCTCTCTATATAGGGACATTTAAATCTGGACTCAACCAAAACTAGGGCTCAGACCCTGAGCTGGTGTAAACGGGCATAGCTCAAGTGTCTACAGTGGCACTACGACAATTTAGGATCTGTGGAGACAGAAGACCTGGGTGAACAAATATATTATCTTTTATACAGTGGACAAACTTGTATATCAGCAGGATAAACCTGAGATAGGGCAGAAGCAGCTGCAAAGCATGGCCATCCACTAGGGTCATTTTATTGCCGCAGAAGGGCCCAGGCTTCATGGAGGTACCATTTACGTCTCCTTGTATCAGCTTTGATGAATCTGGTGTAATATTACATTGCAAGGGGTGTCCAGGAAGTGTCCATACCATCTGGAGTGTCAGCAGATATGTTAGAAAAATTGTTATCCATAGGTGCTCTGTAAAGTCTAATATTACTATGGTGATCAGGTGTATCAAGCAATAAATTACTCAAAGTATTGGAACATAAGAGAGTTACACAACAAGAGGTGTGTGTGTGTGTGTGGTGCTGGGGGAGCAGGGGTTGTCCTAAGACATAGATAACCTCTCAGTGGAGTACAATGCTGAAGAAATTTTTTTTAAGTATGTGATGGCCTTTTAAATGAAGAAGAAGAGGACTTTTCCAGTATTTGTTATAGAGTGAATTGTGGTATGAAGCCAGAACCAGCAAATTAGAGCTAATTTAGCCATACAGCTTCTGCAGGAGCTCCAAAAGGCCCGGTGCATTGATAGCCACAATGGCTCCTGGAACAGAGGAGTATAGCCACTGTAACACACACAGTGAATGGGTGCAGTGCACGATCCCACTTGCTTGCCAACAACAGTGATAAATTTCAGTAACAAAGATTATTGTTACAGCAGGTGTTATGAAGCAGTACCGCCACACATACTCTTCCAATTTTTTTTTCTTAGCATGTGAGCAAATGTTCAGTCTTGTGAGGACATACTGTATGTTATTAGTTTTGTTATGCAAGACTCTGCTTCTAGATAGAAAGCTCCATGTGATCCAGCAGGATAGTTTGTGCTATACTTTGGTCGCTGTTTGGAGTCAGTTCCTAGGGCAAAGTTCCTCTTTGGGAACTGGGCACTGATGTTGGGTTGAGATTTCTAAGAGGGCATAGACTTGTATATTGTTTCTGACCTTTGGAAATTCATCAAGTTGGGTGGGCTCCTCATGCCACCTAAAGGGGTCAAACACAGTCAGGCCTTAGTTTCAAAAGCATCCTTAACTGTATAGAACAATGTCAGTATAATTCCTAGTAATAATACATTGCATTTATAGAGTTCTCCTTTCATCCTGAAGCGTCCTTGAGCACTTTATGCACTCATCTGCCACTGAAATGGGGTGCCACCTCTGGGGTGGAAGCCAGCAGCCATTCGGCATCAGTGATACTACAGAATTTAAACAAGATGAATGCATACAAGAGAGTCCATCTGTTAGTTTGCCAGTCAATTTGTAGATACAAGTAGATCAACAGCAAGTTATGATACTCATGTGTGCCAGATCCTCTCCAATGTTTCTAACAGAGCACAGGCAAGCATAAGGAAGTCATTTGTGTCTGCATTAGTTGTGTTGTCAGCCTGCCTCTGAGATCTCTTTGCATTTCTAGAGACCGGAATTCTCTCTGGGTATGATCAAATGAGTCGATATGATGTTATCAATATTTGCCTCCATCTATATAAGGACATGCAGGTAGGTGCTACAACCTTTTGCTCAGCTCCAGTCCGTGGCTTTTGCCAAAAACTTCAGCCAAAGCTCCTCACAGGAGGAATGCCCAGAAACTTTGGCACTAAAATAAAGATTAGGATCCATGACAGCCAAATTGTAGAAGCCTCCTGGAGTCTCTGTGGCCAAAACCATGGAAAATGAAATTTGCTCTGAATAGAGCCCTATAGATCAAACATTCGGAGTAGACTAAACATCTTTGACAATGAGTCTAAGATTTCACAGCAAAGCAATTTTGCTCAGTAATTTGTCCAGATCTAAATGCCCTTAGTTCTTCTAAGTTCATTTCTCATTAATTATTTTCTCAGGACACTTCATTTGAACATAATAAGGCAACCAAGCTCCTGCTATAACAGCACCTTTGCAGTACAAGTGTATGTGTTATATCTTATTTTCCATCATGGAGATTTAATTAAATGCACTAAGATGATAGACTGTTACAGAGATTTTTCAATAATATATGTTAAAAGGGTCCTTATGTAATGACTTAGAACTATGGAGTCAAAAGATGATAGCGTGTTTCAGCATACACTCTTCTATGAAGGATTAGCCAGCCTTCTGGGAAGCCTACATAGTTCTCTGCTACCCCAAGTGTTTGTGAGTCATTATGGCCTTGTTTGGTTGTCTGATAAATTCTGTAAACTGGAGTATTGTATATCATACAGCAACACTGTATATCATTCCATTCTCTAACAGAAACATAAAACAACCATTGATTGCAAACAGGCTCTTTTAAAGATTCACTATGTTGTTTGGCATTTCCAAATGTTTTTTATGTTGGCAGGCTATTATAATAACTCATTCAGGATCAAAATACATGTAACTTATTCTGAAGTATTCCACATGCTAATTAAATAAACAGAACTGCACTTGTCCCTACTTCCCCCATCAAAAAAGAATATACTTATCCTCCAGAACAGTATTTCTCCTCAGCTTTTCTTCTTTATGCATCATACCAAACCTTCCCTCCCAGCCCTCAACATTCATATTCCTGTTCACCGACTCTCATGTTACTGTCTCTGTCTTTTCATATATCTAAAATATTAAAGTGAAGCAAGGTAATGAGTCACTTTTTATCTCTCCAAGGAGGAGAGAGGAAGATGACACACACTCTACTGATCTTACGAAGAAAAGGAGACAGCTTTTTTTGGTTTTTATTTAATCTTTATCAAAACTGTATAGCCAGAGTCATTTCACTATTAAGAAAAAAGGCAGGTATAAGCAGCAATAGCAGTACTACCAATGACAACAGCTTTCTGGTTCAGTTCAGGGCATTTTTGTGCAGCCAAAAGGTATTCATGTCTCAAATATGTTCAATGTGTATTAATTTCAAGCAAAATACACTTTCACTTGATGACCATGTGTATAAGTCCCATTAGCATCACTCATCCAGGGGAGAATAACTTGCTAAAGTTAATTGTGTCCTCACGTTTTAAGCCATAAGAACTATATACCACTAGAATGTTTATGACCTGACTTATGTCTTGCTGTGGGCAGCAGACATTACTAAAGAGTGGAATGCACAAAATGCAAATGAGGGTTGAGTCCTGATGGGACATTTAAGAAACATGTTCTGTCTAGGTCTCTCTCTCTCGCTAGGCCCCCACCACTGTAGTATCTGTATGCCTTTTCAGACAGCTAAAGGAGGCAGCTCCCTCATTAGCAACAGGTGCCTGTGGTGTTTGCTCCCACAGTGCATTTATGAAGGAAAGTGCAGAGGGTGCAAGCGGAATGCAAGTGTAAGATAAGTTTGGCAGAAGAGATGGGGTAGGGCCATGGCCAAAAGAATGTTTCTGATATGGAATTTTCAAAGAAGTTCAACTGGGTGCAAATGGTCTTTGAGGTGCAAGAAATTTGCACCCAAAATTGTGTCCATAACTGCTTGTGCCGGAGGAACAGCCAAAACCAGCTGCTCTGCATTGTCTCAATAAATCTGCCATTTTACACACAGCAGCCAGAGACAAATAGACAGTTGCTTGGCAGCAGCTTGTGGCTGCTTGGCACTGCCATAGAAGCATGCTCATCGCTCAAATTGTGGCCAACCTGAGGCATAGAGAAAAAGAGAAAGGGAGGAGGAAAAGTTTCACAGACAGGGCAGAGCCATATCATTGCAACAGGATTTACAAGTTGCAGGTTAGCTTTCTCAGTATGTCATAAGAACAACTCCCTGCAAAGACAGAGGAGAGGCACACAAATTATCCTGAATCTGTGAGGAGTTACAAGAGGAACCGGAGAGTTCCATGCAAGGGAACTATACGATAGAGTGGGTGATTTAAGTCACCACTGCTTGGCAGTTTGGCAACAGGCACTTGTCACAGAACCATCCAGGGATGCTACAGGGATTCCAGCCAGTCTGCCCCTGCTCTAGGATGTTGAGTGGCATTGTCAAAGGCATTATCATCATGATCCCCAAACACAGGCAGCACCAAGTCCGGAGTAAGTTTTATAAGAATTACACATTTCACATCTGTCCTGGGTCTGGGAAGCAGTGTGGCCTAGTGGATTAGGACTTAGGGGACATGAGTTCTATTTCCAGCTCTGACAACTGGCCTGATGGGTGACCATGGGCAAGTCATTTCATCTCTCTGTGCCTCAGTTTCCCACACTTTAAAATCGGGATAATGATACTGACCTTTGTAAGGTGCTGGGCAACCTAAGGATGAAAAGGCTATTTAAGAGCTAGGTGTTAGTATTATTTTTTTACTGTACTTATGTTCCTCTTAGAGAGCCCTCCTGAGGGAATGAGGGAGCTTACTGGAAACAGGAAGAGGTTCCATTCTATCAATGGACAGGTTGTCTCATCTTAAACTCTGCATCACAGAGGCAGTGTCAGAGAATGCAGGGGCATGTTTTGATTCATATATTATAAGGTGATCTGGCTTTTCAGTGCAAAGGAAGGAGCTACAGGGTGGCTGGCTACTGGATAATTGTGTGGTGCTCTTATAGCATTATTATTGGAATCTTCTTCCCTAACAGAAATATTTTTCTATGTTTCAGAAGACTGTCCTAATCTGTTTACACCTCAGCTCATGACTCCTCCTCCAAATCCCCATGGTCCCACAGAGGAAGTTATAATGAGGCAGACCATGCTGACAAAATATATTTCTCCTCCGAATAGATAGTGGGCTTTTTACTGCCCTGACATCTTCTCCCTTTTCCTGAGGACATTGTTAGTGATTGTAAGACTACTCAGCTTCTGTAAATTCTGGCCAGCATCCAGCTGCACGAGGTTGAGGATTGTGGGACATTTGCACGTGGACACCTCACACACATTTCTTTCCCTGAGGCTTTTGCCTGGTCACTAGGTGTCATTATGACAAATGTTGCAGCCTCCAACACAACCACATGTGCCTCCTGTTGTGCAATGATGTTGGTACAATAGGAATGGCAGTGCCTGGAAGTTAGCTAATGACGCTGTGCATGATACACTCTGTGCTCTCTCCCTAACTGCACAGAGAAGCCATATAGAACTATGTTCCCAAATCCATCCATTGGTCCCAAATAGCCTGGTCGGTTGACTTTCTCAGGGCAACCATCCTCTTACTGTGGTGGGAAAGGTGCACTGAAACTTGCTGTATGCTCAGCCCTCTTTACGTCCTTGTCAGGGTCCCTTCCCCACTCTGAACTCTGGGGTACAGATGTGGGGACCCGCATGCAAGACCCCCTAAGCTTATTTTTACCAGCTTAGGTTAAAAACTTTCCCAAGGCACAAATTCCACCTTGTCCTTGAACACTTTGCTGCCACCACCAAGTGATTTAGACAAAGAATCAGGGAAAGGACCACATGGAGTTCCTGTTTCCCCAAAATATCCCCCCAAGCCCTTACATCCCCTTGCCTGGGAGGCTTGAGAATAATATCCTAACCAACTGGTTACAAAGTGGACACAGACCCAAATCCCTGGATCTTTGGACACTGAAAAAAAAATCAATCAGTTCTTAAAAGAAGAATTTTATTAAAAAAAAGAAAAAAGGTAAAACATCCCCTCTGTAAAATCAGGTTGGAAGATAACTTTACAGGGTAACAAAAGATGCACAAAATACAGAGGAACCGCCTCTAGCCTTAGTTTCAAAGTTACAACAAAACAGAGATAAACTTCCCTCCAGCAAAGGGAAAATTCACCAGTTGAGAAAACAAAGATAAACTAATACGCCTTGCCTGGCTGTACTTACAATTTCTGTAATACAAGAGACTGGTTCAGAATGGTTAGGAGGACATGGATTGATGTCCGGTCCCTCTTAGTCCCAAGAACGAATGAACACAGAAACAAAAAACCCAAAACAAAACCTCCCCCGGATTTGAAAGTATCTTTTGTCCCCATTGGTTCCTTTGGTCAGGTGCCAACCAGGTTATTTGAGCTTATTAACCCCTTATAGGTAAGGAGAAATTTTAGGCTACCCTTATGGTTATGACAGTCCTCTACAACAAATCTCAGCATTATTTGCCATTTCAGCTAATTATGAGCGCTGAAGATCCAAAACCTGCTGCTGGCTTCAGGAGAACGCAGCATTTTGTCTGAATTGAACATAAAGAAAGGTAAAATGAGTCAGTTAACTCTCAGCTGTGCTTAAGGAAAACCCTTAAAAAATCTGCACCAGAATTAACAGGGCCTCACTGTGTAGAAGATCAATCTTGTATCCTAAAAACCATGGGAAGAAAATACTGTAGAAATCACTAGTGGCTCTGCTTATGTAGGACATGTTTATACAAGAAATTATGAAAAGTGCGCAATACTGTCTGCATTCCAGAGGAGAGTAGCACATTGTACAATTAATGGGGAAAAAATAAACCCTCAAGGATGTAACTCTTGTTACTTGAGAGAAGCTAAAAAAGAATGGTTGGTTTAGTAAATGCCTTTAATTTTGTGCCATACCTTTGAATAAGATGAGGTTTTAGAACTTTTTCTTATTAGAAAGTATATTCAAAACATACTTTTCTTTAGATATTTATTTGTCTTTTCAGAGCCGAGAGAAATACACAAAGAGAAAGAACATGAAATACATTCAAGTCCAAACTGGAATCCACACTGTTAAGGAAAACTGGGGACACTCCAAACTATTATGTGTTAAGAAGCAAAGTTTACTTTTTTCTATTGTTATTTTTTAAAAGTTTATTGGATTTTTTTTAAAAAAAATACAGAATAAATTCGTAGAACCAAACCCGTGGAATTTCAAGCAGAAGCAATATATACTGAGCCTACCTCACAGCACTGGTTTGAAAACCATAATACCTTTACAAGTACAAAAAGTAAAAATGGCCACTTTTCAAACAGATGCCTCTCAGACAGTGTGTATGCCATACAATTGGTGCTTAGATTCCGAGTCACTCATGGAAACGTACGTGTTTCCTACATTATACACAATGTGGTATAGGCAGAGAATTTGTGTTCAGGGTACTGTAACACAAACCTCTTCTCTGCTATTGCCTTCTCCTGGCATCAGGGTGGATGTAATTCTTCTCATGCATTATTGATAGGCCCAAAAGCCTGCCAAGCTAGCCTGCTTTTTTTGTGACAGACAAAGGAGGGTACACGGATGGCACCTCTCACTGCTCGGGGCTCTGCTTTCATTAAGAACATTTGCTGCCTGTTCTCCAAGGGCACCCTCTGTCAGAGACTGCCAGGCAATAAAAAAAAAATATGGCTTTGAAGTCCAGTGAATAGAAACAAAATGAATTAGCTTTCAGGTGTTCGTGCAACCTGATTACAAAGGCCCAATTCAGTGGCGTCCTTCACACCTTTTCACTAGTCCCTGTATAATCTCGACACATCTTTTAGGCTCTCTGCCTTTCCAGTCCCCCTCCTCCTTTCCCATCCCTTTATTTCCTAATGCTTGCAGATCCTCCAGGAAGACACAAGCACTTACAGTTGTTGGAGTGATTAAATATTTATAATCAGGGCAATGAGTGAGGTGTTGAATAATAAATGCTAAGGTTGAGGCGGATTTAGATAATTTCTGCAGATTTCTTCATCCACAGCCTCTTTGATTCTAAGGCAAATCCTTTTAATTAACAAAAACTTTTTTTTGTATAGCTGTGACAGTTGATAGTCCTTTATCACTGTTTTGTTCGTGAACCTTAACCTTGCCACAGTGCTAGACCTTTCATTAAAATCTTAGATAGACATGCATACAATTTACATTGGTTGTTGCTTCCTAGCATGTTGTTCATTCGTTTTGTTTTTGCCCACGTTACCTCAGACTCCCATACATCAGTCGTGTATTTAGTTGAGAAATTGAAGGCTGTATAATAAATGGTCAGTCTAGTTATTCAGAGACAGAGCTGTAATATATTGTACTGGGAATTGAGACTGATCATTATATAAAGTTTCTTTATTGGGCTGTAACTGTAGAGAGTACAGTACTTCACAAAACAGATGGAGGACAGGATTCTCTGCTGGAGTAAATCTATTGACTTCAACAGAGTTTCACCAGCAGAGAAATCAGCCTTAAGTGTCAATTCCTCAGCTGAAGAGCTCACACAGTGCTACATTGAGATTTTATTATGAATCTTGCAATATTTCTTGTTTTTTCTTAAAACCCAAGCTACTGGAGTCATATGATTACGTGAGACTCTCACCTTTCTCATGTTTTAAAAAGCAAGTCTCTACTCTTCATAGTAGTGGAGAAAATGTGACCCTCTAAAGGTTCAAAAGCTATAGGGCAAATAAAAGGATCCTCAAAGTTATTACTCTTTAAAAATCTCATGATTATTATTATTATTATTATTATTTGGCTTTGGCCTGATTGATGATTGTTGAATGCTTAATGTTGGCCCTACTGCTTGCAGTTTAACACAGATAGGTTAGGCTAAGGCTTAGGGAGACCATTGCTGAAGAAAGGGAGTACTTGTGGTACCTTAGAGACTAACAAATTTACTGGACATTGATGAAGTGGGCTGTACCCCACAAAAGCTTATGCTCCAATAAATGTTAGTCTCTAAGGTGCCACAAGTACTCCTGTTCTTTTTGAGGATATAGACTAACATGGCTGCTACTCTGAAACCTGTCATTGGATGGGTTCAAGGAAGAAATATGGTGTATAGCAAGAGTTGCAAAAGGGAGAAAGAACATCTGGTGGCTAAGCCATGTGAAACATTCCAAGTGCAGAGGGCAGCATAAAAGGAGGCCCAAAGCCCAGCGTGAGAGATGGCTCCGAATTCTTGAGTTCTATTCCAAGCTCTGCCACTCAGTGGGCAAACCACTTAACCCCTCTGTAAGATCGGCACTCTAATATTTCCCTATAATTTAAGACTGTTTGGGGGCTTGATAAATTCTCGGTAATATATTTTGTGGTCCTCAGATGAAAAGGAATATGAAATTGAAAAACATTATTATTTTAACTGGCACAGAAAAGCTCAGAAAGAAATGACATATTGGGACTATAGTGTTCTAACATAGTCTAGCTATGAGCTGATGAAGAATATCCTCACTGATATATTTCATTATTTAACTTCTCAAATATAAATAAGGATCAAGGTAAATTAAGTTGTCCACTGCAGCTCAGCTCTTGAAATGCAAAAGGGAATAGGGGTTGACTTTATGTCAAAACAGCATCATGGTAGTGGAAAAATCAGTTTCTCTTTAATTCATCCTGCTGTTCTAGTCATATTATCATTTGGCTCAGGTAACTTGTAATATCATGATGTCCAAAAGAGAGAGTGGGAGTTGGAATTGGAATGTATGAAGAAGGAAAAAAGAGGGAAAAGAAGGTGCTGTCCCTGCAGACTGGAATGGTCAGTGAGCATCAAAATATTTACCCTCCATATCTGTGCAACTGTGAGCACCAGGACAGTGTACCTATAGCACATGGCAAGCTGAGACTTCTGATTTTCTGCTAAATTTTGTTTTATAGGAACCTTATCCTCCCTGTTTTGTCTGTTTTGTCTACCTGTTGTGTCCTGTCTGACTCCAAAGCCTGAATACTGCAAACACTCAGACTGTAAACTCTCTGGGGCCTGCAATGTCTTGTTAGTTATCTCTACAGGGCCTATCCCAATAAGGCCCTGATCCTTCACTGCTATTCCTAACCACTACTGTATCTTTATTTATTATTGTTATTGTTCGTTGTAGTATTATCTAAACTTCTCTGGTATTTGAGAAAATCACCTTAAAATCATTTATTTTAAAATCACTTAAACCCATAACTGTGTTTCCTCATTATCTTCCACTCTCACCTCATAACTTTCTTCTCTTCCAAATCTGGTTACTTAACTCATGTCTGTGGGTTCAATTCTGATTTGACAGTGGTGTAAATCCATTGCTATGTGTTACTCCTGATATACACTGATTATGTGAGATCAAAATCAGGCACTGTATATGTAGACAAAGGACTTGATTCTCATTTACACTAAAGCCACTTTCTCCTACTTTAACAATATGAAGGGTTCTTATAGTGGGTATAGTGTAATTATTCTACACTTTAATGCTCCTTTATATTGCTAGGATGATGTAAAAATCACAAGTGTAAATGAGAATAAGACCCAAATGGTGAAAGACACTGTATTCGTCCTCCCAGAATCACCTATTACTTCCACAAATCGTTTCTGTTTCAGGGTAGATCAGATGCCTGTATTGAAAGTTCTCTCTGAAGCTTAATTTACACCTAAAAGTTTTGCCAGCATAGTTATGTCTGACCCCCTAATTGGCAAAAACCCTAATGTAAAAACATGCTTTTGCTGGTATGGAGTATTTGATTCAGGAAACTGGTTTACATTATATTAGCAAAAAAACTTTTGTTCCAACATAAACTATGTCTCCACTTATAGGATTTGTGGACACAGTGATGTCAGCAACCCATTTCTAGTGCAGACAAGCTTAAAACATGGTCAACTGAAGCAAAGAAAGTGCCATTGCTTGAGATTTCAAATCTCACTACAGGCACATGGATTCTGTTATCTAGGCATATGAAGAAACTGAAAGCCTTAGAACAGAGGTAATGCACTGTTCCACCATATTGATAGAATAGCCTCCCTTGTCAGTTTCTATACACATTTCCAGTGATGCTATACACTAGAAACCAGGACCTATGCCATATGCTGGGTATTATCCTTGGTATTTTAAGAATGCAAAATATTTTAATGAGAAATGTAAGCTGGAAAGACAGTGTTGTGCAGCTGGCATCGCAATCCACTGGGACTCGGAAGACCTCAGGTCTATTCCCAGCTCAGCCACTGACTCACTGTATAACACCGGACAAGTATGACACCTCTCCTTCTCTTTGTCTCTCTGTTTAAACTTGTCACAATTTGGGAACAGGGACTGTCTCTTACTATGGGTATGTACAGTGCCTAGCACAATGAAGTTCTGACATGAGATGGGGCTAATATAATACACAATTATAGATAACAATAATAATCATTGGGCAAACTGCCCAAAAAAGTCATTTGCCACCCTCCTGAAAGCATCTCTAACTCAATACTAATCATTTGATTAATTAACAAATCATATTTTAAGAAAAGAAAAATAACCCACTTGTATAAAAATCTTTGTTGGGGGAGTGCATTCGAAAACTACATAGCTTAACTATTTACTTGCTTTTTGTACTTTTGCCCTAATAATATTAAATCACACTTTTTTATCCTTGTTTTCCCTTTGTCCCACTTGTCTTTATATAAGCTTTCATGCATCCAGAAGACCATAGCAATAGTCTATCCACTACAACTATAGCAATGTATACAGCTCAGTGGTAAAAGGTTACTTAGAATTGCCTCCTAATTTTGTTTTCTCTCCCCACCAAGGGGGTAATTGCTAAACCACCAACAGCTAAACAGATTGATCACCAGTTGCCAAGCCTGCTGATAAATTCCAGGCATGTCTTTCCCAGTAGGGGCCAGTACAGAGCATTAAATAGGGAATCTGGAAAGAGAGAAAGAGTATAGTAAAATAGAAGAAACCAGGTAAATATGAAAAATACTTCAGTGGAAGATTAATCCTTCCTGTAGTCCGCCGTTAAAGTGATAAAAGGTTTATGATTCATTTCTTACATTATAATGGAGGAGGCAATTAGTAATTACTGGATTTATAGTATTTGTTGTGTTAACTCAGCCAATAAAATATGCAGCAAAACTGATTTTTTTAGCACATTCACTGCAAACTAATGTTCTTGAAGCATTAAAAATGCAATCTAGTGCACTGCACTCCTTGTGTTATTACAGAAAGAAAGATGGTCCTCCAGTGTACACGGACATTCAGTATTAAGAACTCAAATATTTTCTTTGTTTTTTTTCCATGCCATTTTTTTCCTGAGGAAAGGTTAAACAATCTAACTCTAGTAATAAGATTTAGCACAAAACCCACAGCTGCCTAATGTCTATTGTTAGAAGACTAAGTACAATTTCCCAATCAAACTACACCATCTAATCCCTGAATGCACAATCAAGTTTGGATATTTTCTCAGGGTGGGGGAATGGTTACATTCAAATAATTTTCACTGGCTAATGCCACTCACTTAGAATTATTTTTGTCTCTGAATTTTGTTCCACTGAAGTATTTAATTGAAGAATATTATTTACTTCATAACTGTTTTTTCTGCAATGGATCAGAATCCCATTATGGCATATTGTTTGAAGGCTACTAAAAGTTTACATTCCGTCAATGTTTCAAATTAAGTTCTGTACTAAAATCTCTATTCACCTAGAGTGAAAGTTTTGGCCTGAACTGGGTGCCATATTTCAGGAAAGATGAGGACAAATTGGAGAAAGTCCAGAGGAGAGCAACAAAAATGATTAAAGATCTAGAAAACATGACCTACGAGGAAAGATTGGAAAAAATGGATTTGCTTAGCCTGGAGAAGAGAAGGCCGCGGGGACATGATAACAGTTTTCAAGTACATAAAAGGTTGTTACAAGGAGGAAAAAAATGTTCTCATTAACCTCTAAGGATAGAACAAGAAGCAATGGGCTTAAATTGAAGCAAGGGATGGTTAGGTTGGACATTAAGAAAAACTTCCTAACTGTCAGGGTAGTTAAGCTGAATGTAAAGTCTAAGGGGCAGAGACCGTCTCTTTATTGTTTTTTTTTCACAGCACCTAGAATAATGGGGTCAAGGCCCCTAGTTGCTGCCATAATACAAATAATAAATCATAAAAACCCCATACAGAGGTTAGTACCATAACAGATCTGTGCTGTATTGTAATAAGTACAGCTCGTCAGGAATCATTCAATAAAATGTTTTTTTTAGGGCTGTCGATTAATCGCTGTTAATCACAGTTTTAATCGCACTGTTAAACAATAGAATACCAATTGAAATGTATTAAATATTTTGGATCTTTTTCTACATTTTCAAATATATTGATTTCAATTATAATACAGAATGCAAAGTGTACAGAAATTTATTATTTTAATTACAAATATTTGCACTGTAAAAATGATAAACAAAAGAAATAATATATTTAAATTAATACAAATACTGTAGTGCAATCTCTTTATTGTGAAAGTGCAACTAACAAATGTAGATTTTTTTGTTACATAACTGCATTCAAAAATAAAACAACATAAAACTTTAGAGCAGGAGTCGACAACCCTCAGCACACAGCCATCAGGATAATCCACTGGTGAACTGCAAGACATTTTGTTTACATTGACCATCTGCAGACATGGCTCCCCACAGCTCCCTGTGGCCATGGGTCACCGTTCCTGACCAATGGGAGCTGCGGGGGGGCGTGCCTGCAGATGGTCAACATAAACCAACTGTCTCACAGCCGCTGGCAGATTACCCTCGTGGGCCATATGTCGAAGGTTGCCAACCCCTGCTTGAGAGCCTGCAAGTCCACTCAGTTCTACTTCTTGTTTAGCCAATCACTAAGACAAACACATTTGTTTACATTTACAGGAGATAATGCTGCCCGGTTATTTACGTCACCTGACAGCGAGAACAGATGTTTGCATGGCACTTTTGTAGCCGACATTGAAAGATATTTACATGCAGATATGCTAAACACTCATCTGCCCGTTCATGCTTTGGCCACCGTTCCAGAGGACATGCTTCTATGCTGATGACACTTGTTAAAAAAATAATGCGTTAATTAAATTTGTGGCTGAACTCCTTTGGGGGGAAATTGTAGGTCTCCTGATCTGTGCTTTACCCACATTCTGCTATATATTTCATGTTATAGTAGTCTCGGATGATGACCCAGCATGTTGTTCATTTTAAGAACCCTTTCACTGCAAATCTGGTAAAACTCAAAGAAGGTACTAATGTGAGATTTCTAAAGATAGCTACAGCACTCAACCCAAAGTTTAAGAATCTGAAGTGCCTTCCAAAAATCTGATGGGGACGGGGTGTGGAGCATGCTTTCAGAAGTCTTAAAAGAGCAACACTCAGATGCGGAAACTACAGAACCCAAACCACCAAAAAAGATAATCAACCTTCTGCTGGTGGCATCTGACTCAGATGATGAAACTGAACATGCATCATTCTGCACTGCTTTGGATCATTATCAAGCAGAACCCATCATTAGCATGGACACATGTCCTCTGGAATGGTGATTTAAGCATGAAGGGACATATGAATCTTTAGTGCGTCTGGCATGTAAATATCTTGCAACATTGGCTACAACAGTGTTAATGTGAATGCCTGTTCTCACTTTCAAGTGACATTGTAAACAAGAAGTGGGCAGCATTATCTCCTGCAACTGTAAAGAAACTAGTTTGTCTGAACAATGGCTGAACAAGAAGTAGAACTGAGTGGACTTGTAGGTGCTAAAGTTTTACATTGCTTTATTTTTGAATGCAGTTATTTTTATATATAATTCTATATTTGTAAGTTCAACTTTTCATGATAAAGAGATTGCACTCCAGTACTTGTATTAAGAGAATTGAAAAATACTATTTCTTTTATTTTTACAGTGCAAATATTTATAATAAAAAGAAATATAAAGTGAGCACTGTACACTTTGTATTCTGTGTTGTAATTGAAATCAATAATTTTGAAAATGTGGAAAACATCCAAAATATTTATATAAATAGTATTCTATTATTGTTTAACAGTGCGATTAATCGTGATTAATTTTTTTAATTGCTTGACAACCCTAGTTTTTTTTTCATCAGAAAAAGCCAGTTTATTGAAACTGAAACTTCGCTTGCAGAAGAGTCAATTTCAACATTTTGTATTTCATTTTTTAAAAAAAAATTGTCCTGATTCAAGATGAGAAACTTTTTGCAGGATAGGAAAACTGTTTCCTTCCCAGCTCTAGTAAAAAGAATACTTATAAAAGGCTATGTATTAGTTTTATTCCTAAATATGTCTAGTTTATAAAAATAAAAGTGAATAAATAATATTGTATTCTCAACATAACATCTTGCACTCACATGTTAATGGGAATGATAGCTATAGGAAGAAATAAATCACTCTCTCCTCATTTGCAAAGTTTGATAGAAATGACTGAGATGGTGTGGTCTGAAGTGTATAGTACACAAAATGTGTAATAAACAGTATTGGGGAAACTAGATGCTTGTGCAGCAGCTACTTTTCAAATTTCAATAACTTGGCCATTTAATAGTTTTTCTTGTTTTGTTTTGTTTACTGAATGTGGCAAAATGGTCCAATCAGTATTATGTACTTGCCATCTTCAGCGTTTCATTTTGAAGAAGTAAGCTGTTTTTTTCCCCCACAAGTTGAGATAGGATCAGTTTAATATCTTGATTGTTGGCACTGTTCTTGAATGCTGGTGAGTCAGGTAGATGGGAATGTTCCCTCCGAGTCAGTACTGAGCCAGCACACTGTTTGAGGACACGCTTTTGCTTCAGATGGAATCTTTTAGATCAGACAACACCCAGCACCCTGAAAACTTGTGGTCACTAGAGATCTTATTGAAAGAGTGGAGATATTACGGTAGGTATCCTCAGCAAATTCCAATGACAATAATAATTGTCTTAGGTCAGATGTGCCTAAACCCTCCAAGTAATTCAATTAGAAAAATATTCTTTATTTTTTGTTATTAAAATATCATTACTAATTGTTTATTGGTATAAGCTGTACAATAGCTGCTATAATGCACATCAGAGGTGACTGTATATCAGTGGTGTGTGAAGTGATTCGTGTATGACTCCTGATCCTGCTATGATCACTTAAATCAGGGATTTCACATGACAGTAATTATATAGTCATGACAGTGCCTTTCCATTGACTTCAACAGGCTTTGGACCAACCCATGGTTGGTAAAACACTTGTGGATCTATCATATAAATATAAGTTTATTATTATTAAATGTAGCCTCCTGTCATTAGGCTAATGAATGAATGGTTTGTTGTTGTGGTAGTGGGCTTTTTTTGCTAATTGATAAACAATTCCTAAGAGTGTATGTACTTTGAGGTAGGGACCAACTTATTATGTGTTTGTTCAGTGCGTAGCACTCCTGCCCCATAAGTCGGGCTACGAGGTCTGACTGCAATACAAATATAATAATAATTATTCTCCACTATCATACATGAAAATAAGCTTTGTAGTTTTCAATAAACAATTCTTATACTGGCTAAGAGTACATGGTTGTTGCATTACATATGATAGATTGATAGATATGTATTCGGAATTACTTTAATACATTCCATGCTTGTGTGCTTTAGCTCTAGGTATAACAATCCTCAATGTCTTTTCCCCCGATTTACATAATTGATAGTTTACGATGAACTCATGGCTATTGGAAAGCAAATAACAGAAACAAAATCAGTGCAATGAAGGGGACATTGTCACTATTTTGAATGATACAGAAATCTCAAACAGATTCAAGTCAGCAGGTCAGAAAGCAATGATAATATTAGATCAAGCAAACATTCATTTTAGTACTGTATCTAAAATCTAAATATGTGGTTCCTGTTACATGAAGTTTGAATGAAACTTTGCCTGAAAAATACACTCGGCATCTGAACTGAGAACTTGTGTATCAGGATAGAACTCAATGCAAAACTGAGGGTTAGGGAGTTCTCTACCCACTAACTTTAGCAGTGTGGCCAGATAATGTAATAATTAATTGGATATTTCATCAGTCTTTCATTCAGAGTGGTGCTGAGTGGAACATTGCACACAGAAGGTGAGAAAAACAATGTTGCAAGCTAGGGAGGGGAGGATGGACTCATTTTTACTTACTGTTAATTTTCGTGAACTTTGCAATAAGAAAAAAAACAAGGTTTTTTGTTTGTTTGTTTTTGTTTCTTTTGTTTGGGTTTGTTTGTTTTTTACTAAACAATGAAAATTGTATTGCAGTAGAGTAGGGGAGTATAGTACATTGAAGTGGGGAGATTAGGGTCAGACAGCATACTGACTTCTATATGTTTCCCATATTAAGTATTTAATGTTTGAAGATGTGGGCCCAGTTGCACTGCTCCATGAAGTACACAGGTACAGGAGAACTCTCAGGGAACCAGTTTTCAGGGCAGATTTGTGGCATCCTGAGCCTTAGGTTAGAGAAGCCTGGAGACTGTTCCAAATTTTGCCAAATGACTATCGTCCCTAAAGACTGTAGGCCAGCTGAGCATATCTGGAGTACATTACAATATGGCCTTGTCCTCGCCCTGCCCTGTGCCAGGGCCAACTGTGTGGGGGAGGGTGTGTTGTGCAGGAGCCACCAATACTAATTCTTCACCAGATGAAAATTTCTCTATGCAATAGAGATTCTTAGAAGGACAGATCCAGCTCGTAAAATGGCCCAGCTGAGATCTGGTCAAGAAAGTATGGTAGACAGTAAGTATTAGTGCTATTTCTATGGCAATATTCAATCTGTGTGAAATTCACCTCAAAGAACCCCAACATCTTTTGATCTTCTAAGGACAATCTGTTGGAAGGGAGTTTTGCCATTGATTTCAATGGGACCAGGAGCTGGACTTTAATGCAGATGTTAAGGAGCCTGGAGAGACTTAGATAGACACTCCATCCAGGGGTGAATTTCCTCATTGCTGAATAAGACAACCTTGGCAAGGGGAGTAAAGGTGTGGAAATATCAAGAAAAAATGGCAAACATCATTTAACTGATACGTTACATCGTACAAACTATGTGCGTATATGGCATACACATGTGGTGAAATGTGTGCATGCCCATATATATAAAGATTTTTATTTAACAGGATATAAACAACTAAGTTTCTCCTTTTAATCAGGAGTGGTCTGGATGTGTGAAATGTGGGGAGGAAATATAAGATGAAAGGAACCAGAATATGACAAAGGATAAGGCTACAGAAAGAGCAGCAGATAAAAAAGATAAGTGTTAAAGAGGAAATTAAAAGACAACATGAGATCCACTTGGAATTCCAAGAAACAAGAAGCGAGAAACATGATCATATATGTCTGTAGTAACATCTTCATCTCCCATTGGCACTTTTTCTGAGAACCAGGGTGTTCCCTGTGTCCTGGCCAAAATCCAGCTTGGGTAATTATATTCTACCTATATAAAATTCCCACTGTGGTTTCAACTGGACAACATTCTCTACTTTAGTTTTCATCCGAACCTGCTCTGTAGTATTGCTATACATGCTGCATTTCCACAGGGGGTCACATTATCCGCCTGTATTGTTTGTATGTTATATTATAAAGCACCTGGGACCTTTCTGCCCCAAATGTACAATCTACATTATGTTATTATCAGTATTATCAAGTTATCAAGGGTTGAGTTACAATAAGTTTTAAGTAGGATCTCAGGCAAATCACAGTGTAATAGTAGTACTCAGATGGAACTGAATGCTTATACAAGCAATTGAGCAAGCTAGTGTGGCTACAGCCGGGAAAAGGAAAGCAAAGGGCCAGATCCTCAGCTGATGTAGATTGGTATAGCTCTCATGGCCACTTGCTTTGTTTTCCCCAACTGTACCTACACTTGCTGCAGATAGTGTAGCATGTAAGATGGCACAGCTCAAATGACTTCAATGGAGGCTTGCCAATTTACACAGCTGAGAATCTAGCTCAAAATGCAGAAATTATGGAGAGAGGCCAGCAGAGAATGCCGCTCATCTCAACACTCAAAGTTTTCCCCACCCAGATATGAATAACAACAACAAAATGACAGGTTTCAGAGTAGCAGCCGTGTTAGTCTGTGTTCGCAAAAAGAAAAGGATTACTTGTGGCACCTTAGAGACTAACAAATTTATTAGAGCATAAGCTTTCGTGAGCTACAGCTCACTTCATCGGATGCATTTGGTGGAAAAAAACAGAGGGGAGATTGATATACACACACAGAGAACATGAAACAATGGGTTTATCATACACACTGTAAGGAGAGTGATCACTTAAGATAAGCCATCACCAGCAGCGGGGGGGAAAGGAGGAAAACCTTTCATGGTGACAAGCAAGGTAGGCTATTTCCAGCAGTTAACAAGAATATCTGAGGAACAGTGGGGGGTGGAGTGGGGTGGGGTGGGGGGGAGAAATAACATGGGGAAATAGTTTTATTTTGTGTAATGACTCATCCATTCCCAGTTTCTATTCAAGCCTAAGTTAATTGTATCCAGTTTGCAAATTAATTCCAATTCAGCAGTCTCTCGTTGGAGTCTGTTTTTGAAGCTTTTTTGTTGAAGGATAGCCACTCTTAGGTCTGTAATCGAGTGACCAGAGAGATTGAAGTGTTCTCCAACTGGTTTTTGAATGTTATAATGTTTTGAATGTTATGTTGACGTCTGATTTGTGTCCATTCATTCTTTTACGTAGAGATTGTCCAATTTGACCAATGTACATGGCAGAGGGGCATTGCTGGCACATGATGGCATATATCACATTGGTAGATGCGCAGGTGAACGAGCCTCTGATAGTGTGGCTGATGTGATTAGGCCCTATGATGGTGTCCCCTGAATAGATATGTGGACAGAGTTGGCAACGGGCTTTGTTGCAAGGATAGGTTCCTGGGTTGGTGGTTCTGTTGTGTCGTGTGTGGTTGCTGGTGAGTATTTGCTTCAGATTGGGGGGCTGTCTGTAAGCAAGGACTGGCCTGTCTCCCAAGATCTGTGAGAGTGATGGGTTGTCCTTCAGGATAGGTTGTAGATCCTTGCTGATGTGTTGGAGAGGTTTTAGTTGGGGGCTGAAGGTGATGGCTAGTGGCGTTGTGTTATTTTCTTTGTTGGGCCTGTCCTGTAGTAGGTGACTTCTGGGTACTCTTCTGGCTCTGTCAATCTGTTTCTTCACTTCAGCAGGTGGGTATTGTAGTTGTAGGAATGCATGATAGAGATCTTGTAGGTGTTTGTCTCTGTCTGAGGGGTTGGAGCAAATGCGATTATATCGCAGAGCTTGGCTGTAGACAATGGATCGTGTGGTATGATCTGGATGAAAGCTGGAGGCATGTAGGTAGGAACAGCAGTCAGTAGGTTTCCGATATAGGGTGGTGTTTATGTGACCATCGCTTATTAGCACCGTAGTGTCCAGGAAGTGGATCTCTTTTGTGGACTGGTCCAGGCTGAGGTTGATGGTGGGGTGGAAATTGTTGAAATCATGGTGGAATTCCTCAAAGGCTTCTTTTCCATGGGTCCAGATGATGAAGATGTCATCAATGTAGCACAAGTAGAATAGGGGTATTAGGAGACGAGAGCTGAGGAAGCGTTGTTCTAAATCAGCCATAAAAATGTTGGCATACTGTGGGGCCATGCGGGTACCCATCGCAGTGCCGCTGACTTGAAGGTATACATTGTCCCCAAATGTGAAATAGTTATGGGTGAGGACAAAGTCACAAAGTTCAGCCACCAGGTTAGCCATGACATTATCAGGGATACTGTTCCTGATGGCTTGTAGCCCATCTTTGTGTGGAATGTTGGTGTAGAGGGCTTCTACATCCATAGTGGCTAGGATAGTGTTTTTAGGAAGATCACCAATGGACTGTAGTTTCCTCAGGAAGTCAGTGGTGTCTCGAAGATAGCTGGGAGTGCTGGTAACATAGGGCCTGAGGGTGGAGTCTACATAGTACTATCACCAAGTAGTTTGAAAAGAAAAAACCTGCATTAATAGAGTGGGATTTTATTTTTAAAAAATGGTATAGCTCAAAAGGGTATTGGATAATGCAATCCAAGTCTTAGAAGGATGTAGGCTGCACACACAGAAATGTCTCCTAAATGAAACCACACCAAAAAGAACCTTTCAGCAGTGTCACAAAAGCATTTGTATAGAATGCAGTTGACCACCACGTAATTCAGGAAAAGGGAGAGAGGAAGAGGATGCAACTGAACCCAACAGTGGGTAAGAAAAACCTTTGGGTCTCTTCTTATCTCCACTACTGACTTGCTATATAGCTGTAGGCAATTCACTTAACCACTCTGTTCCTCACTTACCCCATATTCCCTAATTTAGAGCACTGCTGTGAGGCTTAAATTATAAATGTTTATAAAGAGGTTTGAGTTCCTGAGAAAGACTTGACTTGAATAGAAGGTGTTGCGATTATAGGAGTGATCAAGCTCTGACATATCTGAGGGTGGGTGGTCTCAGGTGTCATTATGCCACCCTTCCTGGTTAGCAAGATACATGCCTTTTGGACAGATCTAAAAGCTAGTGTATCATTTCTATTGTTGGCAATACAACGGGCAGGTCACAGTGTCATTGATATCAGATGGGGCATCACTCTGATCAGGCCCTGCTCTGCCAGATGTAGAGGGTCTCCTGAGAGATGCTGAGATCTTTCAAATCAAACCAACATCAATAGGACTTAGTCCCTGTCAGAATTAGGCCAATTGTCTAGTAGTAGAACAACAAGAACAAAAAGTTCTGCATTAGTGGGCTTTCTGGAAAATCGCACTGGAATATATTGTAGGTTTGGGACTCAGTGTTTACCCTTGATCTTGTGTTCAGTTTGCATATATAGCCCTGCAAAGCTGAATTTTTTGTTTTATGTACAATTTTCTCATTTTTCATGGTGTACACAGCATATGGTATTATTTCTTCCCACAGTCTACAATGCTACAGTTACACCATAATATTACGGTTAATTAAAAGTCTGACTCTGCTCCTATTGCAACCGATGACAAAAAACTCTGGGCAGAATGGGCACTAAAATCCATTAATAAACTATTGTATGTATTCCTTAGCAAGTCCACAAACTAAAGGCTCTAAACTACCATAGGGTTTTAAATGTGGGATACTTAGAAGTAGTCCACCATCTCAGTTATATTTCTATGGCTCGGATTCCTAACAGGATCGATTGTTGGGACTATGGAGAGCCGGAGGTTGTAGACAACATTGTAAAAAGGGTCTGAAGAGAAGTGGCAAAGGGTATTGAGAATATCTGCAGTTTGCTTCACCTGAAGAGGAAGAAAGGGTAATGGAAGGGGTGAAAAGCTAATTGCTGCTGTTTTTCATTGATTGACCATCCATTGCTGGTGCAACCTTCAGGAGATATCTAGGAAAGAAATGTGCCAGAATTTGAAAGACAGAATTTCTATTTGTAACTGAAACAGATTCAAGTAACTAATATCAGAAAAAGAGGAAGCCACTGGATCTCTTCAAAAGGTAACATATGTTTAAAATGGGAAATATGTCTGGAAAGCATAACATCTTTCAAAATGGAAGGAATCTTTTAAGTGTGACCACTGCAGACATTCCATAGTTACAAAACCATCTTTCTCAGAAAGAATCAAAGATAACAGGGAATAAACCTTTCAAAGATTGGGCAGGCAGGAAAGTCTTATTTTACATACTATACAGTATTTTGTTGAATTACAAAATTACATTATCTGAAAAATCTTACAGAAGCACTAGAGACAAGGCTTAATTTTTTTATTGTGGGTCTGCTAATTCTCTTTAGAGTTAAGCTAAATTACTCTGTCTTTGAAGACTCATATTTTTGACAAATGTATAAGACTTTTTGATCTTTTCCATGTATTTCATGCTGGTCCACAAATGAACTTTGCAAAAACTTAGCTTTTGATTTTGTGCCTTGCATTTTGTCAAGTGGATTCTTGTAAGCTCAGGTTCAGCAATTTTAAGACTCTGCTTCACAAAGGCTAATTAAATTAAATCAACTGAATGAAAAGTCAGCCACTCAAGTCTTAAGTGGCACAAGAGCCAATCCCTGAGGGAAACCCCTTTCCCCCAACTTCTTTGTATAACACGTCCTAAACTCTGTCCATGAAGCTGTTAGCTCAAGTTGGCATTTTCCTTCAAATAACACTGGGTGGAAGAAAATTAGCCGAAAAGGCAACAGAAGGAAAATGGAGGTGCCAACACCCTCAATAGTTTGGTGCTCACAGGAAATAAATTCTCCTTTATCTACCTTATGAAGTTATTTGATTAAGGGGCGCAGGTTTACTGATTCTGTTTTTCCCTATCACTTGTGATTGGTGAGAAAACTGCTGGAATATGACTTTGAAATCAGATATATTGCTTACCACAGCTTGCAGGTTGCAGGCAGAAAGTACAGTATGGAATCTGGCCATTATTTGCTGATCAGTAGAAGAGACTCAATATAGAAAGGTCTCTAAACCTGGTTACAGTTAGGGTAATTTCCAGGAATTTAGTGATAGGGCTTGCAATTAGTGAACATAATTTGAGGTAATGGCAGTTATTACATCATGTGGAAACCTCCTGCTCTCAAATGTAGAGGGTGTTATTTTCTGTTAGAAAAGTCTTCCTATTGGTGTAGACAGCTGTAGTAACCAAGATAATATTTGTAATTAGTACTTGGTCTTCTATCCCTACACTACATACATAAAGCAGCAACCTCTTCTTTCCAGCTTTGGTGTGGTATTCGACTAAACTGGGCAAAATCCTGTTCCCATTTAATTTTTGCTATTGATCTCTGTGGAGCTAGGATTTCACCCTTTATATTTAAACTGTTAATAGGAAGAATAGTGACCCCATTCACCCATAAGAGGGTGTAGTGTTCCAAGGTGACAAGTCACTTAACCTGTTTTGTGAATCAGTTTGCTCACTTGTTAAACAGGTCTAACAGTAAACCACAGGAATACTGTGTGTATTAATTTATGTCTATAAAGTGATTTGAGATATCTGATTAGAAATACATTGCAATATAAAGTATTATTATTATTTTTATCGTTTTGATGATCCATCATCCTCTGGCACCATAGAGACAGGAGCTGCTGTCTGGTTCAGTATACAAACAGCAGCAAAGGCCTTTGAGACTTCCTTTGTAGTCACCTGTCAAATATGTTTTTTACTGTGATTTGATTATTGGGCTTTATTGGGAGTGAGTTCTGATTCTGAGTGGTTTTATGGGTCTTCAGATGACTGTATTTCACCCAGGGAAGTGATAAAAAGTAGGTCATATACCACAAATTTAACCAGACAAGTCACTCAGGGGAAGATCAGCTGTTCCAAACAATTCAGGTCAGAGACTACTGGCTACAAGAACGTTATTAGGGCTTAGCTACAGTGTAATAGACCTTGATCACTCTCACAATAAGCTGAATTTGTCTTAATATTGATCTCCAGGTATTATACTATATTGGAAACTTAGGCCCCCCCATTCAGCCTTCCTTACCCACACTGAGCTCTATGCCTTATTCTGAAAATAGTCCTATTTAGCTGTATTTGCAGATTGCATTTGGACAGAGCAGCAGAATTTGGCCCTGATTAAATAAAGATCCATGAAATCCTTGATTAGTACTGTTGTATAAACTTCGCTTAAGCATTGGAAAAAATTGAATGTTTATCCAAATTGAGACCAAATTTTGAGACTTTTGAGGTATTTATGGGTATGGTGCTTAAAAACTTGCATTCTGCCGTCAGTAACTAATAAGCATTCACAGTTAGATATCCCCTATATTTGTTATATTCAAGGTATTTCCTCTAGCACATAAGGGGAAGGGGAAATCTGTAGTGATACTGAGGTATCAATTTATCTTTGCTAAAACTGGAAGACTTTTAAGGGCCACCCCTGCACATTCCCCATTCACACCTCCTCTGTCTGATCTCACTCTTGACAGTAATAAGGCCTTCCCAATCTACCCTCTTCAGTGGTGTAATATTTTGCTTTTTGGAGCCATGCATTTCCTTCAGAGCTTTGCAGAAGAGTTTTGTATCATTCTGGTCTGAAGAGAACTGAATTTCATCAGCTTCTGTGCCTCACCACTGATCTCATGCCTGCTGTAAGCTTCAACACTAATGTTTTTATAATGTGTTTTCTTTGCACTGGAGTGAGGAATCCAAGAACAGACTGACTCTCTCTCTTTCTTGAAGTAAGGTTTTGATTAAGTCATCAAACCGGTCCCGATGCTGACATTTGACAAAGTCAATTCTGTCAGCAGTGGACAGGTATACAGCAGAACCATGCAATGCCTTCTGCTTGCCATCCTTTGTAGTTGTGTGTTTTGAGTGCAGACAAGGTTTGTACTAGTGATGTTACACAGCTCTTATTTAATGTTTAGTTTTTCAAAGTGTTTTGTGTCTAAGCGCCTTGTAGGCACTGGGCCAGTTCTCTAACAATGTAGTTGAATCAGCAACTTGGAGCCTCTTCTATGATAGTAGGTCCTGCCGTCTGCTCTGAGTATGGATCTTGTGATTTCTGCAGACTGCAGCCCTCTTTGCCAGACAATGATATAATCAAGACACTGCCAGCTCTTGGATCAAGGATTTATCCAGGCTATTTTAGGCTTATCCAATTACTGATAATTGTGTTTGCAACACCCAACTCATGTTCAGCACATTGGGTTATGAGAAAAAAGACCATTGTGTTGGCATTCCCAATGCCACTATGGCCAGCAACACGCCACTATACCACAATGGTGCCACTGTACTTGCATTGAACTTACCCATGATTATCAATATCTCTATTAATGGTGCTGCTAGAATGACATCAGCCAACTAATGATATTGGCAGAACTTCTCCCCCCAATCCCCTGCCTGGTGGTTGCCAGGCAGTTATCGAGCACTCACTAATAGCCCAGAGCTTATTGCCCACCTTTGAAGCAACTCTGCAATGTCACTGTTCAGGACTGGCAGAATTTCTGGGCACTCTTCATCTTTGGTGCTACCTAGGAGATTGCTTCACCCCTGGAAAACCACATCCCTAGAAGTGCTGGAGCCTTCTACATGCAGGGATTTCTGATAGGAACTCAGTGTTTTTCAGTGCTATGGTACTCTGAGGAGCAGGAAACATCCTGCAAGGAAGGTGAAATTTGAAGGGCCTAAAACCTGTGCCCTGGATCTACAAGGGTGTTGCAATGCCGAGTCCTCCGCCTCCTCCTTTCCCCTTCCCCGGGGCCATTTTGTGTGGAGTTAGGCACCAGATCAGGCCCTGCAGGCAAGATAGGCAGAGGAACACCTATCTTCCCCTAGGTTTAAGTATCACACTTGTGCTTAGGCATGAGATAGGCATTGGGATGTCTGCCTGAGGCAGCAGTGCACATATGCAGCGGTAGAAACTTATTTCAGAGTAGCAGCCGTGTTAGTCTGTATTCGCAAAAAAGAAAAGGAGTACTTGTGGCACCTTAGAGACTAACAAATTTATAATTGGAGAGGGAGATGATTTGTTAGTCTCTAAGGTGCCACAAGTTCTGTTTTGGTAGAAACTTAGGCACTTTAGAGGTCTTTTGCAGTAGAAATTTAGGGCCAAGTGAATTTAGGCATCTACAGGGTTGGGGGCAGCCGAGTGCGAACTTTGTGGATCTCAGTGGTACCTAAATCTGGTCTTTAGGCACCTAAGTCCCTGTGTGGTTTTGGCCCTGTAGCTCTGTGTTTGAACTCTCCTGCCACAGGCATTTCTTCTGGTATAAGCAAAATCACAGTTCAAACCGTATATCCATTTTAACATTTGACACATTCATTCTACAATAAATGTTGCATGTAATAGCATTGTAATTGCAGCTCCTAAATAGAGATTGGGCCCCACGTGTGCTGGCATTGTCAAAAGAGTCTAAGTTATGTAAACCCCCAAATGCAATAGGATTTGGGCGCTAACTCCTTCAGGCTCCTGCCAGCCTAAGTCTGCTCCAAGGAGTTTTGTTTAAAACTGTTTTAAATAGTTTGCATTCCACTTGTGCTTTTCTGTAAGTAACTATAATTTATTGGGCACAGAGGTGCCTGCTACAATCCATTTCTTAATGTTTTCAGGATCTTTGCTTTACAGAAAGGATTTTAATCTTACCACCTGAGGTAAAATATGAGGTGCTGAAGAAAAGCAAGTGGACCATAGAGCACTTGTATTTGTATACTGCAGAGTAATACTTGTTCTAGATATAAGGGTGATGAGTGCATGGGCAGAAATCCCTGGATCACCAACAAACATATTTTTCTCTATATCCAGAGTTATGTTAATAAGAAAAGGTTCTTTTCTATAGCACACTCTGAAGATAACAGGCTGCCAGGGGGCGAGCATTGAACATAGAACAGCTGTGATGCATTCCAGTGGCATTGGTTGTGGCTCAAAGAGGACCTATGTGCCTGGCAGTGAATTGCCAAAAGGAACTGTCTACCCCACTTTCCTGGAAGGAGATAAGGTGCTATGATGGTAGCAGTTTAGAGCAAAAACAAATCAAGTGAGGGATAAAAAGAGTCCAAAACAAGTGGTAACTTTTTTTTAACTGACAGCTTTAAAAATCACTTAGAATCCACATAAAAGTACAGTATGTGGGATTCAAATAAACAGAAATGGCCAACTAATGCACTAGCATGTGTGTAATTATTTTAAAATCTGGTTGCACAACAATGAACTCTGCTTTTCATCTTAATCTCAAGGAGGAGAAGAGATTTCTGTGGTCTTGGTAAAATGCAATCCGCACCAGGCTTGGACTAGTCTGGCCACCCAGGTTTCCCTTTTCATATATCTGATATATGTGTTTTGACAAGTTATATTAAGTACAAAGCAGGCCACCAGAGCAGCATGTGGAGTTGATATAGACAGAGACAGAAAGGCAAATAACAGTATGAGGCACACTTATGAAGGCAATATTTGCCATAACTAAATGAGCCCCGTCTCTCCCCCCCTCAACATCATATTACCACATTTCAGCAAAACATACAATAAAATCAGTACTGACAGCTTTTGAAAGAGTATATTTTATCCAGGATTTACAGCTTCTGCATCCTAGTCCCCAGAATCAAGGTGGTTTAGACCTGTAATTGTTTATCTTGCTGTACCTTTTGTTTTAAAAGGCTCTGGTTAAAGTGAACTTTGGAGTCCCCCCCCCCGCCCAATTAATATCAGCTCGTATTTTGCTCATTCACTCTTTTGAAAGCTGAAACAGAAACTTCATAGGACAGGGAAAAAATCTGGCATGCACACCTGAGCTGATTGCCCTTTTCTTTCACAACCATCTTGAGTACATCATTGTCATCCTCCAGAGCACTCCTAAACAAGTTTTGGCAAAGGCAAAAACAAACAGTATTTTACAACATCTTTGGATGCACTTCCAAAATGCAAAACCAATTAATCAGTAGTCTCCAAGAGACTCAGCTAAATGTGGCTGCCTCTCTGACACTGATCTCTGCTTTGATGTGAAAAGAGAAAGCATGTGCACAAGCCCCCTAAAAGAGGTAATGAGTTTCAATTATTTATTTGTATGGAAGATGGGGGAGTAGAAGGTTAGCAGTAAGTACATAGTTAATCCTTCTCAGGCTCTCCCAACAGCAAGGGTTTTTAAGTCCCTGCTTTCCTGTGCTGTTTCTGTACAGGAGCCAATAGGCTGCTTTTTTAAGCTGTCATTGGGCCAAGTTCTTCACAAAATAGAATATACTTAAAGGACATGTATACTGTCAAACCTCAAATAAAGACTGTTATTTTTAAATATTCATTATCAACACTGGAGAGCTACTAGCTCAACATATAGGCTTTCCTCCCTTCTGTATTTAACTGTCAATGGTTTTCAAGTCAAGAGTGTATATTCTGAGCGTTAGCTAGTCATTAGCATCATATTCTCCAGACACAACATAATCATCCTAATAATTGATTGTAGTGAAGGTAGTCACTTGTAGCTCACACAATTCTCAGCCATGAACTTTGTCCTTTTTAGTTTATTATGCACGGGAAACATCTTGATGGTATAATCTATCTTCCTTGCAAATTTACATCAAAGGGCAACAAGCTACTATACTACTATACAAGCTACTAAACAAGCTATTGCTACTTCAAAATATACCACTTCTATGATGCTTTGTCTGAAAAGCATATTATTAAATGTGAAATTAGAATGCCTCCCTTGTGTACATATATATATGCCAGCCCATCTTAGCGTGTCCAAAACCGCTTCCACCTTTCCTAAGTAGGTTTCCCAGTAAGGGGTATGAATAATCACATCATCCAGGTATGCCGCTGCATAACTGGTATGGGGCCGTAGGAGCTTGACCATAAGTTGCTGGAAGGTGGCAGGTGCCCATGAAGTCCAAAAGGAAGAATATATTGAAACAGACCCTCTGGTGTAGAGAATGCCATCTTTTCTTTCGCATCTTTGGCAAGGGGAATCTGCCAGTATCCCTTTGTTAAATCAAGGGTGGTCAAAAAAAAATCAGGCATTGCCCAGGCTGTCAACTAACTCATCGATACGGGGTATGCATCAAATTTGGATATCTCATTCAGCCAGCGAAAGTCATTACAAAACTTAGTGGTGCTCTCGGGTTTGGGCACCAACAGAATCGGGCTTGACCACTGACTATGGGACTCTTCGATGACTCCCAGCTCCAACATCCTTTTTACCTCTGCCTTGATCTCCTCCCTTTTTGCTGCTGGGACCCGATAGGACCTTAAAGTTACCTTTGCCCCAGGGTCTGTGATAATGTGGTGATATGCTTCAGTGGTCCGGCCTGGTTTGGTTGAAAACACATCCTGGTATTGGTTGATCATCTCAATTACCTCCTTCTTCTGGTTTGGTGTCAGATCAGTGGATATCCCGATCTGCTCCTGCATGTTATTTTCCTCGGGGTGTCTTGGGCCACTACACATGCCTCTTGTTGGTGCCAAGGCTTTAAGAGGTTAATGTGATAAATTTGTTTTTGTTTCCGGTGTCCTGCCTGCCACACCTTGTAGGTTACTTCCCCCATGGGTTCAACCACCTCATAGGGCCCCTGCCATTGTGCCAAAAGCTTGCTTTCTGCCATGGGTACCAACACCATCACCCGATCCCCTGGTTGGAACTGTCGGACTTTTGCCTGGCGATTGTAATGGGTTCACTGGGCCTCCTGTGCCTTTTCCAAATGTTCCCGTACAATAGGGGTGACCCGGGCTCTCCGTTCTCGCATCTGCAACACATGGTCAATTACATTTCTCCCCTCATTGGGTTCCTCTTCCCAGATTTCTTTTGCAATATCTAGTATGCCACGGGGGTGGCATCCGTATAATAATTCAAAGGGGGAAAACCCAGTTGAGGAAAACCTCCCAGATTGCAAACATAAGGTAGGGTAGTAGGGTGTCCCAAGCCTTCCTGTCCCGACTTACCACTTTCCTTATCATTGCCTTGAGGGTTTGGTTAAACCTTTCTACCAGCCCATCGGTCTGTGGATGATACCCTGAGAACTTCAGTCTATGTATATGGAGCAGCATACAGAGGTCCTTCATTAGCTTTGACATAAATGGGGTACCTTGGTCTGTTAATATCTCCTTTGATAGCCCCACTTGGGCAAAGATCCCCACCAACTCTTTAGCTATCATTTTAGAGGCCATGTTCTTCAGGGGGACGGCTTCTGGGTAGCGAGTAGCATAATCCAGAACGACAAGCATATATTGATGGCCCCGGGCTGTCTTTTCCAGGGGTCCCACTAGGTCTATGGCTATTTGCTCGAAGGGGACCTCTATGATGGGAATGGGTACTAAAGGTGCCCTCAAGTGGGGACGGGGACTGTGCAGCTGACACTCCGGGCAGGACGCACAATACCTCCGCACTTCTTCATGTCCTCTGGGCCAGAAGAATCATCGCAGGACCTGTGCCAGGGTCTTCTCTACCCCCAAATGCCCCCCAAAAAGATTACTATGGGCCAGACGTAATACAGCATTCTGGTGTTTTTGAGGTACTAGGATCTGCTGTACCTTCTGCCCCTGTACTGGTGCAACCCAGTATAAGAGATTCTTCTTCATTATGAAGTAGGGTCCTGGTCCCTGGGTTTTCCCTTCCATGGGACCCCATCTATTTCCCCATCTCCTTCCTAATGTAGTCGTACCTTGGGTCTTCAGCCTGGTCCCGTCCAAAATTTCCTCTCCCAGGGCTAATCTGCCCGAGATCTAGGGGGCCAGACTCTGTTGCCTCTACTGGTTCAGAGGCGTTGGGGTGTGGGTCAGACTCGGGTGCTTCTCCCTCCTGGGTAGCCTCCTTTTCAGCTGCTCGGGTTTGCCTATCTACGAGAGTGACCCTCTGGCTTTGAGCCAGTATTTGGGTTCAAGGCCTTAGCTGCCCTTCTTTCCCTTTTCATCTTTCTACACTGTCTGGGTAATATCTGGGGATATTTCAGAGAAGGTTGGGGGTTGACAGTCTACTGTGGATGCCTCATTACTTTCAGGACTTCCCCCTTTCTCCAATTCCCCTACCAGGAGTAAGTCTCCAAACCCTGGGAAGTCCCTCCCTATGAGCACAGGGTATGGGAGTTTAGGGACTACACCTGCTGCTACCTCAGTAGTGTTCCCCTGAATCTCGATTTTTACAGGGATGGTGGGGTAATAACCAACTGTCCCATGGATACATGTTATCCCCGTACGCTTAGCCCACAGCAGCTAACTACACTTCATGAGCTTCCCTCAGACAAGCATGATAGTACTCCCCGAATCAACTAGTGCTGTGGTCTCTACTCCATTTAGCTTCACTGGTCTGGTGTAAATATGTGGGGTTAGTGAGACCCCCAAAAGGTGTCTTAGGGAGCATTGGTCTGCCCAGTTCCCCAGGTTACACTGCATAGGCTCTTCGGCATTGGGACACTGTGCAGCTATGTGCCCCCACTCCCCGCAGCGTAACATCTATATGGAGGCCTGGGAGTTCCCTGGTCTCTTGGTTTGGGCAATCTAACATCACAATCCTCTTTCCCCTCAGTGCTCCGACTCTTTGTGGATTCTAGTGGGCCTTCAGCCCCTCTCTTTTTCCTCCTGGTGGCCCAGTCACTTGTGCTCTAGGGCTTTGTGCTGCTAGTTTAACCCAGGGTGCTTCTTCCTTAACTGGTCGGGTCAGCTCCCTCGCTGTCCTTCGCCTTTCTACCAGCGCGACAACCTCAGCATAGGTGGAGGGTTTGTTCTGGCTTACCCAGGCATGAAGGTCTGGCGGTAGTCCTCTCATGTACTGGTCGATCATAAGAACCTCTAATATCGCCTCCAGACTCGGGGACTCAGTTCGTAACCACTTTCGTGCGAGATGGATGAGGTCATATAATTGAGACCACGGGCCCGCACTGCGGTTGTTACCCCAGATCTGGCAAGGATCTCTGCTTTCAGCTGGGGGTAGTCTGCCGCAGCCTCTTCAGGCAAATCATAGTAGGCCTTCTGGGCCTCCCCACACAGGAATGGAGCGAGGATGCCAGACCACTGTTCTCGGGGCCAAGCCTCCCGCAGGGCTGTCCTCCCAAAGGCCAGGAGGTATGCCTCTACATCATCCTCCTGTGTCATTTTCTGCAGCCAGTTGCTGGCCCACATGATCTGCATCCCATTATGGCTGCAGTTCAGCTCTGTAAGGGCCTTTACCTGGTTTACCATATCCCACAACATAGCCCAGTCTTGAGAAGCCTGGTCCATCAGCAGGCAATTAGTCTCTTGCTGCATCCGCACTGGCTCCTGTTGGGCGGCTGCCTGGACACGAGTAGCCTCCTGCTGGGCAGCTGTGGCTTGTATCAGTGCCTGCACTACCTCCTCCATTGTGGTGAAAAAAAAAAAAAATAGACCCTCTCCTTTTTTTTTTTTTTTTCCCCAAACACCCTCCTTCTTCCACTGCGCTGTGGACACCAGATCCCACTTCTAACACCAGTTGTGACAAAGTTCCTCCTCTACCTTGATGGGTCTTTTGCTTATTGGTGGATTTGCTCGCCTTAGAGCTTCACGGCAGCACTCAGCTTGGCTGTTTTTCTGTTAACCCACAGTCCAGGTTGACTCCTCCTGTGTCTGACCAGAAGTTGGAAGGATCTGGGGGGAACCCGGCCCTCCCTCTACTCTGGGTTCCAGTCCAGGAACCTGTGGAATGCAGCTGTCTAGAGTGTCTCCTGGAACAGCTGTGTGACAGCTACAACTCCCTGGGCTACTTCCCCATGGCCTCCTCCCAACACCTTCTTTATCCTTACCATAGGACCTTCCTCCTGGTGTCTGATAATAATTGTACACCTCAGTCCTCCAACAGTCTGCGTTCTCACTCTCAGCTCCTAGTGCATCTCGCTCCCAGCTCCTCACATGCACACCACAAATTGAAGTGAGCTCCTTTTTAAAACCCAGGTGCCCTGATTAGCCTGCCTTAATTGATTCTAGCAGCTTCTTGATTGGCTGCAGGTGTTCTAATCAGCCTGTCTGTCTTAATTGTCTCCAGAAGGTTCCAGAAGGTTCCTGAAGGTTCCTGGAACCTTCCCTGTTACCTTACCCAGGAAAAAAGGACCTACTTAGTCTGGGGCTAATATATCTGCCTTCTGTTACTCTCCTGTAGCCATCTGGCCCGACCCTGCCACAATACATACATACATGGGAGGCATTCTAATCCTAGGTTGAGATAGATAGATAGATAGATAGATAGGATATCTCAACCTAGGATTTTTTCAAACAGTGGGAAGCCTTTGTGTCATGAACAAAATAAGTGTACTCTTAGCAGACTGAACTAGTGCATCTTTGTATTGAAAGTAAGAGGAATCTACTATAGTTGTAAGGTAGATGCTTTGGGCCAAATTCCAACTAACTTAGTTGACTGGACAAATTTAAAGGCATTTCTCACTCTTAAATCATTTATTAGTTGTACTGTTTCTCTCCCTCTATCTCCCACTCTTTTGGTATGGGCATCTAGAGCGACAGATATATAGTGTGACTTTAAAGTTTTCAAGATGTGTAGCTCTAAAAGTTTTAAAGCCTGTTTGTGCTATCATAATTTTCACTACTCTTAAATGTAGACATCCAAAATTGCAAATACAAAGTACAAAAAAATCCAATGAAATATTTATAAATCAAGGAGAAGTTGTCAATGGCAACTGGCAGATAATTATAACCCTCTCCCTTCTCTCCAGCCCTAGACCACGTTTGGAGGACTTAGATGTGGACATCTTCTGTGCTAGTCAAGTTTTTATTTAATAGTTTATTTAATTTATTCACCTACTTATTTATTTATATGTAGCTCTATCATCACAGCAACTAGTCACTTATTTGCATACATATATGTGTGCATGTGTGTAATAAACATATTATATTACACAAACTCCACTCTACTCTCAATTAGGAGCATTTAAAACCATCGGGGCTTCATCCTTATTTACAGTAAGATCCATTTATATTGTTAAGGTATCTTTTGCATCCAGAGTGGTGTAAAGGGGGCTTAGTGTAACTGACAATCAGTCCCATTGCCTTTTGTCCAGAAATAAGAACCAAGAAGCAGAAAAGCCAACCATCAATCAAAAACTAAGGGAAATAAGAATATATTACCTCAAGGTCTGACCATACCTGGACTCAGGATTTGGGAGAGCATCAAGAAGCAGAGGACTCAATAGATTCATAGATTTTCAGGCCAGAAGGGACCATTATGATCATCTACAGGCCATAGGACTTCCCTGAATTAATTCCTGCTTCAAGTCTTACAGCTGTGGTTGAATAAACATGTATTATAGAAAAACATCTAATCTTGCTTAAAATAATTTTCAGTGATGGGGAATTCACTACAACCCCTGGTAGATTGCTCCAATGATGAATTACTTTCACAGTTAAAATTTTGAACCTTATTTCCAGTCTGAATTTATCTAAGCTTCAGCTTCCAAATTGGATCTTGTTATACCTTTGTCTGTTAGGTTAAAGAGCCCTCAATAATCAAATTTCTGTTCACCATATATGTATTTATAGACTGATCAAATCACCCTTAACTTTCTCTTTGATAAGTTAAATTGATTGATCTCCATAAGTCTATCACTATAAGGCATGTTTTCCACTTCTTTAATCCTTCTCATGGCTCTTTTCTGAACCCTGTCCAATTTTTCAATATCCTTCTTGAACTGTGGACACAGTATTCCAACAGCCAACCAGTGCCAAATACAGAGGTAATATAACCTCACTACTCCTATTCCCCAGTTTATGCATTCAAAGATCACATTAATCCTTTTGACCACAATGTCACACTGGAAGCTCATGCTTAGCTGATTATCCACCATGGCTCCCCTTCCTTCTTAGAGTCACTACTTCCCAAGATAAAGTCCCCCATCCTGTAAGTATGGCCTACATTCTTTGTTCCTATATGTATTCTTACATTTGGCTGTATTGAAACACATATTGTTTCCTGCACCCAGTTTCTCAAGAGATTCTGATTGCTCTATAGCAGTGACCATTCCTCTTTATTATTTACCACTCCCCCAATCTTTGTTGCTCTTGCAACTTTTATCAGTAATGAGTAATTCTATGGTTTTTTCCATCTCATTAATAAAAATGTTAAACAGAGGGTCAAGAACTGACCCCATGGGACCCCATGAGAAAAAATAGCCTCTCCACAATGATTCCCCACTTACAGTTACATTTTAAGACCTATCACAGAACAATTTTTTAATCCACTTAGTGTGTACTATCTTGATTTTGTATTGTTCTAGTTTAATTAATCAAGATGTTGTATGATACCAAGTTAAATGTCTGATAAAGGACTAAGTATATTACACCAACTGTATTCCTTTTATCAACTGAACTTGTAATCTCATCAAAAATGATATCATGTTAGCTTGACAAGACCTATTTTCCCTAAACCCATTTGATTGGCATTAATTATCCTCCTTTAATTCTTTATTAATTGAATCCCCATATCAGTCATTCCATTATTTTCCCCAGGATCAATGTCAGGATGACGGGCTCATAGTTACCTGGACCAACCCATTTACCCTTTTAAAATATTGACACATTAACTTTTTTCAAGTTCTATGCAACTTCCTCAGAGTTCCAAAACTTTCTGAAAATCAGCATTAATGGTCCAGAGAGCATTTTGGAAAATGGGATGATTGCAAAAAGGCAAATAGGGTGCCCATCTTTAAAAAAAGGGAAGAAGGGGAGTCCAGGGAACTAGTCAGCCTCACCTCTCTCCCTGGAAAAATCATGGAGCAGGTCATCAAGGAATCCATTTTGGAGGAGCACTTGGAGGAGAGGAAGGTGATCAGGAACAGTCAACATGGATTCACCAAGAGCAAGTCATGCCTGACCAACCTGATTGCCTTCTATGATGAGATAACTGGCTCTCTGGATAAGGGGAAAGTGGTGGACGTGATATACCTTGACGTTAGCAAAGCTTTTGATATGATCTCCCACAGTATTCTTGCCAGCAAGTTAAAAAAGTATGGAATGGATGAACAGACTATCAGGTGGATAGAAAGCTGGCTAGATCATCAGGCTCAATGGGCAGTGATCAACAGCTCGATGTCCAGTTGGCAACTGATATCAAGCGCAGTCCCCGGGGGTCAGTCCTGGGTCTGGTTTTGTTCAACATCTTCATTAATGATCTTGATGATGGGATGGATTGCACCCTCAGCGAGTTCATGGATGACACTAAACTGGGGGCAGGAAGTAGATATGCTGGATGCTAGGGATAGGGTCCAGAGTGACCTAGACAAATTGGAAAATTGGGCCAAAAGAAATCTGATGAAGTTCAACAAGGACAAGTGCAGAGTCCTGCACTTAGGACGGAAGAATCCCATTCACTGGTACAGGCTGGGAACTGACTGACTAAGCAGCAGTTCCTCAGAAAAGGACCTGAAGAGTAAAGCGGACAAGAAGCTGGATATAAGTCAACAGTGCACTCTTGTTGCCAAGAAGGCCAATGGCATATTGGGCTGCATTAGTAGGAGCATTGCCAGCAGATCAAGGGAAGTGACTATTCCCCTCTATTCGGCATTGGTGAGGCTACACCTGGAGAATTGCGTCCAGTTTTGGGCCCTGTGGTAGGGCAGGGGTAAACCCATTTAAGGCCCTGCCAAAATGCTGGCTGCAGCCTGTTCTCTGGCCAGATTGCCAGGGGTAGATACACAGGTATTCAGCAAGGAGCCCAGCTGCAAGCCCTAATGAGGGCTGGCTCAGAGGAACATATTGAGCTAAGCGCTGACAGCTGGGCTGAGGCAAGAGAGGGCCATAAAAGCCCTGGGCAAACCTCAGTGGGGAGGCTGGCCTGGGAGGAGACAGGAGGGTGGTATTGCTGTCTCCTTACCAAAGAAGGAAGCCCCAAAAGCCCAGAGACCCTGGGGAGGGTCTATGGGCCACTAGCTGTTGGGGGATCTGGGAACTACATGAACACTGTAAATAAAGGTTTCAGAGTAGCAGCTGTGTTAGTCTGTGTTCGCAAAAAGAAAAAGAGTACTTGTGGCACCTTAGAGACTAACAAATTTATTAGAGCATAAGCTTTCGTAAGCTACAGCTCACTTCATCGGATGCATTTGGTGGAAAACACAGAGGGGAGATTGATATACACACACTGAGAACATGAAACAATGGGTTTCACCCCACACACTGTAAGGAGAGTGATCACTTAAGATAAGCCATCACCAGCAGCAGTGCGGGGGGGGGGGGGAAAGGAGGAAAACCTTTCATGGTGATAAGCAAGGTAGGCTATTTCCAGCAGTAAACAAGAATATCTGAGGAACAGTGGGGGGTGGGGTGGGGTGGGGTGGGGGGGGAGAAATAACATGGGGAAATAGTTTTACTTTGGGTAATGACTCATCCATTCCCAGTCTCTATTCAAGCCCAAGTTAATTGTATCCAGTTTGCAAATTAATTCCAATTCAGCAGTCTCTCGTTGGAGTCTGTTTTTGAAGTTTTTTTGTTGAAGGATAGCCACCCTCAGGTCTGTAATCGAGTGACCGGAGAGATTGAAGTGTTCTCCAACTGGTTTTTGAATGTTATAATTCTTGACGTCTCATTTGTGTCCATTTATTCTTTTACGTAGAGACTGTCCAGTTTGACCAATGTACATGGCAGAGGGGCATTGCTGGCACATGATGGCATATATCACATTGGTAGATGCGCAGGTGAACGAGCCTCTGATAGTGTGGCTGATGTGATTAGGCCCTATGATGGTGTCCCCTGAATAGATATGTGGACAGAGTTGGCAACGGGCTTTGTTGCAAGGATAGGTTCCTGCGTTAGTGGTTCTGTTGTGTGGTGTATGTGGTTGCTGGTGAGTATTTGCTTCAGGTTGGGGGGCTGTCTGTAAGCAAAGACTTGCCGGTCTCCCAAGATCTGTGAGAGTGATGGGTCGTCCTTCAGGATAGGTTGTAGATCCTTGATGATGCGTTGGAGAGGTTTTAGTTGGGGGCTGAAGGTGATGGCCAATGGCGTTGTGTTATTTTCTTTGTTGGGCCTGTCCTGTAGTAGGTGACTTCTGGGTACTCTTCTGGCTCTGTCAATCTGTTTCTTCACTTCAGCAGGTGGGTATTGTAGTTGTAGGAATGCATGATAGACACAAATGATGCATTATGGACACAAATGAGACATCAAGAATTATAACATTCAAAAACCAGTTGGAGAACACTTCAATCTCTCCGGTCACTCGATTACAGACCTGAGGGTGGCTATCCTTCAACAAAAAAGCTTCAAAAACAGACTCCAACGAGAGATTGCTTAATTGGAATTAATTTGCAAACTGGATACAATTAACTTGGGCTTGAATAGAGACTGGGAATGGATGAGTCATTATACAAAGTAAAACTATTTCCCCATATTATTTCTCCCCCCCCCACTCCACCCCCCACTGTTCCTCAGATATTCTTGTTTACTGCTGGAAATAGCCTACCTTGCTTGTCACCATGAAAGGTTTTCCTCCTCCCCCCCCCCCCGCTGCTGGTGATGGCTTATCTTAAGTGATCACTCTCCTTACAGTGTGTGGGGCGAAACCCATTGTTTCATGTTCTCTGTGTGTGTATATCAATCTCCCCTCTGTGTTTTCCACCAAATGCATCCGATGAAGTGAGCTATAGCTCACGAAAGCTTATGCTCAAATAAGTTTGTTAGTCTCTAAGGTGCCACAAGTACTCCTTTTCTTTTTACTGTAAATAAAGACACTTGGGTGATCCAGCAAAAGAAGGCGTGGAAGATTCTTTATTATACCAGTCTAAACACAGGGCGTAGGCTCAAGAGGGAGAAAGCCTCTGGGGATCCTGTGACAGGCCCCCACTACAGAAAGGATGTGGACAAATTGGAAACAGTCCAGTGGAGAGCAAATAAAATTATTACCGGGCTGGGGGACATGGCTTATGAGGAGAGGCTGAGGGAACAGAGGCTGAGGGAACAGATTATTTAGTCTGCAGAAGAGAAGAGTGGGGGTGGGGGGGCAGGATTGATAGTAGCTTTCAACTACCTGAAGACGGGTTCCAAAGAGGATGGAGCTAGGCTGTTTTCAATGGTTGCAGATGACAGAACAAGGAGCAATGGTCTCAAGTTGCAGTGGGGAAGGTCTAGATTGGATATTAGGGAAAACTATTTCACTAGGAGGGTGGTGAAGCACTGGAATGGGTTACCTAGGGAGGTTGTGGAATCTCCATCCTTAGAGGTTTTTAAGGCCCAGCTTGACAGAGCCCTGGCTAGGATGATTTAGTTGGGGTTGGTCCTGGTTTGAGCAGGGGGTTGGACTAGATGAGCTCCTGAGGTCTCTTCCAACCCTAATCTATGATTTTGGTTAGCTATTTAAAAACTCTTAGATGCGGATATATCTGACTTTAGTAGCTGCTGTTTAACATCATCCATAGTTACTGTTGGAGTGAAAATATTACATTATATAATATGAATACATCTTTTTTCTGAAATACAGAACAGATTATATTTATAGAATTCTGCCCTATAAATACCATTGCTAGGATTGCTTTTATTTTTGATGCACTTAAATTCCTTTTCATTGTCTTTAATTCTTCTTGCCATAGATTTCTCCTTGTCAATTTGCTTCTCTTAAATTTTTTTTGACAGTTCCTATCTTCTGATTTATAATTACTATCAACTTTCCTTCCCCCCCCCACATCCATCTATCTAGATATATGAGAAAAAAAGGGATGTTGATAGTAATGAATATAAATCAGAAGCTTAGAAGTATAGAAAAATTTAGATAGCTAGATAATCTGCTTTCAGTTCCATTCTAAGGCTGATTTTTTTAACCTGTGTAGCCTTCTTTCTTGACAGTAGGATTGTAGGTTTTGAGGAATCTAGTAAAATGTTCTTAAGCAGTTTACAATTATCATTCACATTTTTCTGTTTAAATTCTCTCCCCCAGCTGATTCTGTTCATTGTTGTTTTCAATTTTGTGAAATTAACTTTTTTTAAATCACCATGTATCGATATTACTGAGAAATATTATTATTGAGAATATTATTGGTCTTCCTGGACTGTTTCCATCAGACACCAATAGCAAATTTATCCTAATGAGTTTTAACTGCCATGGTGGCACATTGCTTTATCAGATAGCTGCATCATAGAGCAGTCACAGCTTTAAAGATGACCACTAAGGCCTTGAATTGTACCAGTAATGATAGTAAACCACTGAAGGTGTTATGTGATCACAGAAACTTTGCTTCACACAGGAGATGAGAAACTACCTTCTGCACTCGTTGGAGACTCTGGAGAGATGTCAAGGCAGAGCTATGAGAAGAACACTTTGCAGTAACCAAGCCAGAAGATAACAAAGACCTCTATGACCATTACAAGTTTCCCTAGTGGAGAGGTTGCAGACTTCTGACTAGTCATAAAAGATGAAAGGCCACTAGTCCCATTCTTACTTCCTGACAATCCAAGACCAAAACTTGATCCATTAGGAACCTGGGCTGCAAAACTGCTTGAGGTAAAGGGGCATGCATCTATCACTGATCTGAAGACAATGCCTTCATCCTTCCCTCTAAATAATTACTCTGCCAGTTAGTACAATTTTATGGTATTTAGGTGAAATCACAGCCACATCACTTTTATCCAAATACCCATCTTAGTCAAGCAAATGGAGAACAATGAGACTAGAATTTAGGTTCAATGAAAAAGTGAATGAAATCGGGTGCATGACAATGATAGCCCCACATCCAAAATGCCTTCCAGTTCCCTTAGTGGCTTTACAGACACATTCAATAAGAGAGATCACTAAATGGGACTCTGCATGGAAAGGCCCTTGGAGAGTATGATGGGGCGTCTGCCCCACACTGGCCCATCAGAGGTTAAAAGAAGCCCTAGGGAAGCTGTGCTGGAGGCAGCCAGTTGGAAAGGGGCTGAGAGGAGCAGCCAATCATGGCCCAGTAGGCTCATATAAAAAGGGCTGACTGGAGCTTGAGGGGAGATGACCAGGCTCCTAGCAGTAGGAAAGAGCGTCAAGAGCTGGGACAGAGCAGTGCTGTAAGCAGGGACCAGGGGAGCTAGAGAGAGCTCCAGGCTGGCTGCTAGGGCCTGCAGGCGGACACCCTGAGGTAAGGGCAGAACAGGGTGCTGAAGCCGCATGGGAAATGGCCCTGGGACAATGAACTGCAATCTCCACTGAGGGAGTGGCAGGACAGAGATTGCAGGTCCCCCGGAAGGGGGTAAACACAGAGCGCGGCACAGGTGGAGGCCAGTGTCACTGAAGAGGACGCCACAGTCCTGGGAGTGGTGTGGGGCCTGAACAAAGGTGACGGTGGCAACGCACCACCACAGGAGGGCACCCTGGTGAGCAGAGCTAATTTCCATGACAGCCAGCAGGAGGCACCTCAGTGGTGAGTGCCAGCTCATCACAGAGAGGAAGAAGAGCTGCCTAGAAATAATGCCAATTTTAATCTGAGAACAAGGAACAAATTAGCTGAAAATCTACTTTATTCTCCTTAGCAGGATCCCACCGTGGATCCTGTCAGCAACACCTTGTATTCTGTGTTATCAAACACTAATGACAGATGGAAGAGTGTCATTATGCACTCTTGGTTCAACCCTAGGAGACAATTAAGCACTGAACCTCTGATGCCAGTGGAGTCTAGGTTGCTATACTCGGGTCTGAACAAAGAAAACTGTGGAAGTCAGCATAGCTGGGGTTGGCCCTTACCCACAACCTGCACACTTTTTATAAAAACCTCCCTCTCTATGAAGTAACTGTGGCAACTATTACACATTGCACTTACACATTAGGCACTTAACACAGAGATATGGTGATAGTGTGTTCAGAATTATTAGCCTCCTATTAATAAATCTCAAGTGATCTGTAAACCATGCAAATCAAATATGCCTGTATCTTCTGAGTACGTATAGCTTTGCTAAACTGATGGATGTATTACTTCTACCCCCAAACATAAGTATGAAAGATTCTGAAACTTGTGCTCTTTCTTGAGGATACACTGCCACATCAATTATTTTTGCATAGTATAATTCTTACAAGATGGTCAGAGGACCATTCACAGCTGGTGAATCTATTTTCCAGTAGCAACTTCTGGGTTTCTTATTATTTCTTTCTTAATTATTATTATTATTATTATCATTATTACTTTCTTATACCAGGAGGAGAAACTCTGGTGAATCTTGGGGATTGCACTGAATGATGAGATTTTAAAAAAGAGAGTAGGAACCTGGAGGGCTAGAGGAGTTGCATTGTTCATCTTGTACTTGGAAAAAGATATGTCTGGAAATGACAGAACTCTGCATAAAGGAATTTTACAGATAGGTTAGTAGTTTACGGATTCCATAACACTATTCCTGTGGGGACGAAGGATGTGATGATATATATCTCTTACATCATTACAGTTTAAAATTCTATCCAAGGCACCCTAAAGCATGTTGTATTTTGCCACTAGTGGTAAAGTTGGTTTGAGAAATATGGTCACCTAATGTTGTGCAAGATCCCTGTACCCATCTCTCTTTTATTAGCTCTTAACATGTTAGCTGGAATCTTTGACAGCTCTTTAGTCCTTGGTCACTGAAGACACCTGAAAGACAGAGTCAATTCTCTAGGACTGGCAGTGAAACTAACTTCTACATGTTCCTCTAGACCTTTAGATTCTTTTTTCTCCTTTGGGAGTCTTATATAAAAAAAGTACATTTTCTAATTCCATTTAGTCTTTTTTCAGTGGATTCCTTGTCAATTTAATTAATTCACTCCTCCACCCTTGTCAAGCAAATGGATAGAATGTATGCTGTACATTAGATATTTCCCTGATGATACCAATAGTGTTTTGTTAACTGATAAACAGGTTAAAAGTTTGATCTGATCAACAATTAAGTACTTTGAAATGACAGAAAGAAAACTGGTCTGTATACATTATCGGCTAGCTGAATTCTTTTGCGTTCACATTCATGAATGATACAATTCAATAATTTATAGTTTTAAGCACAGAAATTACAAATATTCAGGAATTATAAATATTATTCTTGTGTAAAGAATAAGGAAAAGGTCAGGTAGGACTAAATTTGTCAATATCACCATTTTCTTCATTAAAAATTTATTTAAAACACACTTTTTTATATAAGTAGTATTCATTTATCCCCAATAAATATATTTAAGTGACTGTCTAGCACAATAATCCTCTAGCTTTTTACTTTTGTCACAGTGTATAGTGTTTCACAGTGTGAACAGTAGTAATGATCACGTGTTTGTATGAGTAGATTCATTTTGGCAAGCCTTGTTAGTTGACAGGTATGTAATACACTTGCCTTGCGGCTTTGGGACCAGGTTTCAAATACAGACTTCACTGAAGTGACTGAAAATCATTCAGCTTTCATAACTGTATCAAGTGACAAGTAATGTGAATTCAGTCAGTATGTGTGTGGGACCTGATGTGCACTAGCCAGTCAAAAATACTTCCCTTATTCAGTCACACTGCTATCTCTGACCATCAGAAAGAAGACACTTAGGGCAAGGGATTAAGGCCAGCAACACAAATCTATCGTTCTAAATATATTCATATATTTCCAACAAGACATGTATGTGCCCAGCAGCTTTTTCCTTGGCTTTTGTAGTCTGTGTCCACTAAAGGAACTCAAGTTCCTCCAATGTACAATACTGGCCCTGTACTAATTGTCAACATAACTGCCAAAAGCAGCATTTCTATCAAATTGATGTTGACTCAGACATGAACTTGTCCTGATCCAGTTACTCTGTAATGCTCCTGGACACCTCTAGCTGATAATGTTATTTTTATTGCTCTGCAAAGAGTGCCAAATGTTGGCATCTCATTCCTGCTTGTCATTATCATGATATCACACATTACAGTCAGAAAAGAAACAAGATTTCATTATAATCCCTATTATAACGCACAAAGATCATGTCAGTCACTTGTGTTCTAGTGACTAGAGCAGGGGAATAGAAGTTAGGATTTGGGATGGGGGGAGGTGGGTATCTCTAAGTCTGTCAGTGACTCCCTGAATAACGCTGGGCAAGTTATTTAACAGATCTTTGTGCATCAGTTAATCCAGGGGCATATAATGATAATAATCCTTCTTACCAACCTCCTGGGGACCTTGTGAAGCACATCTGACTACAATTTGTGACAAGAGGTACACATTCAAAATATTAATTACTAAATAATAAAATAATTCTAAGAAATTTAAGAGTGTTTGTCCTTTTCTCAAAGTATTGTCCTGCAGATAAAAGAGTCTCTTATGGAAGGAATATCTTCCATCTTTGATATATTTAAAAAAAGAAAAATCACAGTTTATTGGCTAACACAATCAGAAAAAAACCCAGGCCAGATTGCTGCTAGCTCTAATATGGCCACACGGAAGCAATGACTACCGAAGACTGAAACACACAGAGAGGGGGAGCCCTGATCACACCGGCCAATGAGGAGAGGAGCTGTGGGCCAGGCTGCTTACCCAGTCCAAAGGGAGGTGGTGGACCGCCACTCTGCCCTAAGCAGAGAGTGAGCTGTGCTCCTCCTCCCACTGACCCCTTACTTTTATAAAAAGAAAAGGAGTACTTGTGGCACCTTAGAGACTAACAAATTTATTAGAGCATAAGCTTTCGTGAGCTACAGCTCACTTCATCGGATGCATTTGGTGGAAAAAACATAGGGGAGATTTATATACATACACAGAGAACATGAAACAATGGGTTTATCATACACACTGTAAGGAGAGTGATCATTTAAGATAAGCCATCACCAGCAGCGGGGGGGGGGGAGGAGGAAAACCTTTCATGGTGACAAGCAAGGTAGGCTAATTCCAGCAGTTAGCAAGAATATCTGAGGAACAGTGGGGGGTGGGGTGGGGTGGGAGAAATAACATGGGGAAATAGTTTTACTTTGTGTAATGACTCATCCATTCCCAGTCTCTATTCAAGCCTAAATTAATTGTATCCAGTTTGCAAATTAATTCCAATTCAGCAGTCTCTCGTTGGAGTCTGTTTTTGAAGCTTTTTTGTTGAAGGATAGCCACTCTTAGGTCTGTAATCGAGTGACCAGAGAGATTGAAGTGTTCTCCGACTGGTTTTAGAATGTTATAATTCTTGACGTCTGAATTGTGTCCATTCATTCTTTTACGTAGAGACTGTCCAGTTTGGCCAATGTACATGGCAGAGGGGCATTGCTGGCACATGATGGCATATATCACATTGGTAGATGCGCAGGTGAATGAGCCTCTGATAGTGTGGCTGATGTGATTAGGCCCTATGATGGTGTCCCCTGAATAGATATGTGGACAGAGTTGGCAATGGGCTTTGTTGCAAGGATAGGTTCCTGGGTTAGTGGTTCTGTTGTGTGGTGTGTGGTTGCTGGTGAGTATTTGCTTCAGATTGGGGGGGCTATCTGTAAGCAAGGACTGGCCTGTCTCCCAAGATCTGTGAGAGTGATGGGTTGTCCTTCAGGATAGGTTGTAGATCCTTGCTGATGCGTTGGAGAGGTTTTAGTTGGGGGCTGAAGGTGATGGCTAGTGGCGTTGTGTTATTTTCTTTGTTGGGCCTGTCCTGTAGTAGGTGACTTCTGGGTACTCTTCTGGCTCTGTCAATCTGTTTCTTCACTTCAGCAGGTGGGTATTGTAGTTGTAGGAATGCATGATAGAGATTTTGTAGGTGTTTGTCTCTGTCTGAGGGGTTGGAGCAAATGCGGTTATATCGCAGAGCTTGGCTGTAGACAATGGATCGAGTGGTATGATCTGGATGAAAGCTGGAGGCATGTAGGTAGGAACAGCGGTCAGTAGGTTTCCGATATAGGTGGTGTTTATGTGACCATCGCTTATTAGCACCGTAGTGTCCAGGAAGTGGATCTCTTGTGTGGACTGGTCCAGGCTGAGGTTGATGGTGGGATGGAAACTGTTGAAATCATGGTGGAATTCCTCAAGAAAATAACAGAACGCCACTAGCCATCACCTTCAGCCCCCAATTAAAACCTCTCCAACGCATCATCAAGGATCTACAACCTATCCTGAAGGACGACCCATCACTCTCACAGATCTTGGGAGACAGACTAGTCCTTGCTTACAGACAGCCCCCCAATCTGAAGCAAATACTCACCAGCAACCACACACCACACAACAGAACCACTAACCCAGGAACCTATCCTTGCAACAAAGCCCGTTGCCAACTCTGTCCACATGTCTATTCAGGGGATACCATCATAGGGCCTAATCACATCAGCCACACTATCAGAGGCTCGTTCACCTGCGCATCTACCAATGTGATATATGCCATCATGTGCCAGCAATGCCCCTCTGCCATGTACATTGGTCAAACTGGACAGTCTCTACGTAAAAGAATGAATGGACACAAATCAGATGTCAAGAATTATAACATTCAAAAACCAGTTGGAGAACACTTCAATCTCTCTGGTCACTCGATTACAGACCTAAGAGTGGCTATCCCTCAACAAAAAAGCTTCAAAAACAGACTCCAACAAGAGACTGCTGAATTGGAATTAATTTGCAAACTGGATACAATTAATTTAGGCTTGAATAGAGACTGGGAATGGATGAGTCATTACACAAATTACCCCACCCCCACTGTTCCTCAGATATTCTTGTTAACTGCTGGAATTAGCCTACCTTGCTTGTCACCATGAAAGGTTTTTCTCCTTTCCCCACACTGCTGCTGGTGATGGCTTATCTTAAGTGATCACTCTCCTTACAGTGTGTATGATAAACCCATTGTTTCATGTTCTCTGTGTGTGTATATAAATCTCCCCTCTGTTTTTTCCACCAAATGCATCCGATGAAGTGAGCTGTAGCTCACGAAAGCTTATGCTCTAATAAATTTGTTAGTCTCTAAGGTGCCATAAGTACTCCTTTTCTTTTTGCGAATACAGACTAACACGGCTGCTACTCTGAAACCTTACTTTTATAGTTACACACGGTGCAGAGTAAAGACTCCCCTTGATCACAGCTGTGACCCTTTAAGCTGCACTTGCATCTCTGAGCCCTACTTCTCCCCTCTTTTTCCCATCTCTCGTCACATATACGTGCTTCAAATTGTTTTTCCCAGATGCATTTTTCTCCATTTGCATGTTCACAAATTGAATCCTACATTGTTTTTGGGTTTTTTAATCCTGCCCATGACTCTAATTTCTCTAAATCAGATTGTATTATTTCATTGTCCTCTGTGTTTTTTGCAACTCCTGCCAATTTACCACTTGTGTATGGGGGGCTTAAACCAGACTAAGTTTAGTTAACCAGGTTTGAAAATATTTGTGTTCACATGATGCAATTCACAATAGCACACTAACTCTGAATGTATTGCAAACTTTGGAATCCTCTTTCAAAGTGAACTAAGTTTAATGTGAACTGGGTTAGTTTGGTCTCTTGTTTGTGTGCCCACAAAACTAATGCATGGTACTTTGGTGTAGCTGCTATCCCATACTGCTTTGTAGGTGACAAGAAAAGGAGGGCTTGTGGCACCTTAGAGACTAAAAAATATATTTGAGCATAAGCTTTCATGAGCTACAACTCACTTCATCATACTGACGTATCTGTTTACCTGTCTGCCCTCGACTACTCTGGTATCAAATTGACCGGATGTCCCTTCCCTGTTTAAAAATTGGCACAGGGCCAGAATTTGTCCATTTGCTCCTGGGTTCAGATACATCAGCATTGCTGCAACATTACTCCAGAAGTCTCAAGCAGCTTCTCAGAGCTGCACTAAGACCATGAATCTCATCACCATCTGTGGGAAAGATTCAGTGCAGGAAGCTCTTGTGGCCAGCCACTGGAATAAAAAAAAGTTATTCAGAGATGCTGCTAAGTAGATGACTGTGAGGGACCACAAACAGGAGGCCAAACAGTGCAGGATAAAGAACAAACAGCTCAAGAGGACTTACATTCAAACCAGGGTGCCAGGAAAAAGTCTGGAGAGTGGAAATGTGACTTGTCCATTTTCTGAGGAGCTGGACAGGATTTTGATCAATGACACCACCCAGTTCACAAAGGTTATGCACCCTAATGCCTGCTGTGTTTTTCCTCCTCTCCCATTAGAGATGACCAGCAAGACCCATCAGAGGATGAGCACAAGGAGGCCAGTGAAAAGATGTCCCCAGAATTTTAGGATCTTCTTGGGACTCAGGACCCTGACATCAGCCTCATAGAAGGTGAGCCCTGCTTTGCAGCAACCGAGCCCACTTCCCAGTGAGAAATCCAAACTGGGACTGAGGAGGCAGATCCTCTTGAGGGAACCTCAGCATATAAAAATCTATCTTTAGCATTTTATTACTATTATTGAACTATAGTGCCTTGCTAGCTTCTCTTCTGTGTGCCCCATGGCTGCAACCATTTTAGAAGGATGTGAGCTAGGAGCCCTTCTAAGTTTCCAGCCCTCATCTCCTTCCTCCCTCAGGCCACATTGTCCATCCTCTCCCTGCACGTTTCCAAATGGCAAGATGCTCCAGCTAGGCAATCAATCAGTATCTCATGCTGAAGCTCTGAGTATCTATAGTTTTCAAGCCCCGCCATGAAGGGTACATGCCTATCTCCCATGTGTTAGCACCTGCACATTTTCAGGCCTGAGATTTAAAGGAAGAGGCATCCCTGACAGGATTGTTCTGAGAGACAGGATGGGTGAAGTAATATATTTTATTGGACCAACTTCTGTCGGTAAGAGAGAGAGAGAGAGACACTGAGCTACACAGAGCTTTTCTTCAGGTCTGGGAAACATACTCAGAGTGTCACAGCTAAATACAAGATCAAATAAATAGTTTAGTATAAGTAGTTACCACATACTCGAAGGGACCAGTCAAGGTGAAGTGGCCCATTAATACCCTTGTAATCATAGGACAAAAAGGGGGATTAGTGGGTTAAAGATTGTTGTAATAAGCCATAAACCCAGGGTCTTTATTAAGGCCATGATTTTTAGCGTCTAGCAAAGTTATGAGTTTAAGCTCCCAGGCTCATCTTTTGACAGTGTTGTGGAGGTTTCCTTTGAGGATGAGGACTGATAGGTCAGATATAGAGTGATCATTTTGTGAAAAGTGCTCACCCACAAGGGATAGGGTGTCTTTGTCTTTTATCATTTTCCTGTGTGAGTTCATTTGAGAGTGTAGTGATTTTCTAGTTTCATCCATGTAGTTGTTATTGGGGCATTCAGTGCACTGGATGAGGTACACTACATGTTGTGATAGGCATGTGTAGGACCCATGGACCTTGAAAGGTATGTTTTGTGGGGGGGAGGTGTTGATCATTGTAGCAGTAGAGATATGTCTGCAGGTTTTGCATCTGTTGTTCTGGCAGCGCCTGGTGCTGCTTTGAGTCAGTGTATCCTAGCTTGTGGGCAGCTTACTTCTGAAGGTGATCTTGGAGCAGCTGGGGAGTAGTTTGAAGATCAGAAGAGGGGGTTCAGGAAAGATTTTTTTCAGGATGGTGTCCCCATTGAATATGGATTGTAGCAGGGGCATGCACGAGGGAGCAGGATCATGGGTCCTCCCAATAATTGGCAGGGCCCAGAACTCCTCCAGTCCCAGGGCCACAGTGGGAGGAGGAGGAGCTATTTGCTCCTGCTATAGCCCCAGGGTCAGAGGAGCTATCCCCCACTTCTTTGCCTATAACAAACCCTGACTATAATGGCCAAATGGCTTGGATCCTAAGGGGTTCATTATAGCGAGGGTGTAATGTATTTCCTCATAACCTCATCAGTTAAATTTCAATTCCTACACACACCTCTGGTTTGTAGTTGTTCGATCATAACCATACGAGTTTCAGTGTGGGGTGGTAGGTGATAAGTTGGTGTGTGTGGCCGGAGCTGGTTTTATTTCTGTATTGAAACTGGTTCTCCCAATGTATTTGGATGGCCCATTCCATGAGATGATCCACTTCTCTGGTGGAGTGTCCTTTTTTGGTGAAGGCAGTTTTGAGTGTGTTAATGTGTATATCTCAGACTTTCTTCTTGGAGCATAGTCTGTGGTATCTGAGTGCCTGACTGGCTGTAGATAACAGATTTCTTGGTGTGTTTGGGATGGTTAGTGGCTCCATCAAGGTAGATGTGGTGATCCATGAGTTTCTTCTTTATGGTTGTTTCTAGGGTTCAATTGCTGAAGCTGAATGTGGTTTCCAGAAAGTTGATGCTTGTGTGGGAGTGTTCCAGAGACAGTTTAATTATCACCAACAGAAGCTGGCCCAATAAAAGATATTACGTCACCCACCTTGTCTCTCATAGACTCATTGATTTTAAGGCCAGAACAGACCATCATGATCATCTAGTCTGACCTCCTGCACATTGCAGGCCATAGAACCTCACCCACCCACTCCTGTAATAGCTTCATAATCTCTGGCTGAGTTACTGAAGTCCTCAAATCATGATTTAGGTACACAAGAACAGCCATACTGGGTCAGATCAATGATCCATCTAGCCCAGGACCCTGTCTTCCAACAAAAACAAACAAGGAGTGCTTGTGGCACCTGAGAGAATAACAGATTTATTTGGGCATAAGCATACTCCTTGTTCTTTTTGCTGATACAGACTAACACAGCTACCACTCTGAAACCTGTCTTCCAACAGTGGCCAATGCCAGGTGCTTCAGAGGGAATGAACAGAATAGGCAATCATCATATGATCCATCCCGTCATCATTCCCAGTTTCTGACAAACACAGACTAGAGACACTCAGAGCATGGTGTTGCATCCCTGCCCATTCTGTCTAGTAGCCATTGATGGACCTATCCTCCATGAACTTATCTAGTTCTTTTTTTAACCCTATTGTAGTCTTGGCCTTCACAAAGAGTTGCACAGGTTGACTGTATGTTGTGTTAAGTACTTCCTTTTGTTTGTCTTAAACCTGTTGCCTATTAATTTCATTGGGTGACCTCTAGTTCTTCTGTTATGTGGAGGAGTAAACAACATTTCCTCATTCCTTTCTCCACACCAGTCAAGATTTAATACACCTCTATCATTTTCTCCCCCTTAGTCATCTCTTTTCCAAACTAAAAAGTCCCAGTGTTTTTAATCTCTCCTCAAATGGACACTGTTCCAGACCCCTGATCATTTTGTTGCCCTTATCTGTACCTTTTTCAATTCAAATATTTTTTTTTTTATATGGACAACCAGATCTCCATGCAGTATTCAGGATGTGAGAGTACTATGGATTCATAAAGAGACATTATGATATTTTCTGTCTTATTTCTATCCCTTTCCTAATGATTCCTAACATTCTGTTTGCTGCTGCACATTGAGCATCTGTTGCAAATGTTGGAAACCTTCACCTAATTGCAAGCCTAATCTTGTGGATGGCCAATTTTTTATCTATTTGTTCTTCTGTACACGTTAATGCTTAATTTAAAGACTTCAGTTGCAGAGAATCCACCTTTTACACTACTTTAAACCTGCAAGTGACCAAGCCCCATGCTGCAGAGGAAGGTGAAAACAACCCCAGGATCTCTGTAAATCTGAGCCAGGGGTAAATTCCTTCCTGAAGTCAAATACTGGAATCAGTTAGACCCTGAGCATGTGGCAAGACCCTCCACCCACACACCTGGGAAATAATTTTCTGTACTAACTCAGAGGCTTCCTGTGACAAAGCTCTGTCCTTGCCTCCGTGGGTCCCGCATTTCCTGGCAGATTTCGCTAGCCTCAGAGGCTCACTGTGACCCTCCTCGTAACCCTTCTCTCTCTAGAGACAAGGGTCACAGTCTACCAGCCATTTTCATTATAAGCCAGCGAGGGAGGTGAGGAGAAGTTATCCTTCCTTGCACAGTCTCTGTTGTCTCCCAGTGTCAGTGATTAATCAGGGGGCAAAGGGGGGAGCCCAGGCCCACCCTCTACTCCAGGCTCCAGCCCAGGGACCCTAATAGTATCAGCTATGGTAGCTGGCCTTTTAGAAACATGACAAGTACAATTCCCTGAGCCACTTCACCACAGCAGCCCCCCACTTCACCCTTACCTCAGGGCCTCCTTCCTTGTGCCTGATATGGTGTGTACTACTCAGTCTCTCCAACAGCACAACTTCCTCCCACAGCTCCTGACATGCACACCCACCTGACTGACTGGGAGGCTTTAACTAGTTTCAGCCAGTCCCTGATTGGCTTCAGGTGTCCCAATCAACCTAGCATTCTCCTTCCTTCTGGAAAGTTCTTAATTGGCCCCAGGTATCTTAATTGACCTGGAGCAGCTGCCATTTCACTTAACCTGGTACCAGGGATTTGTTTAGCCTGGAGTGAATCTCTCTCTCTCTCTCTCTCCCTCCCCCCCCCACAACTCTCCCATAGCCTTCTAGCTTGGAGTGAGGTGGGAAGCTGCTACTCCTGCTGCTAGGCCCTAAGCTCTCCCTGCTGCTCCCCTGGCTGGGCCAGACACCCCCACCCCTGTTCTCTGCTACCTGGTTGCTGGACCCCCCACTCTGGGGGCTGCTACTGCTCCAACTGCAGCCCCGAGGCGGGGGGGGGGCTGCTAGCCCACTCCCCAGAGAGGAGGAGTGAGGGACCTCAGCCACTGCTGTTGTGGACACCACCACCACCACCTGAGAGGGGTCCTTTCTGCCTGCTTGGACCACCACCTGGAGTTCCTGGAGCTGCTGCTGCTGCTGTGGAGTCTGTTGCCTGGAGCTGCTGGAGCCCGAGGAGGAGAAGAAGAAGACCATCTGCCAGTGGGGGAACACCTAGAGACTTTGCAGACCACCGTGGAGGGGGCCCTAAGACTGAGTAATTTTCAAACTGTGCTCTTGTGGTGGGGGTTTTGACTGTGTTTGTAGGGACACAGGGGGTGTGGCGTGGAGCTGCCCCCTGATTCATCTGTGTGTCCCCCCCAACCCCCACCACTACTACCACCACCGATGCCCCCTCCACCACCCCCGCTGGCTGTATACCATCTGCCTCATCTCCTACCTCTGGACTCAGCTGTTTGCTTGGCTTACCATGCCCTATTTCCACCCTTTGGGCCAGAAGCAGCAGCCAGCTTAAAAAGACTTGTGCAAGCTCAGATGGGTGCACGTGCCCCTCCCGGACTGCCTACTCCCCAGCTTGCCCTTTACTACCTGCCCCATTTGCCACTTGTAGCCTTGCCTCCCCTTTTGCCCCAGCCCCCCTTACTAGCTTCAATTTGTTTGCCTGCCCCGCCCATTTCCTTCTGCAGCCTTTGTTTGTTTGCCCCGCCCCAGCCTCTGAAGCTAGCCCCTTGGTTTCCCTGTTCTATCCCCAGACCGCTTAGCCCCTCACTCCATGTGCCCGTGTCCATGCCACCTCCCATGCGCTTGTGAAACTCCCCATTTTAGTTTCAACCCTTTTCACTGCACCCCAAATGTTGTTGTATCCCCTCCTCCCCTAGTGCACCAAGAGAAGCTGGACTTCCACCTTGTGTCAGTGACTGACCCCTAACCCCTGATTGCCCCCCGTCCAGCCCACCTCTTTTGGCGCCCTCCTCCCCTGCCTGCAGCCTAGCGGGGAGGAGTGGTCGACCTGCTTCCCCTCTCCCCTCCTCCTTCTGGTGTCTCCCCTTCCCTCCCTACTCATGATGGCGGGGGATGAGATGGGTAGGACCCCTCCAGCAGCCCTAGCTGCCCCTCCCCCACCTGCCCCTCCGTCACCCCCCCAAGCTTCTACCTCCGCTGCCGAACCATCTGCCACCGCCCCCGCTGGGGCACCAGCAGCGACGGGCACCGGGGTGACCTCCACTGCTGCCACGTCTCTCACCCCCTCAGATTCGGGGGGAGCCCCCTCAGCCGGCGGGAAGGGCCAAGGGAAGAAGAAGGGGAAGGGCCCCACTAAGAAGACCAGGCCCTCCATGGCAGGGGCTGCCCCCAATTCCCAGGCCCCACCACAGGCTGGGGCATCCCTCCCCACTGTTCCCTCCACCAGTTCTGCGGGTGTCCCTCCCCTGGTCCCCAGGGCGTATGCCCAGGTGGCGGCAGCCCCCCCCCGCCTGCCGCTACGTCATCTCTCCTGCTCACCGCCTCCACTACCATCTCTAGCGGCCGGGGCCCCTTTCCCACCATGACCAGGAAGCACGGCGTCCGTTGCCTCCTGGTGCCCGCCTCGCCCCACGTGGAGACCTATGTGCGGGTGTTGGCGAGGGTGGTGGGGCCCACGGCCATTGTGGCAGCCTCCAAAATGTATGGCAAGGTCGTCTTTTTCTTAACATCGGAGGCCGCCGCCCAGGAGGCAGTGGAAAAGGGCCTGGCGGTAGGGGGCGTGTTTGTCCCCTTAGAGCCGCTAGAGGACCTGGGCGTCCACCTGGTCCTGACCTCTGTCCCTCCCTTTCTTCCCAATGCCGCCCTGTTACCCGCCCTCTCTACCTTGGGGAAGCCCATCTCTGTCATCAGCCCTCTCCCGTTGGGCTGCAAAGACCCCGCCCTCCGTCACGTCCTCTTGTTCCGCCGGCAAGTGCAGCTTCAACTGCCACTGACGGCGCGTGATGGAGTGGCGCTGGAGGGGTCATTCCTAGTCCCCTACCAGGGGGCCCGTTACCGGGTGCATTATTCCACAGGGGAGGCCCGGTGCTACCTCTGCTGGGCGATGGGGCACGTCCGGAGGGACTGCCCCTTGGCCCGGCAAGGAGGGGCATCCGGGACCCCCAAGGCCCAGCAGGGCACCGGCCCTGTCATTGCTGCCTGGCGCCTGAAACCACCCCTCCTCCTTCCCAGTCCACCATTGCTCCCGCTCGGGCCCAAGGGGCACCTCCCCAACTATGCCCAGACGAGCGGGAGAGCCCCGCCCCCGCTGTTTGCAATCTGGCAGGGCCTGTGGAGGAGGGTGCGGCAGGGACACTGCCGGGCATGGGAGAGGCCCACCCCAAGGGGAATCTTCCCTCCCTTGTGCCGCCCCACTGTTACCCCCTCGAGTCCCTGAGCCATCGCTTCTGCCCCCTGACACAACCCCTGCTAGCCAGCCCCTGGATGATGCCATGGAGGGCTGGGCCCTAGTCCAGGGGAAGCAGGGCAAGCGGAAGGCTCGAGCTCCGCTCCTCCCATCTGATGCGGAGGCCCCCCGGAAGACCAGGAAGGGGGGCACTGATGCCGAGCCTTCCGCTCTACCCATGGGTGTGTTCCATCCACTAGAGCCGGCTGGGGAAGACGTGGCAGCACTGGAAGGCAGTATCTCCCCTCCATGGGAGTCCCTCTCCTCCAAGACCCCCGAGGCACCATCTGAAACCCCAGTGTGCCCCGAAGTAACCGTCACGTCAGGTGCCGGTGGGGAGAATCCCGGGGTAGCGGAAAACAATTTCCCGTTTATATATCAGGAGATCGAGGCCCTGGGTCTGACCCCGGTCACCCAGGGGGAGGACGATCCTATGCCAGTGGGCCTCGATCTGGGCGACTTCACTCCAGCCCCCCTTTCCCCATGTTCCCTCCCCCTAACCGTTGTTTCTGCTCCCACCTCCGAGGAGCCCATGGACGTCTTCTAGAAACTCCCGCAACTCCTCTCGCAGTGCATGGGGAGTTGGGGTTATGGTCTGGTTACTCCCCGACGGGGCCCTTGGTAAAGCCCCGTGGCCCATCGAGACGGGCAGACAGGGTGCGGACCCCCGACGGGGCTCCTGATGGGTTGACCTGAATGTTGGGGCGATAGGGGGTGACGGAGGGAGGATAGCAGCCCCTGGTGGGTCGGGACAGGTAAACGCAAAGGCCACACCCTGGGAGTCATCTGTTGGACAGGGGAAGGAGACAGTCCCAGGAGTGGCAATAATATCTCGGGAGGTGGGCGGGATAAGGGCAGGGGCAGGGGTAGAGGTGAGAGTCTGTGTCGGGAGAGTGCTCTCACTGATGCCGGGCGCAAGCTCTCTGGTGGATTTGGCAGCCACGGCATCAGGAGGTGGACTTTCTTCTGTAGGGTCCTCTCCCGGGAAGGAGGTCGAATGCTCCACACCAGCGAGGGATGCCCCTGGTGGCTTAGGTTCCAGCTGCGTGGCACTGGCCGTCGCCTCAACTGGCTCGGCGGCTCTCAGCGGGGTGCCCTCTGCAGCCGGGTTGATGGAGGAGTCCAGGGGCTCCTCGGAGGTGGGAGCAGAAGCAACGGTTAGGGGGAGGGAACATGGGGAAAGGGGGGCTGGAGTGAAGTCACCCAGATCGAGGCCCACTGGCATAGGATCGTCCTCCCCCTGGGTGACCGGGATCAGACCCAGGGCCTCGATCTCCTGATATATAAACGGGAAATTGTTTACCGCTACCCCGGGATTCTCCCCACCGGCACCTGACGTGACGGTTACTTCGGGCACACTGGGGTTTCAGATGGTGCCTTGGGGGTCTTGGAGGAGAGGGACTCCCATGGAGGGGAGATACTGCCTTCCAGTGCTGCCACGTCTTCCCCAGCCGGCTCTAGTGGATGGAACACACCCATGGGTAGAGCGGAAGGCTCGGCATCAGTGCCCCCCTTCCTGGTCTTCCGGGGGGCCTCCGCATCAGATGGGAGGAGCGGAGCTCGAGCCTTCCACTTGCCCTGCTTCCCCTGGACTAGGGCCCAGCCCTCCATGGCATCACCAGGGGCTGGCTAGCAGGGGTTGTATCAGGGGGCAGAAGCGATGGCTCAGGGACTCGAGGGGGTAACGGTGGGGCGGCACAAGGGAGGGAAGATTCCCCTTGGGGCGGGCCTCTCCCATGCCCGGCAGTGTCCCTGCCGCACCCTCCTCCACAGGCCCTGCCAGATTGCAAACAGCGGGGGCGGGGCTCTCCCGCTCGTCTGGGCACAGTTGGGGAGGTGCCCCTTGGGCCCGAGCGGGAGCAATGGTGGACTGGGAAGGAGGAGGGGTGGTTTCAGGCGCCAGGCAGCAATGACAGGGCCGGTGCCCTGCTGGGCCTTGGGGGTCCCGGATGCCCCTCCTTGCCGGGCCAAGGGGCAGTCCCTCCGGACGTGCCCCATCGCCCGGCAGAGGTAGCACCGGGCCTCCCCTGTGGAATAATGCACCCGGTAACGGGCCCCCTGGTAGGGGACTAGGAATGACCCCTCCAGCGCCACTCCATCACGCGCCGTCAGTGGCAGTTGAAGCTGCACTTGCCGGCGGAACAAGAGGACGTGACGGAGGGCGGGGTCTTTGCAGCCCAACGGGAGAGGGCTGATGACAGAGATGGGCTTCCCCAAGGTAGAGAGGGCGGGTAACAGGGCGGCATTGGGAAGAAAGGGAGGGACAGAGGTCAGGACCAGGTGGACGCCCAGGTCCTCTAGCGGCTCTAAGGGGACAAACACGCCCCTTACCGCCAGGCCCTTTTCCACTGCCTCCTGGGCGGCGGCCTCCGATGTTAAGAAAAAGACGACCTTGCCATACATTTTGGAGGCCGCCACAATGGCCGTGGGCCCCACCACCCTCGCCAACACCCGCACATAGGTCTCCATGTGGGGCGAGGCGGGCACCTGGAGGCAACGGACGCCGTGCTTCCTGGTCATGGTGGGAAAGGGGCCCCGGCCACTACAGATGGTAGTGGAGGCGGTGAGCAGGAGAGATGACGTAGCGGCAGGCGGGGGGGGGCTGCCGCCACCTGGGCATACGCCCTGGGGACCAGGGGAGGGACACCCGCAGAACTGGTGGAGGGAACAGTGGGGAGGGATGCCCCAGCCTGTGGTGGGGCCTGGGAATTGGGGGCAGCCCCCAATGTTGCTCCCGCAACAAAGTCCAGCTTGCCCTCCAGCGATGGGGGGACTTTAATCAAATCCTCCGGGCCGCAAGGGCCTTCATGGGGGAGGGTAAAAGGACCGGGAGGCAGGGCGCCGCGGCCTACCAGCGGGTCCTCCACTTCCGTGACTCCTTACTCACCTACGGAGTGGGTCACGGACTGCTGTTCGGCCCACCGGGAGCCGCGAGCGTCCCTACTGGCGAGGATCCCCCCCAGCCCTCCTCATGGCACCCTTTACCATTGCAACATTGAACACCCGTGGCTGTAGGATGGGTCTCCGCAGGTCCCAGGTGCTCTCCTTCCTTCAGGAGGGGAGGTACTCTGTGGTTTTCCTGCAGGAGACCCACACGGATCCGACCGCCGAACACAGCTGGCGGCTGGATTGGGGGGACAGGGTCTACTTTAGCCACCTCACAGTTCGTACGGCTGGAGTGGCGACCCTGTTCTCCCCCGACCTACGGCCCGAGGTGCTGGGGGTCACCGAGGCTGTGCCGGGTCGCCTGCTGCACCTCCGGGTCTGCATGGAGGGGCTCATAGTCAACCTCGTCAACATCTATGCCCCAGCAGCGAGCCCGGAGCGGCTGCAATTCTATCAGCAGGCGTCCGCCTTCCTCGGCACCTTGGATCCTCAGGAGTGCCTGGTCCTGGGAGGGGACTTTAACATCACCCTTGAGGAGCGGGACCGCTCGGGGACCGAGCAGAGCCTGGCCGCCGTCGCCATCCTCCAGGAGATAGTCGAACACCACTCCCTGGTGGACGTCTGGCGCGACCACCACCCGGATGACACTTCCACGTTCACCTTTGTCCGGGTGGAGGCCCATCGGTCGCGCCACTCCCGGTTGGACCGCATTTATTTATCACGCTTTCATCTTTCACGAGCCCACTCCTCCACCATCCGGCTGGCCCCATTTTCTGACCATCATATAGCCACCGTGACAGCCTCCCTCTGCGCGGAGAGGCCGGGGCCGGCCTATTGGCATTTTAACAACAGCTTGCTGGAGGATGCGGGCTTCGTGGCGTCCTTCTGGGAGTTCTGGCTGGCCTGGCGAGGGCAGTGGCATGCCTTTCCCTCGGCGCGGCGGTGGTGGGACCTAGCGAAGGTGCACGTCCGGCTCTTCTGCCGTGACTACACCCGGGGTGCCAGCCAACGGAGGGATGCGGCGATAGAGCAGTTGGAATGGGAGGTCTTAGAGCTGGAGAGGCGTCTGGCCGCCAGCCCCGAGGATCCACCCCTCTGCGGAGCATGCCGGGAGAGGCGGGAGGAGCTCCGGACCCTCACGGACCATTGGGCCCGGGGTGCCTTTGTTCAATCCCGCATCCGTCTCCTTCGGGAGATGGATCGCGGCTCCCGCTTCTTCTACGCCCTGGAGAAAAAGAGGGGGGCTAAGAAACATATCATCTGCCTACTGGCAGAAGATGGCACCACCCTCATGGATCCGGTGGAGATGTGCGGGAGGGCGAGAGCCTTCTACGCAAGCCTATTCTCCCCGGATCCGACCGATCCTAATGCTTGCAGAGTACTTTGGGAGGAGCTGCCGACGGTCAGCGCGGGCGACCGAGACCGGCTAGAGCTGCCGCTCACTCTGGCCGAGTTCTCGGAAGCCCTCCGTCGCATGCCCACCAATAAATCTCCGGGCATGGACGGGCTGACCGTGGAGTTCTACCGCATGTTCTGGGACGTCCTGGGCCCAGACCTAGTCACTGTCTGGGCCGAGTCTTTGCAGAGCGGGGTCCTTCCTCTTTCGTGCAGGCGAGTCGTGCTCGCCTTATTGCCGAAGAAGGGGGACCTCCGCGATTTACGAAATTGGCGTCCCGTCTCGCTCCTCAGCACGGACTACAAAGTCATGGCAAAAGCCATCTCGCTGCGGCTAGGGTCCATGCTGGCGGACGTGGTCCACCCAGACCAGACCTACGCCGTCCCGGGCCGCAGCATCTTCGACAACCTATATCTGGTCCGGGACCTATTGGAACTTGGGTGTAGGGATTGTCTGTCGTTCGCCCTCCTGTCCTTAGATCAGGAGAAGGCGTTAGACAGGGTGGATCATGGGTATCTCCTGAGCACTCTACAGGCGTTTAGCTTCGGACCCAGGTTTGTGAATTTTCTCCGGGTGCTGTACGCTTCCGCAGAGTGTCTGGTCAGGCTCAACTGGACCCTGACCGAACCGGTCAGCTTCGGGCGAGGAGTACGTCAGGGATACCCCCTCTCAGGCCAGCTGTACGCTCTGGCGATCGAGCCCTTCCTCTGTCTCCTCCGAAGGAGGTTAATAGGGTTGGTGCTGCGGGAGCCAGAGCTGCGGCTGGTCCTGTCGGCGTACGCTGATGACGTGCTCCTCGTGGTCCAGGACCCGGGCGACTTGGCGCGGGTGGAGGCTTGCCATGCCATCTATTCGGCAGCCTCCTCTGCGCGGGTCAACTGGGTCAAGAGCTCTGGCTTGGTAGTAGGGGACTGGCAGCAGGCGAGCTCCCTCCCACCCATGCTTCAGGTCATCCAGTGGAGCACGGGTCCGCTGCTCTATCTGGGCATTTACCTTTCTGCCACGCATCCCTCTCTGCCGGAGAACTGGAAGAATTTAGAGGGCGGGGTGATAGAGCGGCTCCGGAAATGGACTGGACTACTCCGGTGCCTCTCCCTTCGAGGGAGAGCGCTAGTGCTTAATCAACTAGTCCTGTCCATGCTCTGGTACCGGCTCAACACCCTGGTCCCGGCCCCGGCTTTCCTGGCCAACCTTCGGACATCAATTCTGGAGTTCTTTTGGTCAGGACTGCACTGGGTCCCTGCAGGGGTTCTCCATCTACCTCTGGAGGAGGGAGGGCACGACCCAAAATGTCTGCTTACTCAGGTCCATGTCTTCCGCCTCCAGACCCTGCAGAGGCTCCTTTATGGTGCAGGTAGTCCGGCGTGGAGCATACTGGCGCACGCCTTCCTGCGCCGCTTCCGAGGGCTCCGATACAATCGGCAGCTCCTTTATCTCCATCCGAGAGGTCTTCCGCGAGACCTCTCTGGGCTGCCGGTCTTCTACCAGGACCTCCTCCGGACCTGGAAACTCTTTACAACGACCAGGTCCGTGGTGGCCACCGAGCGGGCAGATCTCCTCGTGGAGCCCCTGCTACACAACCCCCAGCTCCGTGTGCAGGTGGCGGAGTCCCGCTCGGTGCGCCAGAGTTTGGTCCTGGCAGAGGTCACAAGAGTCGGAGACCTCCTGGACTATGACCGGGGAGACTGGCTGGATCCCCTGACGCTCGCTCAGCGCATGGGGCTTTCCAGACCTTGTACTCCCCGGCGCATACTTCAGGAGGTGAAGGCCGCTTTGCCGCCCGCTGCTTGGGTTTATCTCGACCGTGTCCTGCACGAGGGCACGCCCCGCCCACCCCTTACCCCATGCCCGCCGGATCTTTTAATTGGACCCCTGCCCCGTGGACCCAACCGACCCCTTCACCCCTTCACTGGAAGCCGACTGCACGAGATGCAGCCGGTCTTCTTTCAAACCGCGCCAAGAAAACATCTCTACATGCTCGTGCTCCACACCCTTCACGCCCGCACCCTCGTGTCCCGCCCCGATACAAAATGGCGGGACCTCCTGCCACCTTTGGAGGGTGAGGAGCCCCGGTGGGCCAGCCAATATTCCACCTTAGACCCAAGGCCCGCCGGGGATGTCAGTTGGCGGCTCCTTCACGGAGCCGTGAGCACGGGTGTGTACTTGGCGCGGTTCACTTCAATCCCAGACACCTGCCCCTTTTGCTGCGTGAAGGATACCCTGGCACATGTATACCTGGAGTGTGCCAGGCTGCAGCCCCTATTCCGGCTCCTCACCAATATTTTATTACGTTTTTGGTTGCACTACTCCCCTCACCTTCTCATTTATGCACTCCCTATCCGTGGCCCCACAAAGTCACAGGATCTCCTGGTCAGCCTCCTCCTGGCCCTAGCAAAAACGGCCATCTATAAAACCAGAGTGAGGAGGTTGGCCGATGGAGTCTCCAGTGACTGTGGGGCCTATTTCCGATCCCCGGTCCGTTCACGTATCCGGGCAGAGTTCCTCTGGGTGGCGTCCTCTGACTCCCTTGACGCCTTTGAGGAGCAGTGGGCGCTGTCCGGGGTTCTCTGCTCGGTGTCCCCATCCGGCTCCCTTCGTTTGACCCTTTGACCATACTCCTGTCCCTGTTATTTCATTAGTTGTCCCCCAGAATTTTTTGGGTATCTAGGTCCTGTGGATCCCCCTTTTAGGCTGGGGGGGATCCTTTAGCAGTGGACGGGCTTCGCCCGCCCACTTCCCGGATCCCAATAAGACTACTTTTCTATAGCCATCTGGCCTTTCCCCATCACACTCCCTATCTAGTGTACCATCACTGGCCGTTGGAGATATTTGCTGCTAGCAAATCGATGAAGTGAGCTGTAGCTCACGAAAGCTTATGCTCTAATAAATTTGTTAGTCTCCAAGGTGCCACAAGTACGGCTTTTCTTTTTGCAAATACAGACTAACACGGCTGCTACTCTGAAACTTGCTGCTAGCAGTCACAGATCAGTTACATGCTGTTGTAGGCAGTCTCACTGTAGGCATACCACCCCCTCCATAAATTTATCAAGCTCAGTCTTGAAGCCAGTTAGTTTTTTCCTCCCACTGCTCTACTTGAAAGGCTATTAGGAACTTCACTCCTCTGTTGATTAGAAACCCTGGTCTAATTTCAAGCATAAACTTGTTGATGGCCAGTTTATATCCATTTATTTTTGTGACCACAAAAACAGTATTGGATATACTGGAAATACAGTATCCAATATTGTCCTGGATGTTTCTATTTTGTATTTGATGCCTTTGTAGCTGCTCAAGTCACTGAGCAAGTCTCTGCCACTCCCACCCATCATTAAGGCTTTCTCATTTTGCACAAAATTGGTGAGAGTAAAGGAGAAAGCCTTAATGATGGGTGTGACGCTGCTCCAGGAACCACTCCTCTAGTATCAGTTGCTTGGTTTCCTCTTCTTCTTGTTCATCCTTGTCCTGCTTCCCTGCTGAAGCTGCTGATGCTGCTGGAGTAGCTGCTGCCACATCATTGTCTGAGTGGTGCAGCAGGTGAAGGCCAAAACTGAATTTCTCTGGCTTTGCATGCTGAAGTATAGTCGAAGCAGCTTTTGTATATTTGCGGTTGCCAGCATAGCAGTACAGAGCCTTGTTGGGCCTGTGCTGGCCAGCAGGTCCAATTAGAAAATGATGCTAGCCTGCCCAGAAAGGACGTATGGGGTGGAGACAGTGCAAACATGAGATTTTTAAAAATTTGAACCCACCTGGCTTCCACTATGCATTCCATAATGCATTTCGAGAAAAATCCCAGAATGCACATTGCTCAGCAGTGAAGCAAAGGACCCTGGGATATCCTCCGAGAATGTCACATGTATAGCATGCAGCAAGCTCCTGCTGTGGGTACACAATGAAGTGAAGTGAAAGAGGCACAGCTGTCCTGTGTACACGCTGCTAGTACAGTGTATGTAGTGCAAACTGAATAAGGCATGTCAAATCAATCTGGTTTAACCCTTCCATCTAGACACACCCTGTGTCTTATATATTGTTTAGTTTCATTAGTTTTCTGCTTATTCAATCTTCCAGGTCATTCACGATGATGTTAAATAAGATGAGTACTGAACAGAACCTCTCTGATAGTTCTTAGATACCTGCCCGACCAATTACACTGCTGTTTGTTATCCATTGCCTTTTAGACAGTCTTCCATCCACATGACAAATGTTATGGTCAAGTTATTTTGATACAATACTATAACATGAGAATAATCTGGATATAAAATAAGTTTCACATAATAAACTTAATTTACATAGTCTTTGTGTTTTGTTTCTCCTGTACCTGTTTGCTAGCTGCTAAGAGCCAAATTTTATATGGAAAGTAAAGTAAAGTAAATGTGGGTTAAATGCCTAAGTCACTTAGGTCCTAGTGGGATTTTCAAAAGCACCTATCTACAACTTTTGGTACCTAAATATCTTTGTGATCAGGGCCTATGTGTATATATTGTTTTACATGCTGCACCATATAATACTAGAAAATCTAGAATGACTGTGGATCTTCGTTTTACTGACTTTTATTATTGTGCTTTCTTGGCTTAATCATCATTAGATAAAGAGTTAAATTGATGACATGTAAATTATTATTAGCGGCACTACTGGCAAAGCTTCTGAACTAATTCTAGATAATGCAGAGTTGTTCAGAGACATATTTTTGATCAAATTACAGTTGGAAAATAAAAACACCGTACCATATGAAAAAACATTTTAGGTGTCTGTAGGATAGTCAACAGCCATTTGCATGACTTTGCAACAGCCATTTGCATGACTAGTCCAGGCCATGACTTTCGGAGACATTAGGCAATGCAGGCCTTCTTTGGGTAGGATGGAAGCTAGAAAACTAGAAAGAGCAGCAGAGACCTATGTGTGTTCATCAGCCTTAGTATATAATCCCTTTTATATTAATTACAATAGTCCTGACTCTTCTCCACTGTGAAATCATTACAGAATGTTCTTGTGCTTCCATGAGAACCAGTAGTGCTACTGAACCCCTGCTTAAACATGACACTTCATTCCAAAACCTCAGCTGGTATAAATCAGTGGAACTCCCTTAAACTCAGTGGAATAATGTTAATTAACACCAGCTGAAGATTTGGATCTTCATCCCAGTACAACTATTCTGTTCTTGCCAGCCAATAATCTTGTATTTCATATTGGGACTGAGCAAATGTTAGGACCCTGAGAATTTAGTAGCCCTATTCTAGAGTAGGCTAATGTGAAATATTAAATAGTCATAGGCCTCAACTATGCCACCCTCTGATATCTGGATCCAGAGTGTGTGGTTTGGGTCAATCCCCAAGTTAAAAAAAGTTTAGAACTACAGCTCTATATTCATTCCACTAGAACTGTGGTTTTCATCAAATGCTCTTTATAAGATGCACCAAATACAACAGATCTTTGTTTGGGTTCGTATATACATTTCATGTCCGTCAGCAGATCGCTTTCTGTCAGTGTAGAGGAGGGAATTGAAGAGAGAAAAAGGGACAATCCAGAATGAGACAGTATGGACAAAGGACCAAATTCATCCCTAGTATAACTCTGCTGAAGGAAATACAAATATACAAGAGATATATCTGGCCCAGAATAAACACCTCTGTTTCTGAGTCCTCCAGACCATATAGTTTAAACTAGGGCCAAGACCTAAATGATCTAATCTATTTAACCATTTCCTCTGTTACCATCACTATGACTATTAAGCACCAAATACAAAAATTAAGAGAATTGTTGCAATGGTCTCAAGTTGCAGTGGGGGGAGTCTAGGTTTGGAGAAGCACTGGAATGGGTTGCCTACGGAGGTGGTGGAATCTCCATTCTTAGAGGTTTTTAAGGCCCAGCTTGACAAAGCCCTGGTTTGGATGATTTAGTTGGGTTGGTCCTGCTTTGAGCAGGGGGTTGGACTAGATGACCTCCTGAGGTCTCTTCCAACCCAAATCTTCTATGATTCTCTGTCAGAATACTATATCCTCCATTTTTCTCCAGGCTAGGCTGTATATTTATGAATTACTCTTGTGGAAAGTATATTTAACAGTTGCAAGTGCTGATTTGGGGGGTGGGGCGAAAGCAATGTGCACTCAAGTTTTTGAGACAATGGATAGAGATAACAAACTGTCAGAATTCATCTAAGCTTACATTAACAGTTGCACATTAATACCAATGAAGGAAACTCAGCTGTTTTTTGAAGTTTCCTTAAATATTTACTGACCCATAGTGTCCCTTTTTCATTCTGTTGTTGTGGTGCACCATAACACAAGCCAAAATAACTAACTTTTCCTGTCTTTTCATTATCTCACTCTTAATATGTAATCACAAAGTCAGTAAGGAGATTCATAACAATAAGTCTTTGTAGGATCAGGGCCTTGATTTTTACTCAGAGTTCCAGAATTCCCCACTCAATGCTCCTTGCCACTTATCCTTATGTCCCTGGACCAATCAGAAAAGGCAAAAAAGGAAGCATTGATTCACAGGTATGCTCTCTTCTTTGTTGACAGCATGTACACCAGCACTGTAGGCTGCATGAGGCTGATATCCTCATCTGCTTCCAATCCCCTACTGATCTGAGCCTTATCTCTACTTCCTAATTCTGAGCTCTTTTGTGCATCTCAGTTTAATTTCACTAAAACATCTTTAATCACTTTTTCTTGTTTTAAAGATCATTCTAGGTACAGACCTGACAACACATAAGGTAAGGTCAGTTCATTTCATCCTGGCGCCCATGTCAATAAACAAGGTAATGGACTGGTGATCTTAAAGTCTGGTGGAGTGAGGAGTCTAGGCCACAGTGCAGACAATATGCAGTTGAAGACATTTTCTTTGTTCTTTATATTTTGCAGGGTTTTGTTAAACAGTACGGATCTGATTAAATCAATAATTTGAATAATTTTGCAGAACTAATGCAGATTTATACAGGAAAGTATCCCAAAGATTTAATATAGGCTCTTTATTACCAGCAGTCCATTTCAGAAACAGGACATTTAAAAAAATAGCTATCACTTAAATCAAGAATCAATTAGAAACATTAGTAAAAAGAACCCTGTCAACTTCCATTAGACCTAAAATGAGCAGTTTAATTTCCATTAAGCATGCAATTGTTAATCACTGTTTTTATCAAGAACATAAAAAACAGGGTCTTTAATTTCCTTCAAATATATTAAAAACTATCATTGTTAACAAACTACAAGTGGCCCTGCCCTTACCAAATGAAGAAAGGGAAAGGAATTAATTGCTCAGTCACCTCCAGTTCACAAACTGAGGAGAACCACTGGTGGAGACTGGAGTAAGCTAATTGGTAATTATTGTAATTTTGTCCTGGGTAACAGAGCCTGGCCCCACTAAAGCTTGCATTGATCTAAATTCAGGATTGAGGCCTAAGGAATGTGTAATACTGTCAAGAACATTCTGAAATCATTCTTTATAATAGAGAGATATAAAGTAAAACTTGAACCAAAGCAATTACTGCTGAAGAATTAATAGGGGCAGCACAAACTTCCCACTCCCTAAAAAGATCATCACTGAAATATTGGAGTGACCGACCAACCAACTAACCTAGCTAGGAGCCGGTAGCATGCTAGCAGAGGTGCTGGAACAATTTTTATAGCGGGGGTGCTGAGAAAAATTTTCTCTAAGGAAAATTAATGGAGTTCTGTACTTCAGTAGCTCCTACCAGCTAATGGATCTGCCTGCATCTAGCAGAAGATAGGACAATGTTGGCGGGGGGAGGGGGGGGATAGGTATTAGCTTTCTCCCTACCTTGAGGGGCAGCTGCTGCTTAAAACTCCATTTGCACGAGAAATGACTGAGGGAGAGCTATATGTATTGTTTCACCAGGAACACACCTGAGACAACTTACTCTTAGTGAAAGGTTATAACAGGGGTAGGCTGGGGAGGGAGAGCATCAGCCTGAGCAGGCTTGAGATAATTTGTATTAGCAAGGTCTGCTCTATTGAGAGATTAGGTAGGAGTTAGGAAAGTCTTTGAGATTAAAATAAATGTATTCTAAATAAGCCAATGTAATGGGAGAGCTCCCACAACAAGAAGCAAATCCTTCCTGTAGCAAACAGCCTAAGTAAATGTGCTATGCTTTGGGGAGTATGAGGAAGTCACCCCGTTGCCTCAGTGCTGTAGTGGTCTTGCAGCTAATGCTTCCCTTGTTGCATTGAGGGGTTGAGTTAGTGGATTTGTGTAGTGATAAATCCACAAACTTTCTCCTTCTCTAAAAGCTATCTGTGCTCTGTAGCATGCAGAAGACGTAGAACCCCTGTGTATGCATTCAATATTTCCTGCCTTCCTTGTGGCCAGTAAAACCAGACTTTTATTGTGCAGCATGCAACAGCCTTCACTGTAGCAAAAAGTTTAGGTGCTGGTTTCCACTGAATGTTTTATGGTGGGCATAAAAGAAGGAAAAATGAGTACGTTCTGGTATCAAGAGTCAAGGTGCCCCCGTGGGTTTCTGCTATAAACTTCCACTTCTGGAGGCTTAGGTTCAAATTCTGGCTAAAGGTAAAAGTATTAATTGACTTGGTAGCTTGATCTTACAGTCCCCAGGAAGGCACACCCCAAATCACCCTAGAATTGGGAACAAATACAAATCTCTAGTCAAAAAAGATCCAGGACTAGTAGAGAGGGCTGCTGCAGATCAGAAATCGGTATAATTAGCAGAAGCTTGCATAGCACAAGCTCCTTTTATCAGCCCTTCCCCTCAGTGCAAACTATAATCTATTCTGCTGCCTGGTCATCTTAGATTGCACTGTCTTTATGAAAGGCCCAATCATTACCAGAATAGGCCAACCAATGAAGTGGCAGGCATTAAAGTAGAGTTCTACAAATAATTTGGCATCTAAAACATTTTAACCCTATCTAATATTGTACTGTTCCCATTTCGCTTATACCCCTTTCATTATGAATACCATATGGCATCCCAATGCTCTGTCTCTAAAACTCATGTCAATGCCAATTTGTGGGTATTATAAAATACAGGGGATGTGTAAGAATCAATTCAACCAGTGCTATTCTCCTTTTTCAAGATTCATTGTGTCAACTCAGCTTCCAATAGCCTACCTTGAAGCCCAAAGATAATTTTTGAATATAGTCCTGCTGCCCCCACACTTCTTCCAATGTAGAGTTAAGCACAACCAGCATTTCTTTGCTTTATGAGTGTTTCCATGCCACAAGGAGAAACCCACCCCCCAATGTCACTAATATTTTCATGAGCATATGAACATTTGCAAGTTTGATCCAGGAGGAGGTTCACGCTTTATGTCTCTGCATTTCATAACAGAACCTTTCACCTCTGGGCAAAATAGTGGTTTATTGGGTTGTTGGTTGGTTTTTTTTGTTTGTTTGTTTGGTTCCTTGGTTTTGTGAATCTGCTCTAGGCAGTAATTAGGGGTGGGTGAATTGTAAAAGTTTAGGTCTAGGTGAAAAGTGAAAAAATCTGGCCATTAATCTAAAATATCTGAAATGTGTGAGAGGCCCCAACATATAGCATCCTAACCCAAATAGGCACTGTGTCCTTCCCTCTGCACACACCCACATTTCTCCCCAAAAGCATTGACTCCCCCTACCCCAGTGGTTCTCAAACTTTTGTACTGGTGACCCCTTTCACATAGCAAGTCTCTGAGTATGAGCCCCCCTCTATAAATTAAAAACACATTTTTGTATATTTTTGAAACTGAAAAGTTTTCAGTTTGGTGAGGGTTTTATTTCTTTATTCTTTTTGTCATCAAATCAGAAAATTTCAAACTTTTTAGTGGAGAAAACAATTATTTGACTTTTTCATGAAACATACTTACCATTTTTCAACCAGTTTTAGATCCAAGGCAGGATTGGATCATAATAGCACAATATAGCCCTCAGTAAAATAATAGCCCCTGCAATTTAACGTAGCTTTTCTTTGCGCTGAGGGATATTTTCTATCTCATTCATAAATTTTCCTATTTTTCTGTAGACAAAAATAAAATCTAATGCATTTAAAAAACACACACACAGATATCTTGCTTAAGTTGATCTTGGCCAAGCAATAGGTTTGTTCTGTGTTTTTGTCAAGGCAAATTAAAGAGAAGTGGTCTTATGTATATACCTGGTGAAGACAAACAGCAGCACAATGGCACTCTTCCATGTGTTGGGCCTCTTCTGTTCTGCAAAATAAAAAAACATACAATGAAAATCAGACTTAATCAATCTTAATATACAAGAATCTTTCCATGCTTGAGATTTAGTGGAATGATAAGAAAGACACCTCCAGCACCTTCCCTACCTGCCCTTTCAAAACAGCATCAGCTGAACCAATAGGTTCTATATCGCTTATGGTGCAATCTGATTGGCAGAAGTATGTCTCACAAAATTATAATCAGACTGGATCTCACCAATCTGGGTTATAGCTCAACTGTGAAGGCTCTTTTGAGTAAAATTTCTTTATTAATGAGATTCAATACAGTCTCACTGATAAAAATTACTTTAAAGGATGTCCCTTTGTTGCTATTCAAATGAATGGGAGAAAGCAGTGTGTGTTTTAAGAGCTGTCTTCCTGTCATATCACGATGGATCTCATTAGTGAGGGGAATGATTTTACCAGGAAAAAGCTTCTACAATAAGAAAACATAACATACTGTAGATGAGCAAAATCCAAGTCAGTTAGGCTAAAAAAATGCTTAAAAATACAGCTCTTGTTCAACTTAATAACAAAAAGGACTTTTCTTTCCTTTATTTAATAAAAATCATATTCTTTTTAAGTTGAATTGGACTGGATTGCCACTGTAGTAATAGTTTTGCTTAAAAGAGCTTCCAATGTTAATCTACTGTTCAACCTAGATTAACCAAATCAAGCATGATTTGAGTGAGAAAAAAATAATAAAAAGCCTAAAAGTATGATATCTTTTTCTAAAGCATTAAAAAAGTACACATGAGGATTTTATAATCCACTGCTTCTTTTAAAGTAGCTGGGATACATTTGCCTAGGTAAACCGATAAACCGGTGCTTGGAAATTCAATGAGATGTGGTCAACCACAAGTGACTGAAGTGAAGTCAATTCAAATCATTTATATGCATGCATTTAAAGAAAACCAACAACATGCAGAGCCAAATCTACAATGAGCTCAGACTGGGTGAATCCCTCTGCTGTCGGTAAGTTTAGTGAAGGAACAGGACCATAGACTGTAGAGAAATATTTGTTTCAGACTGCGTATCAAAGAAAGGCTAATTTAGCAGCTAGGGCTCCAATTCTGTTCTTGGCTCTGCCATCTGATCTGTGTATCTTTGGGCAAATCACTTCACTTCTCTGTGCTTGTGTTTAGCTTTTCACCCTTGTCCTGTCCGTTTATTACATTAGATGGCATCTAGCTGTATTACAATATAAACAATAATAATAGTAACAGCAAAATCCAGACTATGGACTCTACAGCCATTCTGGCTTCATACTCTGCTTATTTTCTCATATTGAGACATCTTTGATCTTTTTTTAAAAAAACACCAACAAAACGGAGAACACCCATTAAGCGCTACAGCCAGCTGCAGCTACTTATCCACATTGCAAATGCAAACCTGGACTGAAATCAGATATTTATTTAAATGGCCCTAAATTAATTTAAATTTCAGTAAGACTACACACACCTGTGCCTGCAGATTCCTCATGCTAAACTCTAGCCCTGTAACTTTTGCAGTGATTTGTCTGCTACTTCAGAATAGCGGCAGCTGCAAATGGTGATCTACTGAGTTTTGCATAAATGTGTGTTCACTGCAGTCAGTTTTGTGGAGATTTAAAGTTCATTAAGCACATTTTCACCTAATAGCAACTATTTAATGTAAACACTTGGGTCATTTTCAATATGCTTAAAATAAGTGCTGAGCAGCAAATTATTGAATGTAATTTAAATTTAGTGGGAGCTCATTGAATAGGAAATAAAAAAAATCCACAAGGTATTTTTTTTCTCACTCTCATAGAAGCATGTTGTCAGATTATCTGGCAAAGTCACAACCTGGCATTCCAGCTCTGTTAGTATTCATATACACTGCTAATGGACTTACAATTGAAAATCATTTCTGTAACATGCCTTGCAATATTAAAAAATTCTATTTATTACATCTACCTCAGACACAAATATATACACACACGCATGATTTTCTCTCTTTTACAATGGTTAGAGATAGGCCAGTTTCCTATTATTCACATGGGGGTTACATGCTTGACATGTAGGAGGAAATCTGCCTATGTCAAACTTAGAATTCACACCAGTAGGGCTGTGCCTTTTTAGCAGGGAAAGCTGCTCTAGGGATTGATTGCAGCCTTCCCAGATGCAAATACTGTAGGTGTATCCCACTGTAAATATTCAGCTTGCAGCTAGAAGTTAAGCATGTCAGATTAGTCTATGTATAACAATATGATGAGCTGAAATGACAAAATGCCAGTTTACCACCAAAATTCCAGCAACAGACACTATTTTCATTTGGGGAGAGTAGCTATCAGTTCATATAGTGTCTTTTCCAAATGAAATAATGTGGCAGACTGGCAAAATGGCACACAGCTAAAATATCTGGAATGTCTACTAGTTATTGAATGGCACAGGTTTCCTATTATGCTGAACTGCTACCAAAGCAAATGGTCCATCTTGAATTGGAGGTCATAACTGAGGAACAGATTCTGCTACCCTTTTACCTGGGGAATAAGGTATTAATCAATGCAAGGATGGTAGGATTGATGATATAAACGTATAGGGCTAGCTCTGTTCATTGACATTTTTGGAATGACACCCATGATGAATTTGGCTCTTCATCTTTACTGAAAGACCACTAGAGATGTTTGATGCTGAAGAAAATGACAATTTTTGAAATCTCAGCTTCCATTCTTCTACAAAGGAGAACTATTTTGGGTCTTTTTTGCACTTACGTGTAAGACCTCACACGGTTCATCAAGGCAGAAAAGATACTCTTTAATTAGGTTAATATTTTATTTATGTTACAATCTCCCCCTGGTCATGTCTAACAGAGGTTCTATTTACAATCTTGCCAAATACCAAAGAACCAATCAACAGAACATAAATTTACTTTTCAGAAAGATGTTACTTGGATGAAATTTACACTTGAAAGTCTAAATTTGCATTTCATTCTATCCCCCCAAAATATCTGCTTATTTTTTAAAAAAATAGTTTCCAGGAGATTTTTGGAAGCAAAGCAAAACTTTTTTTTTTCCTGTTCAGAATGCTTTCAATAATTTTCTTGTTCTACACCTTTTTTATAGTTCAACTACAGCATGTCCTAGTTTTAGTTTTCATGGTGTTGCAAAGGATTGGGGTTTCCTCCTTTGAGATATCAAGGGGTCATTCTGCTTAAATAAGAAATCCTTTAAATTGTCCCTCAACAAAAGTACACTTATTAAAAGCTGAAAACAGCCAGATTTTATACTGAAGATTAATCAGACAAGCAGGTTTTTACCTGCCATATGGAAATGATGAGAGGAAGGGGTGGGCAGAGAATTTCAGCTCTTTTTTAGGCACCTCTTCACAACAACAGCACAGAATATTGTGATTCGGTCTGACCTGGCCATCAGAGTGACTGTCAGAGATAGTGTGTTCCATCATGTTGACCATTGTACCTTACCTTCTGGATGCTGGTGGTGGTGTTTCAGAAAAAGATCTGCTTCCCAGAGCAATATAGAGAGCTGATTCCCAGAGCCTATTTTTAGATTCACAAGAGGGAGGAGGTCAAGATGTTCCAATATATCTGTGAAACTATTTATGACCTATGACTTGGCTATACATAGTTATTCCAGAATAGCTATTTAACAATCAGAGAGTTCACATGTGGAATTATTCCAGAATAGGTATTCCATTTTAAATTCACACTGTAATTTAATCCAAATTAACTTTCAAGTGTAGACAAGCCCATAAAAGCTTCTCCCCATTGTCTGAGTGTGTTCATCACTAATTCTAGGGCAAGCAATCAGGTGCCTATTTATATAAAATAATTCAGATTATGGGGTGTGGAAGAGTGGAAATAGTAGAAAACGGAAATAAGAGAGTCCCTGTATTTATTTTATTAGTACTTTATTTTAGCTATAATCAATTCAGAAAAATAAGCAACCATCTAAAACAATCTGGGTGCATTTGCAATAATTTAAATATACAATAATACAGAATTCAGTTTTAAAAAAATGAGGTCAAGTAGACTACCCACACACCAAAAGCATTCTATAACCTTCAGCAAGCTCCCCATAACTATGCTAAACTCCCACTCTCTCCTGAGACCATCATCTCATTCACTCCTCAGACATCTGTGGAAAAAGATGGGATTTGCAGCATGTCTCCAAGGCTGACAAATTTGGGTTCTGTCAGACCGAAGAGAGGAGCAAGTTCCAATGTCAGGTGTCTTCTTGGAGAGTGCTTTGCCAGTTGCTCTTCTCTTTAACAATGAGATAGGTACAATGCCAGAACTCTTCCTGATTTCAACTCTGGCAACACAACACATGCAGAGAGATGTTGTCTTATGCAGCAAGGTCCCAAACTATTCAGGATTTTACAAGTTAGAGTAAATGCCTTGAACTCCACCCAGAAGTCAATAAGCAGCTAGTGCTGATTACAGAGCAGGGGTGTTTCTTAGTCTCAGTTTGAAACTTTGTTTTACAACTGGGCAGCCACATTTTGCTCCAACTTTAAGCTTTCAGGAGGTCTCAAGAGATTAATTCATGTGCTCGGTGTGAGGCTGTCTAAACGCAACATGATTAGACTAAGGATAAGTATGGCTAGGCCCACACCTAACAGAAATGGTCATACCTATTCTAGCTAAACGCGGATGAAAAGGTATGCACTTTCCTATGACCGCTATCAGAGACCTCCAGGAGCAGCCCACACTCTGGCAAGACTCCTAAATCGAGAACACTTTCTATGCCTTTAGCCCAGCTGTATCTCAAGACTTGAAATAGTCTGAATCATCTAGATACAGACTAAGTTTAAGACTTCTGCCAGTGCTGTTCCAGCCCTCTTCCCTCCTACTTCATGTGATGCAGGTGTTCATTAACCGTAGTTACCTGGGAGAATAAAGGCAGGGAAGACACATGGTAACCCCTTCTTTCTATTTGACTTGCTGTAAATGAGCAGGGACCTATGTTTTATTCCTCCTATTCATGGGGATGATACTTGGAACCTCCATTAAAGATCATATCACTTGCATGTGGACAATGTTGTATGGGCAGACTTGAATGTGGTACCATAAAAGTGAACTAAACATTCTGTCTAAAAGGAAAGCAAAGTTGTGAAAAAAGCAGAGTTCAGCAGCTATGAAATGGAGAGATCTCTGATCTCCAATATACTGATAAAAGGTATCTTCTTTTCTTTTTCACCCTGAAGATGAAAACACTATTTCCATTCAAGAACATGGCTCACGCGGCAAACCTATGTGTCCGGGCCCATAACAAGGGGTCTGAATGAGCAGTCAATGCAGGGTCAGAGTCAGGAGCCACTCCAAGGGTAAATGTCTGGGTTAAACACTGGAATTAGGGCAAGGAAGCAGGGACAAGGAGCAGTAATAGGAGCAAGAAATGGAAGCCAGGCAAGGAGGCAGTAACTAGGAGGAAGGATCAAGGTGCGGTAAAAGGAGCAAGGAGTAGGAACCAGGCAAGAACTTGGCCTCAGGGGGTCTGGTCATCAAACAGGCTAGCAACGAATTGCTCAGAGAAGGGGTGGGACAGGAACAGGAAGCGTTATGCCCAGTGGTGTTCAGTCAGCAGTCTGTTGCTAGTCTGCACCTGACCCAGCTTAGTCAGTGGGTATGGCCTCTGGGAGAGGGGTGTTAGCTGCAGTAGCCTTGTCTGACCTTGCAACGTGGTGGTGCAGGGAGTAAGGCTCTTGCCCAGCAGCCCTGTGGGTCTTGGATTCAAGACCTGTAGCACCTGACACTATGTGATAAATCAAATGCTGAATATAATCAGGCAAGTGCTGTCTCTGGTGTAAATCTGGAGCAACTCTAAAAAAAATTCAGAGGAAAGGAATTACTATGGATTTATACTGAGTAAGCTGAGAATGAAATTCAAACCAATGTCATAGGACACAACAGGAAAGAGTATGGCACAGTACAAAAATTAAGAGCTCATTTATGGTCTTAATTGTGATGTACAACACCCTCCCTCAGCTGGAAGGTCACTGTCATTTCTGGTCTTGAAGACACATGTCACTCATTTCCAGCCTCTTCTGATGTTTGACAATATGGACCTGCCTGGAGCTGAGGAAGACTAACAAATAACACAGCTCACTGAGCAAATTTTCATTAACAGTTTTCCTCCTGCTCCAATAAGAGGTTACCCCTAACACTAAAATGTAGGTTCAGCTACAGAAGAGACACTGGCAGGGACTCAAGTTAATGTAATACACAAGACTCTTCAGTCAGTTTTCTGTATTGGAAGAATGCTTGAATTGTTGACAATCTTTGATATGACACTGTATAATCCATAATAGGATAATCGACAGTATATCTGAAAGTTTATGGATTGTAAGATTTAGCAGAAGAGATAATGTTATTCATGCTGTAGTCTGGTTGGAATTTATCATACAAAGTGGAGCTAAGACATTAATATTTGGTGAAAACTCTTCTCCTTGCCTTTTATTTTGATCCGCTATTATTTTTGTTCATATTTATGCTGTAATTAATAGCTTACTTGAAATATTTAAATTAGATTCTACCACTTTTTCTTTCCACGCAGTATGAAATCCCATGAACAGTTTAATTACTAAGTTGCTCTGGAGGTTCTGTGCTGCAGTGAAACATCAATGGTGTACCTTTGAAGGCAACATTACCACTTCAAAGTAACATATTTGGTACCTGATGTGAACTTTGCCCCCCACACAGAAATGTTATTCTGGTCAAGTGGTTAATGGATTCCCCAAGATATTTTCTGTTTTAAAAATAATTACAAACCACTGTATATATAGCCTTATGCAGTGTGAGTTAGCATAATATATGAGATTATAATTGTATTCTTATTAAAGGCAGAATATGAGATTTCAAGCAGGTTATACTAGCCAACCTCACATATTAAGTAGAATGAACATCAAACAAACCTCTCGATCTGAACACCCCTGAATTTAGGAAAAATTTGGATGTGAATTTTGTGGTTTAAGCCAAGCTCTAGCTAATTGCGCCAGTAATGTCTTCTACACAACCTGTGCAGACAGAGATTAAACTGAATTTTAAAGAATGATGTGGCAAAGAATGCTACCTCAGCAGACCCTGTTATTCTGCAAAGTAAGGCATGGCCAAGAGAGGTAGCCCAGTCATAATATTGTCAGCCTTTTCATTCTGTTTCGTATAAAACGGCTCCAGTTCAATTTTCCTCTAACATGTCCTGAAGAAAACCCTGAGGAACATGAAATGTTGATACTCCAGTAGCCAAATTTGAGGAAAAGACTGGGGGAGTCTGCCCATTCTAAAACACTGTATACGTCATTCACGTTTACAATGCTCCTTGCTATGGGGAGGAGAGAGTCACAACATAATAAGCAGGTTTCAGAGTAGCAGCCATGTTAGTCTGTATTCGCAAAAAGAAAAGGAGTACTTGTGGCACCTTAGAGACTAACAAATTTATTTGAGCATAAGCTTTCGTGAGCTACAGCTCACTTCATATCCATCTTGCCATATGGTGGGGGCCCAATGGTGAGATAAAAGAAACACAAGAATGAATGGAGATTGTTCAGTCAGCCATGAGAAGGAGAGATTATTAATATTTTTAAGGCCAGATTTTCATATTTTTTCATCCTCATGTTCAGTAGAACCTTAGTCAATAGGATAATTCAAGCAGTCAGGTATCCCAGTCTGGCCCCTAATCCATAAATGAATTTATTGCTGCTGACCATGAGAAACTTGGGCCCTAAACTGGCAAAGTGTGTGTTTAATTTTAACTTCATATGCGTAAGGTGAAGCCCATGTTCAAATGTTTTGTTGGGTCAGAGACTAAAAGCACTAGTTAGACCTAGTGGAGGCAAGACCTATACAGACCCCCTAACTACATCCATGAGAGTACATTTCACTCCTGACCCATAACACCTCTGCAGTTCATGCTGGAGTCCTTTCTTCTACAGAGGATAGTGATTCTGTTTGAAGTGAGCTGTAGCTCACGAAAGCTTATGCTCAAATAAATTTGTTAGTCTCTAAGGTGCCACAAGTACTCCTTTTCTTTTTGCGAATACAGACTAACCCGGCTGCTACTCTGAAACCTGTTTAATTGTGTGATAGCTTTGTAAGCTTCAAATTGGTGCCCTAAAACCAGAATGATAAACCAGTGTATATTTGCACCTCACCATCTAGACACCTTTCAGATTGTTTAGCTCTTGTATTCTAAGTTAGCGTTTTAAGCATGAGAAGCTGATGTAAAACTGGATGCAGCAACACAGTGTGAACTATAGGATTTGCACTAAATAAATAAGGTATCATATGTTTTGAGCTCTATAGAGACTGATTAATAATGGAAAGGAATGCACAATTTATACTGTTAAAACCAAGACTCTGAAGGATTAAAAAATTGCTACCTACAGAGTACCTTAGGAGCAGGAGCTACTGAGCTGCGAAGGTAGAGAAGGGACTTTCTAATGGTATTTTTCATTATCTAAATTAAGGGCCAAATCCTGGAGCTGTCGTTCAGACAAAACTTTCAATGACTTCTAAGAGATGCATAATGCGGCTCTGTGAGTACTCACTTACCTGGTTGGTGGTTCCTTTTCTTCTTGTCTGGTTATTATGTTAGTGATCAAGTTTTCAGAGAATGTCTCCATTTTCTAAAGAAGATGTTGGGCCATTCATTGTATTAAAGAGCTTGTAAAAGATTTAATGAGACCAGAATTAGGCCCAATGTGCTCAATATTTCATGAGACTGATATTGATGCTTGAAATGATACGAAAAACAACCCACACATTCCTGCTAGTCTAGAGACAATTGATTTGTCACACCCCATAGGCTTTTAAAAAAATGCAAAGGTTCTATCTTGAAACTAAAGAAATAGAAAATAATAGATCAAGGATCCTAGATAGAGATCAGCTGACATACCAAAGGCAAGGGCCTTGTCTTGATTTTGGATCAGGGCATTATCTCGATCCAGTGAATGGCTATTCATCAGACTGGTGATTAAGACAACACATATGTATCACAATGAATTTGGATCCAGATCAATCCTATAACTTGGGCTTGTCTACACTTACCGGAGGATTGATGCTGCAGCGATCGATGCAGCAGCGGTCTATTCAGCGGGCCTAGTGAAGACCGCTGATGCTCTCTCGTTGACATCACATAGTGTGGACCCCACGGTAAGTAGATCTAAGCTACATCGATTTGAGTTACACTATTCACATAACTCAAATTGTGTAGCTTAGATGTACTTTTCCCTTTAGTGTAGACAAGGCCTTATTGGATATTGAGTCCTCTATACCAATTTTTCATAGAATCATAGGACTGGAAGGGACCTTCGAGAGGTCTTCTAGTCCAGTCCTCTGCACTCAACGCAGGACTAAGTATTATTTAGACCATCCCTGACAGGTGTTTGTCTTACCTGCTTTTAGTAATCTCCAGTGACAGATTCCACAACCTCCCTAGACAATTTATTCCAGTGCTTAACTACCCTGACAGTTAGGAATTTTTTTCCTAATGTCCAACCTAAACCTCCCTTGCTGCAATTTAATTTTTAAAAATTATCTGTCATGTGATTGGCTCCTTGGCAACCGTACTCATTACTCTGGGAGGAGCTTGCCAACCAGGCTCAAGCCATGTTTGCAGTGAAATCCAAATCACCAAGAATGAGGATCACCCCAAAGAAAAGGGCTCCAAATAAGGTATTGTCCACAGAACATCATTCACTGAATATTTGGAGAGTGCCCAGTCTGGCTGGGTATGTGTATTTCTTCTTTTCCGCTGTCATTTATGTCACTGTTGAATTGATTCTGTTTCACGATGCAATGGATTACACACTGCGCTTATGGATATGAAAATGGGTTGCTTGCTTTGCTCTCTGATCATGCTCCAGTGTATTAACACTAAGGGTCAATCTGGATTATCCCATATTTAAAAGATGGTTATTAAACACTTCTATTCTTGGTCTGAAGAATTTTCCCTTCATTACAAGAGGAGCTGAAGCATTTACTCACATAGAATTGCATTGGTGACATCACTTCGCAGGTGGTCTGGGTGGCTGACAAAAAAAAAAAACTTGAGTGCAGAGCGAGCACTGTTCTTTAATGAAGATACTGATACAAACAAGATGCAGGGAACTAGTAGGGGAAATTGTGGACTTTAATTGTTACAGAAGTTTTCTCTTTTTATTTTAAATAATTTTGCTAAGACCCAGTAACCAAGGCAAGTTAAGACCGACTCACAGCCTGAGTTCTGTGTCTTTCCCAGTGTGTGTTCAGAGTAGAATTGGGGTTCACATAAGGGGCACCCATGATAAAAAGGAGGCTGTATTTTGGGGTACAATGGGAAGCCATTTGGGAAAGCCACAGACATAGCAGAAATTGGAGAAAAAAAAACAGATGGGAGGAAAACAGCAGGTGAAACAGGAAGTTATTACATGTCAAGGAGCTTTTGGGAAAAGGGCTGGAATGTCCTGAAGATAAAAATGATGTTCTTTTTTTTAAAAAAAGCATAATTTCTGTGACCTTAAAGAAGCTTCTATAATAACATGCTTGTGTGCGCACAGCTCACGCTTCTAGCTCTGGAGGTCCTCGGTTCAATCCCCAGTATGTAGGCCAAGAAGGTGGCTGTCACCTGTCAATGAAGTAAAAACATTCCGAGAAAGAAGTAAATTTCAAGTTAGTTTATGAACTACCGTGAGAAAGAAATTGTTTAAAATACCTCAATAATGTCTTGTCCTCACAAATAGGCTTCAGCTCAGCCAGGAGAGTCAGCCAAGACTACATTGGAAGTAGAATTGCAAGTATACTGGTCGAGCTCTCCAAGGAAGTTTTCACACCACCTACTGTACCGGTACTAGGTACAGCTCAAGCCAGAGTTATATGTTAATCATATTCAGGAGCACTGCATTCACTTACAGCAATTCTGTGTTTGATAGTTTTGGTTTGTGCTATGGATTGCACATTTGGCCCAAAATTAACCTGCTACCTGTTTAAAGGTGGACAACACTCACTGTTCCTTGAGCTTTTAGAAAGGTTTTAAGATTATGCCTGCAGTGTGGGTGGATCATAACTCCCCCCCCCCCATTTATAGTTGCATAAATCACTGAATTGTATGTTTTAAAATTGCATTATGGTTGCGTATGGGGGTGAAAACTTGTGATCACATGACTAGAGAGCAACTAGACTTTAGTAGCAATGATAAATTTTGGTTGTGCCAAAAATCTCTCTCTCTATTATTTTCCTATGGTATTTAGGAAACATTCAGCTACTGAGGTTTAAAATAACCTCCCTAAGCATAAGATTCCAATAGCCCAGGGTTGTTGCACCTTCCTTAGCAGTGAAGGTGTTAATCAGTGTATACTGACTCATCTGCATCTAAGAAGCCCTACAATTAAAATTAGCACTTTTATGCCTGGTCCCCAGCTTGCTGCTATTCAAAGCCCCTATCTGCATACACAGGGATGTAAAAGGCCTTTTGAAAGTAAATAATTGAAAAAATTAGAGGGATTTTTGAAGATTGCAGCTCTTCCCCTTAGGACCCATGCAGGAGCCCTCTCCTTCTGTCCAAGTACAAATTACCCCCATATGGTGGTGTCCATTGTCTCAATGTAATTTATTCATTATGCAGGGCATAATGAATCGCAAATGGTGAAAGCACAACTGCAGAACAATGAAACAGGCTTCAGAAGCTAGTAAGTGTCCAGTCCAGGAGAACCTAATGAACTATATAACATGTATTACTTTATAAGGCATCTGAATTAAAGGAGAAAAACCCTCTAATATCAATATACTTATTCTAATCCTAATAACATGAAAACAGGCATTACCCTCCTAAAATATAGCAATAGAAGACAGCTGGGGGGAGAAGACGGTCATGCCAAAATTCCTTTAAGAGTGTATTTGCACACTGGCTACCTGTCCATATATAAGACAGGCTTTCCTGTCTGTAGGCTCTTTGCTGAGATACCAAAGGCTTCTTCCTTCCCATATCACTGCTTCTGGGGCAGAATCAAGCTTTAGAATATGTGAGAGCAAATGCAGTTGAGTGTGAGAGCAAAAGTTGAGTTCTTTACAAGCAATTTGTTGATTAATCTGGCCAGATTCAACATCCTGCCCTTTCAAGACCAAGGCAAACCCCTACCTATTATCCACTCTCCCCCCTCCCATTCCTCATGGATCTTATTTTACTCTGACTCCCTCCCATCTGCTTGTCAGAAACTCCTGGATCCAATTCTGCCACAATAAAAAAAAAAACCACACAGGGTAATCTTGGGAAGTCCCTACCCTTCCCCAGTAGCCAATATACAGATCATCTTCTGGATGGAGCTGATTTTAATGAAGAGTTGGCAAGGATATCATTATCCCCTCCTCAAAAATGAGGGCAGGGATCCAGGAATTTTGAAAACTGGGAGTCCTGTTTGACAGAACACTGTGTAGGTTTTCTTGTCTACTGGGATACAGAGTAATGCATATTTCCTCTCCCCCTCCCTCGTAGAGACATCCTTACTTTAAATGGCATAAATTTCACTCAATGCTTCTCTGAATTAATTGTTTAATTTTTTTTAAAAAACAGCTTGTTTTACTATTTTTGTACTTTAAATCCTCTTAATCCATTTTATATTGGCTTGTATTGCCTTTCCTGACAGAAAAGATGCCAACAAGATGGCTCATTCTTGTCTCAGCCAGCCACACATATTAGCAATTCTCACAGCAGTTGCCAAGTCTAGCTCCATGTCCTCCTCTTCCTAGAGTGGTTGTAGTTTTCTTTTTCTACAATAGTTGACAAAAGTGTCTTCTGCATTTTCTACTGCTCCTGTTCTCTGGTGATAGCAGTTAATGTCAACTTTGCAATCTCCTCATTTCTTCTTCTATACTTGGCTCTGTCCCTTCAGAGCTTTCTGCATTAAAAAGCAGGGGAAAAAAAATTCCCTGATTTTTGTTTGCAAATCCATGCTGTTTTCTTCCTCTTCACCAATGGTTAGACCAGGAGAATGGGAATCTGGACTCCTGGATTCTGTGACCAACTCTGCAACTTTGTAGCCTTGTGCAAAGTTCTCAATGTCTTTGTGTCACAGGTCACCTATCTGTGAAATGGGAATAGTAATACTTCACTTACTCTGGTTTGAGTTATCTCAGGGTTGTGGCAAGTATGAATGAATGCTTGAAAAAATACTTTGAGATTCTTGCATGAAAGGCCCACATATGTGCAAAGAATTATTATGGTGAACAATAATTTATTTTTGAAAACTTAATTCTGCTCTCCTACAGAACAGATTCTCTGTTCTCTGATGGAGTCTCTGTAATTTCAAATCTTTAAACTGTTATTTGAGGACTTCAGTAACTCAGCCAGAGGTTAGGGGTCTATTACAGGAGTGGGTGGGTGAGGTTCTATGGTCTGCAATATGCAGGAGGTCAGACTAGATGATCATGATTGTCCCTTTTGGCCTTAATGTCAATGAGACTGAGTCTAAATGATGAAAGCAGAGAAGCTGCACACTGCAGTATGTCATTGTGCTCTCTTACAGTTTATTCAATGTGCAGACACAAAAGCAAGGATGGTTATAACCTTATACTTCTTCACTGCTTCTTTAGAAATCTGAATAGAGTGATCGTGATTTGGGAAGCAAAATACGTTTCTGGGCACTTTTTAAAAAATATATGTGCCTGGTACAGTGACTTTTATTAATGTGGCCGTGATTGTGATTGCTTTCAGGTTATAATGGCAAAATATAGGTATGCAAAATAAGAAAGAATCTCTATGAGGAAATGGATAACATCGAACGGGAAAAGAATCTACAATTATCACTTCTTAGGTTCAGACCTAGAAATATGATTCAATGTAGTTTTGCCTTTTTCATAATGCAAATATGGAACAAATTTGGAGGTTTTTACTCAGGGTCACCAGAGAACAAGTGTGAAAAATCAGGATGTGGTGGGGGCAATAGGATCGGGGGGGCTAATAGTTGCCTATATAAGACAAAGCCCCTAATCCAGATGGTCCCAATAATATCAGGATGTCTGGTCATCCTACACTCAGTCCTTGCTCTGGCAGAAGGCCACTTGACTTAAAGGGGAGTTTTGCCCAAGTTCTTGACTCATAGCTTTTGGGGCCCTATTACAGGGGCCTGTTTTAAGAAAATGTTGAGGACCCTGAAAATGTTGAGTGCCCATCCGAGGTCTGGAAACACTTTATACTAATATTAATGAAACACGCAGCTCTCCTGTGAGCTAAGGAAGCATTAGCTCCATTTTACAGGTGGGAAAAGCAAGATATGCCCAAAGTCACAAAGGAGAGTGTTTGTGGCAGAGGGAGGAATAGAATTCAGGTCTCTTGACTCCCAGTTCTATATCTTAAGCACAAAACCATCCTTGCTTTTGTGTCTGCACATTGAATAAACTGTAAGAGAGCACAATGACATACTGCAGTGTGCAGCTTCTCTGCTTTCATCATTTAGACTCAGTCTCATTGACATTAAGGCCAAAAGGGACAATCATGATCATCTAGTCTGACCTCCTGCATATTGCAATTAAATGGTTAAAAACATTTAATTGTGGGAAAAATATTCCTTGCAAAGAATATTCATGATTAAATTTATCTGGGGAAAAATAAAGAGCCCAATTCTGTAAGCATCACTCACAGTAAGTATAGGTTTCAGAGTAGCAGCCGTGTTAGCCTGTATCTGCAAAAAGAAAAGGAGTACTTGTGGCACCTTGGAGACTAACAAATTTATTTGAGCATAAGCTTTTGTGAGCTACAGCTCACTTCACCGGATGCATGTTCACGAAAGCTTATGCGCAAATAAATTTTAGTCTCTAAGGTGCCACAAGTACTCTTTTTCTTTTCACAATAAGTAGTATCTACTTATGCCAAGTAGCGCTTACAAGAAGATGTAACAAATGAGTGTAACAAACAATTAGAAAGAACGGGAGAAAAAGGATGAAGAGAGAGAGTATATTTACATAGGCCAAAAAATTAAGAAATATTAGGGATGAAATTCTATTGCCATTAAAATAAGTGGCCAGTTAATGTCATTTGGGTCAGGATTCCACCCCAGAAGACCCTACTGGCCAGATATCTACATGGTATCAGCTGATATTTTCCCAAGCATCCTGGTAGAGTGGGTCTTGAGGAGCGACTTGGAGAAAGACAGAATAGAGTCTTTCTAGACCAGTTCATGGAGGATAGTCCATATATATATGGACTAGCACTGAAGGAAGTGTGAAGATGTTTGCAGAAGAAACAGGTAATTGGGGTGTTTGGTGAATTGAGGTGAAGAGCGCATAAGTATGTAAGGTCCTGATATTGCAAGTATTTATGGATATGAGTAGCCCTATTGACTTTAAGCATGATTTCTTCTGTGTATAAAGTTCAACACATGCTCAGTTCTTTGTAGAAACAGGGACTAAGATGCGGCAGGTCATGAAGTTAAGGACAAGTACCTTGTATTTGATTCAATGGGGAAAAAAATGTAATTGGAGGGATTCAAAGGAGGAGGTGACCCAATGTTCACAGAAGGAGCCTTTTGAATGGACCATGTAGAGAAGTCTTATAGAATGTAATAAGAATAAAAACAATAGGATTTACTATAAAAATATAATAAGGTTATAGAGCAGTTATTCTGTGTAAACCTATTGACTACAACAGAGGATTATCTCCTTCCTGATTTTTGTACCATCCTATGAAATGTTATAACAGGCATATAATTTCTTAAATAAAAATATTATTAAAACCCTAGAGGAAGATTAGCATCTTGTATTAAATTCTACAGGACTTTTCCATAAAGGTTCTGTTTGGAGATAAAATGCTCTAGTTCTTAAGGCCTGCTTCAGCAAGATCTGTATGCATGTGTTACATCTCTAGATGAGCACCTCCTGGTGGATGGTCACAAGACTGCTGTACAGGACCACGTGCTCTTGGCTTGTTGGGGCTGAGCAGTGCTTAGGCACTGCCTCTTTGGCTCTGGGTCTCTAGGTATGCACTCCAGCTGCAGACCCCATGTCTCATACCATCTTGGCAGTGAAGACCCTATCATCCAATTGTTTCGGCCCTGAAACTACTACCAGCTCTCCTAAGACTCCCCAGGAGCTGTGGCACGCTCTCAGAGTTCCACTCTGTAGATCTTCTATTTTACTGTTTCCCTCTTTGAGGACTATATGACAGTGTAAGCAAGTAACACAGAGACTCTGCAAATAAATTTCTAAACCAAACACACTTTACTTTTAGACAGCACAAGAGATACACAGATCATGGGGAAAACAAAACCCACACACAAATCCCTGCCTCAGTTTCCTCGCCAATCCAAGAGCCCTTTGGCATTTGTCAGTGTCTTTTCAGGATGTCTAGGATCCACTTCTCATTCTATTGCACAGCCTTGCCTGCTTCTGGTCCTAGACACTCTCTCTCTCTCTCTCTCTCTCTGAAATGGCCACTGAGAAAACTCCTCTTTTATAAAGTTGTAGTCCCTTTTGTCAGTTGGCCATCCTCAGTGACTTCAAATCCCTCATCAATGATCTACTGCTTGTTTACCAGCTCACCTAGAAGAACTGGCTCCTCTGGAGATTAGCCATCTAACCAGAACAAGATTATTCAAATGTTGATGCAAAAAAAAAGGAGGACTTGTGGCACCTTGAAGACTAACAAATTTATTTGAGCATAAGCTTTCGTGAGCTACAGCTCACTTCATCCTTAATGACTGTCCCATTCAGGGTGGAAAGGCAGGTGCCAGTCTCCCTCCCTTTAAGACGAGAGGTATGATACAAGGATACATTGAATGACAGCCATAAGAGTATAAACATATTGAGGCCTGGTCTACACTACAGAGTTAGGTTGCTATAAGGCAGTTTACATCAACCTAACTCTCTAAATCTCTACACTAAAATGTAGCTCCCACCGATGTCACTCACCCAGTACACCAACTTAAAAACGCCACCTCCACGAGAGATGCAGTGCTTAGGTCAATATAGTTAGGTCCACACAGTGTCAGGTTAGACACTGCATTGCTTACGTCGACTAATGCTGCCATTTAGAAGCCATCCCACAATGCCTCAAACTGACCGTTAAATTGATGCAAGTGCTCCTGGTGAGGACATGCACCGCTGACACAAGGCGTGTAGTGTGGACATGCAAAAGCAATTTAATTACTGCCTGTACATGGGTTCATGTAACTTAGGTCAACTTAATTTTGTAGTGTAGACTTGCCCTGAGTTCATAAAATTAAACTGTAATTCATAAGTTCACATAGGCAAATTTCCCATTGTCTAACTTGAAGCACGTAATTAGTCAAATGGAAATTAATAACTTAAAATTACACATGTGCCTAAAGACTTTGCTGAATCAGGGCCTAATTGCGGTCTTCAAAATGTTTCTTCTTTACTTTAAAAAAAATCAAGTTAAGGAGTGAAAGCTAAAATCAACCAATTTACAAAATCCCCCAAACCTTTAAAACACTCTGAAATAGTCTTCTAAATAGTCTTTTTAATCAGTTTGTAGATTCAGATACCAGTAAAATATTTGCTTTGGAATAAACATCTCTTACTAATGTCCTGCTCAATATCATGCTGTTCCTGTGGACTCAGAACAAAAAGCCTAAGGGCTCTTATTCAGGGATACTGCAATAGCTATGTTTGTAATTTATAACTCTAGACAGGGCAACAAATTCTATTATATAAATATTTGAAGCTAACACAAGGAGAAGAATACTTTAAAACAATCCTTTGCTCAGAGGCTGCACTTCCAGCACTTTTCACTTAGTTTTCAATATTTCACCACAGGGGAACAGTTTCAAGGAATTATTATGTTAAATAATATATTAAAAAATGAGCCCTGGAATCTTCTCCCACCCCAATAAATAACATTTAACATTTGTCTTTGTGGTGGAAATATGTAGCAGACAACTTGAGGGTTTTATTTCGTTTCTTTTCTTTTCTTTCAAGAAAGTATGAAAATATTAGCAAAAGTTCAAAGCTCCACCACTCAAAATATTATGGGTCAGGTCCTAGCACAGTAGATAGGTCATTGCTCCATCATGACTGCTTTATATCATTGTGTGCTTTAGGACATAATAGCCAGGGAGTAATCAGGGAAGCCTGGTTAAAAGACAGGAGAAAAACCTGAAAAAGTGTAATTATGAAACACATAACCTTTGACACTTTTCTTTCAATCTGATTCAACTTAGTTTTGAATGGTGCCGTGTCACCAACACAACGATCCCACTCCCTTCTGTTGTATGTCCTGTCATGTTGATGACCTCAGTGATCTTCACCCACTAGAACAAAACCCAACCAACTTGCACTATGATTTCCAAAGGGTGCACCTGTTTCACTGTGGATCTGATGCTGGGAACTCACTGCTTGTAGCCTTAATACCCAAAAACTTGTTTTCACAGTTGGTTATGTTCTTTAGGGAGTCTGGGGACTTAATCTTTCTTGTGAGGGAAAAAAAAGAAAATGTAAGCCTATGACTAATTGGCTGAAAGTATGTGAATAATTCAACTCCATTTAATTGAATATGGTCTCAAACTAAAAAGAGTAAATAATTATCCCAGAACCTTTGTACTGAAGTTCACTGGCCTCATCTGTATATTAAAGGAAAGCCCTGGAATGCATATGTCATGAGTCTTGCTGTCATAAACCCAACTACTTTGTAACAGAAATTACATCTACATGCAGAGAACATTGACATTGAAGAGGTTAACTTACTATTATTATTTTATTTACAGATGGTCAGAAGCATTTACAGAAGCATCCTCAAAGTGCTGTGTGCTTTCCAAATATTCCCTGCTCAAAGAAGTTTAAAAATTAAACTCATTATTTGTTCCTTTATCTATCAAAATAAATAATTTTCCATTAGGAGCCAATTCCTGAGTTCTTAGTTAGATGTGCCACTGATTTCAATAGGAGTTATACCTGAGTAAAACATGAGTAACAAATGATTAAGGATTACAGGAGCTGACCCAACAGAGCACTAATCAAGAACAATAATGGACAATATTTGTTAATAAAATGACTAATTAAAATGATTTTGTCTTTGTTGACATTATAATTTGTATTGCATTAGTGTCTATACTCCCAGTATCATTGTGCTAGGCACTGTCCAAACTCCTAATAAACAGACATTCCCTGTCCCAAGGCATGTAGTAATAACCAAAGGCCCTATTTGTCATTTTCCTAAGCCAGCTGTATGGATTTCATCCTCAAACACGGATTCTGAGAATCAATCATTGCCATCCACTCCAGTGCGCACGCGCGCTCACTCTCTCTCTCTCTCTCTTTCTTCATATTCATATGATAAAGGGAATCCCAGAGAAAACGCTGGAGCAGAAAAAAGTATTACATGATATTAATAACTAATGGGGCAAACAGTATATTGTACTCACAAAGGTTATACATTTATGGTGTCGGAAGCCAAGGACACTTCTAAAACGTAAAGATTCTTCAAATAAACATATTGGTTTAAATACAAGGAAATATTCCTAGCTGAGCAGGTAGTTGATAAATAAATCATGCTCAGGCTTCACATAAATACACGTCAAAGCATTTATCTGGTAATAAAAAAACGATTCTTAAGGAATGAAGTTCAGATAGGGAAGTGTCAGTAATTTTTCACGTTTCCCATTTTCAGCCCATTAATTTCAGCTTTTGACAGAGGTGGAGCTGGGGGCTGGGGGCCAGAAACCCAGTGTAAGTTTTTTTTCTCTTCTCCCAATTTCACGTGAATAAACAAAGGAAGGGAGTCCCTGCCTGTCTGCCAGACATGTAGATGCTAGATACTAGTGGATATTAGATACTAAATGCCTGTTGGTATTTGATGCTTTGCCAGGTACTGGGAAATCCAGGAGTGGAGTGCTGGAGATCTTGGCCTACTCCAAAATTGACTTTGGGCTTAGGGCTAGGGTTGGAAACGCTTGACAAATGCTTATGTAAAGCTTGCAGAATCATCTTCCTCTTACACTGCTACCAGCACTTCATTTTTCTCTCAATCCATCCATCCATCCATCCATCCATCCATCCATCCATCCATCCATCCATCCATCCATCCTCTTTCAATCCTCCTCTTAACCAGGAGACCCACATCCAGTTCCTCCTCTTTGTCTGCATCCCTAGGTTTCTCTAATTTCCACCAACTAACGTGCGTCTTTGTAAAGTGGGTAGTTGGATTTAGCCTAGTCTCTCCTTCGTTCTGATTAGATCTTCCCTATGTCAGAAGCATTAAATGAAATGCCATTGGGAAGCCTGTGGTGTTTAGATGTTGCTTGTAATTATTAGAATTGGGAACACTGGCTATTGGGAGTCTGAAAGGACAGGAAACAGGAAGGAGGGGGGAGGAGTTGAGAGGCTGGGAGAAAGCTACAGAGGCAGCTGCAGCTTAGTAAAGAGGTTTCCACTTTGAAAATAAAGTCCTGTTGAAGCTTGCTAGTACCTTGCCAGGTTGATACATTTTGGCGATGAGGATGGATCTTCTGCCTCTGAACCCACCTGCACCCTTTCTGCAAAAGCCTAGGTGAGCCTCCAATTGCTTTTATTTCCTGGATCCATATGTTTGAGACTTAGCTGCTTGTAATCAGTGCTACTGAGATTTCTGAAGTAAGAAAGTGTGCTCTGCTAATCCACTGCCTTGGAGCAGAAGAGCAGCATATATTTTACACTTTTCCCCTTGCAGATGATAAATATGAGACCGCACTCACTGCATTAAAGAATTTTTTTTGTGCCAAAAGTGAATGTAGCTAATTGCTACAGATTTCGCTAGCGTGAGCAGAAACCAGGGAAAACTATAATGCAGTATATTGCTTCCCTGAGGAGTCTGATTATAATTTGTGACTTTGGGAATATGGCAGATAAGATGATTAGAGACCAGCTCATTGAGAAAACAACTATGCTTCATGTAAGAGAACGCTTAATTCTAGAACCATAACTTACACTACAAAAATCAATAACCATTGCTACTCAGATTGAGTCAGCTACAGCTGAAGCCAAAATAATAAGCATGGATACAGAAGGCATAGTCCAGGCTGTGACTCCTTCGCAGAAGAGTTCACTACTACTGCAGACACACAATTGCAAGAGGAAAACTATTGAAAAACTACCAAATCAGCAAATTCTAAATATAGTAAAAACATGTTTTCACTGTGGATCCCCACAACATCTAGCAAGCTACACAGGATGTACAGCAAAAGTAACTCAGTGCAATCATTGCAAAAAGATTGGACATTTTGCTAAAGTATGTCGTAGCAGCCAGTTCAATCAACAAGTGCATGCAGTTACAATACCAGATGTTATTGTGCTGAGCATGGACAAAATCACTATTGCAGATATTCCAGAACAGATAAAGTGCAGTGTAAATGTTTCCGCCATACCCTCAGGCAAACCACATTCTACGCAGCTAATGTTGGACACTGGCTCAGCAGTATCTATACTACCTGATTCCATCTATCTGCATTACTTTAAAGATGTGCCTCTTACTGAACCCAAACTTCACTTGGTGTGCTATTTGAAAAACCATATTTCAGTACATGACTGCCTGCCAGTAATTAGTTACTTTGGGTGATTGCTGTGTAACTGCAGAGTTCTACATTGTCCACGAAGGCACTCCTATCCTTGGCAGAGATTTATTGGCTGCTTTAAATCTCAGGATAGTTAATGGACAAATTGATCTTCCTCAGCAAAGCACTCTTGTGGTACACACACCAGTTTCAGCTGGGACCCAACACCAGGTTGAGGAGAAACTTGGCTGTGCTTATGGGTTTCTGCATAAAGTTAAAATGCAGAATAATGTGATGCCTGTACGACAGAAGTTATGGCGCTTACCATTTTCAGTCAGAGAAGCTGTTTCACAGGAACTTAGAAAACTTGTTCAAAAGGATATTATTGAAGAGATCGACTCCTTGGAATGGGTTTCACCTATAGTATTGATGCAGAAGAAGGGTAGAGGCATTCACCTTTGTGTGGACTTAAGGGAGCCAAATAAAGCTATTGTGATTGACAGCCATCCTCTTCCTCACATAGAAGAAGTATTTGCAGAAATCCGTGGAGCAAAGATGTTTTCTACTCTTGATTTGCAGAGCGCATACCACCAAGTTATGTTTCATGAAGATAGCAGAGACCTCACAGCATTTATTACACATGAGGGACTATTTCATTTTAAACGTGTTCCATATGGTCTCGCATTTGCCCCAAGTGCCTTTCAAAAAATGATGTAATTTATTCTGAAGAATCAACATAGTTCAGTGCTATCTGGATGATATTATCATGTCTGGAAATACTTCTGAGGAGCATGACAATAACCTGCAGTCTGTACTAAACTGCATCAGCATAGCAGGCATCCAGCTCAATAGGTTCAAATGCAAATTTAGACAAACTGAACTCTCCTTTCTGGGGCACACAATTTCACAGGCTGGACTAAAACCTGATCCAGATTATATCCTGGCAATTTCAAATGCTCCTCCTCCAACAGATTTGCAAACCTTACGTTCCTTCTTGGGTCTTACTTCTGGTATTGCAAAATTCATTCCCAATTATGCTTCTGTCATTGAACCATTGTGAGAATTATTACAGAGAAGTTCAACCTTAGTGTGAACAATGGATGCACAAGCTAGTTTTGAAACAGTGAAAGACTTGATTGAACATAGTCCAGTACTTGCACTATTCAGTCCTGCATTGCCCACAATTGTAACTACTGATGCTTCTGATTATGGAATTGGGGCTGTTCTCACACAACTTGATGAGGACAACACAGAGAGGACTGTTGTATTTGCTTCAAGGATACTAAGTAATACTGAGAGAAAATATTCTACAATTGAAAAAGAAGCATTTGCTTGTGTCTGGGATACTGAAAAATGGAGAACTTACCTGTGGGGCCTCACGTTCAAGTTGCGCACAGACCACAGCCCTTTGATGACGTTGCTCACTATGAAAGGACTGGGAAGAGCAGGATACCGTATTGCTCGATGGTCTGCAAGACTACTCTCTTTCAATTATGAACTGGAATATAAGCCTGGAAACCAAAATGTGGTCACTGATTGCCTTTCTCACCTGCCTTTGCCTTCACCAGATGGTCCACCGGAGGATGAGTATGTAGTGGTTTTATTATTACAAGCACTCTCACTGCAGTTCAAGAGAACAATTTCAAACTGCTTGTTCAGCATGTCCAATTCAACAAAAACTATGGGAATTTCTGACAAAGAGATGGCCCAGTCACCCTAAACACCTTGACCCAGTTTTGCTGCCTTATTTTAGAGTTCAGTATGAACTTTCTTTGTTTGATGGCTGTGTGCCATGAGGGACACACCGGCTCCTTGTGCCAGAAGAATTACAGTCAAAAAGCATACACCTGGCACACGATACGCATCCAGGAATTGTCAGAACCAAACAATGACTACAGGACCTGTATTGGTGGCCAGGGATGGACTCTCAAACTGAAGCACTCATAAAATCCTGTCACCTGCCAAATGCATGATAAGACAGTAGTGACATGTATCCCTCCATTACAGCCTGTTCTTCCTGAATCTGCATGGGAAAAAGTGGCAATTGACATTGTGGGACCGTTTGATACTGCTCCAACTGACTGCCGTTATGCCATCACTTTAATAGACTATTTCAGTAAATGGCCTGTCAGACCCAGATGACCACCTGTCTGGACTAGAGACTATGTTATGTAGTATCTAAAGTGTTTTCAGTGTAATATTTCTGCCAACAGTATAGTGTCTTGTTTCTTATTTGTTCCTGTGGTTAGAACAATAATGTTTATTTTAATTCGGAGAGTTTCGTAAGAGAGGAGGGAATGTGGTGTTTAGATGTTGCTTGTAATTATTAGAATTGAGAGCACTGGCTGTTGGGAGTCTGAAAGGACAGGAAACAAGAAGGAGGGGGGAGGAGTTGAGAGGCTGGGAGAAAGCAACAGAGGGTGCAGCAGCAGCTTGGTAAAGATGTTTCCACTTTGAAAATAAAGTCCTGTTGAAGCTTGTTAGTACCTTGCCTGGTACTAACAAAGCCCCAGAACTCATGAGATTTAAAGATAGAGGTTGACCTTGCAAAGATAACCAGACCTACTGATCCTCCAAGTCAGAAGGCATTGCGCGGGAGGTTATTGGAAGACAGAAGATACTATTGTATTCTATTCAATCTATTCCTTATACCATCCTCATCACCATAGTGTCTGAGCACCTTACAGATGTTTATTAAGTGACACAACTAACATCCGTCGCGTGGTTTGTTCTTTCGCTCATCCTCTTCCCACGGCAGAAATTGTGTGACTAATGCAGTGTTTGTTTTGGTAGGGATTGTATTGTAGCCAATCAGTTAATTTTATCATCCATTTATTGTTATGTGCAATTCATATGCTGTTTCATATATAATCAACGTATGCTAAATAATGTAAGTTGTAGGATTATGGAAGTACAGGATTGGTAAGTATTTAGGAGCGATGAGTATGTATTAAGTATGTAAGTAAAGCATGGCTGAAACACAAGGTCTATAGGCTGAGACCTGTGAAATTTTAGTTTAGCCAAACTTGGCCATATGATTAAGAACCCTCAACATGAATGGGTGACCTATGAATAACTCTATGCCAGAAAGGTCACAAGGTTCCTGAATAAGATGTTCCAATAGGTGATGTTACAGAAAAATGGATTGCAATATATCACAATGTATTGTCCAAGACCACAAGATACCTAACTGTAACATCTTTGAATGTCTGTCTTGACTGCGGGGTACGTGTTATGTGTACATCCTAATGAGAATAAGAAGATCAACGAACAATCTATGAAAAATAGGGCACCCCAATCTTCATGGGGTGTGGAAGTACAGATAAGGAAAAAAGGGCTGACACCTTCATGCATATTCATAAGGTGTTAAATGTAGTCAACATTATAATATAAAAGAGAGTTCCCTGGTTGGGTAAAAGTGGGAAGACCCAAGGGACGACCCCACAGGAAACTGCAGCATTTCTCTAGCAATGATTATCTATTGAGAGGTCCATCGGACCCTAAAATATCTTTTGAGGATGTAAGTATGACTACAGTTATAATTTTTGCATAGGCTTTTGTAGGATTTCTATATCCTTGGGGAATTGTACCTTTATTTATTGCTTTAATAATACTTGTAGTACAGATAAGACTTTGTACTTGTGATTGTGTCTATGGGCATTATCCTTGGACTGTGTGTATTCCTACAGCCTCCAAACTTGAGAAAAGCACCAGAGGCAAATTCCCTCTGTTGAGCTTGAAACTGTAGCAACCAGAGCTGAACTCATGGTGATGTAATACAACATCACTAAATTCACTTTAAACAAAATAAAACATGACAGGATTTTTTTTATTAAATATATACATGATGCTTTCATGTGGACACTACTGCAAAATGCAGACAGATGCATGGAATTAAGTGGCAGGCTGCAACTTTTATTAAACTTTGACAGTGGGGAGGGGCGCTACCAACCCATCACCCATACTCTCCTATACCAGGCATGTAATTGGTTCCAGTGTGGGGGTTACAGGGCTCCTTATATATAACTCGTAACTAGCACCATTTTTACAAGACTCCTTCCCATATAACCCATAACTGGTGCTTGAGTTACAGGACTCCTTCCCATAAAACACATAATGCCAGGTGCCTCTCCTCAACCTATCCCTCAGGAATCAGCGTTCCCCTGAGAGGGGATAGAGGGTGCAACAGGATGGGGACCTTGGCCTGTGAGGGTCACAAGATCTGACCTCAGCCTGCGAAGGCCACAAGGTCTGACCCTATCACCAAAATCCCAGGTCTTTTACATCTAGGAACCATTCATGTTATTTTCTTTACTGCACAGGAAACTGACTGCAAGTTGCAACAAATAAACACCACCATCCCAGTGCCTCAATTAGGTACTAAGCCTGTTCCTGCTTAACCCAGTGCAGCTTGAAGGTGCTGTGAGGAAGGCAAACTCACTCCCTGGTCCTCTGCCAATTAGCCCATTGGAGAAAAACATTCCTTCCTGACCCCCTAATCAGGCAATGCGCTAGGCCCGCAGCACCTGTGAGGCCAGGTTCCCATTCCTAGTTTGAGTGAATTGGGTGGGCTGCTGGAACAGAGCAGAAAGAGACTCCACATGGCCCCTGTGCTGGGCTAAAGCCTAGGAGCTAGGGAATGCTGGCCAATCAGCATTCCTGTTCCCCAGCTTGCCAATGGGTGCCAGAGACACCTACAGGGAGTAGCTAACTTTTGTCCCTTGACAAATGTCTCCCTTCCTTGCTAATGGGACTTTCCCCCTTTCACTGCTGGCTCCATCAATTCCCCCCCCCCCACACACACACACACTCATTGATGTGGGTGTGTGGCATTTGTGTTTGAATGAAAGAAGTCAAGGGCAAAGAAGATTGCATTTGGAGTGAAAGGTAGTGAGGTTTGTGATGGTCCCTAACGCCTGTGGACATTCCTTCTGAAGTCTGGGATCAACCCTGAAGAAAACTCTGTCTCCTCACAGATGAAGTACTCTTTGTCAAATAGGAATCCCATTGAAAACACAAATAATTGGCTTTGGTGTTCAAGTTGAGGATCAGTTTAGTTCTTATAGTTTCACAACTGACTCACATGTCCCTCTAAACTCCATATGCGTTTCATCTTTAGGGTTTTTTATGAAAAGGAGTATTAAAATAAAAACAAGTGGCTGATGACATTTATTGATAATCAGGATGACAGGGTTTAGGGCAACGTATAGATTAAGTTGTAAAATAGATATAATCACAAAAGTAATAACTTGTATCATTTTTATTTTGGACTCAGATCCTAAGGTTGGTATCTGAGATATGATGCTGGAGAAATCATTACGTCGATGCTCAGTCTTCCAGGAGTATGAAGCAAATAGTCACTACAATTTCTGCAGAAGCTAACTCTATCTTTTTAATGACATCATCAGCATACCTATCATCTATGCTACAGGACCTTATTAATTTCCAGGTCCATTATATTGCCTGATTCTTCTGTCCACTTACATAGGTGTAAATCAAGAATCAATCCACTGTGTTCAATGGAGCTATACTGGTGTAGCTGAGAGAAGAATGAGACCCAAAGACGGATTAGGTTTTAGGAAGGAAAGACTTTAATGGCGTAAGTTTCTTTTCCTCTGAAAGTAAATAATAGATACAGCCAGTTATTAGATGCATAAGCTCAGCACCAGAAGAAGTGGGCAAAAATAAATCCCTGATAGATTAAGAAATAAATAATAATTCAAAATCATATGCAAAAGAGATATTGGTCTGAGCATACTTTGTCATTTTGTGCTCATATTATGAAACCATATTAAGAGGGTAAGTGAGCCAACCATGAGTAATATTTAGTGTAGAGCACATCAGATGTCATAGAGGATGTGACAGAGATGTTATAGAGACAGAGTTCAGCATTCAATGGAGAAGATGCTGACCCAACACAGAGAGAACTACAGATCCCGTTGCTGTTGATCATTTTTCATAAATCCCCAGTTGTTCAATTTGATGTGCTGCTCTAAAATGTTAGTGGGTTTTGTTTGTTTGTCTGTTTGTTTTTCCAATCTTTTTCTTTGCTACCAACGAATAAAATAAAACTATAATATCACAGTGTTGTTTGAAAACATATTTATATTTGTTTACCCTATAAAAAGAGATAATAATGTTATGTTCCAATAATATTAAGTTGCAATGTTATTTGCAAGATTGCAGAGCTTTTAATTTTCTGATTATTTCCACAGTGGGAGTTGCAGCTCAATTTCTACCAAGACACTTCTATCTGTTTCGGTTATTTTTTTATTACAGCTAGAAGCAACAATAATTGCCTTTAGTGTATGAAAACATGACTGAAGAGACAATTGTCATCCCTAAAGACTAAAATCATCAGCATGCATTTTGATGTAAAATTTTTGTAAATTAATTGCAGGGTCCTATAAATATTATATTTACTAAAATAGTGTTGTCTGCCACCTTCAAAGAAACAATCTAAAAAAAAAACAGGCTTCAGACACAGTATATTTCCTGAGGCTCATGGTGAAAACAGGAAACAAAGTATTCACATTCTACTTCTCTAATTTTACATTCAACAATTTTTCTTCCAAACTTTTTACTTTATATAAACAATACACAAAAAAGTTAATAAAAAGCTCAACATCAGTATCCCTTTATTAAAGTGCTTTTCCAGTTCTTCACTAGTTAGGAAGGACCAAGGCTGAACAAAAATGGATTTTCAATCCCACATAAAATTTCAATATTTTGACATTTGTTTGCATTCCAAATCAAGATGAAAAAATCAAACTATCAAAACATTTTTGATTTGGAAGTGTCAGCATTAAATGTTTTGTTGTTCCCAAATTGAAATGTCTTTTTTTTTATCTGAAATATTCCTGTTCTGCACCAAGGTGGCTCAGTCAGAGGGAGAGACTAGAATGGAAGATGTACTTCAGATGGGAAGCAGGGTCCCACAGAGACCGTGAGGGAAACGGGGCCTGGAACTACAACTCCCATGAGGCACTGCAGCACCTCAGGTGGACACAGAGATTACTGAACTCAATGCAAAATGGAACATTTTGTTTCAATTTTCTGATGGAAAATTCTGACAAAAGCAATCTGCTTCTGCAGAAAATTTTGATTGTGACAAACTCCATTTTCTGACTGGATAGTGGTTAATTCAAAAAAAGATGTAGACCGGCCCTAATTAGGACCCAGTCTTGTAAATGCTGGGTATTCTCAACTCATGCTGACTTGCACAGGATTTGAGAGCACACAGCAGAGCTGAAGGGAGGCATGAATCATGCCCTTAGTCCCCAAAGTTGGACTTGCCTATGCTACTAAAACACTTTGGATAATCAAATTAACCATTCAGAGACATGTTTGGTGGAGATGGGTGCTGCCAGAGTTCTGCACTGAGAGTGGGTACTTATTTCCAACACGTTTCTTTCCCTTTTAAGCTCTTTTACTATCTTGCATCACGTCTTTTCAACTGTATTTGAAGGTGCTACAGTAAAATAGCTACTCAATAAGTGTCTGTGGTAAGTTGGATATGTCTGATAGTCACTGAGTGGAGTTCATCTGGCATCTAAGTCACTCAACAAATAGAAGGAAAACTGAAAGTACTTTCCAGCTCCTCCTCCTCATGCATGTATTCTGTATTTGACATTCAGCCAGCTCTGCTTAGGGATCCTGTCAGCCTGTCCAAACCCAGTGCTAACAATTTTCATTGGCTACTCTCCACCAGGACATGAAAGAAACAGGAAGAAAAGAAAGCAGGGACAGGAGAATTGACAGGGGAGGAAAGCAGAGGGAGCAGGAAGAGGCCATGACAGCTGTGGGAGGAGGGAATATTCAACTGTATGCTAGGATAGAATGCTCACCTATCAAAGAAGGAAGGGGGGAGGGAAATAATGCACATTACCTATCCTTTGTTACTGATGTGTGGGGGGCAGGGAATCTAGCTGTACATTTCTTGCAAGAAGGACAAGCCACAGTGTCCTATTTTCAATGATATCGGCGTATGATTGCAAACGATGATATCCATGGCAAATCCACATTTAAATAAACAAAGACTGCTGGGAATTTTGCCCCAGCACAAAGTGTTTGTTCCCTCACAGCAGCTTCTTGCTGCCTCTTTGAGGTACTGAAGTCATCTGACCAGGGGTGCCAACTGTGATCTCACATCTTGCACATTGCCAGTATTGCTGTTCTCAAAGGTTCACCAATTATTAGACAAGCTCCCCAAACTCATGAGACTGACTTAAAAAGTCATAAGATTTTGTAGAAAAATCATAAATATTAGGTTCATTTGAATTACCTGCTGGTTTTCAAGCCTTTAAGGTACACTCAGGTCACATTTGCAAGCTTTTACTCTCTGGCCAGAGAAGGGCTAGAAAATTATTTTTTATTTTACATGAAAGCTGAGATTCTTCTCTAGTCCCAGGTATCCGAGGGGTGGCCGTGTTAGTCTGTATTCACAAAAACAATGAGGAGTCTGGTGGCACCTTAAAGACTAACAGATTTATTTGGGCATAAGCTTTTGTGGGGGGGAAAAACACTTCTTTGGATGCAACAGAACCAGAAGTGATTTTTTACTCATGAAAGCTTATGCCCAAATAAATCTGTTAGTTTTTAAGGTGCCACTGGACTCCTCATTGTTGTTTTTTCTCTTGTCCCCTGACTCCAGGAGCTAGGGTTTCAAGTAAAGCAGTATCACAAGGCTCATAATACATTTGTGAGTTAAGTAACCCTGCATTCCCTAGGACTGACTCTAGGCCTTTTGTAGATCCCATGCCCTCCAAGATGCTGCAGGAAAAACATCAGTACAAACACTGTTTTATCTCCAGATTGTGTGAACACCATCTGGGGTCCTGTTGGCCTTCTAGAACAGTGGGAATAAATTGAGCTCTTGAGGCTAGCTCTTCAGGTAGGGTAAATAGGCACAATTCCACTGAAATCATGGACCTATACCAATTTATTCCAGCTGAGGTTCTGGCCCTTAGTTTTATGAGGCAGCAAAGTGAATTGATACCAACTGGCTTCCAGACAAGATTGTTGCCAGAAACAGATGTTTTGCCCAAGAAAATCTGACTCCTTGTTTGAAAGGATTAATAGGGTCTGATCCCGCAATCATCCATGCTTAGAACTGGAACTATCTGAAAACCCTACTCAGCAAATATGAATCAAGTGCTTAACTTTTGTATCAGCAAAGTTTTTAAGCACATGTTTAAATCCTATTGACTTCAGTGGGACTTAAGCAGGTATTTCACTGCATTGCTGAATAGGGATGGAATTTAAGCAGGTGAATCAGGATAAAGTGCTAGCCTCTGCATTATCATTGTTTCTATCCATGTTTCAGACTTTAAAGAAAAGTTTTGGTATTTTCCTTTGTTTAGTTTTGAAACTATATCTGCAAATTACAAAAATGAATATACAATCCCTTGCACTCCTACATACTTGCTAGATGAGATCTCAAAGTGTTTATAAATATTAATGGTTTAACCTTCACACAATTCTTGGAGTTCTGAAGCATTACTTTGTAACAGGGGATCAGGTGACACAGCTCTGAAAAGCACCCGTTTTGGAGTTGAACAAAGCAGCTGTGTACCAGTGCACAGAAATGCAGCACAATAATTTAGGACAAATGATAAAAATAATAATAAACAGGAACATGATGAATCATTGAACTAAAGATTATTGTGCATTTTTTTTTCTGCACTCATGTTTCAGTATTTAAAATACCTGGAATTGAAGAAACAAGCAATGATGGAAAAATATCCTTTCATAAAGTAAATAAAAGAAAAGATTTGTGTTTTATTTAGAACAACAGGAGCTGCTGTACAATTGGAATCTTTGTTGGTTGATCTTCACAAGAAAGTTATAGGAGAGACAGCCTTTGCCATAATTCTTCCTAATTATTCTAATGCATTTAATTTTATTTTAGTGTTTTCAGTTTACAGAAACAATTAGCATCATTTTGTTCCAGTTTTAATGGAGATAAACTCGCTGTTTCCCCCCCGAAAAACTTCACAATATGGCTGGAAATGTCAGCAGTATTTAGACAAATGCTTGTGAAACATAAAATGGAAATAATACATCTTTCTATAATGGAAACGGTTTGTCTGATTATCTCAAACAATGTGCGTTTCCAACTGCCCTGGAGGATCATTAGAGTTTATGAAATCAAACTCCGTTTTTTTCGCTTCACCACAATCTTGGACAACAATATTGTCTCTAGATTCATTATATATTTTCTGGCTTTATAAATATATGTTAGACGGTATTGTGCTACACTGACTTGGAGTATGGAATGCATTTAAAATAAAAACACAAAATGAAAAAAACTATCTGTTAAGCAAGAAACTATTATGCACAAATCATAGTTGGAAGGATAGTTTCTCTAGTGGATAGAGCACTGGACTGGGACTCTAGAGACCTAGGATTAATTCCTGCTTTGGTCACAGGTTTCCTGTGTGACCTTAGGAAAGTCACTTCTACCCTGTGCATTACAAGTCTATTTCATTCCTTCAATAGATGGTGGTCACATCACAATAGTCCAGGTGTAAGCTATAATTCAAAAGTTCTTTCTGCTCCTTCATGAAGCATCACTCCTACCTTCTTCTCCATCTGTAAAATAGGGATACAACTCCTTTAACTTCACAGGAGTGTTGTAAGGATAAAATCCATTAATGATTTTGAAGGGTTCAGATACTACAGTGATGAGGGCTACACAGTGTGAGAGATTTCTAGACAGAACAGCAGGAAATTAAATTACTGATATTTTACCGTAGTTACAAAAATGTTGTTGCAGAAAGGCAAACACAAAGGAAGATTAATCAAGCAAACATTTGTGCTTGAATGTTATAGTGTTACTGTTCTGCTCATTATGAAGCTGGAAAGCCATTTTGGCTTTTGTTTTTAGTTTATTTTCCATATAAGCACTACAAGAATGTTCACATCCACAATGGCTAAACAGTTTGCTTTCTTTCACTCCTCACAGCTGTTCAGCCTTTTCTCCCGTGTCTTTCAGATCGGTGTTAGCGTATCTAGAAGGATGTGAAGTTAGGGAACCATTTCTGCTTTGTGGACAGATTCTGTCATATTGACAATCAACTGCTGAAGAAGTTAGTGCAAGTGTCATCTGTAGAACCCTAAGCTTCTAGGTAAAGGATGATAACATGCAATAATTTCAGTTATTTAAAGTAATGTCTAAAGCTTTTACGAATATAAAAAAAACTACGGAAGATACTAATCACAAAATGATATCAGACTTAAAAAATTGCATATGTTAACAGATTTTTTTTAAAACTGCTGCTATCAATTGCAACCTAGTCTCCTGGTCTACGATTTTCTGTTATACATGTGTCCCTCATTAATAAAAAACAAATGCTCTTCAGTAATGAACATTAACAATTGGAAAAGAGCTAAAAATAAAAATAATGACACATAGTGCTGCAGATCAAAGTGGGCCTAAAAGTTCTAAAAACAGGGGTTTTTTTCTCAAAAGAAATGAATAAACAAAAATCCATGCTGCGTGACTCCAATTTCACAGTAATGCAACTGCACTGATTTCAGCTGAGTCATGCCAGCATAAAACTGGAGAAATGCAGTGGTGAATTAGGCAGTACATTTTAGAGTGCATCAGGTCTTGTGTCCTGGTTGACACAAATGGGTGAAGGTACCAAGAAGTCCAGTATAACTCTCAGATAAGGACCAACTGTTAATTATCTGAAGCTATATCGAGAGACAACACAGCCAAAGTTTTCAACCTGTTTTGCACCCAAATGGTGGTGGAAATCTGGTGGATCTTCCCAGTTGAGGATTCCTCTGATTTGCATGTATTCCCAGGATTCACAGACCTGGTGTAGCTGGAACTACATCATCCCTCCTTCCACTCCTGTGATAGAGAGAATTCCCAGGAAAGAAGAGGTTAGTACTCCCTCTTACTCTGGAGATGCCTCATCTGTTGGAATAGCCCCTTGGGGGTCACAGGGAAAACTTTTTTCTACCTACATACTTAAATTGTCATCACCAGAGTATCCAAGTACCTCACAATCACAAATGGAGTCTATCTTCACAACATCCCTATGAGGTATGGAAGTATTATCCCAATTTTACAAATATGAAACCCTGACAGACAGGGCAGATGAAGTGACCCAACCAAGGTCATATAGGAAATCCATGGCTGAACCAGGAGCTGAATCCTGGTCTCCTGAATCTCTATCTAGTGCCCTATCTGCTAAGCTACTGCTCCCACAGCAGCTTGCTGTAAGCTATAAAAATCTCTGCTATGTCTCTATGCATGTGCTTTTTCTCCTTTAACGCTCTGTTTCTCAGACATCCAAGTTTAGAATTTTTCTGTTGGCCCCATTGTTTCCTGTCATGCACTTGGTAGTGATGTTTTCCTACTTGTGTTGTTTGCTTTCTGAAGCCGCTCCATTCATGGAGTTCAATAAATGGTGTGTTTGCCATCAGAACAAATTTGAGTCTAGTTTTAATTATAGCAACAAGCTGCTTTCTTCAAGCATATTATGGGTGTTTCATTATTTTAAATTGTTATCTTCCATATTAATTACAGAAACAGTTGATCTTTTCGGTGAAGCTAGCAGCTGCAAATCCCCCCATTTTTTAAACTTCTCCTTTTAATAGGTAAAACATCAGGTAAAAATTAAATCAAATTGTGATATCATTCAGCAGAAAAAATAATATGTAGATTACCAAAGCATTGCATCCAGATTTTATAGGGTTACACTGCTTAGATTTACTCTACCATATCCCATAGTATATGATCACAGGCAGCTGCACACTGCATAGCTCAGTCACGAACAAAAAAAGCCCTACATAAATCATGCAGCAATGGTAATGTTACTAATGGGACCTTCAAAATAAAAGGATGCTAGAAAGTGCATTTGAACAGGACCTAGCTCCTGCCCTGTAAGATCTGTGCATAGTATAGTTGGTGAGACATTCATTTTCTTGCAAATCCTCTAGATTTAAAGTGAAGGGCAAAATCACACTGCATGCATTATGCATAAATTAACAATATATTCAGAGTCATAATAATGAGGACAGGTGATTTAGTATTTATTGCATGATATTTTAACACTCAAGCCAGCAAACACATAAACAATCACCTTTTCTCCTTGTCAAAGTCAACATCTGAAATTCATGCAGATTTAGACTGCTGAATATTAGTAGCCACTACTTTCTGCAACTTCTGCATGAAAATAAAAGCATAGATAAACAGTTAATGACAAATTCCATCCTTCTCACATTTACCAAATTCCTATCCTTTTTCATTCAATGAGCTGTACCTTTAAGTGGCAATAGGAAGTCGCTCCTGCTTATGAAATATATGGTAGTGAGACATCTCAACTAGAAGATGGACTTTACCTTCCTGTTGTGATTGGGACCCTGTGACTGATAAGATGTTAAAAACCAGACAGGACAAACTTTAACTAAGTATTGGTTGAGTGTTAAGAAAAATGTTCTAAGAGCAAAGTCAACTCCAAAAAGAAGTGACATTGAATGACACATTTAAAGCTTTACTGGAAAAAAATACTAGACATTTTACTTTAAGAAATAATCCAGTATTGGGTGGGAGATAAGTTGTATAGGTCTCTTCTGTCTGAATCATCTATGACATTGTGCTTGGTACTGTTTTCAATCTTGGTCACATTACGGTCTATGGAAGTTTTGCCAATAGATCACAGTCACACTGGAAATCTGGAAATCGGAATCAGGCCTACAATGACAGTGCTCTAAGAACAGAAGTTCTCAACATTTAGTACTGGCTGAAGATTAAATATTTTTTTCTGTTTACATGACAAGAATAAAGATTGGGAAATTTTACAATGCTTCAACTAAAGGACTTTCAAATGTTTCTTCATTGATCTAGCTCATTCACATCAGACATACAAGTAAAAAGAAAAAGAAAGGAAAAGAGAAATAAAAAAAAAAAACCCGGAAGCTCAACCAATCAATGAAACATTTTCCCATAGGATCCAATGAATGTAGGCTAGTATAAATCAAGAGTTTATAATAAAAGATCAATGATCCTTTTCCCTAAAAGGATCAATAAACACTCCCAAACATGTTTTATCCAATCAAGAAAGATTTTTGCAATGACTAATACTCCAAAATTAATGCTCAGAATGGCTAGTTAGATACTACTGCTAGTTCTCCACATTTCATTCTTTCTTAACCACGTGTCCCTCCCAGTTTGCATCAGACCAATTCATATCTTTCCTTCCCTAACAGGTCTCTAGATAATACACAGCAGCATTTGTCTGTGTGGCCTAGCATTAAACAGGGACCATTAAACAGTCAACTCCTATCTCTTCTATAGAATTAATGTCATTTTAACTCTTAAGTGCCTTTCTGCATTATACTGTGTAAGCAAGATATTTTTAAGAAGTCACCAGAGAGTCCTCTTTCTTGCCTGGCCTATTCTTCCCATTTAAATCAGGGTATGGTAAATGTAATTTAGGTCCTATATCTGGGAACTATCCCTTTAATAGCTAATTTTATTTTTCCATTTTCAGATAGAAACACACAAGGAGGATTGATTCCCCCTTGCTAACAACCAATTGAACTTTTGTTGGTGTTCACAAGCTGTGCATTTTACTACTTATATGATAGTTAAAGATATAAACAAGGCATTTATCAAGATTTTTAAAGTCATTTTATTTATCCTCCTGATGTTTATAATAAGCTCTTTGGAAGCTTGAAACAGAAATTCTGATTTGCTTGCCAAAAATTGTTTTTGCGACCCTGTGTATTTATATTACACTTGTTGGTTATTATTGTAGGGTTGCGAATGAGAGCTGAGTTGTTAATATTGCTGGAAGCACAGGATTTTCTGGTTTGAGGATATTTTTTTAAAAATTATTACTTTTAAATCATCATTACATCACCATTAAATTATTATATAATTTATGATTTTTTGAAATTATATTTATAATATTATCTGTTTATATTTTTAATAATTTATTGATTTTTTGAAATTATAATTTTTATAAATATTATCTGTTATATTTTTTTGAAATGATGCCATTTCTTTTTTAAAAAGCAAAAGAAAATGACATTAATTTTGCAGATAAATATGGTCAGGAGCATCTATTTGGGGGCATAGGCTGTACCCATTGCATTCTTCTCTTTCTGCTACCCAAAGCCTTCTGGTGAGATAAAGGGGAGGTGTTGGCAGAACAATGAGTTTTAGAGTTGACGCCACAATGAGATAGTTCATATCCCTGAGCTATTGTTGCAGGCTATTTGCAGACTCAGACAGATACAGTTGCTTTGATTACATTCAGCTCATGATTTCAAGCTTTTCCTTTCAACCATGAGAGCTAGACTTTTTTATTTTTAAAAAAACTGAGATCTGATGTTACCCATCTGATTCCAGGAGCTGGGACCCAGATCCTCAAAGATCTTTAAGCATTTCCTAGGACCCTATGTACAGGCTTTTAGTGTCTATGCCTTAATCCAGCCCTGTATTCATGGTTTCTATTTTTTATCTTTTGAATGCACTAGGATTTGCTCTTATCAATCTTCTTGCTTGCCGCAGGCTTACTTACTAGCTTGCTGCACACATGAGAGAATGCAGCTCTCTTCATGTGACAGAGGTTTTGGTTGGGCCTGCAAAACCATTTCCCCCACCTCCTCCCTCAGATATAACCAACAGCTTTTCATCTTGATCACAGCTCTGCGGAATCTGAGGATCGTTAATGAGATGACACTTTGGGACTTACTAGACTCATTTAAAAGGTGTGTGAGACAGGATCTTCAGGTCATTGCCAGCCTGCTGCTGCAGGAGAAGCTGAGTCTGTGATGTTTGTGCTGAGTCTATGAACAGTTCCCTACACCTCAAAGAAATGTTTCAAGGGACAATAATCTCAATAAGCTGCTGATCCAGGGACCACTGGGCCTCTGGCAAGGGTTTGGTGAATGTTAGCACTTGACAAACATTAAATAGGTATTCACATTTAGATTCATAGATACTAAGGTCAGAAGGGACCATTCTGATCATCTAGTCCAACCTCCTGCACAGCGCAGGCCACAGAATCTCACCCACCCACTCCTACGAAAAACCTCACCTATGTCTGAGCTATTGAAGTCCTCAAATCGTGGTTTAAAGACTTCAAGGAGCAGAGAAGCCTCCCTCAAGTCACCCATGCCCCATGCTACAGAGGAAGGCGAAAAACCTCCAGGGCCTCTCCAATCTGCCCTGGAGGAAAATTCCTTCCCGACCCCAATATGGTGATCAGCTAAACCCTGAGCATATGGGCAAGATTCACCAGCCAGATATCCAGGAAAGAATTTTCTGTAGTAAATCAGATCCCATCCATCTAATATCCCATCTCAGGGGATTAGTCCTATTTACCCTGAATATTTAAAGATCAATTACTTACCAAAATCCCATTATCCCATCATACCATCTCCTCCATAAACTTATCGAGTAGAATCTTAAAGCCAGATAGATCTTTTGCCCCCACTGCTTCCCTTGGAAGGCTATTCCAAAACTTCACTCCTCTGATGGTTAGAAACCTTAATCTAATTTCAAGTCTAAACTTCCTGGTGGCCAGTTTATACCCATTTGTTCTTGTGTCCACATTGGTGCTGAGCTGAAATAATTCCTCTCCCTCTCCTGTATTTATCCCTCTGATATATTTATAGAGAGCAATCATATCTCCCCTCAACCTTCTTTTAGTTAGGCTAAACAAGCCAAGCTCCTTAAGTCTTCTTTCATAAGACAAGTTTTCCATTCCTCGGATCATCCTAGTAGCCCTTCTCTGTACCTGCTCCAGTTTGAATTCATCCTTTTTAAACATGGGAGACCAGAACTGCACACAATATTCTAGGTGAGGTCTCACCAGTGCCTTGTATAACGGTACTAAAACCTCCTTATCCCTACTGGAAATGCCTCTCCTGATGCATCCCAAAACCGCATTAGCTTTTTTCACAGCCATATCACATTGGCAGCTCATAGTCATCCTATGATCAACCAATACTCCAAGGTCCTTCTCCTCTTATTCATTACAACCTCCCTTGTGAAGCAGGCGACCATTGATGTCCCTGTTGTACAGATGGTGAAACTAAGACATAATGGTAAAACAACTTGACTCTGACCAAAAAAAGAAAGTCAGTATCAAAGCCAGAACTAGTATGCAGAATCCCTTGCTTTTTCCTGAAGTTACCCTACTACTCCTTGCTGATATGTTCACTGTTATGTGGCCCCTTTTTGTGCCCAGAGATCACATTGATCACTCAGCTGCAGGCAATCAGCCTGGAGGAAGCTTGCAGAAGCAATAGCATGATCTACAGCATTGCCCCCCACAACCATGAATCAGGCTGAGATCCTCCCCACAGTCAAGGTGATGCAGAGATAAAATCTCTAGACACCATTAATAACTGCCTTCTGGAGCAGCTAGTCCTGGAACCCACAAAAGGAGAGGCAATTCTTGATTTAGTCCTAAGTGGAGCAAAGGATCTAGTGCAAAAGGTGAATATAGCTGAATATAGCTTATGTGTGTATAACTCACATTCCCTCTGAAGCACGTGGCATTAGCTATCTAAAGACAAGATACTGAGCTAAATGGACCATTGGTCTGACTCAGTATGGCCATTCTTATGTTCTGATGTTAACTATGGCTGTAGGTTTCAGTACCCCAAAGGCCAGCCCTGGACAGCAGTAGATGGGACCATGTATAACACACTGGGCCAAACTCATCCTTGGTGTAAAAAAGTATAACTCCTTTGGTACACACCAGGGATACATTTGGCCTGTTTGCATTTGTTATAAATGAGCAAAAGCACTAATACATAATGTATCTCTTTTAAATGATGGCTCTAATAGTCTATAATATATATAAAATTATACTCAGCATATGTGTTTATATTAGGAATTAAACAACTATATTGTTTTTATAACAGAAAAGATCTCTGGAAACAATAGCAGCAAAATGACTTTTATTTGCTAAGAACAACAATTCAAGACTGCTAATCCCAACAATTTTTACTACAGAATCAGCTAACAAGAAACACATGACTCTTTAATGACACATACCTTATAAAGTAATAGGATGCATGTTGCTACTGTTTTGTTTTGTTTTGTTTGTGAGTCAAGATGGAGAAAAGCAATTTGCCATTCACATTTTAACTCATTATTGTACATTTCCCATATACTATCCATGTTTCTTTCCTTGCTCTTTTATTAGGACAACTACAAAAAGCCACCCATTGATAAGTAGCTTCACTATCTTAGCCAGCTAGGATAGCTACTGGTCACTAGTTCAATGAAATCACAACCGGAGAAGGGAAAGGAGTTTGTTTGTTTCTCCAGGGAGGGGAAAGGAGGAGAAATAGTCCTGTGACCAGAAACAGAAAGGCTGCCCAAAAGTTTTGGACAACGCAGAAGTAAGTAGAAGTAATCTAAGAAGTAATCTAAGAGAGCAGGGCCCAAATAGTATTGTGAACAATCCTATTAAAACTATTTCAAATCAAGAAACTTGGTAGGGGATGCAACCAGGCTGCATATTCAAGATTTGCTTCTATAGTTATAGTGATGGTAGGTCCAATCAATGCACAGATACAGAATCTGGAATTGTGAAACAGAAAAGGAGTAAGGAGAATTGCCATTTCTAGACAGTTTAAAACAAACAATGCCTTAGAATCTTCACTGCAGCTGACAGGTTAGGGAAACTCCATAGATGTGCAGAAAACAGTAATAGATTTTGCATATAGATTGTAATTTCTATCATTGGCACTGAAATGTTAAGCATGCAAAAAATAAGCTTTTTATATACAAAAAAATTCTATTCTGCCTGTCACAATAATGCAATATTCCTTGTTGTCCTTACCTTTGAACTGCAGGTGACTATGCAGCGATGTTACAGGACAGAGATACACTTGTGAAATATTCACGAGCTGATGTGTTTGCAGCCCTGTGGGACCTGTGAAGAGCTCTTTTCCCCCCCACATCTCTCTCTCTCAGACTTTAAATAATGAGCAGCAGAAAAGGTATGAGACAACATGTCTGTGTGTCTCCTTTGAAATCTTTTCTTACATTACCTTGTTATCTCTTCTCAAGAACAGCAGGTATTACAGGAGTTCAGAGTGTATCCATAGCAAAAACACCCAGCAAAACAGAGTGCCAGAAGATATAGCTTCTGGAACCAGATTCAGTAGGTAAAATACAAAACTAGTAGGCAGGGGGAGGGGTTGGTTGTTGAGGTGCAGTGTGGTGATGAAGAGAGAATTTTTGCCTAGCAAAGTTTGGGGAGAATAAATGTTATTGTTTGATCTGGGAAACTGATCTAGCACCCTCAATCTTGTCTATTCACATAAAATGTCTTTGAATGAAAGCTACAAAACTTTATTAATTGTAAAGATCACCCGAGCTGAAAACTTCATATCCAGATTGGAATTTCAAGCTCTGCAGTGTACAGGAACATTCAGATAAGTAGTTTCAGCTTAGCCCTTTGTCACAATTACAGGATGAAAATGGATCCAGTTCTAGATTTGGAGCTGAGTTGTTGTCTATGCTTTGTGCTGCATGGGGCCCATTGAAGGCAAAATTCCAATCTGCTATGAGGTCTGACTTCAGTAGAACTGCATCTGCTTGCACCAGGTCTGATTTGGCCTGAGTGTGCATAATAGCAAAGTGAAACATGGAAAAGATCTAAAGGGACGATCCATCCCCATGCCAGGACAGGATATAGTCCCCTGACAGAGGACACATCAGATATTACATTCCCAGAACTCTAACCCTGCTAACCATTTTTTATTCCCCATACATTTGAAAGTTGCTTATATAACAGGTACTTTCCCACAGTGGCTTTAAAAGCCTTTATTTCCTTTCCTTTATTATTTCAACAGACTAACAGTCATTGCAACACAGATGGCTGTAAATCAAATCAAGTTGAAATGTAGGTCTGACTCATCTCTGTACAATATATGATTTGTTTGCATTAAATTATCTTGGAAACCTATAGCCAGTATGGACTAACTACATGTTCACACATGGCAAAAAAGGTAAAAGCTCTCTGATAGTAACATAAAAGCTAAATAAAATTACAGATAAGTTTCAATATGAGACTTGCTTTGTAATACCCTTGAAGAACTATTGGTGTCAAGTATTATTAATTACGATTATCATTATTACAGTAGCGTTCTGACACTCCAGTCAGGACTATTGTGCTAGGTGCTATAAAATTTACAGTGAGACAGTCCGGGCCACAAAAGCTTACAATCTAAATAGATAACATAGACAAAGCATCAGCGAAATGAAGGATTATATCCCCATTTTACACATGGGGAACTGAGACACAGAGAGACCTAGTGACTTGCCCAAGGTTACACAAAAGGTCTGGCAGAGTTGGGAATTGAACCTGGATCGCCCAAGTCCAGTTCAGTGTTTTACCCACAAGATCATATTTCCTCTCTAAAATGTAACAATTTGCTGTAAAAAACAGCATGGTCTTTAAAGCAGTAGAGGACAATCTTTGTCTCAATGAGGGCAGTATAAGGTCGCCAAAAAAGCAACATGGTCCAATGTACCTTCCATATAAATTTAGAACAAATGCACAAACAACCGTTGTTTGGGAGGAACAAGGTTTGTTGCAGAGTTTACCAACACTGAGAACAAAAAACCAAGGTGATAAGTAAAGTCATAAGAGCTGGAGAGCAAACATGAGCACTCATCTGTTAGACAAGTTAGTGGCAAACCAAATTGAAGAGTCCTAGGGACTTGTATTTAGGGTTCTGCAGACCGTACTGTGAATAAACAGTAAAGGGGAGATTTTCAAAGACAAAAGTTTTGGCTTTCCATAGCAGTTGGGCACTTACATTTTGTGTCTTTGAAGGTCATCCCGATAGATAAAAGATTCCATCTCTTATGATGTTGCTCCTAATGGGTAATCCCACTTACTCACATGAGTAATCCCATTTAGGTCAGTGGGACTATTTGCATAACCAAAGGTTTCATGATTGGGCCTATATAAAAATACACCATTCCAGTATTACAGCCTGATTTCCTTTTGTTTAAATTCCATTCATTAAAATGCAGATTTTTTTTAGATGATGGGAGCTTTAGTCATTACTTTTCAATGTTAATGTTATTGCTTTCCTATAGTTGCTGTTGTTCGGTAGTTCTAGGAAGCCTTGTCTAATCCCATATGTAGCATGTTTATTAGATGTAATATTTTATCTCTTGGATTCTGTACCTGACACTATCATTTCGTTCTTATTTCAATAAAAATGAGCTCTCTCCTCCTGGCCTGACAGAAGCAAATGGTTTTCTTTATCACAAGAGAACGTTTAGGGTTTCTTTATCACAAGAGAACGTTAGGAAGGTTGCCTTCAAAAAGACAAAATGAACTGTATATATGTGTGCCTTAATTCAATTTGTAGCATAAACTCCAATCCTAATAAAGTAACTTCATAACATTAGTTAGAACCGGGATGGAGGTGTTGGGGGGGGGTTGGTTTGGTTTTTCGTTGTTTGTTTTTAATATGCAGGCAGCCAATCCTAGTGTGTCTGCCACTTCTTGGTTTCATAACCTATATCCTTATGAAACTAGAACAAAATATCACAAATGCTCACATGGTTTCTGATTTTCATCAGGAATTCTCTATCTGTGTGCGCTAATCAAGTGATAATAAGTAGGAACCATTCCAACTTTCAGCTGACAAAAGCACAATACAAGTTGTTTGATGAGAACTCCACCTTGGATACAAATTCCAGGTAGATTTTCCCAGGCTTTGTAAATCTATTTAAAAATAAAATATTCTCTACATAATTAGATCCTGAAAGTAAAAGCAGTGAGTAGAGTAATTTATTTGGAATGCAAAATCATCTAAAAAATAAAGACATAATTTTAGCTATCAGGTGTAAGACTCATAAATGAGTTTCCAAAATCTTTAGCTGCTAAGAGCTTGAAATGATTCCCATAAGAAACACATAACCTACTTTGGAAGAAAGGACCTCCCCATCCACTAAAGTGTAGCTATGTAAATATACTACATATATGTTTGTCAGAGGCCATTCTTGCATACAAGTTCTCTTTTTGTATTAATTTTCAATAACTGGTCAACAACTGTGTATGCAGCCAGCGAAGTTGCATATAATGCAATGGATCCAAAGGATGTTAGCGCCCAGCGATTGCAAAGTGCAAATTCCCATTGCATGCTTGCAAGTGAGATTACATACATTATTGAGGTGACAGGTATAGTATGCAATGATGAACCTTCTGTCAGTCAGGCAGAGGTCACATTAGAATTAGTTGCTCAAGAAGCCAATCAGCTTCTCTCACAGTCTTAAAAAAAATCTGTTTAATATCTTTCTCCCCTGGAAAATGGGGAACAGAGTTGATGTTGTTTGCTGGTGTCTAGTGGTCAGAGATTTAGAGTGCTGACGTTCAGGAGGTCTCCTTTAACTGTGCTAGCTGCATTCTTTGTGCCAACATAAATTGCTGCCTTAGCTGAGCCCCTCAGTTTTCCCAAAAGGGAATATGGCAAAAAGCAGTAACATGAACAGTACTGGGAAGCAATGAGTTTGATCCCAGTGTTGGTGAAGCCAAAATAAAATCACTTTGGTGCCCATTACTAGGAACATCATTGATTTTTCCATGCTTAGTGGCTTATACGAAACCTATAAAATAGGGTTAATTTAAAATGGACACCTTAGCAGGTTGACCTGCTGCTTTTAGGAATATAAAGGGATGTCCAAGTCTTACATGGAAGTATACATAGTAAAGTGAATAAAAGGGACAGCATAACCGTCTTTTGATTGATAGTCACTAGCAATACAGGGAGCATAACTGTCTTTTGATTGATGGTCACTAGTATCATGCACAGATAAGAGTATCAAACCTAGATAATACCCAGGACTCTGTTAATCACATTGCTAATGATAATAGCTTTGTCTTCGTTGTATCATGTAGGTACAATGTTACTGATAGCTACAGCATGTAAGAGATAGTACAGGTAAAAGGGCAATGCTATTTTAAGTTAACACAAGGTATTCTGAGCAAATCCTCAGACTAAAAGTGTTGACCAAATGTAAGATCCTGATCCAAAGTCATTAGAAGTTAATGAAATTGGGCCCAACGTGGGCCTTTATTTTCTTTTTCATCCTTTAATCCGTCATTTGCGCATGCTAACCTGGTGGTTAAGCACCTGGCTAACTGCTCTATGAATGGTTTCAGAGTAGCAGCCATGTTAGTCTGTATTCGCAAAAAGAAAAGGAGTACCCGTGGCACCTTAGAGACTAACAAATTTATTAGAGCATAAGCTTTCGTGAGATGAAGTGAGCTGTAGCTCACGAAAGCTTATGCTCTAATAAATTTGTTAGTCTCTAAGGTGCCACGGGTACTCCTTTTCTTTTTGCTCTATGAATGTGAACATTGGCCTTTAACATGCTATGTGGCTGACTCACATTTTTGTGTACTTAAAAATTAAAGGGGCCCTTTCAAAGTGTATCTCTCTGGACCAGGGATTGGCAACGTTTGGCACGTGATCCGCCAGGGTAAGCCCCCTGGCGGGATGGGCCGATTTGTTTATCTGCCGCGTCCACAGATTCAGCCAATCGCAGCTCCCACTGGCAGCAGTTTGCTGATCCAGGCCAATGGGGGCTGCGGGAAGCGGCGGCCAGCACATCCTTCATCCCACCCCACTTCCCACAGCCCCCATTGGCTTGGAGCAGCGAACCACGGCCAGAGGGAGCTGTGATCTGCCAAACCTGTGGATGCAGCAGGTAAACAAACCGGCCTGGCCTGCCAGGGGCTTACCCTGGTGGGCCACGTGCCAAACATTGCCAATCCCTGCTCTGGACAAAAATCAGCCCTGGCATAGAGAAGTTCAATGCACATTGAAGTAACTGTTTTAGCCAAGGTTAAATTTGTTTTGTTGGGCCTACTCTTGAATTGGTTAGACAACTTTTGCCCATTTTAGCAACTTTCTAATCTTGCCCACACTTACATAAGAGCTTAACTTTATTCATGTGAGTAGTCCGATTATGTAAGTATTTTCAGGATCAGGCTTTGAATTTGTTTCTTCCATACTTAGTTTGTACACAGGAAGGGGGTGGTTTAACATAACACCTCGAAGGAGTCTGTAAGCAATCATTGCATTTTTCTAACCAGAGGAATCCCTTATGAGTGTAGTGTTGGTGTATAGAGAGGAGCCTTTTGTAGAGGCTATCCCATGCATCTGTGGTATATAATGAAGGAACTTTTTTTGGCTGCAAAGTTTTTTGGGATCATTGTTTGAATGATATGTTTATTTTGTCTTGAAAATTGTGCTTTTACAAATTAGATATGCTTAAAGCTTGTGATAAATGCAATAAAAATTCCAGTAAGTGAATAAATCAGGTCAAGTGTTCAGCTGCAAAGGATACTGACTTAGTAGAGGGGCCTGCTTTTTCAGACCACTCTCCTGGAACATACTTAGTACCTCTCCCACCCAAGAACCCGCTATTGCCTCCACCCCTTGGAAGGCAAACTGTGGGGATCCAGAACTCTTCCTGGCTCATGAACCCTTTCTGTATGACCCTTCTCGTGCATTAAAAATAACCACTCAGATTACACACCCAGTTCCTATATCTCTCTAATGACACTTGCAGTGGTCACCATCTTGGCCAGCATACCAGGGATTGAACTGGGAACTTCCAGAGCCGACAGCATGAATCTCTGTAATGTGGGTGATGTAATGTGGATTGGGCTCAGAGGGAGACATGTAACACACACTGAGACATGCATCCCTGATCCATTCAGCTGCCAAGCTCTCCCATCCCAAGATACAATACGTAGGTTATGGAATACTGTGTCCAGTTCTGGAGTCTACAATTCAAGAAGGATTTTGAAAAATTGGACAGAAGAGAAGAGCCATGAAATGATTAAAAGATTAGAAAACCTTCCTTGTGGTGCTAGACATAAGGAGGACAATCTATTTAGCTTTAACAAAGAGAAGGTTAAGGAATGACTTGATTACACTTTAAGTACCTACATGGGGAACAAATATTTAAGAACAGACTCTTCAATCTAGCAGAGAAAGTTATTACACAATCCAATGACTGAAAGTTAATGCTAGACAAATTCAGACACGAAATAAGGGGTACATTTTTAACAGTGAAAGTGATTAATCATTGGAACAATTTACGAAGGATTGTGGTAGATTCTCCATCACTGGCAATTTTAAAATCACTCTAGGATATGCTCTATGAATTACTTTGGCAAAATTCTATGGCCTATGTTATACCAGATGTCAGGCTAGATGATCACAATGGTCCCTTCCAGTCTTGGAATCTATAAAGTCTGCTTGAAACTTTACACTTCACTTTTACTTTGTGATGGATCCTGCAAAATCTAGGAGGTGTCTTGAATATAAACAAACACACACAGAAAGAGTTGAATCCAGGGCAAAATGCTTGGTTTTAAATTCAACTGATCCCAACACATTGTCTTATCTTGCCCCAAAAGCCCCTTCCATGGCTTGAAGCCCAGGTCAGTGGAAGTTCCTCATAGAATGGCTGCACAGGAACTACACTGCCTGGGAGTGGGGGACTCCAGAAGTGAAATCATGGCCCCATTGAAATCAATGGGAGTGTTACCAGTGACTTCAGTGAGGCCAAAATTTCACCTCCTTGAAAGGTGAAAGGAGATGAGGAGCCATATTTGTGGATAGCCTCAGTCTCCCAAGATGCACACAGGCCTCACAGTTTTGCCTTTCTTTTAGCTTCTTCCCTTAATTTTGTGGAGAGGAAGGGGTGAAACATCCGGTGGTTATCAGAACTGGCACACCAGTCTGATCCCAATTTCAATTACACCAGTGTAAAAAAGGAGTTACAGTGGTGTAAAACCCGTGGGAGTCAGGTTGGAATCGGGCCCACAGTAGTCGGGGTGAGTAGCAATAAACCAAACCAGCCAATAGCTTAGTTTCAGGTGGTCCAATTCAACTATCGTGTACTGTGTTCACACACAATCAAAAGTATGTTCTTAGAAATATTGTCTCTCTTTTCTCCATTCATGAGATATTTTGGCTATACTGAAACATATGCTTAGAGCTGAGTGTCCAATCCTATTCCATCTTGCAGATTTATCTCTAATAAAATGTAAAAATGATAAGTTCATCATAACACTAGAATTTAGTTTTATTAAACCAACTTCTACCCCCCCACACACACATCCATTACATTAACTCACTTTCTATCCCCTCCCCCAAAGATGCTATTCATTAAAACACAGAAAAGAAAATATCTATATGTGCATTTCTGCTTATTAACTGTGCTTGCTACCTCATCATTTGCCAAATTCTTATTTGTTGAACAAGAAGGGCAGAAGCAATGTGAAATCAATCTTTTTTGCTTGGCCAGATAAACATAAGACACAATGAAAGAAAGAAATCTGGGGAGAGAGAGAGAGATAGGAAGAAAGAAAATAAAGCAGGAAAACAGAAAACACCATCCCAATGGTGATGGATAACTGAAGTGAATGTGTCAGGATGGTATTATGTAAATTACCAAGGCAGCCAAGCAGTGCATTGGTGATTACAGAGGATGTGAACAATGTTGTGGTCCCCAGTTACCATCATGCCTTGTTATTTTTCTTCCCTCCAAACTACCCTTGGGGTGGATTCTTCCTGACCCTGTCTTTGAAAAAAATCCTCCAAGAAATTATTGTTTTTAAAAAAAATAAAAGGTTAGAGGACATCTTGTGACATTTTTCCAAATCAATCCCTGCCTCCCTCTCTCTTGCCAGTCTAACATCCTAAAACCATCTTTTGTGTAGATCACTGAAGGATTTGACTTATCAAGCACTGTGATTACCGCATGGTCTCAAGGTCATCAACACTTAAAAGAAAAGAGGGAAACAGAAAGGGGCTTTGATATTGGTAGGCATTGAACTGTACAGATACTGGTCCTTGAGTTACTCTATACTTCACTTTTTTCCTTCCTTTGTTTTTTGTTGTTGTTTCCTTAATTGTTTCTGATATTTTCAAACTGGTGCTTTTCTTATTTGTCCTTTTATGAACTGGACATGGGCCCAAATCCAAATATATATAGTTAATAGAAATGCTTATAAATAAACAACAAAAATATCCAGCTCCTCCATAGGTCTCCCAAGATTGGGGCTCGGAAAATAATGAACCTCCAGTTGGCTTAGGTTATGCAAAACAGAACTCACAAGTCACAACTCACCCTGAGTTTTGCTAAGACTATTTGAAATGGAGATGGGCCAATTTCAGAACCATTTTTCTGAATCCCTTCCACCACCATATTTCAGTGTTGTATATCATTAGAGTCCAGATCCAAACCATCTCTGACTGTGATTTTGCAGAGGGTTGCCTGCATGGATCAGATTGTATGCATAGAGCGCTAATTTAAATTTACTGCTGTTGGTAAATACTGACACTTCGGTAGCAACCCTTGCAGTTAAACACTCCCAAAGAGCGAGAGGAATGAGTGTGCATATTAATAGGTGGGAAAAAGGGTAAATGAGTACAACTGGGCCACATGAGGAAAACAGGAAATCCTGGCCGTTTTGAAGTCATTGGGAACTTTGCCACTAACTTCAACAGGACCAGGATTTCACTCAACATCTTCATTATTGCACAAGATGTCAGGCACAACACAAACAGTTGGAAGATGGGAGGGGAAGTACTACAATATTTTCAACTAATATTCTTATGATTTTTTAAACAAAATCACTTGGGCCCCATTCACACCCCATTTGTGTGGTCACATGTGGCTAGCAAGGATGCTCACAACTTTAAGCCACCTTTGATCCTAGGCTGGCTGAGCACACTGTAAATCTCAGACATAGCAGGCAAAGGTCAGGGAGACATAGGGAAGCCCTGGTCACAACTCCTATGCTGGCCACAGGGAGGAGTACAGTAGGGTCCTCTTAAGCAAGAGGTCAGATTATATAATCATAAGAGATCCGCCTGGCTTTAAAAATCTATCATCCAGGATTTGAGGACCAGGTCTTCCTGTATGTGCATACAGCACCTATTGCCCACCCCAAGTCCACAGGGTGCTACCACAATGTAAATAATAAATAAAAATAATTAACGGTTATTGCTATTTTTATTTTAATAGCAGTTTCTTTGACTAAGTACTGTACACTGTGTACAGTAATACATTTCTCAGCCATGCTATGGGACTATCTGGGAGAACTTGATAACTGACACTTGTGCAGGTTTAAATTTGAAATTGCATGTGATTGTACAATTGAGATCATGGACCTTTAAGGCAAATGTAGCAGGAAATGGACATCTTGCTAAAAGTTATTTGAAATGCAATAATTTAGTTTAATGGAATTTGTATCTCTGGAGACTGTCATGGGGCTTCTCATAAGAGGAATTGTTTGTTTTGTTTATGTGTGTGCATGCACTAGTGAAAGATGTTAGATTCATAGCCTCGAAGACTGAAGTCCTCTCCCCATAGAACATGTACAGTTACTCTATCCTGACTGTGCACTTCAACTTGATTTGTCAGGTTATTTATCTGTGTGTTTTAAAAGATTATTAAGGGTGCCCAGAGCACTGGATGGGCGATATTTTATTGTAACTTATAAAAATCCAAACAAACACAGAAGTAGAAGAAAAATGTGGGTATAACCTTGACATCTTTAGTTATTAATCAGGCAAAATCTCGTTGTTAAACAGTGGACCCATTACTTAGTTACTGTTGTGCTAAAACATATTTTTTTAATTTATTGTGCGATATTATAAGTATCATAGTAGCAACTAGAGACCTTATACAAAATCAAGGCTCCATTGTATTAGCCACTGTACTTACGAATGGTGAGAGACAGTCCAGGCTCCAAAGAGTTTATAGTCTATATAAAGACGAAGGATTATTCCCATTTTATAGATGGGGAACTGAACACAGGGATTCAGGTTCTGATCCTCTTAACATGAATTTCTGAGCTTCAGTTTACACATATAAATAATCCTGTTGGAGATAAGGCTTCCCAGGATCTAGCATTAAGTGACTTTCCAAAGGTCACACAAACATGCTGTAGCAGAGCTAGTAATTGAACTCACATCTTCTGATCTTCAGTTCAACACCTTAACCACAAGAACCTCCATCCTCATATAGTAGCATATTGAGCAGATTAGCATATTCAGCACATTTAGCATATTAATTAGCAGCAAAAGTTACTCATTTTGTTCTGATAATTGTAGGCTCAATCCTGTAGCTCTTGCATGTGTGTATTTTTCAGTAAGATCACTGTGATTTTGTTTGAATATCGGGTACAGGATAGAGCCTTCTGAAATAAACAAAATCTGTATTATTTCATTAAAGGTCATGAAAACAGACTAGCATTGAAAAACAATGTCAGAGACATTGTATTCAGAAAAAATATGCTAAAATAATACATATTCAGGGGGGGGGAAATTAAACTTCTGTTAATTTTGTTAGTGCGAAATAAGACATTGGCATTAGGATAAAATTAATATTAATGTTTAATAATTGCTATTCCAAAGTAGTTGATGCTTATGCATCATTAAAAAATCTATTTTTCAAGGACTGCACTGGCTATCAATATATCTTGATGTGGTATGGTAGCATAAAAACAAAAAACAACAGAACAACAGGAATAACAGCAGTCAAATTGAGAAATGTATTGCTGAAATTCATTGCTGTTGTTGGCTTCATTCTCAGTATATAGTGGCTCAGTTTCTCAAGACATCAAAAAATGCCAGTGAGTCAGGAATACATTTTTAATGAAAGAAAATTGCTTGTGTAACTTCTAATCAGTTTGGATTCTGTCAGATTGCCTGACCTGCTTACTGGATAGGCTTATTCTAAACTAAAGTCAGTGATCAAAAGTAACATGAAATATGACACAACAATTGATCCTTACTTGGCTTTTCCAATATAGTTAGTTCTTAATTTTTCATATGGCTTTAAATATCTCAAGTATTGGAGGCAGTAAACTCAGTTCTAAAGCTGAGCGAATAATGGATTTGTCAATTTGTTGGCAATTTTGAAAAGTAAAGAAAAACAAACAAAAAGTTTGTTTCCGGTCAGACCAAAAACAAAAATTGCCAAATTTTCAGTAAATGAAAAAAATTAATGTTGAGTCAAACAAAATCTTTTGTTTTGACAAAATCAAAAACTTTAATTTGACTTTTAAATCAAAACCAAAAAAGTTCAAAAATTGAAATGTAAAGGAAAATTTTGAAATGAAAGTCATTTTCAAACTGAAAAAATCAAAATATTTCTTTAATAAATATGAAAACAAAATGTTGGATTTTTTTTATTTTTGGGGTGTGTGGAATGTGGGGGGTCAAAATACACAGTTTGGCAAAAACAAAGGGAATTTGTGAAAGATTTTGGTGTCTCTAAATCAGCAGTTTTTACCGAAAGAGTTTCAGCTGAAAAATCTCTACTTAGTAGTCTTCTTGTGACTTTCTCAGTCCTGCATTAGAGATTTGTGTGAGACTTTCAAAAACACCTAAGTGACTTAGAAACACAAGTCTTATTGACTGTCAATCAGACTTTCAATGGGACTTGTGCTCTCACTTCACTTAGCTGCTTTGAACATCCAACACTTTGGTCCTTACTCGTCCAGAGGGTAGCTAATATTTGTGAGCTAAGTTTCATCTTGTATTCTGGGCTAAGTCTGGCAAGATGATGACTACTTCTTGTAAATTGCAGAAGGCCTCGATTGCTCAGTATCTTACAAGATTGATCTATCTATTTCTGGGCTCTTTTAGTTCCAGTTATGTGGTTGCTTCTCTTTTTTAAATAATGAGTTTTATAAAGAACTGTAATGTTCTGTTTCTTTATTTTAAGATATTTGTTTGAATGACATTTTTCACTGAAGAAAATTAGTACTTATGGCACTATAATAATTCTTGCTTTTGTAGTGTGACTTTCATTTCAAGTGATCCCAAAGCACTTTATTAACTTAACAAACTGAAACACTCTATATTAAATATTAAACATAGCGATCATTTCACCCACCACTGAAATGCAGCCACTTATGTGGTGAAATGAGGCAGCTGTTTAAGGGACTCAGACTTTCAAGTTGCTGATCACTATGAGCCTGTTAGAACACCCCAGTCATTTAAAGATTCCTAGTGTTTTCAGTGGGCTCTGGAACTGGCTTCATGGGCCTGATACAGCAAAGTGCTTAAGAATGTGCTTAATTTTGCACACTTGAATAATCCCATTGACATCAATAGAACTACTCAAGCTTAAAGTTAAGCATGTGCTTATGTTTTTCTGAACCAAGGCCAGATTTTTTAGCACCTGGCAGGAGTGAGCTCTACAAATGCCCTGCAACAATACACAATATTGTAGGATAAGAAATGAAGAAGAGCACTGTGTCCAGCTGGAGCTGCTGGAGGAATTTAGGTAGCCAAAATGTAAACACCTTCACCTAGCATCTGGCCAAGACAACACCAGAAAGAACAATACTAGTCCAGTACTTGAAATGTTTATGTATTCATTGCATGCCAGTAAGTTTATGTTACTACCTGTGTGCTTTCTTGCTGTGGCTTTATTATTTGCAGAATGTAAAATGATGAATCTTCTTGTGTTTGCAAATCTTAAGCCCTTTTATTGTAATCCAGCAATTCTTTAAATTTCCTCCTGCATTGGTAGTTGGTTTAATAGCTGGCATTCAAATTAATTTTCAGGTTTTTTTGTTTGTTTGTTTGTTTGTTTGTTTGTTTGTTTGTTTGTTTGTTTGTTTTTTTATAAAGAAAATAATTGATAGGAAAGAAACTACCAGCCAACTAAAGCAAACAACTGAAAAAAGTTGCTGCTTGTCCTGTGTTAAACATTAGTCAGCTATAAGTATACTACTTCTCAGTCCTCCAGACAGTGAGGTTTTGTGATACTAGAAAAGATAGTAAGTCCAGGTCAGAGCTGGGACAGTAATAACCCTTCTTCATAACCCAACTGCACCCTTCCATGTTAACATACTGTGAACCGAGCACAAGTGACAAAACCAATCCATCACTGCACCGCCAACACAAAGAAGAATAGAGAGGTTAACAGAAATTGATGACATCCCCGCTCAATTTTACACTGATTCGGCCAGCTCTACGATTGAAACAGACAAAAGATTTTATAGTCCGAGCTAGGACGCTGGCTCTCCTTGATTGCCTTGAATTTTTTTTTGCGCTTCTGCATATTTATTTCCAAGCTCATCACGGGCTTGTAGCATTAGAATGCTGATTTGATTTTACATTCCAAGAGGAGAAGACATTATGCAGCCATTTGCATGATGTGAGAGAAATCACCATAACGGTTTGTGATATCGGCAACCAAAATGAGCGTTAATGTTCACCTGCATAAGCAGGATATAGCGTTGTGTGTGTGTGTGTATATATATATTCAATTTTTTTTCCTTTTGCATCTCTCTATGTGAAAAAAATAAAAAGAGGGAATTATTCCATATCCTGTGGATGAGAAATTGTGTTTTGTCATGCCTCCAAGGGCTACCATTGTATTGAGCTTTTATGAATTCGTTTGATATCAGGGCTGAGCATTACGAGTTCCAACACAAATTTTTTTTTCCCCCATGACATTATTACTGAAAGCTTTTATCAGTTCATTGTGACAAAAAATTGATTATTATCCTTGACGTTTGATGGATAGCTTTCATAAAAGTACATTTTTTAGCATGTCTATAAAGTTTTCTTAAGAAGGCTTTACTTTCTTGTGAAAAAAATATACTAAGTTTTAATGGAGCATTCTTGCTGCCTTTTACACTGTATAGCACCTTTAAAAAAGTTTATTGGAAGTGAAATTATGATCTTGCTTCTTTACTGCCTCTTCAACTTCAACTGTAGTAAGTTGCATATTCACACAGTTCACAGGTAAATTTGGATTAGCATTAGCACTAATTCATAGATACCTCAAAAAGGGTCTTTAGCTAGTGTGCTATAAGAGGCATGGATAGCACTCTATAGTTAGGTTAATTCCAGGCTTTTTGTCTTTGGCAGGACCTCCAAAACCTCTTTGGAATTACTCTATGTTAAACACATGTACTGTAGGTGTCTGGACAGATGAACAAAACTGCCTTTAAATAGTTTAACTGTGTTTATTGCGTTCTAACAACAAAAGCAATAGTTCTTTACTCATTATAATAATGCCAGCATCTGAAGCTAATGGTGATTCAATTACAATCCCTCATAAAGGGGAATATTCACCTCTGTAGCATTGATGGGAACTATGTGCATTGCCTCAAAAGGAAAGTATACTTTAAACCGTAGGTGGCAGAACAATTTATTTTTTTAAAGAGCTGGAAATGACTGGCTTTCCCATGTTACATCTTGACTAATGGATTCATAGGCATCTACCCTGGGAACATTACCGAAACAAAAGGTAGTAGTGAAACAAAAGGAAGGGTAGTGAATTTTGGTAAACTTTAGAACAGGTAGAAAGTCAGCCAGACACCAAGCATTGTACGTAGGTGCAAGAGCTCCAAGGAGATCAGATCATTTGTTGGAATCCCACAGACTTCCCAGTTCTGAAAAAAAATTGTTCAAGTATCAAATCAATTCAGGAATAAAAATAAATGTGTCTTCTGAACTGGGCATCAATTACATTAGACATTTGGGGGTTATCAAGACAAGAGTGGATGGAAGGGAAGGGAATTCAGCAGACATGCCAACTCTCCTGAATTGATCACAAAAGTCATGATTTTTGGAGTAAAATTAAGCCTCACTCATGATCTCGCGATAGAACTCTCAAATGTCAGGATTTTATTTCAGCCATGGCATATTCTTAAAATGTGTTCCAGTCAAATAGGCGTTACCCTCACCCTAAACAAAGGAATGTGGTTTTCTCCAGGGGGGCAGTTACTTTCAAAGTTCATTTACATATCAGATAAACAAAGCTATATGATAACAAGTAGGGGAAGAGACAGTATGGCTACCCCCAGCAGGGAAAGAGAAACTTCATCTGAGATATAAAGAAGAGTGGAGGGCCAAACTTCAATAAGCAATTGAATTAACTCATTGAATACACTAATATTGCATCATGTAAGGTCTTTTGTGATTAATAACATAGGGCTGGTCTAAACTCAAGCTATAAATCAACCTAAGTTGCGCTATTTCAGTTACTTAACTTATGTAACTGAAGTCGACATAACTTAGGTTGACTTACAGCAGTGTCTGCATCATACTGTGTCAAAGGGAGATGCTCCGGCCAGCTTACCTTCCGCCTCTCAGGGAGGTGGAGTACAGACATCAATGGGAGACCGCTCTGCCATTGACTTAGCTTCTCTTCACCAGACCCGCTAAATCGACACCACATCATCGATCACTAGGGTGACCAGACAACAAGTGTGAAAAATTGGGACAGGGGGTGGAGGGAAATAGGCACTTATAGAAAAAAATGCCCCAAATATTGGGACTGTCCCTATAAAATAGCAACATCAGGTCACCCTATTGATCACAGCAGTGCCTATTTAGCCATAAGTATAGTATGAATAGTGTATAGTGAAATGTCTATATTAAACACTATAGGAGGAATTATGAATACTCACTGATATGTTTTAAAGTGTGTGGCCAAGCAAAAGAAGGCACAAGCAAGGCAAAAGAAGACACAGCATGCTGAGCACACAGGAGGGCTTCCTGTCTCCTGAAGCAAGGTCATTAGACTTTGGGAGATATAAGCAAGGCATCCATCACTAGACAGACACAAGAGAACAGAGCTCTTGTAGACATGTCCACTCTCGCGAATTGATTGCAAGAGTCATGATTTCTGAATAAAATTAAAGCCTGACTCATGATCTCGCGATAAAACTCTGAAATGTCAGGATTTTAGCCACAGCTGAAAAAAAAATTCCTGACATTTGAGAATTCTAAAAGTGAGGCTTAATTTTACTTTTAAATCCTGTCAGCTGCCCCGGATTCAGTGGGGACTTCTGCTGTCAGCTGCCCCCAGCACAGTGGGGGCTCCTGGGCAGCTGTTCCCCTGCCTGCCGGGAAGTGGGAGAGAGGACCCCACTGCAGCCCCCCTAGGCCTGGGGAGGGTGAAGAACCCTAAGAGAAGCAAGGGTGAGGCTGGGAAGGTTGAACTATGGCCTGCAGGCCTGATGTGAGGAGGGAGGGCTGATGGGGTGGAGTGGATATACTGATGGTGGGTTTTGAGCAGATACGGTGAGTGCTGGGAGGGTGAACTCAGGGTAGTGGGGTTCAATGGGGTAGGGAGGGCTGAACTGATGGGGTGGTGATGATGGGGGCTCGGGGACTGACGGGGGGGCTCAACTGAAGGGTTGGGTGGGGACAGAACTGATGGGAGACTGGGGGACAGGATTAATTGCTGGGCAGGAGACAGGCAGATGTAGGGGTGACAGCTCCTGCAGCAGGGCCCAAAAATCACTTTATCCAGTACATGTGGGAGAGTGGGAAAAACAAATTGTCACATGCACACACCCTGGGATGGGCAAGGGGAGTTCAAAAATTAAGACACTGACCTAAAAACACAGTATAATCTTTTTTAAAAAAATGTCATGATTTTGGGGCCGATTTCATACTTTTTGAGTTGAAGTTGGCAATACTGATTCAGCCTTCCTGGTGCTATTGCTTCGATGCCTAAAGAAATCCTACAAATGGCATAGCTCTGCTACTATATAGGGATGGTGATATTGTCAATAATGAAGCAGAAAAGGAAGAAGCGTTTAAAAATATTTCCCTTCTGAGTTTGGAGAGAAGCTGGATGATATAGTCACTGTTTCCAGTGATAATAAAGTAGGTTCTATTCCAACAGTAACTAGGGAAGATGTTAAATGGCAGCTGCAAAAGTTAAACATTTTTAAGTCTTCAGGACCGGACCACTTGTATCCAAAAGTTTTTAGAAGAACTGGCTGAGGAGCTGTCTGAACCACTGCTATTGATATTTAACAAATCTTAATATACTGGGGAAGTACTGGAGGACTGGAAAAAAAGCTCATGTTGGGTCAATCTTTGAAAAAGGTAAACAAGATGACCATGGTGTGATGCTGCTAAACCAAGTGCCAGCTCCGGCCAAGGCCAAAGAAGTTAGCTAAGAATTGACAAACTCATAGCTGGAAACCAACCCAGCTCACCTGTATGTTAGTTTTTTTCAGAATAGGTATTAGTCTGATAAGAATATATTTAGTGTTTAGACTCTCTGGAATGCAGGCATTAATCTCACTTGCAATGTCTGTATTCCATGCTATAAGGCAGCAGTTCCCAAACTTGTTCCGCTGCTTGTGTAGGGAAAGCCCCTGGCAGGCTGGGCCGGTTTGTTTACCTGCTGCATCCGCAGGTTCGGCCAATTGCGGCTCCCACTGGCCGCGGTTCGCTGCTCCAGGCCAATGGGAGTTGCTGGAAGCGGCGGTGAGTACATTCTGAGCCACGGGGGTTACTGCTTGGTCTGCCCTGAAAGACTTTTTGAATGGACAGATTACCATAACTCTGTCACCTTTAGAAACCATAGATGGTAATTCATGTGTGTGTATACGTTTGCTTGCTTCAACCTGTAAATAAGTTTCTTATTTCTTCTTCCTAGTTAATAAACATTTAGATCAGTGGTTCTGAAACTTTAGCAATCCAAGGACCCTCATTTTGATTTCTAAATTTTTGGGGACCCCCAAGCCCCCCTGCTCAGCCCCAGGCCCTGGCCCACTCCATCCCTTCCCCCAAGGTCACCCCACCCCACCTCTTCCTGCCCCTGCTGCACCCCTGCCCCTCCTCTTCCCCACCTCTTTCTGCCCCCTCCCCTGAGCACACCTTGTCCCCACTCCCCCTCCCTCCCAGCGTCTCCTGTACGCCACTGAACAACTGTTCTCTCGAATGCAGGAGGAGGAGTTGATCCTTGGGACGGAAGCCCTGGACATGATTTTGCCCCCTCCCCTGAGCATGCCCGTCCCCACTTCTTTTCCTCCCTCCCAGTGCCTCCTGCACCCTGCTGAAGAGCTGTTCCCTGGTATGCAGGAGGCACTGGGAGGGAGGGGGAGGTTTGAGGTAGGGAGAAGGAGGAGGAGTTGATCAGAGGGGCCAGCAGACCCCATGGAGTACCCTCACAGACCCCCAGAGGTCCCCAGCCCCCAATTTCAGAAATGCTGCTCTAGATAGTTTATTACAGGTTTGGCTACAGGTTTTGTCTTTAGTGTAACATCTAGGGTACCAATTGATCTGGGGTAGAGTGACTGGTTTCTTGGAACTGGAAGCAACCTGAATAATTTTGGATTGACTGGGTGGAAAGATAGACTGGAAAGCATTTGTTACTCCATTGTAAAACTGTTATAGTGATCCAGGAATTCACATTTGGTACTGGGTTGTTGAAGTCTAATTATGGAACACAGCAATAGTTTGGGGTGTTTACCCTTTTTTTGACATTCTGCTCTGAGGTAGGCACTAACGGCCATGAGCCACTCCAGACAGCATGACACCCAGTAACTATAGGCCATTTAGCTTAACATAGATCTCATCTTGTATCTCGGAAAAAGTGATATGGGATAGAGTCAGGAAAGAATTAAAGGGTGGCAGTGTAATTAATGCCAATCAACATAGTTTTATGGAAAATAAGTCTTGTCAAACAAACTTGATACTGTTTCTGATGAGATTATGAATTTGGTTGACAAATAATGCTGACATTACCTAACTGTCTCTAAGGCTTTTGACTTAGTTCCACATGATAGTCTAATTTAAAAAATAGCACTAAGCAAAATCAATGCAACACATTGTAAATGGATACAATTGGCTAACTGATCAGAAAGTAAGCACAAATGGGAAATTATCATCCAATGGAGGAGTTTCCAGTGGAATCCCAAAGTGATGTGTTCTTGACCCAACTATATTCATATATTTAATAATGATGTGGAAAAAAACCATAAAATCACTACAATAAAGTTTGCAAATGACTGAAAAACTGGTGGAGTGATAAAGGAGGAGGAAGATTATCCAGAGCAAACTGGATCTCATGGTACGCTGGGCTCATTTGAACATGTGTTTTAATACAGCTAAAGGCAAGATTATACATCTAGGAACCAAGACTGTACATCACATTTGTACGAGGAGGGACTGTACTTTGGAAAGGTTTCAGAGTAGCAGCCATGTTAATCTGTATCCGTGAAAAGAAAAGGAGGACTTGTGGCACCTTAGAGACTAACACATTTTTTTGAGCATAAGCTTTTGTGAGCTACAGCTCACTTCATCGGATGCATGTGGTAGAAAATACAGTGGGGAGATTTCATATACACAGAGAACATGAAACAATGGGTGTTACCATACACACTGTAACAAGAGTGATCAGGTAAGGTGAGCTATTACCAGCAAGAGAGCGGGTGGGGGGGAGGGAAAACTTTTGTAGTGATAATCAAGGTGGGCCATTTCCAGCAGTTGACAAGAACGTGTGAGGAACAGTAGGGGCGGAAATAAACATGGGGAAATAATTTTACTTTTTTCAGAGTAGCAGCCGTGTTAGTCTGTATTCGCAAAAAGAAAAGGAGTACCGGTGGCACCTTAGAGACTAACAAATTTATTAGAGCATAAGCTTTCGTGAGCTACAGCATCCGATGAAGTGAGCTGTAGCTCACGAAAGCTTATGCTCTAATAAATTTGTTAGTCTCTAAGGTGCCACCGGTACTCCTTTTCTTTTTAGTTTTACTTTGTGTAATGGCACATCCACTCCCAGTCTTTATTCAAGCCTAAATTAATTGTATCCAGTTTGCAAATTAATTCCAATTTAGCAGTCTCTCGTTGGAGTCTGTTTTTGAAGTTTTTTTGTTGAAGAATTGCCACTTTTAGGTCTGTAATCGAGTGACCAAAAAAGATTGAAGTGTTCTCCAACTGGTTTTTGAATGTCATAATTCTTGACGTCTGATTTGTGTCCATTTATTCTTTTATGTAGAGACTGTCTGGTTTGGCCAATGTATATGGCAGAGGGGCATTGCTGGCACATGATGGCATATATCACATTGGTAGATGCACAGGTGAACGAGCCTCTGATAGTGTGGCTGATGTGATTAGGCTCTATGATGTTGTCCCCTGAATAGATATGTGGACACAGTTGGCAACGGGCTTTGTTGCAAGGATAGGTTCCTGGGCAAGCGTTTTTGTTGTGTGGTGTGTGGTTGCTGGTGAGTATTTGCTTCAGATTGGGGGGCTGTCTGTAGGTGTGTTATCTTTCTGATTTCTAAGAAATAAAGTTGTGTTACATTGCAACTTCCCTGCAAAAGTATGTTTTTAACTAACTTCTCTATGTGTATGCCATGAATAATGCACTCTATATTTTGTTCTCAGAATCTGGTCGAAAGTTAATATATTATGTGTGCTGCCAGATACTGAGGTCAGGTAAGCCAGGAAGCCATAGTAATATATTTGGATATAAAACTTTATGTAAAGGTTTTAATATGAATAAATTAGATAGCTTCAGTTCAGAAGGAAAGGACACAATCCTGCTGCTATTGAAATGAATAGCAAATTGACTTCAGTTAAAGAAGGATTGGCCCCAGTGTGGCCAATGCAGATGATTGAGCAAGGCACTAAGGAGGGAACCTCAAATGACACAACAGTGGAAACCATTAGCAGCAGTGTCCATTTCCAGTAACACAAACGTGGTGAGTGACTAAGTAAGAATGAAACCAGGTGAGCAAATACAGAAAATGAAGATAGTACAAAGTCTAAACCTGGGCCCAGATTCTTCTTTCAATTATTTCATGATAACCAGGATTAATTCCACTGAAATCAACTGAGATAAACCAGAATGCAAAAGAAGTAATATAAATGTTAGGATAATTAGACTCCTGGATTCTTGCTTATAAATTTTTCACTGAAAGGCTTTCCCCCATCGTCCTCCAGTAGACAATGGGAAAAATGTTATTTTTCTCTGATACAGTGATTTAAAATTAAAGGCATTGTATGGACTTTCTTCAATGGACTCACAATATATATACATATATACAGTTATATCTGATAATTATTAATTAATTGTATGGGAGGGCCCCAAGTCACGAAACAATTGTTATAGGCACTACACAAACACATAAAAAAGGATGACCCTGCCTCAATATAAATATTTGTAGGGAGTTGTTTGATCTTGAACATAATTGCTCTGAACTCCAAGAAACCTTAATCAATTATTCCCGTGTCATTCTATATGTATTGCAAATAAAGCCACACAAAACTTCAATCAAGCTGCAAAAACAAAACCCAGAGTGGTTTGAATTCAGGTACCATTTTATCCAAACTTCCAAAGTTCATGAAAGTTCAGATAAATTATCCTACCTTTGGTTGGGTCTCTTTTTGCCCTCCCAAAACTGATCAGTGCATGTATTTTATATCACATATCTGTGGATTTTAAGTGTCAGAATCTTAGGTGGTATAAATCAGATACACTGGCCCTAAGACTTGACTAGTCTGTATATGGCACTGATGAGTGAGGAACCTGCTTAACTGTATTTGCAGACTAAGGTCTCAGTTAGAGCTGTGCAGAAGTTCCATTTCACCAAAGATTTTGAGATTTCACTCCAATTCTGAATGAAGCCAATCTGAAAGTTTCAAAATTCTACACCAAGGAAAAATAATCATTTAAAGTCATTCTAAATACTTCATTTCAATTTTTACTGTTTCAAATTTAGTTTGATATTAAAAACATAATTTACATACAAGAATTATATGAAAAATTAAAAACAAAAAATGGTTTCAAAATGAAAAAAATATAAAAAATCCAGACTAAAATCACTGATAAGGATGTTTTGACACTGTCAGAACTCTATTCCCATTTTTCCCTAAATGAAATTCCAGTGAAATCAACCTGATTTTGTGAAGAACATGGTTCCATCAGGGTTTCTCTGATCAGCGCTAGTCCTGGTGCTGCAAATTGCTCCACATGCATGGATTTCAATGCAGTACTGGACACAGGCATCTAAGCCTGAAGAGCAGGTTCCAGGAATCGGACCTAAAAACGGAAGCCGCTGAACTAAGACTGCATTCATTATTCCCAAACTAAAGTGGCCTTTGTGGCTTGGATGGCATTAATAATAAATAGTAAATAATAATAATAATAATAATAACAATAATACACAGAACTTTTCATCAGTAGATCACAAAATGCTTTACAAGGGGTCTCAGGATAAATTAGGTAACTGAATGAATTTAAGGAAGGCACCCTAGGCAAAAATTTCATTTCCTTATAGTTAATTTGATACTTGTGTAAACCAAGGACAGATACAGATAGGCAGATATGGACAAAATAAGATATTTTTAGTGCTTTACAGTTAGAGAAATAATGAATTTATTCTTACAAATAAAAATAAATCAGCTTTAAATCATGAAGTATTGGGCCATCTTGAGCGAGAGGATAATAATAAACTAAAAATAAAAAAGATTGCTCTCCATTGTTTGGAGTGAAGTTATTTTACTCACTTCACTCTGAACATATTTTGTCTAGGTGATTTATACTTAATCCACATGTTTTGTGTTTGAATGCCAAAATTTTATGTATCATATGTATAAGGATGGATAAAAGATTATTTCAGGGATATAAATATGCATATGCAAAATCAAATACAGTAAGACTGAATCATCTCTGTATATTCTGGAACAGGCATATAAAAAGATGACACTGAGCATCAAATTAACTTAGTTTACTAGCTTCTCTCTCAAACACATTTTAAAATGTGCAAAACAATGTAACTTGTTGTGGCATGCTATTCCCTGTGTTGCTATTAAGCTATCCAGATGATGCTCTGTTGGGAATCCACTCTGAACAGAGGCCTAATTCAAGACTGGATCACAACATCTGCACCAGACAGAATTTGTCATCATCTGTCTTCAAACCCATTGGCTGTTGCTTAGCAACTGGTCAATCTCACAGAGTATTTGCCGTGACAAATTAGTAGCGTTGTTACCATGACAACCAGCTTTGTTACTTAATTAAATTGATTTGAATCAGAATTGGCTTTCGGGGAAACAAGTGTGCTGAGTGTAGTAGTAAACATGAGCTTGCAACTAGCCATTCATGCTTCGATGTAGTATTCTCTCAAATCAACGCATCAGGATGAAATCCACAACCAAGTTCAAAGACAACATATTTCCATGAAAAATGAATTGGTTTATCCAGTGGCTTGATTAATGGTTTGAGGCTGTAGATATGGTAGGCATTACTCTTTAGCAACTGATTGTGGAGCAGGTTCACTGGAGATGCAGAGTCCAAGTTCCAGAGAGCAAGGAAAGAGATATAGGATTATGTGGGATAAAAATGTAGGGACGGAAATCCTTGCAATTCTTCTTAGTCTGGTTCAGTCAACACTTTAGCTACTGCCTTGGGATTCTCAACATTGGCCACCTAATATAAGGATTTACCTAAGTTTAGGAAGTCAGGGAAATCCCATGCTTTGATACTTAGGGCCCATCCATCACTATTACTATAAAGCAATCTCGATTTTACAGTATTGGTAAATTTCTCTTACAGAAACATCTACATACATTTTATTTGTTTTCTACACTTTTTATTCTTTTATTGCATGACAGAGAAAAGAGATTAACATACCTATACAGTACATATTTTTAATGAATAACATCTACACATTAAGTCTGAGTACAGCTGTTTGGAGCCTTTAGTTATGCAATCTCACAGTTTCCCAGTTTATCTCTATTTTATCTGCTGGTAATATATGGGCTGCTGCTGCTGTCCTTCCTGATCTTCTTGCAAATGTAGCTGTAAAACTCAAGTTGTATTTCCCTTACAAAATATTAAATGAATTGCTTGGATTAATTTGAGATTTCTCATCATGTGTGATTTATTTAAAGCCCAAATGTGGTGCTGTGCATGAATGTTTCTGAAACCTCAGTAAGCCTTTCTAAACAATAAATAGCAAGCATCAGCCACAAGATGACTAAGATGGGAAACTAGAAACATACTAAATGTTGATAAATTCTAAATTATAAGGTGTTGTGTGGTATAGCTACATTGTTTGTGTGCTACTCTGTAATTTACACTGGCATCACTAGAGTTCTCAAACTTCCCACTTAAATTCCATTAAACTATTGTATATCTGAAACAAATTTTGATTTGTGTAGACTTTATAAGCAGGCTTTCACTTTTTCTTTTGCAAAAGTGTGTCTTTGATTAGAAGCTTCTAGAAAGATAAATCATTTAAACGAAAGAAGAGAAGAAAAAATATATAGTAACAGAAAAGCCTATGATGAGCCTGAACTCAACTGAGTAAATTAATATAAAGCAATTCACCCAGTTGAAAACACTTACAGGAAACTTGGAGAAAGTGAAACTTGATTTATAGTGATGCAAAATGGAATTCTAAAATAGTTTTGATGTGCTTTCTTTTGCATATATTATATACTTATAATAATACATAACCCTTATACAGTAATTTCCTCTTCCAAATACTTTACAAATATTAACCTTGGCCCTCACAGTGCCCCTATAGTATTGGTAATTGAGACTTGTCAGCCTCAGTAACACAGATGGGATAAATGAGATAGAAAAGTTAAATCAGTGTTAAAGCTGGGATTGGAACCCAGGTGTTCCTGCCTTCCAGTTCTCTACTCAGGTGACTAGACCTCAGTTCAGTGTTAGGCTTACCATCTGTTCTATTAAAAATTATCTTTATAAGAAGACATTTATTAGAATGGGTCAAAAATCTTATGTCAAAACATCCTTTCACAAAAAAAGAAAATAAATAAATAAAAGTAAATTTTATTAAAAATTGGGTTTTAATCAAAAATGATTTTTGAAGGAAAAAATATTTCCTGACTAGCTCTAGTATTTCCTTCTCATTTTATGTAACTTTTATTTTTCTAAGATGGATTGCATTGCTGAAATAATATATGATTAGACATAAATTGGTCTGGAGTATAGAGATCAGACGAGGATCCTTAGACAAAATTAATAACAGACGCCTAAGAGAACAAAAACAAAGTGTGGAGCAGAGAGAGATTCAAGGGATACATGTTAGATGCACACAGAGGTCTGATGCAGTGAGAGGTGTGGGTAGATCTGGGGTACATAGAGCTCACAAACATCATGGGCAAGCAGAAGGAGTCTGAGAGGACAGGGACAGGAAGCCTGAAGTTGACTCCCAATTTTTGCCATTCTGGAGAAAAGGAAAATCAGTCCACCTTCTTGTGTGATGGTGTCCACTCACCGCACTGGCATCTCCTGCCAGCCATCTTGGGGATTAGCTCTGTCAGCCAGTGCACCCTCTCCTAGTGGCACCTTTCCCATCACCTTCTCTGCCTGCAGACCTGCCTCACTCCAGGAATCGCAGCATCCTCTTCATGACTTGGTCCTCCGACCATGTTAACATCTGCATTTCCCCCTTCCGGGCGTGGGAGGAGAAGGACCTCCCCGTTCTATAGTCTGGCCATTTCCCCAGTGGGGAGTGGGGAGGGCCCAGACCCGCCCAATACTCTGGTTCCCAGCCCAGGGACCCTATAGATAGCAGCCTCCTGCTGCCTCTCCTTAACTTTTCTGCCATTTCTGCTTCAATTCCCTGGGCCACTTCCCAGCAGCCCCTGAACTTTCTTTACCCTCTTCTCAGGGCCTCCAGTCAGCACATTCCAGCAGCCAGCCAGGAGCTCCCTCTTGCCTGTCCCCCAGTCACTACCAGCCACTGCTCTGTGCAAGGTGCTATCTTTAGGGGGGAGGGATAGCTCAGTGGTTTGAGCATTGGCCTGCTAAACCTAGGGTTGTGAGTTCAATCCTTGAGGGGAGCCATTTAGGAATTGAGGCAAAAACTGGGGATTGGTCCTCTTTTGAGCAGAGGGTTGGACTAGATGATCTCCTGAGATCCCTTCCAACTCTGATATTCTATGATTCCTGCAGCCTGCTAGGAACACAGTCCTCACTCCTTGGGCTCCCTACAGCAACTGACCCTACTCAACCCTGCAGCTCCCTTTTATGTGAGCCTACTGGGCCCTGACTGGCTGCTCCATGCAGCATCCCTCTGATTGGCTACTCCCTGTGCAGCCCTCCCAGGCTGCTTTTACCCTCTTTCTTTTTGATGTGGAGTGAACACCCCATTCCACAAGCATATACATAAGTTCAACAAGCCAGCCTCCTCCCCGTATGATAGAAGAAGCTGCATACATACACTGTGGAGTCCACTGAGCTAGAGTAAAGGTTTGGCATCAGGGATGGAATCAGGTCTAGTGGGTGACTTCTTAATACTGCATCTCTTCCTAGTGCATAGGCAGAATAGTATTAGCATGTAATCCAAAGCCCATTCAAGTCAGTGAGGGGTATTCCTTCTGTGGTCTTTGGATCAGGCCCTTCGAGTGCAAAAACTCCTTCTATATAAGGTGGTGGCAGCCAGCTATGTCACTGAAGCAGAGTCAGATTGTATAAAGGCTAGTTTACAATGAAAATTACTCTTAGCCAGGGGTTAGGTCAATTCAAGGGTGATTTATGTAGTCATACCATCTGATCACTAGGATTGTTAAATTGTGTTACCTGCCCTTAGGCAATGGGGACAGACATTTAATGGACATTGACCATTGCTCGTTTAATGGGTTTGTTAAATAGCTAATAATATTGCTTTGAAATTCATTTATTGTTGTAAAGTCGAGTTAAAGTTTTACATTCTTCTACTTCAAATTTTGTAGGGCTGAATTAAGGCAGGAACTTATGACATGCTCTTTGCAGCAGTTTGTCATCACTTCTTAACCTTCCCAATTCCACCAAAGGAGTAAATAGATGGGGGCATATTTTCTCTTCAAGGTTAATGAGCAGTATTCCAATGAAGATAAATGCTTTGAGTGCCTTCTTTAATTATTAGTTTCATACCCGAGCCAGGAAACTTTTCTTTATTGAAAATATTTTAAACTTTGTATTCTTCTGCAACTGGCAGTTTACTGTTAGATCTGTATAAATAATGGCTTTTGGGGTTCGCTGGTAAGTCTGGAAAAAAAAAATCATTTTGGGTCAAATGAAAAATTTCATTCAACCTCAAAACAAATTATTGATTTTGAGCTATTTTTAATTTTTTAAATTTTTTTAAAATAAATTTGAAGATTTCAAAACAAAAAGTCATTCTGAACAGAAAAATAAAACATTTTATTTAAAAAATGTCAAATATTTCATTTATTTCAGAATTTGTTCTTTCTTTCTTTCTTTGACATGAACAATTCAATGAAACTGACATAAATTCACAAAGCTTTCCGTGTAATTGAATCTGCATTATTCTCTTTAAAAGGTTTTGGCTGAAAAATTTTGTCCAGCTCTCCTTACTATCTTCCTCTTTTTCATTTTTGGGTATGATGGGGTACTGAGATTTTCAGACTTTTACATGCTGTATGGAAAACAGCACAATTCAGTGACCTTTAGTCAAATTCAGAATACACTGAGAAGGTCCACAAGCAGCTATGTGCATTAACACCTATCAGAACCTTCTCCAGACCAGATGAATACACACACAAGCAGCCTAATTCTGATAAAAAGAAAAGGAGTACTTGTGGCACCTTAGAAACTAACAAATTTATTTGAGCATAAGCTTTCATGAGCTACAGCTCACTTCATCTGATGAAGTGAGCTGTAGCTCAAAGTGAGCTGTAGCTCATGAAAGCTTATGCTCAAATAAATTTGTTAGTCTCTAAGGTGCCACAAGTACTCCTTTTCTTCTTGCAAACACAGACTAACATGGCTGCTACTCTAAAACCTAATTCTGATGTCTCTTACATCAACATAAATCAGGAATAATTCCATGGAAGTCAATGGACTCACATCCATGTAAAATCAGAAAGTAATAGAAAGGTTATTGCCTGATATGGACCTTTCTAGAAGACATTCAGTGGCTTTAGGTGTTTCTTCTGATAGAGATGGAGTCTTATGACCTCTTCACACACAACAGAAGACACACAATAAACTAGTATATAAATAGAAGGTGATTTCCATTTCATACACACCTGGAGGTCTAAGGCCCATGAGAAGCTTCCAAAGGATTTTTTTTTACATACCTCACAGTAACAGAAGTGCAGAAGTGGTTAATTAAGGGGTCATTAGAACAGTGATATAAAGAAAAGTGGACAGTGTAAGAGAGCCTTCTTCCACTCCAGTCAGGCCTAGATGCAGAATAGGGAGGAAAAAAGGAACTGGGATAATGACCAGGCTCTTTATGAACAACTTTTTAAATTAAGAATTGTTTGTATTTTTCCACCTGATCTTCACTATTTCCTCTAAAATATGTCAAAGTCTCCTCTGAGCCAATAGCTCATTGGACTGATGTTGTTCAGGCCAACAGTATGACAAGGGCGTGATGTGGCCAGCATCACATCTGACTGCCTTAACTCGATGGATTAAGTACCTATTTTGCAGCTATGTGAACTGGAGGTAGCCTTTCAGTGTGAGATCAAGCAAGAGTCAAATCCGTGACCTTCAGGATTGTAGTCAAGTGCCTGAACCTCTTAGCCAGCACACCTTGTACAAATACGTGCAAAAGTCAAAATGCTACATTACTAGGAAATTCTAACATCCCATTTCCTATTCAAGGTTTCCACTAGCCGCACATTGTAACACTAACATACACTGTAACATTATTCACTCCAAAAAGCTACCTCTGTTATACTCACACCATCACATAGTCAACTTATTTAATAAAACCAAGCAGATCACTTGTTCTATTTGTATTCATAACAAATATATTTCTGCTCCACTACACCATGAGACCTATTAAAACTCTGCTGTTTTTCAGTGGATTCTGGGACTATATGTCTTTCAAAATCTTTACTAAGCATTTAATAAATATTACATTAAATCAACAGTATACATCCAATGGAATATTCCCTTTACAGAACAAAACAGAGGGCAAAGGTTTGGTGGAATGCATGGCACAAGCTGAGAGGGAATGGTATGGAGTGACGAAGGATCATACAATAGTGAGAACTGGGTGGTTCCCTTAATTGCTTATTTCCAGACTTTTTAGTCTATTGCTTTTTTCATAAGGAGTATCATTTTTGGAAAGGCAGTATAAATGAGAGGGGATTTTTAGAGGAGATATTGGGGCAGTTGGGAAGCAGGTGTTGTTGATCCCATTACCCATTAAAGCACACTTTACCTTAACAGTTTTTAATTACTTTTTTGGGTTGGGGAGAAGAGGTCGGGACTGGATTGTAATTTAGTTTAATAACACCCAGGAGTTTTCTCTTTGTTCATTAGTAAATAAACTTCTGATCAGTTGGGTGAGCTCAGTTAATGTAGAGGCAAAGTGGAATGAAGAGAATGAAATTTTTAATATGAAATGTAACATTTCAAGATGTCAGAGATGAGGTTTTTGTTTATACTATGATCTGTATAACCATAATGATGATATGCTATTTACTCAGAAGATCAGCATGCAGAAACAGCCAAAATTATGTATCTTTTTTTTTCTGAAGTCTAATAGAAATCATAGCTATGGGACATGAACAGATCTTCACATGGTTGTTGAGAAAGATATAAGAATAGTTTGCCAAGGTGGAATCTCACAGGTTACTCCTTCAATTTGAGAAGATGTAGTCTATAATACAGCTCTTTAATCTATGGTAATCTAAAAATAATAATAAAAAAGGTGAACATATTTTGGTTTTAGGCAACTAATAAGTAAAAAAAATTGGGGTTTCTCAAGTTTTTCAGAAAAAAAATCAAAATGAAATTTTTACAAAAACAAATATTAGGAAAAATCATTCCCCAATCAGCTCTAACTAAAATATTATTAGAGAGCCTATTGTTCTTACTACATCCAACCCATCTAGAACCAGGAAACACTGGAAAAATCCGTCCACATGTGATTTGAAAGCCAGTTTTCAGTGCCACCGAATTTTCAGTTAGGCATTGACAAAATGTTTGAATACTTATTATCACTAACCCTCCAAACCTGCAGAAGTTCGGCCGTCCCTAGATGGAAATGGTTATACATTCAAAGTACTTATTGGTTTGGCATCACTCACCAAGGAGGAGGTAGGGTGTTTTTTTCTCAGATGAACATTTTTATTTTACGTTATTCACTTGAATTTACTTTGTATACTAAATTCTGCTTTTGTAGATGACAATACAGTATGTACAGGGAGACACTATGAAAATCCTGTACAATTAATTTAAACCAAATTGTGCCCTTTTTTGATGAGCCAATAGTTACAAATTTAGAGGTCAGATTGTGACAGCTCTGAATAAATGGAGAACAGGTGCAAGGAACAACACCTATTTTCATCATGATGCAAGAAGGCATTGCAGTGTGTCTGGAAAGTGCAGTATTTTGTCTAGGTCTTGTATCAGTAATAGCATTCCCAAAAGAAATATGGGGGTGTGGATTTAGCTGAGGCAGGGAATAGAGGAAAGTGCACCCCAGAAGTTCCAGGAGGAATCCTGGCACCCCCTCTACACAAGCTGTGGTTGTATCACAATCTAGCCCTTATGTAGCTTATAGGCCTCCCACTGTGGATACATTTTAAATAATCACTTAGTAGACTTTAAAGTAAATATTGTTTCTACCAACCAGTCTCTGTGTTCTGTTTTGTTTTGTGTATGTCCCATTTTCCCTTTCCCTTTAGTATGCTGACAACATCACTTTGTTAAGGCTGGTTGGTTCCATTTGCACTGGACACCTCTTCTGCATATAGATTGATGAATTTAATCAACGAATCAGGAGAAAGACTTGGATATCAATCAGTGTCAGTTTTCTTTCTTTCTAATTTTTGATTTGCTGCTTCTAGTTATCAGTGCAATAAAATGATGCACATTTAATGTAAAGCTTAAGTATAATGCAAAGTTAGCAGGAAATTTACACTAGCCCAAGGAGTTGTGCCAAACTCTGGTTATCAGTACATTGAAAAAAAGGTCTTTCTTGTGGTGCATAATATTTAATTGGAATGACCAAGAACTCCCTTACTTGGTGATCAATGAAGAAAAACCAAATGAGCAATTTATTGATAATATTGTATTTCCTTTTGTCATCTTGATAAAATCAAATATTCAGCCATTTCCTGTAAATATCCATAGACACAAAAGAAACAGAGAAGACTAGGGCCCAGTTCCTTCTGCCTATGTGTCTAAGGTACTTATCTGCCCTCATTGCTGTAGCATCTGAACCGCTCACAATCTTTTCTAAGGTAGGTTTCAAAGTAGCAGCCATGTTAGTCTGCATCCGTAAAAAGAAAAGGAGTACTTGTGGCACCTTAGAGACTAATAAATTTGTTAGTCTCTAAGGGCCACAAGAACTCCTTTTATTTTTTCTAAGGTATTTATCCTCACAACATCGTGGGAGGATGAGAAGTACTATAATCCCCATTTTACAAGTGAACTAAGGCACGGATACACAAAGGCCCATATCCTCAAATGGAGTGAGATGACTAAATCAGTTAGGTGCCTAAATACCTTTAAGGGTCTGGGTCTAAGTAACTTCCACATGTCACACAAGAAATCCATTGCAGAACAGAGAACTGAATCTGAGTCTTAGGTTACCACCTTAATCACTGCACCATCCTTCTTCTCCCTTGTAAGGTACCTTCAAGAGGTAGTAATCAGCTACTGGTTCTTCCATTAGCAGATTATGTTCCCAGCAGCACTCCACTGGGGTGGAGCTAAGGATCTGACAATTCTTCACCCTTCCCCTCTCCACCCACCTGCATCGAGAGGAACAGGGAGCACCTGGCTGTGCTTCTACTTCCCTTGGTCTCCTGAACCTGTAGCTTATATATGGGGAGGCTGCACAATGGAGTAGAGGGAGTTCTCACTCTTCTTTATGCCTTTCCATGACCATCTAAGACTGGTCCTAATGGACCTAATTAAGCGATTATAGTAGTATCCTTTTATTTTAAAGGGCTATTGATTGAATAACAGTGCAGTTATACCAATTATCCTTATGCCTCAAAGTATGTTAAAAAGCATGAGCTCAAAGGCCAGCCACCCAAGAAGATAAAATGTCTGGTATAATTACACTTCTTGAAGTATATTGCTGCTTGTATAAATGCTATTTCATGCTAATGGGGATTCTTTAGTTTACTTACTAGACTCCTGTGGGTTTGGAGCAGAAAGTCATAAATTCCATCTCCAGTGCTGGATAAATGTGATTTAGTTGATGACCGTGTCATTTTCACTATAAACAGCAATTGTTAACATAGTTTTAAAATCTTATTTTGAATATTGATTTTGAATCAGAGTTTAATTTAATTTTGTTATTTGGTGGTCAGTCTGAGACACCAGAAATATCTCACCAAATAACTTGTTTATTTGTATAGGCAACTCTATGGTGAAATGGGTTTTAAATGGTCTTGGTTATTTCTCTCAGTTTGAAAAGTTATATAACAGTCCCTAGTGAAATGGACTTAAAATACAGCCCACCCGTTTGCATCATACTTTGGAGAATAACTTTTCATGATCAGAATATACAACTGCTATATTCACTAAAGATTACATTTCCACATGTAAAGGGAGAGATACAAGAAATACATAATACTAAAGTATATGATGTGATATAAATATTCACACAAAATCAGACTTACCGTTATAGATAGATAGATTCATTTGTGTCTTATTCACGAGTTACATAACCAGCCCCTCGTTTAGGAAACTATGTCTTGATTATATAACCACATGAGACAATCACAGATTAACGAAGGGTGGCCTGTCTTAACTGACAGAAGCCCAGATGTTTACCCTCAGTTTTATTTGCTCATGATGTACTCTTGCCCAACCAAAACAACGGCAGCTCCATTCTTGTGGACTGAAAAGATGTGGCTAGGCTTTGCATCAGAAGAGGTTCCAAATCCATATAGATCCTCTGAAAAAACAGCTGCCTTCCTATATCCCCAATAGTGGTCTGAATATTTCCTATAATATTTACAGAACCAATACCATTTCTCCCCAATAACAAGACCTATAACAATATCTACAATATTCCATACTGATTTATTTACCATCTCTGTATCAAGAAGGAAAAAAAACCCTATTTGTACAGATGTAATATGATTCTAACTGTAGTTTTAAAGTGCATTCAACATGTTGACGTGACATGACATCATGTTACTCACCATTTAGACATTCGTCCCTTATGTTTCTCAACTCTCTCCTTAGGAGAAAGAACTATAGTTCTCGAAATGCTCTAATTTTAACTTGTAGCAGGAACATATTTGGTGGCCTTCAGGCCACTAGGTGTATTTTGCTGTCCTTTATGCATGCAGAGCTCTATTTTGAGAGCAGAAGTTTGCCTGCCCATCATCTTTTTTTTTCTGTTCTCATAAGAACCAGGAACTAGATAATTAATCACAGAAGCATATACCTACAGCTAGTACAATGTCCATCTCCACATAGCTCCTTCTGGCAGCAGAACCATAGCAATTCCATTTCACAGGAGGGGGCAGGATTTGGGTGGCAGCTGCATGGGGGATGAATGGATCTGTGTGGTTTCGGGGCCCTCTGCAGCAGTGCATAATGGTTGGGTGGAGACAGGGCAGGAGCTGAGCCAGAGGATATTCCAAGGGCACGCTGAGACCTCAGAGAACTACTCCAATGACTGGGCTGAATCAGCCTCTTGGGAGGGTCTCTGCAACCACTCCACTGTTTGAGAGAAGGATTCTACCTCCCTGTAGCCCCTTGTAGAGACACTCATCACCCAGGCTATTCAGCGATCCTAATGAATAAGAACAATCAACTGAATAACATAGTGGACTGGACATGTAACCATGTATAAGCACATATTAAAAATGAAATTCACAGTTGAGGCTGAATTTCTCTCTTGCTTTAGCTCAAGTTCATACTGGGCTGAACTGATCTGATCCCTTGGACTCTAAGCTTCTATTTACAAAAAAGACAGTTGTCCTGGAATTTGACTATGCAGGCACACCTGATCACACTAATGCAGAAACCGAGGAAATCTCTAGGGACATGCATGCTGTTTTCACACCTCTCCGATTAGTGACTGAAGCCAGGCCCTTTCACTTGTGACAAATTAATCTAACCGTCTCTCAGCCTCTAATTGGATGGCAATCAGTTTCTCAGGGTGTGCTGAAGAGGGAAAAAATCTCCTTCCCTTATATTTAACATGTGTCTTTCATTTCTGGCCTACCTATCTCTTTAAACCTTTTTCATGAAATGGTTTCTCTTCCTTTAAGTGAGCTGCATATTTTCACCCGGCATGACTAACTTCCATCAGTTTTCCACCCAAGACACAACCTTCTCTTCTTATTATAGTAGCACAGCTTGCAAATTAATAGAAGAAATTTTCTTTCCTTCGATGCAGCTGAAGAAAGAACTATCTGGCCATGTTTAAGCTCCACGGGTACACAAAAACCAGTATGGAAAAAACGTGTGACAGATTTATGAGTCCAAAATTATTTTGGTTTTTATCTGGAATAAACATTTCTACCACTTTTCTTGCTACTATTATAGGCCCCACCGTACTCCATAGTGAACATACAACTTAAGATCTGGATGCTTATCCAATCTATCTGAACCCCTCCCCATTTTGCTTTTCCTTCTTCCACACCAGCATGAACTGAGGATGAAGTAGTACTTAACTTTCCATTTCCTAGGTTTTCTTTTGTCTGTGTACGTCTCAAACTTAACGCTACCTAAACAAAAACTTATGGACCTGATTCAAAGCCCACTACAGACCATGGGAATATTTCCATTGACTTCAAAAGGCTTTGGATCAAGCCCTCTTTCAGGGATCAGCAACCTTTGGCATGTGGCCCACCAGGATAAGCCCCCTGGTGGGCTGGGCCGGTTTGTTTACCTGCCGCATCTGCAGGTTCGGCTGATTGCAGCTCCCACTGGCCGTGGTTCACTGCTCCAGGCCAATTGGTGCTGCAGGAAGTGGCGTGGGCTGAGGGATGTAATACAAAGAAAAGTTATAAATATAGGATCCACCATCCTCAATGTGATTTACCAACATCAGTCCCCATGAATCAAGATGAAATGTAATGAAGAAATACCCAGAACTATTTTTACTATTTGTGAACCAGTAGGAACTGCGCTAAAATCCAACATCATAATGAACTGACTGAATTACCTTTAATTTTACAATCACACAAACCCATCCTAGACACTTTTCACCAGCATATAACAAGTTCAGCCAATACCAATCTTTTTTGAAAAATTGACGGTTTGTTTGTGTGCCACCTATTTTGTCCTACTTTTTCCCAATGGGTTTGCTGTTTGTAAATTATATCGTCTGCATGGACAGATGGTAAAATCTATAGTTTATAATGTAAGAAGTCCTGTCATCTGCTGAAGACCTGAAACTCCCTTTTTGCCAAATCTTGACTTCTTCATTCTCGACAAATCCGCATTGACTGAAATCAATAGATGTCATGTGTGCCCAGCACTATGGAAAATCAAGCCTTGTGGTGCCTCAATAAAATCATCTTCCTCAGCTGTCAATCTGACTGTATCGCCCATCTCCTAATCCCTCCCTTGGCTTTGCTGCATCAGATTCAAGTGTCTTGTCCTTGCTATCGAGGTCTTGCCTAACTATCCTTCACTACTTCTCCACCCTTCTTTTAGTGTCACTTATCTGTTCCCTCTGCTCCACCAACAGTACCACCATTGTCACCCCCATGTTCCCCCCATTTTAAAAACTGCTCCTCTTCCCACCTGTTACTGCCCTCCCTAATGAAATGGAACACCTCCGTCCTGCACAATGGGTTCTGCAAAGCCACTTTGTTACTACTCTCTGAGTTCAAATTCCTCCTCAACACCCACTTCTACTGTGATACCTGTAAGAGCCAACTAGCTGATTATGGCTACACTGGAGATAATCCATTGTATTACTGTAGCCTATTACCTAATGTGGCCAATTATCATCTTGACCACTTTACCTGTCTGTTGCACCCGTTTATCTTTGGTTCAAAGAGCTCACAATCTAAAAATCAAAGAGACAATGACCATACTTTCTGATATGTTTGGAAAGCACCTAACAAATTATGGGTGTTACTGTACAAAATAACCCAAACCATAATTAATTATAAACACATGGTGATAGACCTGCATTAAAAATTGCAGTTCTCTACACGCCAAAACTTTGGAGAAACCTAGGTCTGAATTTTGCATCTCAGGCCCTTCTCTGGTGTCATAGCTAAGAGCTGTCTGTGTAGCTTTCTCTCTTAAAACTGACCAGAGAAAGTCACCTTCTGTTTTCCATTTTCCATTATTTAAGTTTATCTTTTAAAAGTCTTAAATGTAATGTGGACTTCTGATCTCACCCTCTTTTCTAAATGCATCATATTATTAATTATTATTATTATAATACCCTATACTGTTAATTCAAGGATATCTTTTCAGTGTTTGTTATTTTGTTTTCAGTGGTCCTGATTTGTATTTATACCTGCAACAAGGCCTTAGTGTAAATGTGAATCAGGTCCAGTGTCTATATGTGGAGGGAATATTCCTTTAGAGTAATACGCAATGGGACCATTTGTGCAATAAGTTGATACACAACATGAACAACAAGGAGTCTGGTGGCACCTTAAAGACTAACAGATTTATTTGGGCATAAGCTTTTGTGGGTAAAACACCACTTCTTCAGATGCACAAAATGAGTAACAATATCAGAATCTGGCCATTAGTATTTTGATAACAAAGCAATGTTTCTAAATTTGCCCCTGGATTTGAGATCTAATAATCTAACTGACTGGCTAAGTCTCCTCTCTGAATTCTACTCGGCAGTAGACATAACACACAGCTGTGTTACTACTAGCTCTTCCTCTTTCAACAAATGCGTCTCACTTGGCTAATGACCCACTTCACTAATTGGATCACTACAAACCAGGCAGTTTTCAGTGCAGCTTTTCTTTTCTTCTTTCTCACACTGGAGTTATAACTGCTCCAAGGACGGAGAAGGGATTCTGTAAAAGTAATTTCTCTGAAGTTTTAAATCTACAAGGCCTGTACTTTCAAGCCAGATCAACTTCAGATGTTCTTACTCCTAAAATCCCTCACCTATACCAGGGCCCAAAACGGCAAATTTGAGTGACACAATGATAAAACACCTCAATTCAAATACAGGCCCCTAAATACACTAACAATTCCCACTGAAACCAGTTGAGTTGCTCTGGTTTTACATCAGTGTAAGTGAAAGCAAAAATAAGTTCCTGGGGCAACTTTGTATGTTGTATGCAAAGGTAATTTGGCTCACACAATTCCTTATTAAATTTGTGTGATAAGACTTGACAAGATGAGCAATGCTGGTCAGTTATTATGCATTTCTGGTAGAGTTGCAGGGCATGAAGCCTAATAATCACAGTGCTGAAGTTTCCAAGTTTTTTCTTTTAAATGGACATTGGTAACTGAAACCAGATATTATAGGGATAACAGAAACATGGTGGAATAGTAGTCATGACTGGACTACAGGTATAGAAGGGTATGTGCTGTTTAGGAAAGACAGAAACAAAGGTAAAGGTGGTGGAGTAGCATTGTATATCAATGATGAGGTAGAATGTAAAGAAATAAGAAGCGATGCAATGGATAAGACAGAGTCCGTCTGGGCAAAAATTACATTGGGGAAGATAACTAGTAAAGCCTCTCCTACGATAGTGCTTGGGGTGTGCTATAGACCTCCGGGATCTAATTTGGATATGGATAGAGCCCTTTTTAATGTCTTTAATAAAGTAAATACTAATGGAAACTGCGTGATCATGGGAGACTTTCACTTCCCAGATATAGACTGGAGGACCAGTGCTAGTAATAATAATAGGGCTCAGATTTTCCTAGATGCGATAGCTGATGGATTCCTTCATCAAGTAGTTGCTGAACCGACTAGAGGGGATGCCATTTTAGATTTAATTTTGGTGAGTAGCGAGGACCTCATAGAAGAAATGGTTGTAGGGGACAATCTTGGCTCAAGTGATCATGAGCTAATTCAGTTCAAACTAAATGGAAGGATTAACAAAAATAAATCTGCAACTAGGGTTTTTGATTTCAAAAGGGCTGACTTTCAAAAATTAAGGAAATTAGTTAGGGAAGTGGATTGGACTGAAGAATTTATGGATCTAAAGGTAGAGGAGGCCTGGGATTACTTTAAATCAAAGCTGCAGAAGCTATCGGAAGCCTGTATCCCAAGAAAGGGGAAAAAATTCATAGGAAGGAGTTGTAGACCAAGCTGGATGAGCAAGCATCTTAGAGAGGTGATTAAGAAGAAGCAGAAAGCATACAGGGAGTGGAAGATGGGAGGGATCAGCAAGGAAAGCTACCTAATTGAGATCAGAACATGTAGAGATAAAGTGAGACAGGCTAAAAGTCGAGTAGAGTTGGATCTTGCAAAGGGAATTAAAACCAATAGTAAAAGGTTCTATAGCCATACAAATAAGAAGAAAACTAAGAAAGAAGAAGTGGGGCCGCTTAACACTGAGGATGGAGTGGAGGTTAAAGATAATCTAGGCATGGCCCAATATCTAAACAAATACTTTGCCTCAGTCTTTAATAAGGCTAAAGAGGATCTTGGGGATAATGGTAGCATGACAAATGGGAATGAGGATATGGAGGTAAATATTACCATATCTGAGGTAGAAGTGAAACTCAAACAGCTTAATGGGACTAAATCGGGGGGCCCAGATAATCTTCATCCAAGAATATTAAAGGAATTGGCACCTGAAATTGCAAGCCCATTAGCAAGAATTTTTAATGAATCTGTAAACTCAGGAGTAGTACCGAATGATTGGAGAATTGCTAATATATATAATATATATATATAATATATATATATATATATATATAATATAAAAATAGTTCCTATTTTTAAGAAAGGAAAAAAAAGTGATCCGGGTAACTACAGGCCAGTTAGTTTGACATCTGTAGTATGCAAGGTCCTGGAAAAAATTTTGAAGGAGAAATTAGTTAAGGACATTGAAGTCAATGGTAAATAGGACAAAATACAACATGGTTTTACAAAAGGTAGATCATGCCAAACCAACCTAATCTCCTTTTTTGAAAAAGTAACAGATTTTTTAGATAAAGGAAATGCAGTGGATCTAATTTACCTAGATTTCAGTAAGGCGTTTGATACTGTGCCACATGGGGAATTATTAATTAAATTGGAGAAGATGGGGATCAATATGAACATCAAAAGGTGGATAAGGAATTGGTTAAAGGGGAGACTGCAACGGGTCCTACTGAAAGGCGAACTGTCAGGCTGGAGGGAGGTTACCAGTGGAGTTCCTCAGGGATCGGTTTTGGGACCTATCTTATTTAATCTTTTTATTACTGACCTTGGCACAAAAAGTGGGAGTGTGCTAATAAAGTTTGCAGATGATACAAAGCTGGGAGGTATTGCCAATTTGGAGAAGGATCAGGATATTATACAGGAGGATCTGGATGACCTTGTAAACTGGACTAGTAGTAATAGGATGAAATTTAATAGTGAGAAGTGTAAGGATATGCATTTAGGGATTAATAACAAGAATTTTAGTTATAAGCTGGGGACGCATCAATTAGAAGTAACAGAAGAGGAGAAGGACCTTGGAGTATTGGTGGATCATAGGATGACTATGAGCTGCCAATGTGATATGGCTGTGAAAAAAGCTAATGCGATTTTGGGATGCATCAGGAGAGGCATTTCCAGTAGGGATAAGGAGGTTTTAGTACCATTATACAAGGCACTGGTGAGACCTCACCTAGAATACTGTGTGCAGTTCTGGTCTCCCATGTTCAAAAAGGATGAATTCAAACTGGAGCAGGTACAGAGAAGGGCTACTAGGATGATCCGAGGAATGGAAAACTTGTCTTATGAAAGGAGACTTAAGGAGCTTGGCTTGTTTAGCCTAACTAAAAGAAGGTTGAGGGGAGATATGATTGCTCTCTATAAATATATCAGAGGGATAAATACAGGAGAGGGAGAGGAATTATTTAAGCTCAGCACCAATGTGGACACAAGAACAAATAGGTATAAACTGGCCACCAGGAAGTTTAGATTTGAAATCAGACGAAGGTTTTTAACCATCAGAGGAGTGAAGTTTGGGAATAGCCTTCCAAGGGAAGCAGTGGGGGCAAAAGATCTATCTGGTTTTAAGATTCTACTTGATAAGTTTATGGAGGAGATGGTATGATGGGATAATGGGATTTTGGTAAGTAATTGATCTTTAAATATTCAGGGTAAATAGGCCTAATCCCCTGAGATGGGATATTAGATGGATGGGATCTGAGTTACCCAGGAAAGAATTTTCTGTAGTATCTGGCTGGTGAATCTTGCCCATATGCTCAGGGTTTAGCTGATTGCCATATTTGGGGTTGGGAAGGAATTTTCCTCCAGGACAGATTGGAGAGGCCCTGGAGGTTTTTCGCCTTCCTCTGTAGCAAGGGGCATGGTTGACTTGAGGGAGGATTCTCTGCTCCTTGAAGTCTTTAAACCATGATTTAAGGGCTTCAATAGCTCAGACATAGGCGAGGTTTTTCGTAGGAGTGGGTGGGTGAGATTCTGTGGCCTGCGCTGTGCAGGAGGTTGGACTAGATGATCAGAATGGTCCCTTCTGACCTTAGTATCTATGAATCTATGAAACTGGGTGGAACATCTGGCAGCTTTCTGGGAAGAAAGAGATGACCACTGATGTACACACAGCCAGGGATGTTCTCATTAGAGTGGTCACACCAATCTTTTCCACATCAGATGGTATTAGTGGGGAATATATCACCTGTTTCTAGCAATCTGAGATGCCAAGGATCATCTTTCTCTGCTTTTATATTTGCAAAACATCTTCTTTGATTCATATGTATCTAAAGGTGTAACTAAAGTTCAGATGCCTAGATTCCCAGATCTAACCCTCAGGGTATTGACACAGGTTACCTTCATGTTATATTGCTATGATAGGGGCTTCTGAAGTTGACCTTTTACTTGACTTTAGTTTGTCTTCCTTAGTGACATTGCACTTCTATAACATCTTTCCTTCAAAGATCTCAGAGAGCATTACAACTGTCAATGAATGAAGGTCGAGATTTTCAAAGGCACAAAGGGCAGCTCGGTGCCCAGCTCCACTTGACTTTTAAGGAGAGTTGAGCATCTATCTGTCCTTTGAGCCTTTAAAAATCTGTCTCCCCACAAGACGCTCAACATCCTTATGAGGGATTTAAGTACTCTTCATCCCATTTTACATGTGGGGAAACTGAGGCATGAGGAACCTTAATTAGCTAGCTCAAGGTTACATCTGGGAACAGAACTCAGGAATTCAAACTCCCATTCTGTGGCTTTAACCATTAAAACACCCCATACACACAACAATCTTCCAATTCCCTAGCACCTCTATCACTTCTATCCACATTTGCTCCCCTAACCAAAGAGAAAAGATGTTTGTTTAATGAAGGGGCTTCTCCATGTTCTTTTAGTCCATTTTAAGTACTTAGACATGTTTTTTAAGCAAACACTGCAGAATTTACCCCCAGAGCCTGGAGCGGTTTTTTCAGCTGTTCTGGTCTACTGGGTTCATATGTATTCAAGGCTTCAGGCATTTTATGTATCCAGTTGATTAAATATATATTTAGAAATTATTAATATGCATATTAATTACCCAATAGACTGGAATGACTCTTTAGAAGCATTTTAGTCTATTGTGTAAAAGCATTATAAAAATCCTTATGAAAAATAGTTACTGCAGATGCTTAAATAGTTTCTTAACTCTACTTCCCCTCTCTCCCCGCCACCCATACTCCAAAAACAAATTGTATCGTATCCTGGATTAAGCGCTGATTGACTTTCCATTTTTGTGTTACATGGATACAAAAACTCATCTTCAACTGGATGTATTCCCCCTCGGCTCTGAATCAGGGCCTTACACTGTAGTTAAAATAATACTTATTTAATAACACTTTATTATTGATATAATATTGATATTATAGTTAATTTTTACATGAGATTTTCTTTGGCCTGAGGGCTTTTAACTGCATTTTAGCCCCCAGCAGATTTTTTGCATTCAAGTTTATAATATCATAGAAATAGAGGGTTGGAATAGAAACAGTTGCTTCCTTCACTATATCTGCCTGAACACTTAACTGCACTACTACCTCTCCTGGCAGCTTGGGGGGCCTTTTGATAAATATTCTGCTTTCCTCTAGATTTCAGTCACTCTGTTTAGCAATGGGTGAGTGCCACAGGTTTGCTCTGTCTACAGGTGACAGTTAGGAGGTAGAATGTTATACAGTCAGATAACCAGAAAACTATAAAATCTTGGAACCAATGATGAGTGCAGGGTGTACAGAGAAAATCAGTGTGGAAGTGCATAAGGTATTGCAAAGGAAACACACTATTATTCTTGTTTGAAATGACTGAGCATCCAAAGATATAGAAGGTTATCTGATCCAGATCAGAACATGGAGGTTGATCTCTCTGAGCCCTGGCAGAAAGTAGGAAGAAAGCTGAATGGTGACCAAGAGGCAGCATGGAGGTATAGATTGTCCACATGGATGACTCCGGCCTTAGACAGATCCCCTGAGATCCAGTTTTAGGAAGAGAAGCTCTTGCCTGTTTCACACAAGTGTATACCTACCACACAATGGAATGATCTGCAGGGAAACTCTGCGAAGTAAAACCTTGCATTGTTCTGCTGCTCTCCCATGGACTTTTCTTAGGAGGGGGCAATCCAGCTCCATATAATTATTACAGCATTGCATCTAAGCAAGCCTAGCAATAACGAAGATAACTGCTCTGTTAAACTACTCTTCTGTTTGCTAAAGGAGTGCAGTTGAAATCTGCATGGATGTATCGTGAAGTCTGAGGAGAGCCACAAGCCACTCAAGATGAGAAGTACACATTAAGCAGATCACATTGCATGTTTGGTTTGATGCTTCTGAGAAATTATCACACCATAAACTGACTAAGCCCAGAGTATTAGATTTTGACCTTTTAAGTAAATTATATCACTTTTTTATCTTGAAAGATCTTTCATTCACAACTTGGTCATGTATCAGAAAGTTTAACGTCCTTTTAGTGGTGAAAAACAGGTGCAAGCAACCCTCTGGGAATGGGTGAGCGATGAAAGCCTTTTGTAACCTTGTACAGTTGCCTTACTTTAAATGCGGTATGTATGTGTTAAGTAAAGATATAAATAATACTACTCACATATCTGCCTTTAAAACTCAGAGGAGCTAATATGCTCTGTGTTTTTCACAGTTATGATAACGTCTGAAGCGCAAACTGAAGCCCTCAGTGAAATGGGTTGGGTGTTTCAGCAGAATCCTCAATAAATCATTGCCGACAAATCACTCCCAATTTTACATACTATACAAACTGCAGCTAAATCATATATATAAACAGATGTGAAGTCACCAGGAATTATCTTTGACTTCCCTATATTCTAGCTGAAGTTACCAACAGAAAACAATTTGAAACTCTAATTAACGCTCAGGTTTTTTTCTAGAAATAAACAGCAGACTTCAAATCATCTACTCCACTATCCTTAAGGGAAAATAAATAAAACTAACTTAAGAATGATTCATTCTAATTTGATCATACTTCTGTCTCTCACTCCCTTCACACACACACACGTCACAAAAGTGGGGAATTAGCTCATCTATATTGCCAAAAAGCAACAGATCTACCAAACCAGCCCAACAATCAGTACAGGTCAGTTACTATGAGAATCACACAGTTCCTTATGTCAAAAAGCATTTGTCCCACACCCAAAACTGAGCCCATAGTTTACTGAGCATGTCACAATGTGATGATTCAATGCCAGGATTTGAAGCACAAGTCCCATGTTTAATGAGTTTTGCCTTCATTTTAGAGACAATTTAACCTCTGTAAGGGTGATGGCTGGTTATCTGGCCCCAATGACTTGCTGTACACATGTGGGAGAGAGGGGATAAAACTTTGAACCAGAATTTCCACTTCTTGTGAAATTCTGTGATCTTGAATTTTGTTTTCACTCTGAATCAGAATGAAATGTTGAGTTTTTAAACTTGCAACTAAATTAATTTTTTAAAAACTAATTTCTTGTCTATTTAAACATTTAATTTTGATAAAATCTAAATGTTTTGTTTAAATTATGTCCTTTTTATATTATAATTTACAATATAAATTAAAATACATTTCAGAACAGGAATTTGTTTTAAAATGAAGAATCAAAATATTCTGTACCAATAAGATCAAAATGGAAGGTTCCAACTTTATCAAAGAGCTCAACAAACTTTTATTGAAATTGACACATTCCCAAGAAACATTTCAATTTCAACAAATCAACATTTTCCAATGAGAAAACATTCAGTTGGAAATTTTTGATGAGCTTTACCAAAAATACTCAGAAGATTGGGCTTTTCACATTTACTTGCTGAAAAGTATCCATTACAGTTTTCAGTGTATAACTCCATGAAGAGGAAAAACGATTCACTTTAATCTATATGTCTCTTTATCTAGATGTAATGTGTCCATTACTATGCTACCTGAGTACCACAAAATACAATATTTATGGGTATATAATAAGATGCATCTACTTGTCATATTGTATCATGTAGACATGTTTGTTAATATCTAGGGATCCTATTGCATTGCTGAAAACCAATCAGTCCGGGGTCCAGAATATCTGAACAACACCAAGAAGGCCTATTTATCACCATCATCATGGCAAATCTGAAAGGGACATGGTCTTCTTGCAAATCAAGCACCACATAGATCAATCTCTGGCAAGGTGCTTAAGGGGGTCTGATTTTATATTCAGTTTATGTCCATTACTGGCAATTTTGTGATGTCTGTCCACACAGTCTGCCTGTCGCCATGATCCCAGCAGGAGATGCTTTTTAAAGAGGAGAGAAGACTATAAAAATAAATGGGAAACACCCTTGCTCTCTCTCCCTATCCATTGATTCTCTACACCAGAAGGAACAAAGGAAGCAGCCACCAAACTGGAGAAAGGGTCCTGGCCTAAGAAGGTTGACCAGTAAAATGGTTGACAGCATGTGGTGAGAAAAATTGCTTTGAATTTAACATAGTTTGTTAAATTAGGCATTAGTTGTGTTCTATCCTTATGCCTCCTCACTTAAAATCTCTCTTTGTAGTTAATAAACTAGTTTTATTGTTTTATCTAATCCAGAGTGTTTAAATTGAAGTGTTTGGGGAAACTCAATTTGAGGTAACAAAATCTGTGCATATCATTTTCATTGATTAAATAATGGACCTATATAAATTTGTATTGCCCAGGAGAGGGCTGAGCTGTATAGGACATATGTTCTGGGAGGAAATCTGGGACCTGGAGTGATTTGGGGTCACCCTGCAATATAATCAGGCTGGTAAAAGCCTAAGTGTGTCTGGTGGCTGAACACACACAGGTGTAGCTGGGAGTGATTTGCATCTGAGCAGCCCAGGTGGGAGCTTCTTCAGCAAAGCAGTGTAGGTACCCAGATTAAAGGGCAGGAGGACACAGCTACTTGATATGGAGCAGCTGATGGAGACAATGGGAATCAAAAACCTCTATCCAGTTCTTCAGCCTTCCTCAAAACCCCCATTTTGCTCCCATACACCACAGTTCGTATAACTGTAAATCCACAGATGCCACTGAAGGGCCCAAAAATTGACAGCAGCTGCTGCTATAAAAGCATCCACATCTTTTGAATAATGTCCAGCACTGGCTATGACCATGCCCAAATATTTGACAGCTGACGTCTCCTTAATGTCCCATCCAGACAGGTTAATATTGAGCTGGTTGTAATCTGGAGATAGAGGCTGTTTGATGGTAATGGCCAGGAACTTGGTTTTATCTGGATTAATAACCAGGCCAATGGGTGCTGCTTTTTACCCAACCAGATCGGACACCAGCTACATTGATTCACCAAGCTGAGCCAACAGAACTATGTCACTGGCACATCTGAGACCTCAAAGCATAATGGTGTTCAACTCAATGCTACCAAAAGCTGCCTCTGCAAGCTTATCCATATACCACTCAGTGCTGATTGAGCCATTTTAGGGTTAGTTTGTTCATGTTGTAAGGTTCTTTGTACTGAGGCTGACCACTTATGAACACCTCGTCTATTATCCTTGCAGCTGAAAGGACTTAGGCTTTCCCTACTATTGAGGCAAAAGTACCGTTCCAGGATCCTGCATGTTAGTGACAAATGTAAAACTGGTACCTGGAATGTTCAGACATTGTCTGAAACAGCTAAAGCTGTTCTCCTCATTAAGCAGTGGAAAATCCTGAACACTGAGATCTGTGATTTGTCTGAAGTGCACTGGTAAGGAAGCAGCGAAAAGAAAGTTGAGAACTATATGGTTTTGTTCTCAGTGAGTCCAACCAGGATGCTCCAACAACAGGTGGCCATTGCATTTCCACCCAATGCCCACTGGGCATTGCAGGGTTGGCAGGTGATTAATAAGTGACTTACCAATGTCCAATTCCATACCAGCTCTGGACATCTCACCATAATCGTGATGTATGATTCCACAAACATAAAGGCCAACAATGTGGCTGCAGATAATTGTTACCCACAATTGCTGTCAGTCTTTAATGAAACTTGGAGAAGAAATGTCTTCATGATCCTGAGTGACTTTAATTTGTAGGTAGGAAAGGATAATGACACCTAGGAAAATATGCTCAGGAAGTTTGTTATCAGGCAGAACAATAGAAATGGTCAGTGACTGCTGGAGTTTGCAGCTGCCAAAGACATGGTGATTGCTGACTCACTCTTCAGTCATCCAAAGATTCACAAGCAGACCTAGTGCAGCCTAGATGGTCTCACCAGGACTGTTATTGATCATGTCCTCATTAATAGTAATTGGCAATCAATGGTCATAGACATAGGAGTTCACAGCAATGATGAATTTGACACTCACTATTGGCCTCTGTTGACAAAAGTACCCCTCCAACTTTGCAGACAGATAATGGTCAAAATGAATCTGATTCAACTAAAAGCGCTTATTACAACTAATCTATCAGGTGACTTTCTGTTCTGACCAGCATAAAGCCATGAAATCATTAGAGACTGAAGTCTCACTTACTCTGTCATCTGATAAGGAATGGTGTTGTGTCAAATCATCTGTGCTGTTGGCTGCCAGCTCAGTGCTGGGGCCTCAGCCCTTCAAACACCATGTATGGATCAGTGAGAATGTTCTCATAGCAGCTAGAGCTAAGAAAAAAGGAGGCTACTATTTGGTCTTCAAAGAAAGGTTGGCAGGAGCAAAAGCAAAAGCTGAATGGGTTCGACTTTGGGACATTGTCAACTCATTATGTAAGAACGATAAGGGTGGTTGACCAGGCAGCTAGTTCAGAACAGGCTGTCACTGGGCACAATCTGTATACCCTCTATTCAACTTTGTAGTAATTGCAGAAGAATGTGGCACCAGTTTTTCCAGTAAAGATTTGGGATGGCAGTGTCAGCCAGAGTCTGCAGGGTCAGTTGCATCCATGGGAAGATCAATTCAAAACACTCCTTAATTGTCTGTTGTCTGTAGTCCCTCTTCCACTTGAAGTGCAGGAAGTTCCAGTAGAGCCACATTCCTTCAACCAAGAAGAGATATGGATTATAGACCATAAGGTGAAGTCTGGGAAGTCACCAGGGGTTTGTAACATTACTCCTGAGTTGCTGAAAATAGGCAAGAGTATTTATTGTTGTACCATGGCTGCATAGGCTCTTCCAGGCCATCTAGCATACCAATATTGTCCCTGAATACTTCTTCTCTCTAGTCAAAAAGGGCAAAAAACCTGAATGTAGCAACTCTAGAGGTATATGCTATTGTCAGTCCCAGGGAAAGTCTTCTCTTCCTTGTTAATGTCTCAAATCAATGATGCACTTTGTGATAAAGCTGCATTCAAGTCAACGGCAGGTGCATGGCATGATTTCCAATCTTCACAGGAATGTGGCATGGCTGTGTTCTGTCACCAATGTTGTTCAACATCAGAGGTTCTATTTAGCTTTGGGGTAGCTGTGTTGCAGGCTGAGTAAACACATTAGCTAATGAGTTGGTCCCTTGATTTTTCAGATCTGTTTGAATGAGCAGTTTTTGATCATTGAAGCTTTCCCATTTTCCTCATTCTCCCTTCCTTTTCTCCAGCGTGAACCCCCCCACACACCTCTAAGAACCCTATTTAGTTAAAATATCTGTTTCTTTTAGATAACATAGTAAAGGCCTACGTGTGTGGGCCTTTCCCCCTAGTTTGAATTTACCTGCTTTGGTTTAACATTAAATGCTTTCTCTCCCTCATGTATGATTCATAGCTTCTAACAGAACAGTCATGGGTTTTCCCAATGCATGCTGGGTGATTGCCGGCATCCTGGGTCTGTCTGACAGCAAGAGGCATCTTCTCTAAACTGAGTTGTTCCTTAAGCAACAGGTCAGCAGCTCCTCCTCATGTCTGCTTCTCTCAGCAGCAGCAGCAGTCCCACTGTTCACAGCAAGGGGTGGTTTAGAGTAGAGCTGGAGATGGCTGCTGCTGGGAGAGAAGAAGCTGGTAGGGAGTGGAGGAGGGACCAATAAGCTGCCAGGCGAAGCACCTGCATCGGACATAGAGGCAGTGTTAGGAGCAGCCATGTGGAGAAAGGAGGACTAGAGGGGGGAAACATGGAAGCAGACATGGGGTGGGTTGAGTTGGGGTGGGTCAGTGAGAGCAAAAGTGGGAAAGGAAACAACCATAAGTGAAAAAGTGGGAGAAGGAGAGGAGGAGCACATGGAGGCCATCAGTCCTCAGCCCCTGATTTATGCCATGGTGATTAGAATAGTATAAATTTAAAGAGACAGGAAGATAGAAGACTTTTAAAAAGTGACTGATTTCAGTTGCTTAAATTTTTGGAGCCTAAGATACCATAAGGGAGCTTAACTTTCAGAAAGTGCTAACACACATGCTCAGAATCAGGACTCTTTAAGGTACCCCAAAATTACAGCACTCCAAATCACTAGTTGTTTTTGAAAATCTTGGCTAGACAGCAATAGCTTTCCCATCCGGTGGCTAACAGCTATGCAAGGGTGCCAGGGAGGGAACAGCTGCTACACTTTCTCCCTGATTTGTGTAGGCATGCAAGGTCAGCCATAATGTAGCCCAGAATGCAATGCATGCCATGGTGACCACAGGGGTGCTGGATATTCTTTCTGTGTGAAAAATGTCAGAAGAAAGTAATTTTTTCACTTTCAGATGGGAACTTTCATTTCAGCACAGTTGTGTTTAGGGAAAACCAGATTTAGCAACCCAAGATTATTGATACAGAGATCATCATTTAAAAAAACCTAAAATCAATTCTAACAATTCCTACATTCAGAGTAGCAGCCGTGTTAGTCTGTATTCGCAAAAAGAAAAGGAGTACTTGTGGCACCTTGGAGACTAACAAATTTATTTGAGCATAAGCTTTTGTGAGCTACAGCTCACTTGCATCCGATGAAGTGAGCTGTAGCTCACGGAAGCTTATGCTCAAATAAATTTGTTAGTCTCTAAGGTGCCATAAGTACTCCTTTTCTTTTTGTGAATTCCTACATTGGTATCGGATATAATGCCGCTTCCCCCTATATTTAACATAGCAATATCTATGGGTAATATCTGATGGGGGAATCCTGCCATTTCAATGGTGACCACTGTACTTGGTTTAGGATAATGTAAATTCCTTTGACTTCAGGTGCCAGCAAGTTTTGGCCCTATTTTGCTTTTTTGTTGTTTTGTGTGTGTGTGTGTGTGTGTTTTGAAAAAATAAAGGGATCTTAGGTGCTACAGACATAGATCCTAGGAAATAAAGCTAGTGATGAAGAAACCTTAAAGCCCATCTGTCACATACAGATGTCACATATTGTGCACAGAAGAGAGGCTTTTCAGGGTGTATGTTGTTCCTTTAAACTAGAGGGAGGAGTTTTGTGTAATTGAGAACAGATGGGAAAAGGAAGGGGAAAGCACCCAAATCTTTCTCCTCACTGTCATACTTGGAGAAGCATGTTTTGGTGTTTGCATGTTATTTATCTGTAAGGTTCCATACCTGATATTGTGTTGTATGGTGCTTTATAACATTAGATTTCCACAACAGCAATAAAACCCCTACTTTAACAGTATTCATAAGTTAGAAATACCATGAATAAGATATCTAAGTCAAGGTAGGTACAGGGAAGTGAGCTATAATAGAAACTAGAAATGACTTGATCATCCTCCAAAGAAAAATATCCCAATTCATTACTTTATTTTCTTAAGCTAAGCTACATAAAACCTTCTTCTGTCTCTTTCCAGTAGTCTTGGTTTAGTGCGGGGGCTCAGTGAGAATGGAATCTCATGTAAGTAACGAGAGAAACGAGAATAGTGGTCTCAGGCTAGTTCCCAGTGGACATTTGTCCTCATTATAAAACCACCAAAGCCACTTCATAATTTAGCAGAGCTGTGTGAAGGAGCATTCATAACACCTGTGCCTGGCTTTCTCACAGAATACTGCAGATGCAATATAGTTGCTTCCGACCAGGGTTTGGCCACAGAAGTCTTTTCCGTTCAAACATCTGGGTCTCAGCAAAGCTACCCCAATCTGCTAAATACCACATGAGAGTCAAAAATTGTCCCACTCGACTTCAGGATTAGCTATTGTGTTGATATTCAGTTCATCCAGAACAAGGCTGGGTTAATGGATTTATAAACCTGTTATTATTCAGGGGGTGTTAGCAGAAGAAATCTACAAACTTCAAAGAGTTTTCTTTCTTTCTTTACATAATTTCCCGTCCTCTAATTTACATACTAGATGAGGCATAACCAAACCAAAGTGAGCACAAACCCATGTTCTGCAGGCAAAACCTATATGTGAAAATTGGGCAGTTAGACAGCTTCCCAATTTGTATACACAAAACTGGTGCATACCCACATGAGAGCAGGCAAAAAGGTGCATGAACCAAAGCGGGTGTGCAAAATCAAAGTGCAGGGCTTAAAATGTATCCTTAAGTACAATTTTTAAGTCTGCCTGGTGATTGGACACTAGATTAAATCAGAAAAGGAGTACTTTTGGCACCTTAGAGACTAACAAATTTATTTGAGCATAAGCTTTCGTGAGCTATGGCTCACTTCATTGGATGCATTCAGTGGAAAATTCAGTGGGGAGATTTATATACACAGAGAACATGAAACAATGGGTGTTATCGTACACACTGTAAGGAGAGTGATCACTTAGGATGAGCTATTACCAGCAGTGAGGTGGGGGGAGAGGAAGAAAACCTTTAGTAGTGATAATCAGGGTGGGCCATTTCCAGCAGTTGACAGTCTCCTCCCTCTGGTGTCTGGACACACCTGCAGCTGAGACTCAAATTGGGACCTTTGTGATCCAAGCCCACGAGCCTTGCCAGCTGAACCACAGAAAGGACCCTATTTTAGCCATGCCACAAGGAGCCGTGCTAGACTTGCTACTGGAAGTTTCCCTTTGCATATCTTATATCAGCTGAAAATAATCATATTTAATCCAAACAGGAAATGGTTTGCTCACACCACCACAGCCAGCACACAGGGCGTTGCTGTTATCACTGTGCTGAACAACAAGGTTCAAAATACAGATACAGGAAAAGATACAGTGCATCACCTACGGTGCAGATGTATGTGTCAAATGAAGGCAAAGTATCATAATGGTTATGTTCATTTTAATCATCTGCCTTTTAGAAACATGCTGCTCACGCAAGCCTAGCCCAGCTAACTCCAGGTTCTGTTTGCTCATGTTTTTGAAATCAGCTTTGTGGTTTCCCATCCCAGTTTGTCTGCTTCTGCAGCAACAGTCTAACCTACTATCATGGACATGCTGGGGAACGGATTTTGAATTAAATGGCATCAGACTATAAACCTATGTAATTTCCCATTATTAAACAAATCAGACAAAGATAACTTGATTACTGAAAAGTGAGCTTTAAAAAGTGTGCCTGGGTTTGCATAAGCATCAAAAAATTATAAAGTTTATCTATACTGCCCATTATTGTACAATAGAGATTGACTCCATCCATTCTCCAGAATCCTTTCTTCCCAGCCTACAACTTTCTACTCTCACCCCCTTCTCTCGTGATACACACTCCCCTCATGAAACACAAACACAGTCAACATCAATAGGCCAAGCAAGTCTGGCAACTTCTCCTTTGAGGTCTGCACACCACTGAATTCAAATTGAATGTGACCTGTGGCTATCTGTTCTAGGGGCAGTTTCCCAAACTACAGTTCATGGAGGACTCCTTGGTGGTCTGCAGACTGCTGGCTGGTCACATGATGCTGGTTCTCTCTCAGAAGAATATAGGATCTAGTACTAGATAGACTGCTGGTCTGCTCATGGAAATTCCTGTCTCTGGCAGCAACTAGTGCCAGATGGTAAAACTAAAGGTGCAAAACCAACCCATGATGGACAATTATTAAATAACCTACCCCAGAAGATATTTCTCCCAGTCAGTTAGTTAAGCATGAGAGTTTACATAACTTCTAAAAAATATCCTAACTAAAATTGAAAGGATGCTAAGGGCCTGTTGCAGTGTTGTTGTAGCCATGTTCATCCCAAGATGTGAGAGAGATAGGTGATGTAATATCTTTTATTGGACTAAGTACTGTTACCTCACCTTCTTTGTCTCTCTCCTAAGTGCCTGTGTCACTTCTAAAAAAGGGACTTGCATATTCTTGAATTGTTACTCCCTAACTAATGTATGTAGGCTTGGAAGGATTATATTTTTATTGGTAAATGTTGTTAACCTTAATTTCACCATACACATACAAACCGACCAAAAATATTGACATAGATAATCATCAAAATGTACAGATAGGCAAAGGGGGGTAGAGCTCAGTGGTTTGAGCATTGGCCTGCTAAACCCAGAGTTGTGAGTTCAATCCTTGAGAGGGCCATTTAGGGATCTGGGGCAAAAATTGGGGATTGGTCCTGCTTTGAGCAGGGGGTTGGACTAGATGACCTCCTGAGGTCCCTCCCAACCCTGAGATTCTATGAAAGTGAGAAAAATGCTGCTGGAGAACTTGAGCATTTCATTTAAGAATATTTACATTATATTTTGAGATGCTGACAATTTGTGTTGCATCAGTCATAAAGCTTCAGCTTTTTTAATCTCAGTAGTTACTGATATTAAATCATTATTGTTTGATACCCCATTGTGTGACTGCCCCACATATTTTCCCACAATAAAATTTTCCCACAATTTTACATCAATAAAAATAAAAAAAATGCTTAGAAATGAACATCAATCTTATCCACTGAAATTATTTTCAAAAAATTTAATTTTGCCAAGCCTAGATATAATTGTGGCTGCTCTGATTACGCATAGCTGAGGCTACAGTCTCTGCTGCACCCAATTTCCACTGCACACAGCAGAAGAAGGAGCCACAAGGGAGGTGGATGCAACTCCCTGATCCTGGAGCCAATTCTGCATTGGCCCCCATTGTAGATAAGAGCAGCCTCAGAGCTTCTCTAAACTATGCCAGCTGGCTATGGTCCCTAGAGGGCTAAAATAGCAGAAGAAAGTGTATGCCAACTTTAAATTTAGGAAGAGAGCACGAAGTCACAAGTAAGGCAACTTTTTATTATTATTATTTATTATTTGTATCACCATGATGAGTCCTAGTCATGGACCAGGACACATTGTACTAGATGCTATACAAACACAAACCCAAAAGACTCAGCAATCCATCAAAATATTGAGGTCCTACACAAGTTTCTGAAGGCAAACAACATTATATATTCTTGGACTTCTTGCATCTATATACTGAACTAATTTCAGTACCACAGTCTCGTATTTTTTAATTCCACATCTACTGACTCTATAAAAGATGTTTATATATTTCCTGATTCCTAAGAAAATTCCAGCATCCATATTTTTATTGGATTTTAAACCTTTGAATCAAATTCTTATTGTAATCTTTGAGTCTTCTTTAGATCAGGAAAGACTGATGACAAAGGTCTGGAGTTAAATTGTAATAGTAAATAAATTGTATCTTCCCAGCTGTACCTAAATGTTTATATCCCCCCAGAAAGGTTAGAAGGAAACATTTCTTTCCTGGCACATTGTTTCTTTGCTGAGATTTACTGTTTCATTTCTTTTTCTTGCTACATTTTGCCTTGTCAGAGATGTTTTAAAGTATTTGCTTCATGAATGCAATAGCATTATGAAATTTTTGAACTGAGGATAAAGTGAGTAAAAATGAGTTTAGTGAAGAAAAGTCCAATTATGCAAATTAGTTTCCCTTGATTGATTCAATTTAATCAGAATTTGAATGAAATAGTTTATACTTCAGTTTTACATTCTGTTTTCAAACTCTGTGATCGAGGAAGCAACATGTGTATATTTTTTAATTTCTTACCAATACTCCAGGGGACGTTGATAGCTTGATTCTGGAAAGAGTTACTCCCATATGACTCTAATAACTATGTCTCCAATCCATCTTTCCATGCACAGTGCTATTTAAGTCAAAGGGTCTCTGAACAGACAAAAGATTCCACCTGCACAGACCCAGCTGCAGGATCAGGATTTATATTGATGATTGTAACTCTTTCCAGGCTTGGGTCTTTAATTGGGTAGGCTCTTACCAGGTTGAATAATCTGGTCTAATTTAACTGAGATAAAAAGTAGTTTTGATTTAGCTTTCTAAATTTGGAACATTTCAACCAGCTCTACTTATTAGTTATAAAATTATAAATTACAAATTAGCAATACTAATTACATATTACCATAGTATACAATCTGAGATGCCTGAGATCTGAGATAAAAGGGCTTGATTTTCTGAGGGTGGATGCTCAGTGTTTTCTGAAAACCAGGCCCTTTAAAGATGTGTGTTATGTCCAAAAGCTTGGCCATCCAAAATCAGTAGTTGATTTTGCAAATCTAGACCATAGCAGTTAGTTCTGTTAAACTCTTGTCATCCAAAAACAATTCTTCTGACTGAGGCTCCTAAGCCACAAGTGGCTCTATAATGTATCTCCTGCAGCTCTTTGCAGCACATAATATTAAGACACTGTGTGATTAAATACATAGTACTATAATAAATGAAACAATGAATTCACATGACTCTGGCTCTTTTGGGTAATGTTGATCGCTAATTTGGCTCATGAGCCACTGAGGTCTGAGTATCACGGAGCTATACATTCCTTAAGTGGGCTTGGGTGATTAACTTTTACTTGTTTTATTGTCTGTTATTGCCTCAGCAATTTATAGAACATCCTTATGCACACAGTTATTAAAAATTTACTAGTAAAGATATGACACCAGATGCAACAGAGTTCCAGAATGCCAATGGGTAGAACATGCCGGAGCCTTCCGTTGGTGCAATCAGGAAGAGTGCCAGTACAATCCCTCCTTCACAGCCTGTTTTCTCATCGTATCCCCAAAAGTACAAACCCTGCAAAACAGGGCGGGGAACAATTAAGGAGGAGGAGGCAGTGTTAGCTAAATCAGGAGAGGGGAGACAGCTGCACCCCTCCACGGATTTATACTACATGCACGCTTGTCCTTTGCTCTCTGGAGCTCTGGGAGGGATTGTATTTCTCTTAAGGCACACTCTCACCTAACTTCCCTGGGGAGGAGCAGTAATCCAAGAGGGGCATTGCCCAGTGGAGGCACTTCCTGGGGCATCAATAGACTGTGCCATCTAGCCTTATAGATGTACTGAATATGAACTGCACATGTCCCTCATGGGTTTAAGGAAATGATAGTTTGTTGACCAAAAAAGGATTAGTTCTAATTTGACAGCAACCTCAGTAGTGGTCTTGGACACCCATCATATAACATTGTGCTCCTTTAAGAATGAGACAGTGAAGAAGTAAATGGGAAAATCACACAATTAGAAAGGTCCAGATAGGGTTGAGAATATGGCACTAGGAGAAATGGGAGGACAGTAATTTGAGATTCCTGTTTCCCATCTGCTCATACCAGAAGGATAAAAAAGTGAGGTAAGGATTATGTGAACTAAAAGGCCAAGCAAAGGTTCAATTTACTTATATTAAAGCATCTGTGATTTTAAAAAAAAGGCTATGTAGTAGTTTGCTGCATGGTAATTATATTAAATTCAGTACTGGTTTCTTTCTTTCTGTCTATAACTCCTTCCCCCTTTTCCCCCAACCCCCCAGCAAAAAAATGTACTGTACATTCAGGGAATAAAAGTACAAACCCAACTTTGACATGGCTTTTAACTGTTTTTTTGCAAATGCATATATAGTAACAATTAAAACAATGAGGAAGAATTTTTTAAATGTGCACATATTTAATAATTTGAGCATAATACAAATACTTTGCACTTATACAGAATCTTTCATTTAGGTTATCAAAGTACCTTGCAAGCATTAATTATACAAACACACTCAGTTGAAAATCAAATGTTTCTGTAGATTATTAAAATGGAAATAATGCAAAAAAATCAAGTGTAACACTAATCATGAATGGAATTTTATTTGGAGTTTGCATCATACTCAGCTGGAACAAGGAAAGCAGAAGAAGCAGTTTCATTTCTGGATCTCAGACACTAGCACAATTATTAATGATGATGATGATGATAATGATTACTACGCACCTTTTTCATTCTGGTAAAAATTACACACAGTCCAGACATACAAATGGGCTTCTCTAGCAAACAAACAATCCAGAAGCTCAGCCTAGAGCCAGCTGAAATAATCATTGAGTTACCATCAGTTGGGCTCAAAGATTCAAAATGAGACAGGAAAACAGGTGATAGGAAGTGATTTCCCCAACTCCCCTCAACAATAGCTTAATGCCCTTTGTCAGCTGGGCATAATTTAATATTCTTCAATAAAACATGGACAAGGGAAACACATGAACTTTTTCTGTTAGCATGATGCATTTTGGTATAGACCTCAAATATGGAACATGACTATTTGCACTGATTTACCCTTTACTGTGATAGACCAGCCATGAAATGGATGAAATCCCACATTCTCTTTTCATCACATCTACTATTATTAATTCTACTATAAATTCTCAAAAGAACAGTGAAAAATGAGCAACCCTAAATAATACAAAAGTTTTCAGTGCTTTGAGTTCAAGTTTCCTTGCTGATTTTAGCAAATGGTGGTGTAGGGAAAGAAGGGCACAGGAAGATGAGCAAGGCAAGTCAATAAAAAATGGGAAAGTGGCTTGACTTCTAACTCTCTCGTAAACAGCTGTCACCAGAAATTTGCCCATCTCTGCAGTAATTATAAGAGTTACCAAAGATCGGATCAACATCCTAATAGTCAATATTTCATTTCACCTTCAACTGGGAGTTTCTGGAACACATATTGTTAACTGTTTTCTCATCCTCTTTTCCCTCATCTGTCTCCTTACATCATTTGCATCCTATATATATGTTTGTAGGAAAGTCTTAGCTTCATCCGGATACCAAATGATAAAGTCAATGTTTCCTTTTTATTAATTAACCTCAATCTAGACAGATTTCAAAACTACTATCTGACTCCAACTGCTCATAAAGTATCTTACAGCATAGACCACTTACTCGAGACTTGTGCTCCCTACAGCTTGTGCAAATCAGGAACATACAACACATCATCTTCTTGTGAAAATAAATGTATTTTTTTTAGTTCTCTTTATATCAGTGAGTACTTTGTTGTTTCCAAAAATACTGCAAAATGTGATCATAAATATAGGGCTGACAGAAACTCCGTCACTTTCTCCTTGATCTCAGGTGCGTGGAAGCAATTTGGACTGTTTACTGAATACACTCTCAACAATTATAAGAACATCTGCATTCTTAAGGACATCCCTAGTACAAGTTGGAAGGCACTGAAAATGGGCCATCTCTCCCTCTACTCAAGAATCTGAGGACATCTTTTTTTAAAAAAAATGTGGACTGGATTCTCCATATAGTCCAGCAAGGTCATACTGAAGAGTATTTATGAATTTAAATCCAAAGTCCCCTCCAGGCTAACAAGATATTTTTCTCTAGAATTACTATAGTTTCCTTTAGCACTTGTTGATTCCACCTTAATAAAGAACCTTTTAGTTAAAAAACAACACATTCTGTCTTGGTGTATTTTTAGCATCTAGACGTAATTGCATCCAGTTCTGGTTGCCTAAAATATTCCTAAATAAATGATTATTTCTTATATAAAGTAAATTTTAAATGGGTCTGCTAGATGACATGGTTAAGTCGGTTGCTTTAGAAGTTAAATTGGGAGATGGGTATTTATTCCTATGTGAAACCAGGGATTTAGGGGTTATAACGATTCACCGGGATTTGCAAGCCATTCAGCAAAAGTAAGGTGTTGTGAACTGAAATTAAAAATGGATTGGATATGCCCCTCAGGTCTACAACCTGGTGCTTAGACCCAGAGAGCTCTAAGATGCACACAGAAGCATTTAGCAGAAATGTTGCTGGTATTAATTACTACAAGAAAACGAACTTGCATTTTTTAGGTTAGATCATAAACCCTTCAGCTGCTGAGAACATCTATAGGTATCTTCCTGCTACATTTATTTGCTGGGTAAAATAGCACAATGCTGGGGAAATGGGAAGAATTAAAATTAACTGAAGCAATTTCTTGCATCTGTATGCCAACAGAGAGTCCAGATAAACAAAGTTATGAGAATTTTTTCTAAAGAATTTAGCTTCTGTGGTTGTTTATTCAGCAGCCGTTTAGGCACCAGGCAAACTAATTGTTTCTCTCTAATGTCTTAAATTAAACTACAGACATCACTGACCTCAGGGTAAGGCACAAACATTTACCAAACTTATAGACTCCAGAAGCAGAAAGGATTCCTGTCTGCTGCTGAGAAGAAAGTTTTAAGCCAAAGTGACAGTTCTCAACAGTAGATTCATAAGCAATAAAGTGCACATGGGAAAAAAAAAATCAAACTCATTTCTTTCTCATTTCTAATTAGGGATAAAATCTGGTTTATTAGAGAAAGGCCAAAACCAAAGCCCCTCAAACTTCTCAGGGATGCTGGCCTGAACTATGTAGTTTGAACTCTTCTGTGCCATTTAATTCCATCCCAGAAGGCATTTATGTTGTCCTAAAAATAAAAATTATTAATCAATTTGAGATGAGAGAAAATTAGTTGTCTCCTGACATTCCTCAGCTACTTCCAACTGCCTTATTGCTCCACACTTCTGGAACCTTCTCTCTTGGACCCTATGACATCACTTTCTCATTCTGAATTCTAAGATGCTCCTAATGTCAGGTGATCTTGCTATATGCACAAATTGTGGAAGTACACTGAAATTTTTTGACATCATGTAGTGTTTTTTGGCAGCAGCTCTTCACCTAAAGATGATTTAATGGAGATAGACTCAGACAATGAACTAATTTCACTTGCAAATGAAACAACTTCCCAAAGGAACTGCACTGCAACTAACAACATATTATTTCTTTCAAGATCTAACTGCATCTACATTCAGATAAACAGGATGTATAAGGCTTTCCTATAGTAGCACCATCTGGTGATTTCCAATAATATGACAGTTTTTGCACTGTTTCTCTTCCTTTGCCTTCCCACTTTTCAGGAGCTTCTAGCCACAAAATCCCTGATCCATTTCTGGAATTGTAGCCTCTCTTCCTTTCCAGTGCCTTTTGTTGTTCCCTACCTCAGATGTCAATCAGCACAAAGCAGCAAAAAGAAGGCACTATAAAGTGGACAGAATATTTATGGCTATATCATGGTTAAAAGAGCAGAGAGAAAAGCAAGTCTCCTGAAATACTGACTGAAAGGCTGCTCATTCACTCCATGGGATTGGCAGACATGTGGAGCAGAAAAGGCAATGAACAGAATTTCTAGAGTAAGCTTGAAAGTAGCAGGAAGACAGTTAAGAATCAGTGGCACTCAGGCTTATATAAGGGTCCCCTTTTGGGGGGCCTGTCAACTCTATGCACCACCCTATTCTAGAGCCTCTGACAGTTGCAGAGAAGAGACGTCTACTTACAGCAGTAGTAATTCATGATGTAAATTATATCATAGGCCCTGCTACTCTGAAAGGGGAACATGTGCCATGCAATGGCTGTTCTTCTGATACCTCACCTCACCCTCATCCCCTGGTGGAAGAAGCATTGGTGGTTGAGTGGACTATAATGCATACTTGCCTTTGTATAAATAGAGTGTATCACATGGCTTATACCATGCAATTTAACATACAATCCTGTGAGTATAATGTAAAAAAATGCCTTTGGAAACTACTTAGCCCAAATTCTGTATTCATATAGCTGTGGGGTAAATCTATTAAAGTAAACATTTCCTTTAATGGATTTACACTGGTACAACCGAGATCAGAATGTGACCTGCTGATTTCTACTACACACTTGATGATCTTACCTAAGGCTGATCCTCTCACTTAACAATGATGAAATTTCATCAACAAAATTTCCTTTTGTGCTGCCAAGTCATGCCAGCCTCAATTAGAGCTGAACTAGAAAGGCATTTGGGTGATTACATCAGTCCGACCGACTGTCCTCTTCTAGCTGTGATGCCTCTTTCTATGCCATTCTCTGTGTATTTGAACTTCACATCAATCTAGATCAGAACTGGGGAAGAGTAAGAGAGTGGGGGATTAAACAGCAACTAAAACACTTCCGAAGAATTTACATAAATTTAATATTTTCATTCTCCATTCATTTTCACAGCTTTAAGTAAAACATGCTCTAAAAGCAACAACAGTCAACTATAGCTTTGTGAGATTTCTAGATCTATGCTGATAATTCTGATGATCACAACAAAGAAACTGCATTATAAAAAGAATACCTGCCTCAAGAATGTTTGTGTTAATGTTCAAATAGTTTTATTCTTCTTTTTCTAAAACTTTACTAACAAAGATGCTTCCCATTGTTCAGATTTATGCTTGGATAGTTTATCTGAGGAGATTCCTTGTGTAAAGAATTCAACAACACTTTTTAGCTTTTAATCAACTGTTTATCCTAGTGTCTAGTGAAGAACTGATGCACTGGAAAAAGGGTAACCTAAGGACTAGACACATTTACCTTTCTTTCTATCCTATATTCCACTTTCAGGCAAGATAGTGAAATAATGTGCTCTCGTCCTGGAAAACAGTGTGAAGCACAATCTAGTCACCATTTAACATACGCAAAACTTAATTTTATATCGAACTTAAAAACCATGTGATTTTATCAAAACTAAGTGTTTTCCTGCAAACTTGATGCAGGAGAAAAGAGAGAATGAATGGTAAAAAAAAAAAAGAGAAGAAGAAAAAGGTGAATTTAATTTATTTCAATTATAACATTTTTTTTTCAATTTTTTCTTTTAAATTAGTTATCTGTTTTACTTGTAGCAAATGTGTGGATTTCTATACAGATGCTCCCCGACTTATGCAATCGTTCCATTCTGGAACGTCTTGCGTAACTCGAATGTTGCGTAAGTTGGAAATGTATACCCATCCATTACACAAAAACAAACAAACAAAGAAACAAAACCCTCCTATTTCTAGCTTATGGAACTTTTTCTGTAAGTGTGGATTTGCATAAGTCGGGTCTTGCATAACCCGGAGAGCATCTATAACTGTCTTGAATATGGAAAACTGATACTTGTATCTCTACATATATACTATATATGTGTATACTCTAGTTACAACTCCATGATAGATAGATAGTGTGATAGACCCAGGCCAGTTGGGTACAGCGGAGTAGTAGAAGGCAGATATACTGGCCACTGGAAAAGCAGTTTTCTGTTCCCTGACTGACCAGAGCAGGCGCTGCTCCAGGCTAGGGTGGACACATGACTCCAATTAGCCTGCAAAGAGTCAGTTGAATCTGTTAGGCTAATGAGAACACCTGACTCCAATTAACCTGCAAAAAGTCAGGTGAGGCTGTTAAGCTAATGTGAACACCTGACGCTAATTAAGGCCCCTCTGGTACTATAAAAGGGCTCACTCCAGTCAGTCTGAGGAAAGCCAGGGATCCAGAGGAGAGGAAGTGTGGCTGAATAGCTGGGCAATGAAGACACCCTCAAACCACTGGAAAGGGAGCCCTAAGGTAAGGGTGAAGAAGGCGTTGAGAGCGAGAAGCAGTAGAGCTGTGGGGAAGTGGCCCAGGGAAATGTAGCAACTCTGGCAGTGAAAGGTTGGCTGCCAACAGCTGCTGCCATTAGGGTCCCTGGGCCGGAACCCGGAGTAGAGGGGTTCCACAACCCGCCAATACTGAAACACCTCCTGGGAGGGGAAGACAGGCCCCTGCCAGGAGAGGAGGCTAAACTGTTCTGGAATAAGCCCTTAGGGACAATAGAGACTGTGGGAGTTCTCTCACCAACCTCCTTGCTGGTTTATGATGAAAATGGCTTCTAGAGAGAGAAGGGCTATATAGAGAGTCATAGTGAGCCTCTGAGGCTAGTGTAATCCACCAGGAAGCACGGAACACACTGAGACAAGGTTGGAGCTCTGCCACAACTGATAGATAGATATGGAGCTGTAAATAATAATACAAGTGATTATATATGAAAGCACACAGAGATACAAAGAAAGATATAGACATTGTTCTTGGATATGTTACAAGGTATAACTAGACTAAAATAATTGTTATATTTTAGCAGCATCTGAAACAAACATAATGTACTAAGTCTAAACTGAATCTACTGTATTCATATACTTCCATACAAAAATTGACATTAAATATTACAGCTGAGGTCCAGCTGCAATATCTAGATCCAGATCTACATTTCAGCTGTCCAATGTATAGGTTTTGGTATGGACCACTATAAAGACTGGGAACATTTGCAGACTTCATATCTGGATATGGGCTTTCAACATCCTAAAATCTGAGGATGTTCAGTTTCTTGATTTGGCCCATTGTTAGTACAAAGTCATGTTAGTAATTGCAGTATTTTGCAAGCCACTTGCCTTTGTGGAAATCAGATGAGGAAAAACAAAACAAAAAGAACACATGTTTTTCTATGAGCAGATTTCCACAAAACCAGCTATCTCATAGTCCCCCCCATTGGCACAAATAACCCCAAATAAGGTAGGGAGGTGTCTGCACAGACTCATAGAGCTGGCTGGGCACACCAGAGTAAATGAAACTGCACCAGCTAGAAGGATGATGCACCATGCACACTTCCCATTCCTGCATGCAAAGGGTTGGGGATCAGGAACCTGGAACCTTAGGCACAGTCCATCCCAAAAATCCCCTAAACTGGTGTGACTCTGTTCTATCTCCAGTGCCTTCTACCCCCTAGTGCCTGTCTTGGCCTATGTGCCCTTTAATACAGAGCTCTCTCCAGGGGCCAGGTTCTGATACCCTTCCACCCACATAATCATACCTTATCCTATAAGTAGTCCCATTGAATTTGTGGCATAAGGGGCTAAAAATCCATCCCAGAATTAGTAAAAAGCCTGAATTTAAACACTTATAGTGCCACCCCCTCTTCACTTTGCTCACAGGATCCTTCTATTTATGCTGCCTTTGGAACAATCATTGTGTAAGGCACATAACTGATCAACTGCAAGTTTTCTCCCTGCTAGCTTTAGTCAAGCAGATAATCACCAATTTCTTCCATGTCTGCTGTTTGGCTTGTGGGATCCCCACCAGTCATTTCTCTGCCTCTCCATTCCAGAGTGAATGTAAAAGCATCACCGCAGACTGGGAACTTTCTACTGACCCACATGCTCGCTAGCTGAACCATTGCTACTAGAATTCAGTTTCATGTCTTCAGAAACTACGGAGATAATAGACCATTGAACATTAGTCTGCTGAGACAGTAAAACCCCAGAGGTGTGTCCACCTCATAAAATAACCCTTTTTTTTTTCAAGCACAACAAAGACCCCAGGTCACGCAGCAGGAAAAAATCTAGTCTGCCTTGCCTCTGTGAATTCACCTCTATCAGGGAAAATGAGAATATAGAATAAATAGATTACATACCCCTTGATTTATTCTCTGGAAAGGCCCTGGAGTTGTTTCCCATCCCTTTGAGACCGGTATAAATGTCACCTCTGTTCTGATCTGCAAAAGATTTTGTTATTTAGGGATATATTCTGACTAGTTGTGCATGGGTGCACTGGGGAAAGAGAAGGGGAAAAGGTACAAGAAACCCACATCACACCCACACAGGACCTAGGCAAAAATATTGTAGCTAGGAATCCCTGAGTGCAGTGGGGGAGGTAATATCTAGTTTGACTGGTGACCTCTCACAGCCACAAAGAGGCAGCAAGTGGCCTGAGTCTCTGGCCATAGAAACAGTCCCAGGTACTCCAGGGCACAATGAGACTGAATTCCACGGCAGAAACTCCTACATTCTGAGCCAACATTAAATCATTCTATTTGCTATGAAACAATCCCTCATTCTCAGTCTTGCCTTCCCTGCTCTTTTGCTAGCACCCATGGACAGTGTGAGAAGAACATTTCTGTAGCAGGTGTAAGAAGTACAGCTCTGTGTTCTCCCTTGCACTCCTGAGGCATAGCACCTTCATTGACTCAGAGCACCATTGCTCAGGCACTATAGCTCTGCATCTGACCCAAGCAGCAGTAGGTAACATAAGAAGATAAGAATGCCCATGCTGGGTCAGAAGAAAGGTCTATCTAGCCCAGTATCCTGTCCTCTGACAGTGGCCAATGCCAGATGCCCCAAAGGGAATGAACAGAACAGGTAATCATCAAGTGATCCCATCTCTTGTCGCCCATTCCCAGCTTCCAGCAAACAGAGGCTAGGGACACCACACCTGCCCATCCTGGCTAGTAGCCATTGATGGACCTATCCTCCATTAATTTATCTAGTTCTTTTTTAACCCTTTTATAGTCTTGGCCTTCACAAGATCCTCTGGCAAGAAGGTTGACTGTGCGTTGTGTAAAAAAATACTTCCTTTTGTTTTAAACCTGCTGCCTATTAATTTCATTTGGTGGCCCCTAGTTCTTGTGTTATGAGAAGGAGTAAATAACACTTCCTTATTTACTTTCTCCACACCAAGCATGATTTTATAGACCTCTATCATATCCCCATTTAGTCGTCTCTTTTCCAAGTTGAAAAGTCCCAGGCTGATTAATCTCTCCTCACACTGAAGCCATTCCACACCCCTAATCATGTTTGGTTGCCCTTTTCTGAACTTTTTTCAATTCCAATATATCTTTTTTGAGATGGGGTGACCACATCTGCATGCAGTATTCAAGATTTGGGCATACCATGGATTTATATAGCGGGAATATGATATTTTCTGTCTTATTAGCTATCCCTTTCATAATGATTCCCAACATTCTAGTCACATTTTTGACTGCCGCTGCATATTGAGTGGATGTTTTCAGAGAACTATCCACAATGATTCCAAGATCTTTCTTGAGTGATAACAGCTAATTTAGACACCATCGCTTTATATGTATAGTTGGAATTATGTTTTCCAATGTGCACTACTTTGCATTTGTCAACATTGAATTTCATCTGCTATTTTGTTGCCCAGTCACCCAGTTTTGAGAGATCCTTTTGTAGCTCTTTGCAGTCTGCTTGGGATTTAACTATCTTGAATAGTTTTGTATCACCTGCAAATTTTGCCGCCTCACTGTTTACCTCTTTTTCCAGATCATTTATGAATATGTTAAATAGGACTGGGCCCAGTACAGACCCCCAGGGGACACCACTATTTTTGTCTCTCCATTCTGAAAACTGACCATTTATTCCTACCCTTTGTTTCCTATCTTTTAACCAGTTACCAAGCTCTGTGAGAACCTTCCCTCTTACTCCACGACAGCTTACTTTGCTTAAGAGCCTTTGGTGAGAGACCTTGTCTAAGGCTTTCTGAAAATCTAAATACACTGTATCCATTGGATCCCCCTTCTCCACATGCTTGTTGACCCTCCCCCCCTCAAAAAATTCTAGTAGATAGGTGAGGCATGATTTCCCTTTACAAAAAAACATGTTGACTATTCCCCAACAAATTATGTTAATCTATATGTCTGACAATTTTGTTTTTTACTATAGCTTCGACCAGTTTGCCCAGAACTGAAGTCAGTCTTACCAGACTATAATTGCCAGGATCACCTCTGGAGTCCTTTTTAAAAATTGGTGTCATGTTAGCTATCCTCCAGTCATTTCGTAAAGAAGCTGATTTAAATGATAGGTTACAGACTACAGTTAGTAGTCCTGCAATTTCACATTTGAGTTCCTTCAGAACTCTTAGGTCAATACCATCTGGTCCTGATGACTTATTACTGTTTAATTTATCAATTTGTTCCAAAACATCTTCTAGTGACATCTCAATCTGGGACAGTTCCTCAGATTTATCACCTAAAAAGACAGGTTTGGGAATCTCCCTCACCTCCTCAACTGTGAAGACCGATGCAAAGAATTCATTTAGTTTCTCTGCAAATGGCCTTATTGTCCTTGAGTGCTCCTTTAGCATCTCAATTGCCCAGTGGCCCCACTGGTTGTTTAGCATGCTTCCTGCTTCTGATGTACTTAAAAAAAATGTGCTAATACTTTTTGAGTCTTTGGCTAGCTGTTCTTCAAATTCTTTTTTGGCCTTCCTAATTCTATTTTTATACTTCATTTGCCAGAGTTTATGCTCCTTTCTATTTTCTTCACTGGGATTTAACTTCTGCTTTTTAAAGGATGCCTTTTTGCCTATCACTGTTTCTTTTACTATGTTGTTTAGCCATAATGGTATGGGTAGTATTTTCTCCTATATGGTTGATTTATCTTTTCTTCTCACCAGCTCACTTACCTCTAGAGGTAGATGTAGAGGCAGCAGCATCCCTTTGCAATGCAATTCTCACTTTCCTGGAGTACAGAGGCACTGGCAAAAGAGGAAAATAAGAGCACTGTCATAAGCTTAATAGTACAAAGCATGAATGTCTTTCTTCTCTCTGTCATCACCCATAAATACTATCGCCCCTCAGCAGCTATCTACTAATAGCACAAAGTATATGTTTTTAGTTAAACACATGCTTGCTGACAGCACCAGGTTTGCAGCACATGATTTGAAATTTACTTGAAATGGATGGGGAAAAGGGTGAGAGAGGGGCCAGAACCAGAACCCTTCACTCAACAACCCATTCACCTTCCCCATGAGTTCCGATGAGGCTCAATAAATTGGGGTCTGGATACGGAATCACACTCCTTTTGAAAAGCAACATAGTCTTAGATTTTAAGGCCAGAAGGCAAAACCAAGACAGCCATTTTGCCCATCTCTGTAAAGCAGGAACATTTCACTGATTTAAGCATTTGCATTGTTCATTATTAATCACTGCTATTGCTGTTGATATTTACACATCCAAGATGCCCATGACCATAGTATCTGGACATCCTATTATAGTTATATAACAGTTCCTCAGAAAGAGACCTGAAGGTCCTCATTTACTAAGCCATCCTCTTCCTATGGCAAAAACCAACCAATCTACCTCCCAGTTCCTCCCCAGTAATGAGCTCTGACCCAAGCTCCTTCACAGATGCCAAACCCTCTCACTGTTCCCAGTTACATAAAATCCAGTTTGTACCTGCAAATCTGCTAAACCCTGCCGTTCCTGACAAGAGCCTTGAACCAGCTGCTTGCCAGATGCCAAACCCCTTCCTTGATGGAAAGAGCCCTGACGTATTCTTCCTCCACTTTCCTACAATAACAAGCAACTCCAGAGACATGTCCAGGTTTACCCATTCAAAGTGTAGGCCCCTTAAAGACACAGAGTGTACATAGGAAAGTAAAGAAGTCTAGCTGAAGTGAATCAACTGGGAGCTCATCTACACTGCTCAAGCAGGAAGAGATCAGTCTCCCAAGATCAAGAGCTATGAACAAAGAACTGGCCATGTGAAAGAACATCCTCATTCTGTAGTACCACAGAATGTGATTAGGCAGCATACCAGAAACTTGGAGCTCCCAACTTGTGTGGAATAGGAGAGGGCAGATGCTCATTATTGCATCCATACAATCTCTAGTCATTTTTATTGTAATAAGAAGTAGGCCTGAGGTGCAAAGTTTAGATCTGGAATTTTCCAAAATTCAGGGGTACTTGGGTCCTGGACTTTGGACCCATCTCTAATTTTAAGGGAGGGATAGTAGTGTCCTGTCGATGTTTCTGAGTGGAAATACTGTAGAATGGAAAGGAAACTAGTTGTGGAACTGTAAATCATGGGCTATAGCTGGTACCAGAAGAATAGTTTATCCGTTTGTTATTTTCTCCCTGATTTAAAGTGATTATCCTAAATAAATTCATTGCTGGTGTAAGCTCATTGACGGGCACAGGCAATCTGGGTTCCATTGCTGACTCTACCACAAACTTCCTGTGTGGCCCTAGGGGACATCACAGGGGCCCTGATCCCACAAGTAGAATGTGACTAATCCCACTGAAGTCACCGTAACTTCACTAGTGACTTCTTGGGACTACTTACATGCTTAAAGTAAAGCATTTGCATCCATATTAGCAGGACTGGGGCCTTGCATAGTGTGGTACAGTATGGATCTCAGTTCCCCATCAAATAGGGCTATCTGTATTGTCTTTTTAAAACTGTGAGGTCTTTGGGGCAGAAACTGTTTCTTACTATTTGTTTGTTCAGTGCCTAGCACAAAGAGGCCTTGATCACAGCTGGGGCCATTCTGTTCTTCCATAATATAAATAGATTATGATAACCATAACATCAGACTAACCCAAATCTCACATCAGTCTCATTTTTAATATCATACTTTTATGTTAGGTAAGTCTTTCAAATTAATTATTTGTTAGAGATAGTGAATTTTACAACCTGCCCACCACAAAACATTGATTAGGCTCAGAAATTCACAAGACATGATGTAGAGGATTAGTTTGGTTCTATATATGTTATAACTGCTGAAAGAAAGAAGGCCCTGTGAGTTTTAAAATCATTAGAAGGAAGATTTCAGATTGGATTAAAAAAGTCATTTCAAAAGCACTCATTTGATGAAGAAGGTCCCATTTAAAAAAAACATGTTAACATGACATTAGTGTGCACAGTATGAAGAAGGATTTTATATTTTCAATACCCTTGCAAATGTAAGTAATGCACCAATTTAAAGCTTAGAACACTGTTCATATAGTGGCATGGATTTAAGCATCTCTGCTTAAAATCTAGTTTCAGCCATGTACCCTTCTTCAAGGTCTTCATTCTATGCATGTTAGCACAAAGAGCAGACATGCTCTGTTCAACTAAAGCAGGGGATTTATTTATTTTTTGAGATAAAACTACTATTAGACCTCTTAATACACATAGTTTAAATCACAAAACCAAAAAACACAAGTCAGCACAATTGAGTAAACTGATGTCCTTTATTAAAATACAGACCCAGGAGGACAAACTCTAGAATGGCAAAAACTAAATTATTCTTCTAGCCAGATCCTTTCAAGTCCAGGTTTAAGTTCACCAGCAGAATGATGGGATTGAGCTATCCCTGTACAGTACCTCATCTAGAGACAGATAAATCTTCAGAGCTCTGCAGGGAGCCCAGGTGCCAGGGTGTATTTTATCATCACTCTGTAAACCATGCTCTGCATCCATGCCTTTATAATGAGCACAAGGACATGAAGACAAAGAGGCTTGCTGCATATGCATCATGTGAATCTATCAGTTTCATTACTAAATTTGAAGAATTCTGCAAAGGTCAGTTTGTGTAACAGAAGTGCGCCCCTCCCCTTCGCTGTGTTTACATACACTGAGAATTACCTTTTTGTTGTTTGTATGAGATCCAATATATATTTAAATAGGATTTTATTGTGTATTATATACTATATTAAACAGGCTACACTTGACTGTGAAAGGCTTATCTGATGTTTTTTCTAAGCTTAGTAAAACAAGATGCTGCATTCTATGGATGTGAGGTTAAAATGTTTGAATGTCTCTTAAACCTTGTCTCTTGCTCATCTGGCTTCATCCTAATGCATGTTCCCTGATCAGGAGAGTGAGCAGTAGCCCAAAGAACTGAGGCATTTGCCCAGAGATCTCAAAGAGCTATAGTTATCAAGTTAGCCTCATCATGGGAAAAATAATAATAACAGGGTGCTATGACTCTTTAAAAAGATGTGCCAGAAGGGAATCCTGCATTATCTTAAAAATCCTACAACATTCCATAGGGTGAACATTGCAAATACCTGTAGCTGATCAAAATAAACAGTAAACTTTTAAAATAAAAACAATTTTTCAAAAATGTATATGACTTTTTTGACGCCCAAATGTTGTTTCTTTGCTTTATAATTCATTATTGTGATTATTATTTATTTACGTTACAGAAGGTCCCAGAGGTCCCAATCAGGACTGAGGGTCCATTGTGCTACACTCTGAACAAAGAGCTTAAAACAAGAAATCCACCCAGTGATGACTATTAAGGAATAGCTGAGGCAAGGAGGAACAGAAATTGAAATCCTGGTTCTGCTTTCACTTAGTCCATTGTGAATCAGGAGTAATTTCACTGAAGCAAGTAGGGATATACAAGTGCCAAACTGGCATAAGTGAGGTCTGAATCAATCCCTAAGTATCCTCACTTGTCTTTACAGCTATTCCTGTGAGCCAAAATTAAGAGTATGTGCTCTGATCATGGTAACATTTTCAAGAGTGCCTTAGTGATTTAGGGGCTTGCCCTATTTAAAGCAGTACATTGTTCTAGTGCAGACAAGGACTTAGGTACTTAGGATCCGAAGCCTTATTAAAAGTCAATGGGTCTTAAGCTCTTAAACCATTTAAGTTCTTTTAAAATGTACCTATGTTTTTAAAAGGGTTTTTTCTCTATAGTAACTTTCAATTAAACTGGGAGGCTGAATACAGAGGCCACACATGTTCTTTGCTGCCTAATGAGACTCTTACGTTGAAATTATGCTGTAGCAACACACTGGATTTTAATTTATTTGACTTTTGCCTTAAGTCAGAGGTGGGCAAACTATGTGGCCCACAGGACCGTCCTGCCTTGCTCTTGCGCTCCTGGCCAGGGAAGCTAGCCCCCGGCCCCCCCCCCCCCGTTGTCTCCCTCCCCCGCAGCAACGCCGCTACACGGCTGGCTCTGGCCAGGCAGAGGGGCTGTTAGCTCCTGCTGCTCTGACTGGGGGGTTGCATAAGGGGCAGGGAGTCCCGGGGGGGCGGACAGGGGATGGGGAGCAGGGGGCAGTTGGATGGGGCAGAGGTTTGGGGGAGGGGCGATCAGGGGATGGGGAGCAGGGGGGTTAGATAAAGGGGCAAGGGATCCCGGGGGGCCTGTCAGGGGGCGGGGGTGTGGACAGGGTTAGGGCAGTCAAAGGACAGGGAACAGGGAGGGTTGGATAGGGGGTGGGATCCTGGGGGACCTGTCAGGGGGTGGGGGGGTTGGGTGGGATCCTGGGGGGGGGCAGTTAGGGGTGGGGGTCCCAGGAGAGGGCAATCAGGGTACAGGGAGCAGGGGACATTTGGATAGTGGGTGGGGCCCAGGGTGGTTAAGGGAGGGGGCTCCGAAGAGGGGGCAGTCAGAGAAGGAGCAGGGGGGTTGGACGGGTCAGGGGGTGGGAAGTGGGAGGGGGCGGATAGGGGACGGGGACCAGGCTCTTTGGGGATGCACAGCCTTCCCTACCTGGCCCTCCATACCATTTTGCACCCCAATGTGGCCTTTGGGCCAAAAAGTTTGCCCACCCCTGCCTTAAGTGCTCAGTGTCCTATTCTCAAAGAACTTGCTTATTTACTGTAGACAAGGACAACTGAATTCTTTGGTGATATCTGCCAACACTGACCCAATATGGGCCTGTGCTCACAATTACCTCAAGGTGTTTGTTTTTCTTTGTGAGCTTGTGTACCAGCTGGATACTTTTCCTTTTCCATCATCTCGAGCCTATATGTCTAAACCCCTATTGACTGGCTACATTTAAGGAAAGATTTCTCCACCTATGTGTGGAATCCAGGGCAGTGAGTGGTTGAAGAGCTGTGCATGTGGTCACACAGGAATCATATTTCTCTGCCCAGGTAGACCTTCTGACTAGAGGTGGGACAAGAAAGCATGGTGATGCTAAGGACATTAACAGAATAGCACTCAGTTGTTATCTGAGAGCCAAGTGATGCCAAGGCACGTGAATGGACTACTGCCATGTTAGCTGAAGTGGTAAGATGAGACAGGCCTTGAAAATAAGGAAGAGCTTTGAGTAGATGACAGTCTGACTTAAGATCCATTTACCGGTTATAATGAAGCCATGAAGTACACCTAGCAGAGCCTTGAGTGTGCTCCATAGTTCTATTGTCCATCTGCTGTGATTATCTGTTTTTATCATCGGTGTCTATTTTGGAAAAATTTATTTTAGTTACTGTGAGTTAGTCAGCAGCTTCCACAATAAACATCTAGTCATACTGAAAGTGCCAGACTTCTATTGTGTCCAGCCACTAGACTGTCTTCACCAATGACTTTTACTAATGCAGCGTACAGAAAAGTAGGCGCTTTTTTAATGTCTTGCTGCAGAAAAGCTGCTCAGCAACAAATCTTCATGAAAGCAGGACTGATCGTTATGAGCAAGGATGAAGTGTGGACAGAGAATTAAGGAGGCACTAACTGAACTTGAGCCTGCTGAACATACCTTCAACTTTGTAAGTTTGGTGCTAGATGGTAAAAGAATGCTATGAGTCCAGAAACGATGGGAATGGTGCAGAGCATCAGTGATCAAAAATCAAGAGGACGCAAGGAATACCTCACGTTACTGATAACTGGAAGATGATTACTTTTATCCAGGAGTTTTAATCTAGCCTCATTTCCAAATTGCAGGGACCATCTTTTTGTTCTATATTTGTACAGACTCTAGCATGTTGGCATCCTGGGCCATGACTAAGGACTCCTAGGCACTACTGCAATACAAATAGTAATAATGTCACAAAAAATATATGAACTAAATATCAATATTATTACATTTAAACACTAGGCTTATTTCTTTGTCTTTTAATACATAGGAATTACCATCCTAGAACTGATCCATCCACTCTAAGAGTAATGAGTGCCACTTACTTCTGAGAAGAGATGGGGTCCACCTAACGAAGAAGGGGAAGAGCATCTTCATGCACCCACTTGCCAACCTCAGTGAGGAAGGCTTTAAAGTAGGTTCAGAGAGGGCAGGTGAAAAAACCCCACAGGTAAGCATAAAAAGGCAACCTTAACAGAAGCTATATGCTGGAGGGCACATGGGAAATTGCAATAAGGTCATCAGAGCAACAAGAGGGAAATCAGTGGGGGAATCTGCTCAATATCTTAAATGTCTATACACAAATGTAAGGAATATGGAAACAGGAAGAACTGGCAGTATTAGTACATAAGCTAAATTATTACTTTACTGGTTTCACAGAAAGTTGTTTGGATAAGTCTCATGACTGGAATATTGGTATAGAAGTGTGTGAAAAGGTTTTGTCGGTTTTTGCAGCTCTCTGCAGCCCAACCTGCTCAGAGGAACAGAGCAGCAAAGGTGTGCCCTCCAGGCTTGCCTAGAGATGATTCTCTGGTGCAGCCATTTTGGAAACCAGAGACCTGGTCCTCCAAAGGCTAGAGGAGCCAACAACAGCCACTCAGGGCCTCAGATAAAAGGAGCTGCAGGGGTTTAGCAAGTCAGTTCCTGGCTAGGACCAGAAGGATGAAGAAGGGATCTCCTTTCTGCCCAAATTTTGCTTGTGGCATAACCAATGTTGATTTTCTGGCTGCATTTTGCATATCTGTTTTTTCAGGGAGAGCGAGGACCTAAGAACCTTAACCCTGTGGTAAAAGTGAAGTTAAAGGGGCCAGCAAGGAAGATGCCCAGGGAAGCAGCAGCAGCAACAAATTGAATCAAGCAGTATGTGGCCACAGTTCATAGGGTTCCTGGGTTGGAAACTGGAGTAGTACGTAGGCCAGGGTTCTCCTATCAGCCATGGGTAAAGTGGTATAAACCTCAAAGAAGAGAACAAGTCTTATTTATGATCCCAGCTGAATTTAAAGGGCCCAGAGCCAGGGCTGAAGGCTATAGTGAGGGCAAATAGACTGTTTATTGATTGGACTCTTTAATACCCAGGAAGGGGTTAATTTGGCCTTTGCTATCAGGTCTCCCCTCAGTCTTCTTTCTGAGGATTAAACTTTCCCAGCCAAATCACAATCTTCAGATATGTTAATTGCTGTTATAAAAAGGACTGCAATCAATTGTTCTCCAGGTTCACTGGAGATAGGACAAGAAATAATGGGCTTAATCTTCAGCAAGGGAGATTTAGTTTAGATATAGTTAAAATGTTTTTCCTAATAAGTGTCATTAAGCTCTGGAATTGACTTCCAAGGGAGGTTGTAGAATCCCCATCATTGGAGGTTTTTAAGAAATCCTATCAAAGATCTTTAGGTATACTTGGTCCTGTCTCAGTGCAAGAGGTTGGATTTGATGGATTCTAAACGTCCCTTCCAGCCCTACATTTCTATGATTGTATTATATTTCAGAACAAGGTGGGGAAAAAATTGTGTAAAAGACCTGGCCTACTGGGGCAATGATATACCATAGAATAAGTGTGCGGAGAATGAAATATTTTCAGATAGCTGTTTTGTTATTTAATATCCCTTAAAAGTGTTAGGTCTTTTCTATAGATTTAATCTTTTCCATATCCAGTTAATAATACTATCTCATTACCACATTGGTAACAGTTACTAATGTCATTTAACAGAAACCTTTCAAAACAACAGTATTAGATTTTCGTAGCTGACTGTATGACATAGGTTAGCAGCTTCTTCAGCTTTATTAACATATACTTACATTATTTAAAATAAGTTATGTTGACTTTCAAATAGAGTCAAACATTCCATTTTGATAGCAGTTTTGTCAGCAGTGAATACTGCGCAGCTAAGAATATTTCCACAATCAGTTGATTATGTTTTGTGGAACATTTAACAGACAAGTAACAGAGTAACATGTACTGTAGTGATTCTTCTCTGAAGGTGTTTCAACCTTCAGAAGTGTTAGTACTGGATTTTGCTCATTCTGCTGTATATGCTATTTTCTTACTTCCATCATAGAACTAAAAGTTATTCACAAAAATAATTAATAGAATCATGTAACATTTAACTGGTGTAAATGTCGTCCTGCTTTGCCCCTAATGCAGCTGCAGGTTATATGTGTGGAGCATAGTAAAATTGGTCCTGTTTTATAGGGCCTTTAATCTTGAAGCGTCCCATAAACAGGAATCACTTTGCCCAACAGTTAAATGCATCTATATCTGGAATGGAATTCAGTAGCCGTTATATTTTTCATTCAGTTACTCTGGTTCTTCCCTCATGGAAATCAAAAGGGTTTCTCTGGTGTGACTGAAAGCAGAATTTGGTCTGTAGCTCTAACTATGCCAATCCTCAGGATGCAAAACATGCACACATTAATTTGAGGGGGGAAAAACAGAAGAGGAAAGATAAGTCAATGCCTTTTTGTATACTGCAATAGGTCCCTAACTAATACTGCCTTTTCTCAGATGAAGTATATTAGTATTAATTATTTTAAATTAAATTCACATTTTATTTTCTGGAGTGGTTTGATTGATATTTATGGGCAGTCCTTTCTATTGTGTTGGGTTTATGAGTATTCAGATCATCAATGGGCATCTATAATGTCTTAATATACAGTAGAACCATAGAGTTACAAAAACCTCAGGAATGGAGGTTGTTTGTAACTCTGAAATGTTTGTAACTCTGAACAAAATGTTATGGTTGTTCTTTCAAAAGTTTACAACTGAACATTGACTAAATGCAGCTTTGAAACTTTACTATGCAGAAAAAATGCTGCTTTGAACCATCTTAATTTAAATGAAATAAGCACAGAAACAGTTTCCACACCTCGTCAAATCTTTTTTTTTAAACTTTCCCTTTATTTTTTTAGATTTTAGAGTAACAGCCGTGTTAGTCTGTATCCGCAAAAAGAAAAGGATTACTTGTGGCACCTTAGAGACTAACAATTTATTTGAGCATAAGCTTTTGTGAGCTACAGCTCACTTCATTGGATGCATGCAGTGGAAAATACAGTGGGGAGATTTTATATACTCAGAGAACATGAAACAATGGGTGTTACCATACACACTGTAATGAGAGTGATCAGGTAAGGTAATAGCTCACTGTATTTTCCTCTGCATGCATCTGATGAAGTGAGCTGTAACTCACGAAAGCTTATGCTTAAATAAATTTGTTTGTCTCTAAGGTGCCACAAGTACTCCTTTTCTTTTTTTAGTAGTTTACATTTAATATGGCACCGTACTATGTTTGCTTTGGTTTTTTGTGTGTGTGTCTCTGCTGCCGCCTGATTGCATACTTCTGGTTCCAAATGAGATGTGTGGTTGACTGGTCAGTTCGTAACTGTGGTGTTTGTAATAATGTAATATTCTACTGTAATATGAATATGTACATATACCTATATACACCCATACAATTGTGTAAGCATTATCTGACAAGGAACAGACTTAGACTGTTACTAAACTTACTGTGGCAGGACACTGTGTGCAGCACAGTCATCCTCCAAGTGTGCTATAATGTGATTTGGTCTTCCCTGCGTGGATAGGACCAAATTGTGTTATAACTTTGTCTTCTCGGTGGGAAGCTGCTTATGATGGCAACTGTCTTTATGTTTGTTTTGTCCAGACACAGATAACTAGAATGGGTTGCAAGATTTTTAAATATTTTTTTCCATTAAAAATGGTCTTTTTATGAAAATATCTTTTGTGAATCACGGTCAGCATTCATTTCTGTTTTTCATTTCAAATATGCGTTCTTGCAGTTTATTTCAACTTTTTTATTGGAAAAGATATCAAAATGGTTTGCAAATTCTTTTATTTACCAGAAACCAGTAAACAAATGTATATTTTCTTTTCTTTTCTTTTCTTTTTATTTTGGAAAATATCAATAATATTTTGAGTTTTTTTAATAAAAAAGGGGGGAAAGGAAAAAATGAACAATTCTGGAAAAAAGGGTTCATTGCAAACCAAAAACAACTTGTTTTGTAAGAAACAAGTTTGTCGTTTTTCTACCATGTCAAGTTATAGTAACACAACTGCAAAGCTGCCATTTTATAATATGTTGCTTTTACTGTTTTTGAAGAAAGCTTGTCAGAAATTGCCTTGAGCATGTAAATAAATTCTGGTTGGGGCCTTAGCTTGCCTTAAAAAAAACCCTTTTTTTTTTAAAGTTCTTTTGGTTTCTGATTTTATACCCCTCTATCTTATAAAATGAAACCTCATATCCCTGCAGAAGTAACCATTCTCAAGTATTCAGAACTGACTCACATTTCCTCTTTGTAGATATAATAAAATTGTTTCAATTAGTTAATAATTATGTCTAGAAAAGAACACTGAGCAGCAATTTCATAAGCAGAGGAATTCTAGCTGTAGCTTTCCTGACAATCAGTGTTATGTGGAAAGCTTAACCTGGGTTAAGTTCTATTATTCTGTGGCCAGCAGATCATACTGATCCCCATCATTTGTGGCTGAGTTTAAAAGGGACTCTATGAGAGGTTTGGCTTAACCCTTATCATTTGTGGTCGGATGGGCCAGCTAAGGCCCCAACCAGAATTTATTTACATGCTCAAGGCAATTTCTGACAAGCTTTCTTCAAAAACAGTAAACCCAGCTGTTAAAAAAGGGAATGACTCGTAAATCTAGGTCAAAAATACTTGAGAGTGAAATTCTCTCCTTGCCTAGAGATCACAAATAGGCTGGGATCACAAATAGGCTAGAAAATAACACCTACTCCTCTTGTTGTGTGTTTTTTTTAAAAACATACCAACAATTATCGGTAAAAAGGGAATAAAAATAAAAATCTGCTACCAGCCTAATAGAGACTGCCCTTCTTGAGTGAAATCTAGGCCCACCTGAAGTCAATGGCAAAACCCCCATTGACTTCAATAGGACCCAAATTTCACTCCATGTGCGAGTGGTGTTTATGCTCTTCTTGAATACTGCCCTATACATCAGCAAAAATGTCTAGGAAATGTTTCTAACCTCAGCATCCAGAACACCAGAGTACATCCCACTGTATTCAGTGACTGTTAATTATATTACAGTGCACTGGGTACTTTAACACCTCAAAAACTGTATATACTTTTAAATACCTATTTTTCAGGGCCATGTGCTTAAAGAATGGTATTAGAGGAAGAGCATTGCGAAGAATGAGTACTGTGGACCAAACTTATCTCTGGGGTAAAGCAGCTGACTTTGATAGCTTTAGACTTGGGATAAATTTGCTTAAGATAAAGCAATATGTGATCAATTCAAACAAAGATGTGTTTTCCCTATTTAAAAGGTACCTTTTCCTCCTTTTTAAAAGATAGTGTTGGTGAAGATTTCATACTGAAACCAGCTGGCTCCCTAGTTTTGTCCATTATCAGAATTGAAATCAAGGAGAGTATATACCTCTGAGTTTAGAAATACAGTCTTTATTGCTGTCAAACTAGTAATTTTAAGAAACCTATCCCCATCTTTAAGAGGGTCTGGCTTTCTCACTGTGAAAGCAATCAAGCTTACATGTCAGTGCCTGCAGTCCAGGAATTCCAAAAAAGTACTTGTCACGTTTGATATCACTCATCAGGCTGGATGTTTTAATTCCAGATTGATATCTGAAATTTGGATGCCTCAGATGTGGGTGAATATCTGTTATAAAATATTCTGCCAGCCTGACTTAGTGCAGCTTTTCTTTAACTCATCAGTAGAGCCCTCCTTTTTGGAAACTGGAGACTCAGGTTTTAGAGATTTAGTGGTACAGTAATATCGTGCATAAGTAATTAGTGCATTAGTTATGTGTACCTACTGAGGTTCACTGGATCTGATTTTTGATGGCAATCAATGGCCTCTCTAAGTTCATCAAAACAAACAAAACAAAACAAAGCAAAACAAAACACCTAGAATGAACACTGAAGTAGTCCTGATGGAATAACTCTGCTCACCACTCAAGTGGGCAGTCAAAGTGGTTTCAGGCAGCTGCATACTCCCAACGGCCAGACTAGTTAAAAGAAATCAAGCCTTGCAATGAGCATGCCCCAGTTGGCTGATTAGTAATCACATGAACTGCTTTTGTAGGTCTATCATTTAGACTTGCAATATGTTTTTGAGTGTACTGGACAGTGCTGCTGCACAGTGCTATAATTTAGAGGTATTTATTTTGCAGCGAGTTAATTGGCTATAAAAGCTGACTAAACAGTAGGCAAAATTATTTTCATTAATTATTTTATGGATCAAATTTAAAAGTGGAGAGGAGGGCATCAGTTCCTACCTATTTCTGTTTCACGTAGCCAGTTGTAACTGGGGATAATCATGCGCTGTTGAGGATGTCACAGTACTTCACAAACATGACTACAGCATGGCAAATTTAGATTAAATCTCAGGACAAACTTCCTAATTGTAAGAACAGAAGGACAATGGAACAGACTGCCTAGGGAGATTGTGGAAGCTTCTTCACTGGAGGTTTTCAAATGGCGGCTGGATAGCCATCTGTCTTCGATGGTTTAGACACAACAAATCCTGCAGCTTGGCAGGGGGTTAGACTAGAAGACCCTGGTAGTCCCCTCTAGCCCTATGATGCTATGAACTCAATGTTATGTTGTAAGTATTATTAGTTACAGAGCACCATGCTGTAGATACAAATTGTAGTTTACAGACATATAAGAATGCAAAGTCTATGCCCCATGGAAATTACAACCTGAGAGTTAGACAGAATTTTTCATCTCAGCCCTGTATAGTGAGTGGTACGTAGTAGCAGCATACCAGGAGAAGCCCAGGGGGCAATTGCGACTCAAAGAATTCCCAGCTCCTGTTTTGTTCCCCATGGGAGTAATTTAGTGCAGTGTTTAACTGGGTGCCATTAACTTTATCTCATCCACTACTCCCTTCCTGTCTACTTGCTCAGAGGCGGTATGGGAATAATGAGCGTACAATCCTTGATTTCCCTCCGAACTCCACGTCCTATGGTGGTGTAGTCTTACTCTCCTGCACAGCAGGATCAGGATGGGTTGCATTCTTGCCCTAAGTTTGATTGTGGATCATGACATCAGACCAGGAGGTATGGCTTTGCTATGGGAGGAATGAGAAGAAGAACTAAAGGAAGAGGAAGTTATTAGAACTGGTCAAGAGAAGAGACATGTTTTTCACAAAAATAGTATTGTTTTCTTTGTAATAAATAAATAAATAAATAAATAAAAATTCAGAATCTGAATTGTTTCAGCCAGCTCTAGAAGTAATACTCTTGGGAGGGCATTCTTTCTCTGGATAAGACTGCCCCTTATCATAAAAGTAGTATATACCCATTTTACAGGTGCTCACATTTTTAGGAAGCCAGGAATCACATATAAAAATGTGCATGTAACAGCACACCTAACAATGTGCTCTACTCACCATTTGGATATGCAAATGTCCCATTTGTACATGCAGTTGCAGTAAATTAGACATATGATTGCACACACATTTTCTTACATGGCTCTAGGTGGCTTATATTTTGAAAATCTGCCAAAGGACATGCAAATCAAGTCAGTGGCAGAATAGATCTAAGAATAGGAATAGGTCAAAGAATCCCTAATCCTAACATTAATTACTAGCTAATATTCCCTCTTGCGTTCATTGAGTGTGTTGCTCATTGTTATATATTGTGCATTCTAATAGGATCACAAGAAGTCACTCAGTTGCTAGATTGAGTAAAATGACCCCCCCCATCCTTTCAATAATTTGGTTAAAATTAGAATGAGGAGAAAGTCAGTACAAGAGCTATCTCCATGCTCATGGGCTCAACTTAATAGGCAAATTGTATGTAATAATAACTCTATGATGAAGATTTCAAGGACTATGTCCAAAAATTGGAGCTTCATGAATGACAGAACAGGAAGAGAATACTGTTTGCTGAGCTAACTTTTATTCTCTAAATTAGCACAGTAAAGGCTATAGAAAGGAAAGAGAATCCAGTATTTTAGGAAATTATTTATGAAATGTAGATGGGCCTTCAGTTGGGAATAGGGCTGGGCAAAATGTTAGTAGTTCTTTGTTCTTGCAGCTGGCCTGTCGAATTACATAGAGCCAGCACAGTAAATAATACTACTATTGTCTGCCTGTGTCAGAGACAGACAGAAGGTACATTTGGACTTGGTCCAAACACCACAAGGGCCACTCATAGCCACAGTGTCCAATTACTGCTTGCTTGCCTATAAAATGCACTTTTTTTGCTGAGCTAATTTAAGAATGGCAGCTTTTAATGGGGACTGTATTAAAAGGGGGCTGAGCTGCTTCTTTCGATGGCAAAAAAGTTCTGTACTGTATGGAAATCATCACACACATTCATGCTGAAAATGATCTGGGGTGATAACATTAGCACAGCAATAATAACAGTAGAATCAAAGTCAGTGCCTCAAAAAGAAAATTGAGACTCAACTTCGCAAAAAAATCAAGTGCTTCTTGAAACAGCTGGTGAAAAACACATAAATGTAGCCTCCATGCTATAGACATGCATACACATAGACACATACAGATGTACAAATTATAGCTCCTAATCAGATTTTGGAGAGGAACTAGTTGATCAAATATATCCCAGTGTTTACAGAGATACCATTTTTTAACTTCAGTTGTATCCATGATCATTCCTGCAGCAAAGCTTCTAAACCCCATTAACAAAATAATTGAGACAGTGGACAGCTATATGACCCATGGAGCTTTTGCTGTTGGCTGAAATCCACTTGCTTTGGAAGTAATGCTTAGCATGTGTACATGCTTGTAGAAGATTATTTCTAGAAGAGGTAGATGTTGGTCTTGGGGGGATGGGACTCCAAGGGAATTCTTCCTTGTATAGCAAACATGCTTTAGGGCTTTACTCTGGATAGGCTGTCTATTAGCTCTAGATGAAGTTGGGTCTTTGGTCTAGAGCAATCTGCCTACACTGGACAAAAGTTCTATAGTAGTCAACAATTTATGAACTCTTACTCTGTTTTTCTCCTCTGACAGGCAGGTGTTAATTTCCTTCTTGGAATTGCAAGCAAAAAGCACCAACAAAGTGACACATTTAAGAGAATCTCAGGCAAAGACCAAATTGCTTTTTAAGGCTATGCTCTGTCACTGTTCCATAATGGAAGTCTTGCATAAAGAATCAACAGCAGGATATGGCTATTCTCCAGTGTAAAAATCTCATTCCTTTCTCCAGCTTTAGAAAAAATACCATGTGTATCCCTAAAATATATTCACCCAACTGCAGAAATGTTTTAATATATATGCCACAGGTACAGGAGCATTATCAATCAAAATGTTAAAGCCTTGATAAGCTCTATGTAGGTGAGTTCATTCTCCATCTCTTTCATCTCTTGATGTCTTGCAGAGTGCTTCATTTGGAGAAAGACCTAAAAGCCATATTGGGTAACAAGAAGGGATAAAAGGGTGAACCTGTCTGTTCATATTTGCCAGTCTTCAACGTGGAGAACACAGCAAGCATTCTGTCAAGGAAAATGAGGATATTCTTTTTTCCATCTTTGAATCCTCAAAAGATGCATCTTCTTTGTAATAGAAAAGAAGTATCTCAATACTTAAGTCAAAATAGCAAACTTTTCAAAGGCTGGAAACTTGGAGCTGGTCATGCGACATGTGAATTGCGTACTGCTGGATTGTTTGATATGGCATAAAACAGAGAGAACCTGAAAAAATTCATCTTCAAAATGATGGATATGGACAGTGCTTTCTCCACAAAGCAACCTTCAATTATTATCAGCAGGATGTGTGCTCAGCACAGTAAAAAAGTCTTCCTCAGTATCTAGAGTGAAGCTCCCCTTAAGAGTTATTGTTGATTCTCTTTCTCTTATCTTATACGGAGCCATTAATTCTTCTCCAGTACACACAGAACTATTCACATGCAGGGAACTGTGCACATCCAGAGAAATAGTCATACACAGAGACAGATCACTGTAAAAGTCAGGTTAAGGATGTCACTTAAATAGACAAACGCAAGAAGATTTCGAGTTAAAGCAGCTGCTCCTCCTTAAGCCACACTGTGGTCATAAAATATGTTGGGCTGTAGGTTACACAAGCTAACAAGCAGCACGGAGACCTTAGCAATCCTGGTACAAGTTCAATTAAAGGCTAAAGGTCAGATCCCCTGCTGGTGAAGTGCATAGAACTACTCCTATGTAAACCAGCTAAGGATCCAGCCATCAGGCAGTATCAGACTTAATTTGCCCTTAAATTTCACGCCTCTGTTAGTTTAAGATAAGAAAAATATTTTTGTTTTGCTAACTTCCTTAATGAAAACTAAAAGACAACTCTTTTGTTTTTTTAAAAGATCATATTGGACAACTCCAGTGCATGACCTGTTTTAACACTGATGCCAACTAAGTCCATATTCTATAATGTCCAGGACTGTGGTACAGCTCAGATTCCTTAGTGCGCAACTTATTGATACAGGAGACCACAGCAACTCCTTTTGAGTCATTTTGTCAAGGTCTCATTGAGGACTCTTTTATCCGAGGATTCTTTTGATGATACAGTCTAATAGTTCTTTTGAAGCCATAAAGGTCTACTATGTCACAGTCGATTTGGACACTCCTTAGTACAGTGCAGGATTATTAATGACTCTGCAACTCCTTTGTGGTCTGTTGTGCCTATCTAGGCTTTTACAAGATTGGCAATCACTGTGGTGTCTGAGCATCTTCTATGAAAAGTAAGCATATTTTTTCTTTCTCTCTGCCAGCCAATCTGGCAGAAACAATCTTAAAGTGGTTGGCTGGCATTTTTTAAAAATATATTGCAAGTGTGAAAATGTTCATGTGTTTGAGAGAGTTTACAGAAAAGTGAAGTCAGAGAGACTGGTTTTGCATTTAGTTATAAGTGCAGCAAACATTGTGGTCAAACATATTTCATCTGGAAGTGCCAATGGAAGCTCGGGTAGTCCTCAGTATATCACTCTGCCCATACACTCAAACTTTGCTCACTCAATTTTTATGATAAAGAATTGCAATACTATCAGTGTATCTGATAGTGTATCCCCAGCTGGTGAAGTGCATAGAACTACTCCTATGTAAACCAGCAATACTATCAGTGTATCTGTGTTTGTGTGAGCATTACAGGCAGTAGGTGTAACTTCCCTCCAGAGAATATATTATAAATAATAAAAATTTTAGACTCAAATGCACTGATGATCTGCCACAAAACTAGACATTTTGAGCTCTGTGCCATCCCACAGGCTGTATTTCTTGCTGCTCCTGCACTCCCCCATAAAAGGAACTTGGAACCTTGGATCTGTATCATTGTGGACTAGCCAGGCTGCCACCAGAAACTTTGGCTTGCCCCTTCTCCCCATGTGGGCACTTAGAAAGCTGACAGAGAGTGATGATCCAGCGTACATATGTTTGAGGAGACTTCATGTCATGTAACAATGGTGCTTCTGACACTTTTCAGACCTTATGTACCCATGCAAGTGTGGGGTGGGATTTCTCCATTAGTCAATAAACCTAACTAGATGTCTTCAAAGTTTTTGTTTGCTCATTATTGAAAATAGCCTCTTATTTTTAATAGCGTGAAACATTTGGTCTGTAGGAATTAGCCCTTGCTCAGATTCATTAGTTTGCTCCATACCCTACCTGTGAAAAAAAAATCCCAAAGGCCATGTAACCACATATAGTGGGAAGAAGGAGATGTTTAGTTTCTATAGACCAGAGAAGGGTGCTAAACCTAGCATTCTTCAGGTGGCCTGCAGAGCCATCAGTTTAAAACTGCTGAATCCCTCCTATGTGTAGTTTCCAGAGTCCCCTGGGACCACTACAGGTCTTTTTGTAGAAGTGCTGTACACAGATCCTTTATGATACAGCATTGTGGATTCCCATGGTGACTGCAAAAATAACCTTCTTTTTAGTTAATAGAGTATACAAGCAGTCTAGCTCCAACCCTACCAGGAGATACACTCAGTGAAAGATTTGGATGTACGTCCTAAAATAGGATCTGACTCACAGTCACTTATATATGAACCAAAAAGACACTTTAAAGGCCCCATCTGTCGCACATTGTTGTTGTCTCTCGAAATGAACTTAAAAATATTAAACAGTGATTCGTTTTAAACTTTATTAGAAAAACTATTTGAGAGATTGTAAGGTATAGTAATTGGAAAGTATCTCTTTAAGCAGATTGTGAACCCTCTAGCTGTGCTCATTCAGTTTAGATACCTGCCAGAGCAGCAGTGTGAATATACAACTAGGCCTTGCATTCTGTGTATAGATAGTAAACCACCATTATCTGGACCCCACTGCATTTGTGTATTTCATTCATATTATGATTGACATGTAAAGAGTCAAAGACACAACATATCTTCCTCACATAAAAAACATATTCTTTGCATATCCTATGTTTTAAGTCCTATGTTTTTTCATTTTTAAATGTTGCCAAATATGTTGTAACAGTGAGTTGAATTATATCAGTTTTATCCACCATTCTTTTTCAAAACTGATTGCCTGTGAGATCAGTCCTGCATTAGTCTGGATTCCATCTGCTCGAACAAAAAGCATATAAGCCAAAATCAGACCTGGGACACAGACTTGAATTTGGCCCTCTCTCTCTAGAAATGCAGCCCAGTATCCTGTCAAACCTCTTCATTTTGGGGAAATCTGTGTTTACATGTTAGAATGTGCAGCGTATTTCTAGCCAGGCAGATACAATCAGCAGTTATTCTGTCTTTTATTTCATTATTAAAGAAAAAAAATTCTTTACACTTATCTGTATGATCTACATTTCCCTTCTGTCGGCTCATACTTACTAGGGTAAAAGATACTTTTCATGGAAAGGCATAGAACCAAGACTAAGCCTACATCCCCTCACAATTTAGGTGTTGAAAAACTAAATGACATATCCAGCTGTTTAAGGTAAAGCTTGCAAAGGGACTCAAATAACCCAGAGATTCTTTCCTTAGCTTTTGTTTTGTGAATGACGCTACCCCAGTTCTTTTATCTGACCACAGATAAAGGCATATAACTATAGGGGTTGCCTCCATCCAAATCAGTGATTTAAGATTAGGAATGGGTAAACCAATTAAATCCAAAACAAACCAGAGGTTTCAGTGATTTATTTTTCAATGTTCAGGTAAATAGGAGCGCCCCAGTTTCTACCAGTTGAAAAGTGGAAATATAAAAAATACTGTTGAAATAATGACAGTTGCAGTTCAGAAGATATTTCCATCCTAACCAGATTTAGGAGGGACCGGAACTTTTGTGTGTGAGAGAGTTCTTATCAGATTTTCTGCTCAATTTCTAGATCCAAATGCACTATCCCAAAATACTTAAACACATGCTTAGCTTTAAGCACATGCTTGTTTATGTCCCACTGAAGCCAATGAGGCTTAAAGTTCACCATGTACAGTACTTCAGTGCTTTGCTGAATCAGTATTTCAGGCTGCTACTGTAACCAGTCCCTCACATCATGTCCAGTAGTGGACTTGAAATTTCACAAGCTGAATAGAAAAATTATATAAAAACTCAAATTAAAATTGATATCAAAGACACACCAGCAACATATGAAATCTACAGAAATATTAAAGGATACTCCCATTAAAATGGTCTAGCTACCTTAAGACTCAACCCAACTCCCATTAAAAAAACTCCCAATAACTTGGACAGAGCTAGAGATCAGGACCTTGATTAGTAAGGTCTTAAGTCAGTAAAAAAGAATTTTACCAAACCATATCACTGACCCACAGAGAGCTGATAAAAAAATGAAAAAATATATAATAAATTCATTAATAATGTATCAGAAAAATGCTACAATTTCCAGATAAATTACTCATCTTGAATTACCTGAACTCTAAACCATGAGACTCGTATGCCACAGGAGTTGTTTCAAAGCATATCCAAAACACATCACCAAGAAAACTACATCTTCAGAATGATAATATACTGTGCAGTATAGTAAGTGGAACAACTAATTATATGAATATTGCAAAATCAATTTAACTGCAAACAATCACTTCCATGGTAAAATGAATCTGAAATTCTCACACAGTAATATTTCTTAGCCCTTGATTAGACTAAGTCCTTTTTTACAAAGTAAATTGATTCATTAGGAAAACTGAAAAATAAACAAAACCTCATAATCCAAACAATGGAAGATTTTAGGGAGCAAATTCAAAAATTGTCAGTCTCTCTAAATTAAAACATATAATATTCAAAAGAAAAAAGAGCACTAAACGATTCCTCATATAGTAGGACATTCAACATATCATCAGTCTTACGAATGCATGCTGCTTCAATTCTTTGTTCCTGATAGTTTGCTGAGTCATAGCATGCCTTTCTTCCGAAGTCTGTGAAGACCCATTACTGCCAGTGTCAGCTGCTGACTCCGTTTCATTTGTAGTGTACTTTAATCCTTACAGTTCTTTGTTTGGGATCTTCAGATTTCTTTTTTTAAAGTTAATAATTCTTTGCATTTTACATAGAGTGGCCCCTCTTCCCTGCACACCTCAAGGACTTACAAGTTCAATAGAGGCATTCAGGAACTTTTTGACTGAAAACAGGGTGAAGATACCAATCAAAAAATTTTCATCAAATTTTCAACAAAAAATGAAAAGTGTTAATGACCAGACCTACTTTAGAAATGTGAATTAAGCCTCCTAACATTGACATACTATGGATAAATAGTGTTAGAACCATTTTAATAGATGGAAAAAATTTTACTCTTAAATCCTTGCATAAATAGCTAGACAATATTCCCTCCTAATACCTAATACCCTGAATGCTTCCTTTGTATTGATACTTATGTGACATGATGACAAGCACTCCATCCTTCATAGAACTAAGGACATGACATGCAAAGATATGACCAACCCCCCCCCCCCCCAACAAGGCGTAAAGACTTCAGAGAGGAAGGGATGTAATACATCTATTTGTTCAGCCTCTTGGAGAAAATAGATGGCCTTTCCTTTGCCAGTTGTGAACATAATTATTATTCTTATTTTTATTTCAGTATGGGCTAGAGGCGCCAAGTCAGATCAGGGACCCTTTGTTCTACATATGTACTAACAGTCAGAGAGAGTTCCTGCCCTGAAGAGCTTACAGTCTTAATAGACAAGACAGACAAAGGGTGGAGCAGAAAATGGCGGCAGTGACTTGCCCACAGTATGTCATTAGCAGAGCTGTGAGCAGAACCGAGGACTTCTGTCTCCCATTCTAGTGCCCTATTCACTAGACCAGGTTGCCTCATAATATGTGCTCCCACACTGAACTGTGTAAGTACCTGGCATTTTAACAACGAGATTTTGTATGAACCATGCCGCTGTTCACTCTTGTAATTGAAGGTCCTCCATTGAAAGCATGGATCATATTTGTGCCACATGGTAATAGATTTTCTCAATATTGAAAAGTGTTACAGACTTTCATCCATTAAGCAGTCAGTCCCTTATAGCTTATTTGTAAATGATTGTGGAAACTAATAAATATACTTCTAGCTCAGCGTACCAGTGGCAAGCAACAGCTCCTCACCTTCAGTGGTTAGCGTGTGAATAAAATAAATTGATTCCTAGGGGTTCTGTTTCAGTGCTGTATCATTCACTTTAGCTGTTTGGTTAAAAAAAAAGAAGAAAAAATCTTATATCTCTACTCACAAATGGCTAACTCAATAATTCTGCACTTGATTAGAATGCAGTTGCAATAGATCATACATTTTCCTACTCATCATAGTAGCCCTCTAAAAAGGGGACAGGCAGGTCATGGGACTTTTTGTTCTTCACAAAATGTAAGACAATAGGAAATAAATTATGACAGATTTTGTATGAAATTGTTTTCTCAGTGCTGAGGCCAGATTGTGTACTTTTACACACATAGTACCTTCCGCCACAAATCCTCCAATTGAGTTCAGTAGGATCACTTATAGTGTATGGCATTATTCAAATTAAGTGTATTTGGCCCTAAATTTGCACCTGTATCTTATAGTTGAAGTCATCTTTCCTCATTTGGAGAAGGGTAGGATTTTTTTCTGCTTAACTCTACATAATTGAACAGTTTCATATGTTGAGGCTTTAGGATCCCGTTCTGCAAAATGCTAGTGGTGCATGGACTGTGCAGTTAAGAACTGTGTCTTTAAGGTCTAAAATATTTCATATGGCAGACTTCAAAAAGAACTGGTCAGTTTGATGTCAATTGCAGCTGTCTGTGGGTTGAAGCCTGAAAACATGAACCAAGAGGGATGGATATAGGACCCTCTCACCTGTTTACCTTTGTTATTGCATTATTTGTACTGTTGTCCTTCTGATCCAGCAAAAGTCACTGTAGTTCATTAGAGAAGCCTATTGGATATATTGGATTTCTGAAGCCAAAACTAAGATCAGCACCTCCTGTCTGATCCAGTGCACCCTCAACTCCCATTGACATCAGGGAGAGTTCAGAGCACGGAGTACCAGGCATAAAACGATGACCGCCTCACAGGATTGGGTCCTTGGTCACTGAAATGCTGAGGCTGCCTTTCAAGGAGTCACACTCTCCACCCAGGTTACTCCCTGAATTTAGCCTACAGCTTAATCTAAAACTGGTTATTCCAAACTCAACACGGGAGGAAGCCTCCTCGCTTTCTCTTATTTCCCTTGTAAGGACGCCTGTGTACTTTTCCCAGACTAAACAAGCAACCCTGACCTGCAGCCATTTACTCTCACAACCAATTCAAACTTAGAGCATGTGTCCTAACATGAATCCTGGCTCCACAACAATCTAGCATTCCTATGGGAAACAGCCCAAATTAATTACAGCCTTCCTTCTACAATACCTGAAGTGCCCTGTCGTAAAGGAGAGAGATAAGAGCACTCATTTTTCATGTACTAAAACATTTGGTTTTAGGCCTACGATGGACACCTGCAGGACACTTGTGTTACACTAATGAATACAGTGAAGTCCATGGTGTGTGCAGTACAGCACTGTATTCACTTGGTAGCAAACCATATAGATAAGGAGGAAACAGTTCCTGTTCTATTCCCATTTTCACATGCTCATACAGTTTTGGATGAAACTGTTTTTTTGGTCTCTGTGCAAAACAGATTTCTTTTTCCTTTTAAAACTGGAATCACAGTTAGATCCCTTTTGCCATTTTGAGTTAGGCTGGGGTGGGAAACAATATTCCCACCCCAATTTTAAAAAGACAGGATGCTCATCGACTCAATAGCTCCTCAAAGCCCAGGTGAGAGAGGCTACTAAGACTGATCTGCTGTGGACCTCATTAGTGTATGTTCTTGTTAAGACTGGTCTTCTGTGCCTGTGCACACCTTGAAATGCACATGTATTATTGGTTCAGTTAAAGGATCATGCACATTGCAATGGCAGTGGTGTGGCACTGATAAAAAACACACGTCTAACTCTAGGACATGTGTATTCATATTCTCTCCCTCCGACCACCTACCTACATACCTCATTAAAAACACATTTGGAAATTAGCTGTGTGATGGAGCCTTCTTTCAGCTTCTTTAGCCGTTGTGTGCCCACTATGGCATCAGCAGGTCCTTCTCTGACATTAATTCAGAGAAAGGACTGCAGCCTTACCCATGCCCACAACCAATACCCAGGCTGCCACCTTCCGCTTGCCTCTGTTAAGAAAACAGATATACAGCTGAGGTTAGGGAAATATACAAAGTGCCTCCCTTCACAGGACATGTGGAGCCAAATCTTCATGCTGTTTTTACTTAGTCCTTACCCAGTGAGACTCCCATTGGTTTCAGTTTGGCTGAGTAAGGACTGGTTGAAAGCAGAGGCCCTGATTCTGTTAACATTGGGTAGTTCCTCCTTACCCTGTGAGTAGCTCCACTGAAAAATAAACTTCTTGTCTGGCCCTCTAACCCCGTGGATCTTCACATCAGGTCTAGAGTCCACTGACAACTGGACTTCCAGAGTTTCTTATGCCAGCAATTTCTGCCAGGATCCCCCGTGAAAAGTGCTCCAATTGCAAAGCAGGAGCACAGAGCTCAGAAAAGGTAACAGCCTGGTCCCTGCTGGATGTTGAAGAATGTCCCTTCTGGTCCTCTCCTTCCTACACATGGAACTACCATCTTCAGCATCCATTTCAGGAGTAGACAATGTCATCATAGAATCACAGAATCATAGAATATCAGGGTTGGAAGGGACCTCAGGAGGTCATCTAGTCCAACCTCCTGCTCAAAGCAGGACCAATCCCCTCTTTCCATGCAGAAGGGATAAGATCTAGGCTCGAGGGTTACTGTCTCTGCATATAGCTTGAAGGAATGATCCCTCAAGGTACATGTGTGCCATAGATACCTTAGGGAAAGGAGTCAATGAAAATATCAAATGAAAACCAGAATGTATATCAAAAAGGTTCAAAATGGGATGGGTTGTCTTAAATTATTCACAAAATGGACAAAAACAGACCAAATTTTGAATTCCTTACTCAGATTTACTCAGTCTTTATTCAAGTAAACCCCCACTGAAATCAAAGATCTTAAGCAAGTGAAAACTTTCTGGTATGGCATTATTTTAGTGCAATGCTACAGTTGCAGAGTTACTATTCAAAAATGCAAAGGTTAAAGTTCCTGTGGCAAAACTAATTCAGCCTCAATGCACCTTTGTAGTATTTCCCCCCTATTTTTAAATACACTATTGTTCTCAAATATGCACCCCAAATATACAGAATCATTTTCTCTACAGCAATGCTGTAGCAATCCTTCACCTTTGTGATTCCTCTCACCTCTATTTTCCCTGGCAACCTTAATGTTGCATTAATATTATTTTAATGCTACATATTAAAATCCTGCTCCAGGCTTCTTCTGGGATCAACCTCCCATTTATCTTGACGCAGCAATAAAAAATGTAAATATTAAGCCACAAAAATTGTATTAAGGTAATGTTAAGGATGTGACTAATGCCCACCAAAGCCATATGTTTCAAAGTTGCGGCTGGTGCTCAACACATTGAGCTCTGGCTCTTTCAACACTCATGTTAAGTAAAATTCAATTAAAAGAAACTGTGACAAGGCTAAGATAAAATTATTTTACCACCACTATGACTGGTAACACAATTACGTTAGCACTCACAATGTTAACACTGTCCACCCATCATAGAGCTCAATCTTTGGTTCCAGCTGAAATGCCCACCGCTTAGGTGGTATGGGAGGCTGCAAAAATCATGAGCCTGAGATTGCTCTAACTCACACTAGCTGCTAATGGTCCCAAAAGGCTAAAGCAGAAGCCCAGGATCAGTGCAGTCTAGAGGGACCCCAGTAATACCTTCTCTCCTTCAGTAGGAGTCCCTATGCTGGCTCTGTGCCAGTGAAAGATTCTCTCTAGTGCTGGCAAGACCCTCTTTGAGGTAGATAGGCCAGTTTTATGAGCAAACTCCACCTGCAATTTATATACTACAAGAACGCTACATGTGAACAATGATGGTCAATTATAAGTGCGCTGGGAACCTTGTATTAGTTGTCTGGCTTCTCTGTGTGTAAAATCTTAGGCTTTGATATTACAGAGCATCGCCCCTTTGAGCAGCCATTTTCACCTGTGCAAAAAGGGCCCAAAATACTATCAAATGCTATCGAATAGTGAAGTTTTATACTCTTTGTACAATGGGAAATGAGCAGAGGAGGTGCAAGGTAGTGGAGAATCAAGCCCTTAGTCTTAATCTGCTTTTGACATTCTGCGATTTTTGCATTGTTTTAAAATTCTACTTCTAAAAATAACAGCAATAAATGTTAATTTATTATATAATAAATGTTAATAAATGTTTCACCAGCGATTTCAAAGTACCTTACAAATGTTAATTAATTGTGCCTCCCAGAAAACCTCTGCAAGATCGGTAGTAAATATTGTTTTCCTTACTTTATATATTGGCAGGGGCAAGGCTGAATCCAGAATCCAGATCTCCATATACCATGTGCGCTGCTCTAGTATACCACATTCCTTGATATGTGAAATCAATAGTGAGATTGCTGTAATACTACATGAGGACAGATTCTGCCACTTTTATTCATACTAAATGCTATCTTACTCCACAAATAGAAAGCAATCACACTACTTGATCAAAGGGATGCAACTCAAGCCATATGCACAAAGGCTGAAGGAACTGGGTATGTTCAGTTTGGAAAAGAGGAGATTAAGGGGGGGGATATGATAGCAGTCTTCAGATACCTGAAAGGCTGCCATAAAAAGATGGAGAAAAGTTGTTCTCTCTTGCCATAGAGGGCAGGACAAGAGGCAATGGGTTCAAACTACAGTACAGTAGATTTAGACTAAATTTCAGGAAAAACTTTCTAACTGTAAGAACAGCAGGACAATGGAACAGGCTGCCTCAGGTGGTCATGGAAGCTCCTTCACTGGAGGTTTTCAAAAAGAGGCTGGATAGCCATCTGTCTTGGATAGTTTAGACACAACAAATCCTGCATTTTGGCAGGGGGCTAGACTAATAACCCTTTTTATCTCTCCTAACTCTATGGTTCTCTGATTCTGCTTGAGAACTGAAGTACTACTGAACCTGAATAAAAGGTCAAAGTTTGGGCCAGAACTAACAGCAGAATTTGGTGCACAGTGAATTATACATATGGCCAGGTTGAGGCCAAGCAAAAGATCTTAAGCCTCTTTGACATTTAAGGCCTGATACTGCAAGATGCCAAACACTTTGCTCCTTATCCAGCACAGCACTTAAGCACATGAGTAGTCCTATTGAAATTCAGCTGATTTATGCTGGTTTATGCCATCTCAGGATTGGTCCCTTAGTTTTCCAAAGTCTTTTGTACAGAGATTGGAAGATGCATTTACCAGTTCCTTCAAAAGCAGCTGCAATCCAAATGGAAAGATTCTTATAAACACTTGTGGACTGGGAAATATATCTAGTGAAGCTGCATAGTTTAATTTTTTCAGAAATTAGCACTATAAGAGGTTAGGTATCTGCTGTTTTCAATTTACTACAAACTGCCCTCTTCATTGGAGGGAACACTTCACAGAATCAGGCTGAAGATAACAATGTATTTCTTTTTATCAGCCACCTTTGAAAATTAGGCCCCAAAGTCCTACTTAACTAACATTAGTAATTTACAAAAAGAAAAGCAGTACTTGTGGCACCTTAGAGACTAACAAATTTATTAGAGCATAAGCTTTCATGAGCTACAGCTCACTTCATTGGATGCATTTGAAGTGAGCTGTAGCTCACGAAAGCTTATGCTCTAATAAATTTGTTAGTCTCTAAGGTGCCACAAGTACTGCTTTTCTTTTTGCGAATACAGACTAACACGGCTGCTACTCTGAAACCTGTCATTAGTAATTTAGTATCTCTTGGAGAAAACCAAGTATTACAAATGGGTATATCTCTGCCCCAAACCTGTGTTCAATCTCTGATAAAGAGTAATAGTTTGTAAGAACATTAATTAACTAAAGTGAGGTGTTTTCTTTGTAAAGCGCCCCGTCCCATGAGTGCTTAGTAAGAGTAAGATTTACTTTTCTACAAAGGGACCATGTATAAGAATTAACAAAAGCAAGGGAGGGCAGTTTGCAAGGTAAGAATAGTTTATCCATCAATATTTTATGTCTTACATTTGATATTTAGCTATACTGGTACCTCGAGCACAAAGGAAAGCTGAACAATGCTGCAGAAAACAAATGACTGAGTTAAAGCAAAACCCTTTGCTAAATAGTGCAGAGAGCAGCAAAATACCCCAGAAAACCCTTACAACCCACAGAGGGAGAGAGAATAGCAACACAATTTAGTCCCCAGACACTTCAGAACTCCCTCCAATCTACACTGGTTCTGCAGTGCAGGGGGGTGGGGTGAGGGGGAGAAATAACATGGGGAAACAGTGGAGAATGCCCCACTAGCCAGAATCACTGGCTTTTCAGAACAGAGCACAGATTGTATAGTTTTTTGCACTCCACACATTTTGGACAGTGAAACTAGCCTGATTTTTTTCACTTTCTGTTTAGAATAAGCAGTTTAACCATGGGTTTCAGAGTAGCAGCCGTGTTAGTCTGTATTCGCAAAAAGAAAAGGAGAACTTGTGGCACCTTAGAGACTAACAAATTTATTTGAGCATAAGTTTCGTGAGCTACAGCTCACTTCATCGGATGCATTTGGTGGAAAATACAGTGGGGAGATTTATATACACACACAGAGAACGTGAAACAATGGGTTTTATCATACACACTGTAAGGAGAGTGATCACTTAAGATGAGGCATCACCAGCAGCGGGGGGGGAAAGGAGGAAAACCTGTCATGGTGACAAGCAAGGTAGGTTATTTCCAGCAGTTAACAAGAACATCTGAGGAACAGTGGGGGGGGGTGGGGTGAGGGGGAGAAATAACATGGGGAAATAGTTTTACTTTGTGTAATGACTCATCCATTCCCAGTCTCTATTCAAGCCTAAGTTAATTGTATCCAGTTTGCAAATTAATTCCAATTTAGCAGTCTCTCGTTGGAGTCTGTTTTTGAAGTTTTTTTGTTGAAGGATAGCGACCCTCAGGTCTGTAATCGAGTGACCGGAGAGATTGAAGTGTTCTCCGACTGGTTTTTGAATGTTATAATTCTTGACATCTGATTTGTGTCCATTTATTCTTTTACATAGAGACTGTCCAGTTTGACCAATGTACATGGCAGAGGGGCATTGCTGGCACATGATGGCATATATCACATTGGTAGATGCGCAGGTGAACGAGCCTCTGATAGTGTGGCTGATGTGATTAGGCCCTATGATGGTGTCCCCTGAATAGATATGTGGACAGAGTTGGCAATGGGCTTTGTTGCAAGGATAGGTTCCTGAGTTAGTGGTTCCGTTGTGTGATGTGTGGTTGCTGGTGAGTATTTGCTTCAGGTTGGGGGGCTGTCTATAAGCAAGGACTGGCCCGTCTCCCAAGATCTGTGAGAGTAATGGGTCGTCCTTCAGGATAGGTTGTAGATCCTTGATGATGCGTTGGAGAGGTTTTAGTTGGGGGCTGAAGGTGATGGCTAGTGGCGTTCTGTTATTTTCTTTGTTGGGCCTGTCCTCTAGTAGGTGACTTCTGGGTACTCTTTTGGCTCTGTCAATCTGTCTCTTCACTTCAGCAGGTGGGTATTGTAGTTGTAAGAATGCATGATAGAGATCTTGTAGGTGTTTGTCTCTGTCTGAGGGGATGGAGCAAATGCGGTTATATCGTAGAGCTTGGCTGTAGACAATGGATCGTGTGGTATGATCTGGATGAAAGCTAGAGGCATGTAGGTAGGAATAGTGGTCAGTAGGTTTCCGATATAGGGAGGTGTTTATGTGACCATTGCGTATTAGCATCGTAGTTTAACCATGGAGATTCTAACTTTGGCAGCTTCCAGAACTGGATCAGTCCCTGAAGAATTAGCCCATCTCGACTAAAAATATTATAAGAGATTGATACGTAATGGCTCGCACTATAGGTGCTTAGATATCGTGGTATTGATAGTTGAAAAGAACAGTATGTGTTACACTATTTACAATATTTAGCATACAGTATATATTCTCCTTGGAATATAAATTGAATGCATAAGAGGGAAGAGTCAATTTGTAATTCCCTTCCCATCAGTCCAACACAATGTATGATTGATATGTCTTAATGGTTTAATTTTTTAATTGTTCCAAGATCACATTAAATATCTTGGCCATACCTTTAGTAAAGAATATAGGCCTGAAATTTTACACTGGCTTTTACACCAATTTAGAATTACTCCTGATTTAATCTACTGTATAGGGAGAGCAGAATCAGACACATATATATCTCTGCTATAAATCTCTCTGGGTGTATTTCAGTGCAGCACCAAGACACACAGGTTGATTTTTTTCTTCTCTCTGGCAACTGTTGTGGTCTCCTTCTATAGAAGATTGTGAGAGGAGAGATTCAGACATGCTGGAATGTAGTCTAATCTCCTCATTTTGCCTTTATTTACTTTTCTTTTTTATGTACATTGTCTTTCAGAATATAAATACTCTAAAAGAAGCAGAGTGAGGTTGGAAATCAACAAAAAAAAAAGAGGACATTGTTTTAGTTGTCTAATCAGCTCAACCTTTGGGAGAACAACCGTAACCTTTGGACAGATGCCAACAACTGCCATTTAGGTATTTACATCTGTTTATCCTCTCAGTCAAATGTCTTTTGTCTTAGGTTTGACATAGTAGTACAAATGTTCTGACCCCTACAAGCGGTTCTCAAACACTGGATAAAAGATGTCTTTTCCCCTTTTCTAAAAGGATGAACACATACTTTTACCTCTCCCCTCCCCACTTATTCCTCTTTACCAGTTATACTCTTTTGAGGCAGTTGTTGACAAGACCTGCATAATTCAGTTTACATGTGTGACTAGAATTTTGTGAAGGCATAAGCTGGACGTTGCAGATAAGCTCTCAAGAGTTAACCCTCTTGAATAATTTTAATATTAAAATATGTTCTATTACTTTCCACACTTCCATAACCAGTTTAGCATTCCCAGTTATAATTGATCCTAATCCAAAGGGTGGTTTTTTTCTAGAACTGGGGGATTTAACAAGAGCTAAAAATATGTTATTAGAGTGAAACTGTTTAAAACACACATTTGTTTTCCTTGGCATTATATAAAAATCATTCTTATTGTACCTAAATGACTTTTTATAGTGTGCACTGCTAATTAATGCAGTCAGACAGACTTAGCTGAAAAGAATGGCTGGTAATGGCAAACTTTGTGACCACCATTTTCACAGGACTTGCAACTGAGCTTGTCTCAAGTATGAGCTGTGACACCTCAGCACCGAGAGATCCATCATTTGTGTAAGGAGGGGCGGAGCCTCAGCTAGTATAAATAGTCACAACTCCATTGTGGAGCTATTATCATCTACATCAGTTGAAAATGTGCTCCATAACCTTTAAAGCTGCTGATAAATGTCACGTTGCAGCAATCACTGGAAAACAGGAGGAAAGTTTTCTTGAGGTTCAATTGAAAACAACAGGTGAAATTGTCTCTGGTAGCTTAATAAAAATCTGAACATGCAACTTAAACTAATTGATGGTGTCCCTTTAGGTGAAATGGAAAATCAAAGTCTGATGAGGAAGTTCAGATGAAACTTCCAGCTAGAGCTATAAAACAAATTTAAGCTCCATACTTTTCTGTCCTGGTAATTCTGATAAACTCCAGACAGAGAAATGTGCCTCTAAGCTTGGTTAGTGTGTATTCCCAGGCCATTGGATGGGACAATGTGTAGTCCCAAATCCAGCGCGGGTCTGCTTTGATGATTGGTAAGGTGGGAGGTAGAGCCATGAGGTCCACCCATAACTTGCCCACCTGCATGTAGCTTAGCAGAGGCAGCTCTCCTTCTGTGCTCCAATGTACTGGGCAGATAGCCCAGGCAGAGGAGAAAGTGGGAGACAACTGACTCATCTGCATGAGCACACATGGCAAGAAAGAAGCTTATTCCATAGCAATTCTGGGTACAGTTGGTCAACCCCTTCCAAAATGTGAGAAAACTTTCATCCAAAATATTTTTTAAAATGTCACAATTTTTCACCCAACTCAAGTGGTGGGGCATACCCCGATAAGTGACCTCAATAGCAAGCTTCAGAACCTAAACACAACTCTTAAAGCTAGGTTTTTAAAGCAACAGACATTGCAGAATACAATTCACCATACACCAAAACCCTGCTCTTTTGGGGTAAGTGACAGAACTGAGCAAATATTCTGTAGCAATATTAAACTCATGAAATTTGCTTTTTCCTGTTCAATGTTCTGATTCACTGGTTTATGTTTTACTTGGATTTATGTGATATTGGAAAACATTTACTGAATTATTTCCACACATAACCCTCACTCTGTAGATTGCTCATGAGCACTTCACTGTGAGTGTTCAATATTCACATTTCAAGTTTTGATTGGAGACATAGGTCAGATGGTGAATTTCTTAGAATCAAGTTTGGAGTACAAGTAGTCTTTCAAATTATAAGCTCTACGGAGCAGGGACCGTGTCTTTTGGTGTGTCTGAAATATGCCTAGCATATTACCACAATAAAAATAAGTGACACATTGCAGCAGTTGCAATCAGTTGCACTGATGCTAGATCTCCTTAGATATAAGAGAAAGGAATGGCTGACAAGGCATTCTTCATAAGGGACCCAGGGCTCTGGACTACCTGCCTATCCTGGTCCAAAATTGTTTGGATTTCTCAATTTTCAAGGCATGCTACAGGGCTTTTTCATTTTGCCTGGCCTTTGAGAAAAAACAGAGTTTACTGAAATACAGGCAAATGTGCTGGAGTGTTGTTATTTGTATTGGAAGCTGCTGCCTGATAGAAAGGATGAGGTGATTGAAATGTGGATTTGATTCTGTAATTTTAAATAATTAGCAGGCACTCAGAGAGTATATTGTTCTAAATAAAAATGCACAAATAATTAAGAAAAAATAATTACAACAATTTACAAATCAAATTTCACTCTTTGTAAACACTATTTAGCATTCATTTACAACCCACCATTTTGCCATACATTCCAGTCTATAAACTCATTTGCTAGAACATCCACTGAAAGTGAATGCAGGCAAAGAGAATTCAACCTTCTTTCAGAGTATACATTTATGGAAAAATAATATGAGGTATTTTTGCCCAGCTCTAGCAAATTTGCCCTTTCTAAAGCAAAGCCAGTCTCAAATGCTTTCATTTCTGCAACCAGAATGAGTTGAAAGTGTTGTTGTTTTTTCACTTGTAGAATCATAGAATATTAGGGTTGGAGGAGACCTCTGGAGCCATCTAGTCCAATCCCCTGCTCAAAGCAGGACCAACACCAACTAAATCATCCCAGCCAAGGCTTTATCAAGCCGGGCCTTAAAAACCTCTAGGGATGGAGACTTCACCACCTCCCTAGGTAACCCATTCCAGTGCTTCACCACCCTCCTAGTGAAATAGTGTTTCCTAATATCCTATCTAGACCTTCTCCACTGCAACTTGAGACCATTGCTCTTTGTTCTGTCATCTGCCACCACTGAGAACAGCCTAGCTCCATCCTCTTTGGAACCCTCCTTCAGGTAGTTGAAGGCTGCTATCAGATCCCCCCTCACTCTCCTCTTCTTCAGACTAAATAAGCCCAGTTTCCTTAGCCTCTCCTCAGTGTGCCCCAGCCCCCTAATCATTTTCATTGCCCTCCGATGGACTGTCTCCAATTTGTCCACTTACCTTTTGTAGTGAGGGGACCAAAACTGGACACAGTACTCCAGTGCCAAATAGAGGGGAATAATCATTTCCCTCAATCTGCTGGCAATGCTTCTGCTAATACAGCCCAATATGTCATTGGCCTTCTTGGCAACAAGGGCTCACTGCTGACTCATATCCAGCTTCTCATCCACTGTAATCCCCAATTCCTTTTCTGCAGAACAGCTGCTTAGCCAGTTGGTCCTCAGCCTGTAGTGGTGCATGGGATTCTTCCTTCCTAAGTGCAGAATTCTGCACTTGTCCTTGTTGAACCTCATCAGATTTCTTTTGGCCCAATCATCCAATTTGTCTAGGTCAGTCTGGACCCTATCCCTACTCTCCAGCGTATCTACCTCTCCCCCCAGCTTAGTGTCATCTGCGAACTTGCTGAGGGTGCAATTAATTTCATCATCCAGATAATTAATAAAGATGTTGAACAAAACTGGCAGCAGGACTGACCCCTGGGGCACTCCGCTTGATACTGGCTGCCAACTAGACATCGAGCCGTTGATCATTACCCGTTGAGCCCGACAATCTAGCCAGATTCTATCCACCTTATAGTCCATTCATCCAATCCATACTTTTTAAACTTGCTGGCAAGAATACTGTGGTAGACCATATCAAAAGCTTTGCTAAAGTCAATACATATCACATCCACCACTTTCCCCATATCCACAGAGCCAGTTATCTCATCCATGTAAAAACACATAAGTATCAAATCTCTACAATTCCTGGATCTCAATCAAGTAAAGGTAATGGGTTAATACTAAAAGTGACAGGATTAAACTTCAGTTAAAGAGTGTCTAGATTGGTTTATTTGATAATAAACATTATCAGAAGATAGAGAGAGGCAGCACCCCAGGGAAAGCAAGTTCTCTTAGTTTACGATCTAAAGGCCCATTCCTGCAGACAGTTACTACAGGGTTCAGAGTAGCAGCCGTGTTAGTCTGTATTCCCAAAAAGAAAAGGAGTACTTGTGGCACCTTAGAGACGAACAAATTTATTAGAGCATAAGCTTTCGTGAGCTACAGCTCACTTCATCGGATGCATTTGGTGGAAAAAACAGAGGAGAGATTTATATACACACACACAGAGAACATGAAACAATGGGTTTATCATACACACTGTAAGGAGAGTGATCACTTAAATAAGCCATCACCAACAGCAGGGGGGGGAAGGAGGAAAACCTTTCATGGTGACAAGCAGGTAGGCTAATTCCAGCAGTTAACAAGAATATCAGAGGAACAGTGGGGGGTGGGGTGGGAGGGAGAAATACCATGGGGAAATAGTTTTACTTTGTGTAATGACTCATCCATTCCCAGTCTCTATTCAAGCCTAAGTTAATTGTATCAGTTTGCAAATTAATTCCAATTCAGCAGTCTCTCGTTGGAGTCTGTTTTTGAAGCTTTTTTGTTGAAGTATAGCCACTCTTAGGTCTGTGATCGAGTGACCAGAGAGATTGAAGTGTTCTCCAACTGGTTTTTGAATGTTATAATTCTTGACGTCTGATTTGTGTCCATTCATTCTTTTACGTAGAGACTGTCCAGTTTGGCCAATGTACATGGCAGAGGGGCATTGCTGGCACATGATGGCATATATCACATTGGTAGATGCGCAGGTGAACGAGCCTCTGATAGTGTGGCTGATGTGATTAGGCCCTATGATGGTATCCCCTGAATAGATATGTGGACAGAGTTGGCAACGGGCTTTGTTGCAAGGATAGGTTCCTGGGTTAGTGGTTCTGTTGTGTGGTGTGTGGTTGCTGGTGAGTATTTGCTTCAGATTGGGGGGCTGTCTGTAAGCAAGGACTGGTCTGTCTCCCAAGATCTGAGAGAGCGATGGCTCGTCCTTCAGGATAGGTTGTAGATCCTTGATGATGCGTTGGAGGGGTTTTAGTTGGGGGCTGAAGGTGATGGCTAGTGGCGTTCTGTTGTTTTCTTTGTTGGGCCTGTCCTGTAGTAGGTGACTTCTGGGTACTCTTCTGGCTCTGTCAATCTGTTTCTTCACTTCAGCAGGTGGGTACTGTAGTTGTAGGAATGCATGATAGAGATCTTGTAGGTGTTTGTCTCTGTCTGAGGGGTTGGAGCAAATGCGGTTATATCGTAGCGCTTGGCTGTAGACAATGGATCGAGTGGTATGATCTGGATGAAAGCTAGAGGCATGTAGGTAGGAATAGCGGTCAGTAGGTTTCCGATATAGGGTGGTGTTTATGTGACCATCGCTTATTAGCACCGTAGTGTCCAGGAAGTGGATCTCTTGTGTGGACTGGTCCAGGCTGAGGTTGATGGTGGGATGGAAATTGTTGAAATCATGGTGGAATTCCTCAAGAGCTTCTTTTCCATGGGTCCAGATGATGAAGATGTCATCAATGTAGCGCAAGTAGAGTAGGGGCATTAGGGAACGAGAGCTGAGGAAGCATTGTTCTAAGTCAGCCATAAAAATGTTGGCATACTGTGGGGCCATGCGGGTACCCATCGCAGTGCCGCTGATTTGAAGGTATACATTGTCACCAAATGTGAAATAGTTATGGGTCAGGACAAAGTCACAAAGTTCTGCCACCAGGTTAGCCGTGACAGTATCGGGGATACTGTTCCTGACGGCTTGTAGTCCATCTTTGTGTGGAATGTTGGTGTAGAGGGCTTCTACATCCATAGTGGCTAGGATGGTGTTTTTAGGAAGATCACCAATGGACTGTAGTTTCCTCAGGAAATCGGTGGTGTCTCGAAGATAGCTGGGAGTGCTGGTAACGAAGGGCCTGAGGAGGGAGTCTACATAGCCAGACAATCCTGCTGTCAGGGTGCCAATGCCTGAGATGATGGGGCGTCCAGGATTTCCAGGTTTATGGATCTTGGGTAGCAGATAGAATACCCCAGGTCCTGGCTCCAGGGGTATGTCTGTGCGGATTTGTTCTTGTGCTTTTTCAGGGAGTTTCTTGAGCAAATGCTGTAGTTTCTTTTGGTAACTCTCAGTGGGATCAGAGGGTAATGGCTTGTAGAAAGTGGTGTTGGAGAGCTGCCTAGTAGCCTCTTGTTCATACTCTGACCTATTCATGATGACGACAGCACCTCCTTTGTCAGCCTTTTTGATTATGATGTCAGAGTTGTTTCTGAGGCTGTGGATGGCACTGTGTTCTGCATGGCTGAGGTTATGGGGTAAGCGATGCTGCTTTTCCACAATTTCAGCTCGTGCACGTCGGCGGAAGCAGTCTATGTAGAAATCCAGGCTGCTGTTTCGACCTTCAGGAGGAGTCCACCTAGAATCCTTCTTTTTGTAGTGTTGGCAGGAAGGTCTCTGTGGGTTAATATGTTGGTCAGAGGTGTGTTGGAAATATGCCATCATGTGCCAGCAATGCCCCTCTGCCATGTACATTGGCCAAACTGGACAGTCTCTACGTAAAAGAATGAATGGACACAAATCAGACGTCAAGAATTATAACATTCAAAAACCAGTTGGAGAACACTTCAATCTCTCTGGTCACTCGATCACAGACCTAAGAGTGGCTATACTTCAACAAAAAAGCTTCAAAAACAGACTCCAACGAGAGACTGCTGAATTGGAATTAATTTGCAAACTGGATACAATTAACTTAGGCTTGAATAGAGACTGGGAATGGATGAGTCATTACACAAAGTAAAACTATTTCCCCATGGTATTTCTCCCTCCCACCCCACCCCCCACTGTTCCTCTGATATTCTTGTTAACTGCTGGAATTAGCCTACCTGCTTGTCACCATGAAAGGTTTTCCTCCTTCCCCCCCCTGCTGTTGGTGATGGCTTATTTTAAGTGATCACTCTCCTTACAGTGTGTATGATAAACCCATTGTTTCATGTTCTCTGTGTGTGTGTATATAAATCTCTCCTCTGTTTTTTCCACCAAATGCATCCGATGAAGTGAGCTGTAGCTCACGAAAGCTTATGCTCTAATAAATTTGTTAGTCTCTAAGGTGCCACAAGTACTCCTTTTCTTTTTACTACAGGGTGTAATCCCTAGGGGTTTTATTCTCTTCTCATTTGTGCCTAAGTGATGCCACTGGGCCTGATTCTCATTTACAGTCAGGCCCCTCTGCACTGCCCTGGCAGGGTAAATATAATTTACTTTAGAGCAGTGTAAAGGGGCCTTAGTGTATGTGAGAATCAGGCCCATTGTCTTTAATGTAGTTTCTCTTGGTTTACACTGGTTTAAATGTAAGGAATATCAAGCCTAGTACCTTTTCTGGGACTACTTTTGGTAGTAAACTCTCATGGATCAATTTGCATTTACATTCTGGCTCTATAAGGAGGACTTAGAGTGGGGGAGGGATAGCTCAGTGGTTTGAGCATTAGCTTGCTAAACCCAGGGTTGTGAGTTCAATCCCTGAGGGGGCCATTTGGGGCAAAAATTGGGGATTGGTCCTGCTTTGAGCAGGGGGGTGGACTAGATGATCTCCTGAGGTCCCTTCCAACCCTGATATTCTATTCTATGGGCGTAAATGTAATTTACTATAAGCCCCTTTACACTAGCAGAGTGGTATAGAAATGCATTAGTGTAAATGAGAAGTAACCCGTGATTGCAGGAACAATCCCTACATCACTATATCATGAGTTATTAATAAAATAATCATCTCAATTTTTCCTTATATTAAAATTACTTTTCATATCAAAACACTTTTAACACAACTTGACTAGATTGGAGGGATGCGGGGACAGCAGCAGGCAGAAATACAGGTTTAACCAGGTCTGAAGTCTGAAGAAAGGGAACAGTGGTGGGAATTAATTGAGAATACCCGCAAATTGATATGATAATAAGTGTGGGATTACAGGTGAAAATACTGTTTCCTTCCTTTGAGAAGTGGGATGGTTTGGAAAACTGGTGAAAACACACCCAGGTGGAACAGTGAGCTTCAAGGTTAGGAAGAACCAAAACAAAGGATTGCCACAGGTCGGAGTTGCATTAACACTTTGCAGAAAACAACAGAAGGAAGCAGTGAATAAATTTGCCAGTAATTTGGCAAATTAACTGACCAATGACTGCAGTCATGGTGCAGCTCTGTCTAGCCTGACCAAATGGTTTGCTTCATTGATGCCAGCTATGATATCAGGTATATCAGTAACCATATTAGTTGTAACAAGTACAGAACTGCCAAGATCTACAAAAGCACAGTGTTTGTAAAGAATTAAAACACATAATTAGGCATGTGGCTAAAATTCAAGGGCCTTCAACCATTGTATGTGTAATGCTATCTCAGAGTATTATCGCACCCTGGGGTGCACAATGTTATTATAAACTAGCTTGTATATATTTGAGATGGGCAAGAGAAATAATTTTGTTTAGCATGCATTTAAATGCTGCCAAGTTACAGGGTAGATGAGCAGGAATCGCAGCCGTGACAACACTCCCATAAAGGTTTCAGTAAAAAACATATTAATTAAAGGATGTGAAGATTTTCACATTGGAACAGACCTTCTACCACCACGGAGCCTGGAGTATAGATCAAGGGTGGGGATGTGGGAAAGGCAGACCCAGGACCACTCTGAAAGAAGATGATGTGAAGCTCACCTTTGTACTCCCCCACTCCTAGCAGGGTTGGTTTCCTGGCACAAATTAAATAAGCATAAAGGTTGCCCTAAATTACACTGGCTGCCAACAACTCCACATGCCCAAAATAGCACTGAGAATCAGTGGGGTGAAAGCCTCGAATATCATCCCTTTGCTCTGGATGCTTCTCCTATAGTGGCAGCAAGTGTGCTGCAGGAATTGCTATGTTATTCTGAGCGACACTGGCATGAACCTCTTGTGGCCAGTTGAACTGATTTCACAGCCAAATTCTAGCAGTGATGCAGCACAGAGGAGTCACACCACACCCAGGGATCTGACCTATTAATTCTACATGTTGAAAGACTGCAACAAACATAAATAATTTAGCCAGGAAAGGAGAATAATTGGGGTGGACTTGATTGAAGAATTGCTGCTTATGAAGGACATTAGTAAAAACTGTTCATTCCCTTTTTCTTTGTACCCTACCCCATAATAGAAGGGGGCTGGGAAGTCTCCTCCATTAAATTAAAGGTCATATATGTAACACCAATCAAAAGAAATTCTCATTGTCATGCAAAGGCATGACGTGGAATTGAGTGCCATCATACATCATTGAGTTAAATACTATGACTGGATTTTTAAAAAGGTTGGATGTTTCATAATAACTAACACCATTTGAAGCTATCTAAGCTACTATACGTGTAATCAAATCTCATGCGCAACTCTATAAAATGATCACTTACAGCAATTGGGAAGGAATTTTTCCTCCATTTTCTAAATGCACAATTGGTAAGTGCATGGAGAGGAGGTTTCACTTTCCTCTGATTCATCAGCTGTTGCCTTTTCTCGGAAGGGAATACTGATCTAAATGGACTAGGTTTGCCAAAAACGATTTAGAAACCTGGGTTCAGAAGGGAAATGCTGTATATAAGAAAGGGACAGGTAGCTGAGACATAAAACTATCTATTACTCTTTATGGACTTAGCATTTTCACATTTATACACTATGTTCACTATCAAAGCACTGTAACTGCTTTTGTTGTTAATTTTAAAATTCAAACTGCAGTGTAATTTTAGAGTTGTTTTCCTCTCCCACTGTTTATCTCCATGTATAGAGAGGTATGCACAACCATGCATTTATCCAGAGAAAAACCCTAAATATTTTTATTTATTTCTCAGAACTCTATGATGAGATGATGAGTTTAATATTAAGACTTAGATGGAAATTCTTACGCTAGTGAATGCTGTGCAAAGATTGGAATTCTTCATGCACATGTCCAGAACATCTGCAACTCCACAGATAGACACAGGTAGGCTAAAAGAGCAATCAGTATGCCATCTGTGTTTGGCAAAAGATTGTCGTCCACTTTGCTGCTTTCTCTTTCTCTTCTCTCTCAGTGTGAAGAGACAAGGGAACCCATAGAGATTCAGTGAGAATTTAATCAGAACATATTGAAGACTCCACTGACAACTGTGGATTCAAAGCAGATAAAAAGTGAATGCTAGATAAGCAATATTGCTACAAATTAGAGAGGGATCTATTAAATGGCTAGCACAGGCGTTAATTCTATGGGGGCTTCGAGTCTGGGCTCCCTGAAGCTCTACTTTTTTATGTAGAGTTTCATCTTGCATAATACTTGGTGATGTCTGACGTTAGTTTGAGTGACTCTCAATAGTATTTAACAAAAATCAGCAGCCCGGATATGTAGCATGAGTAGTTGTATAAGAATAAAGACCTCAACATCACCCGGAAAAGAAAAATAGAAAGTCCTCCACTTCAAAGTAGCAAATAATTCTGGAAAAAACACATATTTCTAATAGCAAATTTGTCATAAGCACCTGGCTGCATTACTGTGACCTTAGGAGGTGTTTCTCTTCCTATCATCAACCATGCTGATAGTATATATAGTGTACATAGTAATTCCTCCATTTCATGTAACTATTCCCAGACAGTTTCTTAACATCACTAAACCTGAACTAGCTTTATTCTATTCTAATATTTATTCTGCCTGGATTAACATGGAAAATCAGCTTTGGTATAAATGGTTACCCTGTACTAACTTCACTGGAATTGTGCTCTGTTATATCAAGGCTGAATATGGCCCCATGCATCTATTCAAAACTTTCCACTTTGGTGGGCATCTATAATGCTGGGGCAAAGACACAGAGAACAATAGGCAGATAGGTAAGCATGTTTTCTCTGCAATTTACCTGCCCATAGTTCAGACCGCATGGTTCTATGTGGCATCCCCCAAGGCCAGAGTAGGAGACATGACATAGATGATGAATGCTAAATGGAAGAGTTATGATCTTGAAATTAAAAGTAGAGAGGAAGAACCCTTCCTTGCTCTCTTCATTTTCTCGGAAGAATTTGTCTTCTAAAATCAGTCTACAGCAAAATGCCACACCTTACACAAGGTAACATTAAGCCTCCCCTTTACTGCTTAGAAAATGTGTGCAAACACCTGAAAGTGGCTGGTCTGACATACTCTTCTGCTGAGGTTTTCAGTCCAACAGGAGGACACATCTTTAATGTAATATGCTCCAAGTCTAATGGATCCTGATGCTTCTGCTACCCTATATGCCCGTTGAACAGTAGAATTTACCATGTGGCAGTTGCACACCTGGAGCCTGTTTGGGTCTTTGGACAGATCTGATACAGCTTGTGAGTTTTGAAAGGATTTGGTTCTAAAACAGACAGATTTTTTAAGTGTGATTATGGATGGAAAAGTGACTTTGTGAAAGGAGCCAAAAATAGAGAGGATCAAGCCAGATCTTGTTCTGCCTCATCAGCATCAGTTAAGATCTGATTGCATCATGTTTCATGATGTCTGAAGACTTATTATTTATTTATTAAGTGGTCTAGGCGAAGTCAAGATGCACTTACAAAAAAGTAGCACAAACAATACAAAACTCACAAGAGCGTGGCCTTGCTGACTCACAGTAATAATTGCCCCCAAATAATTATTTTAACAACCCATCCTCCCACCAGCCAGTAGAAATTAGGAAACTCATAGGAAGAGTTCATAAATACAAGCCCAGTTTAAATTCATGGGCCAAATTCCTGATTAAAGCAACCAAAGAAAGCCACAAAAATGTTACTGAGGCTGGAGAAAGACTTCTGGCCCTAAGAAAACTGGAGTGCTAGTAAAGAAAGCTTCTTGGAACAGCAGCAGTAAGTGGTCCTGATGAACCAACGGGGATATCCCGGATCATACAGATACAATCCAGAGTGACTGTGGCAGAAGTTATTTTTTTCATGCCCGGAGAAGGTACAATATGGACATATGGTTCTGTTACTGAAAACAAGCTCAAGCTTTACTCAGTACTCACTCAAACCACAACCTGAGTTGTCTGGGTTTGTCCATTGTTAGGAGGAGTGGGGGTAGACTGGTAGATATTGAAAAAAATCTGAATGATCTCAAGCTGTGAAACATGAAGAGAGAAGTGACTGGGCTAAAGCGTTTCCAGAGGGATGCGTGAACTTATTTTGCACCAACTCAAAAACTGAGGGCACAACAGAACTTATTAGGTTGGGATTCTGATTGGCTCTGGCACTACACAAGTTCAAAGTTGCGGGCACTGCTCACTCTTCCCCATACTCCCGCACAGACCTAGATACAAGGAAAATAAAGAGAAGGAGAGAGCACAGACTTCAATGTAGCTAGAAAGGACATATATTTTAAAAATAAATTGAAAAATAATGGGTTAAAGTTAGGAAGAGGAATTGTTTCATGAAACACAAAACTATAAATATTATCAAGGTGGCATAAGTCCCCCAGACACCACTGTGTTCTCCCAGATATGATGAAATCTAAGCTTTGAATCCTAACTGAGATCCTGTACTGGTAAACATGCTGCTGGATTTTCTAGAAGTCACTGAACTTTAAATCTACAGTAATATTTAGGTATGTTGCTATTCTCATATGAAGAACTGAAAAACAATGAAATATTCTCAGTGGTGAAAAGTTAAGCTTTTAACTATAAAAAATGATCTGAAAGGGCACAGAAGGGGAAAATATCAGTCTGAATTTAGAGTAAAGTTGACTTAGTGAGGGAAAATAAGAGGCCAGGGAAGCAACAACATCGTGGTTAACCCACATACTAAATATGTTGCATATGTTGCATCCGATGAAGTGAGCTGTAGCTCACGAAAGCTTATGCTCTAATAAATTTGTTAGTCTCTAAGGTGCCACAAGTACTCCTTTTTTTTTTTCCACATACTAAAGAAAACTCTCTGAGCACTCTGGTTAATTACAGAGAAGACATTTGTTTCTGGTGAATTTAGTACAAGATAGCTCATTATTTAACTGGATGCAGAAAATGGTTAATTGATTTACTTAATCAACTGTACTTTTATGTAGTCTTATTCTTTGTCCTATCGATATCATTAAACACATTTTACTTACTCCATTCAATTTGATTCATTTTCTGTTAATTTCGTTTCACAGTATCAATGTGAATCATTTAACTAGGTCTTTCTCTTTTGGGTGAAAAATCATTAAAGGAAAGAAACCATAGTTTAATTTAGTCTCAGTAAGCAGCAAGCTGATGTTTACAATAAAATCAGCCACTATCACTGGCCTTAATAATTGTGACCCAAGCAGTTTAAACAGATGTGGACATATCTTTTGCTTTTTATTCCTTACACTTTAGGGCCTGATTCTCATTAACATTAAGGCCCCTTTGCACATTCTTAGAACGGGTAGATAAAGGGGCCATAGAGTAAAGGAAAATCAGGACTTTAGTCTTTTTGCATTTGTTTAAAAAAAATTCAAGTGAAGACTGCAGTTTACATGAGCTATTTTAAAAGAAATGACAGCATATTAACAAGATAAAAAGTGAAACCCCAGGCTGGCAAAGGGAAAAAAAGACCTTAATATTTAAGCTGTCTTTATTCCCCTTTTTGAAATACCCTTAAATAATTTATATTCTGTATCCTTACAGCACAAATGTGACCTTGCAAACCTTTAGTTTTCAGCTCAATAAAGACATTTGCACTTCTTTATTTTCTGCACAACTTACTCGAGATTAAAAGCAGACTGTTGTAAACCATTTCAGAAAAACACATAAGCATGAATACAGCATTTAATCTTTTGGTCATATGGGAGATGCTACCTACACTTAGCTAACTTGTATGTACTGAAGGTCTGATTCATGGAAGTTGGAGACAGAGAAATGGAAAGCAGGTTGAGCGGGAAACGTCATTATTTTTTACTATCATCTGCACCAGAATATTCAAAATTCACCATATGTTCATGTAAGATTCTTGGCCAGATTCATTCCCAGAGTAACTCCATCAATTTCAGTAGAATTATGTCAGGGATGAATTTTTTCTTCTGTATATTTTTAGAAAGTTTTAAAAGAGGGGAGAAAAGCATAAAGAAATCCAAAATATTATATTGCTTTGCAGGCAACCAATTTCACAATGAATACTCTGAGGAAGGGGTTGGATAGCAAGCATGCATGCTGACACAGAGTACTTATAATCTACAAAGCACTTTTCATCCAAGGATCTCAAAGCCCTTTACAAAAGTGGGTATTTGTTAACTCCATTTTAGAGATAGGGAAACTGAAGTGAAAGATAATTAAGCAGTTTTCCTAAAGCTACCCAGCAAGGAGAGCAATACAGAGAACTCAGGTCTTCCAATTCTCATTCCTGGATTCTATCCACTGGACTGCATTATACTCCGGTTAACATTAACTGCTATGAAGAAGGACTTCTGTTTGATTAATCTTTAGTCCTTTAAGGGAAGCAATACCCTTTGCAAAGCTATAGTTCAAGGTCTGCTGGTGTTTACATTACATATCACCACCTATTTTTGAGGTTTATATAACTCAGCCATAAAAAATTTGCTCCAGGGTGAATGTTGGCACATCACATCTCAATCCAGGAGCATAGCTTGTTTTTTATGCTAACTCTGAAAAAAAAGAAAAAGGTTTGGCCATTTTATGATAGTTAGTGACGCTCAAAACAGTGAGAAGATGGTTTGATTCAAACTAGTATACCCAGCCCTAATCATGCTAAGGACTGACCCAGATCTTAACGTAATCTGAAGCACTGGTCGTTAACATTTCTGGAAGTCTCTACTTTTCCTGGATTCACTGGGACTGGAAGGAGAAATATTGTTGAAGCAGGTTGTTTTTAAAAGTATTTTGACTGATCCAAACTCAAAGTCCTAGACATTTTGTGAGAGAGCTTGAAGCCACTAGGAATTCCAGACCAAAGAGATTTGACTCAGATTTGGATAAAGAGACAAACTTTTGGCTTATCTGAATCAACCTTTCAAGACGGGCTGGCTTTAGCGTGAGTTCATGGGTTCACGCACAGAAATCATGAAACCAAGGATGGAAAAACAGGAAAGCATACATTTCTCCAAGCCAGTGCAGAGGGGAGGTTGTGGAGAAAGGGGGGTTGGAGAGTGAGACCCCCCACCCCCCAATTCACACTGCAGTGGTGGTTTCTGTTCCATGGGACTGGGACTGACTCCTTTATCTGGGCATTGTGACTGGGCACACAGGGTCACAGAGCCACTCAGGTTTGGCTTGGCCACCCCCTGTTGTGACAGGGGGGCAGTTGTGCCAAACTTGAGTGGTGCTGTATCAGATCACAACGGCTGGAGCAGGGAGCTAGGACTGTCCTTCAGGACAGGAGCCTCTGCTGCAGGATGAGTGTGGAGCAGGCTCAGTTTCCAGCCCCACCCTCTCCTACCAGGGCCTCCCCGGGCTGGGATTAGGGGTGCGGTGCTAAAACATAAACTGCTTCTGAGGATGGCTGGTGTCCCCTCTCAGCAGTTTAGTATACATTAAATCAGGCAGCTAGCTCGGCCCAGGCTTTCAAGTCTTTTAAAGTCCACCTATCATTAGTAGTAGTGGTAGCCCCAACCCAAATAGTTAGTTGGGACACTGTAATTGGCCTTAGTTGCATGTGTACTGTAAGTAAACATGCAACTGAAAAGTCATGGTTTGGGCGTTGCTGCAGCAGTTAGGTTGTTAATTAAGTGCTGCTGCTGTTGCTTGGGAGCCTCCTGCTGGAATGTGCTGTTCCATGTTCACTATATGCATCATGGAGCAGCTGCCATCAAGGACCTTCCCTGGAAAAGCGACTCCATTCACCTGCCGGCTGTGTGCACTGCATAGAAGTGGGCTCAACATACAATTATTTTTTGCTCTGATTACATTTGCTCATGTTTTTGAGTGACCAGTGGCTCAGATGCCCCAAATTCACAACCACCATTAACTGAGAGATTTCAGACGCTTCTTCCATCACCCCCACTTCTGCAGTATCCCAGTGGAAGGGCTGAGACATGGCTCAGATGTGATGAATATAAAGGGGATTCTTCTCTGAGGCTGCTGGAGATGGAAAACACCCTGAAGTCCCTCTCATTCTTTATATCACTGAGTAAACATGTCCTTTGTTATTACTAATGTATAGCACCCAATGAGTATGGCACTTCACAAAGAAAAACAATCCCTGTCCCAAAAATGATTACAATCTTACTTATCAAATCTGCATTATCTATCAGCAACACACAAGTCTCTCTCAGTCCTGGCCTAGACTAAACAATCATGAAATGGAGTAACTCCACTATACCGTCATAATGGAAAAAAGGACTTTTTCAGTGGGAATGGATTGCATGGCATTAATCCAGGCAAACCTGATTTTAATAAGGACTCAGGGGGACTTGCAAAACCATCAGAATATCAGGATTTCACACCAATGAATTTTGCCTTCAGTCTTAATTTTGGATACTGGACCAGGAAGGAATTTCAGGTTTCATAGGAATTTGGATACTTAGGGGTTTGGAAAATAGGGTTTTTATCTTTTTTTTAACCAAATAATCTCTTTGTTTTTGTCAGTCTCATAATATCCCATTTCTACAGTGTATGGAAACTAGGACCCATGTAAAACATATGGAAAGGGCTCAGAGGTGTCAGTGAAGTCAAGAGAGGACTTTGTTCACGAGGACTCTCAGCCCACTTCACTTGAGCTTTAAGATTTGCTACTCTTGAGGAATCTATGGAAAAAATTAAGATCGCTTTTTCCCACAAACACATCTTGCTACTCTCAGCAAGGCATGCAACCCTCATTTTCCCTCCTATAGTTCCTAGACAGGAAGGCTCAATATCCTCCTCTTACCTTAAATTGTCTTCTGAAAGGCCTTGTGTTGATATGCATCCCCACAATGCCCTTTCTCTCACACAAATCTTTTATCCTTTCTTTCATAGATCCATAGGACTGGAAGGGATCTCAAGAGGTCATTTAGTCCAGTCCCCTGCACTCATGGCAGGACTAAATATTATCTACACATTCCTGACAGGTGTTTGTCTAGCCTGCTCTTTAAAATCTCCAGTGATGAAGATTCCACAACCTCCCTAGGCAATTTATTCCAGTGCTAAACCACCCTGACAGGAAGTTTTTCCTAATGTTCAACCTAAACCACCCTTACTGCAATTTAAGCCCATTGCTTCTTGTCATATTCTCAGAGAATAAAACAAACACTTTTTCTCTCTCCTCCTTGTAACAACCTTCTATATACTTGAAAACTGTCATGATGTCCCCTCTCAATCTTCTCTTCTCCAGACTAAACAAACCCAATTTTTTCAATCTTCCCTTCTAGGTCATGTTTTCTAGACCTTTAATCATTTTTTGTTGATCTTCTCTAGACTTTCTCCAATTTGTCCTCATCTTTCCTGAAATATGGCACCCAGAACTGAACACAATACTCCAGTTAAGGCCTAATCAGAGCGGAGTAGAGCAGAATTACTTCCTGTGTCTTGCTTACAACTTCCTGTTAATACATTCCAGAGTTATGTTTGCTTCTTTTTTTTTTTTTGCAACAGTGTTTTACTGTTGATTCATATTTATCTGGTGATCCACTATGACCCCCAGATGCTTTTCTGTAGTACTCCTTCCTAGGTAATGATTTCCCATTTGGTATGTGTACAACTGATTGCTCCTTCGTAAGAGGAATACTCTGCATTCATCCTTATTGAATTTCATCCTATTTACTTCAGACCATTTCTCCAATTTGTCCAGATCATTTTGAATTTTAATCCTATCTTCCAAAGCACTTGCAACCCTCCCACTCACACCCCAGCTTGGTATTGTCCGCAAACTTTTTAAGTGTACTCTCTATGACATTATCTAAATCACTGATGAAGATATTGAACAAAACTGATCCCTGTGGAACCCCACTTGATATGCCTTCTAGCTTGACTGTGAATCACTGATAACTACCCTTTGGGAACAGTTTTCCAACCAGTTATGCACCCAGCTTGTAGTAGCTCCATCTGGATTGTATTTCCCTAGTTTGTTTACGAGTAGGTCATGTGAAACCGTATCAAAAGCCTTACTAAAGTCAAGATATACCACATCTACTGCTTTCCCCTCATGCACAAGGCTTGTTACCCTGTCAAAGAAAGCTGTTAGGTTGGTTTGACATGGATTTGTTCTTGACAAATCCATGCTGACTGTTACTTAGCACCGTATTATCTTCTAGGTATTTGCAAATTGATTGCTTAGTTATTTGTTCCATTATCTTTATTTCCATTATCTTTTAAGCTGACTGTCTAATTCCCCGGATTGTCTTTATTTCCCTCTTTATAGATTGGCACTCTATATGCCCTTTTCCAATCCTCTGGAATCTCTCCCATCTTCCATAACTATGTCTGAAGGCTGTCCTACTTCCTTATCCTAGAGGAGCAATTAGTAGACTTTTGGCCTCCAAATATCACAGAAAATATCTTCAGAGAACTAGGGATATATTAGGCTATGTTAATTGGTCGGGGAATAAGAGGGCAGTTTGAACTGGCTTCAGTGGCATAAGAAGCCAGCAGTGGGGGAGGTTTTTGAGATATGGGGTGTCTCTATTGAAGTCAATGAGCACTTTGACATTGATTTCAGTGGATCCAGGGTTTCACTGAAGCTCTCCTCTCACTTCTTGGAGCGAGAGTTTTGCAGTTATTCATTTTTCTCCTTTTACAAATGATGAAAACAAAGCTCTTTAGTATGTATGTTTATAATTCTCAGCATCAGGAAACAACAACAAAAAGATCCTTGAGATGTTGTCAGCTTTGCAATGTAAATGCTACAGGCTCCTTTGTATTTTTCCTGCCTAATAACTTTGGATAACTTCCTGTTTACTGTCAGTGCATCTAATGCATATGTCAGACTGGTGCAGCACTGACATGATATAGCCATTAGACACACATTGATAGCAAAGAGGAAGTTACTTGATTCTGACAGAAAAAGACAATTACCCACAAGTAGTAACAACTAAGGATGTCATGTGACTGCTCTGCTTCAAAACCATGTATCACATGGTGATAACACAACGTTTAAGAAATCTTGGGAGATGCTGGGACTGTAGATCTTGTCCTCATGCCCACAAGCTTTCTGCATTAACATGCACACCTGCTTCAGTCCCATCTACATCTGAGCATGCTGCTGAGCTATGTTTTACTGTTACTCTGGATTATATTCCACAGTATTCAGTGTGATTGCTACACCCCAAGATCATCATGTTATTTTTCCTTGCAGGATTAAGTGAGTGCATGCTACTCACATTTAATCTATTTTAATGTCTTTTCAAGACCCAAAAAATCACTCTTGGTACATTTTCCCCCACACACTTTTCTGTTGTTTTTGCCCACCGTGCCATAACTACCCATAGAGCTGAAGTCATAAGAACTACCATGTTACATGGTAAAAAGAGAATTCACAAAACAGAAAAGCAGAACAATTTATTATACATGTCACGTGTTCATCAGCCTTCCCTTAAAATGCAAGAGTGCAGTGGATTAAGAATGGGAGCTACATAAATTGCTGTTGATGATGTTTTTAAGTACAGCACAAAAGTATCAAAGGGCATCAGATCTTTGAAATTAAGGAAGAGCAAAAAATGTCATTTGGCAATGAAACAATACAATTTAATTTGGGCCTTAAAGTGAGTTTTGTGAATCTGTTTGCTAGTTTGTAAACTAGCCCTTACACTGGTATACTGTATCTGAGGTATCAAAAGGTAAGGAATCAGTCAAAGTCCTATACATATGTTCTTGCCTTTACTAAGATTTGCATAAATGCCGACTGTGCTACCTGAAAGCGTTCTTGTCTTGATTTATGGGTGTGTTTGTATTGCTCATATCATAAATCTTCTCCTCCAAGACACTTCTGTTCTGGTATTTATTGACCAAAGACAATTTGCTTTAAGAATATTTTGAGATCTTGCCAGATATGCACTAGGGGATATTTGAGAAAACATACAGTACTCAGATGAATGAATATAGGCAAGTGCATGCGCTCACTACCTGGCTAAACATTTTACCATAATATTTGAGTGCCCTATTTTATTAAGAGAAATCTATGTCTTCATATGCATCTATTTACTATAGTCAATTCATTAAGGCCAAATCAAAATAAGTGCTATAAGAAGATAATTCAGGCTTGCAATCTAAGGCTGGTAATTGTGGTTTAGTGGACAAATGCTTAGGTATAGATCCTGTGTTCCTAAATCCAGCTCAGGTCCTAGCATTGCAGCCTCTTAATGTCAAGACAGGATGCCAAAAGTTACCCTGTAAAGGCCCACATTTCTAAATGTCATCCATGCTCTGCTCTGCTTCTGAGGAGGTTGTTTATTTATTAATTATTATTATTGTTGTTGTTGTTTGTTGTTCTCAAAGCATATATATGGTTCAGATTGATGTCAGAGATCCATTGGGCTAGGTGTTATACGTACAAATAGTAAGCCAGTCTAGGTTACAATCTAAATAATCAAGACAGACAAGGTTGGAAGAAAAAGTATTATCCTTGTTTTATAGATGGGGAACTGAGGCACAGAGACTAAATGACTTGCTCCAGACCCGCCCTTCTCCCCCCCCCCCAAGAGTCTGTGGAGGAACCAGAAATTGAAACTCCATTCTCCCAAGTCAAAGCTTAGCCTCTGACAACAAGAGCCTCCTCCCTCTGTTATGAAATTGTCTATATAATTTCAGACTGACAAGAAAATGGAGCGAGGGTGGAAGAGAGAGACTGTTCATCACCCAGAGCGATCACAGTTAACAACTCTGCCATTACCAGTGGATACATGTAATTAACAAACCATTCAGTAGACAACCCTGAATGAAAAGCACAAATAAAGCTGGAGAGTTCCTGGTATAACAATTTAGTTTTCTTTCCAGAGCAAAACAATGTGGCTGTGTGTAACCTTTTAACTTTTTTCCCCTCCTTTCTTCCTCTCACTCTTATACCGGATAATTATTTATTCTGTAACTTAATTAGCTAATTAGACATATGTTGTGGTACTTTTAAGAAGGAAGACACTTTATTTAGTTGCTGCTAGCACGTGGGTTTGGTTTGGCTTCTATGATGTGGGTTTGTAATATAATAATTTTTCCTTATAGTGGTCTTAGGCTGTATAATATATTTAACTAATGCTAATTGATATTTTAATTATTAGGGATAGATAATCAAGCTGCTTTCCTTCAGAGTAGTTTTGTACAAACTTTCCTAAGAATGTATTTAAAGTGTATCTGTTAATTAAGAATATCAGACACCTGTATGATTCCTACAATGCTGCAAAAACGTGGGTGCTGTTTTTCATGGCAGACACTACAAGTATGCCTACACTGTGATAAAAAAAAAACCATGGCATCAAGTCTCAGAGCCAGGGCTAAGTGGGCTTGGGCTGAAGTGCTAAAAATAACAGTGTAGACAGACAGTCTTGGGTTGGAGCCCAAGCCTGAACAACGGTAAATCTGAGAGTCCAGGCTCCAGCCCAACCCCGAACATCTACCCTGCAATTTTGTAGCCCTGTAGCATAAGCCCTGTGAGCCCAAGTCAACTACCCCAGGCCACCTAAGGCCATGCCACGAGTCTTTATTGTAGTGTCGACATAGCCTGGTTGTCTTTTCAAAAGCATGAGGACTTGCCAGACGCCGCCCGTTAACTCAGCAGTATCCAAATCTAGTTCTGGAACAGCCTTCCAAGGGAAGCAGTGGGAGCAAAAGACTTATCTGGCTTCAAGATTAAACTTGATAAGTTTATGGAGGAGAAGGTATGATGGGATAACATGATTTTGTCAATTAATTGATCTTTAACTATTCATGGTAAATAGGCCCAATGGTCTGTGATGGAATGTTAGATGGGGTGGGATCTGAGTTACTACAGAGAATTCTTTCCTGGGTATCTGGCTGGTGAATCTTGCTCACATGCTCAGGGTTCAGCTGATCACCATATTTGGGGACGGGAAGGAATTTTCCTCCAGGGTAGATTGGAAGAGGCCCTGGGGGGTTTTCGCCTTCCTCTGTAGCATGGGGCATGGGTCACTTGCTGGAGGATTCTCTGCTCCTTGAAGTCTTTAAACCATGATTTGAGGACTTCAATAGCTCAAACATAGGTGAGAGGTTTATTGCAGGAGTGGGTGGGTGAGATTCGGTGGCCTGCATTGTGCAGGAGGTCAGACTAGATTATCATAATGGTCCCTTCTGACCTTAATATCTATGAAAATAATATCTAGTTTGCACCTTTGAGGCACAACCCTTCACTGAGGAGTGCAGATAGAACATTGCAGTGAGAGCCCCAGGAGGAATTCTGGCGTGTTTCTGGGACCTCACACTACAGCACAAACTCTACCACTCTTTAAATAAGTGCAGTGTGGGGTCCCCATTGAACCAGGCCAAATCCAATGGCTGATGTGGGGGGCGGGTTTGAGGTGTGCTGGGCTGGCTAATGACACTGGCACATGGATCAGTTTTCAGAGTAGCAGCCGTGTTAGTCTGTATTCGCAAAAAGAAAAGGAGTACTTGTGGCACCTTAGAGACTAACAAATTTATTAGAGCATAAGCTTTCGTGAGCTACAGCTCACTTCATCGGATGCATTTGGTGGAAAAAATAAAAACTTTGCTCCCTAGCCACACTGTAGCTAGTCTTGTGTAGAGGTGCATGGGGAGGTGTCTCCTCACACCTTCTAAACACTCATGCAAAGCCCTAGATGCTAATTTTAGCTGAACCCATTCATAGGTCAAACTGTACATGTCCATGGGAGTACCCTAATATTTGTCCCTTCTTTAAGTTCCAGATAGTGAAGCTGAAATCTAAATTTATACACATTAATACTCTCTATATTAATACACTCAAAACACACATTCCAAGCTAGCCATTTTTGTATTCACTAGAATCTATGCCCCATACCTGAAGAATACAGAAGAAAAAAAGGAGGGCCTTTAAATACCTCTCAGAAACCTTAACAGTTACAGCAGTTCCTACACAGTCAGCTGAAAAGTTGCTCTGTGCTTTTCAGCTTCCTGACAGTTTTGAGATTTAAAGGAATTTTTCTGCCTCTTTTTCACCCTCCCATTCATATATTCTTCATGGTGGTGGCTGTGAAAAACAAACCCCTTTCCCTAAGGGATCAAGGAAGGAAATTCAACAAGTCACTGCCTCTCCCCTTTCATTTTTTGTTTAGTTTGGATGGTCTCTGAAATAGGCTGGAATGCAAATGGAAGATGTTTGGCAGGTTGACATTTGTCTGCAAAACTGGGCAACGTGCCAGCTACATGGAGAAAGCTGGAGTGGGTATATATACAGCAGAGGCAATGATGCCAGAGCACTTCAAACACATTCTCGCGTGAGAATTGTATGCTGTCCACTCCATTCCTCCCTATGGGTGAAATCCAGCCCTCTGCAAAGGGCCATGGCACAACATCAATTCATCACTTAAGCCCTGGGTTTAAGAAGTGCAAAATCCTTGTGCTGGTCTCTACTGCACAGGACTGGATTTCACCCTAAATAAGAGTCTTGTGCTGTATAACAGGTGTCATTACCAAGATTATAGCCACCTATTGTGAGGAGAGCAGAACATTGGCATTTAGTTAGGTGGACTACAGTTCCTGCAGTGCATAGTTGTCTTTTATTCTGCATATCTGTGAAGAATCCACACATGTGAGGAGGAATTCTTAACTTGGGAAGAGATCAGGGCTGACCCTCCTTTCATCCTTGGAACGGTAACTATGAACACACAGTACTGGCAACCTAATTACTGACCTGATGGGTGATTAAGAAGTTCCACAGATGTATCTGGCTTGGTGTGCTGATGGCAATGTTTTTATTATATACAAGCACAGTAATCTGATATACTTTGATTAGAATAGACAATTTTTAGATGGAGAGGTTATCATTTATTATTATTATCTACATTTCTAAAGCAGGCATTTAGTAGCTCTCCACTGGAGTAGGAAGTGATTCCTAGATGGAGGATGCAAAAAGAAAAGGAGTACCCGTGGCACCTTAGAGACTAACAAATTTATTAGAGCATAAGCTTTCGTGAGCTACAGCTCACTTCATCGGATGCATTTGGTGGAAAAAGCAGAGGAGAGATTTATATACACACACACAGAGAACATGAAACAATGGGTTTATCATACACACTGTAAGGAGAGTGATCACTTAAGATAAGCCATCACCAGCAGCAGGGGGGGGAAAGGAGGAAAACCTTTCATGGTGACAAGCAAGGTAGGCTAATTCCAGCTAATTCTAGATGGAGGATGTCTTTGTTAACAAGGTCAACACCATTATTTTGTATTGTTTGCATTAATGCTTGTTGGTTCGCATGCAGTGCAGGGTACACTGCATGTTTTAACTTCAAAACAATCGTGTGGCACTGGGTCAAAGAAAAGCAGAGGGACTAGGAGAGCATGGGGGTGCCTGAATGTGAATATTACCACTATAAAATCTCAGTTTTCATAGCAAACTACTGATACTATGAGCAAACGGTCTCCATAACATGAACCAGTGCAAGGTCACTTTGAGTCTGTGGTTTAGCTTCCTTCAGAGGGCATCTGCTCCATAAATAAATCTCTTTGCATAGTGCATTAAATTAAAATGTAGTGCAGCGTGCTGAATGCAGGAAATATGGTTTTCAATTAAAAACCTCTTCACAGTATGCGTTTTAGTGCAAAGTTGCTGAGTGCTGGGATAGGGACTTACCAAACAATTTGTGAGATCATCCCACCAACTGTATATTATCCTCTTGACGCACACACCTCCTGTTAGCTGCAGTGAGTGCAACAAGACTGTGCTAGTGGAGAGAATTGACAAACTGAGATGCTTCCCATTGAAATTAAGGTGATTTTAAGAATGTGGGGTTAACAAAAATACAGTTACTTTTCTACGCAAAGAAAGTGAATCAAATGTTTACATTATATAATTGCTTTTTCTTGCTTTGATAAGGAAAATTATCTCTGTAAAGTGCCAATTCTAAAACACATACTTGTATACACTTGATGAGCATAAGATCTCTGCACAACTAAGGCTAGATTGATTTTTTTTAAAATCATATATGCAATTGAGCTGAATATTTTCCCCCCTTGCAGTTGCTGTCAGGAGCCTTTGAGATGAGGAGTTAACTCTGTCAATTGTGAAAGAAAGCATCAAATGAAAGCAAGTATGTTTCAGTATGTGAACAGGATGTATCCAGCAAGAGGTTTATTGGAGGAAATAATTTAGGGAGCTCAGGAGACAGGTCTCCCTCCTTTCCACCTCCCCCCCCCCAACTCCCAACATTTGTCTGGTCAAATCACAGTTCATAGATCACAGAAAGAACCATTGTGTTAATCTAGTCTGGCCTCCTGCATAATACAGGACCTAAGACTTCCATGACTTCATTCCTGCTTCATATTTAAGAGCTGTGGGTTGAACTACAGCATCTCTTTCAGGAAAAATAATCCAATCTTAATTTAAAGATTTATATTGATGGAGAAACCACCACAGCCATTTGTAAATTGTTCCAATGGTTAATTATTGTTAAAATTTTGCACCCTATTTCTAGTTGGAATTTGTCTGGTTTCAACTTCCAGCCACTGGATCTTGTTCTATCTTTGCACACAGCTGTAAATCTGTTAATAGAGGACTCTTTAATCAAGCATACTGGATGGTACTGTGGTATTTAGGTAACCCCAAACATAATCTGTTTGGTGGTAAAACCTGGATTAGAGACCAAAACAAAAGAGCAACCTTCTGCATTTCCGAGTATGCTGCCCTTGTTCAAATCATTTACAACAAGTAAGTTGGGACCTAAGAACAAACAGAAAATAACAGAAGCAAGACGACTTAGATTAACTCTCTGAGACAGATTCTGAGCTAATAGTAAAGTGATGTAGCTTGTTTAAAGTTAATGGAGCTATGCCAATTCACACCATTGCCTCATATCTTATTACCTCCTTATTGGTCAGACTCATCATCCCTTCCTCATCTCTCTTCTCTTGGGTACCCATTTTACAAGCATCTTTTAGAAGTGTCATCAGGCTGATGGGGAAAAAAATCACATTTCAAAACTATCATGAAAATTTTCGACATTTTTCAACCGGTTCTCCTGGCAGAGTCATGTTAACTCTTCAGGAGCAGGGGAAATGCTAGTCCTGAAAGGTGTAAGGTTCACGTCTCAGCTCAGGTACTGGTTTGTAATGAACTTTGATCAGATGAATATAGACACCAATTGTCAGCAAGGATTGAACCTGACAATATCAGAAAAGAAAATGTTCCTGTCATTTAAGCTAATGGGATAACAATTTCCTGACCGAAAAGCTCATTAAACCCCCCAAAAATTTTGACTGAATTTTGTCTCAAAAATGTTTAGGGGGGGGTTTTGGGTCAAAAAATCAAATTTTCAATGAACATTTTCATCAAAAAGTCAATATTCATATTTTTTTTCACTAATTCTAGCTGTCAGTAATAACCGATTCTTACACTTGCAGGATCCAGCCACTAGGGGAGACGTAATCATACTAAGGCCTAGTCTACACTACCACGGTAAATCGATCTAACTTATGCAATTTCAGTTAGATGACAAACGTAATTGAAGTTGACATAGTTAAGATCTACTTACCGTGTTGCCTACACTGCACTGTGTCAACAGGAGAGCATCTCCCATCGACTTCCTTTATGCTTCTCGGGGAGGTGGAGTACACAAATCGATGGGAGAGTGCTCTCCCATTGATTTAGTGTGTCTTCACCAGACCTGCTAAATCGACACTCGCTGCATCAATTGCAGCAGTGTCGATCTACCAGTAAATGTAGACATGCCCTAAGCCAATACATTGTAAAACCATCCACTGTCACATGGAGACAACTTCCGCAACAATTAAGGTTTTCAGTGGTAGTTGTTTCTGTTGATAAGCTACGGGCTAGGTGGGGAGATTTGCTGTTGACTTCAGTGAGGGCTAGGTCCTTTCCCAAAAATCTTCCTTTCTTTGCTTACGGTAAGTTTTGTGTTTCCTTTTTGTCTTTTATCTCCCCAGCCTTACCAACCACCAATAATCTCTCTTTATGTCTCCTTAATTTATCTGCTTCCTCCCCCACTCCCCCCAATCTTTCTTTCTCTGCTTCTCTCTCACACTTTACCTGCATTCCTATAATCTCCCCATTATGGCTCTCACACTATCTCTATCCCTTCTCCTGAGTCTTCCTGCTTGCCCCATCTTTTACTCTCTTCCAAGTTACCCTATTTGGAAACACACTCTTTTCCCTCCCACATATCTTCCTCTCCTCCACTGTCACTTTTCCTCTGTTGGTCCCTCTCTCACATCATCTTTCCTCTGTCTTTCACTGAGTTCTCCACACCACAGACCATTTCTCTCCTTTTCCCAACACCTCACAGACCTCTCAAGTGGAAGGGTTTTCAGGAGTCAGAGCCCCATTTCCCTCTCCTGCAAACTCTTAAATATTCAAGGCTGACCACCCCACCCCCTCCAGTTTGGCCCCTCTCGGGATTTGTTGCCAAGTGAGCAATGGAATGTGTAAGGTCCATGAACCCTTTCTGCTGTCCTATGCCTTTCTCCTTCAGGTCAACTCTCTTTCCACACTCCCCACGCTGTTGATACTACCCCTAACCCTTCTTGATTCTGACAGCATAAGACTTTATAATAAATCTGTCCTGGTATAACAATATTGCATTTTAAATCACCTTTATTTTTATAACTCTATCCCTGCCCTCTTTTTGTGACACACAAACCACATGTGCACTACTCAGATGACTAGTAAAGAGAACAAGTTAAAGACTGCAAAACAGAAACTCACTGCATGTAATAAATGCATTTGAGCCTGATCCTGTTGATTTGACAATATGTTTTGGAAGCTACTCAGCGCCATGCAGGAATGGGTCTTCATGGAACAGAACATGAGAATCATGCACTGACAAACTAAACTCTCTTTGTCTTATATGTGCAATTGTATTCTAAATTGGACAAGCCTTTTCAACAAACCAAAGCTGAGGGGAGGGAAAAAAATGTGAAATGAGTTCTGTAAAATTTCACTATGAGGGCTTTGTTTCACAGTCATGCAGTGTCTTAATTTCTACGGCATCCTACAACTTCTGACACAAACAGTAAAAACTGAAAACAATGAGTGGGAGAAGTGTGCACACAACCTACTGTATTTTCTTCACAGATTTTGTGTGTGCACTTTTCCCCCCCACAGTGTTGTGTGAAAGCGCTCGCTGAGGTGCTACAACCTGAATATTAGCTGTAGCTTTGTTTCAGTATATTTCCTGAGAAACATTGGAAGTGATTTTAAATAAAAATAGTAAATAATAAATAGATAGATACATAAATAAATAAGGAGGTTGGCTGGGCCAAACAACTCTCTTAGACCCACAGGCCAAAATATTGAACTGTGATGCCTGCGAAACTCATTTGCATTTGAGATTGCACTGATGCAAATGAGATAAGAAGTGAGCCATACAACATTTGTTTAATTTTTGGTAGATAATGTTTGCCTAGTACCTTGTAACAGCAGCAAGATACACTCATGCCACTTTTCTTATCAAATTATGGTCAACGTTATTTCCAACACGGATACTGAAAGTTGGCAATTAAATAAGTGGCGTGATTTCCAGAGTGACTTCATACCTATAGCTGCCTTTGCCTATTTTTGTATGTGTAAAATTTAAAACTCATTGGGTTTCAATGAAATACAGAGATGAACTAACTCTCTATATCATAACATTCATCAGTGGTCCACGTCTCCAAAATAAGGTGTAGTAGCTCTTATCTATTAACAATTCAGCAGCCACAGAGTGGTCAAGAGTAAGGATGGGGAGGTCAGAGTTGTGTTGCAGAATAATGAGGCTCTTTGAATCACCAAGAAACTTAACAGACCAGAAGAAGCTGCACAGGAGGCTTTCAGCTGGGTCAGGCCAACAGCAAAGGAGAGACCCAAAGAGTCTTCATAGCTGGGGGGAGAGGAGGGAGGAAGGAACAGATCCCAGATAGGGGACATACAGTCCCAAGGCATTTCAGCAGAAACAAGAATTCACATACACAGTAGATGTCATAAGACATAGAGCAGGGCAAAACATGTTGAGGCAATGAGATATAATACTTCAAGGCATTAGAGTGCATGGACAGTAGGGTGCGTGAAGGAATGGTTGAGATCACTATGTAGTCTAAAAACTAAGTAAAAGAAAACCTGAAAGCAAAAGACAAAACCTTGAAACCCTGAAGCTTGAGTAACTATGCACACAAAAAATTCACAATAAAGTGAAGGCATAAAAACCAAATGCTACCAAGCCCACCCCAGTCAGCATAGGTGCCGACTCCATGGGTGCTCCAGGGCTGGAGCACCCACAGAAAAAAATTATCAGGTGCTTAGTACCCACTGGCAGCAAGCTCCCCCCAGCAACACCTGCCCATTGGTGTCCCCACCGATCAACTCCTCTCCCTCCCAGGTCATCTGTGGGGACTGGATTTCTGGATCTAATAGCTTTATTCTCTATTGTTCCAGCTAAGAACTAGGTTCATTAGCTCAATGGCAATAGCAGACACATAAGCATCTATTATGTGATTTGATCACTGATGAGGACAAAAGAATGTGGATTACACACTCTTGGTAGCCAAGGGAGCTTCAGAGGTTCACAGTCTCTCAAATACCTGCAGACAACCAAATTAGGGATGTCATAACACCAACACAATTATAAATCCTGAAAAATATGAAGGAATAAACCCCCACAAGGGATAGACAATGAAAGAATCATTATAGTAAATCAGACTTGAGAAAGGAACAAAAATCAATATGGAAAGAAAAGACTGGAAAGATAGATTTTAAATGCAATTGGTTACTCCATGTGGATATGTGAATGTCAAGATTTTCATTGTATAGATGAGTTTTATACTACTTAATGCTAAGGCATTTTACTATTCAGGTCTAAATCCTACTCACTTTACTTATGCAAGTCAATGTAATTACTTACATCAGTGAGGCATGAAGGGTTTGGCCTCAAAAGTCAACAAATCTTTTATTGGACCAACTTCTGTTGGCGATAGAGACAAAGTTGGTCCAATAAAAGATATTGCCTCCCCATCTTGTCTCTCTAATATCCTGGGAGCGACACAACTACACTACACACATGGTCTATACTTGACCTTTGGTAGTCTCTGCTAGACTAACACATGCCTTTGAACGCATGGTGATAATAGGCCTATCATGATAGAATGAAGTCTCTTGAGTATGCTATTTCGCAAAGTAATACATGGGAGGATGGACCTAATTGTGAGCTCAACTGTGAAAAGTGAGAATAAGTTCATAGGATATCACAGTAACCTATTACAACACATGTTGATGGGGAAAGGTGCAAAAGTGAGACAGAAAGGCTGACTTAGTCCAAACGAAAAGGCCAATTGATATAACTCAAGGACTGTATTAAGCATGCTTGATAAACAAGAAAAGTGCGGAAGCAGAAATCAGTGAATCAAAATCAGTGTGTCAGAAACTGGGGCTAACTGGTGAACAAAATAATGAGAGGATGTGGTATTTTAGTATTTTGGGGTCCTCAAAAAGAGACTTTAGGAAGAAAATCTAGCTACCGTATGCTCGTTGACTGAAAGACAAGAGAAACAGCTGTCTGCCAGCCAATGCTGCAACAAGCTTTGTTATTATGACTGACTGTCAGGGGCCACAAATCTTGAACATTGGTCCATATGACTCGTAGACATTAGTAAGCTCCAACTGCTATCCTTGTAACAGTTTGATAAGGCAGAAACCGAACCCCAACAGAGGACTCTAGTCCTGGAACCTGATTGGTAGAATGCTGGGGGTCCTGACTGGTCCACACCTTCACATAGATCTACCACAGGAACAGGATGTTGCCTGTGCAACTGGGATTCACCCTGCTCTGGACTGTGTATCTCCTGCTCCTGAAGCTGGACTTTCTGGCATCCCAACCTAGCTTGACTCTTTCGTCTGACTTGTGGTTCCGATCTCTGGTTTATCTCCTGCCTCTGACCTCCTGATCTAACCTGACTCTGATTACCAATTCATGATTCTGTTCTCAAGTTTGTCTCCTGTTTCCGATCTCCCGGTATCCTGGGACTCCAGACCTTTTTCACCCTAATCCTGAGCGATGTCCTGATCTGACCAGACCAGGTCAGAAGGAGGGAGCCTCCACCTCTACCAGCTCCGGCTGAATCCCAACCACCATCTGGGATGTGACACTTCATCTCACCCCTAAACACCCATCCCTTGTGACCTTTTCCTTCCCCCACTTTATTATTTTCTTTCTTTCCTCTCTCTCTCTTTGCCTTCTATTAATAAGAGTCTGGTTTAGCTTGCCAAGATTGCATATTTTGCACCACTGCTGTAAGCCTGTGACCAGAGAGGTACCTAAAAGCAGTGCCCTAAGTAACCCAATGCTGATACAATTTTCCAGGTCTGGAGTGGCTTATAAAAGAACTGTGTGCAGGGCCTATTTTTTCAGCAGTGAGGTTCCAAGTGAAAAAAATCAGCACCAGAGACAGAAGTTGCATTTTCTATCTTTGCTCTCCCCTTTTGTGTGTGTGTATATTGTTTCATCTTCTTAGGAAATGGGATCAGACTTTTAACAACAACAACTCCAGCGCATCTCCAGCACATCATAATTAATAGGCAGCAGGTTTAAAACAAATAAAAAGAACAATCAACCTGTGGAACTCCTTGCCAGAGGATGTTGTGAAGGCCAAGACTATAACAGGGTTTGAAAAAGAACTAAATAAATTCATGGAGGATAAGTCCATCAATGGCTATTAGTCAGAATGGCAGGAATTGTGTCCCTAGCCTCTGTTTGCCAGAAGTTGGGAATGAGTAACAGGGGATGGATCACTTGATGATTACCTGTTCTGTTCATTCCCTCTGGGGCACGAAGAACTGGCCACTGTCGGAAGACAGGATACTGGGCTAGATGGACCTTTGGTCTGATCCAGTAGGGCCATTCTTATGTTCTTCTTATGTTCTTATCTCAACTAGCTTCTTCTCTTTTCCCCAAAAGGACAGTTATTACCATCTTTGATACCATCTAAAAGATTGCCAAACAAGGAGTTTTTTCCTTCTAAAAATTCTCTCCAACTAATGAAAAAGGGGTCTTGTTAAAATGATAGCTTTGTTTAATACTTAACATTTGAAATGCTGTAATTTTTCTTCTTTTTGTCTGAATCTTTAATAAAAGGTTAAAAGGATTTTTAATGGTGTGTTTGCCATGATAGTAAACAGGTTAAGGTCTCTGTATACCAAACCTTCTTTAAAACTGTTTAATGAACAGTGACTGGGTTATGTTAACACCTTTGACTCTTTGGGCCCATATATTCCATCTAAATTAACACAACAGCACCAAGCAAGAAGCAGGGAAATGTTTTCCTCTGGAAGAGATTAACACTGGTCACTGCTCTAATTTAGTGCATTTAGTGGTAAATGAGGGAGAAAGACTCTTAACAGTTTAAATAAGCAGGTCCAGATAACTTTCATCCAAGAGTTGTAAAAGAGCTTGCTGAGAAGCTTCTGGACCATTACTGATGATTTTCAATAAGTCTGGGAACATCAGGGAAGTTTCAGAAAACTGGAAGTTGCGCCAATATTTAAGAAGAGTAAACAGGATGATGCAGGTAATTCACAGAAATATAGGGCTGGAAGGGACCTCGAAAAGTAATCAATTCCAGCCCCCTGTACTGAGGCAAAACCTAATAATTATAGGCCAGCCAGGATCCATAGATCCTGAACAAGATAATGGAGCAGCTTATACAGGACTTGATTAATAAAGAATGAAAGGAGGGTAATATGTTTAATGCCAATCAACACAGGTTTATGGAAAATAGATCCCGTCAAACTTTTTTTGATGGAATTACAAGTTTGGATGATAAAAGTAATACTGTTGATGTAACATACTCAGACTTCTGTAAGGTGTTTGACCTGGTATCACATGACATTTTGATTTTAAAAAATCAGAACAATATAAAATTAACATGGTGCACGCATTAAATGAATTAAAAGCTGGTAGGTCTCAAAATTTAACTGTAAATGGGGAATTACCATCAAGCAGGTATGTTTTAGTGGAGCCCGGATGGATCTGTCCTTGGCCCTTTGCTATTTAACATTTTTATGAATGACATTTTACCACTGGTAAAGTCTGCAGATGACACACAAATTATAAATAACAAAGACCACAGGTCACTAATACAGAGAGATCCAGATCTCTTGGTAAACTGGGAATATGCAAACAATTTAATACGGGTAAATGTATACATCTAGGAACAAAGAATTAGAGCCATACTTACAGATTGGGGGACTATATCCTGGGAACAGTGACCCTGAAAAAGATTTGGGGGGGGATTTTGTTGTGTTGTGGTGGATAATCAGATAAACATGAGCTCCCAATGCAATGCTGTGACCCAAAGGGCTAATGCAATCCTTGGATGCATATAAACAGGTGAATCTCTAGTAGGACTAGAGAGGTTATTTTATCTCTGAGTTTGGCACTGGTGTGACTGCTTCTAGAATACTGTGTTGAGTTCTGGTGTCCACAGTTCAAGAAGGATTTTGATAACTTAGAGAGCTTGAGAGAAGAGCCACAAGAATGATTAAAGGATTAGCAAATTTCCAATGATAGACGCAAGGAGCTTAATTTAATTTATTTAACAAAGAGAAGGTTAAAGGGTGACTTAATTACAGTCTACAAGAACCTACATGGGAAGCAAATATTTGATAGTGCGCTCTTCAATCTTGCAGGGAAAGATATAACATGATTCAATGGCTGGAAGTTGAAGCTAGACAAATTCAGCCTGGAAATAAGGCATATATTTTTAACAATGAAGAAATTAACCATTGGAACAATTTACTTAGGGTTGTGGTGGATTCTCCATTGCTAACCATTTTTAAACCAAGATTGGCTGTTTTTTTTAAAAGATCTGCTTTAGAAACTATTTTGGGGCAGTTATATGGTTTGTGTTATATAGGAGGTCAGACTAGGTGATCACAATGCTCCCTTCTGGCCTTGGATTCTATGAATCTGTGAACAGTCATGCAAATAGGGCAACTGATGCATAAAGGTTAATATTTCTGCAGCTCTGTACTATATATGGTATTTCAGTATTTACACTGATAACTCATATTTGCTAAATTTGAGTCCAAAGCATATTTTACAGATCTTCTTTTCCTTATAAATTTACTGCATGAAACACCAATAATGAAAGCCTACAGACACAGATACAGTTTTCCTTTGAGGATGCTGTGGGTGTTAAAACATTACATTTTGGGTATGTACCTTTGAAAGATCTGAACTCAATTTTACATTAATCTAGAACTTTTACAAAGCCTAGAAGTCATGGCAGGAATAAGGGAGAAGTAACTGGACTCCCCTTTACTTTAGATTTCTATGGAAACTTCTTTTCATTGCCAGACCAGGTCCTGGTCTTGCACTCTTTTGCTAAGACACCAAGGTCAAACCACAATTAAAGTTTAATCATCTGTGCTGTTCTTTTTATTTTAAAATATAATCCCTATGGTTAAAAAAAGACAGAGTAAAGAGTTGACTAACATATATTTATGAGTATTTAATACCTTCAGATCTAACACAATAATGACAATTTCTATTTGGCAAAGTTATGCATGCTAAATACATTACTGATCCAGTCCATGTTTAGACTGCTGACGTTACAATTATTTCTATATCCGAGCATATTTGAAATTTAAACCTGGAAGAATTTGAAATATTAAGCATGCATAATCAAGGTTTAATGCATCAGGCATTTGTGGTGAAGGCATTTTTTTCTTCTCCTAACTCTCCTGTAACACTGTTAAATAATTCTTTTACTAGGTCTTTACTACTGTTTGGCTTCATACAATTGATGGATAAAATAATCAACATACTTTAAGCTCCTGACACATTTGATTCACAGATACATTTCATTATCTTTCCCTTACAGGTAGGCCACTTTTATATCTCTCTTTTCACAAAATAATGGTACATTAGGCATTATTCAATTTAACATGTTGTTTTACCTGGTTCAAAAACTAATTAGCTCTGCCTTCACAAATAGGAGCCTCAGTGAAAAACAAATAGGCTAGGTCTGTTCTCTTCTAAAGAACTAATAAAAAGTTAAATTAAACATACTGTAATCAAAGAAAGAACATGTCAGGTCTCTTCAAGGACTGAGTAGTTTGTGGGTTTGTTTGGATTTTTTTTATATTGGGGGATTGTTTTGTTTTGGGGTTTTTTTCCAATTCTAATTTTTAATAGCTTCAGCTTTTAAACACAGAAAATGTGACTTCTTTTGCTAGATGAAAAAAAATGGGCAGGATTCTCAACTGGTGTAAATCAGCATAGCTTCTTTAAAATCAGTAGAGATATATTGGTTTATACCAGCTGAGGATCTAGCCCAACTTGTATGTAATCTAGCCAGGGAACCTTCATGGTTTTACAAATTATGCAGTCTTGTATCTAATGTCTTTCATGATTAACAGAGTTGTCTCATATTGTAAATGTTGCTGTTTTTCTAGTCTAAGAATATATTGGTTAAAGTCATCATATGGAAAAAAACCCCAATGTCTTGATATAAAAGAGTTCACTTAATTTTCTTCATAACTATTAAAGAATCCAGCGGTGGTACAGTGCTCAGAAACCACAGAGTCCAAATGATATTACTGTGCAGAGGTGGGAAATGAACATCAAGTTACCCAAAATCAACACTGTCCAGGAAGAAAACTTGCATCTCACAAAATAAATTACTTGTAACACTAAATGTCTATATGAAATATTAAAGTTTTAAACTGTTCTGTGTTACCCATTTTAAATACAGTCACCCAACTTATGCTGCTACTTCTCGAACCATATCTGAAAGTGAACAGGCACACTGCATCACTCAGATGAAGACTGCAGTGAGAAAAATAATCTACCATCAAAGCAAAACACACAAATACATAAATAAGGACAGTGTTACATAAAATATCAGCAGTACTGGAAAGTATGTAAACGAGTAGTTAAATACGTAAAGGTATTTTTCTCTTCCCCCTTTCCAAACTGTGCTCGGTTTTATTTGGTAATTTAAGAGTCTGGTTCATTAGGCAAATATTTATGAACTTGTCTTTAACCAAAATCCCATCCATAGCTGCACCTGAGAGTTACTCCAACCTCAAATTGGAATAACTCTCGGGGATCAGCAAATTGTTTGCATAGCCACGGAGGGGGAATTAAAAATCTTGTTGAATCAGGATTAACAGTCCACAGGAGGACGAGGAAGAGAGCTCATTTCCATAAACTCTGCATCTCCCAGGCTTCTCAACTCTCCATGGCCTCCAGACATGTGTGATGCCACCCCACACACACACCCCACCCCACACACACTAAGAAAGCATTACTGGAGACTGCAAGAACTGGATCCTAGCTAAATCTGCTGGGATGGGGCACAGCCAGCTTCAGCATCAACCCCAGCCTCATGGAAGGTGGCAACTAATATTGACAAGACACATCCTTTCATCACAGCTACACCTTTGCCTGTGTCATAAACGACATTGTCAAACAGGCTGAATGTTGCTGAGAAAACATGCCACATTTATTTTCTCCTCCTGATTAAAGGTAGAGCATATGTTTACACTGTGTGATTTTCACACTGTGCATCGACATTGAGCTATCTACCTGCACTTATTGTGGTCTACGCAAACCTTCTCATCAATGACACACAAACTTTGCAACTCCAAGAACTTCACCGGCAAGTGAGTTAAGTACATCTAATTTTCATACTCATGGACTTAAATCCCCACCAAAACATTCACAGCCATTATATCTGCTTGTGTTTGTGTCTTCCATGCTAGATGAATGGATAATGCCGGTTGGGTTTAAAAGCAATTAATACTGTAAGGTGACCCTCACAGCACTGTAACTTCCAAGGAAAGACAGACTAGGGCTGCATTAACTTTGCTGCAGAGTCCTTTTGGATTGTGAATCGCCAACCCACACCCACTGAGAGGATTCCAAACTGGCTACAGACATAATGTGTCCCCAGCAGCATGGCTGCAATAGAGCTGTATTGCCAGGGGCACCAGAGCCAAGGTAGAGATACAGGGTCTAAGCCTCCACCAGATCCCCAAGCACCTGGTCTTCCAGGAACAAACTACATGACTCCTTGATGGGGAGAGAAGGGGGGGGAATCAAACAGCCCACTCTCAACTGGAGTGCTTGGAAGAAACGCCTTGTTGCGAAACTTGTCATGGCTCCATCATTCCCTTAAGGCTCTCCTCTTCCAGGTTTTACTGTAGAAGGGACCAACCAATCTGGGTCTTATTTTAACTTGTGACAAATTAACCTACAACCCAAATGCAAATGTTGTGAGTAATGCCTGGGTCCTATCCCCAGATTTATTACTCTGGTGCTGGATTCTACACCTTACTCACAGTGAGTAGTATCCTGGTATGTAAGTAGTCCTATTGATTTCAGAAGGACTGCTCACAAAGTAGTATAGGGAAGCATGGCAGAATCAGGTCCAAGCAACTGGAGATCCAGGGGATGGAAGCTAATATTGTATTGTATTGTATTGTACATGTTTCTGGTAATTGTATTTATGATCTTTGGGGAATCAGGAGCACAACATCCATCAGCATTAATTGTGGTTATACAGCTAAATCTCTACAGCATCGTGTAGAGATGTCCCATACTGTACTTCCCTGTGTACTTGCATTTGTTATAAGATCTGTTGTTGGATGGATTATAAATGGAATCAGCTGTAGAAATCAATGTTTGAAATGCTCAAAAAAACAAAAATGCAGAACACAGCTGTGGGTGTCTCATTTGAGACTCTGGCTAAAAGTTAACCAGCTTGAGTTCATTTCTCTTGGAGATCCTGCGATTATTCACCAGAGCATCTTTGGAATTTTTGGAATGAAAAATGTATGAGAAAATCTGGCCCATTTTTAAAAAACGGAAATTTGTTGCTAACATGTTCTAATTTTCTTGCAATTTTTGACAGAATTTTAATTTGGGGGGTGTTGGTTTTTCATGTTTCTGTATTGCCAATTGTGGTTGATCATATCAGTCATTTGGGCCTCAAGATTGCCAACATTTACACAGGTGTTTTATTTTAAGCACCTGTGTAGTCTTTATCCTCCAAATAGAACACCTTGGTTGAGATTCTGTGATGCACTTTTTAGAGACTTTAAGCTCCCTTTGTACCCTCTGGATTCTGGGCTGCTCCAGAGAGTGGAGAGGCTCTTAGTGTAATTTAGATAAATAACCCTCAAGGCCTGTCTAAACTACAGCACATCCTCAGACTTATGGATGTCTGCCATATCATCTGCATTTGGGGAGTTCTTCCTGAGCTAAATCTGCGACTTTTATGCCCCTTCATGCCAATCTAGCCCTTTTACCAGTCATAAAGAGGATGAAGCTGGGATGATGATCTCACCGCTTGTGTTTATTGTACCTGTCCCCCAGGCCCATCTCCTCCTTCAATTTCCTTCCCAAAACCTACCTCTGTAAGCTTGTTTATTAAGAAGGGGCGAGATCCTTAGGCCCTGCTCCATTGCATTTCCACCCCCCCTCCCACCCTTATATGGCCCTTGCATTGGGATGAAGATGGCCAGATTCACACAGACCCTCCCAGTCCTTCCATAGACTCCTCATTCCCAAATCCCACCTGCTTTTTGCTTGGTGCTTCTCAGGAGGGTCCTATGGAGGTGAGCTTGATGCTGAGCAAAGGATATGCACCCCCTGTATATCCTATAAAATCTCTGCTCCCCACTCCCTTGCAGCAAATGCAGGAAGGGCAACTGTGTAATTTCAGAAGAATGGTCATATTCGGTCAGACCAATGGTCCATCTAGCCCATCATGTCTTCCAACAGTGGACAATGCCAAATGCTTCAAGAGGGAATGAACAGAACAGGGCAGCTATCGAGTGATCCATCCCCTGTCATCCACTCCCAGAACCAATGCATATAAGTCTATGAGCCCAAATGTCATTCAGCAGCCTACATTACCTTCCCAGCATTAGCACCACGATACCAGGGTGACTGGTTCTCTCCATATATATCTAAAATTGCTAGACTGATGATGATGTGTAATAGGTTATATACTCTTCATAGCACCAGTCTTTTAGGACATTTTTTGCAGATATTTCCTTTGTTGTCTTTAGAAACTGTGCAGTGGCATATGGCATTAGTGCAAACTGGTGCTGATACTCGGAGGCCATGCCCACTGTGTCAGGATTTTAAATATTACCACAATCAGCAAGTAAGAAATAAGATATGACAAGGAGTGTGATACTGTAACATAACAATGTTATGTCGAGGGACACCTGTGAGAGAGGAGGTGAAACTGAGTGTATTCAACTGCCCAAGGTGTGATTTTTATCTCAAACTATAATGTATTAATGTGATAATAAAAAGGCACAAGACTGAAACAAACCAGGTCTTTTTTTAAAATGTCAACATGTTTATGCTGTAAGAAATGTGCAGTTTCCTGCCTCCTAAACAGAATAGTTTTAAAGTTAGTGGCTGTAATTTAACATCTCTCTCTTTCTTAACCAATCCATTAGCAGTTGATTCCATTTTCCTCAGCTGGATTGTGAATCCAACATTCTTTTAGCACCAAAACCTGCCTTGTTGACCTCCAAAACTGCAGGACTGTGTCTGATTTTGGTTTTTTTGTTTTGTTTAAAACATCAAATATTAAGAAATGTTTTAAAGAACAAATACAGTATACAGCTAGCTACATATTCTCATGACCCTTTACCTCAGATATGATCATAGGCGAATTATTAACAATCCCCTAAGCTTCCCTGACCATACAAAAACTAAACAGATTGAAACAAAAATAAAACAATATTCACTAGACTTTAAAAAGCACTGTCACTTCGCTACATGTGTGTACAATGCCGAGTACAATGATCCCTAAAATAGGGTCTCTGTCTCACTACCATAGAAACAATATATGCAACACAACAGATACTTAATGAATTAAAGAAAGAAAACCCATCATGGCCCTAATTCTGAAGGTGCTGAGCACCCTTTATTCCCAGGGACTTTAATTTAACCTCATAGGAGATGTCTGAACATTTGATGATCAGGCCATTAAAATCAAATCTTCCTTCTTTAGCAGTTCTTCCAACAAACCTCACAGTATTGCTTATTTTCATACGTTCATTCAAGACTCCTCAAGATAATCCATTCATGTCTTATAAAATATGTTTGGAGAATATGAACAAGCATGATATAGATATTGTCACAAATGGCTTTCAAGAACATGCTCAGTTCTGATGTCCACTTTTGGTGCGGACTGGAATCTCTCTATTTCAGGGTTATGAATAGAAAAACCAGGCAAACCCTGATCCTTGTTTTCCCTGAAACATGCCGTAAGTGTCTCCTAGGTCATGTAGACAAGATAACGAGTCGTAACAATTTTGGCACATACAGTCCAATTAGCACCAAATGAAAAAACTGAAGCAAGAGGACAGAAGGATGTGGAAACAAACAAATGCTAAATGCCATGCTATGATTATTGCATTATTTATTTAACCATTCACATCCCATTGAGATGACACATCTCAGTTCTAAAGCCATTCTGCTGCTGTCATCAGCAGTGCTTGAGCAAGGGTCTTAGCACATGCTTAACTTTAAGCATGTGAATAGTTCCACAATGGGACTACTCACATACTTAAAGTTAGACACATGCTTAAATATGTTGCTGAATTAGGGCCATAGTCTTTAAGCTACACATTAAACCCTGCCTGTTTATTTAAGCTTGTGATGGACTCTGAAGCCTGCTCAACATGAGGCATTCTTCCATCAGCCCCTTTTTGTGGCTAGCATGCAAAAATGTTAATTGACACCTTTACTCCTTATCATTTCAGCTTGATTTATTTTCCTTGTCTCTCTCCCACACTGGGTTGTCCTACTTCATGTCTTGTCTGTGTAAGATTCACTGAACCTGAAGCTCTGTAAGGCATTATTTCCCTGCTTTCCTTCCCTTCATAAAGCATTCAGTTATCAGGACTCATAAGCTGGGTTTGATCAGTGCTTAGATGGAAGACCTTTACTAGAAAAAACAGGAAGAGGTGTTTGTGACCCAGTAAGTGGTACTATTCTTCTGCATCAGTATTAAACTCATGCTGCAACTTGGTAGTCAGAAGAGACTGTGCTGTTGGAGGTGCTGTATTTTGGATGAAGCATAAACCTGAGTTTCTGACTACTTTAGTGCATTAAAGACCACATAGTAAAATTCACAATAGAAAGATTATTGTCCCCAGTGTTCTGTCTACTTTCCAATTTGGATAATTAAATCCTGTGTACCTACATTTCCTCTGTAGTTTCAACTAGATACATTTATTTCTTGCTTCCTGACTTATATTTTTGTGGCACAATGCACTGATAAACAATTGTCATACTCCTCTCCAGAGACAGGTGCATGGGAGTTTAGATACTACAATGGTGAGAATTGTAACATTATATATATATAAATAAATTTCAGTCATGGGTGAAGCGATTCATAGATACATATGGGACACTTCAGGATGAGAGGCAGTTAATAAACATAAGAGTGATGTTATCATGCTTTGTATGAAGGATGCTATGTAAGATATTAATGTATTTCATTAAAATGACTCTTAATGTCAATATATAGTGTGACTGCTCCATGATTTCTTACTTTAGTAGGTGCTTTACTAGAAGTTATAACTTTACATTATTCAACCACAACATTCTCCATAGTAAATGTTTTGTCTCTGTTATCAACTTACTTATGCCCCATGAAAAACCATTGCTATGGTGATGAGTATTTTATGGTACAGTATTCACTTAATTATAAAACTGTTGAGCAGATGAACTAATGTTGCTTTCAACTGCAGAATTCATTTTTGAAATTAAAATATATGCAAATAAATGTGCCATAACCCATTCTCAACAGACAGCATCTCAGATTGATAATTATTTTTGTGTATTAAAAATGTTAGAGTTAAATGTAAAAGTTATTGCAGTTGATATTTAAGAGGGCTTATTTTTATAACTCTAAGGTAATATATACCTCTGTTATATACTGAAGTACTGTGTGGTGTTAAAATGAAAAGTTACAATAGAAATAAAATGCTTTCTATTTCTAGACTGAGCATAAGATCATGCAGAAGAAAAATGTAAGATGTGGCTTTATTAAGCATTTATTTGTAAATAGCATCATCCTAGGAAAAATGACATATTTAGTTTTCTCACTTTATTACCACTTCCACGGAGTTCAATGTTTTTCTTCAAATCATTATGATTATTATACTCAGTCTGAGCATTTGACACCTGCTGTTTCTAAACTTGATCATAAATGTTTCTGCATATATATCAGTACACATACGAGGAAAAAAATCCTGACTACGATAATGTAAGGAGATTATTTTTTTTAAAAATGCTTTTCTCAATAAGCAAAATCAGCTAAACCAGAGGGATCTGGAATCTGGAAAGAACAGGATATGTGCATTCAAATTAGTAACAAGAAAATTATGCTTGTTAAAAAGAGAAAAAAAATCCTGCTACCAGAGGAAGTGAGAGTGGTTGAATCACCTCAATTAACTCTCTACAGTCTGAAAGAAAAGCAATGAGACTAACACGAAGAAGACGAATAGTAAAATTGTAAAAAAAGTTCAGAAATGCTTGACTGAAAAAAGCTTTACATAACATGAGTAAGAACAATATGTGTAATGTTGTAGTTTAATTTTTATTCATTATTTCAATGGGAAAAAGAAAAGGGATCAGATACTGTTTAATATCTACTAGGTTCTAACCACCAGAGCTTTGCATTTAAAATTATCTGAAAGCTCTTCTCTCTTGCCTATTCCTCTTAATTTGCCTCTTCTTTTCCTTTTTATTTATAATTGGATAATATAATATTGGAACTGTATGATTAACTTTGTAAGGCCTTTTGAGATACATGCTTTATGGAAGATGCTATAGTATATAAAACAAGGCAGTATGGTGCCTTTTCTGATCACTAATTAAAATAGACAGTGTGATCTTTTTTTTTTTCTGTGTTTCCTAAAAGTGAGAGTCTGTGTTTCCTTTAAGTTAACCATGGACTCCATTCAGCAAAGCATGTAAGCACAAGCTTAATTTCAATCATGCTCTCAAGTTCATCGCTATTCAGCGAAACACTTAAGCACATGCTTAGTTAAATAGGCGGCATCCTGAATCAGGGCCACAGATCCCAAAACTATGGGCCTGGTCTTGTGAGTTACTAAGGGCTCTCAACTCTCACTGGATTTCAGCACTTTTGTACTGAGACCAGAGATGCAATAATAAATGATGCGGTAACCTACCCAGGGAGGTTTAGATACATTCCCTAAAATTGATGGCTATTCATTGAGCCAAGGGTAAGACACATCTGTTTGCTTTGATTAGAGGCAGGAGAAAATTTATCTCTTGAATTTGCCAAAATTTGGGGGCAAGGAAGAGGAGATCAATTTTTGGTGCCTGGATCTGGAAAGGGTACTAGTGGTTCATCCATTTCCATAGCCAACCCCCAATTTCTGTTTCCTGTCTTGGGTTAATGGATGGTGGCTTACTGCAGGTAAGTGTTGGTAGAATGAGGCAAGGTTTACTGCATGCTTATATAGAATTTTGCTTTGTGGAGGACAGTTGCCTTCATGTTTTCCTACGTTTGCCTGCAATATGAATGCTGTTGTTTGCATTTTATTTTATATTATCCCCCTGACATGGGAAAAAGCAGGGACAAGAATTATTTAGAAGAGAAAGGGAAGTTATGTTAGTAAAAATCTGTTACAAGGAAGCAGGGGAAATTTGGAAAGTTACCAAAGAGAAACTTGAAACCCCTCACCCCATTTTTCAAAAAGAGGAGATACCCTGCATGCATGAGGCCTCTCCCTTCTCTACACGCAGATCCCAAGGGTATGTTTTGTCTCAAATGTTTTAATTTGATATTACATTTTAAATATATTACATTTTTAAACCTCCAATTAAAACGAATATGATTCTTTATTAAGATTTCTAGTAAAACCAAAACCTCTATTGAAATTTCAGGACATCCAAACTATAAGGTGAGGCTAACACCCCTTACATTTTAACTCACATTTGTTGTTTTGATTTAAATCTTCTCAAATGTGTTCTTTTAAAAAAATTATTCCGCAAAGGATTGTGAGGAGCTTCAGCACTATGGGCAGAAGGTGATATTAAAAGATAAAATATTTGTGTTTTCCCTGGTACAGTCCTGAAAAATAAATAAAGGGTAATTAAAAAAATGCAATATATCAACTTGAAACACTCAGTAGGGACTTAACCTGCAGGTTTGCTAATGCCAGGTTTCCTATAGGTGCACACTGCAAGCTGGAAAGTTATTTGCATCCAACTTTGTTCAAGTGAAGATCACAGAAATACACTGTTATAAAAGTCTAAAGATCCTGATAGGATGCTGCCAATCTTTAAGGATATCTACCAGATAAATAAGCTTGTCACTCTGAAATCTTATTTTTTTATCGGGTTGTTGGTGAATACTGTAGAGTTGTTTCTACTTCTGAAACATAGGGAAGGGGAAAAAATCCCATAAATAATAAACATTATATATGCCTAATACTATTGATTTCAGCTGGAGCTGAGAGCACTCAGCCCCATGCAGGAGGCTCTTGGAATGGCAGAATATGCCCGTAAGCAAAAGGAAATACCTCACTGATTGCTCTTAACTATAAATGCTATCATTTCAGGGGACATAGCACAGAATGTCAAATATGTCCAATTCAAGCCCCCATTCTTGCAAACACTTATGCATGTGAGTAAATTTATGCAGGCAAGTAGCCTTATTGAATTCAATGGAGCTACTTGTGTGAATAAAGCTACTCGTGTGTGTAGGTTTTTGCAGGGATGGATCTTTAGTGTGAATATTTTCCTCAAGCCCTTGTTTCCCTGCACTAGCCACTTTCAGGCATGTGAACTGGATGTACACACATATTCCCTCATTCGCAAGCTTGCAAATGTTTCCACTCTGTGCCTTTCTAAGTCATTTTCACTTTATTTCCTTTTAGTAGCATGAACTTTTCAGTACGCCCAGCACCTGTCCCTTTAATATAGCACACAGGGTTCTTTGCTCCATACTGTACATTATCCTCATTAACACATATCAGTCAAAAGCACTGTTAATTAAACTGGCAAGATGATTACACACGCCTCCATGTGCCCCCTCAGAGCATCCGCTTGCCAAGATTTTTTCCTCCCTCATCTAAAGTGGGTGGAGAAGGCCCTCCGTAAAGCAGGATGTAATGTTTAAAAAATATCGAGGCACATTGTTTTCTTTGAGCAAAATGCCCTACACTTCATTACCAGTGCTGCAAATAAATAAATGCAGCACTGACACCAATCTGTAAAACTAACACATGCATATTTGATCTGTACAAACACTGCATATGATATGACATTTCCTTTCAAAACGCCCTTACAGATACAAAATTCAAATTAGAATGCACTATCCTTGGACTAATGAGTGTGTCATAAATAATTGATTAAAACTGGGCAAAACCCTGTGGGATTTTGTTTTTTCAAAAATTTCATGGCAAAAAGCTCAGTCATTGTCCAAATTTTCTGCCCAATTTCATTTCATCCGGCAATTTGGGCTGGAAACTTCATTGGCATCCATCCAACTTTTCCATCAGTTTTCAAAAGTTATAGTTATTTCCGCAACAGTTGAAGGAAACCTGTAAGGAATCTTGCCATTTCAATGGGCTTTGGATTCCTAAACAAGTATTGGGAAAGCAGAGCTGGAGGCTGGGGAAATGGATATTTCCGCACTGGAGGATAAATAAAAGCAGGCAATGGTGAGCCCTGAAGTAATGATAACTTATTTTTCTGGTACACACACAGTGGTCTGATAGCTACAAGATAAAACATCCAACAATCTTGCTAGCAGAGTGCAATTCAAGGGAGCGACAGGAAAATACTGGCTTCTGGGGAAAGCAATGAATTTACAGGAATCCCACACCAAGATTAAAAATATGTTTGTTTACTTCATAGAGAACATGCATGCTTAAACTCATGGGAAACTGGACCAGTATTCAACTGATGGCCAATAGCCATCGTCTCAGACAAAAGAGACATCTTTGAACACTGAAGAGGCAAATTATCAGCAAGCTCCTAAAAATTAGAACTGTGTAGGAAAATGGTTTTGCAGGTCAGCAAGAATTTGAGATTTTGAAAATTTTCCCCTCCCAAATCAGGATGAAAAATCAAAAATCTCAGTAATTGTTGTGACTCAATAAGCTGAAATTTTGGGGGAACTGAAATGAAACATTGCAATTGATCCTATCATTTTGAAATAATTCATTTCAGTTTACTTTTTCAAGGATTTTGGGGGGAAAGGGTTGTTTGTTTTTAGTATAAATTAAAGAAAAATCATTTCAAACCAAAAAATGAAATGTTACATTTCAAAAACATTAAAATAGAATATTTTTTAAAAATTTCAACTCTTTTTCTAATAGGGAGATTTGTTGAAATCCATCCTTTCATTTCAGCTAGCCAGCATTTTCTGATGAAAAATATTTTGTTGGAGAATTCCCAACCTGCTCTACTGAGAATGTTTTAAAAAGCTACCAGTTCATTAGAGATAATCACTCTCATCTCATTACTAAATAACAGCAGAGTTGATGCCTTAACCAATTTCAGAATGGGAAAAAGAATTTTGGCAGAAAGCAAAGAAAACCCTCTACCCCTAAAAATTTCTAAAATTGAGCCTTTTTTTGGTGTAGGTTTTGTTTTTTTAAACTTCAGAGATGCTCAGTTCAAGGAACAAGCATAGCAGCTCTCATATTGAAGGAACCAGATTCCTCAGCTCTAGTGCCAACATAGGCTGCTGAGAAGGACTGCCTCATCCTCATGTTGTCCACATTGCTTCATAATATTTAACAAAAGCGATATCATTATTAGTAGTAGTTATTATTATTTGTATTATCATAGCACCTGGGAGCCCCAGTCATGGACCAGGACCCCATCGTGCTAGGCACTGTACAGAGACAGATAAAAAAGACACTCCCTGGCCCTAAAGGATTACAATCTAAGGCCTTGTCTACACTACAGGGAAAAATCGATCTAAGCTACACAATATGAGTTACTTGAATAGCATAACTCAAGTCGACGTAGCTGAGATCTACTTACCGCGGGGTCCACACTACACATTGTCAGTGGAAGATGCTCTTCTGTCGACTCCCCTTACTTTTCTCGATCTGGTGGAATATAGGAGTCAACAGGAGAGCGATCTGCAGCCGATTTAGCCATCTGCACTAGCGCTAAATCGACTACCGATACATCGATTGCCGTGCATCGATCCCCCGGTAAGTGTAAACAAGCCCTCAGTAGAAGACAAGACACCACAGACTGACAGGGGAGTACAAGGAAATAATGAGACAATATTGATCAGCATGATAGGCTGTGATCTCAGCAAACCAGCAGCTGACTAATACTGGGCTAAATCCTCAGCTAATGTAAATCAGTGGAGCTCCACTGAAGTCAATTTACACCTGCTGAGGATCTGGCCCACTGGCTTTTGTATTTTAATATTAGATATCTATAAAATGCAACATTAAGGATTGACTGTTAATTTCCTTTTAAAGATAAAATTTACTGGACTTTTAATTATTTGAAATTTGGTTGAGAGCTCAGTTTACATGATAAGTTTTAAACAGTGGAGCTCTGCCAGGTTTGAATAATCTATGTGAGAGAAAAAAAACCTAGCATGTGTGTGCATGCACACACACACACACATACAAGTATTAAAAGGCATTATCATGTGTGATGAAGATAATGAAAGCTACTTGCAAAATGGATCACTGTTTTGCATCAGTGCAAAATTTATCACTTGACTTTTGTACTGCTTTAAACCTATATGCCTGGCTGAAAGGATAGATTGTAGCAGGGACACCTTCTCCAGGTGATCTTGGATTATTTTTATAATGCAGGCAGAGGCCGCCAACCATTCCTTTCAGTTTTGTTATTAAAATTACTATCTTAATATTTTCAACATATTTGCAAGCAGTGATCAAGACCAAAGCTGTCCTATGAACTAAAATCACTGCTGGGCCTGATTCTATCCCCTTTGCAAGCAATAATAATTTTGACACTGAATTAAACAGAAGCAGACCTATTGTATAAGGCAGGGGTAGTCAATAGGCAGATGATGGGCCAAATCTGGACCACCATGTGCTTTCGGACAGACCATAAAATCTTTTTATTTACTTATCATCATCATTATTGTTTATTATTAATTATTATTATTATTATTTTCTCTGGAGTCTGCACCTTGACGAAGAAATTTGGACTTTGACAAAAAATAACTGACTACCCCTGATCTACAGTCAGAGTTCTGCAATTGACTACAGGCTAGTACAGTGCTGCACCCACGCACAGTTGCAGACTCAAAGCCCACTTCAATACCTAAATTCTGAGAGAAGGGTTTAAACTCTTTTTACTAAATCAATCCCCTTCATGTAGGCAGAACTGTCTCCTTGATGACTCCTCCTCATACCATATGTGCAGAACCATGTGTGTGGACTTCAGACACAAAGGATAATTGAGGCCAAAGCATATGAATAATAATAGCTACGTCTTATGTTTTGTTTTTTATCTTTAGATCTGAAAACGCTCTGCAAAGGAAGTCACTATCAATATCTCAATTTACAGATGGGGAAACTGAGGCACAGAGCATGACTTGCCCTGGGTCAACCGGCAGGCCAGTGCCAGAACTGGAAATTGAACCAGATCTCCTAAAGTCCAGCCCATGGCTTTATCTGCTAGTCAACACTGCTTGAACATGTATCTTTGTCATTATCGGTGAGTAATAATTAGTTATCATTATAGGGATTATTATTACATTAGTGAATGTTTTGAATATTGTGTTTTATATTATTATGAAGGTGCTTAAAGCATCAAAACCCATAAAAAATGGCTAAGGAAACAAATTATATTATGTATCACTAGGCTGTGTGATGTAATGGAAGCAATAGGTTTGATATAAGCACAGATCACATTGAAAATGATTTATAATTCTCTGAAGTGTATTGCCAGGGATACAAGTCTTAGCAAGACCTGTTATTCTTCCTTTGAAACCTACTATAAATATATGTCTACATGGACATAGAAAGTCTTAATTTCTCTAAATTACAACTGAGAAAAAGCAAGCTGGAGAAGGAAATGTAGCAAGCCAACCCAATGGGAATTTTCCAATGAATTCCAAGGGAAAGCACATTGGAATAGTAGCGATGGAAAACAGAGCAGAGTGGTGTGAAGGGACTTCAGGCACAGAGGCCATATCTGCCATCTGTTAGTTTTTTCCATTTTTACAAGGCTTGAAAAAGACACTCGCCCACTTGCCAGGAGCGAGTGGGAAACATTCTCTGGTGAGCACAGGCAGCCGCAGCAGCAGTAAAGTGAAGTTTACAAGAATGTGATCCATTTTACTAGGAATGCTTAGAGGCTGCTGCTGTTGAGGAAGAAGAGCTGAGGATAGAACGGACAAGAGGAGAAGAGAGACCCTCTTTTCTCCCCATTACTCTAAGGGTGGGTACCAAATTACTAGTATGAGAGCGACTGTAATAAACCAACAGATGGGGTTTAGAAAGAAATTCTCCTCATTCCTTCCTCTGGAAGCATCTGGCCCTGGGCACTGGTAGAGACGGGACACAAAGCTTGCTGCACCATGGTTCTGATTTAGTATGGCAATCCCCATGCTCCTATATTCCAAATGAGTTAAAATCATATTAACATGGGAGTGACTATGCTAATAGTGGTGGTAAGGCTCTGAGCATGCCCGCTGTGAATGACATCCTCCCAAAAGCCAGGACCGACTCAGGCTGAGCTGAGTCCTTTTGTAGTTTATTTTTAAAAATTCTCTGCTTTTTCTTCTGACAAGCTTGGCTTTTGAGTGTTTATTAATCAATACAACTCAAACGCTGGTATTAGGTGTAGCATTCACATCCTGAATAGAACAAAGTATAGAACACGATCATATCACACTGCTACTCCATGCCAGTGGTGCAACTTCAGAAAAATGTGGGGGGGGGCAAAGTTGTATAGAACATTTTATGCAATTTTATTATATCCTGCAAAGTCAGGGATGAGGAGTGGAAGACATGCAGACCTATGAAAAGTCAGAGGAGGGCAAACCAAGATCTGTGGGGGACACCTGCTTCCTTACCCCATAGCAAATGAAGCCTCTGCTCTGTGCCTTACAATGACTCCCAATGCAATTCCAGAGAACGTTTATGGTTCCATCTCCAATCCTCAAAACCCTCAGATCTAGTCTCGGATCTAGCAATCTCCAGGAGTTCTTCACTTTGCACTCCCCAGAAATGGGATGCTGTGACTAACAGGACCCAGGTAAAGGTTTCTGGGGCAATATATTCTCAAGGAAGGGCCCCAACAATGGCACCTCTTGTAACAAGAGATCAGAATGAGTTCAAGTTTTACTGCCTTTGCAACACAATGCAAGGCTCTCCTACTTGCACAAACCTTGCCATGATTCTATGGTGAGGGTTCAATAGAAACTCATATAATGAAAAATGGAGTGATGGTGAGAGGGGAAAACCAAAAGAAATAACAGAGGGTGAGAAAAGAAACAGCGTTTAGGGAATTTGAAAAGCCAGGATGATCTGGGAAGAAAGAGAACACCTCTGAATTGCATCAGAGCTCTCATCTTAGTTGGACACCAATCAAGCAGTGGTGGGGCAGCCTCTTGGCAGGGCTATGTGAGAGCTGATGCTTTGGCAAGGAAGAATAACACGGAGGGGCTCTCAATTACGTATATCACAGAAACAAACACTGGCTACACGACCTGCATTGGAGCAATAGACTGAAAGGGAATATCCTGAGTACTGAGAAACCCTAATCTTCTTTGGACTTTCCTTTAAGGATCAATTGAGTATACTAATCTAATGTTCAATTGGTGCGCCTAGGGTTTTTATGACATTTTCAGAGAGCCCTAGCTATTTCAGACTGGAAATAAGGCATATATATTTAACTGTGAAGGTAATTAACCATTGAAATAATTTACCAAGAGATGTGGTGGATTCTTTATCACATTACATTTTTAAATCAAGATTGGGATTTTTGGGTTTCTAAATGCTATGACAGAAATTATAGGATTGATGTAGGAATCACTGGGTGAAATATTATGGCCTGTGTGATGCAAGTCAGACTAAACCAGGGGTTTGTGGCTTGTTCAGGGTAAACAGGCATGGCCGCTAGCAGTTCCCAGTGGCGTCGGTTCACCGATCCCAGCCAATGGGCGCTACGGGAAGTGATGGCCTGGCCCACACTGCTTCCCGTAGCTCCCATTGGCCAGGAATGGTGAACTGCAGCCACTGGGAGCTGCAAGGGCAGTACCTGTGAACGCTCAGGTAAACAAAGTGTCTCGCAGCCCGCCAGGAGTTTACCTTGAACAAGTTGTGAACCATGTTTGGGAACCTCTGGACTAAACGATCATGGTAGTGGTCTGGCCTTAACATCTGTGAATCATCTTTCAGTTTGATCCATTTGTTAGAGTGTATGTTGGAACCCACCAAATGGTAGCAATCAATGGATCTAGCAGATTGCGCACCTTCAGCTCTTGCCTGTTATCAGTGGCACTGCACACCTGATGTGCTGCCAAATAAAATAACTGAAAATTGCTGATGTACCCCCACAATATTTCAGCCATTGCACTGGTTACTGGGAATGAAAGTGCTGGAAAATTCACCAGAAAACCTATCCTTGCAAATGACCCAGGCTGAATTTACACAGTCAAAAAGTTGAGAAAAGCTTGTGAACTTTGATTTTAGCTAAATTTGAACTCCGAACCATTTAAAGTTCTTCCTACATCCCACCTCCCCAGGTCACACACTTACGAAGAGATACTGAAAATGTTGCAAAGCACCCAGGTTATCTAGGAAATTAAAATGGTTGTCATTTTCAGTAGACCTTAATCCCACCCCCTACCCCCCAATTAAATATGATGGGCTGTGATATCATCACTTTGAACTAAATTCTACACCCCTCTGCAATTTAAATGGCTCAACCACATATGGTACATTGGTTAGACACATTCATTTCTTACAAAACCTGCCAAGTCTCAATATTATACAATTATCTGCTGTACGGATAGAGGCACCTATAGACACAGATTTTTTTTCCAATGTATGCACACAGCCAATTTTACGGTAGAGTCACTAATATCTCTGGATCATTAAAATATTTTTCACTCAGTATATTCATAACTATAACTAAATTTGTGGATTCAATGACATTGGGTTGTTCCAGAAAGCAGCCTAGCAGTTTTCATGACAGACAGAAATAAAAAGCAATGAAATTATGCTGATTTTTAAACATAATTTTCCAGTAGTTTAAAAAGAATAAGTTTTTCATTTAAAAAAGCCAGCAGGATCAGCAGGCAACTAAGTTCTGTTTTAGTTGAAAATCAGTGGGAGGGAATATAAAGCCATATTTTTTCCCCCTAAACGGAACTGAAGCTGCAGTTGTAATCAGCCAAGATTCTTTTTTAAACATATTGCAAAAGAGGTAGTTTTTAAAAATCCATATAGCAACATATCAATTGCAAATTTGCTTTTAGTAGCTCTTCTTGCCATACAAAGAAAGCTATATATTTGGGAAGGCAGAAAGGGGGGTGGGATGTGTAAGTATAATTGTGTTTATTCATTTAGATTTATAAAAATCTCTATAGACAACCATCTTACACCAGGGCCATCCCAAAACTAAATGTAAAGTACTGCTTATCCCTCCTTGAAGATAAAGAAATGTCCACCCGCTAAGTGAGAATAATAAAACAAAACCAAATTCCTCCAACCCTCAGCTCGACCTTTCCTTAAAAGGACAGGGCGGTGGGGTGGAATGAGCTTTGCAACTTGCTATGAAGGGTAACAAATAAGGACTATGGTGGAACAAATGTGGGAGAGAGCAAAGGACCCACCATAAGGAACGTTCTTGCAGAACCTTCTTCCTGTTTATAAGGCCTGATCCAAAGTCCGTTAAAATCAGTTGGCATTCTTCCATGAACTTCACTGGGATTGGACCAGGCCCACAATGAAGAAGTTTCACTCTGAAAGCCTCTACTGATCTCAGCTGAGGAAGCATTACATGGAAAAAGGGGTAAATTTTCAGGTAGGCAGGTCCCAGGCCACTTAAGACTTCATAGGCTAACATCAGCATCTTGGAATCCATCCAGAAATTTACTAGTGCATATTCTAGAGCACTGGTGTAATATACTCTTTAGTTGAAATATCATTTTAAGCAGATATTGTGCACTAGCCTCAGTTTCTGAGTGGACTCAAGTGTGTAAGATATAGAGACTTTCCCAAAGCCATAGAGGAAGTCAGTGGCAGAGTGAGAATAAGAATTCAGGGGTTCCTGACTCCTATTGCATTAGATTACATTGCCTGTCTAAAACACAAGAATTGTTTATGCAGACTGGAGATATAAAAATCCACAGGCACAAAAAACTGGAAGCCTCTTGAAATATGTCTCTTTCTATGCTTTTTTTTGTTATTAACATTCTGATTTTAAATGTTTTTTAAACGCTGTTAATATAACAGATGTAAAGTTTTATGATAGTCAAGCCACTTGCTGCAGGCCTTCTATGAAAATATGCTGGGCCACTAAACAATAAGGCTAGGGATGCCTCCTAGAAAAGAAAAAAAAACAAGGAAGGAATAAAAGGGCATCCTTCACACTTTCAAAATGAAATTAAAGGGCTAATTATCTCAAAAATTCATAATGATATAAGATAGAGCTGTTTGAGGTTGTTACTTTTTTTATAAGCATCCTGGAAATCTTATTAATAGATATATTATTCACAAGGTTTAATTTAAAGCAATTTTATCTATTGCTTGAAGGGATTTTAACCCCAGTGAAGCAGGGGGACAGGATTCCTGAGATACCGGAATTTTTAGCATTTCCACATATTTAGTTGATGTGTGGAAGCTCTGATACCTATCACACAGAAGCACTGAGCTGTTTTTAGATCAGGCTGGAAGACATGTAGGGTTTAGAGAACATATTGAAAACTAGAGAAGAGCCTGAACTTGATATGCACCCTCACTACGATTATACTTCTGGTCAGATTTGAATCCAGATTCCTAATTTTAAAAAGATTGTACCATGCAAGAAGAACCAATTTTAAACTTGGAGATAGCTCTGATATAGACTGAGATCTGCATGTGAATTTTGCATATTAGGCCCATCTCTATTTTAAACCAACTTTAAAGAAAAATATGTATTTTGAGCTTTAGCCACACCATTGGTTGATTTCCGGGTTGCTGTGTTTGTCTATGCTGGTCTGAATAATAATATATTATTTTGAATCCATGATTTTGGTTATGAAAAAGGCAAGTTTATCAAAGACAGTAAGCATGATACTTACTAAAAGTAATTCCTGTTAAGGTTTGGTCACAGAAAGGTAAAAAAAGAGACAGATGGCCTCCAGGTTTGACACTTAATTGACCTGCAACTGTTCTATAGTCCAGGGAATAATTGCCATGTAAAAAAAAGCATTAAACTATAGACACTGCGATTCCCTCACCCTGACAATAGCATTTGACATCATTAAGGTGTAAGCGTGTCCTGCATGGCTGACCAAACCAAGCCTTGGGTCACTTTAATAATTAAAGAGATGAGTAAAATCAATAACTCCAAGCTGTAGCAGTTTACAGCACAATAACTGGTATCATGTGGTATAAAGGGCAGTAACAACCTCCTACTTATTAAGGCTGGATGAAATTGATTGGTAAAATTGTTCACTAGTTTGTTTTCAAGCTCTTCCCAGTCAACTTTTCATGAAATTTCAATAACTTAATGATTTCTTTTTTAAAGTATTGGGTGTGAAATCTACTTATGCTTTGAAATGTCAGAGATTTCCCATGGCAGCTATCTTTGGCAATTTCTGGTTTGTGGAGGAAAGACAGGGACAGCCAGATCAATCCACAAACAGTGCTTCATTCAGACACATTGATAATAGTACTATACACACAGGCAAAGTAAGCCAGAAACCATGCATTCTGGTTCCACATCCAGAAGAGAAATGGAAAAATGTGCACTCCTACTCAAAACAGAAGGATATATAAATCTAATGGAAAACTTTAAAACAAGGTTCACAGCACAGAGACTCATCCATCCTATCAAATCCAGAAGCTCTCCTTGTTACTCGCCCTTCGGCCCACTGGAGTAGCACAGGCGCAACCAATCATGGAACCGGAAAGAGTTCTATGTTACATTTAAGACCAATTAAAATCAATTAGCCCTATCATACATTCAAACAAGTATATGTGGAAATGTTCCTCTGAATTTTCCAGGGTCATCCTACTGGGATGTGAAAATCTCTCATCACAGAACTTGCCTGAAAATTTTCAATTTTTTGTAAAATTTCACCAATTTGATTGAAGGTTCTGGAATCTCAAAAACAGACACATTAAAATCGAGGGAAGGAGGGAAACAAACACAAACAACCAAAAATCATTGTGAATATTCTGATCACCTCTAATACTTACATGTTTGGAAAAATGAACCTCTAATTTATTATTCTCTGCATCAAAGTTACTCAGGTGTATAGCTAACTAGCTAAATTTTCAGCTCATGTAAATTGGCACGAGCTCCACAAAAATATGAAGATTTAAACCACCTGAGATTCTGTCTCCTTATTTCACATTTGAAAGGCAAAAGGTAATTCAGTGGACAGAGCCAGGGGCCAAGGTCTCAGGGTCACCAAGAAACACAGCAACCTGATTGTTTTTTGGTGATTTCCTCCTACTATCCTGTTTTTAGGGCTCATGTTCAACTTGTCAAAGTTGTCATAACAGTAACCTTTTGCCATCAATTTAAACTGAGCTTTTAAAGTTGCTTGTTGTTGAGTAAAGAATCATTGCAGGCCTGTAAATGATAACCCTCAAACCCTAGCTTTTGTTGGCTCACAGACCTCTTAAATGAAATAGAGTGTGCAGCAAAACTGCATCAAGATTAAAGAGCCTAACTGGTGATAACTTTGAATGATTTTATCTTAATAAACTTTCTGTACTTGATTAGCCTGGATAAACAAGATATAGATCACTCATGATAAGTGGAAAACTACAGATAAACTGGTCATCATTTCAAGATTAAAATGCCCTTCTATTCAAAGATTGTAATCCAGAATCCTGTGCTGATTTTTAGTCTATTTTCATATGGCCTCTAGCTCATGAAGTACAAAAATGAATTTCAGAGTTAATGCTTTTGCTTTTTCTTTAACTCACTCCATAGTACCTACTCTATGCATTGTAGACGTCCCAGAATACTGCCTAATCTTATGGTGCTCTAATGTAAGGGTTGCTTCGGCCTAGTCATCTATGGCTCTCATAGTGTGCTAACAGTAGGCTGGCAACAGAGGTCAGAATTCTTTTGGGGTGCAGAGATTGATGAAAATTAGAGAGATGTCCATGATATGCAACTGAATTCAGATTTCTCTCTACTTCAGGGAGTGGGGATGGTTGCATCTGGGGTCCAAGTTTGGGTCCACTTTTCTTAAATTAGAACCTTTCCATTGCCAACATTGCCTTCATTTAGCACCCTCTGTATTTTCAGTGTTATAAAGTTTGTTTTGTTTTTTTCAGTGTCGGGAAGAGGTATTAGCAACACACCACTCCCCCTCATGGTAGACCTTTCAATTCTGCCAAACGTAGCTAGAGTATGGAAAGCTGTCCTGCGAGTGACAAGTGGCAAAGCAGCAGGTTCAGATGGCATTCCTGCAGAGATCTTCAAATGTGGGGGCCATGGGCTGATCAGGAAACTCAAAGGCCTCTACTTAAGGTTTTGGGAACAGGAGGCAGTGCTAGAGGAACTTAAAGATGTCAACATTATTCACCTTTACAAGATAAAAGGCAATCTTGCTTCTTGAGACTGCAAGAAAGACACTTGCCCGAGTCACACTAAACCAGCTTTTGGAGAAGATACTGCTTGAAAACCAGGGTGGGCATGGTACTTAATACATGATCTTTGCATCTAGCAAATTCAGGAGAAATGATGTGAGCAGAATCCAGACATATATAATTTTTTCGCACTTTTATTAAGTTTTTCACTCTGTAAATAGAGATGGCCTGCGGACAGTGCTCTTCAATAAGTTTGTCAATATTGTTAAATCTTTTCATGCAGGATTGACCAAAGCCGCTTCTCAGATCTCTTTGTAAACATGAATGGAGTAAAACAAGGGTGTGTTCTTGCTCCAATATTATTCAGCATTGTGTTTGCAGCTGTCCTAATAGATGCATGTAGGGACACTGATTGTGGCATTTATATGCAGAAACATCTGGCTGGATGCGTCTTGAATCTACATCGCCTGAATGTGAAGACAAAAGTAATGAAGAAAGTTATTTGCAAATTACTGTTCACTGATGATTATGCTTTATTGGCCCATAACCTCAGGGACATTTAGGTGCTCACTGACTGTTTTGCGAGTGCAGGAAAACATTTTGGCTTAATGATCTGCCTAAAAAAAGCCAGAAATCATGGTCTAGCCTTGACTGGAAAGTATTGCAACTACTCCATTTGTGTCCATTGACAATGTACTGTTGTTGAAAATTTTGCTACCTAGGCAGTGTCATTTCACGAGATGTAATGATTGACGATGACATTACAAAGTGCATTGGTGCAGCTAGGGATGACTTCAGAAAACTTCAGCATTGTCTCAGAAATGAACAGACTGCAAACAAAAATTAATGCTTAGCTCACCATCATCATCACTACACTTCTCTATATGGGGATTACTGACCAACGACACATAACACACTTCAATCTATGATGTCTACAGCAGCTAACAGGAATTCATGGCAAAATTTGATTTCAAACACAAAGGTCCTTGAGTGCTGCAACATCACAGACATTGATGATTTCATAGTTGTGCAGTCATACCGTCTGACAGTAGAATACTAAAGGCCATCTCTTATGGAGAATTGTAGAATAGAACTCGTTTTAGGGGCAAACCAAGAAAATATTATGAAGAGACTCTTCAATGTCAACCTCCAATCTTCCAAATTGCCCACAACACCAGTGAGCTCTTAGCCCATGATAAGATCCAATGGCAGCAGCTCTGCTATATCAGACTGAAAGATTTTGAGAGCTCTCAGATTACTGCAACCAAAGAGCAGTTTGAAGCATAAAGCTAAAAGCAGCACACATTCATCTACAATTGTCTTCATTTGTGCCACTTGCAGATGGGCATGCCGGTCTGAAATTCATCTTTGGTCTCATCTCAGGACCCACAATAAGTGACTGTAGCTCATTCATTGAATGCAACGGGAGATTCAGCCACTTACCCAGAACTGTAAATTAATAAGAATTAGGATTGGAAGGGATTAGGGCTGGAGGTGATTCTAATCCAATCCTTTCTACTTCATTGCAGGGATCGAATAGAATGAATTATGGCAAAGTAGTAGTCTCTCTGTACTTAAAGTTGCAGGTAGTGCTGATGGAATCTATATTGCTCTTCTTCAATTCCTCTATCATGGAGTTGGTTTTGGAGTATTCCTAGATAACTATTTTTTTTGTTTCTTACATTCAACCCATGTCTATCTATTTGTGCATTTAGAGCGACCTCACCCTTGTAGTATCGGGATTCTCCAGTTCAGACCTTACACTCTTCTGTCCCATTAGTTAATATTTATACTGTGATTGGAACATGGAAATACTATATGAAATGTGTTACTATTAAAACTATTATTATGATAGTTCCTTCCTACAATACTTATTCATGTAATACCTTATATTTCCATCTCAACTATACACTATTTATTACCTATGCATTAGTTCCTAATTTTTAAACCCTTATCACTTAGCCCACAAACCATTTCCAATTAAATATGTCCCAATAAAAAGATCAAATCCCATATTTGCTCCAGAAGAAAACTATGATTAAATTTCTTTGCCTCCTCCGGAAAACATGTAATTCTTCACTCCAAAATATACTACTGCTTCTTCTGCGACACCATCCACTTCTGCTTCTTCAAGACTAGACGGACAGATTCTTTCTTCTTGACAAAAAGAAAAGGAGTACTTGTGGCACCTTAGAGACTAACAAATTTAGTCTCTAAGGTGCCACAAGTACTCCTTTTCTTTTTGCGAATACAGACTAACACGGCTGCTACTCTGAAACCTGTTTCTTCTTGACATATCAGATCCTGTTCTAGCATAAATTCCTGGGTTATCAGCTGGTTCCTGCCCCAGTGGCTGTTCTAACAAACTTGACAAAGCTCTGATGTCTGATCTAGAGTCCTTGGCATTGCAGTGTTCCATCACTTCTTACTTCTCAGTCTTTAATATAAATGTCTTCCTCACAGAGTAGTAAGCTCTAGTAATTCATGCCCTCATAATTATTCCAGAAACTTCACTGCTTGGTCCATTAGGCATCTTACAACAAATGGTGTCACCATACATGAGCTTTAGATCCCAGTATCACGTACTTATTTAAGTCCCATATCATCTCTGTACTAACAGCTTTCAAACACATCTGTGCTGTACACACGGAACCAGGAGATTCTAGTTGTGCTTCACTACACTGCCTTTCTCTGTGGTGGCTATTTATCTCAGTCTCTGGTATACCAGGTGTCCTATTCAAATTAGCTCCAAACCTTCCAGGCATACAAGTTTCTGTTTGTCCATCTTCTTTTGGGGGGGTGGGGCAATTTCCATGCAATCCTTTACATCTTATTTATATTACCCCAGAGGTAAGCAGACCTCTAACACAGCTCCAGGAGCTTTATAAATCCTTCATCTCCTCCTTCCTTTCTCTCAGCAGCCAACCCAGGCTTAGCATCCCTTCCTCTTTTATCTTGATTTCCTCTACCAGCTATTTTCTTTCTGACCTCTTCTATGCCTCTGTCTTCTCATACCAATTTCCTTTCTAACTCTAATCCACAGTCTCAAAATCACCATCATCAAATTTCACACAAAACTTCTTTTTAATTCATTAGCATCTGTGAGAGCACAGTAACATAAATTAACCTTAAAACTTCCCAGTCTACCTTTTCAAAATTTTAGTCCCGTCTGAGTTCTCTCCCACACACACTATTTATTGTGACATCATTTATGGGGTTTATCTTTACAGAAGAAAAGAATGAAGCAATGACCATATATCATTTTAAATTGCTTTGGTTTGGTAGTTCTACATTTTATGAATATCAAGAGATACACACACTAACAGGAAAACTAGACGGAATATGACAGAATTTCAAGTTGCTAAAGATGATAAAGAAATTGCAATACCAGATGTGTCCAGTTGCCATTTAGCGGCTCAGGTAGTCTATTTCAAGCAATGGGTGGTAGGTCAGAAATTAATCTACTGGAGACAAATTGAACCTGCCAATTCTGTCCCTCCACATATTCAGTCACTCTCATTGTTATTTTGGATTCAATGTTGAAATACCCCTTGATGGGCTTTTTTACTGAAATGCTAGAGTAAGAGCCATGTGTTATCCCTTCTTTCTTATGTATAGTAATGCAGGTTTTCTCCTTGCATAACAAAAACTACCATTGACTCCGATGTGAGCAAAGTTGGGACAATGCTGAACATCAATGAAAAATCCAACCTGGAGACACTATACTGTTCAAGATAATGTTTTTATATGCCCTGCATTAGTTATGGCATATGAATATGAGCAATTATCTTTAATAACTAAAAGGGTGTGGTTCAGTTGGACAGGCATTCACCAAACCTCCCTAAATGTGAATTTAATATCTTTCCTAATTTACATTTGTTGAAAGGTTTCTCAACCAACAATTAGTGTCTTCGGGGGGGAGGAAGCATGTTTGGTCTATGTAACTTAGGGTATGTGTACATGAACATTTAGTTTGCACCAAGTTGGAGTGTAATCTACCCTGCACTAGTCTGCTGTGCACTAACTGTCTGTGAAGATCCTACTGCTGCACTCTAGAAGTTCCTTAGTGCAATTTAATCTACCCCACTTTGAAATGGAGTTGATCAAAGTCTACTAGGGAACTTTTTAGTGCATAGCAGCAGGGTCCACGCGGACACTTAGTGAGCAGCAGGTAGGGAGACCAGATAGCAAGTGTGAAAAATTGGGACGGGGTGGTGGGTAATAGGGGCCTATATAAGGAAAAGCCCCAACCATCAGGACTGTCCCTATAAAATTGGGACATACGGTCACCCAAGCAGTAGGTTAGTGCATGGTAGATTTACACCCCAACTTGCTTCAGACTAACGGTATGTCTACACTATGAAATTAGGTCAATTTTATAGAAGTCGATTTTTAAAAATCGATTTTATACAGTCAATTGTGTATGTCCCCACTAAGTACATTAAGTCAGCGGAGTGCATCCTCAATACCGTGGCTAGCATCGACTTACGGAGTGGTGCACTGTGGGTAGCTATACCAGAGTTCCCGCAGTCTCTGCTGCCCATTGGAATTCTGGGTTAAGCTCCCAATGCCTGACGAAACATTGTTGCGGATGGTGTTGGGTACATGTGGTCAGTTGCCCCTCCCTCCTTACCTCACTCCCTCAGCGAAAGCAATGGCAGACATCATTTCACGCCTTTTTTCCTGGGTTACCGTGCAGACGCCATACCATGGCAAGCATGGAGGCCGCTCAGCTCACCACTGCTGTTGTGAGCATTGTAAACCCCTCACGCATTATCTTGGAGTATGTGCAGAACGGGGCTAAGAGACGCCAGCACGAGGATGATTGTGATGAGGACATGGACACAGACATTCCTGAAAGCACAGGCTGTGGCAATTGGGACATCATGGCGGCAGTGGGGCTGGCTGATACAGTGGAATGCTGATTCTGGGCCCAGCAAACAAGCACAGACTGGTGGGACCGCATAGTGTTGCAGGTATGGGATGATTCACAGTGATTGCAAAACTTTCGCATGCATAAAGCCACTTTCCTTGAACTTTGTGAATTGCTTTCCCCCGCCTTGAAGCACAGGAATACCAGGATGAGAGCTTCCCTGACAGTTGAGAAGTGAGTGACGATAGCCCTGTGGAAGCTTGCAACACCTGACTGCTACTGGTCAGTCGGGAATCAATTTGGAATGGGCAAGTCTACTGTGGGGACTGCTGTGATCCAAGTAGCCAATGCAATCACTGATGTTCTGTTATCAAGAGTAGTGACTCTGGGAAATGTGCAGGTCGTACTGGATGGCTTTGCTGCAATGGGGCTCCCTGACTGTGGTGGGGCAATAGACAGAACGCATATCCCTATCTTGGCACCGGACCACCTTGCCAACCAGTATGTAAACTGCAAGGGGTACTTCTCAATGGTGCTGCAAGCACTGGTGGATCACAAGGGACGTTTCACCAACATCAATATGGGATGGCCGGGAAAGGTGCATGACGCTCGCAACTTTAGGAACTCCAGGCTGTACAAGCAGTTGCAAGAAGGGACTTACTTCCCAGACCAGAAAATTACTGTTGGGGATGTTGAAATGCCAGTAGTTATCCTTGGGGACCCAACTTACCCCTTGCTCCCATGGCTCATGAAGCCGTACACAGGCAGCTTGGACAGTAGTAAGGAGCAGTTCAACTATAGGCTGAGCAAGTGCAGAATGGTGGTAGAATGTGCCTTTGGATGTTTAAAAGCTCACTGGTGCTGTTTGCTGACTAGTTTAGACCTCAGCGCAACCAAAATTCCCATTGCTGCTTGCTATGTACTCGATTATATCTGTGAGGGTAAGGGGGAGATGTTTATGGTGGGGTGGGAGGTTGAGGCAAATCGCCTGACGGCCAATTTTGAGCAGCCAGACACCAGGGCGATTAGAAGAGCACAGCTAGGTATGCTGCACATCAGGGAGGCTTTGAAAACCAGTTTCATGACTGGCCAGGCTATGGTGTGACAGTTGTGTGTGTTTCTCCTTGCTGCAAATCTGCCCTCTTTGTTGATTTTAATTCCCTGTAAGCCAACCACCCTCCCCCCCTTCGATCACAACTGGCAAAGGAAATAAATAAGTATTGTTCTGAAACCATGCATTCTTTCTTTATTAATTAAAAAAAAAAGTGAGCTAACTGACAAGGTAGCCCGGGTGGGGTGGGGTGTGGGAGCAGGGAAGGACAAGGCCACATTGCTTATTGTAGCCACACTACAAATCAAAACTGTTAGAATGACAGCCTTCTGTTGCTTGGGCCATCCTCTGGAGTGGAGTGGCTGAGTGCCTGGAGCCTCTCCCCCGTGTTCTTGGGCATCTGGGTGAAGAGGATATGGAACTTGGGAAGGAGGGCAGGTGGCTATACAGTGGATGCAGAGGGGGTCTGTGCTTTTGTTGGCTTTCCTGCAGCTCCAACAGATGCTTCATCATGTCCGTTTGCTCCCCCATTAATCTCAGCATCGCCTCCTGCCTCTGCTCTTCGTGCTCACTTAATGCTTTCCTAGCCTCTGCCACTGAATGCCTCCATGCATTAAGTTGTTCCCTATCAGTGTGGGAGGACTGTATGAGCTCGGAAAACATGTCATCACGAGTGCATTTTTTTCACCTACTAATCTGCAATAACCTCAGGGACGGAGATGATAGGGGGAGAATAGAAACATTTGCACCTGCAGGGAGATAAAAAGGGAGAGTAAAATTTATGATATATTTCTGGGAACAAAAGGGAAACTCTTTCACAGTGAATCAAACAATTCACAGCAGACACAACATGTGCTTTAGGCACAAGGTCGCATTTTGCCTTTAATACTGAGCGCCTGCTAATATGGTGACATATCACAAACAGCGGGGCAACAGAATTCAGTTTCCAGGCAGCCATGGTAAGACTTTTGGTATGCGGGGTTGGCTTCTTATGCCTTCATAACATGTGGGAATGGTTTCAAACTGCAGCACCATCCTTTCCCATAGCAAGCAATGCCGGCTGGGTTTCACATTTAAAAGGAGGGGCTGCAGTTTTCAGGTGGATGTGCAGCACACACCTCCCCCCATCCCACCACATGACTATTCTCTGGGATGATCCCTTCACCCCTCCCTGCTGTGTGGCTATTCTCCGGGATGATCCCTTCACCCCTCCCCCTGCCGCGTGGCTATTCTCCAGGATGATCCCTTCACCCCTTCCCCTGCCGCGTGGCTATTTTCCAGGATGATCCCTTTTAGCCAAGTGCAAACAACCCAGCATGAATGGGGTCCTTTTACTGTTCCCTTACAAAAATTCCCCTATTTCAACCAGGTGACCATGAATGATATCACTCTCCTGAGGCTAACACAGAAAGATATAGACTGAATGTTGCTTGAATGCAACCAAAACCCAGGACCATTCGCTGACATGCTTTGTGCTGCAATGTTTCCAGATTACTTGCTACTGGCTTGGCATGGTAAAGTGTCCTACCATGGAGGACGAAATAAGGCAGCCCTCCCCAGAAACCTTCTGCAAAGGTTTTCAGAGTACCTGCAGGAGAGCTTCATGGAGGTGTCTCTGGAGGATTCCCGCTCCATCCGGAGAGACATTAACAGACTTTTCCATAGCTGTACTGGCCACGAATGCATCCCGATTCTTCAGGGCAAATCTAACATTAAACACTATTGCTTTTAAACCCTGTATTGTATTTACACATGTGCACTCACCAGAGCTGCCTTCTCCGGCTTCAGGGTCAGGGATCCCGCCTTGGGAAGGTATTGGCTCCAGGGTGATGAAAAGGTCCTGATTGCTGGTGAGAATGGATTCACCACTTGCCTGCTGCACATTCTCCTCCTCCTTCTTTTCCGCATCCACAAAATCCTCCTCCCTGTTGCGTGAGACTCCCCACTTGCAGGTGTCCACAGACAGTGGTGGGGTAGTGGTAGGATCCCCTCCTAGAATGCCATGCAGCTGATCATAGAAGCGGCATGTAAGGGGCTCTGACCCAGAGCGACAGTTTGCTTCTTTTGTCTTTTGGTAGGCTTGCCTGAGCTCCTTAACTTTCACACGGCACTGTTGTGTGTCCCTGTTGTAGCCTCTCTCTACCATGCCCTGTATGATTTTGGAATATATGTTAGCATTTCTTCTCTTTGATCAGAGTTCGGCCTATACAGATTCTTCTCCCCATACAGTAATCAGATCTAGTGTCTCCCTTTTGGTCCACGCTGGAGCTCGTTTGCGATTCTTGGGGGACTACATGGTCACCTGTGCTGCTGAGCTTGCCACGCTGACCAAACAGGAAATGAAATTCAAAATTTCCTGGGGCTTTTCCTCTGTACCTGGCTAGTGCATCGGAGTTCAAAGTGTTGTCCAGAGCAGTCACACTGGAGCACTCGGGGATAGCTCCTGGAGGCCAATACTGTCGAATTGCGTCTGCACTACCCCAAATTTGACCCAGCAAGGTCGATTTTAGTGCTACACTGCTCACAGGGGAGGAGTACAGAAGTCGATTTTAAGAGTCCTTTAGGTCTACGGAAAGAGGTTGGTTGTGTAGAAGCATTCATTTTAAAATTAACCTAATGCGGCTAAATTCGACCTAACCCCGTAGTGTAGACCAGGGCTAAGTGTTCATGTAGATGAGCCCTTAGCATTTGCTTCTAACAAATGCATTCAAATAGGTGGAAAGATGCAGATGACATGCCATTTTTGTTGTCTTCTGGTGCCAGGTCAGCTGGCTCCATTCCTGGATGATGAAACTTTTATCTCGTCAATAGGCTTTCTATCATCCACTGGATGTCTGATTTAGCTTAGAGCACAAGATCTTTTTCAGACAGTCTATCAAAATCAGTGCAGTTTCCACACAATACCTTCTTCCTAAAGTCTGCATAACTACCATTTATTTGACAGTGCCCCGAAGTGTGTTGGGTGCTTTACAGTACACGAAAAAAGTAGGGTTCCTATTTCAATGAGCTTACACCTCAGTATGACAAATGATGAAATGAATGGTATAACAGGCAGTAGTGAAAAGATTAGGTGGAGAAAGATTTCAGCAATAAGGGCTCCAATTTAGCAAAGCATTTTAAGCACATGCTTATCTCTGAGCATTAGATTAGACTGTTTGATGAACTGGTACTAAGAAAACATGGCTGCTCATTTTAGTCAAGTGGTCAATTAAAAGTGTTTGATAGACAGACAGACACTGTTGTCCCTTCTTCAAACCCCAGTGTGGCCCCTCTGCTGAGCAGTAACAGGACTCTGGGCCCTTGCAGGTCAGCTTTCCAGTAGAGGAGAAATCAGTGATACAGGTTCTGGGTATACTCTAAGTGTAACTTATTTCATTTACACATATACACTTTTACTGAAACAGAGGCAGTCAAAAATAGTGGACAGGCAATCCCCTCCTCCAGATATCTCAGTCCACACACTAGTGTCCGGTTCCCTGGAAGGTGCTCTGCCCCAAAAACTGACTCTTGTTAGAGTGATTAAGGATGAGACCAAACCTTCCTGAAGTTTACCAGAGCTTCCATTCCCAAACTAGGTGCCCAGTTTTCAACCGGAAAGTTCAGTTGAAAAGGAGACCTGGCAGCGTCAGTCAGATGTGCTGACCGTACACGAAAAGTCCAGTTACTGTGGAGTGGGGGGAGGTGCCAGGTCATTAACCTGTGCCAGCCCCTGCTCAGCTCGGGCCACATCCTAACTGCAGACAGGTTTCTTATCAAGCTGCAGCACCTCCTATTCCAGCGCCAGAGCAGAGGGAGCCCAGCTGTGGGGGGGGAAGGGAGGTGGAGACCATCCAGAGAGCGACAATGGAGGGGGGAAGAGAAGCGAGCAACAGGCTCAGGGCCTTGGGAGACGAGGTGGAGAAGGAGCATGGCCTTGGGGGAGGAAGCGAAGAAGGGGGCAGGGCCTCGGGGGTCTGGTTACCAGCAATTAGAAAGGTGGCAACCTTACCCCAAACACCCTTGCGTAGCCAAACAATACAGGCATTTCTTTCAAGACTAAAAACTGGCTCGCACACTAAAAAAAGAACTTGGTAGACTCATGCAACAGTGCCACTTGCTGACACCTGTCATAACAATATTAATTAGGATTGACTCACTTGGGGCCAGATTGTGACATTTAGCTGTGGGCTGAGTAGGGGGCAGAGCAGACCGCACTGCTGTATAGGAAACTCAAGGAAATATCATGCTGCTGGGAAATACAATCCATTACCAAGTGGCCCGATATTCAGAGGGACTGTTGGGTTACACAGTAGCCCTGCCTTTTACCTGTCCCTTTGGAGAATCATTTGCCTCTGGGTCAGACACAGGGAGAAGCCACTGCACTGTAAACAACACAGGTCCTTGTACAGGCTGTTCAAAGAGAGAGACTTGTATAAGGAACTGACTGTTACAATCTGGCCATCAACCTCAGCCTGGACCAGTCCACACAAGAGATCCACTTCCTGGACACTACGGTGCTAATAAGCGATGGTCACATAAACACCACCCTGTATCGGAAACCTACTGACCGCTATTCCTACCTACATGCCTCTAGCTTTCATCCAGATCATACCACTCGATCTATTGTCTACAGCCAAGCGCTACGATATAACCGCATTTGCTCCAACCCCTCAGACAGAGACAAACACCTACAAGATCTCTATCATGCATTCCTACAACTACAATACCCACCTGCTGAAGTGAAGAAACAGATTGACAGAGCCAGAAGAGTACCCAGAAGTCACCTACTACAGGACAGGCCCAACAAAGAAAACAACAGAACGCCACTAGCCATCACCTTCAGCCCCCAACTAAAACCTCTCCAACGCAACATCAAGGATCTACAACCTATCCTGAAGGACGAGCCATCACTCTCACAGATCTTGGGAGACAGACTAGTCCTTGCTTACAGACAGCCCCCCAATCTGAAACAAATACTCACCAGCAACCACACACCACACAACAGAACCACTAACCCAGGAACCTATCCTTGCAACAAAGCCCGTTGCCAACTCTGCCACATATCTATTCAGGGGATACCATCATAGGGCCTAATCACATCAGCCACACTATCAGAGGCTCGTTCACCTGCGCATCTACCAATGTGATATATGCCATCATGTGCCAGCAATGCCCCTCTGCCATGTACATTGGCCAAACTGGACAGTCTCTACGTAAAAGAATGAATGGACACAAATCAGACGTCAAGAATTATAACATTCAAAAACCAGTTGGAGAACACTTCAATCTCTCTGGTCACTCGATCACAGACCTAAGAGTGGCTATACTTCAACAAAAAAGCTTCAAAAACAGACTCCAAAGAGAGACTGCTGAATTGGAATTAATTTGCAAACTGGATACAATTAACTTAGGCTTGAATAGAGACTGGGAATGGATGAGTCATTACACAAAGTAAAACTATTTCCCCATGGTATTTCTCCCTCCCACCCCACCCCCCACTGTTCCTCTGATATTCTTGTTAACTGCTGGAATTAGCCTACCTTGCTTGTCACCATGGAAGGTTTTCCTCCTTTCCCCCCCCTGCTGCTGGTGATGGCTTATCTTAAGTGATCACTCTCCTTACAGTGTGTATGATAAACCCATTGTTTCATGTTCTCTCTGTGTGTGTATATAAATCTCTCCTCTGTTTTTTCCACCAAATGCATCCGATGAAGTGAGCTGTAGCTCACAAAAGCTTATGCTCTAATAAATTTGTTAGTCTCTAAGGTGCCACAAGTACTCCTTTTCTTTTTGCGAATACAGACTAACACGGCTGCTACTCTGAAACAATCTGGCCTGTATTTTAAGCATTGTGGGAGAAAGGCGAGGAATTTATATGAGGAGAGGGGAGCAGCTTGGCCATCCAGAGAAGGAAGGGACATTCCAGGTACAGGGGACAGTATACAAAAAGGCACAGGCAACCCTTTGCAGAAAGTGGGTGAATGACTTATCAAACCTGGTGTCATTGGCAGAGTGAAGGGTGTCAGGGGAAAGCCGTGATCATTTATAAGTATGGAGCAGTAAGCTGAGTGCCATCTCAACAATTTCTTTAAAAAAAAAAATCTGGATGTTTATTGATAAAGAACACATAGGATTATCTATACCAGATTAGATTATTGCTCCACTTAGTCTATGTTACATCTGTTAGTGCCTGACTCTATAAAGGAAGGTGAAGCCTTTACACAGATGCACCTTAGCAACTGAGAAACTTTGTACAAGGAGTAAAATTCCTTCCTGACCGTTGCAGGTTTTGTAATCATCTTATTCCCTGAAGCATGTGATTATCCTTATTATCTTAGCTTTAACTATAAAATATTATTAGTGATCATAAATGTATTCAGCCCTTTTTAATCAAACTACATTATTTACCTTGATTACTGCCTGTAGCATTGCATTTTGTAGGTCAACTGTATCTTGCATATCTGAAGCTTATCCAAAATGTCCTGCAAATGAGGTCCAACATTTTATAAATCTTATAAGAAAAAAGTTTCCTGGCTAGTACTTCCTGCTTGTTTGAGGATGGCAGGAATACTGCAAGAATTGCGTGCTTTGAGATATTTCAGTCTTTTCACCACCAGTCCTGAATATAGCTGGATAAAGAAGCTGCATGTTTATGAAAATTAAAATATAGTAAAGAACAAAAATAAGTTAATCTCAGGTAAATATAGTAATCATAATAGTGCTAGTGATTTCTACAGGTCTGTAGATCTCAAAGGATGTTACAACTGTGGGCAAACATCATTTCTGACATTCTACACATGAGGTAATTGACCTGCAGCCAAATTTTCAACAGCAGTCTCTAATCTTGGGTGCCCCATTAGACACACCTTGGGCCTGATTTTAATAAATGCTGAGCACCTGCAGCTTCCATTGACTTTTGCTGTCACAATAGATGTTCAGCACCTCAGAAAATCAGGCCCACCAAAATAAAGTGTCACCCAACATTGTTTTGATTTAAGAGAATACAAATTTCCTCAGTAGCAGCAATGTTGCAAATAAATTACGAGTTCTAATTAGCAATTTGAAATAATATTATTCAAGTACTAGCATTACAAGTAATGCAACCCACTAGCTGACAAAGAAGGAGTTAACTGTAGCTTCAGAACAGAATTAATGGTCAGTATCAAAGGTCAGAAACAGAGAAACTGCATCCAAGAGGCCAATACCCTGCTCAGCACAAACTTGACCTCCTGCTGACCTGCAGCTGTCATGGAGTCCTAGAAGTCACTGGTCAGGTCCAAAGTGAAGCAATCTGACCCTAGAGCTCAGAGTTACCATGACAATGACCTCCAGCTATTATTTATTGACTGGCTTCTCTGCATGCTTCACTAGGCCTCTGGTCAGTGGTGAAAGATGTATTGATTATACATTAGTCTGCTAGGACTGGCTGGCATCATAAGCTTTTGAGAAATACATACCAACTCTCACACATTATTAGCGTAATTGGCATAATGCTAAAAGGACACATAAGATAGTTTTATTTTACCTGGCGGTCATGACATTCACTGATATAAAGGATATAATCACAGAAACTGAATAAGATATTAAATGTGAAATTTTGTACAAAAACTCTGAGAGCTCCAAGCTGGAAATATATACATTGCTTTCTAACATGTCACCATTTAATTTAGCATCCAAAACACTGTATCCATGCATGTTTTCTCAATTTATGTCAGCCAAAACTCTGAAAGAAGGGCATAAAAAAATTGGGGCTATTGTGACCAAAAACCACAGTAAGAAATGTGTGATTTTTTAACTGCTTAATTCACATCCTGTTTTCAAAACCAAAGAGTTAAAAAATAAAAGATGATGTGTCAACTGAGGCTTTTTAAATGATCAGTCTGTTACGTTTCACTGTGGCTATTGCCTTTATATACTGGGTATTTACAGATACCCTTTCAATTATAAAGCCATGAGAGAAAAAGGCACTTGCTATGGAAATATGAAATTGAATAAAACAAATCTATTTTTTCATATTCTAAATGCATGTAATAATTGAGAAAATGGAGGTTTGGGGTTTTTATAAAAATTCAGATCACTGAAACTCCTATGTATCAACCTGCGTCTTAATATGAGTCTTCATAATGTGTGGGAAATGAGTTTAGAGAAGTACTGATTAAGCAAATTGAGTGAAAAATAAAATTATACTTTTTTTAAGTGATTACTATATGAGAATGACAATAAATTTTACTTAGTCCATTTACTCTGTCAAATTCAAAACAGGATTACTCAGTTCTGTTGTGGTTAAAAAAAAAATTTAGTTTACAAAAAAAAAGAATCAAGTTCTGACTCTCTACTACCCCATGCGAAGAACACAAAAGCCCATTTTGGGAGATACAAGATAATCAGTGGACACATGCCAGCTGATGGAAGAGGCTGTATTACAGCGTGCCCCAGGGAATTCATATGATTCTCCTAGCCAGGTGATAAGATAATTTCTAAACTGGAACCAGCAGGATAAGAGCAGAGAAATAAGATGGAGATTTACATGGTCTGATTTTAGGTTGTCCTGCCTTACGAGCAGCCAGATGATTTAGTAGGAGCAGTTAAAGTAGGCTTGGCTTTCAGAAAGTTTGAATGACAGTTAATTGTGTTAAGTTAATGTCGGTCTTGTTGAGCCCATAGAACACTTTATTGATTGTTAACAAATAAATTTAAAGCCAAACCATAAAAGTCTCACACATACAGAAAGAAACATTATATGTATGTTTACTAGCAGCATATCATTCATTCTGATTAAAACAAAACACAGCACTAATGGCATAGGACAGCAGTTCTCAGCCTGAGATTCGGGGCTCCGTGGTTTCAGGAGTCCACCAAAATAAACCAGACAGCAGGACCAGTAAGCCCTAACCCCACCGCCTGGGGTTGAGGCCAAACCCTAAGCCCCCACATCCCAAGGCTGAAGCGGAAGCCCGAGCAACTTATCTTTGTATCTTTGGGGGGCCTCTTAAGGCATGGGACCCTGGGCAATTGCCCTGCTTGCTACTCCATAATGCTGGCCCTGGCTTTTAATCTACTGGATATGCAGAAAAACAGTTGTTGTGGCACAGGTTGGCCATGGAATTTTTATAGTATGTTGAGGGGGCCTCAAAAAGAAAAAAGGTTGAGAACCCCTGGCACAGGGGGCCTGAAAAGGTGCTGCTCACAGCCAGTCAGATGTTCAAATCCCCAGCTAAACTATGTGTCTGAACCACCTCACTAAGTGAATATTAAGGGAATTTGTATTTGCTGCGAATGGCATCTTTCAGCTGAAACAACAGACTAATGGCTCCAATGTGGCCCTTGGAACCTAAGCCATGTTAGGGGAGAGAATGGGAGGTGGGATTCTGCCTGCATGAATTTCCCTCTGAAATGCAAAACACCTCTTGGGCATTTGGGGAAAGGTTGTTCATTGCTATATCTTTGTAAGGGTGTAGTTAGCACTATGCCAGTGAAGCTCTACCAGCCCACCAAAGGGGTGAGGTCATTTACTGGCTCTTTCTAGACAGGGCAGTGTTTGGGTGAGGTAAGGAGGGGGAGAACATTAGTCCTATAGCTTCAGGGATGAGGACATAGGCAGCATAGTCAAAATTTACATTGAAGGGCATATCCTCATATTCTGGGGGTTGCTTCTACCTCTGGGGCCATTATCTCTGCTGGCAGTGTTAGTGGACCCTTCCCCTCTTCCTCCTGAGCAATTTGCAGACAAATCAGCGCTGCCTCTTCTATCATGAGCTAGAGGTGGGGACGAGGCCCCCTGCTATCTGCCCTCTTCTAGTGCATTGAATGTTTGTGCACGAGATAACACTGCTTGGTACTCCGGCCCTTAGGAGGATTCCTGCTTCTGGCTGTAACAATCCCAAACTTTCCACATATTTCAAGGCACAAATTCAGGAACAAGTTAGCATTTGTGCAAATAGAGCATCCTATGTTTGTTTGTGCCAGAGTGCAAACTCCTATTTTATAATGGTTCTTCATAAACACTGTCTGAATTTTCCAGAACCCATGATTGTTAGTCTATCACTCGAGCATCACTGAATCTGACCTCAAGAATTGCATACAGACAATCATATGACTGAAGATGAACAAAACAGAATCAGGAATCAGCAGATAAACACATCTCACCCACACCTAGGTAGCTCAAGGTTCACTGACAAAACAAAAGCATTCTATGGTGTGTAATAGAACCAAAATGAAAGTTGAAGTCACTTCCACCAAAGACAATTTTTACATTTGTAGAACAGCCAAATACAGCTGTTGTTCTACTATCTGACATAAAATCTGGTATGCACTAAGCCTTGCTAGCTTTAGGTCTTGTGAAACAATAATTCATCCACTATACTTCAGCCTGCTGGCACAAGAAATTTCAGCTACCGGGGGAAAGTTCCCCTTAGAAAGTGGAAAACTATTTTGCACATTTAATAATAATACAATTAAGACTCTTTTCACTTGGCAAAGTGTATACTGTGTAGGCTTAATTTTAGGCATAGTATACTCTAGACCACAGGTTAATAGCACAGTATGGATACCAGTGAAATAAACAATGCAAGTTTCCCCTTCTAAACCTGGAAAATACTTATGTGAGGCCAGATACAGAGTAAAAAGGAAAGGCTTCAAAAAGAACTACAGAAGGTTGTAATTAATACACTAGGCCTCCACACACACAAAAATAATAAATAATCATCATCATCAAGGCACCAGTCATTAGAGAACTCACACTTTGTTCCAAAATAAAGTCTGGGCATTTAACTATGATGTTCTAGAATTCCCCTGACACCAGAATACAAGCTATGACATTTAATCATTAATGGTCATGATCTCTCACATTAAATAAATTGAAATGTACAGTGTATATATTATGGAGGATGAAATGCACTGGCTGTCATGGTTTATAGTATAACAGCAACATTAATACAAAGTGATATTGTTAGGGTAGGTCAGAAATATGATCTAATCTGAATGTATTTTACTGTGCTTTAATTATAACATAAATTGATTATAATCTCATAAATTTTACACAAGTTTCCAGCCAATGAGCTAAATAGAAGCTCAGAGTCAGGAAGGTGCAGGGCAGAAGGCCCGGTGTATTGTGTCCACAGAGGATAAAAGCAGGCTTAATTGTCTCTGGGAGTGCTGAGGGAAGCAGCAACAGAACTAAAGCCAGTCTGTAAGCACTAGTCCATGTGCAGTGGGATGGAGTTCTCACCATGTCTGTATCCTGCCCACAGATACTCCCTCTAGACACTGAGCATCTCTGGAAGTACCAGCATCCCATTTACCCCCATATGTTTGCTCATCATCTGTATGGCTGTCCCCTACATGGATGTGTTGAGAGCCCAGGAGAAGGGCTTCCTGAATCCTCTGTCCCCAGTGTACCCACAGAAGGCTGCTATAATTTGCACCTGTCCTGATCAGTTTAAAAATTCTGGGATAGGCTGTGAAATCTATAAAGTTTTACACAAGTGATTCTGAGCCTAATGTTGGAGGCAGCCTTCTTGATAAGAAGTGAGACTTTTGTTGCTAGTGCCATTGGCACCACAATGGGAGAACAGAGAGGGGCGAAAGCCCCCTTTTCCTTGCTACCAACACATTTGGTAAAATTTTGTCCCCCGGCTGGTGGTGCTGCTGAGGCATCTGAGGCAGCCCATTGCCGAGCTGATACATCCCCTCCCACCGCCCAGAGAGAATGACAGTGGCTGAGAAGCTCAGGCTGCCACGATCCCAGCAGGCAGGCGATGCTGTCTGTCCACAGCTCCCACTTGCTGTACATAGAGGACGGGGGGGTGCCGAAGACTTGGAGCCAGCTCCAGGAGTGCCGTGGGAGAAGAGGGATACCAAGGAGCTGGCTCTGCAGATGCTGGTTTCAGGGAAGGGGCTATGGTGGTCTGGGGAATGGCATTGCCATTACCAGATCTTTGTTATTGCACAATCTGCGCAGGCCTCACCCAGAGCCCAAATGCCGCTGCCATCTCCTAGTAATGCCTGAGGCAATGCGGGGCATAACGCCTGAGGCAGAAAAGCACCAACCCTGCCCAGAATTCCAACTTTGTGGCACAGGATCAGATCTGGTAAGACCCGTTCCACATTCCTCTTGATCCACCCAACTCCAGCCCCTAAATCCTACCTACCTGAGATGTCTACCCCAAACTCCTTCTTCCACTGGAATCTCTTCCCCCCAAACCCTTTTATCCCACTCCACACCACCAGATCCCCAGCTCCTAAACTAGCCCTCCCCCCTGCCATAGCCTCCATACCAGCTTCTTATTCTAGTCACACCCTTGCCCTGTAGAATAGAACCCCATCCTGACACCACTGATCCTGTAATAGCCCCCCACATACACACCACCTCCACCCCATTGCTCACCCCAGTCCCACATAGATATAGCTCATGGCCACAATCCTGCAGATACAACTCTAGTACCCTCTCCTTCCTGTCAGCCTCCTCAAATGCACTCCACTGCTTGCCCCTCACTTTCCCATGCCCATCCCCAATCTCAGTTTCCTTCCCTGGCCCACTGCTCATATCCATCACTAGTTACAAAGGAAAGATGGTGGGTGGGTATGAGAAATATTTTTAGTTAGCTTGCAAAGCTGATACAATACAATAAAACTTCAGGAAATGTTTGGTATATTTTTTCACACCCACCTACCACCACCCCCATTTAATATCCCAGGCGTTGTCCCTCACTTGTGCCAAGAGATCCCACTGAAAGAGGCTGCAAACCAACTTTTCACCTGCTTTAGCAGTGGTGTAATAATTTTTCACTTTCAGCTTTGGTGTAAGGAGCTACTGACTTAAATTTGAAACTAAAAATAGCTTACTAAGACAGAGCTAGATCCTGCTCTCAGTGAAGTCCATAATAAAACTCCCATGGACTCCAATGGGAGCAAGATCAGGCCCTTGCTTAAATGAAAACCAAGTGATCTGAAAAAGTCTGATCAGGTGAATTACCTTATTAATTATTTATTATTATTATTTTAAACTTAAAATGAATCATCATAGTAGGGCAGTATAACCAGCAGCATTTTCAGACAAGGACTACACTCTTAACGGTGCCAGGAGGCCAAGACTGAAGTCAGGATTGAAATCAAGGCAAAAAGAATCAGCATAGGAAATAATTACACAGTGCAATGAAATTTCTATTTGCAAGTTACAGTGCTAAAACTTTTTATTAGGCTGTAATTGAGGAACTCTTTCAGATGTTAAGTACTGCTAACATCATTTAAAATATAAATGCTACCAGCTAACCTTAAGGCTTGGTATAAATCAGACCCGCACTGTATAAAAACTGTTATTTGTGTCCTAATGGGTCAAACAGAAGAGATGCACTCTCTAAAAGAGCTGGATACCAGATTCCCCTTTCATTGATCCAGGTTTCAACTCTGGTGCTTGAGTTTATGACAAAAGAGTTCACAACACTACTGTCAGGAAGTCGATAGTGTGATAGATACCCTATGCAGTTGGTCCTGTCTCTAGCACTTTAACCACGCTTTCACTGTGACAGTTATTACTGCTGCAATAAATTCTTCAGTAAAACAAATAGGCTCTCCATAAATGTATTAGTCCAGGCACACTATTTTGCTTAATATAACTGCAAGTCTTAAACAGGTAACTACCCTAGTAAATAGACCAATATATTTAGAAAGAATCATGTGTTTATATATGACATTATAGTAAATTACCTATAGTTCTTTTCAGATCAGGTTGCTTATTATTTATTACATCTTCCAGTTATACTTTTAAAATTCTCAAATAACTGCCAGTAGCCAAGATTTTAAAAATCCATTGTATATAATGTATCAAATTTTCCATAGAGGTTCAGAGCCTGAGTCCCATTGATTTTCAGTTAGACTTAATGTAAGGGGACTGTTGTCCCCTTATTAACATTCAGTGGGGGTGTTTTGGTTGGCTAGCTCTCAGTACTAAAAGGGGAAGGGTTTATGGGAAATCAGGACCCGAGACTGACAGCATCCAGGAACAAAGGGGAGAGGCCAATGCTCAAGGTCAGCTTGAATGACAGGGCGGGCAGGCTAATCAGGGAGTTAGGTGGCCAGCGAGGTCCCCTCCTCCGTGTGAGCTGGAATTGCCTGGGTCAGACAGAGTGAGGCCAAGCTAAGGAGAAAGCAGGGGTGTAAGCTCAGCTGGGGAGCAGAGCTGTGCCAGATCCAAAAAGAGCAGACCCTGTGCTGGAAGCAGAGCTACAGCCCCAAAGCCAGAGGCACAGCCCAGAGAGAGCAGACTTGCCCTGGGAGCAGAGCTGCAGCAACCAGAGCCGGGGGGCCAGAAAAGCAGCCCAGGAAGCAGATCAGTGCTGGGAGCAGAGTCACAGAAGCAGCCTGCAGAGCAGACCTGTCCTGGGAGCAGAGCTGCAGCAACCAGAGCCAGAGGGGCCAAAGAAGCAGCCCAGGGAGCTGGAGGCAGAGCAGCAGCAGTGCAGAGACCGAGTGGTGCAGCTGGGGCTGGAGCAGTCCGGAGCTGTGTGCGGTGAGCAGCTGGGGAAACCGAGGGGGACCCTGGGCAGCAGGCCCAGCACAGGGAGACGCCTCAGCCAAGAGGCTCTGCAGGCCAGGCTTGGATCGTAACCCCGACAGGGCGGGAGCAACACTGGGAAGAAGAGTCCTACCACTTAGAGCCTGAGAGCTTGTGGCCACCACCAGAGCAAGTGTCCAACCCACAGCGTCTCTGCAGCACAGCCAGGACCTGAGAAGAAGGTCTGGGACTTACAAGGAACAGACTGTGAACTGCCCGGACATTCCAGAGACACTGTTTGTGATGTTCCCTGCCACCGAGTAGGGTGATGCATTTCCTTTAACCTTTCCCATTTTTCCTTATTCTTTTTAAAATGAATTGTTGATTAAATAACTTGCATTTGCTTTAAATTGTATGTAATGGTCAGTGGGCCAGAGAAGTGCCCAGTGCAGAGGGAGTACCCTGGAGTGGGGACCCACTCTAGCCCCTGTCCCACAGCAGGATTGGGGGTTGAGCCCCTCCAGGAATCCTGGACCCAGCCTTGTTGGGGTTATGAGGACTCTGCCAAACAGGAGAGTGGAAGGGCAGCTCTCAAGGGCAGGGAGGCCACTGGGTAAAGGAAGTGGGAGCGAGGACTCGGGTCCTTTCGCTAGCCCACTTCACCAGGGTAGTGCAGAAGCCAGGAAAGTTCCCCACAAGAGCGGGACTATTCCCCCACTTACATTAGGTTCCTAAGATACTTAGGTGCCTTTGAAAAATTTTACCCACTGAATCCATGTTTGACTTTAGCAGCCACAGAGTCTCCTGAAATACATAATTTTACCATACATTTATGTTCAGTTATTACTATATTTTTGTAGATATGGGCCCCTGAAAGTGACTGCATAATTTTGTATCCAGTTAACTGTTGTCTCAAAGGTAACACCCCATTTCACTAGGATGTTTGGTGCATTACAGCAAGCCACCAATTAGACACTCAGTCCCTCTGTTTCCCCTTTTCAAGCTTCTTTGGATTGTTGGGCCCAAGCAAAAATACTAGTGAAGACACCAGGACTCTGCATAGTTTAAAATCTGGATCGACACGGGCTCCAGTTCATCTTGTAATTTAAATCTTTTGTGAGCAAATTTGTAAAGGCATAATATGTTTCCAATGATAATAAAAGGCATAACAAAGAAAGGAGTGTTTTCTGCTGGTAATTTTTGTCACTAGGCTTTGCAACTTTTCCCACGCATATTTCAGTATGCAGCTTCATTAAAGTCATAGGTCTAAATTTTTACCTAAACTAATTTATTAACTATTGTACAAATTCTCCCTTCCCCACCCCCACTTTTCAAGAAAAAACATCTACATACAGAACCTTTCAGGAGTGCTTCCTATATCAAGAGCCTTTTGTGTCACTTAGGCAAGATATCTTGAGACATCTATCCTTCAAGATTAAATGCATACCGTCTGAGTGACAGTTGCCACAATTGAAGTAAGCATTTACTGCTAGTGCTCAGCCATGCAGCTAACTGCTCTGTAGTTGGCTGTGGCCTCTGGAGGTGCAGGACACTCATGGGGGAATGCAGATAATTTTGTTTTACCCTGCAGGCATGCAGTTTCTGGCTGCACTGTGAGGAAATACTGTGCCTGCTACTTAAAGCTCTGATGAAAGGAACTAGAAAGACAAGGGCTCTTCTGACCTTCAAAAGTCATCTTATTTTATGCAGTGGATCTTCCAAATATTTGAGAAAACAAGCCCATTAGATCAGCAAGTGGACAGAAAGGATGAATGATGTCTGTCTGCTCCAAATGCAAACAGAAAGGATGAAGAGAGTGATAAAATGCTAGAGAGACAAGGTGGGTGAGGTAATATCTTTTATTGGACCAACTGCTGTTGGTGAGAGAGACAAGTTTTCAGGCTTACACACCTCTCTTCTTCAGGTCTGGAAAATGAACACACAGTATCACAGCTAAATACAAGGTGGAAGAGATTATTTAGCATAAATAGTTAACACATATTTCAAGAGACCATTAAGAGGCCTGTTAACACCTCTCCAGTCATAGGTAGGAAAGGAGAGGAAAAAAAGGCTGGGGGAGGGGTGGGTTAAGTGGGTTACAAATTGTTGTAATGAGCCATAAATCTAGTGTCTCTAATGAGTGCATGATTTTTAGTACCTAGTATCCCAGACTCATCTTTTGAAGGTGTTGTGGATGAGGACTGAGTGGTCAGATATAGAGTGATCGCTTGTGAGAAGTGTTCACCCCCAAATAGTATGGTGTTTTTGTTGTCATTTTTCTGAGACAGTTCATTTGAGAGCATAGTGATTTTCTCATTTCACCCCCATAGGTGTTATTGGGGCATTTTGTGCACTGGAAATGACATGTTGTAATAGGAAAGTATAGGACCCATGGATCTTGAAAGGTGTATTGTGAGGGGTGTCGATCATCGTAGCCGTGGAGATATGTTTATAGGTTTTGCGTACATTTCCCAGACCTGAAAAAGAGCTCTGTATAATCTTGAAAGCTTGTGTCTCTCACCAACAACTGTTGGTTCAATTAAAGATATTACCTCACCCACCTTGTCTCTCTAATATCCTGGGACCAACATGGCTACAACAATACTGCATTTGATAAAATGCTGGCAACCAAGACAATGGAACAATCTGTGTTTTATAAAGGGCAGCATATTTGACAGAGCTGCTAAAGTAAGGCCACATCCAGTACTACGGCCATGTAAGGCAGTGCTCACCATCTCCTTACTAATGTTCTATCCCTTCCCCAAAAAATATGTTTCCTCTTCCCTCTGACCATCAGAAATCAGGACTATTCCTACTCAGAGACCATCCCTCCTTACCTCCTTATTCTCATCAGGGATCAAACCTGCCCTAGCATTTGTTTAACTACTTGTAAGATAGTGGAATAATTCAGACAAGGAAAGACACAGATGCACTCAGTCACAGTTTTCCTCAAAGGACAATTGTTAATAACCAGAAATCTAATCAAGTGACCACTAGCATGTGCACACATATGCACAAAATGTAACAAAAAACTCCCACAGCCCAGGGTTCAGCCCAGTAATATGAGCCTGAATTTGAAGACTTTAACAAACACTGTCTCTTCTCACAAGCAGCGGATTTTTAATCCTTCCCCAGTATCTGTGCAAGGAGAGGGGAGAACCAGAACTGCAGTTAACTCTTTGTTCACCACAGACAAGGTAGTACCCCTAACCCTTTGTCACACTTCATAATGTACACACGTACATACACACTAGCACCATCTAAATATACTTAATTATTGAAGTCTTCATCCGTTTGTACACTGAGGCTTCTGGCTAATGTATATCTTATGCCACAGCCTAGATTTTCTGCATGAATAAGACTTTGGAGAGAGAATGATTGGGGGTCTGTTACATAGGATGTAGTACAAATATCACATAGAGGTCCAGGCAGATGAATTTCTGGCTAGTTTTATCAGATACAGGAACAGAAACTGTTCCCCAAAGGGAGAAAAAGCAGCAGACTCCCACCTTAATACAATGATCAAGGAGAATAAAATAAACTTTGCCAAGATGACACAAAGGTTTGCAGCAACATTCAATGTTATTTTTACAACAGCAGTTTCTTCAGTTATTCTTTATTACAGTCTGAAGAGGTTTTCTTAGTGTCAAGATTCACACCATGCTGTTTCAGCTCCTTGCCACGTAACTATTGGCCAGAACAGAACCCAGAGGGATATTAGCAGAGCTTTGCAAGTTTCAGGCAGATATTTTGTTGTTTCTGGTAGCACCCACAGAATGCACTGATAGGTGCTTTCCAAACAGTAGAAGGCAAAATCACTGCCCAAAGGACTCACAGCTTAAAAACTGACAAACCGCCTGAGGGTAGGAGAAAGGTTACAAAGGAGGAACATTGGTGTTGTGCTTAAGGCTGGGTCAAAGGAGATCTGGGCTTGATTCCAGATTATGCCCCAGACTTCATGTGTGATTTTGGGTCAGGCACTTAGTTTCTCTGTGTTTCCCATCTATAAAGGAGAAGAGAACTACTTCCTCTTTCCCATCCTTTGCCTGTTGTGTCTGTGTAGGTCAGCATCCTGCAAAGACTTATACGTGCTTAATTTTAAGTGTTAGGAAAAGTTCTATTTAAATCAGTGTGACTAAGTATAGCAGGATCAGGTCTTAAATTGTAAATTCTTTAGAATATAGACTGTCATTTACTTATGGGTATGTGCTCTGCTTCTCATAATGGGGCCCTTCTCTGGGGTTATTATAATACACTAAAGGGGCATTACTGTAGGTCAAGGTTCTGACAGCTGTAAAGTACTACATGCTGGAATTCTGTTCCAACACAAGGATAAGCCATATATAGAGCAATCACACTGCAGAGTGACAAGTATCACACATGCACCCCAATCCTCTCCTTTAGCAAAAACCATATGAGCGAACACATTCCTCTCATCACAGCAATAGTTTCCTTAAATGTTTATAAAACTACTTCACAATGCAGAGTGATGCCTCAAGTCATGGTCTCTCCTAAATCCTCTCTGTTTAGGGTGTGAACTTGAAACTATTTCAATTTCTTGGGATTTCATACATAGAATTAATTTAGTAAAATTTCACTTCTGGGGTCTTTTTATTCACAAAAAAACAAGATGGAAGAGTTACCAATTTATTTGCCAAAAACATATCCTTTCCATCCAGTCCTTGGCTTGTCCTCCTCAAAGAAGGCCAGTAACACCACCCACCCTCCCCCTCCAATCCATCTGCCTGGCCTCTCTATGGAGGAGAGTAGGAACTTTGAAGTTCACATCAAACATTGACTCTGTGATTTTTTTTTTCTAATTACTCTACAGAGACTTCTACATTCATGCTGCAGCCATTGCTGCAGAAAACTGGACTTCCCTCTTTTTCTAACCATACTGGACTCATATTTGCTGACATGTCTTTTCAATTAAACTAACCTTGAGCTGCACAGAAACAGGAAACCACTTTCAACCTCAAACCAATCCAGACACAGGAAACCAGGGATAGACAGAAGCAAGCTGCAGCTTCATCAACAACTGCCAGAGCAGCAAAAAGCAGCACTTGCAGAAGGACATCAGACCTCCCATTCGTGTATGCCCTGTTGAAAGCAATACACTCATCAGTTACACTTCGCAATCTATGATGCCTCCACTTCAGGAGCCTTACAACTCATACAGGTCACACTAGCCATCAATGTTTTAAGAGAGGATAACCATAGGTACTTGTGTGAGGGGATTGTTGGCCCCTTACTAAAACTAGGCGGGGGTGTTTTGGTTGGCTAGCTCCCAGTACGAAAAGTAAGGGGAAGGGTCAATGGGAAATCAGGACCTTTTGACTGACACTCCCCAGGAACAATGGGGAGAGGCCAATGCTCCAGATCAGCGTGATTGATAGGGCAGGCAGACTAATGAGGGAGTCAGGAGGGGTCCCATCCTCCATGTGAGCTGGAATTGCCTGGGTCAGACAGAGTGGGGCCAAGCTAAGGAGAGAGCAGGGGCCCAAGCTGTGCTGGGAGCAGAGTCACAGAAGCAGCCTGGAGAGCAGACTTGTGCTGGGAGGAGAGCTGTAGTAATCATATCCAGAGGGGCCAGAGAAGTAGCCCATGGAACTGAAAGCAGAGCAGCAGCAGTGCTGAGACACAGTAGAGCTGGAGCTGGGCCTGGAGCAGTCCAGAGCTGGGTGCGGTGAGCAGCTGGGGAGAGCGAGGGGGACCCTGGGCAGCGGGCCCAATGTAGGGAGACGCCCCCAGCCAAGAGGCCCTGCATGCCAGACTTGGAGAGGGATCATAACCCTGACGGGGCAGGGGTGATGCTGGGAAGAAGGGTCCTACCATCTAGAGCCTGAGAGCGTGTGGCCACCGCCAGAGCAAGTGTCTGATTCGCAGCACCCCTGCAGCACAGCCAGGGCCTGAGAAGGAGTTTTGGGACTTGTGAGGAACAGACTGAACTTCCCTTACATTCCAGAGATGCTAGTTGTGATGTCCCGGTGCCACAGAGCAGGGTTATGTGTTTTCCTTTAACCTTTCCCAGTGTTTCCTTTTTTTTTTAATTGATTGCTGTTTAATAAATTGTATTTGCTTTGAACTGTATGTAATGATCAGTGGGTCAGGGAAGTGTCCAGTGCAGAGAGAGCACCTCGCCCCTGCCCTAAGTGACCATGACAAGGTTGGGGGTTGAGCCCCCCCAGGAATCCTGGGCCCAGCCTTTTCAGGGTTATGAGGACTCTGCCACACAGGAGGGTGGAAGGGGAGCCCTTGAGGTCTGGCAGTAAAGGAAGTGGGAGTGAGAACTCAGATCCTTTTGCTAGCCCATTTCACTGGGGTAGTGTATAAGTCAGGAAAGTTCCCCACAATAGCGGGACCATTCCCCCACTTACTCTTGGATGTGGATGGAACCATCATTTAACTCATACAAAGTCAGCTGTGGTATTTATTGCTACCTACAAAATAAAAATGGGTATAATGTATTGTTGTAAGCTATGCTCAGTTTTGCCCATTTACAGAAAATTCACCCTGTACCAATGCAACTGTCCCATTGAAAACTTCATCTAAGTTGATATGGTTCATTAAAATATTTCAGCTTCAACAAGACAGCAGAAAAAACTCTTCTGACCAGATCAATTTGTAGAGTACAGACTCTTTGTAGATTACAGACATGGATATCATAGGCAGAGATGGGCAGGAAATTGATTTCCTGTTTTGCAAGAAAATGTGAGATTTCAAAACATTTTATCCTGATTCAGTATGGCAAAAAAGATTAAATCTCAAAAACTTTTTCACAATCCAAACACCTTCCAAAAAATTCGTAACTGTTTTTTTTTTCTATTTTGACTATTTGGGATTTTACTTTAATTAATGTACATTTCAAAACAAATGGTACATCTGAATTGAAAACCCAGAATTTTTCTATTTGAAGATGTCAACATGAAACATTTTTACAATTTTAAAACTTTTTTCAATAATTTTTTTAGTTGAGAAAGTTGGTGAAACCAACCTGTTCCTGAGGGAATGTTTGGTTTCAGGGAATTGGTGTTTTCTGGTGAAAAAAATATTTATGGGGAAATGGGGCACTTGTCATCACCATCACATTAACTAAATGGAGAGGCAGTTTGGTCTTGTTATTAGGGCACTGTATAGGGAGGCAGGAGGGATGAGTTCTCCTGCTGGCTCAGATACTTACCTGCTTGGATAAGTTACTTCATGTCTTTGCTTTCCCTCCTTTGCATCTCCTGTCTATTTAGATCGCAAGCTCTCTGGGGGAAGGGACTATCTGTATATGCCTAACACAATGGGTACTATTGTTGGTTGAGTCTTCAAGTCTCTACTGCAATATAAACACACAATAATGGACACTAAGGACATGTTAGGTGGTCATTGTGTAATTATTCATTTCCCCATTGAATTATCCAACGGTAAACTAGATGCACTAATGATGTGGATGGAGGTTGTGTGAACTCCCTGTTAACAAAGATGACTTCTGGGCCAAGTAACTGAGAATGACAGGTAGCATTCAGTTAAGAAATGAAAGTAAGTACTCGACAATGAAAACAGTATAACTATAACTGAAAAGAGTATGCAGCTAGCCTCTGCTTTGGCAGCATGGCGGTGTGGGTGGGGGGAACATGAAGATTCCCCTGTACAGCATTTTATAATTGCAAGCAAACATCTGACTAACTCTCTCCACAATCCTCAGACCAGCCCTGTGCATAGTGACATGATAATCACAGAGGGGAATTAGTTATAATTGTGTGGAGACAGCATACTATGTTTCATATCAACTCCAGAATGCTACATTTTGCTCCGCAAAGTAGTAGGTGAGCAGGGTGTTGTGGACCAACTTTTTGCTTAGAGAAAATAAGTCAACTTGGGGATGCAGTAATAATCCTTCCTGACTGTGCTAACAAGGGTGCAAACTCTTTATACTGAAAATCTGTGCTTTGCCTTATTCACAAATCATAAAAAAGAAGCTCTTAAAATTAACCTCCAGTGTGTTTAAGGTTTGAAAGTTGAAGGCCTCACCTACATTACAAAGGAGCCATTTACAACATGGTTGGCCTCTGACCTAGTGAAGATGGAAATTAACAATGTTGTAAAGTGTTGCATAACCAGGCTTAAAGCCTTGGGTATGTGAGATCTGTGGTTATGTTGGGCACGTCCAAGGCTCTAGCATTCTTATAACAAAGTTAGTTAAAAATCTGTGGTGTGGCTAAGATCTACACTGTAACTGGATTGCCTGACAAGGTTACATTTGTTTGCAGTTGTTGTAGCCATTTGGTCTTAGAATAGGAGAGACACAAGATGAGTGAAGTAATATCTTTTACTGGACCAATTTCTATTGGTGGAAGGGACAAGCTTTTGAGCTTCACAGAGCTCTTCTTCAGGTCTGGGGAAGGTAACCAGAGTGTCTAAGCTAAATTCGAGTTGGGACAGATTGTTAAATATAAGGGGTTCAAAAGATGACCCTGGGAACTTAAATATATAACTCTGCTAAACATTAAAAACAATGGTTTTATGGCTCATTACAGCAATTTGTAACACAATCTACTGCCTGTTCTCCCTTCATTGCCCACTTGATTTTAAGTGGTCTCCTGCAGCATGAGTGAACTCCTTATACTTAACTGACCCAACTTGTATTTAGCTTAGATACTCTGATTACTTTCCCAGATCTGGAGAAGAGCTTGGTGAAGCTCTAAAATCTTTTCCCTTCCATCAACAGAATTCGGTCCAATAAAAGATAGTATCTCACCCACCTTGACTCTCTCAAGGTTATATTTGAACTCAAAGTAGCAGTACCATTGAGGCAGCATAGATGTCAATAATGATATCGAGGTAGCAGAAAGTGTGAGACAAGTTTCTAAGCATCACTTAGCAAGGCAAAGCTACATAAAGGGAACAATGTCATCATTAACATTATCATCATCCTGGCTGACAATGTTCACACCCACAGAAAAATAGTGTCATTTATCAAGATGTCAGGGGTGGCACAGTGCTTTAAGCTTTAGAGGAAGAAGGGCCAGTCTCATCCCCATGTTTTTGTGAATGCTAGTTGTAGTTTGGACTTTGTAGATATGACCTTCTGGAAGGTAGTAATAAGATACACGCTTGTCAACACCTAATCGTGTCATCAAGTACATTTTTGAAGTTGTAAGTAGTGTTATTCTTTGCTTATGTAGGTCTCCTCTTTGCTTTGGGCATCAGACCTGCTGTATTATACATTACTAAAGATGGTGATTATTTGGGAATAAACCTGTAATCCATTTATTTATGGCAGTCATTTCTGGCCATACCCCATGTCCTGTGCATCTTGAAAAGTACATACTATCCCAGGAGTAACCGCCACATCCATGGAAGACTATATTTTCTCTTGTTTTTAAATAGTTATCTATAACTCTGAAAAGCAAAGATGGCCCTTTGCTGCACAGTTTGGATCTGGATCCAAAGTATGATAAAGATAAAAGGCCAGACACATAGGGTGTGGGTTTTTTTAAGTATTTAGGTGCCTAAAGACTCAGATAGACATCTAGTGGGATTTTCAGAAGTGCCAAGGTGCCTATCTTCCACTGATTTCAATAGGAGTTAAGTGCCTAGGTGACTAGGGTATTAAAATATAGGGATGTGCTTCTGGTCTCTCTCTAGATGGCAGGTGCTGTTCGTTTTAAGAAAGGAGTATTGCTGATCATGGAGAGAGCTAGGAGTGGGAGCTGAATATGGTGAGATAACGTGAGGCAAATGAATATAGAGGGTTGGGTTTTTTTAGGAATGAAAATATCATTTGAGAAAATAATTGGCAAAATGTTTTTAGCCAGGTGTGGTAGATTGAATAGTTAGGAATGTGTCTATTGCTAGCAGAAGTGAAAGCTGATGCTGTGTGGTTTAGCTCTTACTCCTTTTGGGGAGTAGCATCTCAGTGACATGACAACACTGAATGTTGTTGATAATCTCACACTGAGATGGTAATTCCTAAACAGATTTTTGTAGATGTGAGCTGTGTCAGAGAGTGACATTAAAGCTTGTTGGACACCACAGTCTCTAAGGGTATGTCTACACTGCAAGTAGATGCCCGCAGCTGGCTCATGTCAGATGACTCAGGGTGCAACGCCAAACATCTACATTGCAATAGCCCTTTAGCCTGAGCCCCATGAGCCTAAGCTTTGGGACCCTCCCCACCTAGCAGCATCCTAGACCCATACTCCAGCCCACACCCAAATGTCTACACCCCAGTTAAACAGCCCCTTAGCTCAAGCCCTGCAAGCCTGAGTCAGCTGGCACAGGCCAGCTGCAGGTCTTTAATTGCAGTGTAGACATACCCTAAGTAAAAATTTAGCCTGCAGGAGGATCAGAATTATTGAGCTCAGGTACAGGTATCAGGTATTTCTAGGATGGTTTATCTCTAGCTGCAAATCAGACATGAATGAAAGAGTGCATATAGTAGCCCGAGAGCCTAAATGGTTGTATCATATCATGTATGTCAAATATATATAGGCAGCATCACTCCTCTTTTCTACCTCTTCTAAGTCCTGTGTTCAATTAAGAAACCTTCAGTTATCAAGAGATACATGTTAAACTGCCTATGTATAGAAATGAAAACAAAAGAATATCTCCCTTATTGTATTTTTATTCATAATTTTTAATTTCCATTATTATGAAAAGTTGCTTTTGATTAGAAAAAGGTGAGTTAAATGGCTTGTTTCACTTAAAAAGTATCAGTTTGTGTTTGCATTTCTTGATGTGGGATGTTACACTAAATTATTCATTTTTACAGAATGGAAATTAATTATTGTGTGCGAAATCCCAAACACATATGGTCACAGTGCTGTTTAGGATCTGCCTCCTGCTATGCTTCAGAGATTCAAATTTGGAGGTAGTATGTTATTTTCCATGCCAAGACCACCTATGGTTTTAAAGATACAAGTATCTGAAAATTAGCATTTTCACAGACAGCACATGTTCCAGCTTTAGTATACACTGACTACTACGTCTTGTAACTGCATGCATTAGAATGGATGTTAGTAGTCTATAAACGTAATTTCAGTTCTCCTAAAACATACTGACTGACTGCCCTTTTCTACATCTACCTTTAGCACTATATAATATCAATCTCTTCTTTGGAAAACCTTCAAAATGTCTCTTGACTGATAGCAATCATTGGCACTAATTAATTTCAGGGGTCAGTTGTGAATAACAGGTTTGTCATGGTCAAGCACTCACTTACATATGACCAGGAAAGTATGCTGAAATGGTCAGTCATTCTGTGAAAATCAAAGAAAGCCAGTTCAAATGGGAGAGAATTCATGACTCTGTTTATGAATGCATCCAAGCCACTTAACGTCTGAAATTAAAGGGTCTCTTGTCATGAAGGTGCTCTGAAGAAAGAGGACAATGTAACTGCATTTTTAGCAATGGGGTCTATAAACAGAAATTCATCTTCCTTACATAGCTATAAGGAAAGTCCCTCTTCAGAAACAAGTAGAACCAGAAACTGTAACCCACTAGTTTTTATTGTGCAAACAAAATCAGATTAATTTCTAGTGTACTCATTATATAATGTACACTTATTCCTTAAATCTTCACCAGTGCCGCCATATGTCAAGTTATAACCAAAATAGGGAGAGGAGATTCTGGATTAAATAGAAAAAATAGGGATAATTATTTCCTGTTTGCCATTATATTGATTCAGCTTAGTGTCCTGATTTGCATTCCCTGCAATATATAACTAAAAGAAGAGTGAAGAAAAAGGAATATACTCAAGGGATCTATTCTTCCTTCCAAGAAAAGAGTAGCTCATGATTTTTATGCCAACACACTCATTGATAAAGATTTATGTTGTAAGTATTCTAATCAAACACATCAGTGAATGTTCATTGCATAAGGCTTTTATAATTGTATGCTATATATATATATATATATATATATATATAAACTCAGTTAAAACAGTGAGGGAATATTTATGTAGGAACTATATCTGGGAATGTTTACTGTAGGAATTCTTTAAAAGCTTGTGAGACATTGAGCGTGAAAATGCTACTTGATTTACTCACTCAAGTAATCCCATTGGTATTCTCTGAGTTTAGCAACCAGGATTTGACCAACAAAGAACTTTTAAAAAAATATAGCCAGTTACATTTTGCACATTCATTTCTCTTACTCATTTGACACATAAAATAATAAAATTTGCCATCCATTACTTACTCATGATCCACCATCAAGGAGTATTTGAACTGCAGTATGATAAAATGTAACATATCACATCTTTATATGAGGCTTAGGCCTAATGCCAAAAAAGAATCACTTTACCTCCACATATAATTCTTCTCTACACACATATCTAGGTTCTTAGTCTTTATAAGAGGGGAAGGACCCATTAGGTTAGCAAATCTATCCCCCACAGCAAATACAGGAGAATATAGTCCTGCAGATGACATATTTCTAGCCAAATAGCCTGATGTGCATAGAAAACATGTACAAATCTGAACATTAGACTTTCTAGATGCTGGTAGGGGTGTCCCAGAAATCTTACAAGAAAGGCTGTTCTCACAAAATTTCAAGCCACATGAGACTCAATTAGTTCAGACACTAAGTCTGGTATGCATTGCATACTTACCCAAACCAAATTGAATCATTGTTTCTTTTGATTATCACACATCACTGTTAAAGAAATTGGACATGACCTACATGCTGCATTTCTTTATCATGCATATAAGATCATTTTGATAATAAGTGAGCAATTAGAGAATGTATATATGCAAGACTAGAGAAAGGAGATAAATATTTGACTTAAACGATCCGTTGTACATAAAACTGTGCAGAGGATGGAAGTTATGTTTTGCAAAAAGCTTTAGAGATTTTGAAAGTTGTCTTCTTTCCAAATCAGAGCAAAACCTGAAAATTTCAAAATGTTCCATGAAGGAAAATTCTGAAAAAAATGATTGGATTGATTGAAATGTTTTGGTCTGATATTTGAAACGTTTCAATTTTGCCTTTTTAAAAAATCTTGTATTATAGTATATAAAATAAACTGAAATGAAAAGTATTCTCAAAATTTAAAAAAAAAAGAATGTTTCATTCTGAAAATGTTGAAACAGGACATCTCAACATTGTTGGAACTTTTTTTCTAGTTTCTTCTGAAACAAAATTCTGGCACTATCAACCCAATCTCACAAAGCATTTTAATTTAGTATTCTTATAATCACAAGAATAATTAGTGCATTATCCCCCTTCCATCTTTAGTATAAGTACAGTAGGCTGTACAAAGCAGTGTAAAATATGTATCTGAAGGGCTTTAACCATTGGACAATAAATATCAGCTTAACATATTCTGTATCAGGCTAGGTGTCTCAGTTGAAGACCTTAGCAAAACAGAATAGAAAAGTCCATGTAAGTGATTATGGATTTAACAGTAAACCAGAGAGTAATTTGTATCTCTGCCATTTCTAATTGATCCATCAAAAACATTAATAAGTAGGTTGAAATGGAAAAAAATTGAAGATAGATCAGTAACAGGAATACACAATTCATGGTTATTGACAGCCCTATTAAGCATGCTACAATGTTATCTAGTGTGAATGAACATCTTCCAAAGCTCTATGGACTCATCAGTATGACCATAAAAAATAGGAATAGTTGTCTCTAAAAAAATAATTTTCTTCTGAAGGTACATTCTGTCATACATGAAAACTAACACCCCAGTTTATGCAATACAGAACAAAATTAATAGTTCAGTGACCAGATCTGTAAGCTAATTTCATGAGTTTTGAACTCAGAGTTATCAGTACAGTTAATTTTTTATTAAGACAACTTGGTGTGAAGGCAAGAGTCCAGGGATGTACAACATTTCATCCAGGCTCAAGAAGCTGCTAGTTCAGGGCTTTACACATAATTGATTGCATCTCCCCTCACCATTTACATTGTCAATCACAAGATACATTCACTATTTAAAACTTATAAATAAATAAAACACCACCTACCCCCATCTGCCCCTTAATCTAACCACATGCAAATGCCCAGTTTCTTACAGGTATTGCGGCACAAGGGTATCTTTTGTTTGTAAATTGAATTGGATACATAAGGATTTATGCAGTTTCTCTGATAAAAATAACTGATTTTTTAATTAAATTATTTTTAAAATATAGACACCTTTCTTATGATACAGGTGCATAGCAGTCATTCATTTCAGTGGGGGTAGCATGTGTTATTTATTGTTTTTGGCTTTAATTATATTGAAGCAGCACCTAAACACCACAACCAGATTAGGCTCCATTGTGCTAGGATCCGTATAAACCTAATGACAATCCCTGCACCATGGTACTTACAATCTTTATAAAGAAGGAGGTATAGAACTGTGTTATTTCTTTTCTGATAATCTCATATTTGATTCACTTATTTTAAATCATTCAATGGACATCATATTTAATGGAAGGAACCAAAGACGGACACCGATGCATGCAAATATGGGCCAGAGAGGAGTCAGGGCCACAAATCATCCTAGACAGTGTGTCTACTAAAGTGGAGAGGAATTAAAATTACTGGGTGAAATCTTGGCCAAACTGAAGTCTGTGGTAAAACTTCCATTGATTTCAATAAGCTCAGGATATCATCCATTGTGCATAACTAGATGTGTTCATGGGTTCAGAACAGCATTTTTGATTCTTGATACATCATATACTACAGTACAGAACTAGCATGATAGTAAAATCATTAAACAATCTAATGGTCTGTTCCAAACAGGAAAGACTCCCATTGATGTTAGTGGGGTTTGGATCAGGACTTAAAACTGATACTAAAAATATTTAAGCCCAGGGAGTTGAAGAGCCAAACTTGCTCAATAGTTAGGCCTAAGCAGTGAGCAGCATGAGAAACTATGGTGATGAGCACATTAAAAATACTGAGACAGAGAAAGAAAGAAACAGGTTGCTAGATAAGTAACAAGGTTACGTGGTATCAGTCTACAGGTGATGTATATTAGAAGACAGTAGGTGCATGGAAGCATGCAGTACCTTATTCATTTTCATTTTGTTTGGGAAATTGGTATATTTCCAAACCATTGGTGGAAAGCAAAGCAGTGGGCCAACATGCTATAGTTCACATCTGATTCATGAGAGCAGGATTAAATATGCCTGCCATCAACACTTATATTTTGTTTTTTACATGTAAGCTGATAGCATTGTGTATAAACAAAACAATTATTATTTAGGTATGATATGCTAAGACATTAGTTTTCCTAGCAGAGCACAAGCTCTGGTAAGTATAGGTGGTTGGTTTTTTGTTTTCTTTTTCTTTTCCTGGGGTAAAATAGCCCAGCTTTACAGAGTCCAAGTACCAGTGAACCAGTTTAGTCAAACAGCAGGCACAGTAGGTAGAATAATCAGGGATTAGGTAGTGATCATACTCATGATCAGGCAATATAGGTAAGTGGAGAACTATCAATACACAGCTGACACCAGAGTTGTAAAGAGCCATCCCTATCTGCTTTCACCATATTAATTTAAAACTTTACTGGAGACAGTGCTGGCCAATGCCACCTTATCAGCAAATTTAGAGGGTGACAGCCTGTGCTGAAAAGTGAAATAGCCTGTAATTTGCTCTGCTGGTACTTTGTCAGCCAAATAGAGAGCGGGGTGTTCAGACAGTTTCTAATTCCCATACCAGCAGGTTGTGCCTAGCAATCAGTCATGAAACAAAAGGGGCCACAAGTCTACCTGTATTTACCTACATCATTACACTCCAAAAGGGAAAATTATGAACTAGCAGTAAAGTTATTTGTGTGGAATGTTTTTCTTTCACTGCTTTCTTATACTGAATGTACTATACTGTTTTGGAATAGTCTGTTTACAATTGTGCTCTCTTTACAGTACTAGATCCTCAGGTAATATAAATCAGAGAGGTCAAGGGAGCTTCTCTAATTTATACTAGCTAGGGATCCGGCGCAGTGTATTTTTCACTATAATAATCTTTCAAATGTGGATGTCCAGTTTTGAGAACTTGGTAGAGCAGAACATGTGATATAATCCGTAACTTGAAACAACAGCTAATTGAGTCATTCGGTGCCTCTTCGTTAGACTTAAGAAACTATGACCCACCCATAAATGAGACTAGTATGATAGCATTTAATAAAGCACAAGTTTGTTACATATTACAAAGGCACAACAACAAAATTGAACAGGCACACTCTCAGTATGAGCCTGTCGACTATTTTGCACTAAGTTCTGTCAATGATACTGCCTGGATGTGGCAGTAGTTTAGATACCAATTCTAGATCACTTTCTGGACTTGGTTGTTAAGGGAGAAGGCAACCGCAGTTCACACTGTATGTAACTGTAAAAATACATGTGTGTTAAGCCAAGAATGGACCATCATTCTACGTTGATTCCCTAAGAGCCAAAACATATATTTTAAATCTCTGTAAAGAGCCCAAAGAATTGGAGAGACAAAGCAAGAGATTAATGGATCATTTTAGGCATCTAATGAGAATGAGGGTATATCTTAGACACAGTTCTGTCAATGATACTGTCTGGATGTGGCAGCAGTTTAGATACCAATTCTAGATCACTTTCTGGACTTGGTTGTTAAGGGAGAAGGCAACCGCAGTTCACACTGTATGTAACTGTAAAAATACGTGTGTTAAGCCAAGAATGGACCATCATTCTACGTTGATTCCCTAAGAGCCAAAACATATATTTTAAATCTCTGTAAAGAGCCCAAAGAATTGGAGAGACAAAGCAAGAGATTAATGGATCATTTTAGGCATCTAATGAGAATGAGGGTATATCTTAGACACAGGTCATAAAACTGGCTCAAGAATAACAACAATACATAATGACTGTGCAAAGGAGTCCGCATTATCAAGCTAATAGTCAGGAAAAGATAGATGAGGATGGCACAGTATTCAGAGGCAGCCCCTTGTGTATCATTTTTTAAATTAATTCTTAACATGCAGAGCTGTAAAAAAAGATGATTTGTTGAGACCTAGGGATGATTTCTCTCTTAGATACTTCTGTGTTTTCATTATGGCTGATGATGTGCTTTCTTCTTAATACATGTCCTCAGCGAATGAATACACTACAACAGTTTCCAATGAGTTAGTGAAGTCTATTTTGGCATAACAGTGTGTTTCAACAAACAACTGAACATGTTGTACTGTACTAGCCTGGCTTCATATACTATACAGTGAATAATATATAAAGATGTGAGATATGCACATGGAAGTGCTGAGAATGCTCTTTATTTCCTGGATCTAATCATCTTATGTGGCTCAGAGTTACAGCATTCTACCCTGACCTCATGGTCAATCTCTGACTCCAATGGCTATGATTACATATGTGAGAATCCTTAATGTGTGTGCCCATTAAACACATGAGAGTTTCATATTAAGAAATGGTGACGTGGACACTGCAAATACAGGGATACATTGTGCCATTAAGGCATAGGCTCCATGTGGGAGCTGTGCAGAACTGCAAAACCCAAGGGAAAATGCTGAGAGGCATTTTGCTGTGGTCCTGCCCACTCTGAATTGGCTAATGCTGTAGCAAGACAAACCAGATCTGAAAGAGACTTCCGAGGCTTCCTGCACCATTGGGAGTCCTCAGGTGGTATAAAGCGGCTACATGGGCTTTATGCTATCCTTTCTGTTGCAGCAAAGAGCATGGGGTTCCTTGCATGCTCCCTTCCCCCATGTAAGGGCCAAGACAACCTGCCCACGGCTAGTGCATTTAATTGAAATATTTGGAGGATTTTTTGGAAATATAACTACAGCCCTTTTACTAGAGAAATGGGGGAAGAAACCTCCAGCACGTACACAGTACATACCGTGGGGCTCATTCTACTTGCCTTTCTCACTTGACTTCAGTGAGACAAGTCATATAGGTGAGTGAGATTTGGCTTTTTGTGCACACGGGCCCTGCTGCAAAGGCCGTTCACTGACTTCAGGCTTATGTTGTGCATGGTTAAGAATAAAGCAAAATGAGGGCATTGTCTTCTAATGCTGGTTTATGCCAAGCAATTGACTCAAAATGTAAGGACTATGTAAAAAACTTCAGAGAGTTTGTCAGACCATGAAATAAAATTTAAAACCCTTGAATAAAAGTTTAGACCCATCAGGGAAACAATTTAAAGGGACCGTCCAATTATTTTGTCATCATGTTTTTAATACTCCTAGTATTGTTCATAATCTCCCTTTATAGCACAGGATGAAAAATGAAAATTGTCCCTTCCAATGTTGTCCTCTTCCACTTACTGAATATTGTGTATTCCTGACTTTCTAATACAATAAACAATCAATATGGCTTTCTGCATGTTTACTTACAGCCTGATCCTACTATTGATCTGCACTCAAAGCTCCTCTTCACTTCAGTGGGAGTCTCATATATGTAAGGACAGCAGGACTTAGTCCTAATGAGTTTCTGCATCAGCATTATCCATTATATATGCAGGATTCTGTACAATTCTGGGAATAGTGTCAGCCAGTTAAATGCTGCTGCATGGCAGCAGAGGGACCCACACATTTTTTATAGTGTGACCCACTAAAATAGCCCTTGGCACTAACCTATTAACCCATGTGCGAGATAGGCCAAGGAAAAAAGTTGCTAGAAATTAAGAGCAACATCCAGTGGTTAAAGGAGACCTAGGAAAGAGATACAAATATATGTATATTTCCATTTTATTCTGACTCAGTTGTGTTTTTTGTTATGGGCCCTTTTGATATTCTCTGATGAGTTGGATACAGTGTTTGATGCATTCACATATATATTTGAAGTTTGCTGGTTTTCCCAAATTTGGCACTTAAATCCTAAGGAACTTGCACGGGTAACTGAAGCTAATTTCACATCTCCCATCTTTGGGTGAAGCAAGCTTCAGGAGAAACGTTTTTAGGCTCTTATCCTGCAACTTCATACCAACCTCAAATGTTAAAAAAAAAAACAACCCAAGATGTAGGACCTATAATATCATCAGATTGGCTTAATTATCAGAAAGCTTTTGAAAATAATAAATGTTGGATTTTTTTGCCTGGTGGTTTCTGAGCCTTTAGAGTTCGCTGAGGCCAGGTTTTCATGTTTTTCTATGCAATTACAAAGAGCTAGACACTCTTCTTAAAAAGCTGGGGATTCTCAGGTATTCAGGCGAGTATAGCAGCGGGAGCTATAAGAAACACGCCAGTTATCGTAAGACCGGGCAATGTTGGGACTGTTGTGCTAGTATTGAAGCCCTCACAACAGAAATTGCAGGACCAAGGCTTCGGTCAAGATCAAAGAAAAGAAAATGCTACCCCATCACTAATTTACCTCAAGTTAAATGGGCAAACAGGCTAAGCAGTACCCAAATATCACAGTCACAGTTATTTTAAGGAGTACTTACTTCTTTATATATATACAGAGAGAGAGAGAGAGAGAGAGAATACATTAGCATTCAGCAGAAATTGTAGATATGTTTATTGCAAATATTGTTCAGAAAAAGGTCTGTTCACTGGTCAAATATATTTATAATGAGGGACATATTTTCTGTGGGTTGTGTAAATAAGTGCACCTTCTTGGAAACCCCCCCAAAAGCCCACTTCTGTGCATGCAACACATACAGCCCATCAAGTATCCCTGTCTATGATGCTATATATGTGTTAAATTACAAAGTCAGTGGGAGTCTTTGCATTGACTTCAAAAGGGCTTTGGGATCAGGCTAGAGCTGACTGAAAAATTGTAAGTATTTTCCATGAAAGAAAAGAAAAATTTCCATATAATTTTTGGGTTCTTTGATAAAAAAAATTAAAATGAAAAAACCCTCAACGTTCATTTTTTGGAGTGGTCTTTACTTCAACACCCTTTTCCTTCATTCCTTTTGGCAACTGGAAATGGAACAGGAAATTAGAAAAAAGAGAAAAATGTGAAAAGGGGAGAAAAAGAGGAAATATTAATACTAAAAATTGTTGATTTCCTTTTTTCATTACAAAACTGAAGAAATCAATGAAAACAATGTTTTGTCAAAAAGTCAGTTTTGTCAAAAATCTGTTGTAAAGAAAACATATTGATAAGTTCTGGATCAGGCCTTTAGACCCTGATCCTTCAACATCCTTCATCTGGGTAGACCCCTCATGCCTGCAGGGTTCATTACCTTAGGACTCAACCTAGGCAGAGATCCAGCCACACAGAGCACCAGTGTGGCCTCCTATGAGCTCAACATTGCTACCTGACTTGAAAACTCAGAGGTTTTTAATTTACTTCCATAACCAAGACATGATTTTGAGTACAAAATAGAATAATAAAATTGGTAAATGAGGGAAAATAGAATGCACAGGGTTAAAGGATGAGGATTTTAAAAGCATCCACTATGTTCAAAGTGCTTTACAAACAGACACACAACACTCATAAGAGGCAGGATATAGGTGTTATTGTCATTGTACCCATTTTAGAGATCCAGAAACTGAGGGTGTATCTTCACTACCCGCCGGATTGGCGGGCAGCAATGGGTCCAGCGGGGATCGATTTATCACGTCTAGTCTAGACGTGATAAATCAACCCCCAAGTACTCTCCCGTCGACTGCTGTACTCCAGCGCCATGAGGGGCGCAGGCAGAGTTGACGGAGGGAGCGACAGCAGTCGACTCACTGCGGTGGAGACACCACGGTGAGCCGATCTAAGTATGTCGACTTCAACTACGTTATTCATGTAGCTGAAGTTGCGTAACTTAAATCGATCCCCCCTCCCCCCCCAGAGTAGACCAGGGCTAAGACAAAGTGAATTGCCCAAAGCCATACAAGAAGTTAATAGTACCTGATCCCCTGACTTCTACTCCAATGTACTAGATAATACAGCCACTCAACTATAATTAGGGCATTACCAAATTCACTGGCATGAAAAACGCATCACAGACCGTGAAATCTGGTCTCCTCCTGTGAAATCTGGTCTTGTGTGTGCTTTTACCCTATAGTACCCTATACACAGGGGAAGCCAGCATTTCTCAAATTGATAGGTCCTGACCCAAACGGGAGTTGTGGGGGGGGTCCACAAGATAATTTTAGGGGCCTTGCAGTATTGCCGCCCTTACTTCTGTGCCGCCTTCAGAGCTGAGCGGCCAGGGAGCAGCGGCCGTTGGCTGGGTGCCTAGCTCTGCAGGCAGCAGCGCAGAAGTAAGGGTGGCAATACCATATCATGTCACCCTTACTTCTGCGCTGGTACCTTCGGAAATGGGCGGCCAGAGAGTGGCAGCTGCTGACTGAGAGCCCAACTCTGCAGGTAGCAGTGCAGAAGTAAGTGTGGCAATGCCCTTCTTACTTCTGCACTGATGCTGGCAGTGGTACTGCCTTCAGAGCTGGGCTCCCAGCCAGCAGCAATTGCTCTGTAACTGCCCAGCTCTGAAGGCAGCGCCGCCATCAGGATCAGCGCAGAAGTAAGGGTAGCAGTACTGCAACCCCTCGTACAATAACCTTGGGACCCCCCTACAACTCCTTTTAGGGTCAGGACCCCTACAATTACAACACTGAAATTTCAAATGTAAATACCTGAAATCATGAAATTTACTATTTTTAACATCCTATGACTGTGAAGTTGACCAAAATGGACTGTGAATTTGGTAGAGCCCTAACTATAATATAGTCAATAATATAGTCTAAGACTATATTTTGTATTTGTGTACATTATATATCAAAACAAACAATGCATGCATCTTACTAGAAATACATTTTCTCTGTCAACCATAAATACGTTTTTATTAAGCTTATTATTTTTATAAATGTCACAATAATATTTAAGACCCTAATTCTGCAATCACTTATACACATTTAAGTTTCAGCACGACACTCCCATTGAACCACTCGCACTAGTCGCATTCTTAAAGGTAAGCACATCCATAACTAAAGCACTTCATCTTTAAAATCTAGGGGCTAGATTCTCTGTTGGTATAAGTCAGTGTAGCTCCTTTGACTTCAGCAGAGTTGTACAGACTAACAGTAGCCGAGGATCTGGCCCTAAATTTAATCTATTATCTGCCTGGAATATGTACAATTATTAATTAACATGAGGACCTAACTGCAGTAATGTTCAGTTGCTTGTGTTTTCCATACCCCAGAAGGACCACAGGTTTTCCACCCTACCATAAATAGTCAGTCCTAAAAGTATAGATTGTTTAAATAAAAAGGTCAATGAAACAGAAATAGCTCTCTAAATAGAGATATTGTCATGAAAGGCTTGATCAAGTGTAGTCACAGCAAGAAGGAAAAACGCGGAAATATTATTTATGTATTTATTTTTAAGTCATAAGTATTGATTTGTATCCAAAAGACCACTATAATTTTCTGTAGTAGTTGTGAAAAGAACAATGCACAGGCTGTGAGAACAGTTAATGCTTTGGACATAGGGGTTGCCATATTGTAGCCTCTATAAACTCAGTTAACCCAGCTCTCCAAATATTTATAAAGACCTTGTAACTACGTATGAGGAAGGGGAAAGTGAAGAGGAACACACATATAAGGCCTTAGAGGAGTGAAATTCTATCAGGCCTGGTCCTTCACTTTGCGAGTGCTAATAGCACTCAGTATCCATATACCACAGCACTTTTCATGTTCAAAACCCTTAATCTTCACAACATCTCTGTGACTTTGGTAAATTAGCAGTGTTGTCAAATTCCATGTCACTACATTTAGATCAATAATTACACATAGAATGACCCACTTCTACTATTTTACAAATGGGGAAACTGTCAGAGAGGTAAAGTGACTTGGCCAAGGCAATGGAAGGAAATCATTATCAGAGCTAGGACTAGAACTCAGGAGTTTCTGGTTCCATATTTTGTTCTTGTTATTCTCACCATGCTCCTTATCTCTATTTCCTTTTAGTGCACTTTTTGGCCGCTTTCAAAGCATCCCAGTTTCCACCTTAACTGGAATAATACCTAGGACCTGATTGTGCAACCCTTACTCACATAACAGCCCTTTCTCAAGCAAGTGCCCCACTGAGTATAGGAGGACTACTTGCATGCATTGCTCTAAATTGTCACAGCACCAATGAACTCAACCTTTCATGTAATTTTGCTTGAAAAAAGATCCCAACAACATGTATGTAAGTTATGGGGAAAGTGACCATGAACCCCACCAGGTAGTTTGAAAACTTTATGCAAAACTTCTAATTCCATAAGGTTCATGGATATCTAATTTATACTAAGAAGTATGACTATCTTATGGCTCTACACTTTCTTATAATGTCAGAATCACACCATTTTCTGTATTGCACAACTCAGAGCTTGTGTTCTGTTGTTAAAGAAGGGATCATAATGTACTGTGAATGGGCCACAGAACTCTTTAAATACTTCAAAAAGAAAAGGAGGACTTGTGGCACCTTAGAGACTAACAAATTTATTTGAGCATAAGCTTTCGTGAGCTACAGCTCACTTCATCGGATGCATTTCTACTGAATGCATCCGATGAAGTGAGCTGTAGCTCACGAAAGCTTATGCTCAAATAAATTTCTAGTCTCTAAGGTGCCACAAGTCCTCCTTTTCTTTTCGCAGATACAGACTAACATGGCTGTTACTCTGAAACCTTTAAATACTTCAGTGTATCCATTTCAGTAAAACTGACCTATTTCTGTAAATGAAGAGTGCTCGTTTTTTCCCGGATAGATGTGCAAGAATGCCTCACTAACAATTACTGGGGGCCATGGGCAAATATTTCCTACACCTATTGTACATAATAATTGTCATGAGAAATTATCTTCATATCCTTCTATGCCTCCCATTTGCAAACAATAGTCTGTATGATGATATCATCTCTATTGCTTACAATGCATACATATTAGTCTAGTATACACACAGATTTCCAAATGAAGTCAGCATTGATAATCAAAAGTTTATTCCATGTTTTTTAAAACATGGAATAAAATTTTGATTATCAATGCTGACTTCATTTGGAAATCTGTGTGTATACACCAGACTAATATAAAATTGTTTCCAATGCCTCTGGCTGCATATTATTCCTGGCTAAAAGTACATAGTAAAAACCTCCTACATTACAGCATAAGGCCTTCTTGTATACTAAAAAAAAAAAGAAATTAAGCAGTCACAAGCATTAATAGTCTCTGTAGTGCTAAACTGAGATGATTTTGGAGTGTGATATCACATAATATGATTGCTTTAAGAGATGCTTCTTTGTAAACCAGAATTTTACATTGAGAATTATAAACAATTTTATTCCCATTTCTCTTAATCCTAAAATATGATAGACGTGCACCCTGTCATGCTGTTTTCTATAAAGTGTGTGTGTGTTGTTAAATGTACATGCTTCTTGTATATAACACCTGTACTGTTTGCCAAACTGCTTCTCTTTATAGCTAATATACAGAAAAATAAATAAAATTAATTTAAAATGCATCCCATTTTGTTTTCTGGTACCTAAGAAAGCAAACTTAATTGTGCTTTATATGAAACACTTTAAAACATATTGCATTATTAAAACACACCAGAAAGGCAAAGTAGTTATTTCACTTCCTTTTGAGTATCCCACAGTCCTTTAATGCTTAAGGCTAAAATGCTAAAATACTGAAAACAGGTGTATCTTGACCCTTTCAAGATCTGATAGGATCTGACTGGATCAAAGGCCAAGGTCACTTGAGTCATAAGATTGGCTGAGTGATATTATTTTTGTCATGGTTCCAAATTGTTGAGTGGTAGGACTCTGAATCTGGCACATGAGAATCAAATGATATGATAGTCTAGTTATTAAATATGACAGATAGAAAAAGCTCTATGTTGCACAGCTACTCTGTGATTAGTACCCTATATTTTACAATGTCACTGTTCTGAATGTTGTAATACTTCCAAGACTTTCAAGAACTGATGGGTTTGAATTTAAAAGAAATAATAAAAGAAAATATAGATGAAATATAGCAACATCCCTGTTAGACTTTACAGGTTATTTTCCTAAACAGCACTGTAGTTCAATAATTCAACTGCAAAGCCAGTTCTCTTCCTCCAGTTTTTCTGAGGGATAAAAGATTAACTAAATTTATGGATAAACTAGTATGAAGTACTGAGGGAAAAAGCAAAAAAGGTTTGATGTATCATCCAATTTTCACTGCCATGTTTAAAGCCTGTCTCCATTTCCCTAAAGGAAACCTATATTAAAGCTGAATATTCAAAGGTGGATGAATCCAACCCTCCCCCCAAAAAGGTGAGACCAGCTATTTCACCCCAACTCCCTCTAATTTTTATATGTGAACAATTTCAGGGTAGTGTGGAGTAACAGCAAGTCACATAGCATATCGGTTTATGCATCTGTAAAGTGGGTATAAAATCACCTTCCTCCCAGGTATGCTGTGAGGCTTCATAAGTCAATGTGTATAAAGTGCTTTGAGGTCCATTGATGAAATATTATGGCAGCATGAAGTATTCTAAATAGGCAATAAGAATGTCCATTTTTGCTCACAAAATGTGGCTTTTGTTCCCCCTCTTTGAAAGTAGGCTCAGAATCAGAAACAACCAAACCTACAGAGCACAACTCAATTATCAGCATTACATAACAGCACACAAATACCAAACCCATTGAGTAGCCATGCAAAAAATTAGAATGCAATCAGGTATGGTTGCAATGAGTAGAGAAATAGGAAAAGTCTGTGACTATAGTATGTTAGCATAGGTTTAATTTCTAATATGTAGCTGATACATACAGAAAGCTAAGAAAATTATATTAGAAAAGAACGGAGATTATATGTTCACAACTTAATGCTTTGGGTTGTTTCTTTTTAAAAGAAAGAAGAATGCTTTTCACAGAAAACAATACTCATAAAAGGACATGTCTGGACGGGCAATAGCAGCTACTGTACTTCAGACAAGAGCTGGAAGGAATGATGGTTTCTGTTATGAGTAGAAATGGGCCCCCTGGTCTCAAAGAATGTGTGCATGATGTATAATAGATACCTGTCTGATATAATTAATTATATTTTTCCTAAATTTAACATTGCCTGAAGGGTGAAATCATTTTGCTTGGTGAAATCCCTCATGCCACACAAAGTGTGCGAGCAAGCCAGATTTAATTGCTGTGATAAAACCACAAGACCGACCAGGTTTGCATTAAATCTATAACCACATCTAGTGAAGAATAGCTTTAATCACCTTGGAAATGGTGACCACAAGATAATTAAAGGGAAAGTGTTCTCATTAGTAATTATCCTGGAATATCAAATCTCAGTTTATTGTGAAGTCCAATTTAAAATGTCTTGGCATGGTCTTAAACTTTTCCTCTATTTTTGAGGTTAGTCGTCATCTACTAGAACTTTTTCCTGGAGGCTGGGAAAAGACTTCTCTCTCCTTGTGCAACTTCACAATCTACTATTGTGTTTACCTAGACAAAGGGGTCATTTACTGGGCCATTGACAATATGATCAAAGAAATGCAAATAGCAACATTTACACTTTTGCTTTCTGTTCATTTTAGGACACACTTAAAGCCACTGTCTTTCAATCCCAGGCTTCCTTCACCAGTAAGAGTAAATGTGATAATACTTTGTTTTAATATACATTATTTCCCCTACTGCCAACACCACTATCTCATTATGACACCAGCATCAGCTCTGCCAAGTGGTAGCAGATGTCTGGGATCTTGCAGGTTGGCTTCCCAGTAGAGGAGAAATCATTGATGCAGAGCCTGAGTATATTGTAAGCATAGCTTAGAATTTCAACATATACACCAGCTCTGGAACAGAGGTGGTCAAACAGCAGGCAGGGCAATCTCTTCCCTCAGGAATCTCAGTCCAACACTAAAGCCCAGTTTCCAAGTGGCAACTTTGATTCAATTCTTAAGGCAAAGACCAAGGCAGAGAGCAAATTTTCCTGCTGCTCACACAGCTCCCTCTGCACAGAACCTTGTATAACAAAGCATGTCTTCCAAGACTTAGCATTTGCTTGCATGTTCAGAATATGAATTTGGAAGATAACGTATACAGTACCAAGTGGTAATTGACAACTGCCATAACAATACATGTGCAATCCTATAAGATTATTTCCTTTTGCAGCAACCCTCAACCCCTCAAACAACTTGGCTAACAGTCTAGAAGGAAAGATTTCTACCCTCGTGTAAACTGATGCCTTTGAAAATTCAGATGGAGCTGGGGGGGTTTTTTTTAGCTTGGCAAAGTTTGGTGGAGTAGGTAGTCAATATCAGGCTTGTAATGAAAGTCTTGTTGAAACCTTATCTACAGTAAATGGTAGTGATCAGCATCACTCGGTAATAAAAAAATTGCAGAAGGCTGTTTTTTCTTTCTTTAAATGCAATTTAGTTTTCTTTTCCTCCCAGTCTTATTGTGGGTTTACTTAGCTATGCTCCCCTTCAGGCAGAAATGGAAACCAGAGGAGTTGCATTCTTTCAGTCGATTTCTGACAGCGAGTGTGGCTGCATCAAGCTAAGTAGTTAAAGTTTTGCCCATTACTCTTCAATGCAGCTGTGCAGAACTTAGCTGTTTGGGATCATGGTGGTTAATATAGACCAGGGGTAGGCAACCTATGGCACGTGTGCCAAAGGCAGCACACAAGCTGATTTTCAGTGGCACTCACACTGCTCGGGTCCTGGCCGCAGGTCAGGGGGGCTCTGTATTTTAATTTAATTTTTAAATGAAGCTTCTTAAACATTTTTAAAACTTTATTTACTTTACATACAACAATAGTTTAGTTGTATATTATAGACATAGAAAGAGACCTTCTAAAAAATGTTAAAGTGTATTACTGGCACACAAAACCTTAAATTAGAGTAAATAAATGAAGACTCGGCACACCACTTCTGAAAGGTTGCCAACCCCTGATATAGACCTTTTCCTGCAATTTCAGGGCACGCTCACTAGGTCTGTAGTTACTGAATTTCCCGCTAAATGTACTACTCACTCAAAAGCACTGTTTCTTCTGGTTGTGTGATACTATGCCATTTGCATGATATATGAGGAAAGAGGTTCATCCAAAATTGGGCCAAGTTCACTTTGAAATGTTTGCAAACCACAGCAAAACTTTCAACTGATTTAAGATGAGATTTAAGTCCATAAAGATACCAGGCCATTTTACCTCAGTTCAGGTTTTATATTGCATGCCTCTTATAGCTGTAGTCTCAAGGGAACCTATTCCCTTCTCCAGAGGGGATTTGCATACTCCCCATACAAGCAAGCAAATTATCTTTTTTATATTGCCATAAATCCTGGAGCTTTATGTTATGTCCAGGGGAAGGACAATCAGCTCATTAAGGGCCAATTCCTTCCCCCTGCACAGGCATGTTAGGGCCCAAGAGGCAGCAGAATGATTGCTCCTTCAGAGGGTATGTAGCAGAGCAGGAGACATCCGCATCCCTCATCACAGCACAGAGTGGGCTCAGTCCATGCCCTGCAGAGGGGATGGAGCAAGGGCACAATGGCCACACAGAGAGCACTGGAGGAAGAATCCATTCCAGAATCCTGTCCCTAGCAGGCAGTGGTTGGCACCAGATTTCAGATAGTCAGCAAGGACACCAAGGACTGACTGACATTGAGCTACTGTTTCACTCCTAGATATGGTCCCTTCGATTCAAGGTTGAAGCACATTAGCAGAATATAGGCACTGCATATATTCATTCATTTTGAAGATCTACAAAAAAACTTCCACTTCTAGACTCAGACACCTTTCATACCACTAAAAAACAAACAGCATAAAAATCAGAGAAGTGCACAGTACCTACATTTTACTGCAACTCTGAGCACCCAGATAGTACCTAGAAAGACTTGTATGGATTTGGTTTCCAGGAACTTTAATGTTGTGTTTTGTTGTGATGAAATGGTATCATGAGTCACATTAGCAATTGAGTTGCCCTTCCAGTTCTGTTCTGATAATTAAATACTGTAATAATAATACTTTGTGCTTACATAATACCTCTTATTTGGGGAGGGCAGAATGGTTTACAAAAGGTAAGTATTGTCCTCATTTTATGCATAGGAAAACAAACAGGGGTTCCATAATTTGCCCAAGGTTACCCAGAAAATCTCTGGTAGTTGAGAACAGAAACCAGGTTCCCCCACCTTCTCTAGCCCCTAGACCACACTGCATCCTCCAGTTCTCTGTTATCTGAGCACTTCCCTCATGGACTAAGCTTTCCTTCTGTTTAAGCCTACACTCTATACTCTTTAGTTTTCCCTCTATCCTTTCAGTCTCTCCTGACCACACAATGGCCTTCTAAAGGGAGAAATGTTCTGTAACAGACAAGATGGACTTTCAACATTTTTGTAACAACTTTCATTCTAAAAAGAAAAGTAGATGTAAAGAATAGCCTAATTTAAGATCTAAGGACAAATTCAACAAGTCTCCTTCAGCTACAGCCCTCATAAAGGGACAGCTTGTTTCTACCACAGCTAACTGTTGCTTACGTCACACAAATAACAAACACTGAGAGATCCCTTTAGTTCTCATTTGATCTCTAACCCTTTACCCAATTTCCTTCCTCTCTGACTCTCCCTGCCAGACTGAGCCTCCCCTAATTACACCTTTTATACTGTGTGCAGGGGTACGAGTAGGAATTAATTAACTCCCCGCAGCTGGCCCAGCTAATCCCTACAGGCTCTGTAAACCTCTAGTCAGAGAGTAAGGGTTAACCCATTCCCTCCCAGTGACTAGGTGGGGCCTATACACCTTCTCACATATACATGTATTTATATCAATTTACATATTTCAGCTTTCTGGACCCATAAAATCTTTCAAGCAACAATCTCAAGTGCCACATCAAAAAGACACAGGGATATATGATTTAAAATTAGAAAAATATCTGCAACACATTAAAAACCAAAGTTTGTGTTTATGACCATTATTGTAGATCCAGTCCATGCAAAACTGATCTTGTCCTGCAGAAATTACCCAAAGAGAGATCAGAAGGAAAGCAGGGCTGGTGCTTTTCATCATACAATAAATTTTGTGTCATTCATGCTTGTACCTTGCAATAAATACGTTATTGAATGCTAATAGTAATAATAATACATGGCATTTATATAGCACCTTTCATCTGAGGATCTCAGCACTTTGCAAACAGCTACAAACGTCACAGATGCTAACAACATGGCCTAGGTTCTTTTTGGGTTAAAACTTTCAAAACTTACATACCATATGAGCATGTTAAAACCAGGAATGAATGTGTCTGTGACCCCACAGAATTCAACATGCATTCAGTTTTAAAATCTGGTGCAAATATGTGGCCACACTGTGCAAGTATGGCCTTGGAGTGTCTGGAATTAGAATATTATTGTTACTTTTTTTTCTTCACTCAGCCAAGGTCTGCACTGGTACATGGACCTAGACCTTTCACAGCCCCACAAGAGATCTGAAAACTCATTTTCCCCAGAGGTGGGCAGCAATGACAAGAAAGAGGGTTTGACCAGGACAGTCAGGAGAATCCCTGAATCACCCTTAATGCAGCCTGCACCATCAGTGCTCATGTTGAGCTCTGCCACACACTAACCCTAGATTCAGAGCTAAATTTCCTCCTACAGTATTGTTTGTGGATGCACCCCTTGTAAATAATACTGCACATGTATGCACAATTAGTGACTATGAGGAGCGATTGCTGAATGATAAGGGGATTTTAAAAAACCCAATGGATTGAATCCATCTGCTTGGCAGACATATGAAACACTGTGTGGTCATTATATATTGGATTGGGGAACACAACATAATAAAATCCTGGCCAGATCTTTAGCACTCAGTTAAATGAGCCAGACAAAGACCTGCTCACAAATTTCACATACAGAACTGAAAATGTTCATGTGTACACACTAGCTAATGGAAGGTGGTGTTGTCTAGTGGGTAGGGCATTAGACCGGGAGTCAGGACACCCGAGTTCTGTGCTCTGCATGGGTACTGATCTGATGCATGACCTTCATCAAGTCACTTCACCTCTGTTTGTTTTTCTATTTAGATTGTATAGCTCTTTCCATCACTGGAAATTGTTAAATCAAGATTGGATTTTTTTCCCCTAAAGATATGCTCTAGTTCAAACAGAAATTAATTCACGGAAGTTCTTTGGCTTGTGTTATGCAGGAGGTCAGATTAGATGATCACAATGGGCCATTCCGGCCTTACAATCTATGAATCTCTTTGGGGCAGAAACTGTCTCTTAATATGTGTTTGTATAAGGCTGACACTATGGGGCTGCAACCTCATCTTGAGCCTCTAGGCATTACTGTAGTAGAAATAATATTAGGAGTAGTTTAGACTCAGATCCACAAAGGGACTTAGGAGTTACCATGCTAAGTAACCACTGGACTCTGGGATATTCTGAGGTGGGGCTCTCTCAATCTCTTTTGTTGAAGCTGCCCCACTTGGTATCAATAATTAATATGCATTGGCTCAGAAAGAGAGTGAAAATGCCTACATAACCCAGACTAAACACTTACCTGAAGGATGGGAAACACCTGTTAAAATCCCTTCTCCTCATCAGGTAGAGAGGTCCCCCACATCCCAGACGTGTCCCCTAACCACTGGGCTAAATGTTACAAGGGAGACCTGCAGCTGGCTACTTGGGGTGGAGTTAGGCAGGCCCAGAGCACACCTACAGATCAGGGCCTGCAGGGTAAACAGGCGTTGCCAACCTGATTTAGAGATTGCACTGGGGTTTAGATGTGCAATAGGGATCTGGGGCCCTGCCTTTGTGCATGCCCAGAGGCAGAAAATTAGGTGCCTAAGGAACTTTACTGTGAAAGTTTAGATGTTGAGTGAGTTTAATCACCTACAGAGTAAGGCAGCAGCCCAGCAGAGGTTTTGTGGATTGCAGTAGCACCTAAATCTGGGATTAAGAAACCTAAATCTGGGATTTAAGGGCCTAAATCCCTATGTGGATCTGGAACCTAGTGTCAATATAATATCAGACAAGGGAGTATAAAGAGCCTGTTAATCAGCCTTTTTAATTCTGGGGTCCAAATGCCTAGCTCAGCACAATGCTCTTTCTTGTACAAAAGAGGACACAAAATAATTTTGAATATTCACTTTGCCTGATCTCGCCTTCTGTCCCCCTCTTATGCGCCTTCCCTCCCTCTGCCTGATTCACTATCTCCCACCCCAAAGATGACTAGTTCATGTTTATAAAAGTTAGGTCACCCAGTCAGGAAATAAAAATGAAACCATGTGACCTAGGTAATGGGTCACACACAAGGAATAACTTCTAACAAGTAACCATAGCATGTGAATTACAGATCATTCATAGGGTGTCATTTGTTAACAAAAATTATTCAAACAATTACAAATAATGAACGAATTTGGAGAAATCACAATCAGTTCAGAGACAATTCATTTACAGAAGAATTGAATCTGTCAGATGAATTATTTGCTAAGAATAGTTTCACCAGCTCTACTCATAAAGTAACTAAATCCAGTGAGCACACAGTGCAAACCACTATAGGACAAAAGTATTACATAATATCCATGTGTGAAAGCCAGAGAGATTGCAAATCTAAAAAGTCATGCTAATCATCCTGGAAAATCATAATGTAAAATTAACATGCAAGAGATTCATAGATATTAAGGTCAGAAGGGACCATTATGATCATCTAGTCCAACCCCCCGCACAATGCAGGCCACAGAATCTTACCCACCCACTGCTGCGAAAAACCTCTCACCTATGTCTGAACTATTGAACTCCTCAAATCATGGTTTAAAGACTTGAAGGAGCAGAGAATTCTCCAGCAAGTGACCCGTGTCCCATGCTACAGAGGAAGATGTAAGATAGCAAGCAAATAAATCCAGGCATCAAATTCAGCCAGAATAGTCCAGATTGGTGTTTTGCTTCCTTGTTGATCATGTTTTGTCTCATGGATCTGAAAATGTAATTTTTGCAATGCACAGACCGGAGCTCAGAATTCCCTTCAAATACATGCACATCCAAGCTGTAGAGATGAGCTGAGGAGGTGATATGCATGTGTGAGATATGTTTAGGCTAGAATGAGGGGGTTGAATTTTGAAATTAGGATTGGTGTTTGGGATTGATGGTACCAAAAACTTGTGAGGTGTTCTCACAAGACTTTTGGCCCAAATTAGCAGAAATCTCTTAAGATCAGCTGTGTTCATGAGCTCAAACATACAGGAGTTTTGGATCTGTCCCAGAATCAAAGCTGTAAGTGCACGTTCAGATCCAAACACACACAAATCAGATTCCACATTCTGCTCTAGGCCAATTTCCAGTGGCCATAGCTAGGTCACTTTTAAAAAAAAAACAGTTAAAATCCATTTCTGGTAACTACTGACAAGCAAAGTACTCACCTGTGCTTCAGTATTTCTGTTTTCACTATAGCCATTCACTATGTGAGTGCAGGTTGGGATCATATTTGGAGCCTTCTTAGGAATCTATTTTTCTTAATTTAATCAGAGAGTTGTTCTTTTCCACTTCCTTTATTTGAAAACAGCTCTGCCATTTTGTCTTCATTTTCAGCCAAGAGTTAGTTCTGACCACGTTTCAGGCCAGGAGGATATTTATTAGATGGGACAGTGGTTCTCAAAGATGTTTATATTGGTGAACAGGTTTAAACAGGGAGTCCTTCATGAACCACCTTCACTCTCAACCTCCCAATCCCAATCCCATACCTTTCCATCATTGCCTTGGGGGAGGGGGGAGTGGAAGTATTATTAGGACAGTATTAGGGACAGGAGATTAAAATGCACCTACTTTACTGTGAAAGGTATAGATGCTAGGCTATGCCTCCTATTTTTTACCTGCCCCTGTTTTATTTCCTCTTCCTGGGACAAATCCTGAAGTCAGTGAGAATAGGAGTGGGCTTCAAGTAGTCACAAGCATCACTGTTTGAAGACTGATGGCTGCCTACCACCTCTGACTGAAAAGCCTCCATTGACCAACCCTAAGTGTGCCTTGGACCACAGTTTGACATTGGGTGAGATAGGATAACTCACTCATTTAAAAACTGATGCCTGCTCTTCATTCTCAGGAGCTTTCTTTAAAGGGAGATGATGATAACTGACAATACAATTGCTTTAGGCAATGCAATATTTCCTTTTAATGTATAAGTCAGTTTGCTTGGCTGAAACTTCTGTACTCCTCATTTCCACTGTGCTGGGAGCCACCTAGTTGCCACTTTCTACTCTAGAGGCAGCTACTTTTCAGTGGTGCTTTGAAGATGTATGTTGCAAAGTGCTTTGGGATTTTCAGGATGGAAGACACTATTGAAATGTGAGATATTGTATTGTGTCCCTGATTAAGATTATTATTAAACCTTCTCTTTGTATTAGCCAGTTCTTCTTTTCATGACTCTTAACAATCTCTTTACTACTGAAGTCAGCAAAATGTCATCAGTCCTTTCAAATTAGAGATAGGACCCAACCAGATTCATTTAAACATCATTATCCAACCCTGGGAGATTTTAATGAATGGGACCTGCATCTTACTCATCCCTAAATTTGTAAAACAAAACTGATTTGATTTTGCAAACCTAAAAATGTCCTTAAATTTGCCTATTTCTATATGCAGGATGGGTTAAAACCAGAACCATTTAACTGAATCATTGCCTTCCCTCAAAATTGTGGGGGTTCAAATACAGCCAAATCACCAATGAACTTAGTTTTGTCCATCTGTACTTCAAATCCCAACTTTAGTGTAGCTCTAGAATATGGCATATTGTGAATAAAAAGGCAGTCTCTTTTACTGTTCAGATCATCTGAAACAAAAACAGTAATTAGAACACACACACACACACACACAAAGAAAATCTTTATCAGCCTAAGTTAGTCCAAAAGGTCCAGTAAGGGAACAAAAAAGAAGGAACAAATGCATTGTGCGAGCAGCCTAGTCATTAACAGCTCTACACAGAGATGGGAGCTTAACTAAAACATTATTGTTGAAATGAAGAAATAAAAAAAGCAACCCACAATTATAACATTCAATTATTCTATTAAGTGAAATTAACTATTCTTCTTGTTCTTTAAAAAGAGGAAGATAAAGCACAGGAACCAAATAATTAGGTCAGCTGCAATGAATTCTGAAGAAAGGCTGTCTAGACTTCTATTTTCAAATTCAAGTGGTTGGGTTTTGTGTGTGTTCGCGCGTGTGTTTGCTCCTTTGAATTCTCAGGGTGGTCACATTAATAAATTTGCCCCGGCAGGTAGAGCCAAGTCTGAATCAAGGTGTAGCATTCTCACTTTGATGTCGGCTGTCACACTTGAATGCCTCTGGATCTCTTTGGCTGCCGTCAAGTCTGTTGTCGTGGGAGACCAGGTAAACCAGAGCTGTTCTGCTCTTTGGCACAAGTCGAAGGAGAATTGGTTCAGACTTCTTTGAAGCTGTGAGGTATTCTGGTCTTTACCAACCATATACATAAAATGAACATATCCAGTAACAAACTTTCAAATAAAAACACATGGCTTCTCACTGGGCTCTTAACAGAGAGCAATTATCAAGCATCTGTTTGAAAAAGGCCCTCTAATTAGGAACCACACAATGGACCAAGATAAATAGTGTATTGCAATATGTTTAGCAAACTAAAATGCAAAACACAGAAAAACATATAGAGGAGGAGAGGTGGAGGAATACTTTCTCTGGCTGGGAAGTTGTTGGACATTTAGAGACAGAGAGCAGAGAATTTCCCCAGCTTTTCCTCGCCTACAAACAAACAAACAAACAAAGAAATACACAAACAATGCAACACCCAACTGTGGTTATTACTATTAAGGACCTTCTTTTCTGTCCGTAAACCAGCATTCTAAAATGAAGACAATGTAAAAATAAGAATCCAACATTGGCTTTTTCTTGGGCATAAGGAGGCTCATTTAAAAGAGGGACTCACTAGATAAAGCCTGTTATTTGTTAGTGTGATGTATGTTAGGAACTCCCATGGATCACATCTCTGTTTAGCTCAATGGTTCACAACATGAAAACTTTCATACACATTGTTCTAAAATGTCTAAAATGTTTCCATTTTTAAAAAGAGGGTGAAACCATGGTTGAATGTTCTTAGAAACTGGATCATTGCATTATATTCTAAGGATGATATTGTGGAGTAAACTACAAACTTCTCCCTGGAGCACTAAACCCTGAAGGTGCAGGCATTTTAATAGAAGTCTTCAGTCTTTTGTATGCTAAAGACCCTATCCTCCAACCTATACTCACAAAAGTACTCCTTGCTCATGGAAGCAGACACACTGAAGTCACCAAGAAGTTTTGAGTGAGCATTGAATAAAAACTGGGTAAGGGTCTCAAGATTTTCCCCATTTAAGATTAAATGAAATATGGAATATGAAAGTACAAAAACAGCTATTAATATTTTAACCTCATTTTTTAAAATCCAACACAAGTGCATAGTTTACTGATTTATTCCACTCCCTCATACTTGCCATCTCAATACCAGACCAAAACTAGGACTAGAAAAATTCTTCCAAAGCCACCTTAAGCTGAACTAGCATAATAGTAAGGTCTATTTAACTTGGGGGTGAAAGGAGGTGGTCATGGAGAAATTTGAGCAAGCATATAAAATCCAATCAAGCCCAACTGCTGGAATTCACCTTGTTACACAGGTCTCCTGACAGAATACTGAGCAATATAGACATAGCTACAATATACCACACACTTTGAAATAAAAAAATAATGTAGAAAACACTACAGGTAAGAGTGCACTTATTTACATCTTCTGGAGCTAAAAAGTGATAAACCGCAGTTGCTATGGGAAAACAGATAGTAAATTATTTCTCAAGGAATTTCTAAAGAAGTCTCCAAAGATATTGAGTGTAGCTTACATCCAAAAAGCATCTTATGTCAGGAATAGCCTTATGACCATTTCTAATTAGACTTAAATTTGCAGAGGATTAATGTCTAAATTGTACTGGGAGGCACTACAGTGGATCCTGATTTGGGAACTACGTTGCAGTCCAACAACAAAAGCTTGTGGAAAATGATCCAGGCCATTTCATCCTGTGACAAAGAGGCATCACACAGCATTATACAGCACCAGGCTAGTCATTTGAAGGACATCCTATTGCCTGATGCATTACAGTAGGCTGACTGAAACTCTTGGGCCAATTTAGCTATGACATCTGTGGAGCTATTGCTCTGGTCAACTCAGTTACTTGAGTGTACAAGTTGTCACATTTTCTCTTTATTTGGATTTTTCTGCATGATGTAAATGTTCAGTATCACGTTATTATTTATTATTATTAATTAGCAGTAGTATTTCTTTAGTGCCTAAGGGCCCTAGTCATGGATCAGGACCCCATTGTGATTGGTGCTGTACAAATAACGAATTATTATTATGTCACTGTTAACAATTATTGGGCACCTAAATAGCTTTAATGATCTAGATCTAAGTGATTTAGGAGCATAAGACCAATTGGCTTTGGGATTTAGGATTTTAAGTCAATTAGATGTTTGAAAATTTTATCCTATATTTTCATACTACACTATTCAAATTTACTAGTCAATTATTTAGAAAGGAAAGAGTAAGAACAAAATGTTCCTCAAAAGTACAAAGTTTATAGCATGATATACAGACAGTTCTGCTCACTCCTATCACGGATGGCCCAACTATAATACCCTAATTTAATTCATTAGTTAAAGCTTATGCTAACTGGAAGGATAAATCCAGACAAAAGTCCCCTTTTAGAGCCATACCCAGATTTAAAAAAAAAAACACATCCAAACAGCAAACAAAATTCATGCACACATCATAGTACCACTGAAAGACAGAAGATGCATTTTGGGTCATTCAGTCTCCCTGCCAATACAGAAGCATTCCTTGCTGTACATTCAACTCCACCATAAATGTCCCAAATAACTGGGCTTTCATTGCTTGGCTTTCAAATCTGTTCCCTAGCCCTACACATCTCACTGTCAGCAAGTTTGTTCCAGAGATTCAGCTTAAAATGTTCCCTTTCTTTATTTCATCCCCTTCACTCCAATTTTTACCTCCTGGTACTATCTTAAATAATTCCTCTTCCTCCTTGCAAAGTCCAAGCCAAATGGACAATAAGCATAAAGGTCTTAAAAAGCATCTCAACAGAGCAGAATTTGTTTGTGTTTCACTGTAGTTCCTTTTTTCCAGACTGCCGACATCTCTGCAGGTAGCACTTTTGCCTCTGGGCAATAGGGTCATAGGTTCATACTACAATAAAGAGGAAAAGGCTGAGGAAACTTCCTTTTCTCCTAGCCTAGCTGTACATGTGTGCTATGCACTGTATTCCTCCACTGCTTCCATCTGCTACATAAACATTTAATATCCCATGACTGTGTTGAAGAGCTGATAAATTCTGACACTTTGGCCCATTTTCTCTCATAAACCTACAATAAGTAGTAGTATATCTGGGATGGACTGTTTGGCAGCAGTATTCAGGGTCTGTATGCATTTCTTCAATGCATTTTCAGTATAAACTATTTAAAATTCTGAACTGAATATCTTTCAGCAATTATTGACCTCACTGTCCTCATAAAATAGAAATCAATCCACCCCCCCATCCTTCCCCAAGCAGCATGGGAATTATTGAGGTGAATATTTCTGCCTATGTACAGTAGGTCAGAATTAGTAAAAAAGATAAAATGGAGGTTTCGTATTGTCAATTTAACATTAATTACCTAAATCTCTTTGAGGACATGTAACAAAAAACCCCGACATTTGTGTCACAAAGATTATGAGAACATATTGCCAAATCATAGTATTGCTGTGCTCTTAGACAGAATTCAAATTCAAATCCGGACTAAAGATGCTACATCTGTCACCCTTGCCCAGCAAAGCCCTCTTAGGTTCAAAAGTTAGCCGTCCTCCTGCCTTCCTGCACCAAATCTGCTCCTCATCCCTAGAGATTACTAATCCGGATTTCTCTGCACACAGTTGACAGGGAGAATAAAGCTATTGTGCCTTCCTAATAAATCAGACTAATCACACATTTATAAAGAGAAAATTAGGAACATTCTAGTTCAGCCATTGATAGTGAACAGTAAATAAAGAAATGGCTGGAACAGTTTTTAAATGTGTTTATATTTTAAAGCACCATTATAAAATAATTTGTAAATAACTACATTTTGGACTGGCCTGGTTGTCCAGTAATCCTCTCCACTGCCACACAGGAACCCAAAAAGGAGCCTTAATGGAGACTTTCATTTTGGACACATCTATACAACCAGGAATACCAGATAAAATCGTGACAGGGCCAGCTTAATTGTTCTTCCTTCAGAAGTAAAGGCGGAATTCAGCATCCATTGATTACTGGGAAATGTAGGCAATGCAATTATCTTCATTGAAATTTAGCAAATATAATTTTTATTATTTTTATTGTGGTAGTGCCCAGCAACCCAGTCATGGACCAGAACCCCATTGTGATAGGTGCTGTACAAATACAGAACAAAAAAGACGTGCGCCTGTCCCAAACAGTTTACAGTCTAACTAAGTGTCCTGTTTTAAAACTGTGCCCGGGATCTCTAAGAATCTCAGGTAGTGACGGCTTCAGTTTTATGTCTAACCCAAAGCATAGCACAGTCAGCCCCAATTTGTCCCATAACAACATGCAGGGACATAAGTTTAGTGTGGGTTCAGGGAAAAGAGTGCTGCCTATTGGATCACCAACACCACTTTGTGTGACATTAGGTGTTCCTTAGCAGTCTCCTACCCAAGTATTGACTTGCTTCTATCCTTTGCAGGCTCCCATTTACTGAAGTCAAAGAGAACTGAGGATGCTCAGCATTGTGCAAGAGATGATCAGCACCTCAGAGGACCTGGGCCTTAATAGGTGAGATATTATTGGAGCTACAGGACTATAGATATAGCCATACATTAGCAGAAAAATCAGGTGTGGATTCCATCTTCATGTTGTATAATGCACTATTACAAGCAACTTAAAACTGTTCTTATTTGTAGTTACTTCTTTGAAAATAAAATGACTTTTATATTTCATTTGCTGAAAATCTCTAGTTTTTGCAAGCACCCAAAGGCATGGATATTGTTAAAAACTTGTGACTTTTTGATTTTTATCCATATATTTGCAATCTGTTCAAGCATCCAGAAAAGGAATGGTAAGAGACTGTGCTAATGCTTTTAATATTAACCTTTAAGCTTGGTCTAAAATGAAATGAAAACATAACATTCATATGTAAATCCTGCTACGTTTCAAGTCCTTCCTTCCCTTCGACCCTAACTCCCTAGTAATTCCAGCCACAAAACTGCAGGTTATTAAGGAGAGAGAGAGAGCGCACATGTAAAATCCTGTAGAATTTAATAGGAAATTATCGTCTTTCTATGGAATTTTATATCACAGAGAATTATGTGTGTCTTCTTTAGAATTCTAGGGGATGGCATACAAAATTCTAAAGGAAAAGATTCTCTATTACATTCCATAGAGTATCTCAGTAATTTTTGAAGGCCCCTATCTCATTTCTGTAGCTTCGTCCCTAATCAGTTGTGTAGCACTTTCCCATAAGGGCTTAAAGGAGGAAGAGTAGGTTGTGATCTGTTTTGACTGAGTTAGATAGGCTGTGCCTTCACTAAGAGAAAAGGATCTTATACATTAAAATAATAGTGGGGACAAGACAGCTATAGTTGTAACTTGTTAGCTAGGTGAGGACCAGGTAAATACAGCATGAAAACCTAGGGTTTACCTCAAAGAGTATTACAAGGAGGCGGGTGAGAAATTGTTCTCCGTAACTTCTGAGGATAGGACAAGAAACAATGGGCTTAAATTGCAGCAAGGGAGATATAGGTTTGACATTAGGAAAAACTTCTTAACTATCTTAACTACTAGGGTAGTTAATAGGGTTGCCAACTTTGACTGAAGCTATCCCAGAGATTATTTTTCCACAACGTGGCATAATGTCATTTTCTTAAAATAGCCTGTTAAAATCTGGATTGCTTTCAATAGTGACCTGGAGATCGATGCCAATTCCAGGTGACTCCAGCCCAATCCTGGAGGGTTGGCAACTCTAGCAGTTAAGCACTGAAAAACAATTGCCAAGAGAGGTTGTAGAATCTCCATCGCTGGAGATTTTTAAGAATAGGTTAGACAAACATCTGTTAGGAACGGCCTAATTATTACGTAGTCCTGCCTTGAGTGCCGGGAACTGGACTAGATGATCTCTCGAGGTTCCTTCCAGTCCTACACCTGTATGATTCTATGACTCAATCAGCTAACACATGTTAAAACTAAATATTATCTTTATCTATGGTTCTAAACCTGCTCAGAAACTTTATATGTTTTGCCTATTGCCTTTCAGATGTCACCAGCCTGAGAAAGTGTGAGTATGTAGTGAATGTTTCCTTTCAACCCCTCTCACTGTTCCTTTCTCTAATTTATGCTAAAAGATCATCATCCTTTCCTTGCGATGTTTGATTATAGACATTTCCAAAGCCAGAAAGATCCTAAAGTTACAGGGTAGCTTGCGATGACCTCTTAGTATGAACGAGCAGGAGAAGGAGATGAGTGTTGAGAGAGAAAAGCTCTTGTTTACAAACATTTCTCTTTAATTATTAACTATTTTATGGAAGAAAATAGCCACAAATACATGATTGGCAAATTGACTTATGTTTAAATAATGTGTCTAAAGTTTGACTGAGCACAGAAGTTCATCTTTAAATAAACAAATAGTCCCATAATGTTATAATCATTAAATATAAACAACGAGCAGCCATGCTACCAACCTACCACACTAAAGTTATGCAGGCACATCTGAGTTTCCTTCAGCTATTTCTGTGAACTGTGAAGAGGTTCAGACGAGGGGAATTCAGTTAAATGCATTATGCTCACAATCTTTTATTTCATTGTGTTCTTTCCTGCTGTAGTTAAACCCACTGGCATAGTGAGGTTGCTAGGAAGGGGAATGGAAGACCATTTTCTAACGTTGTCAACATAAAATGGTAACATGTGTGCTCCCTCTGAACAGAGAGCAGTGGGGATATACTTCAGCTTTTCAACATTTGCTGTAGTGTTTCCTTTAACACCTCTTGGATTAGCTCTTCTCTCTGGGGAACAACAGAAACAGGCAGGTAAGCAGGGGTTTGTTTTATGTTTCACTAGAGGAGTGCTTTCTTCTGCCAGTGGGAATGTCCCTCTGTCTCTCCTGTGTTCATCACCATAGTGTTTAAGCACCTTAAAGGAAAATAACGAGAGGTTCATTGCCATGTGGTCTCTCTCCTCTCCAATTTGTGCCTGTGAGGAGGTAATAGATTTTCATTCGTGGGGGGGGAGGGGGAGTTCTGTTTACTTTACTGATGGAAAACTATGGCAGACAGCTTTTGCATTTGGATCTGAAGATGGTGAGAGGTTCACGGTCACTCTGATTTCTTCAAAAAGAAAAGGAGTACTTGTGGCACCTTAGAGACTAACAAATTTATTTGAGCATAAGCTTTCGTGAGCTACAGCTCACGAAAGCTTATGCTCAAATAAATTTGCTAGTCTCTAAGGTGCCACAAGTACTCCTTTTCTTTTTGCGAATACAGACTAACACGGCTGCTACTCTGAACCCTGATTTCTTCAGGAAGAGAGCTCCAGAATCAGAACTTAATCACTTAAAAACAGAATCTTATAGCTGAAAACTCTGGCTTAGATCCCTATTTCAGCTGACGATTTCCCTGTGCTAGGAGAATCCTCAGACATTGCCTTAAGGTACTTTTATGTCTTATTTGCACAACTGGAGATTTAGGATTTAGGGGGGGCCAAAGAGCTGGCCCCGTTTCTCCAGCTCTCGCAATTCTCACTCTTGTTGTGGAAAGCATCTTCCTTCCTGAAGATTGGAGCTGTAGTGGAAGGTCATGGCTACAGTGTGAGAGGTGTTAGGTTTGTCCTAGCCCATGGAGAACTTTGAACGGCTCTCCTGCAAAGTAACCTTGGGAAGGTCACTACTCTCTCTGTGCCTCAGTTTCCCATTTTTAAAATAATATTTACTCCTTTTGTAATGCACTTTGAGATCTGCTCCTGAAAAGCCCTACATAAGAGCTAGGTATTATTAATTATTATTATTATTGAAGATTAGGATCATGATCTTGAACTTGATCCAGTGTTTAATGTAGAACCAAAGTAGAGTTCACAGCACTGTGATCAGGGGCTTCCCCTTGCCAGTAGTTTTGTGTTCTGGACTGGCTGGAGGTTTTCATATATTTTTGATATACAATATAAATTATATTTATAACGGAAAGGCCTAAAGATTCTTTAGAGAAGCATCTTTCGGGGCTGCCCCCTTTCAACTCACAGTTATAGCACTGAAATTCACATTTGCTGCCAAAGGGTAATCAAGTTTTAATGCAAATTTGAGAAAGCAAGAGAAACTCTGTTGATAGTTATATAAACCAGGAGAAAATCTGTAAAATAATCTGGGGTGAGTGCAATACAAAAATAAAAGAAATTCCTGCTCCCAACAATAGGATAGTGTAATTTGGACACAGCTATCAGGTTAATTAACTGTCACATTAATTGGGCCTGATTCGCCACTCATAGCACTTTGTACAATTTTTACACCTATACAATATGATCATTCTTCTACTTACTTATGACAATTGTAGCAGTTTATACCCACTTTGCTCTTTATACTGTGGGAAATGGCTCCACAAGGTGCAAGATCATGGAGAATTAGACCCTATGAGTTTAAAAGACATAAGACAATTTTACAAAGGCTGGGAAATGCTATAAAAATCATTGATGAAGGCAGGGTAGAAACATTGGGATAGAGCAATTAAAAGCCTTGATTTACTCCTCCCCGCATCCAGCATATGGCCGGGATTTGGACCAGAAACAAGTGATGTCTCCATAGTGGAGTCTGACTTCTGACCTACAGGACAATGGAGTCACAAGCTATCCTGAGACTTGATTGAGAAGCCACTTCAACATTTCCATAAGTCATTCTGCCATTGCAGATCTGTCACCATTTTGTCAAAGTTTTGCAGAATTCTGTTGACACGGTGTCATCTCAATAAATGCCAAGTTAAAAAATGAGTTGGGGCAGGTGCAAGCACAGATTTCAAGTCTAACGTGTGGGCTGCTGCATGTCTTCTGACATAATCTAGGCTCTCATATTTGATGTTTTTCTGGAGCCGTGGTGAACTCTTCCATCATTTAAAATAATCAATCTCACTTAACTAATTTGAGAAGAAAAAAATTAAAATCAGAATCACTGCTTCCCCTTGCAAAGCATCCTCACCCAAGTTAGGTCTGTGAAAAAAATAACCTAACAGAAATTTGAGGCCTGATTCTTCTTTACCACTTCACACTGACCTGGCTGGTAAGAAGACATTAAATTACATTTATATCCACTTTAAGGACCCTTTAAGCTTGCAGGAGTCGTGTAAAGCGGCCTCAGTATAGATGAGGATTCAGGCCATTCTTTTTAAAGCACCTTTGTAGTTAATGTGTCATGCATACACGTTATTTTCAATTAGTTGTTTTAAAGGAAGCATGCTGCTTTTGAAAGGCCAGCAACATTGGACATGGACAACACTGGAGCTAAAGTCCACAGAACATATCTCTTGTCTCATACTTAGGCTGTAAGCTCCTTGAGGCAGGAACTGTCTTTTTGTTCTGTGTTTGTACAGCACTTAGCACAATGGGGTCCTGGTCCATGACTAGCGCTACTAGGTGATACAATAAAACCAATAATAAATACTAATAGTTAACTTCATTGTGGGTCCACTGATGTGCAAAACATGAAAAACAAAAGGTCTAATTATTCCTGTGCCTCCAGAGTATGAGCATTAATATTTCTGAATGTTTATATGAGGGCTCGCTATATAAACAGCTGTCCCTTTAAGACTAGATGTGGAAGATGAGTAATGATCAAGTTTCTGTCACTTATTGTAAACCTCTCTCATTGAAGAGCCTCCTTATTAAGAAATGCTGTACAGATAGAAATCACAATGATTAGAGATCAAGCAGCCCACTGCAATGGGAAGACAGTAAACGTTGTAGTTCTGATATAACTAAAACAAATGGCAGCATAGACTGAATATTCCCTTCTATGGTACTGACTTCATAACTTCTTCCACAGCCTTTCTGAAACAGGTTGGTGGTCTCAGTCCAATTCTTACTGGACAGATACCTTTGCCTCCAAACCTTTTTCAGAACAGCAGCTGTGTTAGTCTGTATTCGCAAAAAGAAAAGGAGTATTTGTGGCACCTTAGAGACTAACAAATTTATTTGAGCATAAGCTTTCGTGAGCTACAGCTTATGCTCAAATAAATTTGTTAGTCTCTAAGGTGCCACAAGTACTCCTTTTCTTTTTCCAAACCTTTTGGCACAGTTGTTAATGTTCTCAGCTGTGAGCCTGAAGACTTAGGCCTACCCCTAAGAGATGGCGTGTGCTTGCTTGTATACCAGCTTGGAGGTGCTTTGTGCCTCAGCCCCCTTAACAAGTATGCCATCTGTGATAGTGGCTTTGATTATCTGTCTGGTAAGGACTACACTGAAACTATTTATCTCAAATAGGCTAGAATAACCATAAAATAGTAACAACTTTTGGTCATTATTTAATTGATCAGGATTCATATCAGTGGCAATGTGGTGAATGGCTCTGTATCCAATCCCCTGAGTCATCCAGTCCCTCATATATATTCTATATTCTTCCTATATGTTCCCTTCTTGTTCTGGACTCCTTCCCAGGCAACAGCATGAAGGAGATGAGTTAGGAATGAGATGTAAATAACAAGGGAAGGGTTTACAGTTTTGTACAGAGAATTATGCAAATTTCAGTTTTGCTAGATGGAGTTTGGTGGTTTGCACTGAATTTCATCCAAATCTAAAACTCAGAGCAGAACTCAAAGGGGTTAGAATCATATATATCAAAACTGATGAATGTATTTGTATGAACCGCTGAAAAGTGACACATAACTTGAGCCTAAGCAGACTTGTGACTGGATGACTAGCGAAGTTACCATAGACAATAAATGGGAAGGGATGCAGATCGGGATTAGTAAAGAATATGTCAGAGGTCTTCTGATCAATCTGAATTAATTCAAATCAGCAGTGCCAGATGCTATTCAGCTGAGGGTATAGAAGGAATTAGCTGAAGAAATCTTGGATCCACTGGCAATTATATTTACAAACTCATAGATGACATGAGAGGTCCCAGAAGATGGGCTAACACAGTGCCCATCTTTAAAAAAGGGGGGGGGAGGAGCAGGAGAACTATAGACCAGTCACCCTGACTTCGATACCTGGGAAGCTACTAGAGCAATGTGTAAAACCTTCAATTTGTGAACATCTGGAGGACGAAGGGGTAATCCCTAGCAGCCAGCATGGATTTACCAAGAACAAATCATGCCAGACCAGCTTGAATCATGCCAAACCAGCTTGATTTCCTTTGTTGACAGGGCAACTGATTTGGTGGATGGGGAAAGGCAGTGGACATAATATATCGGGACTTCAGCAAGGCTTTTGACACAGTCCTACATTACATTCTGATAAGTGAGCTGGAGAAACGCAGGCTTGACAGAAGTACCATTAAGTGGATACATATTTCGCTAAACAACTGCAAACGAACTATTCATGGAATGATGCTGGATTAGAGGTCTCAAGTGGGGTTCCATAAGGATCTGTTCTGGGTCCAGTGTTGTTTAACATCTTTATTAATTACCTGGATGTAGCAATACTGAACATACTGATCAAGTTTGGCAATGACACAAAGCTGGGTGGGTGCCAATACTTTGGAGGACAGAGCTAAAATTCAGAGAGATCTTGATAAATTGAAGAAATGGGCTATAGATAACAAAATGAAATTCAACAAAGACAAGTGTACGGTGCTCCACTTGGGGAAAAAAACCCAAATGCACAAATACAAAATGGGAGATAACTGGTTTGGCATCGACACTGCTGAGTGAATCACAACCTCAACACAAGTCAACAATGCAATGCTGTTGCAAAAAAAAAAATGCAATTTTAAGTTGCGTTAAGCGAGGCCTAGCATGCAAGTCACTGGAGGTGATAGTACCACTCTACTCGGCGCTGGTTAGGCCTCAGCTGGAGTACTGTGTCCAGTTTTGGTCACCAATGTATAGAACGGATGTAGAGAAACTGGAAAGGATACAGTGGCAAGTGACAAGGATGATCCAAGGGACGGAATGCAAGCCATATGAGCAAAGGCTGAAGGAAGTGGGTATGTTTAGTTTGGAAAAGAGGAGTTTAAAGGGACATATGATAGCAGTCTTCAGATATCTGAAAGGCTGCCATAAAAAGGATGGAGAAAAGTTATTCTCTTGTGCCACAGAGGGCAGGACAAGAGGCAAAGGGTTCAAACTGCTGGATAGCAGAATTAGATTAAATCTCAGGAAAAACTTCCTAATGTAAGAACAGTATGACAATGGAACACACTGCCTAGGGACAGTGATGAGCTGCCAAAATCTTAACAACCGGTTCCCTATAAAAAGTTCTGATTTAAGGGATATACCCCAGTATGTATTTTTTGTACCAGCAGGGTTACCATACGTCCGTATTTTCCCGGGAGGAATTTTTAAAATTTAAAAATTCCTCCCGGACAGTGATTTAAGAACCAAAAAGCCTGACCTGTCTGGGAAAATATGGATGTATGTTAACCCTGCCTAAAGTTCTTTTTTAAAAAGATGGGCCTGAACTAGAAATGAGTCCGTTTCACATGTGTGGGTCCACACCACTCTCTGGGGGTGTGCTAGGGTGACCAGATGTCCCGATTTTATACGGACAGTCCTGATTTTGGGGTCTTTTTCTTATATAGGCTCCTATTTCCTCCCCACCCCCGTCCTGATTTTTCACTCTTGCTGTCTGGTCACCCTAGGGTGTGCACATGTGTGGGTCTCAGCTGCTCTCTGCCCTCCTCATTGAAGCAGGTGTGCAGGGTTACTGCCCTGGGAACTGCAGGGCACCAGTGGACGTGGAGCCAACTGCAGACAGGGGCATGAGGCAGGGCTAGCTGGAGGCAGGGGGTGCAGGGCTGGCTGCGGGCAGGGCAGGGGATACGGAGCTGGCTGGAGACAGGAGGTTGCGGGGCTGGCTGGAGACAGGGCAGAGGCTGACTGGAGGTAGGGGCTGGCTGCAGGCAGGGCAGGGGGTGCAGGGCTGGCTGGAGACAGGGGCTGGCTGTGGGCAGGGCAGGGGGTGTGGCAGGGGCTGGTGTGGGCAGGGCAGGGGGTGCAGCAGAGGCTGGCTGAGGGCAAGGCAGGGGGTGCAGCAGAGGCTAGCTGTGAGCAAGGCAGGGGGTTCAGCAGAGGCTAGCTGTGAGCAAGGCAGGGGGTATGGGGGTGGCTGGAGACAGGGGCTGGTTGCGGGCAGGGCAGGGGGTGCGGCTGGAGACGGGGGCTGGCTGCGGGCAGGACAGGGGGTATGGCAGGGGCTGGTGTGGGCAGGGCAGGGGGTGCAGCAGAGGCTGGCTGTGGGCAAGGCAGGGGTACGGGGGTGGCTGGAGACGGGCTGGCTGCGGACAGGGCAGGGGGTGCAGCTGGAGATGGGGGCTGGCTGCGGGCAGGGGATGCGGGGATGGCTGGAAGCAGGGCAGGGGATGGCTGGAAGCAGGGCAGTGGGTGGCTGGAGACGGGGGTGGCTGGAGGCAGAAGGTGTGGGGGTGGCTGGACATAGGGGCTGGCTGCGGGCAGGGCAGGGGGTGCAGCAGGGGGTGGCTGGAGGCAGGGCAGGGGGTGGCTGGAGGCAAGGGCTGGCTGCGGGCAGGGCAGGGGGTGCAGCAGGGGGTGGCTGGAGGCGGGGCAGGGGTTGCCGGGGGAGGCTGGAGGCAGGGGCTGGCTGCAGGCAGGGAGTGCGGGGGTGGCTGGAGGTGGGGACTGGCTGCAGGCAGGAGATGCAGGGGTGGTTGGAGGCGGGGGCTGGCTGCAGGCAAGGCAGGGGGTGCAGCCGGGGGTGGCTGGAGGCAGGGCAGGGGGTGCCGGGGGTGGCTGAAGGCAGGGGTGGCTGCAGGGCAGGGGGTGCAGGGGTGGCTGGAGGCAGGGGCTGGCTGCGGGCAGGGTGGTGGGTGCTCATGGGGAGAGCGGCTCGGAGCAGCCCAAGCAGCAGGACGCAGCCCAGGCCCAGCAGAGCAGCTGGGGACCCACCAGGCAGCAGCGGGAGCCCCAGGGCCAGGGGTCAGAGAAGCAGCAGCAGCAACAGGGCTTGTGTCCAGGTCCAGGCGGCAGCCCACATGGCTCCTCCAGCGCAGCGCCCCCGGCGGCCAGAGGAGGAATTACATCACTTCCCGGCCGGAGCCCATCAAAGCGTCAGCACTGCCTGCAGGGAAGCGAGTTAACAACCGGTTCTAAAACTGCTTCAAAATTTAACAACCAGTTCACGCGAACCGGCTCAAGCTCACCAGTGCCTAGGGAGTCTTCTTCACTGGAGACTTTCAAAAAGAGACTGGACAGCCATCTGTCTTGGATGGTTTAGATACAACAAATCCTGCATCTTGGCAGAGGGTTAAACTAGATGACCCTTGTGGTCCCTTCTAACCCTATGGTTTTATGATCTGATGACTTCAGTTTTATGGGCCCTATGAGAAGTAACATATGCAGATCTCTCCACCACTTATGCCCCAGCTGCCTTCTGCCTTTCTCTGATCTCCCTCAGGCTGAGACAAACCCAGTCCTCCTCACCTCTTTGTATAGTACCATAACTTCTGGGAAGTCAGGAGGCAGAGACAAAGTGCAATTTCCCAAGTAAGGAGCAGAGCAGAACAGCTAAGGAATTCAGTCCACATTGACCCACAGGTATCCAGAAGGGATCATAGATGGAGAATCGGAGATGCTTCTCTGACTGGTGGGTCACGTGTGAGCTGATGGCATTAGGAAGATCAGGACCCTATTCAGCTGCATAGTTTGCACAGACTTAAGATCACCAGTAACTCTAGCCAACAGAAATACATAGACATCTTCAATGATTTGAACAGAAAGCTCCAGTCATTAAGAACCTGGTCAGGATGTCTTTAGGATTAGGATCTTTGATAATTGTCTGAGTGTGCACAGACAAGCACATTTTGAAAACCTGGTCATAATTGACACAACATAATTGTCACAACACCCCGATGAGGCAGGTCTGTATTACTGACCCACAGTTTATAGGTGGGGAAGATGATGCAGAGAAATTGAACACATTATTTTCTTAAGCTAAGTTGGCATAGCACAAGACAAACTGCACACACCAGGAAGGGAACAGGACACATCAGAAAGTATTTATCAGTTACTTAGGAAGAAAAAATACAGTAGTGCTAATGTTTCAGACTTGTCCTGCCAGCCTATTAAACCCAACATTTGATGCCACAATGCCCATGAACTCAACAATCTTTCTACTCAGTAATTATATAAGTTGTAAAATGTCATCTTTTTTCCCATAAAGGTTAGCCTGGGTGGACAAAGGTGAGTTACTTCTAATATTGGCAGCTGGGTTACACATGCCACGGGTGCACGCACACATGCACAAAAATCCTCATTATTAAATCACAGAGCAATTAAAAAATTCAAAATTTCATAAGACCCCACATAAAAGAAATACAAGTGTTTAATGATGGATTATAAAGTGAAAGTGAGAAAAAGTAAAAGCTCAGCTGTCTCAGGGGCTTCCCTTGTAGCCTGTGATACTGAATTCTGTCTTCACCCTCTCACAAGCCGCAAAAGCTAATAAATTCCTGGCTCCCCTGCCTGGGAGCCAAGGCCGATTAATATCTGCCTACCTTGTTACCTAATTCATTATGGAATAGCAGTTAATTTGATTTGATATTATTTTAATAAAATTCTGTAATATATTAGATTGTTTCAGGCTATCAAAATAATTTTCCAATTATTACGGTTACTCAAGCAAGTCTTTTTTTCCCTTCATGAGCGGCAGTTGGTCTGACTCAGAATACATTAGCTCCTACAGCTTCATCCTGGCCAGAGGAATACGAAGTATATGCATGATTACACCAGAAATGTTATTGCCAGTAATGTGAGCCTGCAGATCAACGCAAAGAGTCCACAGATTGATGTGCAATTACAACCCCCATGACGTCATGACACAGGCGATTGCCCTTCTTCTACAACTGCACTAATGAATAACAAAATCTTTTTCTTATATCCTGATTCTAGTGGGTCAGAGGTAGCAATATGCTGAGCTATAGTGGAATAGATATTGTATCGCACCGGGAGCTCGCTGTTCTTATTTCTTCGGCCTGTAGTGGTTGGTATGACATAACACAACTGGGCCAGCCTCCAAGGAGTGAGGCTGCTGTCAGCCACTCTCACAACTTTTGGCCACCTCACACAGAAGCGACTTGAGTTTCTACTTTGCAAGCAGCTGACTGCTCTTTCTTCTGGATAAAAACAAATGCATGAGAGTCCGTGAAAAGGGGACACAGGAGTGAAAGTTTATTTAAATAGAAAAAGGCAGCCTAGAGAAAAGAGCAGGTGAAAACAGTGGAGTTCCATTTGCAGTTGTACCAGATGTCATAAAATGTCTGCCTTCATACATGAGAGCATCTTGGTCATAAGCTTCTGGGGTTAGGATAGTAGATGAGATAATCAGTTTCAAATGTCTCAGGCTTTTGTTGGGGATGGATGCCAGTCACCCTCAGCTGTACATACCCAGTCACATACCTAAAGAACTTCATTGGTTTAGCTATTTTAAAACATGTTTGTATACAAATAGAAAACAGGAATATAAAATCACATAGCCCAAAAGCCTGCTCCTGTTCCCATTCAATACAATATGAGTTTTCCCATCACCTTCAATGAGAGCAGAATGAGATCCTCATTTATCATTTAAGATGTTCACAATATAAACTTAATTTATAAGCTTCAAATTCAACAGCTGAATTTCATGTTTGCACGGTGCTTGTCCCAAAGGGGTCTTGATCCCAACCTGGGTCTCTGGGTGCTATCCTAATATAAGCTTTGTTACCAATAATATTAATAAATACCAAAGTATGATTTAAAGCATCCTTAATTATGTGTGATAATAAAAGAGATTGTGTGGTAATAGCTTGAATGCCTATGGACATAGGAACTGGTGGGGCCACATGCCCGTATCTTAGATGAACACTTAGTGTACATCTTGACACCATCACCTCTCTATTGAACAGTAATCTCTGACCTTGCTGTGGCCCATCCTATGACAACGTTAAAGTTCACTGAGGATCACTGGGCTGTTTCCAGTCTTTCCTTGCATGGATTAAAAAGAGAACTGCCAGTACCTGATTTTCAGGCTTCCGATCATTTTTTTAAATGATGGTTTTCTGCCTTATACAGTGCATCACAGTCCATTTTTCATATTCTGCCTCCAACATGGTTATTCCTATTCCATTCAGTTATCTTAAAAAAGTGGTGGTTGACCCATGGGATGTATGTCAAATATGATTTACAACCCTTTTCATACTTCAGCAGAACTCAGTGGAAACATAAATGGATCAGAACATATCCTACATACGTGGAGAAATACAGCTTCTTTTTGTTTTAGTATTTGTAAATTGCCTTATTATTTCCATTGCTTAGCTATCATTAGGTGCATGAAATAGCACTGCTAATAGCAGGGGTGCTGCAACTACACTTATTGTACAAAGAGTTTATTATTACAAGTAAATTGTATGCAACCTGCCAAGTGAAAGCACTATCATACCAAACCCAGGGGTTAGTGTAATTTTTTCCTCCATGCATCAATGTTTTTTAACTTAAATTCCCATTCTAGTGGGTTTAAAGTATTGAGACAAAAAGGCTATTGTCTATCAGAAGGATATTAGTGAAAGATGACAAAAAGGAAAAAAAGTGTGCCTAATATAAGATAACTTGCTACTGTAATCCTCCAAGATAAGAATATTTTTACATTTTCATTTTAAAAATCAATGCATCTCTTCTCCAACTTATATTTTTGCAAGTACTTACTAGATAAAAATATAACAAAATTGTTGGCTTGTCACAGAATTCACATACACAAAAGGCTGCTTGAAAGCATTTGCTATTTTAAATATACAGATTTCCAAAAGGAATCTTCAAATATAATATTTGACAGCTAAATGCTGTGGCTTCTAATCTATCTATCTATAGCCTATTGTCAGTTCTGGGATATTTATGTCTTTTTACATTAATAATGAAATTAAAAGAATTTTTAAAGGTAACTATCACATTTTTAAAAAAAAGAAAAGAAAACAGCCAAAGTTTTAAAAGAATTCTACATTATATCATGAAAAGATCCCAGTGTCATTAATGATAACTGAAGTTCTTTAGACACTCAGCATTAGTGATACTGAAGTGAATTAACCAGAAGACCTCAAGCTTCTTGATCTTAGGTCTCAATCCTGAAACTCACACACGTTGTCAATGGATCTCAGCACATAAGTAAGGTCTGAATAGTGGGGCCTTTACTATATAAAAGCAAGAAACAGGGTTGGTTCTCATGATTCTTGCATAGAAACTGGTAGGTTTAAATTCTTTTCAACATCACTACTGCATAATCAGCTAAAATTATTGTAGATCCTAGAAATTGCTACAAGATGGTTATAAAGTCTTTGTGTGGACAACTTTTCCATTTGATGGTAAAACTGGAAGGTCTTATCACTCTTTTATAACTTTCCATATAATTTTTATGAACACAAACATAAAGCATCAAAGACTGCAGGCTGAAAACTTCTCTGTGATCCAAACCAAGTGGCAAAATTAAGTCCTGAAAAAGTTAAGATTCACATCTGGTTTATGGTCTACTTAGATGACTTGGCCTGAGAACATAGCACAGGAGCAGACTGATGCAGAATAAGGCTCAAATTTAATAATCAAGCTTGGTTACTGAATACAGCTATAAAGATGGATGAAATGAAAAGTTAGTATTACATGTCTCCACTCATCACATAACAAAAGAAAAGAAAAGAAAAAAAAGGTATGTTTTAAATTGAAAGGAATGGGCCATGCTGAAGAGACATGAGATATAAACAATACGGAATAAGACATTATTGTAAACAAGGCCATATCAAATACGTTGGAGTGATTTATCAGATAATGGGAGAGAAGAAACTTAGGCCCAAATCCCGCAAACACTTACACATGTTTCACTTTGCATACATAAAAGTTGAAGGTTGCAGAATCTGGCACTTAGACTTTACTACTTTTATGCCAATGGACAGCACTGCCAGAATAGTTACCATCTGTTCCCCACCCTATTTCCTCTTCCCTCTCCCTTTACTCTACCCTTTCCTTCCATGTTCGCCAATCTTCTTTTTTGCCAGGAGAACCACTATGGTACCTCTATTCTTCTAGACCTGCTCTGATTGCATGTCCCATGACAGAGTCTGTTTCGGATGAGGTACATTAGAAAAGGCCTCTAATGGAAAATTTACATACTGTACTATTACAAAGCCCTTGAAAGGCTCTCACTAGTCTAGCTTTCTTTACAGCAGCTGGGAAATGGGCTTGACAGAAAGGAAAATCCAGGAAGTGACAGAGAGAAAGGTTCTCATATTAAACTGATGGCAGCCCAGACAGCAAGGACTTCACTCTAGATCTAAAATGCTTTCATTCCATCACTAGACTTTCTGGATTACTTCTTAGACCTCTAACTAGATAATCTTCACCCTGGCCACAGTGTGCCCTGTTATCATGTCTGAGTGTCTCACCATCTTTAATGAATTTATCCTCACTATGCTGCTGTGAATAAGGAAGTATTATCATATTTTACAGATGGGGAACTGAGGCACAGAGAGGCTATATGACTGGCCAAGGACACACAAGGACTCTATGATGGAGCAGGGACTTTAATCTAGACTTCCCAAGTCTTATGCTACTGCCCTAACTTCTGGGCCATGATTCTTCCCCAGATAGAGAAGTCAGTGACTATCAGGCAGAAGCAGATGATGTACCCTGTTTATCAGTGTACCTTCATGTTTCTGATGGATTGCACTCTAATTGCTATTATACTTGGAGAAATAAATACATACAATGGGTAATACTACTAACAAACAACAATCTTTGACATGTGCAGTGACTTTTGGGCATATTTTAGGCACTGTATTAATTGTTACAAATTGTTTTGGTTAAATACATATCACATTATGTCTCTGGCATGCCAATAAAAATATAGTATTTCACTTCAGTAAAATATATTTTATATATTAATTTTATTTCTGGGTATTTTTTAAGGAAAATAACAGCATGAACAAAATTCAGGAGGTCAACAGTAAAGTATCTTGCAGTATAGAAACATACATCTGCACTTCCTGTATAACGACAGATATAATCAGCATCCGGATAAATAAAAAAAGGTCAACTAAAGGGCAGATCTGAACTCATCAGCATGGAGGAAAGAGCAGTAGATATGTTAGTCAATGCATTAATGACAACAGATTTCTTAAAAATGGAAGTGTTCTGTGGCTTTACAGTCCTCAGATTATTCCATTTGGAAACAGAATGTCTAGTCTTCCACTGAGCAAGTGAGGAAACTTGTCCATGGAAAGAAAGGGGCCTTATTCTTCTTCCTCTTACACAGGAGTAACTACTGGAGTTATGAAACTAGGGTGAGAGCAGAATTAAATTCAAAGCTTTCAAACAAGGTTTTCTCCCAAATTAACATTTGGATTGTTAGCAGCTGAAGGCAGATTTTTATAACTAAAAATATATGACCACTTCAGTCTGAGATAATCTCATGTTTTCTAATATATACATGATTGGGGTGGTCCAATACTTGGCTGATAGACCTTCAGGGAAACCTGCCAGTGCTACAGCAGCAGTGATGGCTTATTCAGAGATGAAGGATGGTTCATTGATTTGGACACTACCCTAGAACTTGGGAGACCAGCATTTAAGTCTATGTTCTACCTCAGAATTCATAGTTGACCTTAGTCAAATGATTTGACCTAGATTTTCAAAGGTATGTAGCTGTGCTCAGTGTCACAACAGCTAACTGATTTAGGAACCTAAATCTCATTTTCAAAAGGGATTTAGGCACCTAGTCTAAATCCCACTGACAGAAGGAAGTATTTCTTTACACCATGCACACTCAACCTGTGGAACTCATTGCCAGGGGATGTTGTGAAGGTCAAAAGTATAACTGGGTTCTAAAAAGAATTAGTCGTTGATGGACCCTATCCTCTATGAATTGATCTATTAGCCAAGATGCTCAGGAACACAACCTTATTCTCTGGGCATACCTAACCCTCTGACTGCTAGAAGCTTGGACTGGATGACATGGGATGGATCACTCGATAATTTCCCTGTTCTGTTTATTCCCTCTGGCCACTGGCCACTGTCTGAAGACAAGATACTGGGCTAGATGGACCATTGGTCTGACCCAGTATCACCATTCGTGTGTTCTTCTTAGCAATTGTTGTAGTGTTGTTGTGCATTGTTAAAAAGTTGCCATGTTTCACCCCAAAAATCGATGGGCAAAGTGATTCTTTAGTATTTAAAGCACATTGCAGTCTATTAGGGTGAAAGTTACTACAGCATATACACATGAAATAAGGCATGCACTGAAAGGTTTCGTTTCTCAGGAGCATTAACTACAGTTAATCAGACCAAGTTTACTTGGAATTGAGCCTTAGTTTGATCAGAAAGGTTATGAACTTTAACAAGCTCTTTCACCATCTTAGCAAAATCCATATGCACAGCAAAACCTGAAACCAGGAGATACTAACATAGTTGCTGGTTTCACTGTGAACCTTTCTCACAGTTCTGCCTCAGTGGACAACTGGATGACCTCAAAGATGCACCAAATGTAATACCGCACTTCAAATATGAAATCCAACGAGTGTGCAGAAGTTCCCACATTGAAACTTCCCTTTGGGTAAATTAACCTAGCAGGGTGTAAAGAACAGTGTAGTAGAGTGTAAGAGGGAGCCCATTGGAGACCCTGGACTCATCAAATGTATGGAAGATAGAGCAGCACTGGGGAGGCTCACAGTGAATTGGATGATTATTACTGAATCTTTCTCAAAGCCTTTATAAATCTCTAGTGATTCCTCTTCTTGAAGCTTCTTAACTTACAACGATCTGTTACTTAATGCACTGGCCTGATGGTGAGGAAGTCTGCATTGCTACAGGCTGAATATGTGATGTCACTTAAAGTATCTGTGTACTACTTTCTCCATCTGTAAAATGAGAATAAAAACACACATGCGCCTCACCACCAGCCCTTGGGAGGCTCAATTCATCAGTGTTTGCAAAGCACTTTGAGATCCTTAAAGAGATTAGATGATAAAGTACAAAGTGTTATTGTAGAGACTGCAGAGACTCAAGGCATGTGGTTGGGGCAAATACAAAGCACTCCATTTCCTGTTTACACAGTCCTTTACCTCCCTTGTATATGCCCCCTAGCAGCCACCCTGAATAATGGCTCTAAATATTCACAACTAACACCCAGTTGTTATAACTGGATAATGTTACAATACATGAAATATTTTCCAATGTTCCCTATTTTAAAACTAACGATGGATCATACCTTTGGAAAAGAAGAGCATGGGGAACTGTATGTTTTGAGGGCAGGTCATAGGATACATGTAGTCTTTATCTGATAGGATTCTGACATGAAATCAGCCCAGATTGCTAGGCAATGTGACGAAAAGTGTCAATAGATCAATTCCAAAAAAAGTGACAGCAATGTGAATTCCAGCAAATACATCAAGAAGTGAATGATCATGAAATAATTAATATGTAGAGGAAAAAGTACTGATGAACCTCATATTTAAATCCTCCATCCAATGTGAAGCTGCATAAAGAAGGTTAATGACATGATGGCTGGACTCAAAAGAGTAGTATATAACATAAAATCAAGGATATTTTTGCATCCTGCTATTAAGCACTGATTGGACCACATTTAGCATTATTATGCCTGATCCTGATCTCAGTTACACCAGTATAAATCTAGAGTATACCCACTGATATCAAATCAAAGTCAGAGTCACTGGAATAAATTCTGATTTACAGTGATGTGACTGAGACTAGAATTTGGTCCATATTGTCCATTTAAGGGCACTTTATATAAAGGAAGATAGAAATTCAAGACAGTACAATGTAGTGCAACTAAGTTGATAAATAGAATAGAAGAGTTTGAGGAAAGAGTGACAAAATTGGGATTATTTAGTCTTGGAAGAATAATAAAGATGCTTAAGAGGTGACATGACTGAAGTATTTAAACTAGTTAATGGTTATTATAAAATTAAACGTAATGCTCTATTAATGTCGAAAAGACCAGAACTAGGGGATTTAGATTTAAGTAAAAGGGATATATGTAAGAAGAATTTAAGGAAGTATTTTTTTTTTACAGGGAAACTGTCAAATATATGGAATGGACTTCAAATTCAGATATGGAAACAAGCAACATTCATATATTTAAGTTAATACAGTATGATTATTTGAAACCTAATACATTTATGTGATATCAGTCAGCTTTGCGTTCAGGAGTAACAAACCACCCTTCACGAAGAGCTAATTTTTCACTGATTATTTCCACTCACATAGCAAGATCAAATCTGAGGGCCAGATCTTAAATTGGCATAGCTCCACCAAGCTACATCAGTTACACCAGCTGAAGATCTGGACCTTCGCCATGCTCTCATTCAACAAGACCGACTAACTCTTATATCTCGAGAGGTCAGTTCTGAGACACATTTGCAAGGGAAGCTTACACTACTGTTGTCAGGGCTGAATCTGTTTTATGAGTAATTAAAGGATTTCAGTCTCCAGTGCAGTCAATCTGGAACCTTTCACAAGCACAAATTCACATTAGCAGAGGAGGGGAAAACCACAATAAAAGAGAAAAAATAATAATTTCATGAAAAAAACAAAAATAAGGGCTGTATTAATAATCTATCATTGTTCTTATCTCACTGAATCATTAATGGAAAAGATAAAGTCATTCCTATTCTATTCTATATAGGTTTTTATGCCATGCCCATCACCAGAGTTTCAGATCCAAGGTCCAAGAAATCGGCCTTTCATTTGGAGCAGAAAGTGACGAGGTTTATGACAGTACTTCATTCCTGGGGGAGTTCATTTCACAGTCTCAGACCACCCCCAGAGAAGATTTTGTCTCCTGTACAGACAAGTTTTACTCTTACTGTTGAGAGATCCATTCCCATGCAATGTGAGAGAGATCAATTTGGAAAATGTCCGAAAGGAAAATGTCACAGAATTTTCCTTCCATAGTCCCACATGCAGGTTTTTTCCCTGGGAAGTAGCTAAACCCTTCTATCCCTCCCACCCTTGTATGGCTTAAAAACAGGATTAGGGTAAGAGAAAAACTGAAGTTGGCTAAATGGGTGGCAATAGGAGAATGTGTGTTAATATGTTATCTTTTTCACATCCGATTTTATTACAAAACCCAGGTGAAGTATCATGTCAGTGATCCGTAAAAATCCCAGAATCACCTTCTAACCTCAGAGTTCACACCATGGCAGTAAGTGTGATATCAAAACTTACACACATAGAGACATCTGTGCTGGAAATATCTTATCAACAGCAGCATGTGGGTGCCTCTTTTGTGAAACTGTTCCTCAAATTATAGCTTTTGGGGATGATGAGTAGTAGCAGGTTAGGCATAATTTTAAAGCAAGATCATGGATGGGATTTTGAGATCATGCAACAAAAGTGCCACACACAGAAGTGTGGGCAAAGAAATAAGCCAATACTTTCAAAAATAACTAGTGACTTTGCATATCTCTGTTTCTGAATGCTCAGCCTAAGACACCTTAAAGGGGCCTGATTTTCAGAGAAAAGTTGCCCAGCATTTTCTGAGAATCAGGCCCTTGTAGGGTGTCTGAATTTTGGACCCCCAAAATTGAACCACCGCAAATCACTATTCACTTTCAAAAATCTTTGCCTGCGTCTTTATTTCCTAGCTCTAATCACATGATGTGTCAGGATTATAACACTTCATATCCTTGCCAAATGACACAGTCAGGTTCCACTAACTCCACTGGCTATTGATACAAACCACTCTTGGTGGCACTAGTCCATGCATGCATTGAGCTATATGGAATAATAGGGGCTCCTGAGAGCCATGCTTGCCAAAACACCAGTACCTACTGCATGGTGGAACAACTCAATGTAATATGTTGGAGCAAAGCTCTTTTGGAAATGGTTTCTTTCATTCACTTGAACAATTTGAATGTATACTGTCTGAGTACATTGGGAGTCCTTCTACTGATCAATATGTAGACTCAGTAGATGACATTTTAGTTTAATTGAAGTCAATGGGAGTTTTACTGTTTACTTCAGGGAGCTTCACTCAAGAACCTTCATGAGTCTCTATAAATGACTACATTGATTTGGGTTTCTCAGTCTTTTAGTTTTTTCTTTTGTATTCATCTTACCCCCCATCATTATGGTATCTGAAAGCCTCACAATCTTTAATGCATTCAGCCTTACAACACCTCTGTGAGATAGGAGTCACAGAAAGACTTTCCCAGGGTCATACCGGAAGTCTGTGGCAAAGCATAGATTTGAACTGAGGTCTCCCATGGCCCAGGATAGTGTCCTAACAAGTGGACTATTCTTTCCAATGTTTACAGCTGGTTAGGAAACAGAATCTCTGTCCTGTGAAAAATGTCAAGATTTTGGAAGAATAATAAGTCAGACACCAACTGAAATGAAAAGACAAAATTTTGAATTTTTGACAAAAAGGAATTCAATTTTGAAACATTTCATTTGGTAAATTCAAAACATTTAATTGCAATTTCAACCTTTTTTATATTTTAAAACCATTTTGGATACGAAATAAAGTAAATTTTCAAACAAAATGAAAAAATGCAACTTGCCATTTTGAAAATGTGGAAACATGACATTGACATTTTTCAGACTTTTTTTGATTTTTTTCACAAACATCTCGTGTTGAAATCGATAAGATTTCACACACACACACACAAAATTTGGTTTCTTCAAAATGACATTTTCCAACAAAAAACTTTTAAAAAATTGACTAGCTCTAGTTACTATGACAGATATGGCTGTTTCCCTCTCATAGTTCCTTTATCTGCCATCTCCTAAGAGATGAAACAGAGCTAGTATCTGCCTATGTCAAAGTATTTACCTTTGTGTGTTCTGTTGAAGTTATATTTGTATATGTCTTTATTGACATAACAAATATGTTTCCTTGAGCCCATCTCTACCGCTGTACACCCATGTGAAAGCCAGGCACAATCGATCTCTTTATGGGTTACCACTTTCTTCTCTGCATAGGTGATAAATAGGAGTCAAGTAGGAGTTTCTGGTTATAGATGTGTCTTATGATGATAGCCAGTTTTCCATATTCAGTTTAAGTACATAAGCATTTTAGCACTATATCCATATGCATCTCACTTCCTATTATGCCATCCCAAATATTGTACTAAGCCTGCTTTACTCCCCAATGATTACACATAATGGGCAATGTCTGGATGGAACTATGCTGCAGGGCTGTGAGCAAATGAGCAATCTTGAACTTACAATGTTGGACAGCCCTACAGTTAACAGAATCCACTTGCATTCATAGAATATCAGAGTTGGAAGGGACCTCAGGAGGTCATCTAGTCCAACCCCCTGCTCAAAGCAGGACCAATCCCCAATTTTTGCCCCAGATCCCTAAATGGCCCTCTCAAGGATTAAGCTCACAACCGTGGGTTTAGCAGGCCAATGCTCAAACCACTGAGCTATCCCTCCCTCTACTATTATTTCAGGCAGTGAGAGTATTAAGTGTCACAGAGCGGTCATTTGATGGAAATATCAGAAACTTAGTCATATTAAAATTTTATTACCAAATGCTTCTATGTCACCTGAGTCCATCTTTGCCTTTTCTGTGCATGAATCTAGAGAAACTTTGGCTAAAATTGGTATGCTAAATAACAATTTTATTTTTGGCATTGTAAGACAATGCCATCTCTGGGCATGAGAGCCAGTGGCGCAGAAGGATGTTTGGGTTCTTAGCACGACACATGAAAGGGGACTGAAAGCATTTTGGTAAAGGAAACAAAAAGGGAGCTGGATAGTTTAAAGAAAACACACATAATGGATATGTAATGTTAAGAACATTTACTTGAAAAGCTGTGTCATGCCATCTTTCTAAACTTCCACAAATGATCTGAAATTAGAGGGTGAATATTTAATGTAAATAATATATGGAAAACAGAAAACCATAATCCCAAAATATCAAACCATATATCAAATCTCTTCTCCTTGAATTTCAAAGGGGCAACTTCTGCCCCTATAGCAGCTTGATCTTGAGCTTACAAAATGCGCTTTAGATTTTGGGTGGGGGAAGGAGCAAAATTTTGTGGATGAATTTAACACCAGCACTCTTATGTTGTGTAACAAAACTAATTAAATTAGGGTGTGGACTTTTCATCATCTCAAACTAAGCCCTGGCCTGCACTACCAACTAATGTTGGTATAACTACGTTGGAAAATCTGTACCCCTGAGCAACATAGTTATACTGACCAAGATCCCAGTGTAGACAGCCCTGTGTTGACAGAAAGACTTCTCCCATTGACAAAGCTACCACCTCTTGGGGAGGTGGAGTACTTAAACCAACAGGAGAAGCTGTGCAGTGGCAGTGTAGCTGCAGTGCCGTAAGTGTAGATAAGCCATCTGTGCTGCAATTTTGGTCACGCCTGCTAATGAAGAAGAAGAAAGAAGTAGAAAAAGTTCAGCGAAAAACCTTTGGAAGATGCAGTGTTATCTACTGGATAGAATACTGGACTGAGCGCAGGGGATCTGGATCCTATTCCTGCCTCTGTCACTGACTTTATATGAGTCACTTCACCTCTGGTTTCTCTCTCATCCCTTGTTTATTTAGCTTACAAGCATTTGGGAAAAGGAGCCATCTCTTCCTATGTGCTTGTACAGCCCTTAGCACACTGAGACCTCAATGTGCTACTATAATAAAATAGTTAGTGACATCTTGGGATGATAGCAGTGTGGGTGTGTGCGTATCTGTGGTAGGGAGGGAAATGTTCCATATGAAGAGATTTAAAAGACGAGGACTATTTAATTTAGGAGGGAGAAAAATACAAAGAGATGTTATAGATATATATGAAACGGGCTAGAGAAGGCTATATGGGCTCTGTCCCTTAACCTGTCCCATGACATAACAACATTTCATGAGATTAAAAGGTAAGAAATTCAGAAGACATGAATGCAAATACTTCTCTACAAACAATTAGCCTGTTGAACACACAGCTGTAGACTGTTACAAGGCAAATAGTTTAATAAGGTTTGTAAAAAGGATTAGAAATATATTGGTCAGTATTATGTTCCGATCTATAACTGTTGTAATTTTGCAATGGTAATGGCAGCATTACATCATATCACCCTATCAAAAGGGTTTTATAAATAAAGGGACAACCCATTAAATACCTTGGTAACAAAGCAGGGCCTGATTTCACAGTATTGCAGTGGAAACAGGTGAAAGAAAAGATGGTTTTGTAGCTAAGGAAGTGGACAAGGCCAAGGACACAGGAGATCTGAGATCAATTCCCAAGTCTACCATAAACACCGTGTGTGACACTGAACAATATTTCATTGCTGTATGCAGTGTTGTTGTAGCTATGTTGGTCCCACCATGTCTCTCTGACATTGAGCAAGAGATTTAGTCTCTGTGTCTCAATTCCCCATCTGTAAAATGGAGATAATAATACATCCTCTCCCCCATGCTTTGTCTGTCTTGACTAGTTAGACCGTAAAGGTGAAATCCCTGCTGAATTCAATGGGAGTTTTGTCATTCATTTCAATTAAGCCAGGATTTCACCCAAGCTCTTTGGGGCAGGAACTATTTCTTACTATGTTTATGTCCAGCATCTAGTACAATGGAATGCTGAACTCAGTTGGAGCTGCCACGTCCTACTGTACTGCAAATAATAAAGGTTAGTGTACATGGGTATTTTTTTTACCCATTGTATAAAAGTCCCTGCAAACTCAAAGGACTTCAGAATATTACATTAAAAATAGCTTTTTATTTTTGCAGGATCTCCAGCATTTTCTCTGTGCAGACTAAGGGCTAACAGCTCTTCATCGTATTTACAGGAAAAAATGCACAGTGCTAACTAATCGCCACATGCCATCGGAGGAACTTCTGTTTTTAATAAAACCAATCTGGTCTAGATCAATGATAAGGGGGCATAATTTCTTCAACTGGGAAGCCAGAACTTTGAAAAGAATCATATAGTCAACACTAATCTGAGATCAGGGTCTGCAAGGGAAGCAGAAATCAGTGGGTTTGCCCTTTACGTGAATAAAGGGTATTGTTCCCATCAGGGGGAAATGGTAGCAAAGCGCTTCCACCAAGGGAAGGGGTAAGGTTTTGCTGTAAAGAATATGGTGCTCCTGGAGGGTGAAATGTCAATGGATTGGATTTCTTCCTGCCCTCTTCTACCATTTCTGCCCCCTCGTTCTGATGTGGATCCCTTTTGGGGGGTGTATAGATATTGGCTTCCCTCAACCCCCATAGACTACACTCTTACATCTACTGGGTCCTGGCAATTCTTTATATATTCTCTATCCAAATGATTCCCTATGGCACCTCTCCTGCAATTCGGTCTATGTGGGTGGCCTCATTGTGTGTGCAGAGGCCCATTCAATGGGGCTTTGCTTGGGTGCAGCAGTTCACCCCAGGAAAAAGCTGCAGGATCAGGGCACTGGTTTTCTTTCCCTCTGCTACATATCTATATTTCCCCAGGATCTTCTGTCTATTCCTTATGTACTTTGCTGCAGAGTCAGCCTCCATATTCTCCACTCTGAATTCCTCCCAGCTATACAATCAATCTAATTTTACTGTCCATTGTTTCTGTATTAATGCATTAGTGCATAACAAATTGTTAAACAGAGGGAAAATAGAGTTGTCTTTGGACAGTACAGATCCCAAACGGATACTGCAGGGAGGAGAAGAAAAAGACAGCAGGTGTCTGAACAAACCAATTGTCATATTTGGACTGAAGGACAGTATTCAAATGCTAGACTAGAGCTCAGTTCATTTTAAGCAGCTGTCCAGTTGGATAGCTACTATAAACAGGGTGGCTTGTAACAAGAATATTTATAGCTTGAAGCATTTCCAAATATTTAGGATGAACTGAAAAAAAAAACAAATAGACCATCATCAGTACTGTTAACAACAATAAAATTTGAGACTTATATTGTGCTTTTGTTCCATAGATCTCAAAGCACTTCATAAAGGTGGAGATAGGTTATTATTCTTATTTTACAAATGAGGAAACTGAAGAACAGAGACATGACATGGTTTACCCAAACTCACATCACAAGTCTGTAACAGAATCAAGAATAGGACCCAAGTCTCCTGACTCCAGACTGATGCTCATTCCACTAGATCAGAATTGCACCTCAAGAAAGAAAGAAACTGAAACAAGACACTGTATAAGCTTAGACTTAAAAAATCAGAGTTAGTTTAATTGTGAAACAAAAAACAAAAATAAAAATCAGAAAATCAGTTTCTCTTGTATTTACCAACCAAGACCTACATTCACAGTTCTGCGCTTCCTCTGAGAAAGTCAAGCACCACACAAGTTTTTTCTTCTACTCCCTGCTACAATTTAGATGTTAGTTGAGATATCAGCTCTTGCAGAGGGAACAGATCTTTGAACTAAGGTCTTGGCACACACACAAAAAAGTGTGTGTGGGGGGTACTGATTTTCAGATATTTAGGTTTAGTTATAAAATCATCTGCAGTTTTAATCTGTGTAACCTGCACCTAGGGCCACCTTCAACAGACAATCCCTCTCTCCAGCTGTAAAATATCCCCAGGGATTCCAGAACAATTTTATTCAACATTTAAATAGAGATATGCTTTGGCTAAAGCATCTGACTTTAGCTGGTCTCTTGAGTGGTCACCTAGGACAGATTTCACAATATACATTCTGTTATAGATCTGAGATTTCAGAAGTTAACTCATAGTTACAAAACCTCTCAATTCACCCTTCAACCAGTGCTTAATTTGTGCCAGGGCTTGCCAGGGCTAAGCCCCAGCATCTCTAGGCTTGGCAGTTCATAGCCCCAGCACCTCTGGGCTTGCTGCATCAGTTATGACTGTAAAAAATTGCTTGAGTCCTAGCACATAATGGCTTGAGCCCTTTCATTATAAATTAAGAACTGCCTTCAATTTCTAAGCAAGATACTTTATCGCTGAATGGACGTGTGCTTTTGAGATCACTAAGAATTTTGTAGGCTCAAGGTCAAATTTTCAAAGGCGAGCACAATGACTGTGCTTGAAAAAGGGCATGCACCTCCAAGACAGTCATTTCTGAACACAAATGGGAAGCTGCATGTGCATGTACCCAGACGCACTCACATAGCGTGCATGCTGCAAGGGTCTCTCTCACCATACATACTTATACATATATAAAATCACACATAATATATACACCTGTTTTTATTTGAGATAAAAATATGTGCATATGAATTTACAGCCAAAAGCAAATGTTTTTGCTTTCATTTTCTTTAACGTTTATGGCCAGTTTCTCACAGCTAGTACTAACTCTAGAAACTTCCTTAGTTTCTGTGCTTTTATAGGGTTCCAACAGGGGATTGTCTAAAAGAACACCAGATTTTTCCTTTTATGCTACAGATGAAACCACCAGGATGATGAATAGGAGTACTTGTGGCACCTTAGAGACTAACAAATTTATTAGAGCATAAGCTTTCGTGAGCTACAGCTCACTTCATCGTATCCACGGTGTTGGAAAAACAGACAGACAAGACATATAGCCAACCATCAAAGTTACTTTTTGGCAAAGAGTTTAGTGAACAATCAACCGTTGTCATCTCAAAAACAATGCAGGTTCCTCTATGAAATGGTTTCAGAGTGTTTCCTCTTCAACATTTCCTCTTCAAAAAGGTCAAGTAAAATAGCATCTATCAAGAGGAGCATTTAGAAGCAACCAACCTGTTCTTGCCAGCCGCCATCAACTCATGGAAATGATGCTGGTGTATCTTGGGGAAAGATAACAGATCGTCTGTCTGCAGCGGAGATTGACTGACTAAGAGAAGAAAACACTGACTGAAATTCACAATCCATTCCCTTAAACGAGATCTCTAAGAGCCCTCCGAAGTCAGTAAAGATAATGGATTTCTATTTCAATGGGCTTTGGATCAGGCCCCTCAATGAAGAGTAGTGAAAAGATACACAAGTCAGTGAACCAATAGGAGAAATCTTTTGAAACCATACAAGATCTTCCTACTTTTGGAGCAAATTTCTGGAATCAAGAGTTATTATAATCAATAGATATTTTGTCTAAAAGAGATGCTATGGTTCAAACAGAAGTTATAGGCTTGATGCAGAAATTACTGGATTAGATTTTATGGCCTAAATTATGCAAAGGATGAATTAAATGATCCCTTTTGGCTTTATATTAATTAATCTATGAGTAAGAACACCCCCTGAAAATGAACAAAACATTGTTCTTTCATCCATTTATCAGTGCAGTACATTAAAAAAATCAAAATATCTTCTATGCTACAAATTCCTCATTCAAATTTGTAATCTTCCCCCCACGGCTCTATATCAAACATCTGTCTAGTTTTCTGACTTGGGAAATACACAAAAATATTTTAATGCATTCTTTGAAGGATCTCCATTCAAAAGATCATTTAGTTCAGGGTATTACTGTGTGAGGGTATGCAGTGAGCATCTGATAGTGAAAAGCAGCTGAGTGGTGATAATGTATATGACAAAATGGAAGGGACTACCAAAATATGGATTCTTACAGCAGAGAAGTTTAATATATAGGTCAACAAGGAAAGGAGGAAGAACTGGACATCTTGAAGGGCAAATCATACTACAATTCTATGCAAACCACTGAGCACAAATGACAAGTACACCCAGAGACAACACTCATGTGCCCAATAGGTTGTATAATCCCAGACTCTGTAAGAAACATGTAAACATCAGAGCTTTGCATTTGCATGCATTCTAAAAATGATAGAGGACCTTTTTTCCTACACGCTGTTATTTAATTTATTCACAAGGTCGATGTGGAAACAGTGTTCAAATGTTTTGGAAATACGTCAAGAACATCGTTTTATTTCATGGTATTGTAGTAGCATCTCATTATATTAGTCTAATATGAATGCAATACAATGAAAAAGCTATTGTGATGGCATTGTACTAGGCTAAATAGATAGAATGTTATTACAGTACTGTAAAAAGAAAGATTTATAGGTTAGCATTTGCATTGATGAGTAAGAACAGCACATATTTGGCTATTTGGACTCCCAAGGAAACTAAGCCTTTTGTTATATTCAGAGTAATCAGGCATTTGATAGTGAACAACCCTGCTTTTGCTAGGGAAAGCAGCAGCAAGGGAGAACAGACGTGTTGACTCAGCTTCTGGACGACTTCTTCTGTCATACTCCCCAGAGGTTTTATCCCCTTTCAACAAGAGTGTCAACATCCCTGACAGAATAGGATCCTATTGCACATCAAAAGAGCCTTTTTTTTCAGGTTGCACAAGAAAGGGGCAAAATTTTAATTGCCACAGCAATGCAGCCAAGTAGGAAACAAACCTACCTTGTGTGAACTGAAGAATGTTTTTGCCTTCTCCAAGATATTTCCTGCCATCAAGTGATGGTGGAGAGGGCTTTTGGTTTTGTTTTCCCTCGGTTTTCCAGTTATATACATTTGCCAACTCTAAGCAGCCATCAGTAGGGCACTCCCCAAAAAATAATATTTAAAAACAACCTCAGATTTCCCTTCCTGGGTATGTATGAATCAAGTCTGTCAGGATGCTATTTAAAGAAAAATAGCACTGAGTGGTTGCAACATAGTTAAGTAAACAAATATTTACTAGACAAGAAAAAACCCTGAGTGTAAGATCCTCCTCTGGCTGTGCAATCTTAAATGGAGCTATGTTGATTTACACCAGTTAATCTGGCCCTTTCTCATTAATGTAAATTTTAATGCCATTTGTTGTTAAATATTTTAACAACTTTTTGTTAAAAAAGTTTTTTTTTTCCTCTCCCAATCCCCATGATTATTGCTGGTGTCTCTCAGAAAGAGCTAACATTATAGTGCTGCCTGTTCCCAGCAGGAATTCAAGTCTGCTAATGATGTAGATTAAACCTCAAGAACTAGTGCTGCGCTATGGGGAAAGGGCCTGATCCAAAGCCCATGGAGGTTAATGAGGGTCTTTCCATTGACTTCCAGAGGATTCAGAACATTCCTAAAAAGAGAAACATTCAAAAATGCCTGAGATTAGGTCCCCAGTTCCCACCAACTGTGAGTAGAAGTTAGGTACACAGCTCCCTTAGGCACCTGAAAATCCCACACAACATGGCAAATTTCAAATGTCCCCTGTAAGATATATTCTAGGGTGGAATTTTCAAATGTGGGACTAACTGCATCCACTGAAGTCACTGGGAGTTTTAACCTTGACTTCAGTGGGAGCAGAGAGAAGCCAATCCTACGGGCTTTTGAAACTCTCACCCTAAAGTTTATTTGGTAGATGTGTTTGATAACTGGATAGGTCAGTCTGAAAGGTCGATGTTTAGATAACATTATACTGAACAGACCTCCTAGTCTAGCCAAGGGTCCAATCCTGCAAGGTACAGAGCACTTACTGCGAGGTACTGACTAGTGCCCTTGTGGAAGTTGAAGGCACTGAGCAGCCTGCAGGAGGTATTCAGCACCTCACAAGAGCAGATGGTTTAAGAAGGCATTCTCCCATCTACAGGGACTGTAGGTACAGCCCACACCACACCAGCTTTACCCATTAACATCATGCTTGCCTTCCTCGCCGGGAGTAGTGAAGCCCAATTCATTATTACTCATAGGAATCACAATTCCTTCCCTGCTTCTGCCTAGCTCTTGGGAGGGGAAGTAACTCATTCCAGCCTTGTTTACTGGGTGCAGGTTACTTCCTCCACTCGCGGCCACAGGCCACTCTAGCTATAGGCAAACAAGGGCATGTCTACACGTGCAGCGCTGCAGAGGCACATTGATATAGCTGAGCTGCTGCAGCATGTCCGAAGCATGAAGAAGCTCTACACTGATGGCAGAGGGCTTTCCTGTCAGCATAGCACTGTCCACACCAATGCTTATGTCGGTGTAATTTATGTCGCTCAGGGGAGGTGGTTCATTCACGCACATGAGCTACGTAAGTGATTCCAACATAAACTATAGTGCAGACATAGCCCAAAGCAGCTGCCTTGGGCGCAGATTTCTGGAAGGATTGATTATACATGGTACCACAGACCAGTCTATGGGGGTGTGAACTGCAGAGCACTTGAATGTGTAGTTCTGAAACTGCCCTGTGGCAACCTTGCTGGCACAAATAACATTGATGTAATCTGCTCAGGTCAGGCAGGCTGCAGGACAGCCTCATTCGGAGACACCCCTGTGCACATGTACTGCAGGGGTGCCTGATTTGATGGCAGGCAGCAACAGTGAAGAGGACCCTCCCATCTTGCTGGGCTTGGAAGGTAAGAAGTGGGAGCGGGGAGCTGGGCACTTGGTACTACCCACTCCCAACAGGGGTTTGCCTGGAGGAGGAGGTGAGGGTGAACCAGGAGCATCCCTGCCTCCCCACCTCCCATAAGCAACCAACTCCCTCCCCACTGCCTCCCACACAATCACCCTGCCTCCACAGGTATCCAGCCTATCCCAGCTCTCCCAGAGATCCCAACAATACCCCTGCCTCCCAAACAACCCTCACTGCCTCCCACACAACCACTCTACTTCCTGCGGGCACCCACTACCCACAAGCCCCCTGCATCATCCAAGTAACCATCAACCCCCTGCTTCCCACTTTCCCAAGCATTGCCATTTAGCTGGCTGGGCTATCCCATTCCTGCGGTGGGAGGAAAATGAGAACATAAGAATGGTCCTACTGGGTCAGACCAAAGGTCCATCTTGCCCAGTATTCTGTCTTCTGACAGTGGCCAATGCCAGGTACCCCAGAGGGAATGAACAGGTAATCATCAAGTCATCCATTCCCTGTTGCACATTCCCAGCTTCTGGCAAACAGAAGCTAGGGACACTATCCCTGCCCATCCTGGCTAATAGCCATTGATGGACCTATTCTCCATGAATTTATCTAGTTCTTTTTTGAACCCTTTTATAGTCTTGGCCTTCACAACATCCTCTGGCAAGGAGTTCCACAGGTTGACTGTGTATTGTATGAAGAAATACTTCCTTTTTTTGTTTTAAACCTGCTACCTATTAATTTCATTTGGTGCCCCCTAGTTCTTGAGTTTTGAGAAGGAGTAAATAATACTTCCTTATTTACTTTCTCCACACCAGTCATGATTTTATAGACCTCTATCATATCCCCCCTTAGTCATCTCTTTTCCCAGCATAAAAGTCCCAGTCTTATTAATCTCTCCTCAGACGGAAGCTGGTCCATACCCCTAATAATTTTTGTTGCCCTTTTCTGAACCTTTTCCAATTCCAATATATCTTTTTTGAGATGGGGTGACCACGTCTGCACACAGTATTCAAGATGTCTTCAGGAAGGTAGCATTCAACTCTGCTTCCCTGGTCTACCCTCCCTTTTCACAGTCTCTGGACCTCAGCAGCTCAGAGGAGCCCCCTACCCCACAGTAGCTTAAGCCACAACTAGACAGCTGCTACCCTCTTACCCCTGCAGTCTCCTCTTCCTCCTCTTCCTGCCCCTCCCCCACAGGAGGAACCTGACCCCCCCACACACCCAACCCCCAGCTCTCCTGCCTCCCAAACCAAAGCCCCCCACCAGCTCTGCTGGTAAGTGCCATGGCTGCTGCGCCCTCCGCCCCACAAGACTGGCTTTCAGGACTGGAGGCAAGCAAACTGAAGTTTTGCCTAGGGTGGCAGATCCTCTTAAATGTCCTCTACTTGCACCAGCTCAGCTCTACTCTCTTCTTCTCCCCATCCACTCTTGTCCACCTGCCCATGAACAGTACCAAGTAGGCAGCTGCTGTTCTTTCCCTAGTGTCTGAGCTGTGATGCAGGGGGTATTAACGTGGGATACACACCGGGATCAGGCTTTATTCCCCTTCATGGATGCCTAGTCCAGCCTTATTTATTTATTACAGGAGCAAATGCAAAGGTGTAAACAGAATGCTGTCACTAGTGCTCCAGCTGTTTTTATTGGCAGAACCATTGGTACACCATGCTCTGAAGAGCCTATTGCTATTGCCAACAGCCAAGGATTAAAATCCTGGCCCCATTGATGTTAATGGCAAAACTCCCATGGACTTCAACAGGGTAAGGATTTCACCCTAGGTATCTTAAAAATGCCAGCCAAGCTTGTTACAAGTAAAACATGCTAAGGGAGCCATGATACTGAGATAATATAATAATAAAATCTAAAGAAATAAAAATTAATGCCCTTCCCCAAGAAGCATTTTTACCCCCAAAAGAGAGAAGAGCAGAGACTCTAGGAAGTCCACTAGGGACTTTATTATAGCGATTGATTTTATGTGGAATGTGTGCACTCAGATATTATGGTGACAGGCAACAGTATAAACCCAATGTGAGAGAGAGAGGAGTCCTGTCTAACACTAAAACTCAGAGAGCTTCACATCTCAGAACAAAGACCTTCCCCTTCTCCAAGAAAATTACAGCTATCCTGTGGGATGCTGCTACATGACTACCCCACCCCACCCCCACCCCCCCGTTGATGATATTATTACTTCAACAAGCAAGTTAGTTATTTCAGTCTCTCTGTAATAAGACTATATCCTTATTGGACAACCTCTGGTTCTAAGACACCACCCCCAGGAACCTTCAGATATATCAACAATAATACTATTTTATATTTATTAATAACGCACCTTTATTTAATCATTAGCTTTTATCAGTCTCTTAAGTGTTCACTTTAGACAGGTTTCATCACATTTTAAGTAACCCAAAGAAACAAGTTTAAAACAAATTAAAGAGACTCCACCTCTCCCCACACCTTCTGATTGCACTACACAAGTCTTATTCATCTCATACCTTTACCTTGTCCCTGGATTACACATTGCTCCAAGGTCAATGATTCACTGAAGTCTAAACCGAAGAATTATTAAGAAATAGATGGCTGCTAAAACAGAGAGCAGATCAGAGTTTCCTTGTAGTGTGTTGGGAGTTTAAACACACAGCTCTTGTGAGTGTTCATGAGAGAAGTGCAGATATTTACCTGCACTCAGCAACAAAAATATACCTAGTTAGATACTAATTTCTGTTTATTCAGTATAAATTAAACAAATTCATAGTAAATCCATATATTTCAATTAACTCGATAGCAGGAGTCTATGGTATATACTAAAATGCCTAGATCTTGGTGTTTCCTAATACAGATAAACTTTAAGGTAGTGAGTGTTGCCTGATGTTAAGCAAATGACATTGAGAGTTAGGATTCATGTATCCTGTTCCCTGTTTTGCCACTAATTCATTACGTGATCTTGGTCAAGTCACATGAGGGCAGTTTCTAGTACTATTACAATGAAAAGCACCCTACTCCACAAATAGTACCATTCATACTAATGGGACTTCTTGCAGGGTAAGATGCTATTCAGTGTGAGGTAAGAGAATTACACTCTGGCCCTAAATCTCCATGGGACAAATTTGCAGGTGATTTTTGAGCAAATTGGTATAAATATACATATTTTTCCAGGCCATTCTTCATGTAAGTCACACTAGCTTAGAGTCTCTTAGGGCTAGATTCTAGGGCTGTCAATTAATCGCAGTTAACTCATGCGATTAACTCAAAAAATTAATCAAGATTAATTGCAGTTTTAATCACACTGTTAAAAACAATAGAATACCCATTGAAATTTATTACATATTTGTGGATGTTTTTCTACATTTTCAAATATATTGATTTCAATTATAACACAGAATACAAAGTGTACAGTGCTCACTTTAAATTATTTTTATTACAAAAATTTGCACTGTAAAAATGATAAACAAAAGAAATGGTATTTTTCAGTTCACCTCATACAAGTACTGTAGTGCAATCTCTTTATAGTAAAAGTGCAATTTACAAATGTAGACTTTTTTGTTACATTGTAACTGCACTCAAAAACAAAATAATGTAAAACTTTAAAGCCTACAAGTCCACTCAGTCCTACTTCTTGTTCAGCCAATCACTTAGACGAACAAGTTTGTTTACATTTGCAGGAGATAATGCTGCCCACTTCTTATTTACAATGTCACCTGAAAGTGAGAACAAGGGTTCGCATGGCATTTTTTTAGCCAGCATTGCAAGGTATTTACATGCCAGATATGCTACACATTGCCCTTCATGCTTTGGCCATCATTCCAGAGGACATGATTCCATGCTGATGATGCTCATTAAAAAAAGCACTACAGTACTTGTATTTGGTGAATTGAAAAATACTATTTCTTTTGTTTTTTACAGTGCAAATATTTGTAATAAAAATAAATATAAAGTGAGCACTCTACACTTTGTATTCTGGGTTATAATTGAAATCAATATATTTGAAAATGTAGAATACATTCAAAAATATTTAAATAAATGGTATTCTATTATTGCTTAACAGCCTGATTAATCGCACGATTAATCGTGATTAATTTTTTTAATCGCTTGACAGTCCTCCTAGATTCTAATAACAATACTCCCAGGTAAATATGAGGTAAATCTATTAGTTTCATATTTAAATTAGTGAAAATGAGAGCAGACGTCTTACTCCTATGTCTACTTCCTAACTTCTACCACTTTACACTTTCCTCTGCCTTGTCCCTGTATGTCTTGGTTCAGTCATCTGCAAAACTTATTTCAGAGTAGCAGCCGTGTTAGTCTGTATTCGCAAAAAGAAAAGGAGTACTTGTGGCACCTTAGAGACTAACAAATTTATTAGAGCATAAGCTTTCGTGAGCTACAGCTCACTTCATCGGATGCATTTTGAAAATGCATCCGATGAAGTGAGCTGTAGCTCACGAAAGCTTATGCTCTAATAAATTTGTTAGTCTCTAAGGTGCCACAAGTACTCCTTTTCTTTTTGCAAAACTTATGTAAGAATCCATACTATACTTACAGGTATACAGTATAATAATTAACAGGTTGAGAATATGGTTTGAGACACTCAAACAAAAAGTTCTTTCTGGGCCTGATCTAGAAAAGAACTTCACTACATGGTTAACTTTAAGCATGTGCACAAGTGCTTCATTGGACCAGAGTCTAAGATCTCAGTGTCATTATTATTCTGTCTTCCGAACCAATTGATTTATGTATTCAGTTGTTTCTGGTGTAAACAGTTAGTAATCTTTTAAGATTTCACTGAGATTTTCTGGAATGAATTTATGATTTAAAGTGAAACTCACAGCTTCAATCCAAACATGTTAACAGAAAAAAACCCCATGGGAAATAAAATCATGAAGAAATGGCTCTCTTTTTAAGTGTATTGACTAGGTGGCTAAGAATGCATCATTTGAGTTCCCAACATTTGTGTTGGTTCTGCTCATTCAATTCTGCCCATTTCATACCAAAAAAAAATAACATAGTGTGAAAAATTGGAGTTAAGATACAGAACTACCAATCTCGGGGTTTTTTTTTTTGTTAGCAATAATATAAACAATGAAAGAAATCCAGTAACCTACTGTATCTAAATAGGAGAGGACTTTCATTTATTCTTACCCAGATGGAAAGGCATTTTTGTTTAATTAAAAATGCAAAAGGTTGACTGTTTACCCAAAAGAGGTAACTTCAAGGATAAAACCTTGCCACTTACTAAATATATACTTAAATTGCGATGTGACCAAAAAAAAAGAATTATTGGATTGTATGGCAATGCATGCACACAAATATACACCCCTGAAGATCAAGGCCATAAGAAAGAAAATGAGAGCAAGTATCTAGTGGGTGAGTTTCGAAGAATAGTCCTATTGGAAATAATTACAGTACTCTAAAAAGAGGGAAGATAATTTAGTGCCATTTCAGCTGACTAAAGTGGTTGGATTAACTGCTGACATGAAGTAAAGTGGGAGATTTTTGCAGAGGAAAAGATAAAGTTCTAGTAGCATATAAACTTTGTTATTACCAATACAAAACCTTTGTGATGATAAATTCAAATAAAGGCAGTTACAAAAGCAAGCATTTGAGTCTTGAAGCAACCACCTGCGCAGAATAAACTAGTTTATTACTGACCAATTAGCATTATTTTTCCTGTGCAGACCAGAGTGTTGTTATACTGTTCTGTAAAATGAAAAATTAAATCAAAAGAGGTGTATTACTTTACAAGTGCTACATACATGTACTCTCCCTTCAGTTTTCCTCCATACAAAGCTATGATCAGAAAAAGTAGATATCTGACTATATAAAATAATCCAAAAAAGAAATACGGTCTAGTGGATTGAACACAGGAATGGGGACCAGAAATTCCTGGGCTCCAACTTTCCAACTACACATAAGAAAAAATACAATAAATAATAATCTTTGATTGGAGAAACAGATTTGGGAAGCAATGTGGTCTAGATAGGTTACAGGACTGGGAATCAGAAGACCTGGGCTCTATCCAGTCTCAGCTACTGAATGACACACTGTGAGATGCTGGGCAAATTATTTCATCTCTCTGTGCTTCTCTTTTCCCTCTCACCTTTTGCCTGCCTTATCTATTTAGCATGTACGCTCTTTGGGACAGGGACTGTTCTTAACTATGTGTGTATGTAGTGCTTTGTGCAATGGATCCCTGTTACTCTCTCTAATGCTAAAAGAAAAGGAGTACTTGTGGCACCTTAGAGACTAACAAATTTATTAGAGCATAAGCTTTCGGATGCATCTGATAAAGTGAGCTGTAGCTCACGAAAGCTTATGCTCTAATAAATTTGTTAGTCTCTAAGGTGCCACAAATACTCCTTTTCTTTTTGCGAATACAGACTAACACAGCTGCTACTCTGAAATCTCTCTAATGCTGTTCTCTTTATTTATGATATTCTGAAACCCATACTTTTCATACTTCAGAGACTTAGTCTGCCCTCATTCAGAATGTGTGATGACATCACCTCCTTTCCACTTCCTTCATCATCTTCACAGGCTTCTTATCCATCGCCAAATTTAACTTAAAATTGTCCCCCAGCCATCCAAATCTCTGGATGAATTTGCTCTATTCTGTCTCTGATTCCATACCTATAAGTTCACTCACTCACTGAATTTCTCCATTGTTGGACTCCTCTCTGGCCCGTGGCTGTAATGAGATATAATTGGGCCATGCTATTTCACTTACGCTACCATATGCTAGAAATTCCCTCTTCCTCTGAGTTACTGAACCACTTTCCCTCTTAATCTCCCTTTAGAAACTTACTTTGCTCTGTATTCCCAATCTTTTTGTGAAAATGGGAGGTTCATATATATGTATAAAAATGTTTAGTATTACTTTATAAAATTGAGTTCGTATTTTTACAAGGGATTGTGATGTGCACTATACAGATGATTTTTTGTCCATGTATTGGTAGCTGTGATCAAATTAACAAATTTTAAAGCTATCATATTTGCAAATATATGGGTGGTGGAGGAAACATTTCTCCGTTTAGAGGCAAAGCCAACTCTCCACATATGATTTAGACACTGCTTTACACACCATATGTCATTGCATACGTCCCTGGAAAATCTGGGCAGTATCAAAGATATCAAAAGTTGCCATTTTACTCAAGGATATTAACTTCCAGGTTGATTTAGTAAATTTGAAATGCCCTCTGGGAGAGGAATGGAGAGAAACCAACCATTCTAGTACAATCTTAATGGCATACACTGAGAAGATACAGATGATCAGTTCTTGGATAGCTACAATGTATCAAAGCTATCCAGTTTCCCATCAGTTTTCCTATCCAAGAAAGCTATTTGGAGCATGGATGTAAGACAGATTGGCACAAGCAGTCAATGATTGGCCAGACTTCAGGTCTACTCTCTCCAACCCCCCAGTATTTTTAATTGGAAAGAAACATTAGAAATCCGCAGTCTGACAGTTAGATGGCTCCAGCTTTCAGTTTCTGGGTTAACAACACTTGATCAAGGTAACCGGTATCATCCTCACAAATGGGCTTTCTTGTTCGGCAGCATATACAGCTGAAGAAGATGCTGAGATGTTTGAGGAGGTCCTTTGAACAATAAAGTCTGGAGATTTGATTGGATTATGGGTGTAAAAAGTTAGAGCTTCCTTCCTCAGAGGAGCTAACAAACAATAAAGGAACCCTGAACTGGGTCATATTTTTTTCCTCTTTTTTTTTTCTTCACCAACAAAAGCTTGGCCCTTCAAGGTGCTGAGCAACCTCAACTCAAATGGAAAGTCACTGAGTGTTCAGGGTGCTCAAAATCTCCTAAGAGACTCTTGGCACTTCACTGGTTTGGGTCCAGTCCAGGAAGAAGATTAAAAGAAGACCATCTACCAGGATGTGAAGAAACAGCACCTCTTGTGGTACAGTACTAATTTAAGAGAAAGATTCTGGCTAAAGGAAGATGATCATGAATAAAATAATAGTAGAACCAGTGCATAATATAGGTTAGAGGCCTTAAAAGAGGACAGCTACTTGTGGAGAGTCTTTCAAATTTACTTCACAGGTGCCTGCATCCTGCCTGTACTGCCATCCATGAATCATCTGTTCAAGGTCTGAGATGTCTATTCTATTCAGAAATTCTGAATAATTTGTTCCTTCTCTGCCATAGTGATTTGGAGACTAATGAGCCATAATCTTTCATTTCAAGTCCTCATTGCAGGGAAGGTTCTTGTGCCTTGTTCTTTAATTTTATTAATTTAATTTTCCTCTTTGCCTTTAGGTTAAAGCTGAAAGGAGTTGGGCACTTCAGAGAGATTTTAGTGCAGATCTACAGCACCATATCTTCCTATTGTTGGTTGTTGCTCAATGGATGAGAAATACAGAAGCAATCCTAGCCTCTTTGAAAGGGGGTGGGAAAGGGTCTAAAAAAGCTGTATCAGGAATATCCATTGAGCCTTGGTGGTGCTCCCTGGGGATACCCAGGGTTGAGAGGCACCTCGCTACTACCTGCCTTTAGTGAGAGAGAGACTTGTCTATGCCTGCCAGGGGTCAGCTCACTGACAACCTCAGCCAAAGGCAGCACAAGTACTCCCCTCTCAGCCTGCACAGGCTCTGCTAGCCCTCATGTAGATTAGAAACAGATACATTCCATCCATGAGTCCTCCAAGCATCCCCCTGCAATGTCTAGCCCCTTATCCACTGGACATTCACAGAGTTACCAGACCTGCTCTTCCCAAAGGAACAATACACCACAACTTACTGATTACACCTTAGATCCCAGCTCTGCTTAACTCACAGTACTTAGATATGTTTTTAGTGAAAACAAGAATACGTTTATTTAACAAAAAACAGAGATTCAAATAAGAGCCAGTAGGAATAATGGAAACCAAGGGTTTCCATAAAATAAAATCATAACATACATTCTAGAGCTTAAACTTAAACAAATAGGCCCCTTGTCTAATTATGTACTTCTTACCCAAAGTCCATCTCATTGCATTTTTCAACCAGGAGGGCTGAGGTCCTCCTTTCATGAGACCAAGACCACTGCCAGTTTGTCTCCCCCCCATCCCAACCGATGAAAGATGCCAGTGTGTCTTTCTGCATCCCTAGATATATTAAACTAGTCCTTTGTTCTTTATCTGTAAACAGGGTTCCCGCCCCTGCCGTTCACTTCTTCCTGTTAGTTTCTTCCCTTGAAACCCCACATTCTCTTCATTAGCATTTGTCTTAGTATGTAAACTGATTTCCATTGTAGGACTCACAGTACACAATGATCCATTATGGAGATAAGTGCCTCCCATCTTCTGTCTGGTGGAACCAGTCTTAAGGCATGCTACCTCTGGGTGGTCTGCATTTAATTATGTCTTATGAACATAATTTCCAATATACAAACATATCTCTTTACATATTAACCACACATACATTTTGCAAATATTATAATGATCAGTATGACACAGGCTTGCAGTAGAAACCTCACATGACATTTTTGGTGAACTAGAATGTAAATACCAGACCCACGGGATCCCTGTAGCCCTTATACAGCCCTGTGACTCTGCCAGTTGGCATCAAGTGGTCCTTGGGTCATACTTCCCTCCTAATAGCAGATAAAAGTAATTTGAGGTATCATAATACAAGATAACTGGAGGGAGAGGGAGAGGTTGTGTTCAAAATTACCTCTGTTTTAGTTTTTACAATTCAGTCTAACCTAAAATTATTCTTATACCCATCTTAATGAGAGAAAAATGATGTACATGGCGGGGGGAAGGGGGAGAAGGGGAATCAGAGATGAAAAGAATAGGATAACTATGGGGATCTCAAAGTTGTAGTGTGCTCAAATAATCAGTCTTCAGTTGTAAAAAACAAACAAAACAAAAAACACCACTCTGTGCACATATTTAAAAACTGCTAATAAAATATCACTACTGTATCCTATGGAGTCTCTTTGAGATGCTCAATGAAATACTTCAATTACAAAGTAACAATTTCTATTGTTAGGAGCTGCCACTATTCTCTTTTTATTGATGTCATAAAGAAAGTATTTATGAAATGAGGTTATTAAGATCAATAGTATAAATGGAACACCAAATTCTATCTTTTTTAGGCCAGCACAAATAATTCCTCCAGTGGAATCTGTGAGAATAAAAGGTGACTGGATACTGTCATTTAACCCTAATCCAAATGCAAAGAGCTCTCCCTTCTAACAATGAGTCTTTTTTACCTGTTTCTTAGATCTAAAACTATCGTGTCCCTAAGTAGCCTTTATGAAATGTACAAATTTGAATTCATTGCAGGACTGGATTTTCCACATTTATGTGTAGTACTGAAGCTCTATTTTAAAATAAGAAGTAAAGAAGAGGGTACAGCTCTTTTTTATTTCAAAATTCATTTAGTGAAGTGTTTTTAAACTTCACTAGTTTTGTGCTATGAAAAATTTCTACATGCAAGGAAAAGAAATTATGGACTTTACAGATGATATTTTAAAACAATCCTGAAGGATTGAACTCACAACCCTGGGTTTAGCATGCCAATGCTCAAACCGGATCTGGGGCAAAAATTAGGGATTGGTCCTGCTTTGAGCAGGGGGTTGGACTAGATGATCTCCTGAGGTCCCTTCCAACCCTGATATTCTATGGTTCTATGAAAACAATCCTGTGCTTCCACTGAATAGTCTCAGTTCCTAAGAAGCTACCTCATGGACTGGATTAACCAATCTGATAATGAATGCAAGGATTTTTGTTTTCATTTTCATTTCCCCTTCCCCCCCGCACCCCCCCACAGAGAATGCTCTTGGGCCAAGCACTCACAAATAGCTCCCATGATTTGGCCCTTGCTTGTATTTTGCAATTGTAATAAATAGCTCCATCAATCATTATTAATCTAGCTCATGGTTAAATAATATCACTGTCTATCTTAATGGTCTCCATTAAAAAGATAATAGCTAACAGCAGTTTACCACACTATAGTATCTGACGTACTGCATTTAGGGCAATCCAGAGTGTTCTAAACCAGTAAAAGTGGGGAAGTTAAAAAAAAAATCCCTATAATAATGGCATCTCGCATCACTGTTGGAAGGATTCAGCAAACAAACACATATATGTGAGATCAGACCAATGAAAGAACCACAAACACGGTTACATGTGAGACAGGCAAGATTGTCCATGACCATTGCAGGCTGTTGTATCCTTGCTTTGCACTGTTCATTTCACTGTTTTGTTTCACAAAAGATATTAATGTGCTTTGCTTCAAAGTGGTTAACGATGACACAACAAAGCAGCAGCTTGCAGCTCATAGGATGGTTTGGGTTAAGTAATAAGTAAAGTTAAGTTGGGGCCTAAGTTAGCCCAAGTGTACAGGAGTGTGGGAAATTGAAGTTTCTTGTGTGAGAAAAGTTAAAGATAAGTTGGAGACAGACTGTTATGGGAAAGGAAGAGTTAGCAAGGAGAAGATCCAGGGTTATATTTTGATTATAACTGGTTTGAGCAAGGTTTTAGAGAGTGTTTTTGAAAATTGGCAGTCTTTTATTAAAATGCTATATTGATAGTATGGTAAGGACATTGGTGCAGATGTTAATTTAAATAATGTGTAATGTAAAGAGCCAATAAGAAGGTGGCAGAAATATAAGTATGGTAAAGGGCAGTTTAATGTTAATTAGTATTTAATGGAGTATAAAAGGCGTAGTTTTGTTAAATTGCAGGGGAGCTCCAATTAACATCCATAGGGTACCATTATCTTCCAGGATTATAAGGCCATACTTCAGTCCAGTGACAACAGAATGATCATCCATTTATATACTATTTAATCTTGAGTGTGAGTATGAAAGTAGTATTGTATAAGTAGTCAATGCATACCTGTTTCCTTAATTACTTATATTTTCCCCTCTTAATAAAGTTTGGTTGTACCATTCGAAGTGTTGCCTAGTGGTCCTCTACTAAAGAAATATTCTTTAACTGACCTAGAGACTCAAACCTGAAAACTAAGTTGGGTTTTATTGCTCCCTTATCTTTCACAACTTAATATTAATTGTGAATATACCAACATAAAGGTCACAAAAGGTTACACGCTACCTCTCTTTGTCATGGGCTGTTGCTTCCCAGTCACTGGAGTCAACCTGACATGCTTTCAAGTTTGACTTCAGTGTGTCTTTATGTAGTTTGTACTGGCCACAATGAGAACAGGTGCCTTGCTTTAGCTGACCATAAAATATGGATTTTGCTATTCTTGAGTTGACCATATGAACAAAGATCCCCAGACCTGCTCACCTGAGCTTTTATGAATAGGTTTTGAATGTCAGACATCCAACAACTATGAAGGGTTTCAATATTGGAAATCTTGTTTCAGCATTTGACTCTGCAAACAATAGACCAAAGACAGCATATATGAAACTGATCAAGTTTCCTAATGTGTCCATGTCTCACAACCATACAGAAGCATTGTAAGTATGACTGCCCAATAGACATTTAGCTTAGCACTTATTTTGGCACTCCTATCATTCATAGGTAGTGTGACAACATTCCAAATGCAGAGAGGGTCTTGGCTATACAATAGATAGCCTCATGTGGCAATCTGTGAAAACATACTTGTTAGGTAGCAAAACTTCTCCACAGACTTTAAAGGATTTGAATAACCAGGTAGACGTGCACCTCCAAGCTCAGGTTGGTATACTACTTCACTGTTCTTTAGGCTAATTGTGAAACCAAAACAACTGACAGCACAAGTGAAATGATCAGTTATAAATTGAAAGTCATTAAGTGAGCAACCAGTATGTAATCATCAGCAGATAAAAGCTCCTTAGTGAGTAAATCCACTGCTTTTGGGCAAGCACAGAAGCATTGCAGATTAAATAGCTTCCCAATCAACATAATCAATGTTGTATTTCAACTTTACATGCAGTGTTGATCACAGTGAGCTCAGTTTTGAAGTCAAAACAGGAATACGTCAAGGGTGTGTCATGTCTCCAATCCTCTTCAATGTTGCCATCGACTGGGTAACATGGAGTTCAACAGAAGACATGCCAACAGGCATTAAATGGACACTATTCTCATCCCTTGAAGACCTGGACTTCGCAGATGATGTCACTCTCCTATCACATACCCAACACCATATTCAAGAAAAAACAACTCAACTCAGTGCATTCAGCCAGCAAATTGGACTGAAAATCAACTGCAATAAGACAGATATTATGACCTTTAAAATTGCCTCACCATCACCAGTATGGATAGAGGATTATGTTCTCACCAATGTAGAAACATTCACATACTTGGGCAGCACCATCAACCAGGATGGTGGAACAAGCCAGGACATCCAGAACAAAATCAGTAAAGCCAGGAACACCTTCAGGAGCTTAAATACCGTCTGGAAATCATCAAAATACAACACCAAAACCAAACTCGAGATTTATCAGTGCGGTGTACTTTCAACACTACTTTACAGTGCAGAATGTTGGGGAATGAGAAAGCATGACATGTCCAAACTGTTTTCATTCCATACAACCTGCCTTAGAAAAATCCTCCGCATCTTTTGGCCCAGAACAATCTCAAACCAAGATCTATTGACAGTGCAGCCAAGAGGATCTGAGCACCATCATTGCCAGGAGGTGTTGGAGATGGATGGGTTATGTGCTTCAGATGGAAACTGATTTCATCACCAGAGTAGCAATAAGACGGACACCTGAAGGCAAGTGAAAACGAAACTGTCCGAAAACAACATGGCGAAGAGCTGTGGAAGCCGAGCTGAAAAGCCTGGGGCACAGCTGGGAAACCATTGAAAGACTTGCCAGAAACAGACAGGAGTGGAGGAGCTTCATCACTGCCCTAAACGCCAGAGTAATAGGAAGATAATGATAAGGATGAGGATGATGAACAGTGCAGAACTGGATAAATACTATTTTATTTTTAAAGTACCCTACACTACCTGTGAGTTATCTGGTCTAGACACACAAAGGTAAGCGGTGCTATGAGCTCTCTTCAAACATCACCCCATCCTCAATGCAGGTCAACAGAAAGGGGAGTGAAGTGCACAGGGCTTTGGCTCTATACAATGTGCCTGCCAGAAGAGAGGATCCAGCGTATGAGGTAGTAATTTCCTACTGGTATAGACCACCAACTAATTATGTCCTGGTACAAGGGTGAACAGGAAAGAAAATATGTCTCTTTCTCTAGATGCCCCTGGAGGCATGTAGTAGTGCACTACCCCAGAGTCTGAGCTGTATTGCTGTGGCCAATCTAGTACATGATAAACAGAGCTGATGGGATTTTCTTTCTCCCCAACTGACAAGTTGTCATTTTTAATAAAAAAAACTGAAACCTCAAAACCCAATAACTTTAATTTTCAGATTTTTGGTTTTCCAATGAAAAACAAACCAATTATCATCAAGGAAAAGATACTTTTCACAAACAGAAATATCAATTTAATCAGAAACTCCATTTTACATAGAAAGTTTCAGAGGATATTTTTTTTTACCAGCCCAGTTAATAAAAAATGAGAGAAATTGCAGCTGAGTTTAATAGAAAGTGCTATCCCTTCTAGGTATTTTAAACCATCCTAAAGGATTCTACAGCTGGGTATAATTTTCAATAAAATTCTATAGGACTTTTCCATAAGGGATACCACTACCTTGGTTTAAGAACCACTGATTTAGCTTAAAAGGATTTAAAGTTATCAGGATCCTGGATATAATGAGGACTTTTTCCCTTTCTTCAGGACTGATCCCAAAGGATGCTCTGGCTGGATTATCCTCTATAAAGTGCTCAGTCACAAACACCCTGGGGAGAGTTCCTCTCTAAAAGGACAGCATCATAATTTAATAAAAATCTAATCTATGGAGATCCGTTACTATACAAGTGGGAAAAAAGAAAAGGAGTACTTGTGGCACCTTAGAGACTAACAAATTTATTAGTTTAGTTAATTATTAATTTAGTTAGTCTCTAAGGTGCCACAAGTACTCCTTTTCTTTTTGCGAATACAGACTAACACGGCTGCTACTCTGAAACCTATACAAGTGGGAATACCAAACCTAAATGGGCTACTAATATGGAAACCTTTGTGAATTTCTTGCTGCACTCCTTGTACTACCACATTTATAAATGACCACACAGATTGTGCAATATCACATATAGCAGTGAGGTTCTTTTATATGTCCCTGTTACTCTGAAACCTGTTCTTTTATATGTCCCTGTGGGCTGCAGTCTTTAGATACAACACAAATGAGTGGAGGGACTGGTTGCAGATTTTACTGGGAATTCCTATATTTTATGGGCTTGAAGCTCACGCATATCATTGTTTTAAAAATTGTTTTTCTGTTTAATAGTAGGAAAGCTCAACCTCAAAATAGTAAGAACACATGCTTCCCTTTATTCAGTGCTGGATCAGTCTTGAATTGTAATGTAAAGAGATATTAGCTATCTGAGTTAAGATGCCATTAGCTAAACTATCCAGGAAGGGTAGCTTTGTCAATTGTCATTAACACATTTTTTATCCTGGTACTTTAGAGATCAGGAGTGTTAACCTGGAAATGGCGTTCTGATTTAAATCTCTTTAATGCTTTGATGGCTTGGTCATTCCTTCATGATATCCCATTGCTCATTTCAGAGAGCAGAGTCCTGCCTTCCTTCAACATCTGTAAATTGCCACTATTTGGAACTCACTTAAGAAAGGGGGGAAAAGATCCCTTCAATTGTTTTGTGAGTTAGTCAGATGTGTCATAAAACTGTCATCTTGGATTATTGCTTAAATGTTGGCTGCAGGCTGGAAACGGTATGTCCATGCAGCCCTCACCCTGTTCAGGTGAGGTTTATAAAAGGGAAATTGTTGCTCTGCAGGGAGACAGATACCTGTTAACCATATTCATTTGTAAAACTGGTTATATATTTTGGCACCAGCGTGTATAGTTTGACACTGGAAAAGCTTTCAACAAGATGAAGTGGATACACTGTTTATGTAAGGTTCTCATAAAGTGCAGATTCAGAGCAAACTTTATTAGCTAGATCTGAGCTCCATCTGTGTCAACCAGCAGCTATTCCTGTAGGAAAGACCTCAGAGCTGCTGCCCTTTACCCTTTAACAAGATACAAAGCAGGGATGTTGGTGACACAGGACTCACAATTAGCAGAGAGTCATTCCAGCTTCACATTCATTGTTCTGCTTTGTTATTCAGATGCCCTTCACCAAGCTATAAGGTTGTATAGGCCAGGTCCTGGTTAGTGCTAAGCTCCTCCTGAGAGATGCTTAACACCCTCCACCTCCAGGAATAGCAATGGGAACTCAGCGTGTCCAGAGCAATGTAGGAGGTGCTGAACATCTCACTGAATCAGGCTCTGTGTGTGTGTGTATGTGTGTGTGTGTGTGAACGCACATGCACAAACGTGCAGGGTGCACATGTACTTGTTGACATGCTAATCTAGTTTTGAGTGTCTAATCCCAAAACAAAAATGTGATAGCCAAATTATATATTTTATCATATACTCAAAGAATAATCATTGCTAATTGTAAAGCAGCGTTGAATATAGTTATAGTATATGTTTTAAAGTACAACATTGCCTACTTTTTTAAAAACTGCCATTAAAATCTAACTCATCTATCTAGGTATTTATACCTATTCATCACTGCAGTCTTCATCACCTTAGGAAATTTGGTAAGAGGGAAAAAAAGTAAGAGAAAATAGGACACTAGAGTCATCCCTCTGCAATTCAGATTGTTTGCTTCTTACAGGGTGCTGAATGTAGACTATCCCAGAATGTCACATAATTGTGTGTGGGGCTAGTCACAAGGGTCCACCAACACAGAGTTCATTGTAGGATCCTGGCCTAAGTTTGTAAGAAAAGAATAAGAAACAGGTGAGAGTGTAATTAATTTGCTGGCTCATTATTGGACATTGCGCTAACACCCAGTCCAACATCCAGCCAGAGTTCCTCCAGCACAAGAAAGGGTAGTTTTATCTCATGTCATCTGGGACCTCGCTCAGGTGGGAGGCAGAGGCAGTGTATAGAGCCCTGCGCAGACACAAAAAGGTGTATCTACATCTGATCCATGATCTTCAAAAATTGTCTGTGGATATCCGCATCCATAGATATCTGCGGATTTGCAGGGCTCTAAACAGCTCCATAGGTCACTGCACAGGAGTGACGTAGGGCTGGGTCAAGCCAACAACCGCCCCTCCAGCCCCACCTCTCCCCAGAGACCTCCTGCCCTGCTGCCTGTTCCGCCCCTGCCGTACCTCCTTCCCTGCTCTGGGCAGGAAGGCTATAATTCTGGGCCTTTCTATACAGCGCCGCCCTCCCCATGGGGGGCTTGGACACCCCTACACAGTTGCAGTGGCTTCAGTGCATGCAGCCATTGCTCCCTGCTCATTTAAAGAACAACCACACCTTCAAAATGGAGCTTAGTCACTCCATTCTGGGAGTTGTCATTTATGTCCTCCCTCCAACCACGCTGGGGACTACTTTCAGAGTAGCAGCTGTGTTAGTCTGAATTCGCAAAAAGAAAAGGAGTACTTGTGGCACCTTAGAGACTAACAAATTTATTAGAGTATATAAATTTGTTAGTCTCTAAGGTGCCACAAGTACTCCTTTTCTTTTTGCTGGGGACTACAACTCCCAGAACGCCCAGCATGCTGTTGCATGACTCAGAGCTGAGCTGGAGTCTGCTGCAGAGCCAGATACAAATTTTGCATCTGCATCTGAGCTGCGATCCACAAAAGTGATCTGCGGATATCCACATTCTCAGATGTGGATATCTGCGGATACAAAGCGGATACCCATGGATTTGCAGGGCTCTAGCAGTGTATGATCAGGAGCAGCAAGTTGAAGGCAGCAACCTGGGATCCAGACATGGAGGGAAGGTCTGAGAGCTGGGCTGAGACACATGCTGTTGCTGTCAGGGGCCAGCAGTAGCCACAGCAGGATGATGCGTCCTAGAGATAAGAGGACAGTGCAGAAGGGTTACCCTGGACTTTTACACCCCTGGACTGGACAGCCTCCAAAGCTGGCTTAGCTTCTGCTGTGTTTATCATTTTAGTTTATTATCGTTAAAATCACTATGCCAAGGGTGCATGCAGCTTTGTTCTGACAGCCCTAATAAAGGGATCTTATTTGAAGTGTGCAAATGTTCTTGGAAACCTACTGATGGCAGAAACCTAGTGCATGGATCACTTACAGCACTTGCCTTCAAGCATGCAGTATACCCAGCACGCTATCATTCATGTGGCGGACAATTGTACCATAATACATGCAGTTGACACCCTTTTCTTATCCCTCCGCCAATAAATTCAGGCACAGATCATCCCATGGCACAGATCATCCCTTCTTATGGTAAAGCCTATGGAAGGGGACACAGGAGGAAATCTTCATAAAGATCCCCTCACAGTGTTCCTCCCTATAATTCCAATGAGGAACAAGGTATGCCTCTTGCTTTAATGGTCCTCAGGGCCCACCCACATATCTGGCAGATCTCTAATGCCCTGCACAAGTTCCAAGGGATCCCCTGGAGGCCAGAGTGATCTGCATGGAGGCTTTATGACCCTTACAATCATCCACCATTCTATATCAGTGTGGTGAAGCCATGCTACCAGTGACTTTCTCCAGCTGCATCTGTTCCTTGAATGGTCACCCTGAGGCAAAGGGGGCTCTCTAGAAAATATAATGTAGCCCCAAGCTTTAGGGCCAGAGCTAAAAACATCTGTGTCCCCGACCTGGCCGCAGCCTTAACTCCCCTTTTCCTCCTTCTAGCCCACCCAGTCTCAGTCCCATTCTCCACCCCATCCAGGCCATGACAACCCAATTGTGTTTTCTGCTGATTACATGTAAGATCCTTACTACAACCACTGTATTCCAGGCTGGGATTTTATATTTTATAATTCATTATGATTATTTTATAGCATATGCTAGGCGCTTCATGAAAGACAAAGAATGACAGGGTCCCTGCTCACGTTCTTATGTAAATACTGGACTGACACAACACGTATGAGTGACATGCGGTGCTTTCTGATTATCAGGAAGATAACACAATTCTGCTGCCAACGCCTGGGAAAAAGTGTGGGTTTTTCTATACTGTTGCCATAGTGGACAGAAGAAACAAAGGTTTCTAACAAGCATGGGGACAGGGTGGACAAAGGCAAAGATTACAGCAAAAGATTGTGCAGTTATTCAGATGAAGCACATGTATGGCTGAGGAAAGATGGTCCACTTAATTTTCATATAAATACAAATTAAAAAAGAAAGAAGAAATAAGATTATAATGTATATGTGAGAGAGAGAGAGAGAGAAAATGATAGTTGTAGTAAGAGGAGGCCCTGAAACATATATTCTTGTATCAGAGGCCCAGTCTGAGGCCTGAAGCCTGAACCAAAGTGAAGCCTGAACCAAAGTACTTCCAGGCAGTGATAAGCAAAGCTGGGTTGTGAGCCAGAGGCAGGTCCCACTCATAGAAGTTGGCAAGAAAAGGTTGTTAGAAGCACGTGCACACATACACACACACATGTGCTAATGAAAGGAACTTGCACCAAGATGGCAGCAGAACACTCCACAGACATAACAAGGAACAAGCAGATGCATCTTAAAGACAGGGTCAAAAGGACAACATGATGGATAGATTTGTTTGAATTATGATGAGTAATCTGTCCTGCAACGGTATAAAAGTAGGTCCTGGAGTGCATATCTTTGGTCCCGGGGCAGTGAAGTGTCCCGCCATTGACTGAGCTGTGTCCATTGCCAGGGAGCACTATTACTGTGCTTCGTTTGACAATAAACCTGGCTCAGGTTCCTTCGTACCTTACTAAAGTCTGTGGTTTTGGGAGGTTCTCTTGGGGTCTGCTGCGTTAGAGCACAGAGCTGGGGCAGCACACTAAGGGAACACGCATGCAGCCGACTGTTATCATCATCGAACAAGAGCGGAGCACCACACAGGTGTACCGACAGCAATAGTGAATGCTCTTGACTTATATTGTGGGCAATGCAGAACAGGTGAGTTTTAAGGAAGAATTTACATGTTCAAAGGGTTTTAAATATTATATAGATCTTAAGGCTCTTAAGATCCTTTACTCTCACCTCCTGATAATCCGGATGGTGTTTATCCTACACAACTTGAAAGCTAAGTCTGCAACAAATGAACATTAACAAATGTTAACAAATTCATTAACAAATGAAAAGAATCTATTTTCTGCAGTCACTGAGGGTCTGATCCAATGTCCACTGAAGTCAGCGGGGCTTTTCCATTGAGTTCAATGAGCTTTGGATCAGTCCATAGAGAGATAACTCTAAACTGCAAGTGTGATACGTAAAAATGCCTTTTAAGCACTCCTTGCAATCAGATAAAACCCTCTAATAAATGGCATCATTCAATGTACAGATTATAGCAGATCATTGTAATTGTAAATGACTGCAGCAGGCTTAGAATCAACTATTAAAGTATTCATGTGGCAAAGCTGCAATAACTAAAGATTTTTCTGACTTTCCAGTATATATTTCATTTTTCATGGCTCCTTAACTCAGATATTAAAGTGGGCAATTTGGATTGAAACTTGGCATAGAAGTTTTCCACCTATGAGCAAATATTTGTCATTTGGAAATTATGCAGCTGTTGAGTAAAACTTGGCAACCCCTTTCAAAACTATATATAAGCCATGCATACTAGTAAAGTATCTATGCAAAGAGTGTGGGCACTAGAAAGTTTTCTAGAAGCCCACCCACCCACCCTCGCCCTCCTTGTGGAAGGTACTTTTCAAAATGCCAGTCTGATGACTATGTATGTCTCAGATTTGAATAAGAATGTCACTTTAAAAGTTCCTTCCATAACAGGCAATGCCTGACGTTTTCTGTGCATTGACACAATGCAATATAACGCTTCCAATGGAGTCTTTATGAATAATAAACATACAGGCACACACATTTTTAAAGAGCACATGTGCTTTCTAAATGTGGGCCATTGTGTTTATGCCAAGTGAAAAAAATAGTGAAAAATACAGCTAAAGCTTAGCAGACTCCATAATACTTGATATGACTACCCACATATGGTTTGATCCTGAAAGTTGCTGAGCAACTTCTGGGGGTAAAAAGCACCGTCAATTTGTATTGAATGTATTGGGAGTTGGGGGTGCTCTACATGTTAGGGCTGCTCAGCACACCATGTAGGACCGAGTCCTTTGAACACAGAATATTGGTGCTTAAAAATCAATAACTAATACCCAACAATGGAGCAGGAGAATTTTCAGCAAGAATACTGCTCAAAACCCAGTTAAAATTTCAAAACCATAATTTTCAGTGGAAGTCTTCATTCACCTCATACCACAACCATACCAAAAGGAGTGAAGGAGCCTTGACAGTAGGACCTCATTGGCCCATGGATGTAATGCAGTGTCAGTGCAAGGACATTTTGTTAACTCCATTGTTCATTAGTGACTGCAAGTGTCTAAGGGCAGCATATTAGCTCACATGGCAGACAGATTGCAATAAAAATAACCATGTAAATTGGTGGCAGAGTAGCAGCCTTAACTTAAACCGTCCATACTCATCAGTTCAATTCCATGAGAGTTTATTGACAGGACAAACTGGACATATGTTGCCAAAATTAAGAATATCACAGACTCCTCAGATACCTGTTTGAGGCACGTATAACCTACCCAGGAAACAGTTTCATTCCCTGTATCCATATGTCACTATTGACCAGTCCTGATTCAGTGGCATCTTTGCCATCTCTCTCCGTATACTCAGTGCCAGGCAGGGTTTTTCTTGTTTTCCTCCCTTATGATGATGGTAAGATGAGGTGAAGTGTTCATATCAGTCTCTATATATCCAGGTACTTTTATGACCTTCTGCACGATGTTTTCTGAGGAACTAGACGGCAACAAATTCAACAGGTAAAGACAGCTGAACAGTAAATACTCAAAGGGACTCTGCTATATCCCTATGGCAAGTAGCATTGATTTTTGAAGCTCTATACATTAAAAATGAGCTTTAATTATGTGGTATACACCTAATTAAAATGTACTATAATTGTTGAAATATTTTACTGAAGTCATATTTTTTCAAGCGACAGGTTTACCAGATGATAAAACTTGTCTTGTGGTTCCCATGTGCTTGCCAAGAAGCTCTGAGCTAAGTACAGTGGGTGGGGTCAGTCGTGGACATTAAACTCCCTGTGAATGCCAGCATTCTTCACTAAGCTCTTGTTCTGAAGGCTTAAGTCAGGCTTCTTGCCAAACACTCAAGTCCAAGACAAATTGCCTATGTGGGCGTTTTGTTCACAAAGATGACTGAGGTTCAGTTTAGCTAGATGGATAAACCTTTTGAAATGTTGCTTGTTAGAATTGACTATATTATAGATCACAGTTAGTTGCTTATTGAAAAGAACTGTGAGAAGAATATAAATTACCCTCAAATCAGAGGCACCTAGGTAGAAGTACTCACAGCATTTTGCAAATGTACCCTCACCTCAGAATCACACAGAATGCAACCATTTATTAATGATGGACTTGTTTTAAAAAATAAGCATACCGCAGTTATGTGGTTTTCAGACTTAACTTGTTTCTTTTACTTACAATACTAGTGCATAATATACAAGGAATTTGTAAGGAAGAATTCCTGACCCCTATACACCATGTTTTGATTTGTATTGAACAAGTCTGTGTGTGTCAGGTGGTGAAGTTGGTGCTGGTGATTGGGGGTGAAATTCCCTCTTGGATGAAAGTGCCCCAGGGCAATGAGCCCCCAAAAGGCCCTATGCAATACTTAAGCCCACTTAGGCCTCAGTTCAAGGACTGAAGTGCTCCATGAGGCTCTGTCCTGGACCTCAGCATTGGGGTACATTTTACTCTGGGTCAAGAGCTGAATCTTAAATTTATAAAATGTCACAGCATCCTGCATTACACCATCTATGCAGAACAAAGCCAAGCTGTAGTTGAAACATGACACATTCCTGATTCCTCTTGTCTACACAAGTCTCTTAGCCCCTTCAGCACTTCCCTCAATTTGTTTTTCATCGTTCTTTCATTACGGGGAAAAATTAATCTTCTCTAACCACCCAAAACTCTTTAAAGAACTTTGAAACCTGGGAAAGTACACCTTGTACAGGAATTCAAGGGAAGGGGAAGTGTTTGTAAAATGCAGTGTGTCTGCATCAAAGCCACTTCCCTAAGGCACTGGACTAAAATAAGAAGTTATTTTCCCCTGTAGGGACTAGATTTTTTTCCTCCCTTTTTCTTATCTGTATGAATGAGTCTGTTCTTTTTTCTGAAGGGCCTATTCCGCCTCAGTTTAAAGAAATTTATTTTTAAATTGTGTTCTTGAAAGGTACTAGCCTTAGAGACTGAGGTCCTGGCTTAACTACAAAACAGGTATAGCCTAGAAAGTGTGCTTCCATCATGTTCTGTGAGGGCTAACTTTGTCCATTCCACACTTGGCTTCTCTGCGGAGACCACCAGCAAGGTTGCCAGTAAGTACCAAAGGTGGTGGTACAATTTGTGATGTGAATGTGTGTATCCTGGGAACTGGACTGAGACAACCAAATAATGTCACACAGGGTTCAAGATAACTATCAGATTGTATCAGCTGTCATTTACTGGTCATCAGACTGGATTTGACCTAGTAGCAGCGTAAATAAGGCAGGCGGAATCAGGCCTTTGAAGATTCATGTGGAATTAACAGCACCCTCCGGGGCGTTATGAAAATCATAACAGTGATTATGGTGTTTGTGGCACATTCCCACACTATTCATGGTATTCCATATTCGATATGTATGCTAAAAATATGTGAATATCCCAGTAAAATTGATTAGCATTTGCAGGTAAAATTATCAAGTGTTTCAAAGATGACCACAGTTGTAATACATTAAGTTGCTCAGATGATATTAAAATTACACACATTGAACAATGAGCATAAAACAAAATATTGAATAGCTGTTCATTCAGTGAACACCATCCATCCTATGCACTGAATCAGGCAGGGGTGCAGTAGAAAAAAAAATATTATCGGATCATGTAATTAAAGACTGTATCCTAATGCATGCATACAAGAAGGGGTGCATTAAGGCTGCAAAGGCCACCTTCATTATGGCTTATCTTAACTTCTGAGTGCTTGACTTTGCAAGCTTAATATCATTCTTTTTAACATGGGAAATTACGTATGCACACTAGGTTTTTTAAAAAGAAAACTGAAACAACAAATTCCATTCCATGGCATCCATATAGGGCTGTAATGTATAATGTATAGAAGTTAATAGAGTGAAATGGCAATGAAACTTTTTAAAAAGGAAGTACTCAATATACCTTAGAAGAATCATAACATTGAAAAAGGAATCCCATAGTTATGTCAACTGTTAGATTTTGTACTGAATTACACAGTAAATATACTAAAACAACAACAAAGATGGGAAAACATTATAGTCTGCAGATGTCACCTGCACATAGGTCTTCACAACTTTTCTTTCAAAACCTTAATTTTTTTCTATAAAAACCCTCCTAGCATCTGCCCCTGCCCTTCTTGGAGCTGTGTAACCTGAGTATATACACTAGGGCAATTTACACAGTGAGACAGAAGCTCAGCATTCATAGAGGCCTGATCCGGCATTCTCTGAAGTCAACTTCAGTTCAGTTCAATGAGACTTTACTGGCATGACAAGCTATACAAGTGTTACCAAAGTATAAAAGAGACAGAAAGACCCGCAGGTAGCTGTCAAAAGTAAGTAAGATCCATCCATAGTTGGATTGCACATTGTTTGGAGTCTGATCCCCTTTATCCATTTGTCATTACTGCCCATTGCTGGAGGTAGGTTGTTACAGGCCTCTCTCCTTTCTGCCAGGGCAGGGCACAATTATTTCTCACTGCGTTTTGATGAGATGTCTTTTATAATTCCTGATAGTTTGAGGAAATCTCTCTTAAAAATCTTTATTAAATTCTATGGGCACTGGATCAGATTGCCAAGAGGCAGGTGTGCTAAATAGGGTTGCCAACTTTCTGATTGCAGAAAATTTCCCCAATCTGATTCCCTGTCCCACCCCTTCCCCGAGGCCCTGCCCCCCACCCACTCCATCCTCCCTCCCTCCGTCGCTCTCTCTTCCCCACCCTCACTTATTTTCACCGGGCTGTGGCAGAGGGTTGAGGTGCAGGAGGGGGTGAGGGCTCTGGCTAGGGGTGTGGGGTCTGGGGTGGGGCCAGGGATGAGGGGTTTGTGGTACAGGAAAGGGCTCCAGCTGTGGAGTGTAGCTGAGGGGTTTGGAGTGTGGGAGGGGGCTCTGGGCTGGAGCAGAGGATTGGGGAGTAGGAGGGGGCGAGGATTCTGGCTGGGGATGCGGACTCTAGGGTGGGACCAGAAATTTGGGGTACAGAGTGCAGGAGGGGCTCTGGTGTGGGGCAAGGGGTTGCGGTGCGGGAGGGGATGAGGGCTCTGGTGTGGGGCCAGGGATGATGGGTTTGGGTTGCAGAAGGGGACTCCAGGCTGGGGCTGAGGGCTTCGGCATGCGGGAGAGGGATCAGGGCTGGGGCAGGGCATTGAGGTGCATCAGAGCGTGAGGGCTGCGGGCTCTGGGTGGCACTTACCTTGTGCAGCTCCAGGAAGCGGTGGCATGTCCCCCCCTTTGGCTCCTAGGCACAGCAGCAGATGGCTCAGCTCTGTGTACCACCCTCGCCTGTAGGCACTGTCCTTGGAGCTCTCTTTGGCCATGGTTCTCAGCCAATGGGAGCTGCGGAGCTGGCACTCATGGTGGGGGCAGTGCGCGGAGCATCCCTGGCCGCTCCCGCACCTAGGAGCCGGAGCGGGGGGGGGGACTTGCTGCTGCTTCACAGAGCTGCACAGAGCCAGGGTAGGCAGGGAGCCTGCCTTAGCCATGCTATGCCACCAACCAGACTTTTAACAGCCTGGTCAATGGTGCTGACTGGAGCCGACAGGGTCCCTTTTCAACCAGGCGTTCCAGTATAAAACCGAACGCCTGGCAACCCTAGTGCTAAAGTGAATTTAGTGACCAAAATGGGATTCACATTTTGTATTATCTGAGATCATTTCCCCAAATAGCCCAATACAATTTAACTAGTGTTTTTAAATAATGTGATTTTTTTTTGTGTAGAGCTGTGTATCATGTGGTCTACAGGGGAGACCCAGCAACTGGAAGGCAGGATTCTAGTACTGGGTTTGACTCCTGATTTAGTGCCTGGTTTCCTATGTAACTTCTCTTTGCTTCACTTTGAATCAGATCTTTGGGGCAGGAGCTATCTTTTTATTCCTGGCCCATAACTGGGGCTCATAGGTGCTATCACACTTAGAAATTAATAATGAAATAGTCATAATAATCGGGGACCCTTTCATTGTGAAAATAAATTCATTAAGGTTTGTAAAACATTTTGAGATCTTTGTATGAAGGAGTCTAAAGAAGTACAAAAGTGAATGGTTGGTACTTGTGCACAGTCTACAGGATTTATGTGTAAATTGGATCTGTAACAGCTGATAAGTTGTACACAAATAGCACCTGATCCAGCTCCCATGGAAGTCAGTGGAAAGACTCATTGGAAGATGGATCAGTCCCCTAATAATTAGAACTGGGAGAAGCAGGATATAAACATAATTTACTTTTAAAAAACTTTTAATTGAATGAATAAAATATCACTGCATGAAAATGCAAAGCTCATAAAAATCCACACCCTGCTTATACCGGCACTGCAATGGATTAAGATAATATACACAAGATCTGTATTACCATGCCAATATAATAGGAAAGTCTCCTGTCTCTCTTTCAAATAACCGCCTCATGCAAATTTCAAATGTTGACCATGACATCAGACCTTCAGAGGGCACTAAGTTGTGTTTCCCTATGCTTATGATATATTTGATTTCAATGCAAAACAGCAGACTCATCAAAAGCCCACATGCCAGCATTAAGTCATGTAGATACTATACATCAATTTCCCCAGAATCTTGCATAAAGTACTTCAGGCAAGCTCAAAAATAATGCAATACAGAAGGGAAAAAAACCAAGTGGGGAAAAGATTTTCATCAACAGGGTCCTTTTAAAATATTTCTATCCTCCCCGACCTTTGACCCCAGCTCAAAAAGCACAGCAATATTGCAACTGGCTTCAAAGCTTCTTTGACCACACATTAACATATGGGACCAATTTCTCTCCCCAGTTATAACTGTGTAGTCTTCCTGAAATCAATTTGCATGTGTAGTCTTTCTGAAGTCGTTTGCAGTTGGGGGCAGTATCTGTCCTGAAATAACAGATTCTTTGACGACACACTAAATATTTGGATAATACACAGTTTCATTATTGTTATGTTTTAATTTCTAACTAATGCATGTTTATGTATTTATAAATACACAGACCCAATCTATAAAAATGTTCTTAGAATAACATCTGAGCATAAATGTATGTATACATATGCATCCAAAAGACTAACAGCACCTGCCACTCAAAACTGTAGCCGCACTAGGATACTGCTTTTCTTCACTAGACATATTAGGACAAATACACATCTGACAGACTTGTGTTGAAAGGCACAGAAATATGGCACTAGAGTGGGAGACTTTTGTCCTACATGCCCATTTTGCCCAGGAGCCCATTTCATCAGTTCAATGTATTCCTTATACATGCTGGAATAATCACTGTCTCTATAGGCCCCTCCCCAGCATAGACTCTAGGGAGCAGTCTGCTTATCTGTGGTTTTACCTTGCCCCTCAGTTAACTCGGACGCACTCCAGAGCCAGGAACATCATGTGGCTTTGTGGCAAACTCTCCTGGGTACTTTGGATCTATAAACCAATAATATATCCTGGATAATATTGTTCATTCCCTGCCAGGTAATAAAAGACATTTTCATGGTTTCACAGGAGGCGAGGGAAGAAGAGTGCAAAGAACCCCTTTTTCTCCCAACACAAGAGCTTCTGACAGTCTTGCATGCAATGCACACTTTTCAGGCACCCTCAAGGACTTACATCACCTCCAGTGGGAGGGACTGGGATGAGGAGCTATGAATTAAATAGCTGCACACTCCTTTCACGCAGCCTACAGAACAGGCCCTGTGCACTGGCTGGAATATGCTTTACCTCCTAAAAAGGCTGTAGCACTGGGCATGCTCCCTATAGGTTTGATCCAAAGCTCACTCAAGTCATTGGAAAGTTTCCCATTGACTTCAGTGGACTTTGGATCAGATTCCAAGGTCCAGAGGAATTTTGCCTCTGATGAGTCTAAAAAGTATGTATAGCTGTATTGCTGGACTAAATGTAATTTCATTCCAATAGTCATGAATAGGAAATGGGGAAATACCAATACACATTTCCTGCTCATACAGTAGGTGTCATTAAAAAGTATAATAGTGTTCCACACTATTGACTTTACCACAATATGTCCTACGCTTAGAGGATATTCTATTGTGAGATATTTGTACAGTGCCATGGTAAATGTTTACTTTTTAACAGCACTCACTCTACTCCTGATGGAAAAGCTATTTGGACTCTGCAATTTCCACCATATTTGTTGATTTCTCATATTTCAGTTACTCTGCTGATCCATGTTATGTCCAATTTAAACAAACAATGTAATTTACAGCCAGGAGAAGGCAGATGTAGTTAATAAAAATGTTAAATAGAAACCCCCAATATACAGACAGGTATGGGTTATACTTTGACCGTATTTGTCTAGAACATGGATATGGAAACCCAATGTATGCTGAACTGCCAAAACAAATAGAGTCTAAACAATATAAGATGTGCTGACTTTACATCATTTACTTCTACAGTGATTCCATTATTTTGCAAAGGGATCAAAATGTAGTACAATTATTCCAAGGGGAAGGTAGGAAGGGAAGGGAAGATTTTAAGGCAATAAACAAATTAAACAGACCCATCTTTCAAAAGTCAACTACCAGAATGTAAACCACTTCTTCTCTAGACAGAGGGCCCACTCTTGCCACTGATGTCAACAGAAATGTAACTATAAACTTCTTTTAGAGCAAACAATATGGGCCAGACCCTCAAATCACCATAGCTCTATTAGCTTCAATAGAGCTATAGCAATTTACACCAGTTGAGATTTTGGCCTCCATGAGCTAATTTTCTTAATATTTATCCTTATAACACTTCAGATTTTAACAAATAAATCTGGCTTGTTAAAAGTATCTTTCATTAGTGATAGAATAAATAGATACAATATGAAAATTCTCCTACCAGCCCAAACTCCTCCTACAGGTAAAATTCCCATTGACCTAGTCCCATTGAGGACTAGGCTATAAAGTGGGCAATATGCCTGAAAGGAGAAAACCCACTCAACTGAAGCGCATTAGCTTCAGGTATAACATTTCCACTCTGACTAGGCCCAATCCTCCCAGATCTGCCTCTGGGGGACTCAACATCCTAAACTCACCACTCACTTCACATAGGTGATGAATCTTATAAATGTCTACACACAAAAAAAAATGGAGTTACTCCTGTTCCAGGAAGTATTTCACAGATTTCTTTTTTTGTGTTTCCCTAAGGAGGTTGTGCTAAAGCAGGTCAGAAAAATGTTCTTTTTTAGACAGAAAATGTTAACAAAATTGAAAATTGTTATTAAAAACCCAAAAATGTTCAGTCAAAAACTTTTAGCTGAAAACTGATAATATTGGTTTGGAAATGCTGCCTTGGTTCCTCATGGGTCTTGTAACTCAGGTTCCTCTTGCTCTCATTCTTCTCTATGAGACAGGCTCCCTAGGTGGATTACAACTCAATGATGGACAATGGTCTCCTCTCTTATTGAGGCACCACAATGCATCATGGAAGTCACAATGCAGCAGTGCATCACAAGAGAAGTAGTCTGCCTGAGGAAGCTAGGCCATAGAACAAAATGGGGGCATGAGGTACCTGAATTACAACTCCCATGAGGCACTTTTAAATGGAAATTTTTCAGTTTTCAGGTGTTTCTTTTTTCAATGAAACACTGAAATTATCCATGGAAAACAGACATGTTTTGCCAAAAAAAATTGTTGAAAAATCAAACAATGGAACATATTTTTTCCTTCAAAAAAACAGTTTTGATGGAAAAATTTTAACCAGCCCTCTGATGCAAACATTTATTCAAATGAATACACTTGAATCATAGAATCATAGAATATCAGGGTTGGAAGTGACCTCAGGAGGTCATCTAGTCCAACCCCCCGCTCACAGCAGGACCAATCCCCAACTAAATCATCCCAGCCAGGGCTTTGTCAAGCCTGATCACTTGGCATGATCCTAGAATCAGATACTTTTTAAATGTACTATAGGACAATGATTTATTGGCATTTCTTGCAAAATGTTATATGATTTTAATGTGTATTGAATTCAACTATACAAACAGGCATTAGAATTCTGAACAGGGTATATAAGTAAGTTGTGATGACATTTCATTAAATATATAGATCATTAGCTTTATCTATGATATTTGTCGGTATTCAGATTAACCAAACTGAAATTCCTAGGAACCCATCTAGAAAACATTTTAAGCAAGTGATTTGGGGAAAGCATCTCTGCATTTCTTAGTGAATTGCACAAGACAAGTGATTGCTGTCATCTACATGACATTCACAGTGCCCCTCAATTTTCTTGCAGCTGGAGAGTTATTATGTAAATAGACCAGGACTGGGTTCCCTTGCTTCCCAGAGTAGAACAGAATTTCCCTATCAACAAGCCCTGCCTCAGGAGTGAGGCCATGTCCAGTGGTGAGCAGAAAAAAGGGACAACCTGATACCTGCCCTCTTGCAGAACTCCCCATCATTGGAGGTGATGAGGAGAAATGTGGTACACTTCATGTTCTCACTAAGCTTTTTAGTGGAAATAGGTGGCCCTGTTGGCAATAACTGAGAAGTCCACTTACACAGGAGGAAGGGAAAGAGCAAAGGGACGAAGAAGGATGAGTGGAGACAATGGGAAAAGGGAAGGGTGGGATCAGATGGGAGCGGGCATGGAAGGGCTAAGAGCAAGAAAAGAAAGGAAAAAGGGGGAAGACAGGATTGATTTATGGTTAGTGTAGACATTAAGCTTCTTATTTGATCTTAGTGCCTTTCAGAGTCTACAGCCCTCAAGGAAGTCTCTAGTGCAGACCTCATATGGTTCATTTAAGCTAGACTACTGTAATAAGCTCTACTTTGGACTAACCCAGAAGTGCAGACTGCAGCTGCCCACTTCCAAAGTGAGGTGAGCTACTGCAGAAAACCTGTGCTTAAGTCACAAAACTTGTTCTCTGTTCACTTCTGGTTGCAGTTCCAGTGTCAGTCTTTTACTGCATGATCTGGGACTCAGTCATGTGAGAGACCACCTGCTTATGCTATATCCCAGTTGACCAGTTAACATGGACTGGAAAACTCTTGTTTTCAGTTCCTAGGATTGATCTCCACCAGACCAATGGCAAGGTATTCCACTTGAGGCCATATTTCTGCAGTTTACATCCCTTCATGTCTCCCAGAACCTGTCTTTTTACGATTCAGGATATGACACTTTTTTTTTAGTTTTGCTTTATAAATTTGTCTTTTGATTCTGAACAACAGGGTTGCTAGCATTTCTGTAGAAAGCTGTCAAGGTTCTTGAGTGCTACCTGCTGTCAGTAGCCGAACAGGTAGAAAAACAGCTGAGAAAATTTGTGGTTTTTTTTTTAATTCCAATTGTTTCTGAAATTCAAAAATTTGAAAAATTTTATGCAGCTCTTGTTGGTGATAAACTCTTCAAAACTGTCATCTAAATTTCTCAATTCCATCCACATTAAAAAAATTTAAAAAAAATATATTGACCAGCTGTAGTGAGTAGCATATGGAAGTTATACTTTTTAAGTTCTGTAATAAGCTTATAGCTGCTACAAAGTTACATTAATGAAACAAGCAATCTAACATGGTTTGTGACTGACTTTCAACAGAACACTGTCCTTTAGTTATTGTGAACAAATTCAACCTACCTGCAAAGGGACAACTAACATGCTAACCAGTTGGTATTTTTCAAAAGGAAAAGAAATTCAACCTAAATTGAACTCTGAGATGAGTGTCATGGATAACTTATTAAAGCAAGAATGAGTATCTGAATCAGTGGGTCCAAAAGGAAGCAAGAAAAAAGTAGCTAAAACACCACAGAAAGTGAAAATACAGCCTTAGAATATGTCTACACTAAAGCTGTAGCTCTGTAGCATAGACACTTACTACAACAATGGAAGGGGGTTTTCTGTGGCTGTAGTTAATCCACCTCTCCAAGAGGTGGCAACTAGGTCAACAGAAGAATTCTTCCATTGACCTAGCTGTGTCTACAATGGCCATATGCGACATAGGTCGATCTACAGTTTAGGTGTAGACCAGACCTAAGTTAGATGGATCATTTAATCGGTTGTGCAATGCTATATATGTTTAACAATCACAACATCAGAACACATACTAGACTTTTAGTTTATAAAGCAGTGGTAATCCCAACTCTCCTCTATGGCTGTGAGACTTGGTGACCTAAAGAAAGCACCTGAAAAACCTGGAACACCAGCATCAGCACTTTCTTCAGAAGATCCTCAACATAAATGTGAGGATTGGTGCAGTAAGTCCAGCATCTTTGGTGTTGAGGCCCTGATTATCCAATACCAGTTGAGGTGGAGCAGGCACTGTGTGTGCATGCCTGTTCTACGCTTACCAAAACAACTGCTGTATGCCCAACTCACCAAAGGAGAAAGGAAACAGGAGGCCAAAATAAATGCTGTAAAGACACCCTCAAGAGAAACATATACAGTGCTAATAAGCGATGGTCACATAAACACCACCCTATATCGGAAACCTACTGACCGCTATTCCTACCTACATGCCTCTAGCTTTCATCCAGATCATACATGGTAATCAGATCTAGTGTCTCCCTTTTGGTCCACGCTGGAGCTCGTTTGCGATTCTTGGGGGACTACATGGTCACCTGTGCTGCTGAGCTTGCCACGCTGACCAAACAGGAAATGAAATTCAAAATTTCCTGGGGCTTTTCCTCTGTACCTGGCTAGTGCATCGGAGTTCAAAGTGTTGTCCAGAGCAGTCACACTGGAGCACTCGGGGATAGCTCCTGGAGGCCAATACTGTCGAATTGCGTCTGCACTACCCCAAATTTGACCCAGCAAGGTCGATTTTAGTGCTACACTGCTCACAGGGGAGGAGTACAGAAGTCGATTTTAAGAGTCCTTTAGGTCTACGGAAAGAGGTTGGTTGTGTAGAAGCATTCATTTTAAAATTAACCTAATGCGGCTAAATTCGACCTAACCCCGTAGTGTAGACCAGGGCTAAGTGTTCATGTAGATGAGCCCTTAGCATTTGCTTCTAACAAATGCATTCAAATAGGTGGAAAGATGCAGATGACATGCCATTTTTGTTGTCTTCTGGTGCCAGGTCAGCTGGCTCCATTCCTGGATGATGAAACTTTTATCTCGTCAATAGGCTTTCTATCATCCACTGGATGTCTGATTTAGCTTAGAGCACAAGATCTTTTTCAGACAGTCTATCAAAATCAGTGCAGTTTCCACACAATACCTTCTTCCTAAAGTCTGCATAACTACCATTTATTTGACAGTGCCCCGAAGTGTGTTGGGTGCTTTACAGTACACGAAAAAAGTAGGGTTCCTATTTCAATGAGCTTACACCTCAGTATGACAAATGATGAAATGAATGGTATAACAGGCAGTAGTGAAAAGATTAGGTGGAGAAAGATTTCAGCAATAAGGGCTCCAATTTAGCAAAGCATTTTAAGCACATGCTTATCTCTGAGCATTAGATTAGACTGTTTGATGAACTGGTACTAAGAAAACATGGCTGCTCATTTTAGTCAAGTGGTCAATTAAAAGTGTTTGATAGACAGACAGACACTGTTGTCCCTTCTTCAAACCCCAGTGTGGCCCCTCTGCTGAGCAGTAACAGGACTCTGGGCCCTTGCAGGTCAGCTTTCCAGTAGAGGAGAAATCAGTGATACAGGTTCTGGGTATACTCTAAGTGTAACTTATTTCATTTACACATATACACTTTTACTGAAACAGAGGCAGTCAAAAATAGTGGACAGGCAATCCCCTCCTCCAGATATCTCAGTCCACACACTAGTGTCCGGTTCCCTGGAAGGTGCTCTGCCCCAAAAACTGACTCTTGTTAGAGTGATTAAGGATGAGACCAAACCTTCCTGAAGTTTACCAGAGCTTCCATTCCCAAACTAGGTGCCCAGTTTTCAACCGGAAAGTTCAGTTGAAAAGGAGACCTGGCAGCGTCAGTCAGATGTGCTGACCGTACACGAAAAGTCCAGTTACTGTGGAGTGGGGGGAGGTGCCAGGTCATTAACCTGTGCCAGCCCCTGCTCAGCTCGGGCCACATCCTAACTGCAGACAGGTTTCTTATCAAGCTGCAGCACCTCCTATTCCAGCGCCAGAGCAGAGGGAGCCCAGCTGTGGGGGGGGGAAGGGAGGTGGAGACCATCCAGAGAGCGACAATGGAGGGGGGAAGAGAAGCGAGCAACAGGCTCAGGGCCTTGGGAGACGAGGTGGAGAAGGAGCATGGCCTTGGGGGAGGAAGCGAAGAAGGGGGCAGGGCCTCGGGGGTCTGGTTACCAGCAATTAGAAAGGTGGCAACCTTACCCCAAACACCCTTGCATAGCCAAACAATACAGGCATTTCTTTCAAGACTAAAAACTGGCTCGCACACTAAAAAAAGAACTTGGTAGACTCATGCAACAGTGCCACTTGCTGACACCTGTCATAACAATATTAATTAGGATTGACTCACTTGGGGCCAGATTGTGACATTTAGCTGTGGGCTGAGTAGGGGGCAGAGCAGACCGCACTGCTGTATAGGAAACTCAAGGAAATATCATGCTGCTGGGAAATACAATCCATTACCAAGTGGCCCGATATTCAGAGGGACTGTTGGGTTACACAGTAGCCCTGCCTTTTACCTGTCCCTTTGGAGAATCATTTGCCTCTGGGTCAGACACAGGGAGAAGCCACTGCACTGTAAACAACACAGGTCCTTGTACAGGCTGTTCAAAGAGAGAGACTTGTATAAGGAACTGACTGTTACAATCTGGCCATCAACCTCAGCCTGGACCAGTCCACACAAGAGATCCACTTCCTGGACACTACGGTGCTAATAAGCGATGGTCACATAAACACCACCCTGTATCGGAAACCTACTGACCGCTATTCCTACCTACATGCCTCTAGCTTTCATCCAGATCATACCACTCGATCTATTGTCTACAGCCAAGCGCTACGATATAACCGCATTTGCTCCAACCCCTCAGACAGAGACAAACACCTACAAGATCTCTATCATGCATTCCTACAACTACAATACCCACCTGCTGAAGTGAAGAAACAGATTGACAGAGCCAGAAGAGTACCCAGAAGTCACCTACTACAGGACAGGCCCAACAAAGAAAACAACAGAACGCCACTAGCCATCACCTTCAGCCCCCAACTAAAACCTCTCCAACGCAACATCAAGGATCTACAACCTATCCTGAAGGACGAGCCATCACTCTCACAGATCTTGGGAGACAGACTAGTCCTTGCTTACAGACAGCCCCCCAATCTGAAACAAATACTCACCAGCAACCACACACCACACAACAGAACCACTAACCCAGGAACCTATCCTTGCAACAAAGCCCGTTGCCAACTCTGCCACATATCTATTCAGGGGATACCATCATAGGGCCTAATCACATCAGCCACACTATCAGAGGCTCGTTCACCTGCACATCTACCAATGTGATATATGCCATCATGTGCCAGCAATGCCCCTCTGCCATGTACATTGGCCAAACTGGACAGTCTCTACGTAAAAGAATGAATGGACACAAATCAGACGTCAAGAATTATAACATTCAAAAACCAGTTGGAGAACACTTCAATCTCTCTGGTCACTCGATCACAGACCTAAGAGTGGCTATACTTCAACAAAAAAGCTTCAAAAACAGACTCCAACGAGAGACTGCTGAATTGGAATTAATTTGCAAACTGGATACAATTAACTTAGGCTTGAATAGAGACTGGGAATGGATGAGTCATTACACAAAGTAAAACTATTTCCCCATGGTATTTCTCCCTCCCACCCCACCCCCCACTGTTCCTCTGATATTCTTGTTAACTGCTGGAATTAGCCTACCTTGCTTGTCACCATGGAAGGTTTTCCTCCTTTCCCCCCCCTGCTGCTGGTGATGGCTTATCTTAAGTGATCACTCTCCTTACAGTGTGTATGATAAACCCATTGTTTCATGTTCTCTGTGTGTGTGTATATAAATCTCTCCTCTGTTTTTTCCACCAAATGCATCCGATGAAGTGAGCTGTAGCTCACGAAAGCTTATGCTCTAATAAATTTGTTAGTCTCTAAGGTGCCACAAGTACTCCTTTTCTTTTTGCGAATACAGACTAACATGGCTGCTACTCTGAAACCTATCAAGAGATGTGGAATTGACACCACATACTGGGAGAGAGCTGCCCAGGACAGGGATAACTGGTGAAGACTTGTCAGAGGGAATGTCCACTTTTGAGGAAAATCGCCTTGCCCTGGGCGCAGAAAAACACCAGAAAAGAGAGTAAAGACAATTGTCATGCAACAAGTGTGGCCCAAACCTGTCTTCCAACACCACCTGCAATGTCTGCCAATGAGTCTGTGACTCCTTGGTCACCAAAGGACCCATGAAAAATAAAACCTGTGAAAGAAATCATCCTCAACCTCGAGAGATCGCTGGTGATCATGCTATATATGAAGAGGGGAAAATGTCTTCTTGATCTCAATTTACATTCTGGTCTCAAACCTGAGATTTAATCTGTATCTAATCCAAAATTAATTGACATAGGGAGAGGCATGAGGCTAGAAAAATAATGTAATAAAACTCTGTATAGAGCAGAAGGCACCTTATTCACCAGTGATCTGAGCTATGATCTTGTTTGCTAGCAGAGCAGCTATCTTCTTTTTAAAATATGCTAATTCACATTAATAATCACAATTGCCTCTTAACTTCCCATTTACTTCATTAGACTTTGAATCAGGCCCTTGCTCTCTGGTAAAGGTGCCTTCCATCACAGAACTGCAATGTCTCCCTCCTTTTGATTTGAAGTTTAAAGAAGAAAACAGCCACCAACCAACATGAATCTAACTAGAAGTGTCCTTATAGATGGGAAACAATATGCAAAAAAAATCACATCAGCTTTACTCAACATTAAGATAAAATGTTATGTGACCTACAATCCAATACACTGTTGTATTTGATCATCATGCAGTATAATTTTATAACATTTTTTTTCTTGGTGTACTGAACTTCAGTTATTTCCAAAGTGTTAAAAATGTTCTGTTTGCTACTATAAATTATTATAATTGACAGTGCATTGTCAATCTATTGCAAAGCTGATTTAATTAAGAATGCCAAGGGGCATCATTTGGGACCAGGTATCTAAGCTGCAAACATTTTTTGATCTCAACTTCTCCCTATAGGACTGTCCACACTGGCACCAAAGGCTGGAGGGCAAGAGAACAAAGGGAATTTTGTGTGTCTGAATTCAAATTCTTTCCCTTTGAAATGAAGTGTCCAGAATGGGCAATAAAACTGTGAAAATGGATTTCTGGCCGCATTTGAGGTTAAGCCTTTAGTGTCAAGAGCCAGGTCTTTTTTTTTCCCCCCTTTCTTTTAGGGTGTTTTTTTTCCTGAATGGTCTTGTGGGGAATTTGTCCTATAATTTATTTCTTACAGATTGTATACATACCGTACTGCCTGTCTCATCCCCAGAACTTGAAGGATGAAAAAAAAAGTAGATTTTTTTATTTAACTTGTATTTTCAGTAAAATTGTAATAGAAAACATTAAATAGATTCATTTCATGCTCATTCTCCCCCACCCTCATAGGCTATATGTGAAATCCTAAAGTTTATTAGGCATCTCTGTAGAAAGAGGATCTTTTTCTCAAGTCTCCTTCCATTTTCACGCCAAGTTCTCATAATCATTTATGTCATCTCTCCCATTCCCATAGTGGGAGATTGCAATGCAATGGGAAAAGCAGATGATTAGAATGATCATGCAGGGGGATCTATTATAACAATGATTACAATCTTTTTATCTTTAATAGCTCGCCACTGATGGGAGAGTGAGAGGAGGGAGAAGAGTGGCATATAAATGAAAGGAATCTTGACATATTGAGATGACGATGATCTTGGCTATAGAGGTTGTTTCTAAGCTTTGATTGCATATGAAAATTGATCTTTAAATATTTGTAACAAAAGCAGTTGGCAATACCTTATTAAGGTTGGCTAAATTAATTGAAATTGTTAAGCACCATGCAGATAGTGTATTTCTGCTGTCTAAAGAAAACTTTTTTTGTGGGTGTGTGCATATTTTACTTTAAAAAAATATAAAAAAGCAGAAGCACTTCATTATTTATTTATAACCCATGCTTTCAGCAAGCAAAATTACAATGATTAGCAGTCCTTTTCCTAGTCTATCAAGTCAAGGTGTCAAAATCCAAACACAGTTCAAAAAGGGCGGGAGAGACGCTATTACCAGGACTTGGAATCTTTGCCAACATAGCATAACAAAATGTCTTTAAAGTACATCTCTTGCCTGTCAATACTTCTAAGTAAAGAAAAAACAATAAAAAATGCATTCTCTTTCCTGCTTCTGGACTTCACAGTCTCTACTTCTACGTCCGTCTTCTAACCCTCCCTTCCTCCCCACCCCCATGCTTTTTTAAAAATTTATTTATTTTTTTTCTCCAGGCCTCCCCCAGGCCTCCTGCTATCTCTCTAGAGTTTTTTCCTTCCTATTCATTCTGATCTTTTTTCTTTTTGTTTCACATTCCATATTTAGCTCACTTTTCCTATGTTCTCATATATTTTACCCCGCATTTTACCTTCTCTTATTTTTCTCTGCACCTTTATGTCTTTCCGAGTCTCTATTTCCTAAATTTTAAGGCAGTTTTTTATCATTTTGAGTTAAATATGTACAGCTTGCTTCCAGTCTGAGTTATATCAGTGTAAATCCATAGTAACAATTAAATCAATGGAATTATTCTGATTTGTAACTCCGATCAGAATCTGGTACAGTGGATTTACACAGATATAAAACCAGTGTACATGAGATCAGAATCAGGGCCAGAATGCTTTAAATCACCATAAAAAACAGATTATGTTGATAAACTAGGAATTTATGTGAACAGTCAATCAATCATACTCATAGCACTAGTACAAAGCAAACAATTCTCTAGAATGCAGTATCTTGTATAAATCTCTCTTTTTCCCGAATACTAGGAATGATTGCTTCTGAGAATAGTGACCTGCCATAAAAGCGTATAGTACCAGAATTGCAAATCTCATTCAAATTCTGGAAGGCTTTTGTTTTTTTAATATGGTGTATACCAGAGTGCTATGGAAAATGGAGCTTACCCCCAGCACAAGAAGAAGAAAGCATGTCAATTTAAGAACAAGCCAATATGCAGTTTGTGTACAATAAGGACAGATCACAATGAAAGATGTTTGTTGGAAAGCCAAGCAACTCATAAAGCACCCTACAAAAATATGGGGTTTGGTTGGGTGGTTGATTCGTTAGTTTTAAGTTATCATGGTCACTAAACAGAGAAGTATTTCATATGGTACAAGAGATGGCATTTTTCAATACTGGGTCTTCACCCTCCTGGTTTTATTTATGTGAGATCAGAGGTCAAACTCCTTAACTGATTTCAGAGGAGATTCTGAAGAGATTCAGCTGTTGGTTGTATGAACAGAATGGGATGATACATTACCACACAGGTCTAGTAACATTCAAACTAATAAGCTACTATATATTCCCAGCTACAGTATAAACTAAAGCTATTGATTACATAGGAAGATATTTCACTCAAGATCTACATATTTAATTAAACAACCAACTTACAAAGTGAACCATTTTGATTACTACAGAAGTCTTACGTAATTTATCTAAGCCAAAACATACACTACAGTACAAAACAAACATTGAATTCTGGTGTGGTTATTTCTTTGTACATACATTCCTTTAACTCTAACACAGTTTCATCTTCAACTATGCATAATACCAAATTATAGGACTAGCCCAAGGTCATAGCAATTGTTTTATAAGCACCAGGGCCTGATTCAGCAAAGCATTTAACACACACTCAACTTTAAACAGGTGATTAATTCCATCCCTACTCTGCAAAGTACCACATGCTCAAAGTTAAGCATATGCTTCAGTGTTTTGCTGGGTTGCACTCTTTATAAGATAGTGAAAACTATACTCACTTTAAGCCCTCCTTCCACTGAGGGACTGCCAGGAATTTTGTTTTTTAAATGTCTGTATCTGGAAATTGTACTAAGGGCCTTTCTTATTGAAGGGCTTCATCCTGTTCTGTCTGGACACATGTACTTGCATCTAAGTTTTAAAATTAGTTTGCTCACTTTTTCACTCATGCACAGTGAACAGTTCTCCAAGACGTGCTGTAACATACACCAAGCAACATATATAAATGCAGGATTAAGTCCCAAAAAGTACACATATAAACATAAATGTAAGCAATGTATTATGAATTCTCCTGAGAGTCAGACATTTCTAAATTTGGTATAGGACTCAGAAATTTCCAGCTTCCATAATGCTTCTAGAACAGACATATTATATATAAGTAAATATTCTGCAGACAAAAACATTCCCACGACAAATACTACATTTTCACAGCAATTGTGTGAATTAGAAAAACAGGAAGATTTTAAATATTTTACACAGCCCTACCAAAATGACAGCCAACATTTTTGTATTCCATCTGTTAGCCAGGCAGTGTTTCACTGTATCCTGGCAGTGGTCAGCCTTCACATTAAATTTTATGGAAATGAGCTTTCCAGGCTCTATTGCAGTCATATCACCTCAGGCTGTGATAATGTGAGGTTTTATAAACAAAACAGTATTGGGCTTGCCAAGTATTTGGGTGTGAGACCTTGAAGGTGTTGAAGGAAAGCTCTTTGGTTACTCAGTAAATATCACAGGTTTCAGAGTAGCAGCCGTGTTAGTCTGTATTCGCAAAAAGAAAAGGAGTACTTGTGGCACCTTAGAGACTAACAAATTTATTAGAGCATAAGCTTTCGTGAGCTACAGCTCACTTCATCAGATGCATCCAATGAAGTGAGCTGTAGCTCACGAAAGCTTATGCTCTAATAAATTTGTTAGTCTCTAAGGTGCCACAAGTACTCCTTTTCTTTTTTCAGTAAATATCTGCCCTCTGAAATAGTTTGGATCAATGCCTTGATGTAGTAGGAATGGCACTTTACTGTTGGAGGTGTGTCTTTCAAAAGAGACAAATCCAAAGTCTATGACCACTTGAAATAATTAAAGATTCCACATCACTTGACATGTGAAGGCCGGATAGCTAACCCCAGTCTCATAGCCAAATTGAAATTTGGAAGCCTACCTAATAAATATTCCATTGCTTTTCAGCTGGGTATCGCAACCTTCACTTCCTGTCCTAAACTGTAGTTTTGTGCAACTCGGCAGTTATCATGTTCCTAGAGTTGGCTGCATTTTAGTAATGATTTAAATTATTCTCCCTAATGCACTATGGAATCCTCTTGGATGAATGATGTGTGACTGAAAACAAATGACAGTTATCAAAGTGTGTATTTAATTTGTCCCCTTTGTTTTGTTTTCCAATATGGGTCCTAAGAAATAAGACAAATATTTACAGCTGTGTTCCTCTCATGCTTGAAGCAAGCATCATCTCAAGGGAATATTTTTAACAAACAGGCAGTACATACATCAAAATGATCTTTTTTGCTATTTAAATTTGGAAAAGATAATGAAAAATTAAATTTCAGTGCAGCATTAAACAATATATAAATGTATGCAACACCTTAGCTGTCTTGTCAACCTGTAACCCTAAGAATCCCTCAATATCAACTGGAAAGGCGGTTATAAGAATATTCCTATCCTGGTATGTCCAATCTGATTCACCAAAGAATATCACTTGAGCTCTTAAATGAGAGCCAACATCGCACTGGTCATTAATATCCTTGTGATACAGATACTATGTAAGAAGTTATGTATGTATACTGAAACATGTTCCCAAAGTCTGTATCAAGGCATAGTTGACAAAAGATGTTGATTCACCTGTCTCTCAAATCGACACAGCGGCAGCTGTATTTACATATGAAGGAAATACGGGGAGTGAGGAGATGTAAAATCAACCGAAAGGCAGCACACTCGAAAATAAACCACAGGGATTATCCTGACTCCAGGTACCAATAATTAATTTTTGTTGATATAAAGAGAAGACAAGAAAGACTCCCTGTTATCCTGAACCTAGGAAGTAATTGGGCAGTGCAATTACATTTGTGAAAACAGGGTGACAACCAATCTCTGTTGAAATGCTGCAAAGGACATTTGGGGTGAAATAAACTCCTTTAGACAGGAGACTAACCTGCTAAGTTAAGTCTCTAGAAATCATGTTATGATTTTGTTTCATACGTAGTGCTTTTGTTTCCATTATCCCCACTCACTGTCTCTTGCATATTAGGCAAGCTGCTGATCCTGAGCTGAACCATTCAAGCTGGTGTATATCTTGTTCCCTTGGGGACAGCAGACCTGGCAATATTGTGAGTGTTCAGTGGATAAGGTCTGGACACTACAGAGGAATACTTCAAGTGGGCTCAGGGGCTGGGGTGCACCTATTTGCGTGCAAGATAAAGTAAGGACTGGCATAGCCCTGAGGAGATTGTCTAGGCAGCTAACAGGCTGGTGGTGTCCAGGATCTGACACCCAGTTAAGCACAAGTCTCCATCTGGTTGGAGGCAGGGGGTAACAAGGTGACCCACCGTCCTGAACTCCCTGAGAACCATCACAGAACTCTTGCAACTTTAATCACAAATCTCTTGATATTTGATGTTTTTCTTAGCACCCAGCTCTGGAGTTACGTGATTATATAAGAATTTCAACTGTCATTTAAATAAAAATATTTGCCTTTGTGATTGCAGAAAGAAGCTGGATAAGGCTCATAGCCAGAAGGCAAATCAGAGCCCCAACATTCATTATTTTTAAAAAAAAATCTAATGATTTTTAAGCCAAACTAATGATTTTAGAACCGCTGGAGTTGGCAATACAGCAGTAACATATTAGAACAGAATATCACCTTTGCTTAGCTACATGGCACCATTACACAACCCATATTATCAAAATACAGGTTACGACAGAACATCTTTATTCCTCTAATCACTACAGACATCACCCACTGCACTTCACCCAAAGCAAACACATTGAGATCCACCTCACTGTCTAGGCTCCTTCTCTCTCTGTCGCTCTCTCGCTCTCACAAACACCCCCACACAGAGCCTGGCATCTCATTGAAGAGCATATGATCAGATAATAGTAACACAGTCAAGTGATTTTGTTTAGGGTTACATATAGCAAAATCTCTTTATTAGTCTAGTACTCTGTACAGGCCCTTAATCAAAAACCCACATCTTAAACACCTTAGACTTTGAATGGAGAATGTTCTCAGGAAGAGATGCTGTAGCTCAGACTCATTTCTGGTACTCACAAGTCAGCCTGTGATGGACTAATAGCTTGACCTACCCAAGAAACAAAGTAGTTATATTGTACAGATGAGCCTCAATGAGAGTGAATCATGTACACTAAGCTTGCTGCAGATAGTTTCAGGTATACAAGCATGTGAAGTCTACCAGGATGTGGTCAGATTAAGTACATATAATTTGTTTTTCCCCAGAGGCCTTTGCAACAAACCTACAACTTCTTTGGAGGTAACTTGACTTCACTGCACTACTTTCAACCTTCTGGAGAAATTATAAAGGTTACTCACTACCTCTTGGTACCACAACAATGACTACTGCCATCCTTTAATTAATCTCATTTCTTTTCTTTAGCTCCATAAGTGTTTGGCAGTGGAAGATAATATCAGAAGATTAGTTAGTTATCTTTTAGGTATAAGACTTCAAAGAAGAGAGAATAATGATGAAAACATAATATATCTAAGTGGAAACTCTGACTATTACTCAGTACTAATAAGAATATTTTTAATTTTTCAAATGTATTATAAATAAAATGCCTGTCAGGCTTTCAGCTTTTTAGTATTAACTTTATTAGTAGTAGTTCCATTCAATGTCTTCAGATGGCAGATGGAATTTTAGTGCAACCTATAAGCAATAAACCTACTCATATTCTTATTTGGATATCTTGACCCATTATTATATGTTCTGGTTTTGAGGTTCTTTAGTAAGACGACAGTAGTAAGTGCTAAGTGGTTTTTAAATTAATATTTATAGTAGTGACACCAGCCAAGTTAGAAACAGAGCATTAACCTGAGGTTTTACATAGGAGACATACTGAATGGAAAATCTGGAATATTTTCTTAATTACAAAAATTGGAGCTTTCCCCTTTTTAATTGACAATCTGGCAATCTGATATGTAAACAAAAATCTATTTTTCAGAAGTATGCAGAAGTCAGTGATCAGCGAACTTCCAAAAGTTCAGATAAAATAATTATCATTATTTATTTAGTACCCAAAAATGAGCTAGGCACTTTGTACAATAAGTAAAAGCAAGGTTCCGCCTCTGAACAGATTGCAGTCTAATAGCCTGATCCAAAGTCCACTGAAGCCCTTTCATGGAGGCCTTACTTTTATTCTTTCACACATTTAGTAGAACCATGAAGATGTGCATATCTAAACTGAGTGACCATGTGATTGTATTGTAATCCTTGTCCTTCCTTGCTCTTTACCCCTTTTTATTTGCTTGTTATTCTCACTCATTGTATCACACCCAAAATTAGGTTCCAAACCTGCCATTGGCCTCAGGGTTAAGTCTAGACAGCAGCTGGGAGGTGTGATTCCCAGCATAGGCAGACAGATGCACTAGCTCTGCTTGAACCAGCATGCTAAAAATAGCAGCATGGCTGCAGTAGCACAGGTGGTGGTTCAGACTCGCTATTCAAATACAATCCCACCCTCTTCCCTGGGTACATACCTCATTGGCTACCCCAAGCTGCCACCCATGCCACTGTGGCCACACACACTACAATGTTTAGGATGCCAGATCAAGCAGAGCGAGCACATCTGTCCACCCATGTGGAGAAACCAGCTACTGCGTACAGTGACAAAGCCCTGTCCTTGCCTCCATGGGTCCCACGTTTCCTGGCAGATTTCGCTAGCCTCAGAGGCTCACTGTGACCCTCCACGTAACCCTTCTTTCTCTAGAGACAAGGGTCACAGTCTACTGAGCCATTTTCATCATAAGCCAGCGAGGGAGGTGAGGAGAAGTTATCCTTCCTTGCACAGTCTCTGTTGTCTCCAAGTCTCAGTGATTAAACAGGGGGCAAAGGTGGAGGGGGGGAGCCCGGGCCCACCCTCTACTCCGGGTTCCAGCCCAGAGATCCGAATAGTATCAGTATGGTAGCTGACCTTTTAGAAACATGACAAGTACAATTCCCTGAGCCACTTCCCCACAGCAGCCCCCCACTTCACCCTTACCTCAGGGCCTCCTTCCTTGTGCCTGATATGGTGTGTACTACTCAGCCTTTCCAACAGCACAACTTCTTCCCACAGCTCCTGAAATGCACACCCACTTGACTGGCTGAGAGGCTTTTAACTAGTTTCAGCCAGCCCCTGATTGGCTTCAGGTGTCCCAATCAACATAGCTTTCCCCCCCCCGCCCCGCCTTCTAGAAAGTTCTTAATTGGCCCCAGGTGTCTTAATTGACCTGGAGCAGCTTCCATTTCACTTAACCTGGTACCAGGGATTTGTTTAGCCTGGAGCTAATATATCTATCTCTTCCACTGCTCTCCCATAGCCTTCTAGCTTGGAGGGAGGTGGGAAGCTGCTACTCCTGCTGCTGGGCCCTGAGCTCTCCCTGCTGCTCCAGCTGCTCCCCTGGCTGGACCAGACACCCCCATTCTCTGCTACTTGGCTGCTGGACCCCCCACTCTTGGGTGCTACTACTGCTCCAACTGCAGCCCCAGAGTGGAGGGGCTGCTAGCCCACTCCCCAGAGAGGAGGAGTGAGGGACCCCAGCCACTGCTGTTGTGGATACCACCACCACCACCTGAGAGGGGTGCCTGGACTACAACCTGGAGTTCCTGGAGCTGCTGCTGCTGCAGAGGCCACTGCCTGGAGCTGCTGAAGCCCGAGGAGGAGGAGAAGAGGATCATCTACCAGTGGGGGAGCACCTAGAGACTTTGCAGACCACCATGGAGGGGGCCTAAGACTGAGTAACTTTCAAACTGTGCTCTTGTGGTGGGGTCTTGACTGTGTTCCCAGGGACACAGGGGGTGTGGCGTGGAGCTGCCCCCCAATCCATCTGTGTGTCCCCCCAACCCCCACCACAACTACCACCAGCACTGCCCCCTCCACCACCCCCACTAGCTGTATACCATCTGCCTCAGCTCCTGCCTCTGGACTCAGCTGCTTGCTTGGCTTACCACGCCCTATTTCCACCCTTTGGGCCAGAAGCAGCAGCCAGCTTAAAAAAGACTTGTGCAAGTGCACATGGGCACATGTGCCCCCCTCCGGACTGCCTACCCCCCAGCTTTGCCCTTTACTACCTGCCCCATTTGCCACTTGTAGCTTTGCCCCCTCTTTTGCCCCAGCCCCCCTTACTAGCTTCAGTTTGTTTGCTTGCCCCGCCCATTTTCCTTCTGCAGCCTTTGATTGTTTGCCCCGCCCCAGCCTCTGAAGCTAGCCCCTTGGTTTCCCTGTTCTACCTCCAGACTACTTAGCCCCTTGCTCCGTGTGCCCATGCCCCCTCCCATGCGCTTGTGCAACTCCCCATTTTAGTTTCAACCCCTTTCACTGCACCCCGAATGTTGTTGTATCCCCCCCTCCCCTAGTGCACCAAGAGGAGCCGGAATTCCACCTTGTGTCGGTGACTGACCCCAACCCCTGATTGCCCCCCGTCCAGCCCACCCCTTTTGGCGCCCTCCTCCCCTGCCTGCAGCCTAGCAGGGAGGAGTGGTCGACCTGCTTCCCCTCTCCCCTCCTCCTTTTGGTGTCCCCCTTTTCCTCCTTGCTCATGATGGCGGGGGATGAGACGGGTGGGACCCCTCCAGCAGCCCGAGCTCCCCCTCCCCCGCCTACCCCTCCGTCACCCCCCAAGCTTCTACCTCCGCTGCCGAACCATCTGCCACCGCCCCTGCTGGGGCACCAGCAGCGACGGGCACCGGGGTGACCTCCACTGCTGCAATGTCTCTCACCCCCTCAGATTCGGGGGGAGTCCCCCCAGCCGGCGGGAAGGGCCAGGGGAAGAAGAAGGGGAAGGGCCCCGCTAAAAAGACCAGACCCTTCATGGCAGGGGCTGCCCCCAATGCCCCGGCCCCATCTCCGGCTGGGGCGCCCCTCCCCGCTGTTCCCTCCACCAGCTCTGCAGGTGTCCCTCCCCCGGCCCCCAGAGCATACGCCCAGGTGGCGGCAGCCCCCCTGCCTGCCGCTACGTCATTTCTCCAGCCCACCACCTCCGCTACCATCTATAGCGGCCAGGGCCCCTTTCCCACCATGACCAGGAAGCACGGCGTCCGTTGCCTCCTGGTGCCCGCCTCACCCCACGTGGAGACCTATGTGCGGGCATTGGCGAGGGTGGTGGGGCCCACGGCCATTGTGGCGGCCTCCAAAATGTATGGCAAGGTCATCTTCTTCTTAGCATTGAAGGCCACCGCCCAGGCCTGGCAGTTGGGGGAGTGTTTGTCCCCTTAGAGCCGCTAGAGGACCTGGGCGTCCGCCTGGTCCTGACCTCCGTCCCTCCCTTTCTCCCCAATGTCGCCCTGTTACCCGCCCTTTCTACCTTGGGGAAGTCAATCTGTCTCATCAGCCCTCTCCCGTTGGGCTGCAAAGACCTCGCCCTCCGTCACATCCTCTCGTTCCGCCGGCAAGTGCAGCTTCAACTGCCGTCGGCGGCGCGCGATGGAGAGGCGCTGGAGGGGTCCTTCCTAGTCCCCTACCAGGGGGCCCGTTACCGGGTGCATTACTCCACGGGGGAGGCCCGGTGCTACCTCTGCCGGGCGATGGGGCATGTCCGGAGGGACTGCCCCCTGGCCCGGGAAGGAGGGGCATCCAGGACCCCGAGCCCCGACAGGGCACCAGCCCCGTCATCGCCGACGCCCCTGGCTGCCCGGCGCCCGAAACCGCCCCTCCTCCTTCCCAGTCCACCATTGCTCCCGCTCAGGCCCAAGGGGCACCTCCCCAACTATGCCTAGACGAGCGGGAGAACCCCGCCCCCGCTGTTTGCAATCTGGCAGGGCCTGTGGAGGAGGGTGCGGCAGGGACACCGCCGGGCATGGGAGAGGGCCCGCCCCAAGGGGAATCTTCCCTCCCTTGTGCCGCCCCACCGTTACCCCCTCCAGTCCCTGAGCCATCGCCTCTGCCCCCTGACACAACCCCTGCTAGCCAGCCCCTGGTGATGCCATGGAGGGCTGGGCCCTAGTCCAGGGGAAGCGGGGCAAGCGGAAGGCTCGAGCTCCGCTCCTCCCATCTGATGCGGAGGCCCCCCGGAAGACCAGGAAGGGGGGCACCGATGCTGAGCCTTCCGCTCTACCCACGGGTGTGTTCCATCCACCAGAGCCGGCTGGGGAAGACGTGGCAGCACTGGAAGGCAGTATCTCCCCTCCATGGGAGTCCCTCCCCTCCAAGACCCCCGAGGCACCATCTGAAACCCCAGTATGCCCGGAAGTAACCGTCGTGTCAGGTGCCGGCGGGGAGAATCCCGGGGTAGCGGAAAACAATTTCCCCTCTATATATGAGAAGATCGAGGCCCTGGGTCTGACCCCGGTCACCCAGGGGGAGGACAATCCTATGCCAGCGGGCCTCGATCTGGGCGACTTCACTCCAGCCCCCCTTTCCCCATGTTCCCTCCCCCTAACCGTTGCTTCTGCTCCCACCTCCAAGGAGCCCCTGGACTTTTCCATCAACCCGGCTGCAGAGGGCACCCCGCTGAGAGCCGCCGAGCCAGTTGAGGCGACGGCCAGTGCCACGCAGCTGGAACCTGAGCCACCAGGGGCATCCCTCGCTGGTGAGGAGCATTCGACCTCCTTCCCGGGAGAGGACCCTACAGAAGAAAGTCCACCTCCTGATGCCGTGGCTGCCAAATCCACCAGAGAGCTTGCGCCCGGCATCAGTGAGAGCCCTCTCCTGACCCAGACTCTCACCTCTACCCCTGCCCCTGCCCTTATCCTGCCCACCTCCCGAGATATTATTGCCACCCCTGGGACTGTCTCCTTCCCCTGTCCAACAGATGACTCCCAGGGAGTGGCCTTTGTGTTTACCCGTCCTGACCCACCAGGGGCTGCTATCCTCCCTCCGCCGCCCCCTATCGCCCCAGCATTCAGGTCAACCCATCAGGAGCCCCGTCGGGGGTCCGCACCCTGTCTGCCCGTCTCGGTGGGCCACGGGGCTGTACCATGGGCCCCGTCGGGGAGTAACCAGACCATAACCCCAGCCCCCCATGCGCTGCGAGAGGAGTTGCAGGAGTTTCTAGAAGACGTCCGTGGCTCCCGCAACAAAGTCCAGCTTGCCCTCGAGCGATGGGGGGACTCTAATCAAATCCACCGGGCCGCAAGGGCCCTCATGGGGGAGGGTAAAAGGACCGGGAGGCAGGGCGCCGCGGCCTACCAGCGGGTCCGCCTCTTCCGTGACTCCTTACTCACCTATGGGGTGGGTCACGGACTGCTGCGCAGCCCGCTGGGAGCCACGAGCATCCCTGCCGGCGAGGATCTCCCCCAGCCCTCTTCATGGCACCCTTTACCATCGCAACATTGATCACCCGTGGCTGTAGGATGGGTCTCCGCAGATCCCAGGTGCTCCCATTCCTTCGAGAGGGGAGGTACTCTGTGGTTTTCCTGCAGGAGACCCATACGGATCTGACCGCCGAAGACAGCTGGCGGCTGGATTGGGGAGACAGGGTCTACTTTAGCCACCTCACAGTTCGTACGGCTGGAGTGGCGACCCTGTTCTCCCCCGACCTATGGCCCGAGGTGCTGGGGGTCACCAAGGTTGTGCCGGGTCACCTGCTGCACCTCCGGATCCGCATGGAGGGGCTCGTAGTCAACCTCGTCAACATCTATGCCCCAGCAGCAAGCCCGGAGCGGCTGCAATTCTATCAGCAGGCATCCGCCTTCCTCGGCATCTTGGATCCTCAGGAGTGCCTGGTCCTGGGAGGGGACTTTAACAGCACCCTTGAGGAGCGGGACCACTCGGGGACCGAGCAGAGCCCGGCCGCCGTCACCGTCCTCCAGGAGATAGTCGAACACCACTCCCTGGTGGACATCTGGCGCGACCACCACCCAGATGACACTTCCACGTTCACCTTTGTCCGGGTGGAGGCCCATCGGTCGCGTCACTCCCGGTTGGACCACATAAATTTATCACGCTTTCATCTTTCACGAGCCCACTCCTCCAGCATCCGGCCGGCCCCATTTTCTGACCATCATATAGCCACCATGACAGCCTCCCTCTGCGCGGAGGGGCCGGGGCCGGCCTATTGGCATTTTAACAACAGCTTGCTGGAGGATGCGGGCTTTGTGGCGTCCTTCCGGGAGTTCTGGCTGGCCTGGCGAGGGCAGCGGCGTGCCTTTCCCTCGGCGCGGTGGTGGTGGGACTTAGGGAAGGTGCACGCCCGGCTCTTCTGCCGTGACTACACCCGGGGCGCCAGCGGGATGCCAGCGCCGGGGCGCCCGAGGGATGCAGCGATAGAGCAGTTGGAACGGGAGGTCTTAGAGCTCGAGAGGCGTCTGGCCGCCAGCCCCGAGGATCCTCCCCTCTGCGGAGCATGCTGGGAGAAGCGGGAGGAGCTCCGGACCCTCGAGGACCATCGGGCCCAGGGTGCCTTTGTTCGTTCCCGCATCCATCTCCTTCGGGAGATGGATTGCGGCTCCCGCTTCTTCTACACCCTGGAGAAAAAGAGGGGGGCTAAGAAACATATCATCTGCCTACTGGCAGAAGATGGCACCCCCCTCACGGATCCGGTGGAGATGTGCGAGAGGGCGAGAGCCTTCTACGCAAGCCTATTCTCCCCGGATCCGACCGATCCTAACGCTTGCAGAGTGCTTTGGGAGGAGCTCCCGACGGTCAGCGTGGGTGACCAAGACCGGCTAGAGCTGCCTCTCACTCTGGCCGAGTTCTTGGAAGCCCTCCGTCGCATGCCCACCAATAAATCTCCGGGCATGGACGGGCTGACGGAGTTCTACCGCGTGTTCTAGGACGTCCTGGGCCCAGACCTAGTCACCGTCTGGGCCGAGTCTTTGCAGAGCGGGGTCCTCCCTCTTTCGTGCAGGCGAGCCGTGCTGGCCTTATTGCCGAAGAAGGGGGACCTCCGCGATTTACGAAATTGGCGTCCCGTCTCGCTCCTCAGCACGGACTACAAAGTCGTGGCAAAAGCCATCTCGCTGCGGCTAGGGTCCGTGCTGGCGGACGTGGTCCACCCAGACCAGACCTACGCCGTCCCGGGCCTCAGCACCTTCGACAAACTATATCTGGTCCTGGACCTATTGGAACTTGGGTGTAGGGATAGTCTGTCGTTCGCCCTCCTGTCCTTAGATCAGGAGAAGGCGTTCGACAGGGTGGATCATGGGTATCTCCTGAGCACTCTGCAGGCGTTTGGCTTCGGACCCAGGTTCGTGAATTTTCTCCGGGTGCTGTATGCTTCCGCAGAGTGTCTGGTCAGGCTCAACTGGACCCTGACCGAACCGGTCAGCTTCGGGTGAGGAGTACGGCAGGGATGCCCCCTCTCAGGCCAGCTGTACTCTCTGGCGATCGAGCCCTTCTTCTGTCTCCTCTGATATATCTGATTTCCTGATATCTGCTGGGAGAGCAATACAGCGGTGCATAGACAATCCAGGAAGTTTTTGGAAAGCGTAGGGGACAATTTCCTGGTGCAAGTGCTAGGGGAGCCAACTAGGGGGAGCGCTTTTCTTGACCTGCTGCTCACAAACCGGGTAGAATTAGTGGGGGAAGCAAAAGTGGATGGGAATCTGGGAGGCAGTGACCATGAGTTGGTTGAGTTCAGGATCCTGACGCAGGGAAGAAAGGTAAGCAGCAGGATACGGACCCTGGACTTCAGGAAAGCAGACTTTGACTCCCTCAGGGAACAGATGGCCAGGATCCCCTGGGGGACTAACATGAAAGGGAAGGGAGTCCAGGAGAGCTGGCTGTATTTCAAGGAATCCCTGTTGAGGTTACAGGGACAAACCATCCCGATGAGTCGAAAGAATAGTAAATATGGCAGGCGACCAGCTTGGCTTAATGGTGAAATCCTAGCGGATCTTAAACATAAAAAAGAAGCTTACAAGAAGTGGAAGGTTGGACATATGACCAGGGAAGAGTATAAAAATATTGCTCGGGCATGTAGGAAAGATATCAGGAGGGCCAAATCGCACCTGGAGCTGCAGCTAGCAAGAGATGTCAAGAGTAACAAGAAGGGTTTCTTCAGGTATGTTGGCAACAAGAAGAAAGCCAAGGAAAGTGTGGGCCCCTTACTGAATGAGGGAGGCAAGCTAGTGACAGAGGATGTGGAAAAAGCTAATGTACTCAATGCTTTTTTTGCCTCTGTTTTCACTAACAAGGTCAGCTCCCAGACTGCTGTGCTGGGCAACACAAAATGGGGAAGAGATGGCCAGCCCTCTGTAGAGATAGAGGTGGTTAGGGACTATTTAGAAAAGCTGGACGTGCACAAGTCCATGGGGCCGGACGAATTGCATCCGAGAGTGCTGAAGGAATTGGCGGCTGTGATTGCAGAGCCCTTGGCCATTATCTTTGAAAACTCGTGGCGAACGGGGGAAGTCCCGGATGACTGGAAAAAGGCTAATGTAGTGCCCATCTTTAAAAAAGGGAAGAAGGAGGATCCTGGGAACTACAGGCCGGTCAGCCTCACCTCAGTCCCTGGAAAAATCATGGAGCAGGTCCTCAAAGAATCAATCCTGAAGCACTTAGAGGAGAGGAAAGTGATCAGGAACAGTCAGCATGGATTCACCAAGGGAAGGTCATGCCTGACTAATCTAATCGCCTTTTATGATGAGATTACTGGTTCTGTGGATGAAGGGAAAGCAGTGGATGTATTGTTTCTTGACTTTAGCAAAGCTTTTGACACGGTCTCCCACAGCATTCTTGTCAGCAAGTTAAGGAAGTATGAGCTGGATGAATGCACTATAAGGTGGGTAGAAAGCTGGCTAGATTGTCGGGCTCAACGGGTAGTGATCAATGGCTCCATGTCTAGTTGGCAGCCGGTGTCAAGTGGAGTGCCCCAGGGGTCGGTCCTGGGGCCCGTTTTGTTCAATATCTTCATAAATGATCTGGAGGATGGTGTGGATTGCACTCTCAGCAAATTTGCGGATGATACTAAACTGGGAGGAGTGGTAGATACGCTGGAGGGGAGGGATAGGATACAGAAGGACCTAGACAAATTGGAGGATTGGGCCAAAAGAAATCTAATGAGGTTCAATAAGGATAAATGCAGGGTCCTGCACTTAGGATGGAAGAATCAAATGCACCGCTACAGACTAGGGACCGAATGGCTCGGCAGCAGTTCTGCGGAAAAGGACCTAGGGGTGACAGTGGACGAGAAGCTGGATATGAGTCAGCAGTGTGCCCTTGTTGCCAAGAAGGCCAATGGCATTTTGGGTTGTATAAGTAGGGGCATAGCGAGCAGATCGAGGGACGTGATCGTTCCCCTCTATTCGACACTGGTGAGGCCTCATCTGGAGTACTGTGTCCAGTTTTGGGCCCCACACTACAGGAAGGATGTGGATAAATTGGAAAGAGTACAACGAAGGGCAACAAAAATGATTAGGGGTCTAGAGCACATGACTTATGAGGAGAGGCTGAGGGAGCTGGGATTGTTTAGTCTGCAGAAGAGAAGAATGAGGGGGGATTTGATAGCTGCTTTCAACTACCTGAAAGGGGGTTTCAAAGAGGATGGCTCTAGACTGTTCTCAATGGTAGCAGATGACAGAACGAGGAGTAATGGTCTCAAGTTGCAATGGGGGAGGTTTAGATTGGATATTAGGAAAAACTTTTTCACTAAGAGGGTGGTGAAACACTGGAATGCGTTACCTAGGGAGGTGGTAGAATCTCCTTCCTTAGAGGTTTTTAAGGTCAGGCTTGACAAAGCCCTGGCTAGGATGATTTAACTGGGACTTGGTCCTGCTTTGAGCAGGGGGTTGGACTAGATGACCTTCTGGGGTCCCTTCCAACCCTGATATTCTATGATTCTATGATTCTATGATTCTCTGAAGGAGGTTGACAGGGTTGGTGCTGCGGGAGCCGGACCTGCGGCTGGTCCTGTCGGCGTACACTGATGACGTGCTCCTCGTGGTCCAGGACCCGGGCGACTTGGTGCGGGTGGAGGCTTGCCAGGCCATCTATTCGGCAGCCTCCTCTGCGCAGGTCAACTGGGTCAAGAGCTCTGACTTGGTGGTAGGGGACTGGTGGCAGGAGAGCTCCCTCCCACCCGCGCTTCAGACCATCCGGTGGAGCAAGGGTCCGCTGCTCTATCTGGCGTTTACCTTTCTGCCACGCATCCCTCTCCGCCGGAGAACTGGCAGAATTTAGAGGGCGGGGTGATAGAGCGGCTCCGGAAATGGACAGGACTACTCCGGTGCCTCTCCCTTCAAACGAGAGCGCTAGTGCTTAATCAACTAGTCCTGTCCATGCTCTGGTACCGGCTCAACACCCTGGTCCCGGTCCCGGCTTTCCTGGCCAAACTCCGGACATTGATTCTGGAGTTCCTTTGGTCAGGACTGCACTGGGTCCCTGCAGGGGTTCTCCATCTACCTCTGGAGGAGGGAGGGCAGGGCCTAAAATGTCTGCTTACTCAGGTCCAGGTCTTCCGCCTCCAGACCCTGCAGAGGCTCCTTTATGGTGCAGGTAGTCCGGGGCGTGGAGCATATTGGCGCACGCCTTCCTGCGCCGCTTCCGAGGGCTCCGATACGATCGGCAGCTCCTTTATCTCCATCCGAGAGGTCTTCCGCGAGACCTCTCCGGGCTGCCGGTCTTCTACCAGGACCTCCTCCGGACCTGGAAACTCTTTACAACGACCAGGTCCGTGGTGGCCACCGAGGGGGCAGATCCCCTCGCGGAGCCCCTGCTACACAACCCCCAGCTCCGTGTGCAGGTGGCGGAGTCCCGCTCGGTGCGCCAGAGTTTGGTCCTGGCAGAGGTCACAAGAGTCGGAGACCTCCTGGACTATGACCGGGGAGACTGGCTGGATCCCCTAACCTTCGCTCAGCGCATGGGGCTTTCCAGACCTTGTACTCCCCGGCGCATACTTCAGGAGGTGAAGGCCGCTTTGCCGCCCGCTGCTCGGATTCATCTCGACCGGGTCCTGCACGAGGGCACGCCCTGCCCACCCGCTACTCCAGGCCCGCCGGATCTTTTAATTGAACCCCTGCCCCGTGGACCCAACCGACCCCTTCACTAGAAGCCGGCTGCACGAGATGCAGCCAGTCTGCTTTCAAACCGCGCCAAGAAAACATCTCTACACGCTTGTGCTCCACACCCTTCATGCCCGCACCCTCGTGTCCCGCCCCGATACAAAATGGCGGGACCTCCTGCCACCTTTGGAGGGTGAGGAGCCCCGGTGGGCCAGCCTATATTCCACCTTAGTCCCAAGGCCCACCGAGGATGTCAGTTGGCAGCTCCTTCACGGAGCCGTGAGCACGGGCGTGTACTTGGCGCGGTTCACTTCAATCCCAGACACCTGCCCCTTTTGTGGCATGAGGGATACTCTGGCACATGTATACCTGGAGTGTGCCAGGCTGCAGCCCCTATTCCGGCTCCTCACCAATATTTTATTATGTTTTTGGTTGCACTTCTCCCCTCACCTTCTCATTCATGCACTCCCTATCCATGGCCCCACAAAGTCACGGGATCTTCTGGTCAACCTCCTCCTGGCCCTAGCTAAAATGGCCATTTACAAAACCAGAGTGAGGAGGTTGGCCGATGGAGTCTCCTGTGACCGTGGGGCCTATTTCCGATCCTCGGTCTATTCACGTATCCGGGCAGATTTCCTCTGGGCAGCGTCCTCTGACTCCCTTGATGCCTTTGAGGAGCAGTGGGCGCTGTCCAGGGTTCTCTGCTCAGTGTCCCCATCCGGTTCCCTTCGTTTGACCCTTTGACCACACTCCTGTCCCTGTTATTTCATTAGTTGTCCCCCAGAATTTTTTGGGTATCTAGGTCCTGTGGATCCCCCTTTTAGGCTGAAGGGGATCCTTTAGCGGTGGATCCCAAGAAGACTACTTTTCTATAGCCATCTGGCCTTACCCCATCACAGTGCACATACCCCATGTGTAGGTGAGGGCCAGCATTTGCCTTAGGGTCTGATCGAGAGGCCACTGAAGTCACTAGTAGCCTGAGGAACAGAAGCTGGATGGAGGGTCAAAAAGTAATTTTGGATGTGATACAATGAGGATAAGCAAATGAAACGGGAAAGGAGTATGGAAGTATAGGGATTACAGAGAGAAAAGTCACAGGGCCATTCAGTGTAGACATATATAATTTAGCAAGCCATCAAGATGTACGTGGGGTTGGCAGCACCACCTATTAATGTTGACCACCACTTCCCATTACAAGATCCTGTTTTCTGTTGCTGATAGCTTTGCCAAAATTCAACCATTTGGGGTAAAACTTTTCATTCTGGGTGCCTCAGACGGAATTCTTTAATATATATATATATATATAATCAGTCAGTATAGTTCAACCATTTCTGAAAATAAGGCTGGGGAAAACACCTTGTTTTGCCCATGTTAAAAAATTCTGGTGATCTTTTCTTTCAAAAGTGCTAGTGCTCCCATGCTTTGAAGCAAGGGCTTGAAATTTTGCAGAGGGTTGCTTGAGGCCTGTCAAGGTTCCTTCCCCACTCTGAACTCTAGGGTACAAATGTGGGGACCTGCATGAATGACCCCCTAAGCTTATTCTTACCAGCTTAGGTTAAAAGCTGCTACCACCAAAGTGTTACACAAAGAACAGGGAAAGAGCCCACTTGGAAACATCTTTCCCCCCCAAAATACCCCCAAGTGCTGCACCTTTCCTGGGGAAGGCTTGATAAAAATCCTCACCAATTTCTGTAGGTGAACACAGACCCAAACCCTTGGATCTTAAGAACAATGAAAAAGCAATCAGGTTCTTAAAAGAAGAATTTTAATTAAAGAAAAAATAAAAGAATCACCTCTGTAAAATCAGGATGGTAAATACCTTACAGGGTAATTAGATTCAAAACATAGAGAATCCCTCTAGGCAAAACCTTAAGTTACAAAAAGACACAAAAACAGGAATTTACATCCCATTCAGTACAACTTATTTTACCAGCCATTTAAACAAAACAGAATCTAACGCATATCTAACTAGATTGCTTACTAACTCTTTACAGGAGTTCTGACCTGCATTCCTGCTCTGGTCCCGGAAAAAGCAACACACAGACAAAGAGGACCCTTTGTTTCCCCGCCCAGCTTTGGAAGTATCTTGTCTCCTCACTGGTCATTGTGGTCAGGTGCCAGCGAGGTTATCTTAGCTTCTTAACCCTTTACAAGTTAAAGGGTTTTTCCTCTGGCCAGGAGGGATTTAAAGGTGTTTACCCTTCCCTTTATATTTATGACAGGGCTTTTGCACACCCCTGTGAAAATTGGCCATAATTTGGCCAATTTATAAGCCTTTCAAAAGAATCACAGTTTGCACATGCACTGAAGGTAGAACAAGAAGTAATGGGCTTAATCTGCAACGAGGGAGATTTTGGTTAGATGTTAAGAAAACTTTCTAACTGTAAGGGTAGTTACGCACAGGAATAGGCTTCCAAGTAAGGTTGCCAACTTTGGTAGGATGAATTCCTGGAGATTTCATCACATGATATAATCTTTAATTAAAGATTAATCTTTAATTCCATGACAATCCTGGAGGGTTGGCAACACTATTTCCAAGAGAGGTTGTGGAATCCCTATGATGGCAGGTTTTTAAAACAGGTTAGACACACACTTGACTGGAATGGCTTACGTTTACTTAGTCCTTCCTGCCTCAGTTCAGGGGACTGGACTTGATGACCGCTCAAGGTCCCTTCCAACCCGACATTTTTATCATCCTATCTTTAAAGACTATCATAATGCACATGCACAAGGGGGCCAAATTAAAGTTGCACAAGCAACCTTAATTCTGATATTTCATGACTTTTGAGTGCTTGAATTTACAACCTTAATGTTCTTTTAACATAGTTAGTTTGTGTGTGTGTGTGTGTGTGTGTGTGTGTGTGTGTGTGTGTGAGAGAGAGAGAGATAACAAAACCAGAAAGAACACAGTATGCTGGGACTTAACCCAAAATGGCAACTGCCTTTACAGCAGAGGGTTCCATTTAAAAGGGCAGCACACAGAAAACACACACTCACCCTACACTAATCAGTGCAAATTGTCAAATTCAGTGCATCAAGACTCAGTGCATTCATAGACTTCAAGCCCATATCCATACAGAAGTTTAGCGAATGTGGACTGAGATTGTTTTAACAGCTGGGGAGTTATCACACCTCTCTCCCTTAATTCCTTGCCCTCACCCTACTCTCCTTTAGCCAACCTTTTTTCCCTACAATCACCAAATCCAAGGACTTTCCCTTTCCCTGAAGATATCAAAATGTCTTCTTTGAGGTGGAACCAAGGGGATAGAGAAGCAAGCTGCAGGAGTTTCCACTTGGAGAGTTGAGTTTGACAAACAACTAATTCCCTAAAGAAAAGCAGTACTTGTGGCACCTTAGAGACTAACAAATTTATTAGAGCATAAGCTTTCGTGAGCTACAACTCACTTCATCGAGCTCACGAAAGCTTATGCTCTTATAAATTTGTTAGTCTCTAAGGTGCCACAAGTACTGCTTTTCTTTTTGCGAATACAGACTAACACGGCTGCTACTCTGAAACTAATTCCCTGGGTTAGTTCACACCATTCTTTGCCAAGCACACTACAAGGTTAAGTTTGCATTCTTCTCCTGGACCCAAACCTTGCAGTTTGGGTGCCTCTCAGCCAATGTTTATTGCCTCTGAAATAATAGCTGAATCAAACACAGTATATTATTATGTGAATGTCTTGAGCTGTTTGTGGCCTCCTTTAACCCAGCAAATCTCTATTTCAGATCTCTCTAAGAATTGTATTACAAAGAAACATGCAGTGTATACGGTGTTTAATGTTTTTAATGTTCTGTCTGTCTGTAATATTCTATGGATACAAAGGCACACAACTGCTAGTGTTAAGAAAATTTATTCTTATGCTATTGGAAATATTTAATTAGGTGCACTACTTGAAAAGATATGATAGAAATATCAATAGCCTGGTGACACAAAGTATAATGATTCTTTTGCATTAGTGACTTTCTGTGAGATTGTGAAAGTTGAGCAACTGAGAACTGAGATTCTCTATCTGTCCTCTAGTACGATTATATTTCTGGCAGGTTAAATGTAAGCTTCATCTGCCAATAGCCTCCAGGATTTAGCCAAAAATGAATTCACGTCTCCTCCAAGAATCTGACCTGTTACGATAATCGGGCCAACAAATTTACTCTAATTGTGAGCTCAACTGTAAAAAGTATGTGAAAGCTCATAAAATGTCACAATAATACCAAGTGTTGATGGAAAAGGGTATGAAAAGGAGTCAGAAAAACGTAATTAGGCTGAACATAAAGCCCTGAAGATATAACTCAAGAAAATGTGGGTCTGGAAATTAATGAAATAAAATTGCTGTGTTATTAGACCTAATTGGTGGACAAAATAAATGAGGAGATGGGCTATTCCTCCCATCATTCCCTTTTTGGGTCCTTAAAGAACAGAGAGAAGAAGAGATTAAGGCTACTGGTTTGAGCATCACCATCCTAGCTTCCCTCTCCACCCATCTCTCAGGACCCCAGGCCTTCGTCATTCTAATCCTGAGAAATGTCCTGACCAGACCATGCCAGAGAGCTGGATCCAGGTAATTTCACTACCTCTACTAGCTCCAACTGAATCCCAAACACCACCTGGGAGAAATTGGATTGGATTTTAACAGCAGCAGCAGCAACAAAAATTCCAGGCAATATCAACAAACTTCTCTTTTCCCCAAAAGGACAGTGATTAAATTTCCATCTTTGATAGCATCTATGAAACTGTCAAACAAAGGGGGGTTTCCTTCTCAAAGTCTCAACAGCTAAAAGGAAAGGGAACAAGAAATGTTGTTTAAATGAAAGCCTTACTTAATACTTTACATTTCAAATGTTTTAACTGTTTTTCCTTCTTTTCTGTATCTTAATAAAAGGTTAAAAGGATTTCTAATGGTGTGTCTGCCATAGTACTAAACAGGCTGAGGTCTCCGTAAACCAAACCCTGAAACCTGTTTAACACTGTTTAATGTTGGACAGTGACTGGGTATGTGTCAACACTTTTGGCCCAAATATTACATCCATATTAATACAACCAACCCCACTCCTCTCTCTTTTCAGATGACTCTATTTTCTGGACTTATTAGGATATCTAAATGGAGGTTGCCCTGGAAGATATCCATACCTCAGCTGGACTTACCCTGCAGTTCTTGTTGTTGGCAATAGGATCAATAGCAATGTTTTTGCTGGGGGCCCTTTCTACTGTAATTATAGCAAGAGGTTTTCTGTATCTGCTGCTGCTGCTGTTTGTACTTTTTTTTCAGTGTGGGGGAGGGGTGATACAGTGCCATGTTCTTTTAAATGCATTGTCTGTCCAAAGACAAAACTGTAAACATTGATTTCCAACAAGATGCTGGTCTAGGTCACAATCTGGGGCACACTGAAATCAATGACAAAACTCAAAGGAGAGCAGTTCTGAGTCTGAAGGAAACTTCAGAGATCCTCACAGGACAGAGAGTCAAGAGAAATAGAATCTTGTAAGAAGAACAAGGTACATTAGTCACCTGCAGCCACTTATTTAACCCTCAATTGGCTTTTGGTCTGTAGCTTACCTGTAAAGCCAGATTGGATTTTTAAGGTTCCTGTAAGGTGGGTATAATTCTTATAGCCTTTTAACCCATCAGCTATTCTGGGCAAATGCCTCTTATGACTTTATATAGTTGGGACCATATAGAGTATAGTTCTAAACATTTGTTTCAATTCCTGAGCATCTCTGGATGGTCATATATGTATGTGATGGTTGGGCATATTCATTCAAATATTTTGCTTTGATGGACAGTGGATTTCATATTGCTGTAGGTGATCCCTTTAAAAAAACTGCATCTTTGGGAGAACACCTCTTCAAAGAAGGTTTTTATATTATGGGGAAAAGTTATTTACAACATTTGTGGGTTCCCCTTTGAAGTCATTTGTCTTGCTGAGAGGAGAGGTGAGCTGGACTTTGAAGAGTCTCAGTTCGTACTGGATCTCTCTCTTTGAAGTACTTTTCCCTCTGTAGGCATTCCCTCCTAGAAAATTTCTCATTCTTTAGTGGTCTCCTGAAAAATATTCCCTGGGGGCAAGCATCCCTGAAGAATTATTCTCCTCAGAGAAATGTTCAGTGATGTGTTTTTCATTCTTGCCAAAGCAGGCAGACTCTATTTGCTCACTATCTCCATCAGTGTATATTACTATAGCATCTGCTGGGCAGTGGTCTAATGTATATAATGATTTACACTACATTTACCTGGCAAGGTCTCAATAATCCCAGTTTTCATTCTGCTGTTGTTAAGATGCAGAACAGTTTCAGACGTAACTCCCTGAGTTCATACACCAAGAACTTTGAGACTGAAACTTTCTCATCCATGTTCTCTGCCTGAAGGTGAATGTTCTCTGAAAGCCTGAGCAAAATCCTTTCACAGCCATTCTAAGGTCTGAAAATGCTCAGCTATCACAGTGATGGGTTTGGTAAAAACCTAGACAGCTAACCGTGGGGAACATACACTTTTCTCATTTTAAAGAATTCCCACCAGTTTTTTAGACAGGACATCAGCAAATTACTGAAATCTGAAGCTTCATTCTTAGAATAGCATTCAGTGAGGACTAGTGCCTTTGTTTGGTTTGAAATGCAGGCAGGAAGGAAAGGAGGCAGGAGGGAGGGCAGGCAGGAGCACACAGAGAGACAGAGACCTTAAAAGCTTTTTCAGTTATTACAGCAACATTCCTTATACTAAATACAGGAAAGTGTAGGGAATTGTGTAGATGCTATCAGGACATTATCAAGTTGCAAGCAAAGCCACACTTGTAAAGATTTTAAGGGTAACTGCTATGCATATGTATTACACACACATATTGCACATGCATTTGAGTGGCATTTGCTGTGTCTCAGCCAAACTCCATGAGAGAGGTTTGTCCCAGGTAGATTATCAAACTCATCCTGAGCCTTGTTATCTGTGTCAGCATAGGGAACGTGCATCCCAAGAAAAAGGAGGGACTCAGACAAAACGTGGGGGAAGGGAAAGAAATCAACTACTCTAACTTATTCTACTTTGCTAAAACCCAAACAAGTGCCAAAAAAAGAGAGTACACATCTATGGTGAAGCTGAGCTAAACAGGATTAAGTTCTTCAGTGAGAACCACTCCAATCAGCAGCCCACTAAAAGTTTTATGAGGGGATGGGCCTGAGTCAAAACCCTATATCTGAACAACTCCAGTCATTGCAGTCAGGATAGACAAATTAGAGGACTGGGCCAAAAGAAATCTGATGAGGTTCAACAAGGACAAGTGCAGAGTCCTGCACTGAGGACGGAAGAATCCCATGCACCGCTACAGACTAGGGACCGAATGGCTAGGCAGCAGTTCTGCAGAAAAAGACCTAGGAGTTATAGTGGACGAGAAGCTGGATATGAGTCAACAGTGTGCCCTTGTTGCCAAGAAGGCTAATGGCATTTTGGGATGAATAAGTAGGGGCATTGCCAGCAGATTGAGGGATATGATCGTTCCCCTCTATTCGACATTGGTGAAGGCCTCATCTGGAGTACTGTGTCCAGTTTTGGGCCCCACACTACCAGAAAGATGTGGAAAAATTGGAAAACGTCCAGCGGAGGGCAACAAAAATAATTAGGGGACTGGAACACATGACTTATGAGGAGAGGCTGAGGGAACTGGGATTGTTTAGTCTGCGGAAGAGAAGAATGAGGGGGGATTTGATAGCTGCTTTCAACTACCTGAAAGAGGGTTCCAAAGAGGATGGATCTAGACTGTTCTCAGTAGTAGCAGATGACAAAACAAGGAGTCATGGTCTCAAGTTGCAGTGGGGGAGGTTTAGGTTGGATATTAGGAAAAACTTTTTCACTAGGAGGGTTGTGAAACACAGGAATGCATTACGTAGGGAGGTGGTAGAATCTCCTTCCTTAGAAGTTTTTAAGATCAGGCTTGACAAAGCCCTGGCTGGGATGATTTAGTTGGGGATTGGTCCAGCTTTGAGCAGGGGGTTGGACTAGATGACCTCCTGAGGTCCCTTCCAACCCTGATATTCTATGATTCTACGATATGAACCCAGATCTGGATCTGAATTGTATGGATGGCATCAGTCTCTATAGCAGGCTGAACCAAAACTCCATATCTGAACACTTCTGAATTTGGGGTTAGGGGTTAAAAATACAGATTTAAATATTTTAACTTGGAATCATCACTAATTTTAGGTTAGACCCCATTATCAACTTGGGACAAAGTGAAGATTCCTAAACTCCTTTCTTTCTGGGCTCTGTCAGTAACAGATTAATGCTACATATCCAAAAGATGTAAAGCTCCTTATTTTTTGCCTGATACAATTCTCGAGTCTTTGCAGATTTTTTCACCTTGCACATTATTTAAAGGGCTAACATTAAATTAAACAATAATCACATTTACTGTGAGCACATTTTCCACTTATTTTGAATATTTACTTTTAAACATTTATGCATTTGCTGAATCTTTCCCACTTCTTACTTTTAACTCCATTTTGGACACCTTTTGACCTCATAATCTCTCCATGCATGACATCACAATCTGCTGCCATGGAAAGGACCACAATATCAAACAAGTATTATGGTCAAAGGTTACCATGCAGAAGAGAGATAGAGATTTCATGGAAAAAATCCATTAATACTTAAATATAGTGCAAAGGAAAATATCATACTATCTCTACCCAAACCAGTTACATAATTTTAAAAGGAAGCACTCAAGTAGGATGAGCCCTTATCTATTGTCAGACTCTTCCATTCTCAGTGGTAACTGAAGTTATTTATAAACTGTGCATACTAAAATCTCCATTGCAATACACTGTATGTTTCTCATATAATTTTGAATGAAATGTGAAAATTTAATCTAATGCCACTGCAAACACAGAGCCCTATCCCACAATCCTTTTTCACATGAGTAATAATAAGGTTCTTTTCACCCATACATGTCACAGCACTGTACAAAGGAAGACATGGATTGTTAGTCCCATTTTACAGATGGGGAAAACTGAGGCACCAGTAGGTTCAATGATTTGGCTCAGTTCATCCAGCAGGCCAGTGTCAAAACTGACACTAGAACTTTGGCCTTCTAAATCCCAGTCTAGCACCCTACCCACTAAACAACACTGCTATCTACAGAGCTGTTTACTGCAATGGGACTAGTAGTCATATGAATAAGGGTTACAGGAAGATCAGAGGGGAGTAATGGTCCAAGATCATGACCATAATAGTAGTTAAATTACTGGCCCACTCCCACCTTCCTCCCACACCAATGGGGCTTTTGGGTGCACAAGGAGGCATTGTGACTGACTCTCATTTCCTCCTTGATCATGGAGCAAGCGGCTCGGAGGTAGTACTTGGCTGCTGGGCTACATCAGCAGGAAATCATCACGCTTTCCCAGGGCAGCCAAGCTGCACTGATCAGAAAGGAGGGGGTGGAGCCAAGGTGGTGCTCAGTTTTTACCTCTCTCCAACCATTCATTGCCCATTCCTAGCTCTACACATCAGCCTACCCCTATGAACACAGACCCTAATCCATATGAGAGTGTAAGAAGGATGGGGGGGGTTCTTACTCTGCCTTATTCCTTTGCATGGATATATGGTCCAAATCCCAACCAAGCCCTGTTGTTGTCATTCCAGTCCAATGCAGAGAGGACTTCCTTACTTTTGAAACATCGCTTCAAGCTTTATGGTGGGGGGGTTAACCATCAATTTTAAAAGCAAAAGACTTTAGACCTACTTAAATGAATTGATAAAAAGCTGTGTGCTGAACCAAGCAGCCTGCTAGGCTAGACTGAGAGCACACTAAGGAGGCTCTAGCATGCTTTCCTTTGATCCCTAACCCCTTTAAGGTCCCTAGATGAGGAAGCAAAACTTTCAAAAGCCAGCTCCTAAGTGACCAGAGGAGATAGCAAACAGGAGTTTTGCAAGGGAGTCTGAGGTGCCTTTAAAAACTGAAAGTCAAATCACACTAAGGAAAATAGAAAGGCTCAAACTCGGATGTGTCAAGTGTAAAAATATAATTAGGCAGGCCTATCAAGAATTTGAAGAGCAACTGACTCAAGAAAGACAAGGCCATTGCAGAGAAACCAAAAGAATTCTTTGTCAGTCTTCACTGCAGAGGATGTGAGGGAGATTCTTTTTAGGTGACAAATCATAGGAACTGTCCAAGATTGAGGTGTCAATAGAAGAGGTTTTGGAACAAACTGATAATTTAAACAGTAATAAGTCACCAGGACCAGATGATAGTTACCCAAGAGCTCTGAAAGATCTCTCATAAGAAATTGCAAAACTAACTGTGATATGTAACCTATCATTTAAATCAGCCTCTGTACCAGATGACTGGAGGATAACTAATGTAACACTGATTTTTTAAAATGGTTCCAGAAGCAATCCTGGCAGTTACAGTCCAGTAAGCCCAACTTCAGTACTAGGCAAATTGGTTGAAACTATAGTAAAGAACAGAATTATCACACACATAGATTAATACAATATGTTGGGGAAGAGTCAACATGGCTTTTGTAAAGTGAAATCATGCCTCACCAATCTACTATAATTCTTTGAGGGTGTCAGCAAACATGTGGACAAAGCTCATCCAGTTATATAGCATACCTGGTCTTTCAGGAAGCCTTTGACAAGGTTCCACAACAAAGGCTCTTAAGCCAAATAAGCAGTCATAATATAAGAAGGAAGGTCCTCTCATGGATCAGCAACTAGTCAAAAGATAGGAAACAAAGACTAGAATAAATGGGCAGCTTTCACCATGAAAAGTGGTAAATAGTAGGATCCTCCAAAGTTCTGTATTGGTACCAATGCTGTTCAACATATTCATAAATGATCTGGAAAAGGAGGTAAATAGTGAAGTTGATGTAAGATGCAAAATTACATAGATAGATAGAAAGCTGACTGCAAAGAGTTACAAAGAGATCTCACAAAACTGGGTGACTGAGCAACAAATTGGAGGATAACATTCAATGTTGATAAATGCAAAGTAATTCACATTGGAATGCACATAATCCCAAATACATACATACAAAATGATGGGGTCTAAATTATCACTCAAAAAAGATCTTGGAGTCATTGTGGATAGTTCTCTTAACACATCTGCTTAACATGCAGCGGCAGTCAAAAAAAGCTAACAGAAAGTTAGGAACCATTAGAAAAGGGATAGATAATAAAACAGAAAATATCATAATGCCACTATATAAATCCATGGCATGCCCACACCTTGAAAACAGTATGCAATTCTGGTCACTGCATCTCAAAAAAGATATTAGAATTGGAAAAAGGACAGAAAAGGGCAACAAAAATTATTAGGGGTATGGAACAGCTTCCATATGGGGGCAGAGATAAGAAGACTGGGACTGTTCATCTTGGAAAAGAGATGACTAAGGGGGAGGAGTTCATGGAAGACTATAAAATCATGAATATAGTGGAGAAAGTGAATAGGGAAGTATTACTTACCCCTTCACATAACACAAGAGCCAGGTGTCACCCAATTAAATTAATAGGCAGCAGGTTTAAAACAAACATAAGGAAGTACTTGTTCACACAATGAACAGTCAACCTGCGGATCTGGTTGCCAGGAGATGTTGTGAAGACCAAAAGTATAACTGGGTTCAAAAAATAATTAGCCACTGATGGACCTATCCTCCATGAACTTATCTATTAGCCAAGAGTATCAGGGATGCAATCCCATGCTCTGGGTGTCCCTAAACCTCTGACTGCCAGAAGCTGGGACTGTACAACAGGGAATAGATCACTCCATAATTGCCCTATTCTGTTCATTCCCTCTGAAGCATCTGGCATTGGCCACTGTTGGACAACAGGATATTGGGCTAGATGGACCATTGCCCTGACCCAATATTGCCATTCTTATGCCCTTAAATCCAAGGGGTACTACAGTTGATCATGCTCTCATAATAAAGTCCATCCTTGTTAAATATAGCAATCACTGAGCTCAATTAATTCAAATTTAAACTGTCTATAAACATATCACTGTTTACATCTTCAATTTATGATGATATTTCAAATAAAATTGTTATAAAATTGCACTGCTTTTGTGCTATGTCATAAAATGGAAGCATTTATTACATTAAGCAGCAAGGAGCTGTATCTCATTTAAAACATATAACCACATAATTTAATAGATATATATCTATATCTATGAACAATGAAATTGCCCCAAAATTAAAAACTTTCTGGTGGGGTATTTGTAAACATAATCAGCCCATAATCCAATAAAAAGATTTTGCTTTGAATTAATGTGAATTGCTTCTCTATTCTGCCTTAACATGTATAACTTTTCATTCGAATTTCCTCACTACTACTCTTTGTTTCACTAAAAAATCATTCTAGTGCCCCTCCCCCCCCACCACCAACTTGTAAACAGCAAAGATAGTACTTTTAAAAGGAAAAATAAAGTGGAGTGGAAAAATATGTATACCTAAAAATAAAAGTAAAAGGTATCATTATTTTATACCTGCAAATAGGAAAAAGGGCAATTCTAATTTCTCAGAACTTCTGGCATGAAACATTTTGCACATTAAAAAGAAATCATCATTTCAGTGTTTTTTATTATTCTGATAATGAAAGCTATATTGATCAATGGAAAATGCAATAATTTTATATAAACATTTTAAAAAGTTTGTTTAATTTTGCTAATTTAAAACAAAACTTTCCATATGACAACCTTTTAGTTATAATTTGTTAACCTACAATGAGACCAAGTTTGGTACAAAAGTATCTCTTAAAATTCATGAAGACAAATGAAATACTTTGAGGTTAATCCTTAAACAAGACAAGAATTCAAAGGTAGTTGTTTGGTTTACAATATTTGCTGACTTTTTAAAAAAAAATAAGACATGTTTTTAATATAAACCACATAGTAATTCAAAGGTAGAGGAAACAGAAGACTGAGACTGCTGAAATAGTCAGTTAAAAAGTTCTGTCCACATACACACACAAAATCTACTGTGCGTGTACATGCACATGCAGAACTTTTGTGATATTGGACCAATTTGGGGGAAGGAGGGTTTTTTTCAAAACCAGGAATGGACATTTTGCCATAAATTTTCACCTATCAAATTTTGAGAGGGCTTGCTTGAAATTAGTTATGTAGGTTACATGGTACCAGTTCAGATTTCTTACTGGCTGAGCCAATCCCTTGTAATGAAGAACATTAGCAGAAGCCATTCGACTCATTTTGTCAGAAGAAGTGGCTGTGTTTTGTGTGTTCTTTCTAAGCCAGTCAGAAAAAATGCGATTTGCGAAAGCAGCTACAGCAGGGAAGTGCTCTGTCCTGCCCTCAGCTGCATAGGAGTGATGGAAGAATACTTGTTTTCACTCCATGTGTCAAGGTTCCTTCCCCACTCTGAACGCTAGGGTATATATGTGGGGACCTGCATGAAAACCTCCTAAGATTACTTTTACCAGCTTAGGTTAAAACTTCCCCAAGGTACAAACTATTTTACCCTTTGCCCTTGGACTTCCACTGCCACCACCAAACGTCTAACACCGGTATTATTATTATTAGGAAAGAGTTCATTTGGAAATGTCTTTCCCCCCAAAATCCTCACCAAAACCTTGCACCCCGCCTGCCTGGGGAAGGCTTGATAAAAATCCTCACCAATTTGCATAGGTGCCCACAGACCCAACCCTTGGATCTTAAGAACAATGAAAAAAGCATTCAGTTTCTTAAAAGAAGAATTTTAATAGAAGAAAAAGTAAAAAGAATCACCTCTGTAAAATCAGGATGGTAAATACCTTACAGGGTAATTAGATTCAAAACATAGAGAATCCCTCTAGGCAAAAACTGAAGTTACAAAAAGACACAAAAACAGGAATATCCATTCCATTCAGCACAGCTTATTTTCTCAGCCATTTAAAGAAATCATAACCTAACGCATATCTAGCTAGATTTCTTACTAAGTTCTAAGACTCCATTCCTGTTCTGTCCCCAGCAAAAGCATCACACAGACAGACCCAGACCCTTTGTTTCTCCCCCCTCCAGCTTTGAAAGTATCTTGTCTCCTCATTGGTCATTGTGGTCAGGTGCCAGCAAGGTTATCCTAGCTTCTTAACCCTTTACAGGTGAAAGGGTTTTTCCTCTGGCCAGGAGGGATTTTAAAGGTGTTTACCCTTCCCTTTATATTTATGACACCATGTCATCCAGGTTTTAAAGGGATTTAAATGTGACTCTCCTTAGTAGCTTTACAAAGACACAACAAGAAGAGCACTCACTCCTGCAAAGATGTCATATGGAGACAACAGGCCACACATCCTGCACTCAGAAGAAAACACCACGGTAAAATTCTGGCCACACTGAAAAATGGCAAAACTCCCATTAGCTTCATTAGGTTCAAGATTTTACCACAAGTAGGAGTGTTGAGAATTGTTGGGTGGGGAGAGAAAGATTTTGTGTGGTGAATGGGCTGTATGGTTCACGGGTCTCCTCTGTGGATTTTCACATGCTCTCTCCATGCCATATTGTGATGTCTTACTCGTTATTGCATTACGGTAGCATCTAGGGACCCCAGTCAGGGAGCAAGGTCCTATTGTGCTAGGTGCTGTACAGACAAAGACACTTACTGCCACGTGGAGCTTACAGTCAAAGTGTTAGCCAGGACATGAAAGGTTGTGGGGAGAGTAACAGGATGTGGTTATAAAATGAACAGAATTTAGCAGAAAAATGGAAGCCTCGGCTCACCACTCTCTATTCTTGGTGATAAGAACCTTTATGTTCCCTGTCCTAACTTACTTAAATTATTGTAGCCTTTATTGACATAGGTGTCCCTTTCTCACAGTACAACCCAATGGGATCACCCCACATAAGGGTTGCAGGATCTCTTACAAGTTTGTAAAGTGCCATGCATACCTATGTCACTGCATACCAAATAAATGGATGCTATTTATTATAACAGTCACCCACAGAATATTTACTTCCCCCATCCTAGAGCTTCTCTTCTAAATGTAAATGTACCCTATAAGGTCCCTAATTCTGAGGATGCTTGCAAGTTAAGGACTCTGATTTTTCACAGCAAATATCTAAGCCAGTGCTTAGGAAATCACATAGGCCGAAATTCTGAAATGACCAAACTGCTGGCGACTGTAAGTGCTGGGTTGGCAAGCGGTGTAATTCACAGGCTGACGTGAGATTGTAGGCAATTTACATACTGAAGGGGGGTTTGTAGCAGCAAAAGTAGCCAGAAAGAGGCCAGGTGTACACACAGACGTATATCGGTATAACTATGTTTCTCAGGGGTGTGCAAAATCCACACCCCTGAGCTGTGCATTTGTACTGACCTAGCCCCCTGTCTAGACAGCGCTATGTTGACGGGAGAGCTTCTCCCATTCACATAGCTACCCCCTCTGGGGGAGGTGGATTAACTACACTGACGGGAGAAGCTCTCTCATCGGCAGAATAGTGTCTTCACTAAAGCAAGCCCAGAGATTATAAGTAGTTGAAGAAAATGCCAGTGCTGGCCTCCCCATACTTTACTGCAAAATGCCCCATGTCAGTGCACTTAAACCCTTTGAGGTGGGGAGACCATTCTCAAGTCCATGGGGGCAGGAGGGAGGGAAGGAGGGGCAGTTATTCAGAACTAGGTGTGTTTGCTGAACACAGCAAGATTTGAAGTAAATAAGGTGGAGGTGAAAAGCTTTCCCATGCTTCCCTTCATCCATGTCTTGGAAAAGCACTTCCCAGGGCTCTTTATAAGGCAAATCTTCCCTCCTTCTCTGCACACTCCCTTCTCTCCTCCTGGCTTCAGACTGGAGACGGACTGTTTCTTTAAATTCTCCAGCTAGATTGGTTGCAGGCCTCTGGGAGTCTGTGGCCAAAACTAAAGCCAGGGACAATTCCTGAAGAAGTAAGCTCAAAATGCCCTTTTTATTTATACAGCACAAATGGTTGAAATCATTATGCCCCAGATTAGAAAGACGTATTTATAAACAGAATTTTAAAATGAGCAATATAGCAGGACTCTCCACTACATCATAACAAGCACCAACCCCATCCCCACTATAAAGCTCTGGGCCCCATCTGACTTGCCACATGAAAGATTCATTCCTTGCCTGTTAAATTAAAATCTAATCATACTCTGCAGTAAACAAGGCACAAAGAACACTCTCAAAATTATGGGATGAAAACCAGCTACACTAAGGGCCAAACTCTCCCCTCAGATCTATCCTACAGATCTCTGACAAGTGCAATCAGTTAAATGTTTGAGCGCTTGACAACAGCCACCCCACTAGACTTTTGATCTGCTTGATATTCTGCTATCCTCCATAAATTATGGATCCTTAGATCTATATGTTCTCCATGTTTATGATGGTGGGTCTCCAGAAGGGAGAAGGCTGGGGAAGAGCTGGGTATTTCTCTCAAAACACTTAAATTATTCCTATATTTCTCTCCACACAAAGCAGATCTGGAACCAATTAAATGGGCATCAGTCACAATCGACTTCGGAAGGAATAACTTTTGCTCTTGATCCTTCTCAAACATGCAGCCAATAGGGATCGGGCTAATTTACATGACTTTTTAAAAAAAATATGTGTTCTACATATCTCTCAGCAAAATCCAAGATCCTAACAGCACAATCTAGCACTTTGGAATGCCATACAGAATTTTGACTCTCACTACAGGGCTTTGACTCTTGGAATGATACTAATCCAGAAAAGCAGGGAGGAGGGGTTTCCCCCCCCCATCTATGACTGGCATAATAATCTTCACATAGCAGAAGAAAAATAGCTTTAATTGTGAGAAGGTAGGAAATTTCATGGCAGGTGATGTCACATGTTAGCTTTTCATTTGTTACATGCCACATAAGGTCAGCTTTATTCACAAATCCCTCCACACCCTCTGTGAAATGTGACATTACATGTTAATCAAATATATTTAATCACTGGGATATACGTATTTTGTAATCTTAACAGTTTACTTAAACAGCAGCAATCATAACCAGCCCTAGATATGACTAGGCTTTGAGGATTAATAATGCTTAGCACTTTTACAGTGCTATACATTTTTCTCCCTAAAGTGCTGAACATCAGAATGGCCATATTGGGTCAGACCAAAGGTCCATCTAGCCCAGTATCCTGTCTTCCAACAGTGGCCAATGCCAGGTGCCCCAGAGGGAATGAACAGAACAGGTAATCATCAAGTGATCAATCCCCAGTCACCCATTCCCAGCTTCTGGCACACAGAGGCTAGGGACATCATCCCTGTCCATCCTGGCTAATAGTCATTGATAGACCTATCCTCCATGAACTTATCTAGTTCTTTTTTGAACCCTGTTGTAGTCTTGGTCTTCACAACATCCTCTGGCAAGGAGTTCCACAGGTTGACTGTGTGTTGTGTGAAAAAATACTTCTTTTTGTTTGTTTTAAACCTCCTGCCCATTAATTTCATTTGGTTATGAGAAGGGGTAAATAACACTGCCTTATTTACTTTCTCCATGCCAGTCATGGTTTTATAGACCTCTATCATATCCCCCCTTAGTCCTCTCTTTTTCAAGCTGAAAAGTCCCAGTCTTATTAATCTCTCCTCATATGGCAGCCATTCCATACCCCTAATCATGCTCAGGGGTCGCAAACGTTAACTAATTGTTTCTCACAAAAACTAGATGCTGGGAATCGAGAGAAATCCCATGGCCTTTGTTATGTAAAAGGTCGGGGTAGGTGATTATAATGGTTCCTATTGATCTTAAAATCTGTTCAATCTATGAATGGTGCTTTTGCAAGCTTTATAGGAGGTGATCTGTTATAACAGCATTAAAAAAAAAGGTGTGTCCTAGTGATGGATGTTAAAAACAGGATGCAAAGTTTCCGGGTGCATGTTTAATTTTCTGGTCGTACCTTTATTGATGAAGTTGCTTGGCTTACACAGATGATTGTTTATTTCTCAGATAAGGCTAATCACATATATGATGATATATTGCTTGTGCATTGATTTGCTGGTAAAACAAATGGTAGAAAGCGCCTCCTGGTTGACCAGATGGTAGATACAGAAATGCTTATGTTCAGCACTGCACCTAAGGATAGGTACAGGTTAGGTAATGGTCATGTTTGGGAGAAGCATGGATCTGTTATCCCCTTCTACTGGCTTAAGTTCCACTGCCCCAAGTTTCACTGCCCCAGTCGCATGCAGAGGTCTGACAAAAAAATTGTGTGCATGTATGAATCTTCAGGTGAGTGGAATTTGACCTAATGAGCAATATTATGGCACTGAAAGCCTCTTCCACCCAGCAATCCTGAATAGGGGAGATCCATAATGCAGTTGCTTGCATTACTGTACATGAGGTAAAGGGGAGAGGCTTGTTTGTGATCTCCACAGAGCACCAGCTACCTCTGGGTGGGGATAGTTGTGGAGAGAACACACTACACCATGTACACAGGCACAACAAGTGCATTGGCTGAGCCTGATCCTCTACCTAATGTCCATGGAGGCATTATTCTTTCTGCAGCCATCGTGCCTCCCTCCATCACCCTGTGGCTGCTACCCAACCCTAGCACTCCCGTGTTTGTTGTTCTGACCCAGAGAGGTGAAGCCAAATTCTGCTCTCAGCTACACAGGCGCAAACCTATAGGATTGCATGCATGAAACTGAGTGCAAGGCGTGGACCTTGGAGTTGCCAGGGAAAAACAAGTGCTACATGCAGACAGTTAGAAGCACTAAAGTAAACATTTAGTCACCATTGACTCATAAGCTGAAAAACACAGTAGTCAATTATAGCTTTCCGCAGCAATAATTAATATGGTGTTGATGAAAACTGTGTTTTTCATTCAACATACAAAGCTATTCCAGGTAATTAAATGTAACCTCATATATATGTAATTTGCCTTTAGACTGCACACGTTACAGTGTCTCAGCCTTGTACAGAGCATTCTGGGGGGAAATAGTATAGAAATATTAGTGAGAGTGTATTTGTTTGATTTCAAAGAATCACACGTCATTATTAGGTATTTGACAATAAAAAGGTTTAAAACGTAAGCATTTCACACAATCTTTATTTTTGATATATGAAGATGCACATAGAGATTGATTGTGCCATGCACACAGTAGGCAGGTACGTATGCAACTCTCTCTCATTAAACATCCTGGGGCTTTCTAGAGACATTGCATACAGGGTAAGTAAAATACTTAAGGAAAAGAGCACTGTAGTCACCTTTCTTAAAGGACTTCCCAGTATCATGATGTTAGAGGATGTGATTTCGGTCAATACAGAAAGAGGTGCAATGTACAAGCTAGTTAGTACTGTAGGGGCCTGATTTTCAGAGCTGCTTATCCCCTCCAAAGCCTACTGACATCAATGGGAGATAGGGGTGCGCAGCACCTTTGAAAATCATTTGCCCACTGATTAGTGGTTACAACTGGATTCTGTGGACCGCTGAAAGTCCGCAAAGTACTTCCAGATGGTCTGCATAGTTGCTTCCATCACAGTGATGTAGCATAAACAACTGAAACTGGAGGTCGTCCTGCCATCCTAGAAAGTTTCAATCTGCTCTCAGGCAGAACTCATTTGTAGACTTTGCTCTCTATGCCTTGTAATGGTCCTCCACAAGTGATAAAACTGGTTGCCAGTTCAAGCACCAGATAATTTTATAGGATCATTACCAAGTTTGCCAAAATTATTCCAGACTAATAATAACTAGTAGACTCATGAAGTTTGAATTATCAATAGCCACCTGGCCAACACACCTAAACAGTCAAATATTTTTATTCTGAGCTGCAAATCACCCCTTTATTAGACTTATTAAATAACTCCTTCAGAAAAGATCAAGCCACTCAGAATTTTAACAATTACAAATTTTTAAGCAAAAAACATGACAACTTTTAGCCCTTTTCATCATGGAGAGTTCTTGTTTCTGAATAGCAGCTCTGCCTTATATTTTCTAAATAAAATAGACTATCATTGTACAACAACACAACTATCTCCAAGCTGCTTTAGGTCATTAAACAAATGGACATTTTTCTGATAACCACTTCAGATTCTTTCACAAAGGTGACTGATTCTTAACATCAAAAACTTCCAAATTAAATAGCACAAAGACCCATAATATCTTCAAATAATTAAACCCTCGTCAGTGCCTTGCCAAAACAATTGCATTGGCTATCTTGGTCTGAACACCAAATGTAAGGTGGTATTCTTTTCCAGAAGCATTAGCAATGTCTTTGGGTAAAATTCAGGAAAGACTTATGGTCCATTCAAGTGGATTTTCAATCCATGAAATGTACTTAATGTAAAATTGTGAGGCTCTTTGATACCAAGGAAATTCTCTGGCTCTGGCATCAAATAAACACTTCCTCTGAGCAGGAACAACAAAGTCTTTAACACTTATTCAGTGGGAGCACAAGCCAAAAAGAATGGCAGTATCATCCTAAGCTTATTCACGCACTTTATGGGGAGGGGAAGGAAGGAGGCTTTTCTAGAAGTCTTTTGCGCTGTCTCCATCTGTGTTGGAGAACTGCATTATTTGTAACCTTTAAATTATAACTTGGCTGTTGTACTTCTCTCAGGACAGCAGGACACAGGAGATGGGACTGAGCTGCAAAACTCAGACCCAGAGCTGGGTTTTGACCCGCCCTCTCCACAAAATCCAGAAATGCTTGGTTTAACTCTTTGCAGAAATGAAGCTACAACACTCACATCTGGAACCCTTTTGAGTCCTTCAAGGCTTGGTGGTATTCAGATCTGGGCCTATGTCCTGCAGACTATGCAAGCTACAAGAACAATAATAACTATCTTCTATCAGGAAAAAATAAATGGTTATGGTGAACTAGATGCACCACTGCCAACTTCCAAGTGTTCAAAAATCGTAAGTCACTCCCTCAAAATTTAGGAATTTTAAAAATAATAATAAATGTTGGGTTCTTTTTATTTTCCTTCTGGTTTCCAAGCATTTAGGATGCATTTGGATCATGCTTTCAATATTTTCACCACAACCAAAAAGACTAGAAACTTACTCTCTTTTTTTAAATGAGAGATGAGATTCTCCTGTAATCATTCAAATCTGAGAGCTGGGGTTTTTTTAAATTCACTAAATATTGTGAAGCTCAAAATAGAATCAAGGGTAACAAACTTGTGGACCTCAGAAGAAACCTAGCAAAATTCACCTGGTTGCAGGTTTCCTTACAAGTTCAAAATTCAGCCCCACTTAGTCTAAAAATTCACTAAAATTTATCAGCCTTTCACGTCAACCTGGGCAGATTTATGGTTTTGTTCCTACACTATATAAAGCTTAGGGCTTTGCATGGATTTGACATGAGCCAGGTGAAGTTTAGTAGACCTGACTATCTCACTGAGATTTTGAGTTTCTTTAACATAAAGCAGACAGTGAAATTCACCCTCTCCAAAACAAAGAGAGAGTTTAGCCAGCACCAAAATCACTAGGTTCTGCACAGCTCTTGGGGTTTGAATGAGCTCATCCTTGTGTGGGTGTGCAAGGTAGGGGAGAGAATACAAGGCGCCTTCCCCTGCACAGAGGCCAGCCCAACATACAAGGCCACCTCCAGGGACCAGCGTTCCAAGCAGGTGCTTGGGGCGGCAGTTAGAAAGGGGCAGCAGTCCCTCCGGCCGCGGCAGCAATTCAGCGGCAGCTTCTCCCTGTTGCCGTCTGTGGCAGCAGTTTTTTTTCACTGTTTAAGGCAGCAAAAACTGTAGAGCAGGCCCTACCAATATAGTACTGGATTCCACTATCTGTGGGGGACAATGGGGTGGTGGGTAAGGAAAGGCAAAGAGGAGTAGGGTTATGATCTGCCTCACCTCATAGGGAACACATGCCACTTTCAGGAAGGCAGAACACCATTACTCCTCCATGCATCAGGAAGCATTGTGCCTATCTTTGTCACAAATCTTTTAGAGGCATCTGCTGAGGTGGTGTCCCTCCACACAGACTACTAGCATTGAGACTGCAAGCTCTCTAGGGCAGGGACCATCTTTTTGTTCTGCGTTTGTACAACGACTTGCCCAGTGGAGTCTTGCACCATGACTGAAGCTCCCAGATGCTATTGCACTACAAATAAATAAATAAATAATAATAGTGTTACTTTAAGCTGTAGTTTGCTGACACAACTGAGCCCACAAGGTTATTTTTGAAGGAGAAAAATCTGGTAAAGATTAAGTGAGGAGGAGGATAGGGCTATTAGAGGGCAGCTACCATTAGAACCTCATGAACAACATTCTCATTGGCAGGACAGCATTGAGGGATCTCCTTTTCATAAGCTACTCACTATATTTATGTATTTGCTGTCTTTGTCTTTAAAGTTGCTGTGCTCCACCTCCCCAAATACGAATTATTTTTTTCTGCATGCTGAAGCTAAATCACTGTGAAGAATTTAAAGCACACATGGAAAATTCACCAAAATCCCAAACTTGCCCGAGGCTAGAATTTTGCAAAAATATTACAGTTCATGGGAGAATACTCACAAACCGTATGACTACCAGTCATTTGGCACAGCCATGTTTGCACATGGCAGATCTGCTGCAAATTGGTACAGACCTCTGCTCTTACCTTTTGCAAAGCATTTTCCAGTAGAGCTGACTGAAAAAGTTTTTTAGGAGGTTCTCTTCTCCGCTCCTATAGAACATTTTGATGGGGAAAAAAAAACAAGAAAAGATTTTAATCTAAATTTTCTATGGAAAATGTTTAAGTCAGACAGAAGATAAATATTGAAATATTTTGGCCAGCACTGAAATACATTGACTTGGAAGTGCTTCAGCTTTGCAGTTTGGGTGCCTCTAACTCTCATTCTCCTCTCTAGGCCTGTCTCCTTGGTTGGACATGTCTCCTCGATACACCATAGTCAATTGTCTTAGCCCTGGTCTACACTAGGCCTTGAGGTCGAATTTAGCAGTGTTAAATCGATGTAACCCTGCACCCGTCCACATGACGAAGCCCTTTTTTTCAACTTAAAGGGCTCTTAAAATCGATTTCCTTACTCCATCCCCGAAAAGAGGATTAGCGCTGAAATCGATTTTGCTGGGTCAAATTTGGGATACTGTGGACGAAATTAGATGGTATTGGCCTCTGGGAGCTATCCCAGAGTGCTCCATTGTGACCGCTCTGGACAGCACTCTCAACTCAGATGCACTGACCAGGTAGACAGGAAAAGGCCCGCGAACTTTTGAATTTCAATTTCCTGTTTGGCCAGTGTGGCAAGCTGCAGGTGACCATGCAGAGCTCATCAGCAGAGGTGACCATGCAGCGCTCATCAGCAGAGGTGACCATGATGGAGTCCCAAAATTGCAAAAGAGCTCCAGCATGGACCGAATGGGAGGTACGGGATCTGATCGCTGTATGGGGAGAGGAATCCGTGCTATCAGAACTATGTTCCAGTTTTCGAAATGCCAAAACATTTGTCAAAATCTCCCAGGGCATGAAGGACAGAGGCCATAACAGGGACCCGAAGCAGTGCCGCGTGAAACTTAAGGAGCTGAGGCAAGCCTACCAGAAAACCAGAGAGGTGAACGGCCGCTGTGGGTCAGAGCCCCAAACATGCTGCTTCTATGATGAGCTGCATGCCATTTTAGAGGGTTCAGCCACCACTACCCCAGCCGTGTTGTTTGACTCCTTCAGTGGAGATGGAGGCAACACGGAAGCAGGTTTTGGGGACGAGGAAGACGATGAGGAGGAGGCTGTAGATAGCTTACAGAAAACAAGCAAAGAAACCGGTTTTCCTGACAGCTAGGAACTGTTTCTCACCCTGGACCTGGAGCCAGTACCCCCCGAACCCACTCAAGGCTGCCTCCCAGACCCACCAGGCGGAGAAGGGATCTCTGATGAGTGTACCTTTTAAAATACTATAAAAGGTTTAAAAGCCAGCATGTTTAATGATTAATTTGCTCTGGCATTCGTGGCTCTCCTGGATATACTCCCAAAGCCTTTGCAAAAGGTTTCTGAGGAGGGCAGCCTTCTTCCATCCACCATGGTAGGACACTTTACCACTCCAGGCCAGTAGCACGTACTCGGGAATCATTGTAGAACAAAGCATTGCAGTGTATGTTTGCTGGCATTCAAACAACATCCGTTCTTTATCTCTCTGTGTTATCCTCAGGAGAGTGATATCATTCATGGTCACCTGGTTGAAATAGGGTGCTTTTCTTAAGGGGACATTCAGAGGTGCCATTCCTGCTGGGCTGTTTGCCTATGGCTGAACAGAAATGTTCCCCGTTGTTAGCCACGTGGTGGGGGGAGGCAAAATGCAACCTTGGAACGAAAGCACATGTGCTATGTATGTAATGTTAACAGCAAGGTTTACCATGAAAGAGTGTACTCATTGTTCTATAAAATGTGTCTTTTCAAATACCACGTCCCTTTTTTTTTCTCCACCAGCTGCATGTGTTTCAAGGATCACAGGATCTTCTCCTTCCCAGAGGCTAGTGAAGATTAGAAGGCGAAAAAAATGCACTCGCGATGAAATGTTCTCTGAGCTCATGCTGTCCTCCCACACTGACAGAGCACAGACGAATGCATGGAGGCAGACAATGTCAGAGTGCAGGAAAGCAAAAAATGACTGGAAGGAGAGGTGGCGGGCTGAAGAGAGTAAGTGGCGGGCTGAAGAGAGGGCTGAAGCTGAAAGGTAGCGGCAGAGTGTTGAAAGGAGGCAGGATTCAATGCTGAGGCTGCTGGAGGATCAAACTAATATGCTCCAGCATATGGTTGAGCTGCAGGAAAGGCAGCAGGGGCACAGACCGCCGCTACAGCCCCTGTGTAACCAACGCCCTCCTCCCCAGGTTCCATAGCCTCCTCACCCAGACACCCAAGAATGTGGTGGGGTGGCCTCCGGCCACCCAGCCACTCCACCCCAGAGGATTGCCCAAGTAACAGAAGGCTGGCATTCAATAAGTTTTAAACTTTTAAAGTGCTGTGTGGCTTTGTCCTTCCCTCCTCCACCACCCCTCCTGGGCTACCTTGGTAATTATGCCCCTATTTGTGTGATGAATTAATAAAGAATGCATGAATGTGAAGCAACAATGACTTTATTGCCTCTGCAAGCAGTGATTGAAGGGAGGTGGGGAGGGTGGTTAGCTTACAGGAAAGTAGAGTGAACCAAGGGGCCGGGGATTTCATCAAGGAGAAACAAACAGAACTTTCACACCGTAGCCTGGCCAATCATGAAACTGGTTTTCAAAGCTTCTCTGATGTGCACCGCACCCTCCCGTGCTCTTCTAACTGCCCTGGTGTCTGGCTGTGCATAACCAGCAGCCAGGCAATTTGCCTCAACCTCCCATCCCGCCATAAATGTCTCCCCCTTACTCTCACAGATATTGTGGAGCGCACAGCAAGCAGTAATAACAGTGGGAATATTGGTTTCGCTGAGGTCTAACCAAGTCAGTAAACTGCGCCAGCATGCTTTTAAACATCCAAATGCACATTCTACCACCATTCTGCACTTGCTCAGCCTGTAGTTGAACAGCTCCTGACTACTCTCCAGGCTGCCTATATATGGCTTCATGAGCCATGGCATTAAGGGGTAGGCTGGGTCCCCAAGGATAACAATAGGCATTTCAACATCCCCAACGGTTATTTTCTGGTCTGGGAAGAAAGTGCCTTCCTGCAGCTTTTGAAACAGACCAGAGTTCCTGAAGATGCGAGCATCATGTACCTTTCCCGGCCATCCCACGTTGATGTTGGTGAAACGTCCCTTGTGATCCACCAGTGCTTGCAGCACTATTGAAAAGTACCCCTTGCGGTTTATGTACGTGCTGGCTTGGTGCTCCGGTGCCAAGATAGGGATATGGGTTCCGTCTATGGCCCCACCAGTTAGGGAATCCCATTGCAGGAAAGCCATCTACTATGACCTGCACATTTCCCAGGGTCACTACCCTTGATATCAGCAGATATTTGATTGCGTTGGCTACTTGCATCACAGCAGCCCTCACAGTAGATTTGCCCTCTCCAAATTGATTCCCGACTGACCGGTAGCTGTCTGGCATTGCAAGCTTCCACAGGGCTATTGCCACTCGCTTCTCAACTGTAAGGGCTGCTCTGATCTTGGTATTCTTGCGCCTCAGGGCAGGGGAAAGAAAGTCACAAAGTTCCATGAAAGTGCCCTTATGCATGCAAAAGTTTTGCAGCCACTGGGAATCGTCCCAGACCTGCAACACTGCAGTCCCACCAGTCAGTGCCTGTTTCCCGGGCCCAGAATCAGCGTTCCACCGCATGAACCTGCCCCATTAGCACCATGATGCCCACATTGGCAGGGCCCATGCTTTGAGAGAAGTCTGTGTCCGTGTCCTCATCACTCTCGTCACCGCATTGATGTCGCCTACTCGCCCAGTTTTGCTTTGCCAGTTTCTGGTGCTGCATATACTGCTGGATAATGCGTGTGGTGTTTAATGTGCTCCTAATTGCCAAAGTGATCTGAGCGGGCTCCATGCTTGCCGTGGTATGGCGTCTGCACAGAAAAAAGGCGCGGAACGATTGTCTGCTGTTGCCCTGACGGAGAGAGGGGCGACTGACAACATGGCTTACAGGGTTGGCTTACAGGGAATTAAAATCAACAAAGGGGGTGGCTTTGCGAGAAACTGAATGGCTGCCTCAAGGATAGAACTCAAAACCTCAAGGATAGAACTCTAAACTGGCCATCGATTTCACAGAGGGAAGGAGGAGAAAATGAATACAAAACAAATCTGGTCTATTTCTTGTTTTGAGCCACTTCATCTATCTTTATACATCATGCTGGCAGCAGACTGTGCAATACGACTGCTAGCCATCATCACCTCCTGGGTGCTTGGCAGAAGATGGTGCAGTATGACTACTGGCCATCATCTTCTGCTGGCTGCAAATTAAAAGACAGTGCACTTCCGGTAGACTCAATCACCATGAGACGAAACAAGGGAAATGACCTAGCTGAGTCACTCCCATGTTTGCCCAGGTGCCCGGTTAAAAGAGCACCCAGGACTACGTTGATGACAGCTACCAGTCATACTGCACTGTCTGCTGCCAAAAGGCAATAAACTGCTGCTGCGTAGCAATGCAGTACCATGTCCGCCAGCACCCAGGAGACATATGGTGACGGTTAGCTGAGCGGGCTCCATGCTTGCCGTGGTATGGCGTCTGCACAGGTAACTCAAGAAAAAAGGTGCAAAACAATTGTTTGCCCTTGCTTTTACGGAGGGAGGGAGGGAACGGGGGCCTGACGATATGTACCCAGAACCACCCATGACAATGTTTTAGCCCCATCAGGCACTGGGATTTCCACTCAGAATTCAAATGGGTGGTGAAAACTGCGGGAACTGTGGGATAGCTACCCACAGTGCAAAGCTCCGGAAGTCGACTGTTGCCTCGGAACTGTGGACACAGTCCGCCGACTACATGCACTTAGAGCATTTGTGTGGGGAAACACACGCTCCTTCACGCTCGACTGTATAAAAATGCTTTCTACAAAACCGACTTCTATAAATTCGACCTAATTTCATAGTGTAGACATACCCTTAGATAGGGAAGGGAATTCATCATTGTAATCCAGGACTACAGTGCATTATGGGAGAGGTGCTCAGGTGGGGAGTTTGGCCCATGCAGCACAATGGTGACATGAGGCAAGTGAACTACAACTCCCATGAGGCACTATGTAGCATTTCCAAATCAAAATATTTTGGTTTTGAGACATTTGTTTTTTTCATTATCAAAACTATCCATGGAAAGCACTTTTTGCAAAACACACACACAGACACACAGAATTTGGTCAAAAACCCAACTCGCCATCAAAAAAATGTTGACAGAAAAATTTTGACTAGCCTGACTTTCCAGTGATGTAGATGTACAAGTAATGTAATGTACAAGTAGATAGCTGAGCTGGGTGGGAAACAGTTTTCCTATCCCATGAGAATTTGAGATTTTTTAAAATATTTTGAACCAAAAAGTTATTTTTGACCCCTCAAGATAGAACTTTTTTCATTTAAAAATATTGAAATGATGTTTCATCTATTTCAAAACTTTTTTCTTCATTTTTTTTTTAACAAAATGGGAAGTTTGTCAGAATCAACCTTTCTCCACAAAGTTTCAGTTATGATGAACTGGCATTTTCCAATGAAAAAACATTTAATCAAAAAATTTCCTGACTACCTCTAGTAGATATCTCCAAAGTAGTAAAAGATTTGCTACAAAGTATAGGAAAAAATGTGCCAATTCCATTCAAGTTTGATAAATGTCTCCTAAAATGGTGCAGGATATTGTATTGTGCCTCAGGAATGTGTGTTAGTGACAGTATTCTGATATAGCGTGTAAAGAATAACAGTTTTGTATGAAAGCATTACCTGGCAAGAAAAGAAAATTCATTTGGGCTGGCTTCTACTAATTCTTGAAATTAAGATAATTGAAACATCTTGCTCCTTCACTTCCTTTCACTTCTTCACCTCTCTCTCTCTCTCTCTCTCTCACACACACACACACACACACATATTGCAGAAGGGATTTTAACTGTAGTGATTATTTTTTACATGGAATTATCTGTCCATTTCCCTTTACTATACAACATTATATGTGTACAGACTTCAGTTCAGATTTTCAGATTTAGGCATGTGAAGTTGCATGCATACAACTGCAAGCATTAACTTATGCACTCAGATATAGATGAGTGCAAATACCAAGTTTCAACAACCATGTCAGAAATGACAGGTTTCAGAGTAGCAGCCGTGTTAGTCTGTATTCGCAAAAAGAAAAGGAGTACCCGTGGCACCTTAGAGACTAACAAATTTATTAGAGCATAAGCTTTCGTGAGCTACAGCTCACTTCATCGGATGCATTTGGTGGAAAAAGCAGAGGAGAGATTTATATACACACACACAGAGAACATGAAACAATGGGTTTATCATACACACTGTAAGGAGAGTGATCACTTAAGATAAGCCATCACCAGCAGCAGGGGGGGGAAAGGAGGAAAACCTTTCATGGTGACAAGCAAGGTAGGCTAATTCCAGCAGTTAACAAGAATATCAGAGGAACAGTGGAGGTGGGGGGGTGGGGGGGAGGGAGAAATACCATGGGGAAATAGTTTTACTTTGTGTAATGACTCATCCATTCCCAGTCTCTATTCAAGCCTAAGTTAATTGTATCCAGTTTGCAAATTAATTCCAATTCAGCAGTCTCTCATTGGAGTCTGTTTTTGAAGCTTTTTTGTTGAAGTATAGCCACTCTTAGGTCTGTGATCGAGTGACCAGAGAGATTGAAGTGTTCTCCAACTGGTTTTTGAATGTTATAATTCTTGACGTCTGATTTATGTCCATTCATTCTTTTACGTAGAGACTGTCCAGTTTCGCCAATGTACATGGCAGAGGGGCATTGCTGGCACATGATGGCATATATCACATTGGTAGATGCGCAGATGAACGAGCCTCTGATAGTGTGGCTGATGTGATTAGGCTCTATGATGGTATCCCCTGAATAGATATGTGGACAGAGTTGGCAACGGGCTTTGTTGCAAGGATAGGTTCCTGGGTTAGTGGTTCTGTTGTGTGGTGTGTGGTTGCTGGTGAGTATTTGCTTCAGATTGGGGGGCTGTCTGTAAGCAAGGACTGGTCTGTCTCCCAAGATCTGTGAGAGTGATGGGTCGTCCTTCAGGATAGGTTGTAGATCCTTGATGATGCGTTGGAGAGGTTTTAGTTGGGGGCTGAAGGTGATGGCTAGTGGCGTTCTGTTTTCTTTGTTGGGCCTGTCCTGTAGTAGGTGACTTCTGGGTACTCTTCTGGCTCTGTCAATCTGTTTCTTCACTTCAGCAGGTGGGTATTGTAGTTGTAGGAATGCATGATAGAGATCTTGTAGGTGTTTGTCTCTGTCTGAGGGGTTGGAGCAAATGCGGTTATATCGTAGCGCTTGGCTGTAGACAATGGATCGAGTGGTATGATCTGGATGAAAGCTAGAGGCATGTAGGTAGGAATAGTGGTCAGTAGGTTTCCGATATAGGGTGGTGTTTATGTGACCATCGCTTATTAGCACCGTAGTGTCCAGATTGACAGAGCCAGAAGAGTACCCAGAAGTCACCTACTACAGGACAGGCCCAACAAAGAAAACAACAGAACGCCACTAGCCATCACCTTCAGCCCCCAACTAAAACCTCTCCAACGCATCATCAAGGATCTACAACCTATCCTGAAGGACGACCCATCACTCTCACAGATCTTGGGAGACAGACCAGTCCTTGCTTACAGACAGCCCCCCAATCTGAAGCAAATACTCACCAGCAACCACACACCACACAACAGAACCACTAACCCAGGAACCTATCCTTGCAACAAAGCCCGTTGCCAACTCTGTCCACATATCTATTCAGGGGATACCATCATAGAGCCTAATCACATCAGCCACACTATCAGAGGCTCGTTCACCTGCGCATCTACCAATGTGATATATGCCATCATGTGCCAGCAATGCCCCTCTGCCATGTACATTGGCCAAACTGGACAGTCTCTACGTAAAAGAATGAATGGACACAAATCAGACGTCAAGAATTATAACATTCAAAAACCAGTTGGAGAACACTTCAATCTCTCTGGTCACTCGATCACAGACCTAAGAGTGGCTATACTTCAACAAAAAAGCTTCAAAAACAGACTCCAACGAGAGACTGCTGAATTGGAATTAATTTGCAAACTGGATACAATTAACTTAGGCTTGAATAGAGACTGGGAATGGATGAGTCATTACACAAAGTAAAACTATTTCCCCATGGTATTTCTCCCTCCCACCCCACCCCCCACTGTTCCTCTGATATTCTTGTTAACTGCTGGAATTAGCCTACCTGCTTGTCACCATGAAAGGTTTTCCTCCTTCCCCCCCCTGCTGTTGGTGATGGCTTATCTTAAGTGATCACTCTCCTTACAGTGTGTATGATAAACCCATTGTTTCATGTTCTCTGTGTGTGTGTATATAAATCTCTCCTCTGTTTTTTCCACCAAATGCATCCGATGAAGTGAGCTGTAGCTCACGAAAGCTTATGCTCTAATAAATTTGTTAGTCTCTAAGGTGCCACAAGTACTCCTTTTCTTCATGTCAGAAATGTACACACATAATTTAGGCACATGCAAATTCATTCAACTGCGTCTGAAAATCTAGTCCTCTGTATGTGCACTGTCTCTGTTTTCTGAGCGCTTTGAATGCTTTAGAGTCTGACCTCATTTACATTGGTGTAAATCCAAAGTAACTTCACTTTAGTTAATTGGGTTCTTAGGGCCAATTCACCATATTCCAGTACCTTGTATCATCAATGAAACAAGGGCAAAGCAGTTGCACAACACTACTGTTCTGATTTGGAAACATTTTACATCAATTTAACACTCACTTTGCATTAGCATAAAGTACTACAAAAGGTGCCATACAAGTCCAGAGAGTAACTCAGGATTTAACAAAAATATCAGAGGTGTCTGGATCAACGGTTTTTCTTCAGACTAAACTCTTATATTTGAAGTGTGTAAATATCAGAGAGGGAGATGTGGTACAAGGGTTTATGGGAAGAAATGGGATGAAATTAAGAAATGTCGATAGATAAATCAATTAGGATGTTGAAAATTAGAGTGGATAAAAAGCTGAAATATGCATTGTAGGCTACAATCTTGCACTAGCAAGGAGACAAATGGATGACCTTGTTGTTTTCTATATGGGTGAAATCCTTTCCCCATTGTAGTCCATGGGAGTTTGACATTGCCTTCAGTCAGGCCAGGATTTCACCAGATGAATCTGTACCAAAAATCAGATTACAATACTTTGAATCTTTATTTCTCCAGTGTTCAAATTCAAGTTATATATAATTTAACATACACATATTGTTCCGCTTATTGTGCCCATACAAATATTTACTGAGATTTAACAAGTAGGCACAAGATACGTACCTTTTAGTTTTATCTACATATCTCTTACACAATTATTAAACTTCCCCAAAAATAAAATTTTAATAATCTTTAATTAACACACAATATCTATCCTATTAAATTCAACTCTTTAGTTTGGAAAAGTAATTATTCATTTGAGACACTTAATTTGAAGTGTTACCGGAGATCTACATCTCTGTAAGTTAGACTGTAATATTTCTTGCTAGAAACATTATAGTAAATTCAGTTCAGGGTGAGAATCGGCCATTATCCTGGTTTCAAGAGGGTGTGGGGAGAAGATAATATGTCTTAGAATAGATAGGTGTGCTTCATTCCTGCTGTATCTGAGTCAATAACCCCACATTGTTTAGGTTTCTATTGCACTTTGATATATGTATTTCACTTTATATTATTTTTCCACATTCATACATGGGTCCAAAGGGAGCAATTTCCATTCCAGAATGGTCTCTGAGTGTTTGCACATATGCTAGGTTAGTGCAAAGTCCGTGACTGCATGTGATTGCATGCAGAATCAGAGACCTGGTCTACACTACAGGTTAGTTTGGTATAATTTACATCACCCAGCGGTGCTAATAATCCATACCCCTGAGAGATGTAAGTTCTACTGACCTAAGTGCCAGTGTAGGCAGCACTACATCAGTGGGAGAGTTTCTCCCGCTGACATAGCTACTGATTCTCAGAGAGGCAGGAGTTAAGCCAATGGGAGAGCTCTCTCCCATCAGCTTAGAGCATCTCCACCATAAGTGCTACAGCTGTTGGTGCAGCTGCACCACTGTAAATGCTGTAGCATAGATGTAGCCATAGTATTTTGACACAGAAATGCACACCCAAAGTTATGAAATTCTGGTCTTTTCCCTCCTTCACCACAGCATTCCCTTGAATCATCATTCGTTTGTTTGCCTTTGCCAGAATAATTGTTTAGCTAAGCAGAGCCCTCCTGTGATGTCAATGGAAGTCTGAGCAACCTATGAGAGAGAACTTTCAAACCCTAGGACTAGAAAAACAATGTTCTCTTCTGTTTGTTGTGTTTGCTTTTGTCTTGTATTATCGAAGCGCTAGTGGCAACTCTATAATGAAGGATGATTTGAGATTTTTCAATTAAAGAGGAATAAAATTTCTGTTTCACATTTTAGTGACTGAAATGTCCAGGGTCCCAATCCAACATATATTTATGCACACAAGTAACTACACACATTAATAGTCCCATTAAACACTTTCGGTCTACACACATGTAAAAGTTATGCGTGTTCATGTTGCTAGAATCAGGGACTACATTTGTAAAAAAGATTTGTGGCAGAGGCATCTTGTGGCAAATAGTGTCTATTTTATCAAACCCCACAGTTTTGCTTCAGTGTTCAGTAACAGACAAAAGGCACTTACTGCCTTATATAGTATTTGGCCATGAGCAATATCCCTTAAATAGTTTGCTTCAGATTCTTTAAACATTGGTGATAGCGTATACTTTACTCATCAAAAGGGGAAAAGGCTTTCAGAAAATTAAAAAATGTGTTAGACCCACTTTTACTACAATGAAAATGGAGCTTTTGAAAATCAGATTTAAGAACATGCCAATTGATATTTCATTCTGCATTGCTTAGTGATCAGAATAAATGGCTTCCTATCTTCAGGCAACATTTTTTTCACCTGATACGTCAGGTTTTTAAACAACAGTGTAAGCAGAAGAACAGTTTGTGTAAGTAAATGAACCATGTCAGTGACTGTAATTCAGTCAGCATTGAAAACATGATCAAAATGTATTAAATTATTTGTGATAGTTTCCCTCTGCAAGAAGACAATTCTATTTCAACAACAACAAAATTAACTAGAATATGAAACTGAAATAATAATGAAAATGTCAGGTCCCTTTAAATAGTATCTGAATGCTAAGATTCTCTACATCTTAAGTAGAATCTCATTCTGGAAGAACTAAGAAAAGTAATTTGTGTTTAAATCTACAATGTTTCAAAAGGATTGCTCTACAGGTAGATTAAACAAAGAAGCCCAGGCCAAAGAATCCATCTATATAACCATTTTCAAACAGGCAACACATTTTACAAAAATAAAAGACAAGCTCCCGCATGATGTGATAGCTAAAAACTGTTATATTGATTCCTAAAACTATTGACTTAATTTTATCAAAATGTATTTGTTCACCTCTGCTGCATCAATGATCTTCTGTATTTTATATGTAAATAATCTATTCTATTCCCTTGATCATGTTAATCTTACTAATGACAAATTACCATTCTTCACGTACAGTTCCTAGATTTACAAATTATCACTCCTGCTTTCAGGGGACTGAGAATCAGCCACGCTTGCTAATGCCTCCATGGATCGCCTGACACATAGCAGATTTTTATATTCCCTTTTAAAGCATTCAGCTCATGAGAAATAATTTATAAATCTGGCTATCACTCGCACTTATCCTCTTACTGCTTGAGGGGAAAAAAGAACAAGATCAAATTGGGAGGATTATTAACAATTTAAGAACTTTATTTGCTTCAGTTAACCCTTTTCAAGGAGGACTGCAAACTAAAATGCACTACTTTATTTTTTAAAGGGGGAGAAGTAGTATGTTTATTCGAGTGCAGCTGGGAACTTCCAAATAATAGATTCTTATCTCCAAATACACTTTCATTAGCTGATTTTTAAAAATTTCTATTCACATATTTTGTGGGTGTGAAACATTCATTTAACCTAAAAGCTTGCTCTGCATCCTAGATCAGGGGTTCTCAACCTTTTTCATTCTGAGCCAAGTCTAATGCTTGCCATGCGTGGCAGACCCCCTGAAACCTGCCCATAGCCCTCCAAGGGGCCTGAGATCCACTATCCTAGATCAGTGGTTCTCAAAGCTGGGCCACCACTTGTTCAGGGAAAGCCCCTGGCAGGCCGGGCAGGTTTGTTTACCTACCACGTCCGCAGGTTCAGCCGATCGCAGCTTCCACTGGCTGCGGTTCGCCGCTCCAGGCCAATGGGGCCTGCGGGAAGCGGTGCGGGCCTAGGGATGTGCTGGCCGCCCTTCCCGCAGCCCCCATTGGCCTAGAGCGGCGAACCGCAGCCAGTGGAAGCTGCGATCAGCCGAACCTGTGGAAACGGCAGGTAAACAAACCAGCCCAGTCCACTAGGGGCTTTCCCTGCACAAGTGGTGGACCGGCTTTGAGAACCACTGTCCTAGATAACATAACATCACTTGCACTATAGAATTAGGATTGTGACCAAGCAAGCAAGTTGAAAATTCAGACTGAGTGCCTGCTTCTTCCTTGCCCTTACACCTCTGCAAACTGATTGTAATGTGGATGTAACATGCTACCATCCTGCCCTGACTATACAAGGGGCAGGGCAATGGAGAATCAGGTTCTAAAACTGCCCTTATTTTTTTCCCTGTTATACTGTAAGGTTACAGCACGTAAATGGTCCAATGCAGCTCCCATTGTAGCTAGTGAGAGTCTTTCCATTTATTTTAGTAGGAGTTTGATCAAGCCCATAGTAGTCAGCAACTTGTGCTAGTACCACAGTCCTGCATTAAAGTATATAGAGGTAAAAATAGCATACTAGTGGCAAAAAGGTATCAATGACATCTATTTTTCTTAGATTTTGTGTGCCAAAAATCTCAGTTGTTCTACCCAACAAAGTAAATGGGTTTGGTGTAGTTAGGTTTTGTGGTCAGAGAAGAGAGAATCTGTCCTTGGATCACTGACTGGCATTGCTCAACCACTATTGTAGCCTCATGCAGTACCTACATCAGAGAGTTTCAGCTGATGTATCCATGTCATCGAAGATCCACCAATCCACTCTGTAAAGCCCTTAACACAGCACACCGTAAGAAGCCATTGACCTATGACCTCTCCCCTGCTCTCCCTGTACTTGTTATTGCTATGAGTGTAATGACACTACAGGGGTATATGGTTGACAGCTACGATTTGCTTATTAGTTTGAAACATGCATGGGGGCAAGTAGATGAACATACATAAACATTAGTAATTGGGATTATTAAGATTGCTAAGGGTAACAATCTGTTGTATTAGTACGAGGCCTTGTGGGAGTAGTTATGTCCAAGGCTGGGATTTTGCTAAATTAGCGTAAGCCTGAAAGGATAACCCTAGGCCATAATTCTGCACTTTCATTTGAAGAGGCAAACAAGTGACCGCAAAGGGCACCGTACACCACAAGATTCCAGCAGATGGGAGTTTTGGTGGGATTTTTGCAACGAGGTTTCAAAGCAGTTTCTATGCAATTAAATCACGTTGACACCAATTATTAATATTAATTATTATGGTTAATTATGGATGCCCAGAATGCCACAGATGAGATGGGGGCAGGAACTGACCTTATAATAACTGTGGTACCAGAACAAATATGGATATATATCCATGACATTTACATAATATGATGTATAGGACACCATGCCTAGTTCCTTTTCTTGGGTTCTCTTGGGCACTGAACTGGTGTCAACTGGATCTGTGGCTTTCTGAGGTGCTCCAAAACTGGTGCGTCATTCCTTTATTATTATTTTTCTTATCTGTCTGAGAATGTAAGCATGAAATGTTTTGACTAGCCCTGCCATATTGGGAGCACAGATGTGAGGGAGCCCAGGCCCATGGATCCCTAGGAAGTGCCTAGGCCATGACTGTTACCGGAGAGCATGCAATCAAGGGTTAGCTCACAGAGGGCTCCACCCCCAAAGCTCCTGATTGAAGGAAACATCCAGCCCCATGATTGACTGAAGGGCTCTATATAAACCAGGAAGTAACAACAGCAAGCTGTCTAGGCAACTAGATGAATTCCTGACTGGCTGCTACAGACCCCTCCTGTTTGTCTCACTGCTGAGCCCAGCATCCCTGCCTGCTCCTGGTTCCTATCCTCCTATCCCAAACTCCAGTCTACTCCCAGTTCCTGATATCCTGCCCTACTCCAGATCCCTGCTCCTCTGCCTTACCTCTGACATTGCCTCCTGCTCTGACCTTTGGCTTGGTACCCGATGCTGTCTTTGATTTGGGCTCTTGGCTCTGACCACTAGGCTGGACTCTGGCTCAGACTCGTAGGCTTGACTACCCATGCCCTGGTCATTGCAATAGGCTGCTTATTTGAATAGGTTTATGCTGTTTAGTAATTATATATAGTACAATAACTTACTTTCTTAGGTTATAATTGAATCTATATTGCACTATCACTGGTCACATCAATCCCAGAGAGAAAGAGGGGAGTTTGATAGAAAGTCATATGTAGCCTGTGTTGAGAAATAACCTGTGATTGATTATTCATAATAAACATTGTAAGTGTGGCCAGTGAGGAGTTGTGTTATTCTTTATAGAACTACAGAGCCTACACAGAGAACACCTCCATATCATGCAGGGAAACCAGTCTTCCTGTGACTACTCCTCCAAGCTTGATCTCCACCTCATCCATTCCCCATACATCAGAACCCACTTTGTGTAAATAATTAGTTACTGGGTCAGCTACAGTGTGAGAATGTCTTTACTGCCCAGGGGTTAGGGTATTCACTTGGGATGTAGGAGACAAAAGTTCAAGTCCCTTTTCTATACATCAGATTACCAGCCCAGGTTCTGCAAGACAAATAATCATCATGAGCTAACAGAGACATAATCCTGATAAAGCAATTTTAACTCTTATTGTGCCTGAAAAGCTAGCTTATGAGATAACGCTGAAGAGAAGAAATCAGGAGAAGAGTCTTGCATAATTCTGGGGCTTATCAGTGGGATAAGATTGGACTTGAATGACATTGATGTTCATATGTAGTCATGTTTATATCATAACTTGGACCATCAAATTCAGAAATGAACACAAAGATTAACTTATGTGTGTACAGTCCACTGCCACTTAATTTGTGATAGCATCCTAGCTCTGATGACATAGCTCCTTGGGGTGGATAGTAGCTCACTTGTCAAGGTACGACTGATATCGCCATCATCTGAACTCACTCCTTGAGCTTTACTACTGGGAAATACTTAAATCCAAAAGGGAAAAAACACACTTCAGGGAGGAAGCTGCCCATCACTCTGTATGTTTTTCCCAAAATGATTGAGTAAATTAAGTTAATGTGTAAAATAGTAATAACAACAACAGTTAATAATTTATGTTAATTTAATATGTTCCTGCCAAAATGCTAGGGGTGCACTACAACGGTATAAAAAGTAATATACTATAAGAAAAACATAATGAAATACCACCTGCTTTAAATACAAACACTTAGAAATGAATGGATTGGAAGGGAAGATAATAAATATAGATGGTCAGCTGTGGTCATTCCGCAAATATACTTGAATATTGAATAGAAAATTGTGTGTGTGTGTGTAAAGTGGGAAGGAAAGGGTGCAATTAGAGTACTGAGAGTCTCATACTGTACTGCTCACTCTGTCAACCCCTAAACTATGCGTGGTGTTTGAGCATAGATATTCATCAGTACAAGGCTTAAATTTCAAATGTAGCCAAGACAAGCACCATTAAGGACTTTAACAGCCAATAATAAAGTTGATCCATCACTTTGTAAGACATCAACAAGAACATAGGGTGGATGTCCATCATAGCTCAAACCAGAGAGGAATCATTCCACTACAACCAGAGCAAGTAGCTAGCTTTTTTGTCCCTAGGGTTGTGTTGCTATGCAGGTCATTATGGGATAATTAAAGGTGCAGGTGACACAAACTGCACAAATTCAAAAAACCTGGGTACCATGTCCAGTATATAATTTTCCATGGAAAGGGCAGAGTCAGAAAAGGATACCAAGATTCCTTTGTCGTTTATTCTGATCATATGTGATAGATAATAATATCTAGCTCTAAAATAGTGTGATTCATCAGCAGATCTCTAAACATTTCACAATCTTTAATGTATTTATCCTCACAATACCCTTGTGAGCTAGGGTAGTGTTATTATTCCCATTTCACAGATGGGAACTGAAGCACAGAGAGACTAAATGACTTGTCCACAGTTACCTTGTGTCAGAGTGGGGAATTCAACCCAGGTATCCCAAGTCTTAGGTTAATGTTCTAAGCACTGGGCAATCTTTCCTAGCCTATATTTAAAATTTGGAATGTGATCTAGCATATCAGCAAACATTTCTAATATCCAGTGATGTAAGAAAACATGCAATGGGGTAGCCACAGAACCAGGCTCAAGCATAACATCGTGATTTAAAAAAAGATCTGACACCAAAATTGGGAGCAGCAGTTCAGTAAGCAAACAAGGCAGCATCTAGCATCTTATCAGAGCAAGGAAATCTGCAACAAAGAACAAAATGGTGTCCCAAAATAGTAATGACACAAGGTCTGCAAGTCCCAGTGCTCACAAAGACCACAACAGTAATCTTGGCGCAACATATCCAATCAGCAGCAACTTAGTTGCAGAGTTCAACAGGAAACCCTTTCATTTATCAACTCACCTCCTTCATCAGTAAATGTCAGTGCAGTCATAGAAGTTAGCACAGTGTTAATTTATCAGCAAATCAAAAGCAGAATAAAAAATACAACTTCTATCTTCTTTTGAGTCATTTATTTCCTTCAATTTTTTTTTTTTTACGCTCAGTGATAAAATGCAAAAGTTGATAGTTTGAAATACTATAAGGAAGAAGAAAAAAGAGACACTGGGTAAACTCCAACTAAACTCATATTTGGAAAGAGCATTTAGGCCTTGATCTTGCAATCAATGCAGACTTTTGCACCTACACAGTGCGTATTAACTTCAGTAGGGCTCTATACGGGCACAGGTATCTGCCTATGAAGATCTGATTGCAGGATTGGGGCCTCAGTATTCTTATCTGAACACAGACAATGTAATCTTATCTTATCTTGGGCAAAGAGGGCTGTCTCCAAAGCATTTGGGCCTGATTCTACCTCCCTTGTTTACACTGAGAAGCACTTTCATGAGTAGATCGAAACTCAACAGGATTATTCATATGAGTAAGTGCTAGTCAACATGGGTATTCATGTCAGAATCAGGCCCTATATTTGGGAGGATTGATACCGCCCCCCCCCCCAAAAAAGCCTTTATGTTTCCATTACCTAGTTTTCATTGATCAATTTCTTAAATTGCATTTCCTGAAACATGTGCAGATACAAATAAATCAGAGTAGTTCCATGAAAGTCAGATCATTCAGTATCTGGCCCTATTTGTTAAATATGTGCATACTTTAAAAGTAAATATAATGATAAATTGATTTGGTTTTGCACTCAAAACAAAAGAGATTAACTAAGTTTAATAAAATAAAGAAAATTAATAATGCCTTGTATTTCTATAGTGATTTTCATCAGAGGATCTCAAAGCAGGTTAATTAAATATTAATTAATTACTCCTCTTAACATCCTTGTGAGGTGGATAATACATAGGCAACACTTAATACACCATTAAATTCAGCCCATATGGATTGGTATGCAGAAGGTAATTAATAAGTGCATTAAAATATTGCAAAAGAGTTTAGAGCGGAGTGAAGAACACGTATCTAAATGAATCTACAGGAGGTGGCATACAGTCTAAGTACCACATGGTAATCAAATAGTGTAATGAGGTCTTTAATAAACACAAGTGGCCAGAATGTTGGCTTTGCATATCATCTGAAAAGCAGCTGCCCTGGAGCCAATGTCCCTATCACTAGACTGGTTTAGTATTAATGCAAAAGGACAGGTGTACACTGCAAAGTCACCAACACCACATCTTGCTGCAGCACATCTAGACATTCAGTAGAAGTCTCCTCTTCAAGACTGATCTGATCCTGCTTGTGAGACATACTGGAATTATTGATATGCACAAGATGTTATAAGAGATTCAGAACAAAAAGTGAAAGGAAAAAGAGAAGCACAACTTCATGACTAAATATTCTTCATGAGCCAGAAGTCAAAATTATTCTTGATCCTGGTTATTAATGGAATACTTTTATGTTATGGGAAATGGAGTTACATTTATGTTATTCTTGTGTGTTTTAAGTGTTCTAAAAGAGGGCAGTGGTCTTTTTTGGTGTTTTTTTATATTTAAAAAAATCAAAAATATTTACATTAAAGTGCATAACTGATTCAGGACACCATTGCTGATTATTTAAATAGCATGACTGTTTTTCAGCACCCAGAAGAAAATCACCAAGACAATTCACTGCATCCTAGAAATCTAATGCAAACTCTGGCTGGAGAACATGTGAAATATGACATGCGAACATTTGCTCTGGTGAGCATACTGCACTTCAAGTCAGACCTGTGCAGGAAACAAAGATCAGAGCACCATTCTGCATGCTTTTTACCTCTGGGTCTTGCAAAAAAGAAGAACCGACTGTCAAGAGTGAATCATCAAAGAGCAGATATAAATCAAACTGTTGTGCTCAAATCATGCCTAAATAGTTTGCCTATGATGGTAACATCAGAAAGATAAAGAATGAACAGTTAGCTTCATTCAAACCAATTAAAAATGTTGTGTAGGGCAGTAACTATACATAAAACAAAAGGTCCTGGTGATAAAGTTGTGCTCCTTAATAAAGACCATTGAGTCAATTAATGTTTACTTAAATACTTGTCATCTGAAGAAGGAGCTGAGAAAATGATCAACATAACCAAAAGCTTGTGACACCAATTTGCATCCAGTTCCAAGTGCATGTTTTATTTATTTTCAATCAGGACCAATCAGGAAAGAAAATAATCAATGAAGTCACAGTCATGAGTGGTATTAAGCCATCTGGGGGCCCCAGTATCTCTCGGCCTGCATCGGAGGCAAGGGAAATTTTTTTTCAAGAGCACGGAGGAGCTCCATATGGTTGAGATCAAAGGTGTTGCTGGGTGCATGGTTCTGCTTTATTGCCAGGCACTGCTGTTAATTAGAAAACAAGATCAGAGGCAGTATTAAAATCCAATTAAATTGATATGAACAGATTGCCAAGTGATGTTCACTAATGTATAATTGAGCACCATGCAAATTTCGGTGGCTGCCTTTTGTTTTTTCCCCCCTCACTCTGGAATGAATGATGAAGCTATGAAGTTTTTCCTCGTTGTAAAAGATAAACAAGTTAATGCACTGATCTAGGGGGTATTGCTTCAGTGATTGATGAAAATGAGAGTGGAATATTAAAGTGTGACTTTTGGGGGCTTCTTTTATAATTTTATTTTCTTCTTCAGTCTTTTCTTTTATTATTATTGTTGTATCCAAGAACATGCGCAGATTCGTCAGCATTCCTTCATTTCTGATACAGAGAAAGTTCTTTTGTAGATAGAGATTTGATTTAAACAATTACAAAACCATGAATATTTCAAGTGACAGGCCTGCTACTGCTGGAAATTAACTTTTTCCAAGAACTATATGGTCTATATACTGTATATCTTTGTTTAGAAGTCTCAGCTTCTATTAAATTTAATTACTTCCTTATGCAGCTTTATATCGAGGGTGACTTCAAAACGAGGGCAGCAGCTATTAAATTTAATTACATTCCCCTGCGGCTAGCATAGTAAAGGTGCATGGTTAAGGTGCAGCTATTAAATGAAGGTAGCTTCTAAATAAAGATATACAATATTTATACTGTATATATTTCTCCGCTCTCTCTATTTAATATATGTGTAGTCTGTGTAATTTTTGGTACAGGTGCATAGTTAAATTAAATGCTAAATGAAGTGAGCTTCTGAACAAAAATATACTATAGTTAAACTGTATATATCTAGCAATCTATTTCTACCTCTATAGATAACCCTAAAGATTTTAACACCGAAAGATTTTGTGTCATAACGCACATATCGTTCAGAAATCATAGTATCATTCTTGAAAGGGCTAATCTTTTAGATTATAAAGTTCATTAAAATCTTAAAGAAATTTTAGAAGTACTTTGGAAAATGCATCTCTATACATAGCCTGTAATCACAGGTAACTGGAATCCCACAAATAAGTGGAAACTAACACCCTTACTATACCCAAAGCATTAATACTACGGTATGTTAGCTAATCAATTATTTGTTAACTGAAAGTACATTGAGCTAAAAGCTGGTTTTCACATTTGACTAGGTTAAAAATGCATAAAAAAATACAATGTCTGATATATTGTTTATGGGATGCCTGTGGAATTTTAGGAAACAGTTTAAATTCTCTTAAAAAGGAGAAAATGTGTCCAATGAAATAATGTCATTCTTACACCTGAACAGCTAAACACTGAAATGTAACCTATTGTTAAATGTGTGCTTGTTTTGGGATGTGAAATTTTTTTTTGTTTATCTATGCTCATCAGTGCAATGAGGACAATACAAGGAATGTTACAGCTGTAAGCAGAAGAAAACGTGGGCATTTATGAAACAGTTAGAATTTTCATCCTCTAGTGAGGGTTCCATTTTAGATAAACACCACAGAATGTTAAGCAGCCTCAAGATGCTGTCAATTCAATCCCATCCCAATAGGTCACTTACCATTTATGACTCTTCATGATGCATCATATGTCCACAAAAGTAACAAAATAGATTGGTGGTGGGTTTTGTGTAGCATCTTTCATAATAAAGGTAATTTAAAGTCCTTTACTAAGTAGCACTAAATAATAAACACCAGAAATTCTGGTATAGAATAGGCAAATGGAGTAGCCATTAACAACTGTTCCAATACAGCCTTAGATACTAAGGACCCAATCCGGCAACTATTCAGGTCACTGGCACCCATGCCATTGACTATAATGATAGCAGGATTATGTCCCAGTTTTTCAAAAAGTAGCCTTCTGGGACCTGGACACTACTTGGTTTTCATGCACAAATGTCTTTTTATATGCAAATGAGGGTGATCATCACATGATTTTAAAAAAAAAGGTGTGCTCAAAATTGTGAGTCCAAACAAAGAAATGGAAGCCGGTAGAAATACATTGTTTAAAACATGTTTTAATAAAAAAGTTGTTTTTTAAAAAATATATTTTGGGCAGATTATTTTCCTTTTTTTTCAAAATGTTCTTAATTCTCCACCACAACAAAAAAACTAAATTGAAGAAATGATTTTTTGTTTTTGTTTTGCTTTCAGTTTTCAGGAGGGGTTTACTTTTCTTTTCTCTGTACTCTTTTCCAGACAGAAAATGAAAAAAGAGGGAGGGGGGAATATAATGGAAGGGAAAAAAGCAAAAAAGGGAAAGAAGTGAGAAACAATTATTTAAAAAATAATTTTTTCATCAAAAATACAAATAAAGAATGTTTCATGAAAAATTCTACCATGTTTCAAAAAAGCTCTGATAGAGACCACATTCACCTTTGTTGAAATTTTTGCTCTGAAATACACTTGTTTTTTGGAGAAGGAGAAGTTTGGTCAAAATGAGATCTTTCACTCATACCATGTCCAATACCTAAATTAAGCTAAAGGACTTTTGAGTTGATATCTAATCTAATCAACAATTTTTTCAAGTACCTATAAATGATTGTATAAATCTAAGTCCTGATCCAGAATACATTACTATCTGTTGCACCAAGGCACAATGAAATACAAATACTGTATTACAACTGATATTTAAAGAAAGGTACAGTCCTTTCTGAGTATACCTTTCATCTGTTCTAAGTCTTTGGGAAAAAGACTGGTTATCATATGTTTGTATAGCTTCTGGCACAATGGGACCCTGATCCCCAATCGGGGGAAGAAGAATACTCACCTAGTGGAAAATAAAGCAAAAACATGTTAGCCAGCATTGTTCTTCACATATTAACCCACAGTTATCCCATAGTGATACATGAGATCCCACGGTATGCACCTACACCTCCAAAAGCGGATGGCTGTTGCAGGTGTGATTGAGTTCTGTAGTATCTCAGGTACCACGCACTGCATTTTAAAACATGTGCAAATGATGATGTTTTAATAGTGAACACTGAATTTGATTAGCACTGTAAAATTGGAAATAGAGACAATTTTAGGCACCAGCTGAGGGTGCGATAAAAGCAATATTGATAAGCAAAGCAGCAGGATAGTTTTTCTAATTCTCTTGCCTCTAGGAAGAGCAAGTAGATATCCTGCTGAACGAGGGCATGATTCACAGTCCACTGAAATTAATGGGAACCTTTCCATTGATTTCAATGGGCTTTGGATCAGTCTCTAAATGTTCCTTTCCTAACTGCATTTTCTGCAGCCAGCAGGACTCATTTTACTTTGGCATGAAAGTACCTGTCTAGACTTGAGTTCACTTTTCTGTTCACAAAGTGAGCATCAGCCACTAGTTCCTTGGCAACATTTAGCTTTACAGTACCTTCTTGCATATCTACAGGCAAACATACAGACCACATTTAAAAGGAAATGAAGGTCATTTCTTCATAGCTAGTCAACATTATAATTGGTGTCGTTATGTATCAGCTCTTTCTCACTTCCTTAGCACAGCCCTTCCCTTTGAATTCTAAGCTTCATTATCTCCCCAATTTTACATATTGAATGACATGGATAATTTAATATTATGCTGTCAGGGACTCCGTGTAAAGTTTGCTTTTAGAGAAGGCTAACTGCTGATATTCAGAGCCAGAGCCCAGGTAGCTATCAGCAGAGCTCAAAATTGGTTGTGGTCTTGTGGCCTGAGGCTATGCTGGTAAGTAATAGCTATTTTAAAATCATTAGTTTTTGCCTGTTGGGCCAGTAGTAAGTGCAGCCATGATCATGGTCCAAAATCTAAGAGAAAAGCCTCCAGGGCCAGCTTTTTTCTTAGAATTACAGTGTTACATACCAAAGCCAGTGTTACGTTATTATGATTTCTAAGATGTGGTAAGCTTGATACAGCTAGGATAGCAGCAAAAAAATGACCTAGCTTAGTGTGGCATCAATCACAAAGGTTGCCTGGAAGGACTTGAATTATAAATCATATGATAAGGGCAAGCCACCCATGCTCACTCTGGTCAGTACTTTATGGTCCAAAGGCTTTAGTCCAATTTTGACCTGCAGCACCAGTCTGGAAACTGAAATGCAGAAAAAGTATGACACTAGCTTTCTCTTCTGCAGCCAGATCGCTCAGTTAATACCTGCCAGGTTATGTATTTTCCTACAAGAATGTGTTAAAATGTTCAGCTACAAGTTTAAAAAAAAAAAGCTGGCCTTATATACTGTGGGAATAATTTCACATCTTGAAATGAAAGTTTCAACATGTGTAGAAAGATTTTAGCAGACAGATTTGCTTTGGGGAAAATTTGATGAATATTGTGCCTTAGAAATAAACATCAAATGGAAATTTCCTTTGCCTTATATTTTAAGAATACTTTGAACAAACTTCTTCAAACACGGATTGGCCATCAGTAAATGGAGTGCCATATTTAGCTGGCAACTTCTATGACATTCAGATCCTAGCATCTGAACGATCTGGAACAGCAAACATATTTGCATTCATTTGGCTGGTAGTCAGCAAAATGCCAGGATATTAAAGGGTTGATTTTAGTAGGCCTAGGGAAAAGTATTGTGTTATAGGAACCAGACTGCGATACCTTCACTCATGTTGAAATAAATGGGGATACTAGCAGAATAAGGTTCCGCTCATCAGGAGAAATACTGTAAAATCTGGCCCAGTGAACAAACTCCACAACAGAAAAGTGTGTGAGTATACGTATAGTGTGATTTTATATATATATATATATATATATATATATGTATAAAATATAGGTTAAAAGTGTGTGTCTCTGTGTGTTCGTTCATGTGTATATGTACACCCACTTTCATGTGGACAGTAGAACCTCAGAGTTACGAACATCTTGGGAATGGAAGTTGTTTGTAAATCTGAAATGTTTGTAACTCTGAACAAAACGTTATGGTTGTTCTTTCAAAAGTTTACAGCTGAACACTGACTTACTACAACTTTGAAACTTTACTATGCAGAAGAAAAATGTTGCTTTTAACCATCCTAATTTAAATGAAACAAGCACAGAAACAGTTTCCGCACCTTGTCAAATCTTTTTTAAAAAAAAACTTTCCCTTTACATTTTTGTAGTTTACGTTTAACAAAATACTGTGCTGTATTGGCTTTTTTGGGGGGGCGGGGGTCTCTACTGCTGCCTGATTGTGTACTTCTGGTTCCAAATGAGGTGTATGGTTGACCGGTCAGTTCTTAACTCATGTTTGTAACTTTAAGGTTCTACTCTTTAAAAACCCAATGGACAGAAATGCAAAGGAAAATTAAGTAAACTGGAAAAATGAAATAATCATGAAGCTGCCTGAGCTGCAATGAATACACAAAAGGTTAAAATCATTAACAAGGAAGGGGCATAGAGGAACTTTATAATGAAAAGGGAGAAATTTAACCAGTTCTGTTTATGTAACCTATAACAATAAGACACTTTTTTTTCCAGTTGTCCCCTTTGTGAGGACTGGATCCAAATCTCACTGAAATCTTTCCATCAACTTAAATTGGAATTGGACTGGGCCCATTCAGACTAAATACAAAGGTCTAATTTGTTCTCATCTATCATTTTCACATAGCACATGCAAGTCTCAGTTATGCTTTAAAAAGTTGCCAGTTGGGTGATATTGGTTCAGTCCTAAAAAGTACAGCATTTGCCTGATCCTCATAACTTTAATTGAAATGAATGAGACTGCTTGAAAAATTAAACTGGAGAACAGCAAAGCTGTACTCTGATCAAAGTTAAGAACACAGGACATACTGGAATGTGTAAAATGGGAAAGTGAGAGAATGTGAGAATATTCCAAGGGTTGAATCAGGGGCTAATAAACAGAATACAAAAAGAAGTTGCACTAACCTTACATTAAAAGTAATTGGAGTAAAAGATATCTGTTTAAAAGGGGCTGGGGTATTTTAGGTTGGAATGAGTTTTTATTAATAAAATAATAATTAATTAATTAATTAATTAATACTCACTATAATATAAGGTCCAGAGACCCTGATCAGGCCCTATCACACTAGGCTCTGTTGTGTGCACAGAGCTGGACACAATCCCTGCTCTATAGATCTTGCAATCTAAGAAGATACAAAAGGTGGGAGGAGAAGGATGCAATCCAATATATTCAATGTTATATACATATACACATGTGCTTTATAAATAATATGGTTTAACATATATGTAAATAAATACTAATATACTGTACTTATACTGATAAGATGTGATTTTCAAAAGCCTTCAGCGTTGAGCTAATTTGGCTCTTATTGACTTCAATAGAAACAGAGTAAGTTCCACTAACACCTTTGCAAATCCCACACATAATACAGTAAAATAGAGTAGAATAAAATGATATATTACAAAAGCATTGCATTTCTAGTTTAGTCCAATACTTATATAATAAATACCAATATACTATTTTTTGATAGAAAATAGCTTTTTTTGAGAAAAGGTAGGAGTACATCTTTCAGACACACATGGTGGTAGTCATCCTAAATTCATGGAATTCCAATCAAACAGGGGGCGGGAACCTGAAATGGAATGAGATTCCCATATTCAATATTAGATTCCAGTATCACCCTTTAATCAATTATCTCCTGTGTTACTTTCCCAAATGGTGGTATCCTTGCAACTTTGTGTTGTTGGTGCAATTTAACAATTTTGGCTGGCAAAAAAAGAATCAAAACATGCAAATATTGCATCAAATATTAACAATTACTGTAGGGCAGAAATAATGCAATCTTATTAAAGAGAGAGAGAGATGTGGACTGCTGCCACAATCTCTCTTTCCTCCAGGGCTGCTCATTAACACCTATCTAAGAGCAGTAGAAGCCGAGGAAGCTTTCGCCAACAATAACTGCTGCACACACATCTACTCAGAAATCCACCATTTATCAAGGAGCATTCACTTTCTGTAGCTGCTTTCTGGTTTTGCCCCCCTGCCTATCCCAATATACCACGGAGAGCAGCTACCTCTCAGCTCTAACCTCTGCCGCTCCCAACAAGCCACACTCCCAAACCTGCCGAGTTCTACCTCACCCCATTTTGGATGCACCTTGGAGAATAAGCCTGATCCAGCATGGTGGTGAACTCTACCCACCAGGTGCCGAACTCGTCTTTGCCTTCCCAGAGGGCACTCAGGCTGGAATTTGCAAAGGAGCCTAAACAAGTTAGAAACTCAACTTTCACTCACTTTCAATGGAGTTTAGGTGCCCAACAGACTCAGGTTCCTTTGAAAATATTGACCTCATCACCTAGCAGAAGTAGGCCCTAAGGGTTTGATCCAGCACTTGATGGAGTCAATGGAAAGATGCCATTGAATTCAGCAGGGGCTGGGTCAGGCCCCAAGTGCCCAATAAAACAGCCCCCAATGATGAAATGCTGCTGCTTTAATGAAAACATCTTAGCTGCTTAAAGGATAAATAAAAATGAAACGGAACAAATTAACAGAAAGGGTGGAGGGCATCTTTATCAGAAGCTTCAAAAAGTTCCCAACATTATTCTTAGCAGTCGCACTATAAATTATTGACTTTTTGCATAATGTTAAGTTCTGTTACAATGTTGTTTACCCCTCCAGTTATCTGCTTTGAAAATGTCTGAATCTTCTTATTGAAAATTAAATATAAATGTCTATGTATTTTATATATTTATTAAAAAAACACATACACGCACACGTACAGTATATTTGCATTGTTGCCTGGGAACCAAAAGCCTATTTTTAGTTAACATCAGGTGATTTTAATTTACTTGAGTTGCCTCGCCTCTCCATATTTTAAAGAGCATACACAGAGGCACCTGCATGCTTCCAGCATTTGATGTATCATTAAATATGCCTTCTTACATTTGGCACAGAAACCCTGATAAAGTTTCACCTTTTAATGAAATAAATGACTCAATTAACAAGATGAAAAACAGCAGTGTGGTGGCAGACCCTCTTGGTGGCAAAAAAAGGATAAAAAAGAATTATCCCAGTAGGGTGTTAATTCAGGGAGCGCCACAACACACAGCAGGTACCTGATTTGACTGACAGCCACCCAGCAAAGCTGACAGATTTGTCAGCTTGCTGACCGCAGGCTCGAGTCCCTCACACCACCCTAGGAATAAATTGTTGCTCAAGAATGGCTGGGCAAGCAGTCTCTTGTCTCTGTTAATCTAACTGATTTTTTTTAAAGTTGTTTTCATTTTTATCTGTTGCTATGTAAAAATGCTCTTTCCGGGAGCAGCAAATTATTTGGCATCCATAGCTAGCTAACTTCCTCCCAACGCTGCAGTGCTGCAATGGGTATTTTTAAAGAATGTGTAGATGTGAAGGCTGAACCAAATTCTCTCCGCTACAGTCATGTAGCCCCATTGACTTTGAGGGGGCTGAATGGATGTAATGTGGGCAGAATTAGGCCCACTGAATTGAAAGATGATCTTGTGGCTAAGGTGCTGGGACTTGGATTCTGGAGATCGGGGTTCCCAGCTCTGCCACAAGTTCTCGGTACTGGAGCCAGTATTGTTCAACATATTCATCACTGATCTGGAAAAGCAGGTGAATAATGAAGTGGCAAAGTTTGCAGACAATACCAAATTATTCACGTTAATTAAGTCCAAAGCAGACTGCAAGGAGTTAGAGAGAGCTGACAAAATTGGATGACTGGGCAACAAAATGGCAGATGAAATTCAATGCTGAAAAGTGTGAAGTAATGCACATGGGAAAAAATAATCCCAGCTACACATATGCAATGATGAGTTCTAAATTATCTGTTACTACCCAAGAAAGAGATCTGGGGTCACCATGGATAGTTCTCTGAAAACTTCCACTCAATGCACAATAGCAGTCAAAAAGGCTAACAGTATGCTAGGAACCATTAGGAAAGGGATAGAAAATAAAACAGAAAATATCATAATGCCACTACATAAATGTAGGGTTCACTCGTGCCTTAAATACTTTGTTCATTTCTTCTCCCCTCATCTCAAAAAGGATATTGTGAAATTGGAAAAGGTTCAGAGAAGGGCAACAAAGATGATTAGGCGTATGGAACAGCTTCAGTATAAGAGATTTTGAAGAGTTGGACTGTTCATATTAGAAAAGAGATGACTAAGGATGAATATGATAATGGTTTAGAAAATCATGAATAGTGGGGGAAAAGTAAATAAAGAAGTGTTATTTATCATTTCAAACACAAAAACCAGAAGTCACCCAATGAAATTAATAGGCAGCAGGTTTACTGCAAACAAGATGAAGTACTTTTTCACACAATGCACAACTAAGCTGTGGAACTAATTGCCAGGGTATGTTGTGAAGGCCAAAACTATAACTGGGTTCAAAAAAGAACTGGATAAACTGGAGGATAGGTCCACCAATGGCTATTAGCCAAGATGGTTTAGGGTCACTGTGTTTTGGTTGACCCTAAACCTCTAACTACCAAAAGCTAGGAATGGAAGACAGGAATGGATCACTCCATAATCGCCCTATTCTGCACATTTTTCTGAAGCTCTGGTATGGGCCATTGTTGAAGATAGGATACTAGGCAAGATGGATCATGGCCTGACACAGTATGGCAGCTCTTATGTTCCCTGTGTGACCTTGCGTGAGTCAATTATTCCCTGTGAGCCTCAATTTGTCACCCATAGAATGGAGACAACATTACTTTCCTTCTCCTACCTTTTGCTCTGTTAGTTCGTAAATCTTAAGGTTTGGGACTAGAGCTATGCATTTTTGGGGGGTGCAAACAAATTTGTTATGAATGACAATGAACAACCATTGGGAAACAATGAGAATGATGACAGCCCACAGCCTACAGGCACTAATGTTGGCACAGTGAGGCCAGAGCTGGGCAGAAGTGGTACCACTGTGCCCTCTACTCCTGGGGTGGCCTCCAGGTAGTCCCCCCCGAAGCTGCTTTAGAAATGAGCTGCCCTGGGGAATAAGCTTCATGTGTCCTATCCCCATACACCCTGACCTGGACATTGAGAGACTGCAAGCCAAAAAATCTATTGTTCATCCAGTTCCACCCAGGTATTGCCTCTCGCTATGTGATTGTACAATGGGACCCTGATCTCAGCAGGGGACTCTAGCTGCTATCATAATACATAGGGCCATTATTATTTGTAACAGACACTGTACTGGGCACGTAATGATCTTAGCTACACAGGTGTCTATCTGGAGTAACTTAATTGACGTCAGCATCTGATCAGAATGTGGAGCGAGGGAACTATGTAAATCCCAGCAATGATAGAAAAACAGCAGTTTTCACAATTTGTCACTCATTAAGAGCCCAATTCTGCAACCTTTAAGTACCACCCCATGACCTGCAGTAGCTGTGCTGCAGTGAATAACCTAGTTGTTGAGCTTCCAGATCACCAATTGTCATTGTAGGCCCTATTCTGCAACCCTCACTCATATTCAGCACTTACTATTCTCATGCACAAGTGCTATTCAGTTTAAGCGTTGCAGATTTAGACCTTTAATGTGTGACAAATTGAAATCTCCCATTTTCTCATAACTGTTGTAACTGGCTCTAGGGCCAGATTCTATTATCTGTTATACCACTGTAAATCCCCATCACCTACAGTACCTGCAGTGCTGCAGATTTTCATATTAGCTGTAGTCATCAGTATGTGTTTGATCTGTATGTCCACTTCAGAGGGGACTGGATTCAAGGGACTGATTAGAGAAGGGAATGATATAAGGAGTGAATGTGTTTGCAGCTGACTGTCTGGTATTCTGTCTCCAGAAGACAACATGTGTGACATACTCTGCACAATTCCCAGCTTAGTCTAAGGAGGCAATCAGACAACAATTCAGTTTGATACTGGGGAGCCCTCTGTTGTAACTCTCACAGTGATTTCTGACTGGAGCCAATACAGAAGTAGAGTCAGAGAGCAAGAAATTCCAGCTGCAGCTGTCACTTGGACTGGTGGCGCCAGACCTCCAGAAGGCTCTAGGTTTTTGCTGCCCCAAGCAAAAAATTTGCCACCCCAAGCTCAGGTGGGACTGAGGCTCGCAGGCGGCGCTGGAAGCGGAGGGAGTGATGTCACCTTCTCCCAGCACCTGCAGGGGCATTACCCCCTCCCCTGCCCGGCTACGCAAAGAAGCCCCGATATAAGGGGTGGCACAAGGCAGCGCAGCAGCCAGTGGGCAGATGAGGTGGTGCAACCCCGGCTCGTCCTCTCCTTCCCAGGTAGCGGCTGGGCCCTAGCAGCTCAGCATCCCGGGGCTGGGACTTCCTCTTCCTGCTGTGGCCGGGGGCGCATCGCCCTAACCCCATCTAAGTGGCGCAGCTCCGAGAGCACAACTGCCCTGAAAAAAAGGTGGCCAGAATGCCGCCCCTGGAAATGTGCCGCCCCAAGCACATGCTTGCTTTGCTGGTGCCCAGAGCCAGTCCTGGCTGGCAAGGAGGCACTTGAAGCCAGGCCCTCGACACAAACTGAGCTGTAGCTCACGAAAGCTTAAGCTCAAATAAATTTGTTAGTCTCTAAGATGCCACAAGTACTCCTTTTCTTTTTGCGAATACAGACTAACACGGCTGCTACTCTGAAACCTGACACAAACTGAACAATGGATATCCCTTTCACTTGAAGCTGGCAGCCTTTCTGAAAGAGGCTTCCAACAGCACATTAACAAAGCATTATGGTTACATTCATAGTAAACTGGAATTTTGAATCAACAATGGTCCATCAACTTCATGTTTTGAAGAATCTGTCAATAAATTGAAAATCTGGCCATGAAGTTATAGCCTCAATGGTAGAGGCAATGATCAGGCATTGCATAAAATCAGTCTGTTGGCTGTCAGAATTTTTGAGGATAGGAGAGGGAAAATTGCCACAGATGTATTGGGCATGTGTTTGAGTGAGTCATGTACTCTTGATGACATTTTTTTCAGCTATAAATGGGGTCTTCAACTGATACGCAGCTTTTCCATGTGAGGTTGTATCATTAGGCACTGACAATACATCTGTTAACACTGAGTCTAGGAACTATAGTTTTACAAAATTATAAAGAGCTATGGTAAATAAAGCCATATATGTTCTTGACTGACACCATAGTTACCTTTCACATTCTCAACAAAGCTATTAAGAAAAAAATATGTCACTTTTAGTAAGTCATTAGTATTCCATGTAGGAAGCATGATGGATTTATTCTGCTGCATTAAATGCCACGAGACAAGAAAGAAGCAACTTAAATAATAGCTCACCTTTGCCACCCTCGGCCTGAGTGTGAAGCCACCACCTGCTTCTCAGCCCTCCCAGGCTTCCTGCCGAACAGCTGATTCGCAGGAAGCGGGGTGGGAGGGGGGCGCGGAGAAGCAGAGCGGGGTGGCGCATTCAGGAGTGGAGGTGGAGCAGAGGTGAGGTGAGCTGGGGCCGGGCAGGGAGCTGCCGGTGGGTGCTCTCACCCACCAAATTTTCCCCGTGGGTGTTCCAGCCCTGGAGCACCCAAGGAGTTGGCGTCTAAGGTGCCACTTTTGATGTGATCAGTGGGGGAGCGGCCAGTCCCCCTGTTCCCCCCCTTGCTTTACTCCCCCACACCTAGGAGCCAGAGGGACCTGCCAGATGCTTTCTGGGGGTTGCCCCAGGTAAGCACCGCTGGGACTCCCCACCTCACCCCCCAGCAGGTCCCTCTGGCTCTTAGAGGTGGGGTGGGCACCCACTACGGTGGCCCACGAGACCCTCCTGCCCGGTTCTGGGGGCAGTCAGGGGACAGGGGAGGGGGTGGATAGGGCAGGGGTCCTGGGGGGGCATCAAGGAACACGGGAGGGGTTGGATGGGTCAGGAGTCCTGGGGGTCGGGGATGGGCAATGACCCCCTCGTGGGGTGAGGCGGGAACCCGTTGTTAAGATTTTGGCAGCTGATCACTGACTATACTGCACAAGTACTCTGTTCTATCAATCAATCTTGAAGTTTTATACTGCCGCCCAACGTGGTAGTATCTGAGCACTTTTCTCATAAAATCAATAAGAATAGTGAAGTCCCTAGTGGTCTTCTTTGAGTGGTACTATTAAAGTCATTGGGACTATTTGCTGAGTAAGTTGTTACTAAAACAGAGTAAAGATATCAAAACCTGACATTCAGTGAGCAAACTTTTGTGATTGTTAGGCAGAGATGTGATTATTACTGAAACAGATTAGATTTCTCAGAATGACTTATCAAGAAATGCCTACCATAATAAAGGGAGACTATATATTTATATTTCATAATTTCATAGAATTTTAAGGCCAAAAGGGACTATTAAATCATCTAGTCTGACCGCTTGCATATCACAGGCTATTCATTTCCACCCAGATACCCTAAAGCCCAAATACTTTAATTAAACCAAAGTGTTTCAGTCCTCAGAAGACTAAACTGTGTGCCACAGGTAGAGAACATGAGAGATCAAAGTGTCACCATTGCCCAAGGCAAGGAACCGATTAATGTAGGTTTTTTAATTTATTTATTTGCACAACTCTAGCAGGAGTAGAACTCCCCATTTCCACAGGGGAAACAAGACGTCTTTCTCTACACTTGACTTACTCTTCCACATTTTCTCCTGTTCTCCTTAACAGTCCCATTCCTGTCCTGAAGCAAAGTCACTTCCACACCATCTCCGCCTAACCCCTGTGTGCCCCAAACAAGCCCATATTCCCACCTTCTCAAAGTATAGCACTCTGGTTCAAATTCCTTCTTTGGACAATACCATTTCCTTAATTTAATTTTTTGTTTGGTATGAACAAGTTATGGGAAGTAGTGTCAAAAATCTTCTGCCTCCTTCTCCATTGTCCTCAAAGTAAAAGCCTTTTCTTCAAGACAAGTAAATCATTTGTATTCTGGAGCAAATGTATTTGAATTTGCTTGAAAACCTACTTTTAGCTACCATCACATTTTGAAAAATGCCATCAATATATACTGAGAGAGAATTTGGCAACACTTTCTCAACTTCAGTATAGTACCTTCTCAAAAAGGTACACAGACATCTGCTGCTTCATATGCAGAGAGAATGATATTCTATAGGATGAGTTTAAGGACTATTTTAAATTTCACATTAGTATTGAAAATAAATCCAGAGATGAAATACAGAAGAACAATGGAAAGCACTTATTTCCATGAATTATCAAAAAGATCATTCATTTCTACCATCTTCTAGCATTTCCTATAATGCCTGGGAAAGGAGGATATTTAAAGGAAAAGCATGGCTCTTTTGCTCCTAACCTAGGTTTCTTATACTTTTTGTTATGATTTTCCTTGGTGTCAGTCTTCTTTGGAGAGAATCAAAAATGAGAGAGAATAAACAGACTCAGACTGTAGTTAATCTCTTCTCAGGAAGAACAAAGCAACGGGATGCAGATTCCAACTACTAAAATATCACAATCAGCATTTTACATTGACCTCTCCGTGTGTATAAGATGTTTGCTTGTGGTTAATTATTAGCTTTTTATATTATATATATAAAAACTGCAAGCTTCATGTCCTCATGAAGGGACAATGCCACATGAAAGATCAGTTCATCTCCCACCCCACCACCCCCAGTAATCTCTTTCTGAAAGAAAAACATGCACGCATTCAAGTTCTTCAATTATCAGTTCTACTTGCTTTGTACACACTTTCTACCTATCAGCATCTGAATACCTGACACAGCACCTGTGATAAAATGGCGTGATGACAGAACATGGCTTGAGACAACAAAGCATTATGCAAATACTGTGAAGAATTCTACATGCTATGATTTTTGAAATAGAACATGCAGCAGCAAAAAGAGCTAGACAGAGAACACAATGTCCAAGGTTGTCTGAGAGGTTAGGATATCTTTACTTAAGTAAAAGCACAGAAAGCAAGTATTTGATTGTTGACCTTTGGCAGACATTTTTATCCTGACATCCCTATCAAGTAGATACTCTATCCAGATAAGTTCAGTAGTTAAAAGGGGAAATGACTAACTACATCTATGGAGTGATATCCTTGCTTCGCTGAAGTCAATGGTAAAACTTCCATTGACTCCAAGAGGGACAAGCTTACACCTAGGGAACCCAGAATGGCCTTGTGGGTATTCAAGTTGATAGTCCACTTGATTTTTTTTTCCTGTCCAAATATCAACACAAATAATAGGCTTGGTTCACCATTGCATTATTTCAGTTTTACACAGGAAATCCAAGGAATGGTTTAGCTGGAGCTACGCCACATTAAATAAGTCTCATTGCATCTGCAATAAATGAATAATTTTAGGATAAGATATTTTATCACTTTTTCTCTCTTTCTATAGTTCTGTCTATAGTAGATGAAATCAGACCAGAGCAGGTAGAACTGGAACAAATGCCGGGCTAAGAGGCCTAAATCATCTCACTTCATTGAAACTGTGCCTTCTTACTACAGGACTGAATATGGTCCAGTGTGTGTATCTTGTATTTTTATGTTCTTCTTCCCCGCTATGAACTTCACTGAACAATCAGTTCAATGTTGTTTCATAATGCAAAATACTTCATACTTTGAGCTCTTGCCCTGATAATCCAATCAGGGTACAGAAAAAATACCAGGTAACTTACGTGATCAATCAAAACTAACAAAGACAGCTCAAATTTTGAATGTCAAATATCAAATGCTTGCAATGAAGCTTGGATAATTAATCCATAGATGGGGGGACGAGGGGAAAATCACAAAAACATTGTGATCGGGTTGCAGAAACTACCAGCAGAAAAGAGGGTAAATTCACTGAGTAAATTATTTGCTGTTAATTAATTGCCAAGCTCTATTAGTATTAAATTATTAAATAGTCTGGCTATTGTCTTACGATAAACCTGGAATGCTTCAGATTTTTTGCCTTTCTAATTTGGCTAAAACTTGGTTTAAAGGAAATAGAATACATACCAGTATTTAGAAGAGTCCCACAGAAGCATGCTTAAGAATCTCATGCTCACATCCCACTTTGCCTGCACGAGAAGAGAAAAAGGCAAAGAACTTCAGCGCATAGTTGCATAAAACTCTGATTTTTTAAATTACTTTTGCTAAGGGAATAGTTTAAAGAAAAGAGGTCAGAGGCACTACACAATTGATGAAATCTTTTAACACATATTGATACATTTTTATTACATTTTCAAACCCTCATTTGTGAATAGTTTCTAACAACCCAATAACTGGAGTAAATATAATTTGCTGTTCTTAATCATGGTAGATATTCTTTCGCGCCAAAGATCATCACCGAAGACCTATTTACATCCAATATACAATGCAAATGTACAGTAGATTGAATTTTATACACTGTTCTCTTTTCCACTTTCATTTCTTAGAGCATTTCATGTCTGTATTTGACACTATCTGTACCAACACATTTTAGTCACATATGGAATCCCAAACAAACTTCCCTGACAATATAAATTGTTACTGCAAAATAGTATAATGATGTGTTAGACCTCTAACCCCCAAAAAACCTTCACTGCCTTTTTCATTACTTAAAGAAAAAGAAAAAGCCAAGTTAACTGTCAGGAGTTTTTTTCTCAGAGCTGTAGAATTTCACAAGGAATTCAATCTACAGGGAAAATAGAGGATAGTTGGTCGCCAAGACAGGCCTGCCAGGAGAAAGTCTTTCTGCTGCTTCTGTTCAACCCAGCTTGAGGCAAAGCAGGTTGTATAGGGCCTTGACCCAGCAAGGTCATCATTGTGTGAAGAATTCTGAGGTCTGACATCAGCTGCCTGGCTTTGAGTAAAAACCAAGCCCTGTTAGGCAAAACAGAGGCCTGTGGAAAATAACCCCTCAGCAAGGATCCTAGACTTCAGTGAAAAGGTTAAATGGCCCTCTTTTTGTCTCGGTGTCCAGGCTTTTTAGTCCTTCCTCATCAGGTAGTACAGACTTCAGAACAAATCCATTGCCAGGACGCAGAAAAAGCCCATCTTCTTTTAACTCCATGCCAATACTCCTTCACCTCATGTGAGACCTTCATTTAAGTTATGGGCACTTTGCAATACAAATACAAAGAGAAGTACATATACACTAGCTTAAAGATGGACGAGCTTTTATTCTAAAAATGTGTTTGAAAGGGTTCCTTTTCTACATACAGTTTTTAGGAAGAAAAAGTATTATGCTTGAATAATGCAAGTGATGTAAAAATACAGTTTAAAAATCATCAGAACCACACACTAGAACTGTGCTTGGAGCAAGGAACGTGGGGGAGGGGGTTAGGTGAGCCAGGGAAAGATGGTTTTTATTCATCTTTGCACTCCCTCTGCCTGATTTTGAATTACACTGAAGACATTTTACACCACTCTGGAAGCATAAAGGGACCTTAAAGAGGGCATGAATGGCCCCCTGAGAATATCCCCTTTACAAGAAGTCTTCCTGGTTAGTGCAGAATTGGTATAAGGACTCTGAACTGGCATCAGCATATAGGACAGAACCAGGGTGCTATGACTATTCTTGGCTTCCCAGGGCCCAATAGGGGTCAGGAAATGCAGAGTGCATGTTAAAGCAGCCCTGATGCTGATGTAATTTACACTAATGACTGGGCAAGCCCTGCACAATCCCAGAATACAGGGCGTGCAAAAGTGTCTCAATGTTATTTTGGCCCCTACCACTCCATCCTTGCCCCAAGGATGAGAACAGAGTAATCAAGGACCAAAATGGTCACATTTGTGGAGGAGATGGCACAAAATGTTTTACAACCGAGTGCAAAAAGCTCAGGCTGGGTCTCCTTGTTAAAATATTCTGCCTTCTCTATATATGCCCATAATTGCCACCCTCGCAACCATCACCATCCGCTGCAATAAGTCCCTTCCTGCATCCTCCATTAGAGCCTACAGGTGAGTATGTCTGCACCCCCCATCCACTCCCACCCGCCCCCCTCAGCCATGCCAGCAGAATACAAGGAAAGAGGAAAGGAGGTAGGGCCAAGTTACTGATGCACTAAGTGGCAGTCCTATCACCAGTTTAGCCCCTCTCTCTTTTCTGGTGCTTGGAGCCCAATCCCCTACCAACTAGTTTGTGAAGCTAGCCTGGGGCATCCACTCCACCTTTCCACAGACCTACCCATAGAACCATTGAAGATCTATTGACCAGCTGACCAATTATTTTGCAGGCAGACCACCCCACCACCAATTATGCTTCTGCTGCGGAGAATTTTTTGATTAAAAAACGAGAATAATATCAAATTAACATGGCACACGTTATACAGAATACAAGCTGAATAACTAATAGGTCTAATAATGTAACTGTAAATGGGGGGAATATCATTGAGCTAGTGTGTTTCTAGTGGGGTTCCCCAAAGATCGCTGTTTAACATTTGACAATGACCTGGAAGAAAACATAAAACCATCAGTGATAAAGTTTGCAGATGGCACAAAAATTGGGGGTGTGGTAAATAATGAAGAGGACATGTTACTGATTTAGAACACTCTGGATTGCTTGGTAAACTGGGCACAAGCAAACTATGTGTTTTAATATGACTAAATGTGATTATATACATTTAGGAAGAAAAAACATGGGCCATATTTCCAGAATGGGGGCTGTATCCTGGGAAGCAGTTAACTCCCAAATCTTTTTCAGAGTATGATAGATAATCAGCTGAACGTGAATTCCCAGCACAATGCTGTGGCCAAAAGGGCAAATGAGATCCTTACATATATAAACAGGAACATTTCGAAGAGGAGTAGAGAGATCATTTTACCTCTATATCTTGCACAAGTGCAATCATTGCTGGAAAAGTGTCCACTTCTGGTATTCACAGTTCAAGAAGGATGTTTATAAATTGGAGAAGGTTCAGAGAAGAGCCACAAGATTAAAGGATTAAAAAACCTGCCTTATTGTGATAGACTGAGGGAGCTCAATCTATTCAGTTTAACAAAGAGAATGTACAGGGGTGACGTGAATACAATCTATTAGTACCTACATAGGGAACAAATATTTGATAATGTGCTCTTCAATCTAGCTGTGAAAAGTATAACATACTCCAATGATGGAAACTGAAATTAGACAAATTCTGACTGGAAATAAAGTGTAGCTTTTTAACAGTGAGAGTAATTAACCATTGCAACAATTTACGAAAAGTTATGGTGACTTCTCCATCACTGGCCATTTTTAAACCAAGATGAGATTTTTTTTCTAAAAGTTATGCTCTAAGAATTTTACAGGGGAAGTCTATGGCCTGTGTTACACCAGAAATCAAACTAGATGACCACAATGGTCCCTTCTGGCTGTGGAATCTATGAGGAGCTGCCTGGTAAGATAGGTTTCAGAGTAGCAGCCGTGTTAGTCTGTATTCGCAAAAAGAAAAGGCATACTTGTGGCACCTTAGAGACTAACAAATTTATTTGAGCATAAGCTTTTGTGAGCTACAGCTCACTTCATCGGATGCATTAAGAAAGTAAGATAGTGACTTAGAGTACCTTCAGTGAAGTACAGCAGTTGGGATGCATAATGGGTCAACAGGTAGTGGGCTGGAGGCTGAGGATTGGGATGGAAGGATTGATCGATTTCAGAAGCGAAAGTGCAGGGTGCAAGAATCTGGGGTGGAGGGAAGGAAAGTATGGAATTCAGTGACAATGGTGGAGGCAAGCCCTTTCTCCTGCAAAGTATTTGCACTAGCTCAAAGTTCCATATGCCACAGAGCTCGGGAGTGGGGGAGAGCACATGGCCCGATCACTTTTAAGCAGTGGTCCTTTACTAAATCAGCATGGCTGCTGCCAGAGAGATCTGCAATGTTGCTCTGTCTGTGTAGTTTGCAATGTCGCTGAAATTTGACTTGGCCAGTCCTCTGTACAGACTGAGGGGCTGAGCTCTACCTCCCTTACAATATTTCAAGCATTGAGTCTACCATGTGCACTTAAATCTTCACCATCCATCAGTTGCTTCCTATTTACTCTCAGATTTTATTAACACAGAATATGCTTTTTGAATCATAAGTATCAAAGTAGTAAAAGCTGGCAAGGACCTCAGCTACCCTGCTTTTCAAGAACAGGACTTGACTTAGAACTACAAAATCTTTCACAATATTATTCTTGAACTGTAAGAAAAGGTTCCAATGTAGTCAGGCAAACAAGTAAAAATCTATTCACCTGGTTCACTTTCAGGAAACCTTGCCAATCCAAATGGCAACTCATTCTGTCAACATATTAGCCATGCTGGTGACACAGGCCATGGAACAGTTCTTAAACTGCCATGACTTGATGTCACAAAACTTATGTCCAGGGGGGAAATGCAATCATATTGCTGGATGCAGCTGAATTCCAAACCAAAGCAAATGTGTTCCAGCTGACTTTCTTGGCCTATCAAGGAGCTGCAGACCCTTAAGGTATCATATCTGAGCCTGTGCCCCTTCTCCCAAGGTACAATCACTAATCTCTTTCTTTTTTTTTTTTTCCCAAGGATGCAACCTACTTACCTAGCACATAAAATGCAGAAACTCATATTATCACAATTCAGCTTTAGAGATTTACATTAGAATCAGAGAACCTTATTTTAGCACAATATATATGGTGAGCAATACAGTGAGAGAAGACTGGGTTTATTCCCCAGATAAGTCATTTATTTCTTACCTCAAAGAAAAATCCAATATCCTGAGATCAGATGCATATTGAAGCTTTGGTGAAAGAAAAAAAACTGACTTAGGCTAGATTAACGTGTTCAAATTGGACATTCACCATCTGTATTCTCTGCAGAGCTGACTTTGTACATATTGCATACAGTATACAAATGCATGAGCCTGGCTTTAACATTTTTCTCCAGGAGGCTATGGAACCATGAAATTATTTACCTAGCAAATAATCTATGAAAGCCTCATGTTTCTTTTTGTGTCAATGTTTTATTGTTTTATTGTTTAATGCATTTGTCAACTATGAATTTTAGAGATTCAGGCAATAAAATGGATGGATGCAGGAAGGCTGTATGCAGACAAACTCTTCTCACTAAAGTGGGAATTCATATTTTAAAGAGTTAAAACCTGAGAATAGAGAGTTCAGGAGACTGATAGGAATTACAGAGCCTTTTGCTTTTAGGTTACTGGTGTGTTTCTGGTCCCTGATCGGTGATAACTAAAAATCACCACCATCTTTTTTGGGGCTTAAATATAGTGAGTCAAAACAACTATGCAACTAAAAAAAATGTTCCAAAAAGTTTCGGTTTTCCACAGAAAAATTTCAGTTTTCATCAAAAATATGAAAACCAAAACTGTTTTGGCTGAAACAAAAACATTTCTAGCCAAGAGCCAATTTTTTTTATTTTTTCAATGACAAGTTCCCATGTGGGTGAACAAAAAATTTCTCACCGTTGTAATGTTAAATGTTCTATCAAGTCTCAGTCTAGTTTCTGAGAAATCATTACTGCAATTTGTATTTCTGTTGACAACCTGAGTAGAGAGGCCATGGATTGAACTAGATTGGAAACTGAATTAATCTTTCGTTTCTAGAGATGATCAGTCTCCTAAGAACCAAACTGATGCTTGTTAGAGGGTTTTCCCTTAACCCCCCCTCCCCTGGTTTTTGTCATGCAGAAAGAAAGCAGAAGACCAGAAGTCTGAAGTGCAGGCAAAGTGATGTTTATTGGGGTTAGTTCCAAGCAAGCATATCCACAGCTCTACACACCAGTAGAGTCTGTTTCCCAGGCTTCCATTCCCAGCTCTGATGCCACAGAGCATTTACCACATGTCCCCCTACCCAACTATGATGCCACAGAGTCTTGCCTGTGTCCCTGTTCCCCATTCCCACCTCCTCTTTTTTAGTGGGCCCAAATATACCTGCAGTACACACCCCTTGTCCCACCCCTTACAACTTATGGTCATATTCCGTTTTGGAGAGTTGTGAGTTTGGGGTCTTCATCCCACCTCTCTTGTATCCCATGGGAGAAGTAAGAGGTGAGGTTGTGTTCTGGCCAAGGCCAGGCTTTTCATGTATCTTATGCCTCTTGCCCCACTTCCGCTTGCCTCTCCTAACTGGTTGCTTGACCTTGGCTTAAGAGAAAAGCCAAGCAGCCTTTCAGTGTATGCTCATATACTACGCTCCCACCATGTCCTGTAATACTTTAACTATTCCTATTATACTAACAAACCCATTTGGCCAGGCAGAAACAACACATGTAGTGTCTTTGTCCTTTGTTCACACACATTAGTATAAGATATAAAAGTATCAAAAAGTCAAACCCAAAATTCTATCCCAGGCTAACAAACAGGCCTATATATGAACAATGCTCATTGGTGTAAAGCAAAGAGCGGGGGGGAGGTAAAGGTGTGTGAGAGAAAACACACCTCTTAGTTTGCCCTCAAGACAGTAGAATCTCTGAGCTATGAACACCTCAGGAATAGATTGTTTGTAATTCTGAAATGTTCATAACGCTGAACAAAACTTTCTGGTTGTTCTTTCAAAAGTTTACAACTGAACATTGACTTACTACAGCTTTGAAACTGTACTATGCAGAAGAAAATGCTGCTTTTAACTATCTTAATTTAAATGAAATAAGCACAGAAACAATATTCTTGTCAAATCTTTTTTTCAAAAATTTTCCCTTTATTGTTTTAGGAGTTTACATTTAACACAGTACTGTAGAGTTTTTACTGCTTTTCTTTTTTTTTTGTTGTTCTGCACAAAGAAAGTTCCAAATGAGGTGTGTACCTGATGGATCAGTTTGTAACTCTGGTGTTCATAACTCTGAGGTTCTATTGTACTTCTTTCTGTGCTGGGATATTGAGAGCTGAAGCAGTTATAGTTAAAGCTCATGTTCAGGGCCAGGGCTCAGGAAATGCTGGTTCGGCCAGACTTCCTGTATAATGTTAGATAAGTCACTTTAGCCTCTCTGTGCTTCTGTTCCCCATATGTAAATGGAGGGAGGAGGAGAGGTCAGAATAGTGCCTGCCTCCCTCACATGGATATTCTGAGGATAAATACATTAAAGACTGTGAAGTGCTCAGATGCCATGGTAATGCTGCAAAATGGGGATATTAATACCTTTCTCCCAAGTTTGCAAGTAGTTTGTGGCAAGGCCTTTCTCACATTTTAAGTGTATGTGTGTCCAGCACAGTAAAGCTCTGGTCACAGCTGAGGGCTCTAGGGGATACTGTAATGCAAATTATAACAATGGGCCCCCTGCAGAGCTCTGCTTATCACTTGAGCGGCTATGAGCACAGCAGCCATAGGTAAGTTGCACTCCTGTAAAGAACAAAGAATGATTGATCATATATGGCTTTGGGAGAGTGGAGGGAGTAGTATAGAGATGCTCAACTCTTCTTAGATCAGCCCTGGGTAGAGGTTAATTTATGGTCTGATTTCCCCAGGTCCTAGGCACCTGCATCTTCCATATTTCAATTTGGGTCAGTCAAAACATTTCATTTCAATAATTTTGAAATGTTTCATTTAGATTGACCCTTTTTTATTATAATTTGTTTAATTTTTAAAGAAAAACTGTTTTGAACAGGAAAACTGGAGTTTTTCATTTTGACAATTTCAAAATTTTGTTTTTCAAATGTTTTGAGCCAAAAGTGTTTGTCAAAAATGACCTTTTCCTGTGAAAAGTTTTGATTTTGATGAATCTGCATGTTCTGACAAAAATGTAGGGTGAAAAAGTTCCCAACCAGTTCTAATAAGAACTATCCCAACCCACCAAACTCCAACCAGATCTGCAGATCTGAACCAAACTTCTTCTTGTATCCCAATTCAAGTTTTGAAAACACTTTGGCCAACTGAATTTCCGTTCCAAACCTCCTCTGTGCCTTCTGATTCTGGCAGGGGTCATGGAAAATATTGTAAACATTTTACAATGCTTCCAACCTGTCCACAACCAGGAAATATCAGAAAGTTAGCAAAAGACCATTCCTCTGAGATTTTTCAACCTTAGTTTGAGTAGTCTTTATTATTATTAATGATTTCTATTACAAAGGAGCCTATGGGCCCAGGTAAGAGATTGGGGCCCCATTGTGCTAGGCACTATCTGTGCATACACACAGTGATACAGTGCCCTGCCCTGTAGAACGTAAAGTCTAAACAGACAAGACAGAAAGAAAATGCTATTATCACCATTTTACAGATGGGGAACTGAGGCATAGAATGTGCCTTGCCTAATCATATAGGATATCTATGGCTAAGCTAAGTACTGAGTTCCAGCCTAGTGCCTTAACCACAGGATCATCCTTCCTCTGTTAGTCTTTGACTAAGCATCCAAACCAAAACAAAGCTGCAAAACTTGAGATTAACCTATTGCCCCAGCTTGGGGGGGGGATTTTTTTGGGGGAAAGGAGGTTGTAACAATCTTTTGCAAAATGAAGGAAACTGAGTTGGGGTAAGCAGGGCTTAGTAAACACAACCATCAGGTGTAGAGCTGGTCCAGAATTTTTCAACAAATCATACTTTTCATTGAAAAATGCCAATTTGTCCAACCCAAAGCTGTTTGCAAAGCACAGTCACACCTGACAAATTTCCCAATTAGAAAAAGTCGAGAACAATGTTTCAGAAGTGAAACATTTCTAGCTAACTAGACGTTTAAAAATGCCAGAAAAGATTGAAAAGAAGAAAAGACTGAAATTGAAATGAAGTGTTTCAAAATTAACAATAGAAACATTTTGATTGACCTGAAATGGTCAAAAAATGGGTTTTGGGTTGTGAATATTTTTGGCTTTTCGGCCTGATTTGAGACAGGAAAAATACTGAGAAACTTTCAAAGTATTCACAGGACAGGAAAACTGTTTCCCACCTAGCTCTAGCCAGGAGAGTTAACCAAGAGTTCACTTACCCAGAGGTCAGGTACTGAAGTTGCACTGTAAAATAAAGTACAAAAGTTAAGACTCAAATTCTTGACTTTAACCATCAAAAAAATATTTCTAACACATCAGCCAACCAAGTGCTGGCCTTGGGGAACACTCCAGAATCAAATGGTTGCATGGGGCACCATGGGCACTGAGAGGTGTAAACTCTTCCACCTCTAACCCCACAGGGGACAGCAGGAACTGTTCTCGCTCAGGAAAGCAGCAGCAGCTCTCAGGCCACCTAGCTTTAGTAGGACATGACCTTAAAGGACTTTTCTTTTCTGGTCTTGAAAAAAAGCTTTGGACGCAGGGGATGGAAAAGAGGAGATGCATGCTGGAATCCAAGCTGCAGGTGTTTCACTGAGGCCACTGTCTTGCTGTATCAATACTAGTTACAGTCAGACCCCTGTGCTCAGTGCTTTAATTTATAAATAATTATCCTGGATGGGGAGAGAGAGAGAGCAAAGTATTTCAGCACATATGACATGCCAAATCCCCTACTGTTTGGAGACCCCTACAATACATAGGTACAACAGGGATTTGAATATCCTGGCTTTTGTCAGTTTAAGCTAGTCCCTTAAATTTATTTTAATTGAGTTGTTTTGTATTTAATTATGCATCTATTCTGTAATACACTTACAATAAATACTTTTAGTTATTGTTCCTAACATTCTCTTTCTTTCCAATATTGACTGCTCTAATTTACTTTTACGCAAACAGCCTAGTCAGATTTAATAAAATGTCTTAGTAGCATGTTTAATGACATCATTCCCCTTAGGGACAGTTGGGAAATGACCTTCCATTTTACAAAAGAAGAGGATTAATTTTTATTGTCTGCCCCAGTTAATGCGTGTTTAGACATAAAGGACCGATCAATATGACGGAGAGTATAGTGATTTTACTCACAGTAGTTTCTAAAAGGACATTTCTTACTAATCCATTTTTATAAATCACTTTAAAGGCCTTATTGATCTTTAATTGGGAGTTACACCTAATCAGTCTAGTGCAGTATCTGACTAGCATGAGACACTGTTAACCCTTTCCACACAACTTTTTAAATGCAAATCCTGAATGGACATTTGGTTCTATTTTCCCCTTCCATACACACACACACACACACACACACACACACAAACAGTCTTTACCCTTAATGCTTTAAAACTCCAACCCAGATCCTACACCACATGTAAAGTATTAGGCAGAAAGTTACATTCAAGAATAATAATGAGATTGGTGTGACGCATGCATATCAAAAGGAGATCAGCTGCCATCACAGAGAAGCCCCATCTCTTAGGACTTTAAAAGCAGAATGGACAAACTATTAAGACATGCAATGTGGGGAGAGCACTCCTACAGTAACAGGAAAGAAGACTAGAAGACTGAATTCTTTTTCCTGGCTAGTTTCTATGAATCTCTGATAATCAGAGTGGTGACATGACTCTTAATAAGAACAAGAGAAGAAATGTATTAAAATGGTTGGTTGGCTTGTATGAACATGTTCAGCCTTACTAAAACATGAACTTTAGAAACTTGGGAGTTGATACTTGAAAATTTTGTGCCATTTGTACAGTACTTAGAACTTGAAAAGTTAGGTCAACTGATTACAGTCCTACAAGCTGTTACTCCATCAATACAATTCAGCATTGTTCTTTTCTACAGTGGCCTTGTCATTCAGGAATAATTGTACTGAAATCAATGAAGTTAAAGGTCCTTGATCCTGATTGGAGACTTTGGTTGATACATTAATATAAACATTAAGCAATAATAATTAATAATAGACAAATATAAAGCTGATGAAAGTTAGAGGCAAAATAGAATTTTGAATATTAATTCCAATAGCCATCACTTGCAAAATACTGTAGCAATGACTTTAACCTCTCACCACTTGTGTATGTACCACTGAATGTCCAAGAAGCTCTGTGTGCATAGAAATAAGGGAAATTCTCTTTAATGTATTGCTTAGTGTGTCTAATGTTTTGTGAATTTTTTTTAAAAGAACCCTAGAAGTTAGAGACGAGACAGCAATGGATTGGAACCTATTTTATAATGACTTCTTTCATTACACAAATGCAAAACATCATCATAAAATGTTAAACTTCCATGGTTACTGTACTCATACAGATCACCTTATAATGGTCAAATTACTTTAGGAAATATTTAAGAAAATGTGCTCCTGGCATGGAAAACCTCAGTCAAATCAAACCCAAACTACAGTAATTTGTTATATTTACATTGTTATCACGTCAGTGATATGAAATATGACTCTTTCTTAGGGCAATCAAACATAAACTTGGGAGAAAGGATTAATAAGAAAATAATTAAGAGATAATTACTGTGGTTCATTGTTTGGTTGTGTGTGTGTGTGTTCTCCCTGTATGATGTCCCAGCTCTGCACAGACAGTTGGCACAACAGATGTCAAGCAAACTGCCCAATGACCACAAGATCTGTTAAGGTATGAAGGCACCCAGCCAGGTTTATTGTTGATGAAGCGTGGTAAAAGCACCTCGCAGACTCTACGAAGATACTAAGAATGTAATCCTGTGACCATCACAGCTCAGTCAGTGGCATGACTTTCCACTGCCCCCCAGGATGGCCAAAGATACTCCCGCTGAGATACCTCTTTATACCCTGATATAAACAAGTTATGTACTGTCATCCTGATCTTATCTTTTAGGAAGGATCAGTGTGTTTCTGTTATCCTTGGGGAATGTTTTTGTACCATCCTTGATATAGGGATGTTCTGGTACCACTTGATATCAGGGTATGTTTGCATGAGAACTCTGTACTTCACACTTCTTAGGAAAGTGTATTTCTACAAAACCAACCCTGTTCTTGCCAGATTCTGTGAGCAGGTTCTGCCTCATACTAGACCTCTGATACAAGGGCTTATGTCTCAGGCTCTTTTCCTACTACAATTATTCAAGTTCTATGGGGAAAAGGAATCCATATTTAATCTACTCAGTTCCTCTAAGTCCCCACAAAGTACACTTGTACAGAATCTTCTATTCATTTTAGAAGCACTACATCATGGACAGAGACTGGGAATGGATGAGTCATTACACAAAGTAAAACTATTTCCCCATGGTATTTCTCCCCCCCACCCCACCCCCCACTGTTCCTCTGATATTCTTGTTAACTGCTGGAATTAGCCTACCTGCTTGTCACCATGGAAGGTTTTCCTCCTTTCCCCCCCCTGCTGTGGGTGATGGCTTATCTTAAGTGATCACTCTCCTTACAGTGTGTATGATAAACCCATTGTTTCATGTTCTCTGTGTGTGTGTATATAAATCTCTCCTCTGTTTTTTCCACCAAATGCATCCGATGAAGTGAGCTGTAGCTCACGAAAGCTTATGCTCTAATAAATTTGTTAGTCTCTAAGGTGCCACAAGTACTCCTTTTCTTTTTACATCAGGAGAAAGATTAACAGACCATACCTACCTAAGGCTTTTTTTAGTAATGGAACCAACCTAATACTACAGGGTACTTTCAACAAGTTCTTTCAAAAAGCTGCCAACAGGGTAAATGGAAAAATCATGGCAAAAACCAATATTGGTAAAGATGGTTCTGATATTTCCAATGACTCACTGAGCAAACAATCCTGTAGTATGTACTCTGATCCCATTTCAGGTGAACACAGCCATATGCCAATAAAATCTACATAATGTAGTATGCAGATTAACGTGCGTAAAGGGAATATCTTCATCTCACTTACATAACACATCAGTTATTTCTCTGGTTTCTCTACTGCATTGTAATCAGGGTTAGAAGGATTGGGCAGTTTCAGCCTTTGATTGCTACTGGAAGTATGTTTCTTTATTCTGCATTCTTTGCCATTTGGACTTATGCAGTCTTGCTCTACCCTTCTGTGCCAGCAAATGAAGACAAGTTGCAGCTTCCTCTTCCTCTAGATATATTTGGGGGCTACTCAGCAGAAGTAGCTAACCAGGCATCTAAATGCAAAATAGCTAATATGAAACAGGTTCACACATGTGCAAAAGAAATTCCCAATGATTGTTTCTCATTTTCACTTTGGTGTTTGTTTGTTTGATTGTTTGTTTAGAAGCAGATGGGGCATAACAAGACTGAGATGGCTCAGAGAGAGGTGTAGAGAACTAACAGAAATATATTTCATTCTGCAGTGCAGCCTCAAGGCCAACTGTTCTCCAAAACTAAATGAGGGCTGGACTACCTTTGCAAAGATAAAAATGAGAATGGGAGAGACATGCCACCAGTCCAAGAAGCTTCCCTGGAGCTACAGTACGATAAGGGGTACAGGTGATGTTTGGTGGTGACTGAAGAGAGTGAAATATTTGGTTCTGGATAGACATCACTTACTAAAAAGTTGATATGCAAGGGTGAAACATTTCTGAATGTGTTCAATGAATTAAATGGGAGCTCTAGAAAAGGTTGGCTGGTTCTGGAATAGAAAAAGATATGGCCTGTTCGCAGTTGTATTTGTAAAATCCACTCCAGTCCAGAGGACAAGCTCAAGACTTATACAACACTTCAGTCCTACTTCAGCTCTCGAAAGTTTAAGCTGGATGCAAGTGGTGAATATCCCTTCTGCTGACCCTCTGGAAACAGATGAATTTCACCCTGAGGACACAAGCAGTTTGAAGATCAGGCCAGTTCTAGCTAGTTTCATGTTGTTGAAGAGTTTTGGAGATGGACTCCAAAAAACACAGAATGCTCAAAGGCTGCCCAACAGGGTGGGAAGTTAATAACTCTGTAAGATGGAAGAGTATGGCAGGTGACTGGTTCAGCAGATAACATACCATAAAACCAGGAGATTTACTGTTTTTGTGTGATGGAACTGAAGAAAGTTCACCTGGTCGGAGAGCACAACCAATGAGCTGACACTTAAATAGTGTAATCAATAGCAGCCCTTCAGGATAGAAGAGGTAGGCTTTGCCTTCCCTGTTTTGAATAAGTTACAATCTTTACCTACTGAGAACAGAATCTCTTTTGTCATTTTTGCCTACGGTGAAAGCATGACTCACTGGCCAAAGTGCTCCTCATGGTGGGCACAGTGTAGCAGGCCCTCCTCCTCTGGCACTGCTCCAGCCCTGTGGTGGTCTGCCTCTTCTATGACTTGGCCCTCCAGCCAGGTCAGGTTAAAGCTCACCACTTCCCAAGCATCAATGTCCCATACAGTGTCCATCAACAGAGCCCATCCTGGGTTCCTTTTTAGTCCCAGTCTTCTCACAATGTGGCAAGCTCCCAGGCTTCCCATGCCACGCCCCCCTCCTGACCCCCTTCTCCCATTCCCCCGCCCCCAGCACCCTGCAACAGAACACAGAAAACCCCAAACAAACCAACCCCAGCTAAAACCACCTCTACCTATCTGGGCAGGAGTTTTTAATCCCTCCAGGTTCTCCCCAATCCCTGTTCCTGTTGCAGAACACTGACCCCCTGGAGCCTTGCCTCTTTCTCAGGGGGTCAGTGTTTCCTAGCAATGCTCCTCTGCAATGGCTTTCCTGTTTTCCCATTCCCAGAGTAAGGGAGATGTAGCCCTCTCCTTCCTGGGTCTCTCTCCTAGACTCCCCTATAGCTTTCACTTCCTTCCTTTATAAAGAAGACCCAGCTCTTTGTTCACCTGTGTGGGGTTTACATCCCATCACATCTGTCCAGCCTCACTCCATACAATAGGAAAAGCACCAAGAAACCTTGCTGCAAAGGGAGGACAGTTACTGTTGCTTCTGCAGCAGACAGAGCTTCTGAGTTGGGTGAGAAGAAATATGTCCAAGAGGAAGGCATGAAATGGAAATGCTCATTCCTGCCATCTGCTTGTACAAAACAGTCTCATCTGAGTGTTCACACTTCTCTGGAGAATGATGTCGAAATACAATTGTTTAATAGCTTCCCAACTTTCTGTATTACTTAAATTTAGTTGCTTACCAGTCTTTACTATTAATTATTATTATTGCACTTGGGGTTGTAGTTTGGTCATTACCATGTTGACTAGTGAGAAGTCTACAGGTGTTTTTCTGTCCTAGGCATTGAATTGTAAATAACTAAAAAGTAGCATGAGGATACAGGAAAGCATCCTGGTCATTGTGGGTCAGTGTAACTATATAATACAATGGTGAAATATCATCTACAGAGTAAACATTAAATAATGGAATCTAGAGGACTAAATCCATTTCACAGCACCGTGATTATGAAGCAACATATACTAATGCCCAGGGCTATCTTTCCCTTTGCCAGGGGTATCATTTCTGTTTAAGTTACTTATGAAATAGTTAATCTTTTAAACCCCTGTAAAAGCAAGTGATATTGTCAAAATGACAGATGGATGCCATGTTCTTGTTTATTTAGCTTTCGTTTTATGTTACCTCAGGTTACTGGTTTCATAGGCCCTGTGGAAATCAAGTTTTTTTTTTTTTCAAAAGTCCTATATGCATCTGCTTCATACCTCAGTAGGAACAATCATCAGCTCTGGCTATCGGAGAACCTGGTTAGTGATGGTTTATAAACCAAGGGAAAAGATAACATCAGGAGCTGAAGCTGCAGTTCTGACAGTGGGAAAAAATTAAAGCATAACCAAGGGGTTGAAGAAGAAGGACAGACAGACAGAGAGAAAATGAGAGGGATAGTACCTGTGTTCATATATGTATAGAAAGGATTTCATGCTGATGAGCGAACATAATAATGAGCAGTATTTTGATCATTGATTGTCAGTCTGTGGGATACAGAAAGTGTAGTTATGTCATTAGGTGGCAATCTATAATTAATTCATTCAAGTATCTGTGAAGGACACAATTGAACCAAGGACAGAAACAGCTATTCCACCCACATGTTCAAATAAAAAAAACACAAAAAGTTATTGCTGCTTTTTATGACAGTCAGAAACTTCAGTGAAGATTGCTGGTATGTAGCTAGTATTCCATTGCTGGCTAGGCCCAGACTGGACATTAGCCCTCATTAAAAGATCTACTGGGTAAACCTTTATTTCATTACATGAAATATTTAGTATATTACTAAAGGGATCGAGTATGATGACAGGGTAGTAAAAATACCTTTGCAGAATGAAATCTTAAAACAACAGAACGCCACTAGCCATCACCTTCAGCCCCCAACTAAAACCTCTCCAACGCATCATCAAGGATCTACAACCTATCCTGAAGGACGAGCCATCACTCTCACAGATCTTGGGAGACAGACCAGTCCTTGCTTACAGACAGCCCCCCAATCTGAAGCAAATACTCACCAGCAACCACACACCACACAACAGAACCACTAACCCAGGAACCTATCCTTGCAACAAAGCCCATTGCCAACTCTGTCCACATATCTATTCAGGGGATACCATCATAGAGCCTAATCACATCAGCCACACTATCAGAGGCTCGTTCACCTGCGCATCTACCAATGTGATATATGCCATCATGTGCCAGCAATGCCCCTCCGCCATGTACATTGGCCAAACTGGACAGTCTCTACGTAAAAGAATGAATGGACATAAATCAGACGTCAAGAATTATAACATTCAAAAACCAGTTGGAGAACACTTCAATCTCTCTGGTCACTCGATCACAGATCTGAGAGTGGCTATACTTCAACAAAAAAGCTTCAAAAACAGACTCCAACGAGAGACTGCTGAATTGGAATTAATTTGCAAACTGGATACAATTAACTTAGGCTTGAATAGAGACTGGGAATGGATGAGTCATTACACAAAGTAAAACTATTTCCCCATGGTATTTCTCCCTCCCACCCCACCCCCCCACTGTTCCTCTGATATTCTTGTTAACTGCTGGAATTAGCCTACCTTGCTTGTCACCATGAAAGGTTTTCCTCCTTTCCCCCCCCTGCTGCTGGTGATGGCTTATCTTAAGTGATCACTCTCCTTACAGTGTGTATGATAAACCCATTGTTTCATGTTCTCTGTGTGTGTGTATATAAATCTCTCCTCTGTTTTTTCCACCAAATGCATCCGATGAAGTGAGCTGTAGCTCACGAAAGCTTATGCTCTAATAAATTTGTTAGTCTCTAAGGTGCCACCAGTACTCCTTTTCTTTTTGCGAATACAGACTAACACGGCTGCTACTCTGAAACCTTTCTTACTGTGAGAGTCATAACTTGAAACCATTTTAGTGGTCTTAGCTTACCTCCTTGGGGAAGGCACTCAAAAGAAAGGAACAGAGTTAGATGGCAACATTTATAGTACTTTACATGTGCAATGTTGTGTAGATCCCCAGGATTATTTTATTCACTTTGCCAAAATGTATAATGTGGAACATGGATAGGAGACGGAAAGAAGCCTGTTGCTTGGTAACTTTGAGCATCTAGAAATATACACATCAAGCAGTATTTTACTGACATGATGAAGCATTAATCTCTCTTCCCAACCCCCCTACTCTGCTTCTTTTTAAATCTTTAAGGATTTTAGGGGTATTATTAACTAACTGCATTCCCAATTTCTGTTGAAGGAGTTTGCTCTTTTAACCAGTAGGAGAAAGGAAGTAAAAGTGAAAAAATTAGGGCCATATATTTTAGAACATTCACTGCAGTCCTGGGTACCCAAGACACCTTGTATCTAGTTTTCTGCATTTCCAGCTCAAGTTAATAAGACAACAGGACTCATAATAGACTTGTAAAGAGCTGCCCTGTCACTAAAGAACTCCAATAAATAATTTCAACCTGGGCCAGATTCTCCATTCAGTTAGAGCAGTTTAGGCCAACCTGTAGAAAGCTTCCCCAATGCCAGCAGTTCCAATCAATGGAGGAATTCTCTTTATAGAGAAATCCTCAGGTGACAGAGTGTGTAGGGTAACACCCATTGTTTCATGTTCTCTGTGTATATAAATCTCCCCACTGTATTTTCCACTGCATGCATCCGATGAAGTGAGCTGTATTCACGAACGCTTATGCTCAAATAAATTTGTTAGTCTCTAAGGTGCCACAAGTCCTCATTTTCTTTTTTTTGATGCACTATAGCAGCTTGTAAACCAATCTCTCCTACCCTGTGTCTTAAGGGGAGTATCCAGGGAAAAGGAGGCATGATTGGACCGTCCCTGAATCACCCACAATCCCAGCTGCCAGAATGGCCCACTGGGGCTATGAGCAGCCAGTATTGTTTAGAGCAGCCTGAAGGCTTATCTAATATGTGCCAGGAGCAGTGTTGAACCAGCAGAGAATCAGGGTTTGCAGAGGTGGGCTAAAAACAGCTTTGCCCTTCTCCAATCTTCTCCTGAATGCAGCACAGCTAGACCGAGAATCTGTCCCACTATTTCTAAGATCATAAAGTATCAAAATCAAAAGGCTGCTTCTGAAGCAACTCTGTAGTTATTTTGCAATTTAAACATCCTCATCGATCAAAGACAATGTTTCAAATTCTGCTCAAACTTACACTGATGTAAATTGGAATTATCCATTGATTTCAATAAAATTACTTCAGATCCACACCAGTGTTACTGAAAGCAAAATGTGGCCCCATTTATTACTCTTACAGCATCATTGACCTATGGGATTGCCAAAGTGTAAATAAGAACAGAATTTAGCCCAAGCTATGCAATTACGGATACTAATTCCTGTAGGGCATCTCTTGATTTTATGGCAGTTCATTCCAAGCGACTCTCACTATTCTGGTACCATGTAATATGTGGTGAACAAGAAAAGAGAGAGAAAATACATGAAAGAAAGAAAGAGAAAAGCTCACAACAAAGATCTCTAATATTACTAGTTAAAAATCAATTCGACTGTAAACTTTAATTCATCTACTAAATGTCAAGCACCGTTGGATATACCAGCAGTTTCCTTACCTCTCATGTTATTAATACATGCTTAGCTACAGTGGAAATTAGAAGGTCTGTAATAATACCCTTCCAAAAACACTTCAGATGAAAATTTCGGGTTGAAATTTACTGCGAATTCTATTACTGTAGTAACAAGTTATATAAAAGGGAAATGTTAGGATAGAAGCCTTTCATTTAGATCAGCTTATTTCTGACATTATATGCGAGCTAGATTTTTTAGGAGTGTTAGAGTCATTTAATTTGACCTGTATGCAATCCACAGCTAAAGAACACATTACCCGGGGGTTTCCTTTATTTTAAAACCATTTAATTTCCTTAATACCCAGAATCTTTGTATGGCACTTGCCATAAGCTTTGTCACATCAGTGCTTTGTCAAGCATAAGCCAAACAGTACTATGGGCATAGCTTCCTCTGAGATACATACTTGTAACCCTGCATAGCTTAGTTTTTCTGAAAACATAATTGAAAGTCATTTAAATTATACTACATTCATCACATTCTCCTGTCCAAAAATGGCATTGTAAGCTCTGCAGGCACAAAGCCAGGGATCAATGGGCGTGGGTGTGGGGGCACGTGTGTAGAGCATGGAAAATGAGTAGGGAAGAGGAAAAGGTATGGCTGGAGTGTGCTTTGTCTCTGTTTCTAAACTCTTTTCCTCACACAAAATATTTTGGGACCAATTTGGCTGTATAATTTAAAGATAACTATCAGCTTTTAACCTATAACTTCAGAAGTTTCAAGACAAGAGCAAAAAGCACACTAGACAAGGACTGAATGGAGTGGTCAAGGAATTAAGCTATCAGTTAATCAGAACATGAAAGCTCTGAGTCACTGACAGATGGCTCTAAAATAAGAGGAAAAATTCCTCTACCCAGCTGATAGGTAAACAACACATTGTTTATAATAATTCAGGCATGAGGAAACCAAAGGAGAGTTTCACAATCTTACTTTCAGCAAGGTAGCCTACCAAAAATCTTGTCTTACATCCCCAAAATAGAAATTCATGTACGACTTGATCCTGCAAACTCATAGGAGTAATCCTGATTCATGCAAGTGATTTCAATGACACTTGTGTGAATTGTTTTAAGGGGTTGGCAGATAGGTCAGTTGAATATCTCTCAAGGTTAAATACTTCAGATATAATGAAATGAAAATATATTAAGATATTTTGTGCGTTACATGCATCTCTACACTCGTATTATTATATAGCAAAACTCACACTGATTTCAGCAAAGCTTAAAAGATAAGTATTTCAAGGTTTGCCTTATTAAAGGCAAATAATAATAATTAATTCATCCTTCATCCCAAAAGATCTTGAATCTCCTTGCAAACGTCACCATTTCTACATAATGCCATAGTTGCATCAGCAGTTGGAGTGCTGCTCCCTTGGGACCATTATTTGACAACTGCTGCACAGAGCATTGTGTTCTAAATTGCCCATGGTAACAAAAGTCCAACTCAGCCCACTAAATAAAATTGTTTTTAAATGTAAGATAAAAGTTGGAGATGGGAATATTGGGACAAACTGGATTGATTAAATTAAAGGAACTGTGCTAAGGGTTTTTCAAAGCTCCTGGTAAAGTCACAGGTTGGTCTCACAGCAGGCTGAAAGATTTTAGAAATGGGAGGAAAGGGTTACAGTTGAAATCACCAAAATATCATGACTGCTGTCATCCACACCATCTACTCGGACCCACAGTCCACCATGACACTGTTGGGCCTTAATCGTCCCAATCCTGAAAGAGGTGCTGACCAGAACAAATCAGAGAAAGGAACCAGATGACATTACCACCTCCACTGGCTTCAACTAAATCCTGAACACCAGGTGGGATGTTAGCCTTGAGTTCCTGCTGCCACCCCCTCACTAATGTCTCACTTTCCCACCTCACCATATTTCTCCTCTGTCATGTCTTTCTCTTTTTGCCTTATGTGTAATGAGAGCCTCTGGCTTAGCTGGGCCAAGACAACACCCCCTTTTGTAACACAAGTTGTGGACCTGTGAACAGAGAGTCAACTAAAACACATGCTTTAAACAGCCCAATACTAGTAAAAGTGTCCCAAGTCTCAGAGTGGCTGTTATGATCATGTGCTATGTCTGTAGTTTCTGCAAATAAAAGTAAGGCTTGGTCTACATTTGAAATTTATATCAGTCAGGGGTACCAAAAAAATCACATCCCTGATCAATGTAGCTAAGCCCACACAAGCCACAGGGCAGATACAGCTATGTAAATGAAAGAATGCTTCCATCAACGTAGCTAATGTCATCTGGGGAGGTGAAGTTCCTGCACAGATAGAAAAACCCCTTCTGTCACTTTAGGCTGATCTCCACTACAGGGCTAAATCGGCAGTTATGCCAGTATAGTCTCTGTAATGCAGACATACCCTAGGTATCAGAGAGAGAAGCTGCATTTTTTAATCTTTGCTATTATTTTCTCTCCATTTTTGGGTGTTTGTTTTGTTTTATCTTAAAGGAAACAGGATTGAACTCCAGCAATAGCAACAACAACAGCTCAAGACCATTTAAACTAACTTTTTCGGTTTTCCTCCAAAAATGACAGTTAATGCTATTAGAGCTGGCTGGAAGACAATATTTCCAATTCATGAAGGATTTCAAAATTTGGCTTTGTTTCAAATTGGATCAAACCTCCAAAATTTCACCATTCTCCACAAAAAGTCAGAAAAATGTTGTTTTGGGTCAATCAAAATATTTTGTTTTGACACCATCAAAATGTTTTATTTCAATATACAATATAAAATAAATAACATTCTAAATGAAAAGTTGTTTCAAAACAAAAAATCAAAATGTTTCATTCCAAAAATGTTGAAACACGATCTTTCAACATTGTTAGAATGGGGGATTTTTGTTTGTTTTTCTCCAAAACAAAATTTCAGTAAAACTGACACCGTTTCACAAAGTATTTCAATTTTGATGGAATTATGTTTTCTGTTGAAAAATGGGTCTATCAAAGTTCTCTGGTCAACTTTAAAGATTGTGAAGAAGGGATTTTCCTCTGTAAAGCTATACAGCCAAAGGGATAGGAAATAGGGAAATTGTTAAAAATAAAGCCTTAATTCTTAACGTGATTTAATTCTTTAAGTCTCCATGGTATTTCTTTTTCTCTGTCTTTAATAAAGGTTTTATACATTTTTCTGGTGGTTACAACAATGGGAAATCAGCCATAACTTGACACAAAACCCCAAACTACACTTAAACTGACTGAGGTTGTAACAGTAAACAAAGATACACCCTCATTAACACAACAGAACCCAAATACATCATAAAACAATTCGGACAGAAAATGTTGAAAAATACTGTACTTTTTGAAATGGCAAGGGAAGAAGTGTAGCTTTTCTTTTATGGAGAATCCAATCCATCATTACTACTTTTAAAAAAGTCATGAATCTCTTGCCAAAATTATGCCTTTTTCATTCTTTGTTTAAATCCTTTCACACCATTTGCAAGACAGTCCCTCTGTTCCGCAAAGTAGTGGCATGTCATTCGAAAGTAGAATTGGAAAAATAATTGGTGTAATGACCATAACCTTGAAAACACTTATTCCTGAATATAAAAAATGAGAAATGTACTGAAAATGAGGAAACATAAGTTACTGCTGGGTTGTGGTTGCAATAACTTATCTTTGCCAACCGTTTATGTGCAAAATTACTGGAGCATTTTCAATGATAGCATAAATTGTACCGCTACACTCTGAACAGTAACATTCATCTGAAAAAAATTACATTCATTCCCACAATGTAGTCATCGCCAATATACCTACACAGATATATGTGGGAGTTAGGGTTAGAGTACCTTATTATAGGGGAAGCAGCAGTGACTCTTATTTAGGATGCCAAACACTTTCCATTGTAAATATCTCCTGGCCATTTCATTGAAGGTCTGTAAAAATTTGGCATGGTTTTAGCCCTTGGGACAGAGAGATGCCTTGTGCTTGCCCCATACAGGTCTGTTTAAATTTGGTTGAGCTTTAAACTGTTGGAAATCATTATTTCCCATCATCATTTTACTCAGTAGAGTCTGTTCCTAGCTTGCTTTAAAAAAAAAAACAAACAAAAAAAACAAATACCCCATCAGTTCTCTATTAGTACTGTACATGGACTGGCATCTCACTTCTGCTCCTGCCAGGACACAGGAAAAATAGGTCCTCATCCTTCTCAGGCTTTCTCCTATAAAAATAGTTTTTTGGCCTAGTAGAAACTAAATTGGGCTGGGAACCAGGATATTGTGCTCTCAAACTTTACTTCTGCTAACTCATGCTAATATTTTTGTGCCCTTCTCATCCCTTTTTATTGAGCAAAGCCTCCTATCTCCCTGACAGATTACACAAACTGGGAATAGAGCTCAGATCTCTATTATGGTAGACTCAAGTCTCAGGGGTCCTACAGACCACAGACTATCCCACTGCACAATCTTGATTCATTCCCTGAGCAATATCCATCCTTATGCATTAGTGAGGAAATGCAGGGAAAAAATAATGTGACAGATATGGCAATTTCCTGCAATATAGTTGCAAAATGAAGTTAAGTATAAGTATATTTGGAGTCCATTGTATTAAATTCAAAGGTTATGTATTATTATGGGCCTGGATGATAAAATGACTATATTGAACAATGTTGCAGACCCAAATGGTGTTTTGGGACAATGCATGCAAAATGGATTTCCTGGGAGATATCTAGAGGCAGGTGAATGCAACTTTCTGACCCCTGGTTATGCAAAAACCCAGACCTTTGAACTATTCCCTGAGGAGTAGGCCTTTGTTCACTGACCACCAGTTACATGAGGCTAAGATCAAAGGCCCAAGCTGTATAAGGGAAAGACTGAACTATTCATGCACATGCTTATTCTGAGCTAAGGTTGTTATGAACTTATAACCACAGAAGAAACCCTTTAGCACGGTTTGAAAGATTGATTCCTACCAGAGCCCTTGTTGGAGTTGTGGGAGTGATCTCTAATAAGCTTATTAGCATGAGTGTAGGTTGTTTTATGGTTTTTGAATATGTTTTCCCTGTAATGCTTTCACCGTTAGAATAAATGTGCTTGCTTATAAAGAGCTGCATGGTAACTTATGAATGCTGGCAAGTACAGTTGTTCATAGCCTTCAAAGAGAGAGCTAAGTGCAGATACTGACCTGTTTAGGCAGTCTGGCTTGCTGGGAATATCACAGTACAGGCAGGGAGCTGTGCGGCCTGGAAAAAAAGCCCATCTGGAGGGAGAGAGACATGAATTTTCATGCAAGAGAGGTGACAGCTGATGAGCTAGGAGCCTAGAGTGGGTCCCCTTGGGGGACCATGGAGAAGGAATACAGGTAAAGTTGACCTGAACAGTGAGAAATAGCTCATGTAATTTATTTTTTTTAAAAGATCATGTGATCATGTCACTAAAGATTCTATTTTAATGCCTCTGCACAAGGGGACACATTTAAGTTGCATGGAAAACCTAAATATAGCATTCCCTAACTTTGGGGTGCTAACTGCAACCTTAATACCATTATTTTAATGTCTTTTTTGCATTTAATCCATTATATATACTATATATTATATATGTGTATGTACAATTGTACACAAATATTTATGTCTATCTATATCTATATACACACATAGCTATAGACTACGTTTATATATATCTCCAACATGCATACTAATATGCATACTTCAACTTTTGCTGTAGCCTAGATCTGCTGTTATCTATATTTAACTCTAAATTTTCCTAGAAATAATTTGGATTAGATATCATATGGTGATCATATCCCTCTTATTTCATTGGAGTTGGTAATCAGATAATAATTCAAGTCCCTAATAACTCTTATAGAGACCAATCCAATTTCTGCCATCGGGATCAGACTCAGGATTAGGAAGAAGGCTTTAAAACAGGGAATTTGGATCTGAAATGGACAGAGAGAAAGCAGTTTATGGGTCCTGTCATGCAAACATTTACTCATATGATTATGTTTATTCATGCAAGTAGTTCTACTGTATGTGGTGAAGACGACAGAACATTTAATTTTTCCATAGCCATCGGAATTTCTGGACATTTACTATCAAAATCTACCACACAATCATCAATTACAAACAAAACTACAATACAGTCATGAGGTATATATGCTTTTGTAGAACCACAATACATCATGATTACCTACTGCTTTTTAATATATTGAATAGGCACATTACAGCTCATAAACCTAAAACCACACTGACGTTCATATTTATGGAGAGCATAGATTTGGAAAGAAAAAAGAAAACACTAAGAGAGTATACACATGATTTAAAATTAATGGAGTTACTGTGGACTTAGACCTTTTTAACTGAGATCAGAATTTGGCCCTGGACATTTTGCAGAGATACTAGATTAATGACTACTAATGTCCCAGTAGTCAAGGGATTAACAGAGTTTCCATTACACAATCCTGTTTTCAGAGGTTAATATCTCAGCCTATAACAATTTGCTAGGAACTGAGACTTGGCACCCAAGGTCTCAGCATAGGAGAAACTTGTTTTTGCAAAATATGATTTAAATCACTTGGATATTTTTTGGGTTACAAAAGAGCAAAAAAAAAAAACACAGAAGGTTTGTGTTTTCACACTGGGTGTTTTATGGTCCTAAAAATTAAAAACTAGCTTTGATTTAAACAATGCAGTTTTGCATAATATTGGCTATTTTTTCTGTGTTAAACAAAGCCATGTTAAATGCTGGCATTTCAAGTTTATGAACCCCCCCCCACCACAAAGTCCAATTTTGGCTGACATTTGCTAGAGTTTATGGTTCAAATGAATGCAAGATTCATAGTGAAACTCAGCAGAAACTGACTATTTTTTCATGGTTTCACATCACACTTACAGCAAATCATCAAATTTCACAAGTTCCTACTCAAAACCATGATATTTATCTGAGTCTCCCTCAAAACCTAACCTGAGATCCTTCAAAATTTGAGCTGGCTTTCTCAAAACTCACCTAAGCCTTCTTAGTAATATTAACATAATGGTAACCACAGAGGTGCCTCTGTAACAAATGTAGGAGGTTAAAATTTTAACAGTCAAGGTACACTCTTAGTGAAATACATACCAGGGAATGTACTCTGCTTAGCAGATGTTTCATTTTTTGCTTAGAAGAGATGAAGTTTATTTATTTTAGTTGTTCAGCTGTGCTCTTTAGGCCAAATTTGTGCAGTCCTTACAGGGTCCTTACCGAGGCAAAAATGGTACCTGTGTTAAACAGAGTATATTTGCTGGTCTGGACTGCACAATGTGTATCAACTCCGTAGTTACCCTTTTACAACACGGATCCTTGAATTCCATTACAATCTGTATAACGCCACCATTCACATCGTTGTGGCTAAGTTTATGTTGCCACTACTTAAGAGATTTATTATTCAGCCTTAAAAATATGTTCTAGCTGGAAACATGGCACAAGTATTTGAAAATTAAATTAACAAAATTCAAAAATACAAGAATGTTGTACCTTAAGTACATATAAACCCCATGAAATGGGAAGTATCTGACTTTTTTCATTCCAGAAATTCAAAAATAACTATTTTGTTGACTTTTAATATTCCTTATGCAAAAAAATTCCTACCGAAGAAAAAATAAACTTAGTCACTTGCTTGTTTTGCTTGTGGAAGGAGAAAAGTTGGGTCTTATTAGAGAGTAATATGGACTTCTTATTAGCACCATGGGTAGCTGGGATAGGAAGGGAGCCCTACAAATAATTACAGGTTTCAGATTGGTAGCCATGTTAGCCTGTATCAACAAAAAGAATGAAGAGTACTTGTGGCACCTTAGAGACTAACAAATTTATTTGAGCATAAGCTTTCGTGGGCTTTCAGCGGCACTGCTATAGGTACCCGCATGGCCCCACAGTATGCCAACATTTTTATGGCTGACTTAGAACAACGCTTCCTCAGCTCTCGTCCCCTAATTCCCCTACTCTACTTGCACTACATTGACAACATCTTCATCATCTGGACCCATGGAAAAGAAGCCCTTGAGGAATTCCACCATGATTTCAACAATTTCCATCCCACCATCAACCTCAGCCTGGACCAGTCCACACAAGAGATCCACTTCCTGGACACTACAGTGCTAATAAGCGATGGTCACATAAACACCACCCTATATCGGAAACCTACTGACCGCTATACTTACCTACATGCCTCCAGCTTTCATCCAGACCATACCACATGACCCATTGTCTACAGTCAAGCTCTACAATACAACCACATTTGCTCCAACCCTTCAGACAGAGACAAACACCTACAAGATCTCTATCAAGCATTCTTACAACTACAATACCCATTTCATAGAATCATAGAATCATAGAATATCAGGGTTGGAAGGGACCCCAGAAGGTCATCTAGTCCAAACCCCCTGCTCAAAGCAGGACCAAGTCCCAGTTAAATCATCCTAGCCAGGGCTTTGTCAAGCCTGACCTTAAAAACCTCTAAGGAAGGAGATTCTACCACCTCCCTAGGTAACGCATTCCAGTGTTTCACCACCCTCTTAGTGAAAAAGTTTTTCCTAATATCCAATCTAAACCTCCCCCATTGCAACACTTCAGCCACATTTGCTGAAGTGAAGAAACAGATTGACAGAGCCAGAAGAGTACCCAGATGTCACCTACTACAGGACAGGCCCAACAAAGAATGTAACAGAATGCCACTAGCCGTCACCTTCAGCCCCCAACTAAAACCTCTCCAGTGCATCATCAATGATCTACAACCTTTCCTGAAGGACGAACCCTCACTTTCACAAATCTTGGGATTCAGGCCAGTCCTTGCTTACAGACAGCCCCACAACCTGAAGCAAATACTCTCCAGCAATCACACACCACACAACAAAAATACTAACCCAGGAACCTATTTTTGCAACAAAGCCCGTTGCCGACTGTGTCCACATATCTATTCAGGGGACACCATCATAGGACCTAATCACATCAACCACACTATCAGAGGCTCGTTTCACCTGCACATCTACCAATGTGATATATGCCATCATGTGCCAGCCATGCCCCTCTGCCATGTACACTGGCCAAACTGGACAGTCTCTACGTAAAAGAATAAATGGACACTAATCAGATGTCAAGAATTATAACATTCAAAAACCAGTCAGAGAACACTTCAATCTCCCTGGTCACTCGATTACAGACCTAAATGTCGCAATACTACAACAAAAAAACTTCAAACACAGACTCTAACGATAAACTGATGAATTGGAATTAATTTGCAAACTGGACACCATTAAATTAGGCTTGAATAAAGACTGGGAGTAGATGGGTCATTACACAAAATGAAACTATTTCCCCATGCTTATTCCCCCCCCCACTGTTACTCACACCTTCTTGTCAACTGTTGGAAATGGGCCATCCTGATTATCACTACAAAAGGTTTTCTCTCTCCTGCTGGTAATAGCTCACCTTACCTGATCACTCTCATTATAGTGGGTATGGCAACACCCATTTTTTCATGTTCTCTACATATATATTATCTTCCTACTGTATTTTCCACTGCATGCATCCGATGAAGTGGGTTTTAGCCCATGAAAGCTTATGCTCAAATACATTTGTTAGTCTCCAAGGTGCCACAAGTACTCCTCATTTTTTCTACAAAGAATTAGTTTATTTTGTATCTTCACATCCACATCCTTGCTCACTTTTTTAGTGGGCATGTTTAGTACACCAGCTCAATCGATGCAAGTCTGCTGTTATGTAACATGATACATTGTTGTGGTCTGTGGGATCAAAACCTGGCTTAAACTAATACATATTTTGACTTTTTTTTAATCCATAAAGAGTAAAGAAAATGTGGGTTTCCAAAATGATCATTCAGACCAAACTAAGAGGCTGCTCCTGCATCCCTTGTACACTCATAACTCCCATTGAAGTCAAAGAAGAATCAGGCCTTATATTTACCTGGGAGATCTAAAGAAACTTTTACCTCTTTGGGCAAATGTTTAATGCATCCAAAATGTACAACGTTCAGCCAAGTCAGTGACCAAATCTTGGCAGGTGTCTATAAACAGGGCAAAACTTTCCCCCCCTCACTCATTTGCTGTATCCTACTAGAGACAACCTTTAACAGACTGATCCAGAAATATTCTGTTACTTTTAAGTATATGAATAATTTGCATGGAGAGACCATTTGTAGAGTCCTTTGCTTGGCTGGGGCAGCTACATAGGTGTACATCCTAAGACATGCACAATAGAGCTGCATTGGAAAACATTTGTTCATCCGAGGAGTGGTGGGGGGTGGGTTTAGGGGGAAAAAAGATTCAGGTCAATTGAAATGTTTTGTAACCTTTTTTTAAAAAAAATATTTTTTTACTAAATTAGCCTAAATTTAAAAACAAAGACATTTTGAAGTGAAAAATGAATTTTTAATTTCAAAAATATCAAAATGGGACATTTCAACAATTTCAACATTTTTCTAAAAATGCTTTGAAATTAGAAATTTCTTGAAACCAACCCTTTCCCTCAAGCAGTTTCAGTTTCAACAAATCAGCATTTTGTTGAAAAATTCCCCCTCAGCTCTAATGTAGTACATAGCCCATCCCCTTAATCGGACTCCATTATAACTTATCACGAAGGATTGGACAGTGGCCTCTTTCTTACATTTTTGAAAGAGGAATAATCTGAGCAGTGCACTTCCACCCTGTGTTCCACTGTTGGCTGGGGGTTTTTGTTGTTTTTTGCGCATATGCCTATGTACATCTTTAGTTACAAATTTAATCCCATATATTTAACCAAATAAATAATATACACCTGCAAATCACAGAGATGATTACAAACAGAAACTTGAGATCCAAACATCCTTGTACTTTTAGGGCCTTACCTACACTAGAAAATAGTAGACACATATTTCACAGTGCAATTCCATTACTACTCACAATAGTGGAAGCTGTAGCGTAGACCAGGTTACACCACTTTCCCCACCATATCGCTTGAGCCCTGTCTACCCTTTCATTTCCACCAATGCCAACACTGCTAGAGAATTCACAGCCAAATTTTTCTGGTATAAATGCAACCTGTTAGTGCTCGAAATCTAAATGAGGATCTAGATATGAATTTTTCAAATGATGCATTTTTCTGTAATGGGTCAAATCAATAACCCATATCCAAACAATCCCAGACTTGAGGATATTCAGAATCTAGAACTGGATCCAAATGTTGTCTTGAGCTGACTACTGGTGAAGATGCTTTTTCTAGGTTCAGCCTGTCCTACATGGATTGCAAGCAATAATATTAGGCCAAATCCTAAAATCGTGACTCTTACATCCATGGATTTTTTTTCTGAATAAGAGCTCAGTAAAAACCAGATAAGAACCTCAGGGTTTAGTCTGTGCATTTTAGAACCTCAGTGAATGCCTTCTCCTTGTTGTTTGTTACTTTTTTTTTACCCTACTCTCAAAATATTAAAAATCAAGAATAGTTAGAAATGGGTCTAAAATAATGTAATTGTTGATGGACAATTAGGAATCAGAAATATACTTAATATTTCTAAACCTGTCTTTTAAACAGCCATGCTTGTATGTTGTATCCCTTTGCCTTTTTGTTCCTTAAGGTCTTGCTAGAGTGCAGGCATAACATGCTAGCTAAAGCCCCAGTACTGTGACTTACACCGGCATCTACATGGAGCCTAGCTGGCTTCAGTAGGGTTCTGCCTGGGTTCTGGGGTTTACCCTTGTGCAACATGTTGTGTCCACCTCAAATAGCTAATTAAGATAAGAGCCTATTACTGCCATTAACTGATGACATTACTCCTTCAGGCCCTGAGACAGCAGAGTACTTGAGCACACCTGTAATTTAATTTGAGTAGTCCCATCAAAGAGAACAGGACTATGTGTGCGCTTAAACTTATGCAAGTGCTGGATCAAGGTCTTTGTGAAGGTCCAGTGCTTAAAGTGGAAGAAGCCAGAAGGGGCTGCACACTTGGCAGGGGCGAGTGTGTGGGGGGGAGGAATTGTTTTAATCGAGCTGGTTTACTGAGGGGCACATTTTAAGAACTGTCTTTCCAAAAAGTTGCTGATCCCAAATTATGATATAGCAGCTAGCACATCTGGGACACTACTGTAATATAAATGGTAACCATTAATAGACAAGGTTGTCACTCTGCTCCGAACCTACACCATGAAGCATTCTGTTTTGCATTCGCCCCCGAGGCAGAAATAAAGAGTGATGTATCCCACACGACTATGAATGCCTTGGTTTTTTTCTCAGTCACATTAATGCTATTAAAACATGTATACTTTTTTTTTTTTTGCCTTCTTTGGATTGTAACTTTGTTTCGTCTCCTTATTCTACCCCAATCCATTGTCTTCAATTATTACCCGTGCCATGAACAATCACCAATGAAGCAGCAAAATCCTGTGCAATTGTCTGGAAAGTGGCTGTAATCCCATAATGCTGCCAGTCTCTGAGCACAGTGTACCGGCTGCAACATGCAAGGTTATCGACAACAGTCTGAAAGAGCTCTAACTTGCATCTTACATTTGGAAAGGCTTTGGAAATTTACATTTAAAAAAAAAAGAAGCACATGGAGGAAAAGGTCAAAACTTAAGAAAGGCACTTGAGGGTACCCCCGAGAGAGGAACCTGTACTGAATGTTAGGTGGTGTACACCTTCTTATCTTGCTCTCTTTAAATTGTCATATAGCTGCATAGTGCACAAAACATTACTAAAGCAGATGACTTTTAAAATATCTGTAGAAAAAATCTAAAAAAATCCACCACTATTATTCGATAAATTAACATTTAAAATAACAAAAAAGCAAAACTATTATTATTAATAATCATTTAGATTTAAATAATAAAAAGATGCCTATAAAGGCACTCAGCATCCTAAGACATCATCCCAAAAGAATTAAAATAATCATTCAGACAGGAACTCAGTCAGCTAGCCACCTAAAGGTAACTTTCCCAATCCTTCATTACTCTGGCAAGCATACCCAAAAACCTCTCAAAAAACTAACATATGCAGCTTACTCAAATGATCACCAAATTTGTGATATTTGTAGTAGGCATAGTATTTAAAATCACTGTTTGTTTTTAAATGACCTATTTCATGTAGATAAATATATATATATATATGTATATATTTACTGTGATGTTACTTGTGTTTTAAATTCTTAAATGGTCTGCTTATTTTTCAGATGGTAAACTCATCAGGGAAGGGACTATCTTTATTTTCCTGTTCTGTACAACACTGAGCACATTGTTGGTGCAAAGCAAATTATTAATACAATGAATGTACTAATAACATTATGTACTTTGTAATATATTTGTAGGTGGATGGTAGGTACAAGGAGGAGTAGAATTGCTCAGAAATTCTTTACTGGTCCTGTGACTTGAACAACCTAGTTTTTTCCGATGTAATGTTCCAAAGGAAGATATGAAGCACATAGCACGTCTCAGTGTTTTTTAATTAAAGATCACAATTTTAAAAGACCTGCACAAGGAAAAACAAAATTCTTTTGCATTTATTTTCTGAAAAAAATACATATTTCAAGATGATAGAAGAACTGGAATATATAGATAATAAGATTACATTAGATTGGATAAGCATGAACAACAATAACAGTGATTAAACTTGAAACCACCATATCAAACTGCTGAGGAGAGTTATTTTTATTACCAATGATTTAGCAGCAATTCTCAGACTTTAATTTAAATGGGGAAATGTGAATTTAGTGGGGAAAAGTTTTATTAATACGACAATAATATATTATTCTTGCTGGTTTTTAGCCAATGAGAAGCATATTTTGAATTTTGAAAAGGAATTAGACTCTCCAGGTCAGCCTTCTAAGCTAGTTAAATATGGACCACAGAGCTCTTACTAGAGTCTCTCCCACTCACTACTGAATTGTAACAAATTATGTTAATTGCCTTTTCCAGCCTTGACCAATTTCTTCTTGTACCTGTCTCTTCTCCAGAAGAGTTCCGGGCATCAGTTGTACCTTTTGTGCATTTATAATTTCTAGCCACCCAACTGGCCACAAAGAATTTAGCACCAGCCCCTTTCAAAATGTTGAGCTGACTGGCTGGCTTGGAGATGACATAACTTATATTGACCTCCCTATTTTCTCAATCTTCTGGAGATCACTCCTATTGGCTTCGTTGTAAATATTTTCTAGTTGCTCTGAAAGTACCATAGCCAGATTTCATTTCTTTTTTTCCATTGTGCATTTTAGACAGTTTATGCTTTCATTCTCAAAACAGATTTTATCCTAATAAAGGCTTTTATTACTATTATTCACCTGTCATTACACAGCATTAGACTATTATGTAGCATAGACTGACTTTCATAGTGAGAAACCTCCCTTTTGGTATAAAATGGAGTGGGAAAAGGAACCCAATATAAACAGAACAGTTCATTAAAAAATAGAGATGCAGCTTTAATTTTTTTAAGCATTGCCAAGGCTGCCACCTACGCTTTTTAAAACTTTGTTATGAAAAGTCACTGGCATGAAGAAAAAGAAAAAAAATATGGGCATGAAACAGTCTCCAGTCACATTTTGATTGCCAGACGATTGACAAAATAATTTGTACCCGTCGATTTTCATGAAGGAAATTTTTACAATGGATTTGCCAAGCAGATTTTTAATTTTAATCAGTAATGAAAAAATGACAACATGGATCACAACAAGACATCAGCCGTTAAATGGGCTTTCGCAATTGCTGTCAGGACGACTCCATTAGGGAGCCGTACCTTTGTGGGCATCAATCACATTCTTCAAACTCTTGTACATCTTTGAGATTTAATTAGACAGTTAAGTTCTTTACTAGCAATTTGCAAAACTGTCATTTACTAAAAGTGCAAGACACTAAAAAAAGAGAGAGAGAAATTTCTTACAAACCCTAAGAGAATGTTTATCTCATTCCTGGGAGAGGTTTTAAAGTTAACATTAACCCTCACTAAACGTCTGACCAGTGACTTTGAAGATTAATTCCTTCTGCAGACCAAAATCTAACACAGCAGTGTCTCAGATGCAATTGTGAGCCTTAAACCATCATGTGATAGCAAAAGAACTGCAGACAAAGAAGGTTACTTTTTGTTTGTGTATATTGTCTTTTGCAAGTGTGTGTGTGTGTGTGTGTGTGTGTAGCACTGTTCAGCTTTCTAACAAAATTGGTATATGTGGTCTGGAGACAGATAATGAACTTTCAAAAGTGTTTCATATACATCCTACATGGAAATCACCTATTTCGTTTTGCTGCTCACTAAAATCTGTAATTTGAACGTGGATGTCAGACAGGAAACTCTGAGGCTGACACTACTGCATGGTAAAGGATTTGGCCTACTAGTGCTCTGAACTGATGACTGAGTAGCAGCTTCAACACAAGCAGCTAGATGCTGCATAGTTCTCTGTTGGCTTTGGATTTTCATGGAACATCTTTGAATTTCTTGGGGGGAGGAGGGGCTATTTCTTTTTTTAAAACAGTCTTTGTTTCCTTGCTTGCTTACTTGGACACTTTGGACCTGATTGGGCATTTTTGAGTCTTTCCATTGCCTTCAACAGGTTTTGGATCAAACCCTCTGTTTTTATTATTAGCTAGCAAATATTCAAAGCTTTCACAGGACTTCAGATAAAAGCACTTAGCAATTATTTTAGACAAATTGTACCTCTTTTCCTTACAAAGATTTCCAAAAATAAATACTGTACTCTCCTTTAAATGAACTTTGGCATACTATTTAGCATTAGCGAAATGCATATAAAAGGAGGATTGTGAAAAAGCGATTACTCACCAATGAACAATGTGCCCCAGGCAAGGATACACTGTACAGAGTTATTTTCAGGCTGAAGTTTCCTTGAAGTGACTTTTTTTCTCTTTGGTGGTGGTGGCAGTAGTGGAGTGAGGGAGTGGGAACTCTCAATATTCTTACAAGTCTTTGGCACATTGAAATAGCACATCAAACTCCAGGCATTAGAGCTATTTATTAGTCACCACCAGTCTGACCTAAAATTGGAACATTTTCATATTTTGCAATTACGCTCTCACAGAAACTACCTGTTCTCACCTGTACAAAATCCTTATTGCATTACCAAAGGAGACAGATGACTCTCTCTCATTATTCAGGCAACATTAACTTTTTGCCTTCCTGAGCAACCACAGTGATTATCATGACAATATTAGGACCCTTCTGCATGAATAGGACTCATTTCATGTAATTAGGATGTGAAGCTTTATGCTTTGCACCTCTCCACCATGTAATGTGTGTACATCCTTACCAGCAATGTGTTGGAGGTGGGGAGAATGGATGGCACGCAAAGTGATGAGGAAGTGGAGGCAAAAACAAATGCAGCACAGCAATCTGTGAGTGAAAAACATTGGCCATGGGCTGCATTCATTAAAACAGCCCCATGGAACTTTAGTAGGTGGCCACCAGCACTTCCTCAGAGCACTAAAGCAAAATTACTCCCATATTCAACACATTGCTTTTGAGTTAAGGCATACAGATGCATTGTCTAGCTACATTTATACGAGCATTCCTCATTACAGTGCGGAGGCAATCAAAGAGGAGTAAATAGCAACAACATGAAATGGTCCTTTTCATCTGCAATGAGCTTCTTAAACATTAGTTAATGAATCTCTCTATCACCCATGTGGGTAAGTATCAATATTAGTAATATCATTCACAAAAAGAAAAGGAGTACTTGTGGCACCTTAGAGATTAACAAATTTATTAGAGCATAAGCTTTCGTAAGCTACAACTCACTTCATCGGTTGCATTTGGTGGAAAAAACAGAGGAGAGATTTATATACACACACACAGAGAACATGAAACAATGGGTGTATCATACACACTGTAAGGAGAGTGATCACTTAAGATAAGCCATCACCAGCAGCAGGGGGGGGAAAGGAGGAAAACCTTTCATGGTGACAAGCAAGGTAGGCTAATTCCAGCAGTTAACAAGAATATCAGAGGAACAGTGGGGGGAAGAAATACCATGGGGAAATAGTTTTACTTTGTGTAATGACTCATCCATTCCCAGTCTCTATTCAAGCCCAAGTTAATTGTATCCAGTTTGCAAATTAATTCCAATTCAGCAGTCTCTCGTTGGAGTCTGTTTTTGAAGCTTTTTTGTTGAAGGATAGCCACTCTTAGGTCTGTGATCGAGTGACCAGAGAGATTGAAGTGTTCTCCAACTGGTTTTTGAATGTTATAATTCTTGACGTCTGATTTGTGTCCATTCATTCTTTTACGTAGAGACTGTCCAGTTTGGCCAATGTACATGGCAGAGGGGCATTGCTGGCACATGATGGCATATATCACATTGGTAGATGCGCAGGTGAACGAGCCTCTGATAGTGTGGCTGATGTGATTAGGCCCTATGATGGTATCCCCTGAATAGATATGTGGACAGAGTTGGCAACGGGCTTTGTTGCAAGGATAGGTTCCTGGGTTAGTGGTTCTGTTGTGTGGTGTGTGGTTGGTTGCTGGAGAGTATATGCTTCAGATTGGGGGGCTGTCTGTAAGCAAGGACTGGCCTGTCTCCCAAGATCTGTGAGAGTGATGGGTCGTCCTTCAGGATAGGTTGAAGATCCTTGATGATGCGTTGGAGAGGTTTTAGTTGGGGGCTGAAGGTGATGGCTAGTGGCGTTCTGTTATTTTCTTTGTTGGGCCTGTCCTGTAGTAGGTGACTTCCGGGTACTGTTCTGGCTCTGTCAATCTATTTCTTCACTTCAGCAGGTGGGTATTGTAGTTATAGGAATGCATGATAGAGATCTTGTAGATGTTTGTCTCTGTCTGAGGGGTTGGAGCAAATGCGGTTATATCGTAGTGCTTGGCTGTAGACAATGGATCGAGTGGTATGATCTGGATGAAAGCTAGAGGCATGTAGGTAGGAATAGCGGTCATTAGGTTTCCGATATAGGGTGGTGTTTATGTTATTCATGATTTTACAAATGAGGATATTGAGGCAAAGGAGAAAGTCTGCACCAGAGGTGACATTAGTGCACAGGTCCTATTGGCTTCTAGCCTGCGTTGATGTCGTTAGACCACACCTTTCTTGTAATTGCTTTAACTCTAAAAGGAAAAGGATCTTTGTTTAAGAAGAAGGGGGGGTTACAATACAAATTTATTCTAACCATTTGAAAACTATTCTGATTGTACATTAAAACTCCAATCTCTCCCAATTACAGAGTCATACAAGGCCAAAATATGGAGCCCTTTCCCACCCACAGAAGAGGTAGTTGTAATATGGCTGTAGGGAGCAGAGCCCTCCAGCAGTGCAGATAGCACTAGCAGCCCCGAGAGGGCATAGCTATGTGGGCTGGAGACATGGTCATGGTCCTGCTCCCTGCCTACCTGTGCTGGATGCACTTTATTACTGATGAAGCAAGAGAAAGAAGAATTATGATACTCAAAGACATAATGCCTATAGGCACCACCCCTTTAGCATTGTGCTCCCTCCCCCTTTCAAGCATACCACAGACTCCTCTCAGGCATATTTTTGCCTGCTAAAGTTTGTGATGGAAAAGACCGATTAAGTCATCCAACCTATCTCCATCCCACCATCAACCTCAGCCTGGACCAGTCCACACAAGAGATCCACTTCCTGGACACTACGGTGCTAATAAGCGATGGTCACATAAACACCACCCTATATCGGAAACCTACTGACCGCTATTCCTACCTACATGCCTCTAGCTTTCATCCAGATCATACCACTCGATCCATTGTCTACAGCCAAGCGCTACGATATAACCGCATTTGCTCCAACCCCTCAGACAGAGACAAACACCTACAAGATCTCTATCATGCATTCCTACAACTACAATACCCACCTGCTGAAGTGAAGAAACAGATTGACAGAGCCAGAAGAGTACCCAGAAGTCACCTACTACAGGACAGGCCCAACAAAGAAAACAACAGAACGCCACTAGCCATCACCTTCAGCCCCCAACTAAAACCTCTCCAACGCATCATCAAGGATCTACAACCTATCCTGAAGGACGAGCCATCGCTCTCTCAGATCTTGGGAGACAGACCAGTCCTTGCTTACAGACAGCCCCCCAATCTGAAGCAAATACTCACCAGCAACCACACACCACACAACAGAACCACTAACCCAGGAACCTATCCTTGCAACAAAGCCCGTTGCCAACTCTGTCCACATATCTATTCAGGGAATACCATCACAGGGCCTAATCACATCAGCCACACTATCAGAGGCTCGTTCACCTGCGCATCTACCAATGTGATATATGCCATCATGTGCCAGCAATGCCCCTCTGCCATGTACATTGGCCAAACTGGACAGTCTCTACGTAAAAGAATGAATGGACACAAATCAGACGTCAAGAATTATAACATTCAAAAACCAGTTGGAGAACACTTCAATCTCTCTGGTCACTCGATCACAGACCTAAGAGTGGCTATCCTTCAACAAAAAAGCTTCAAAAACAGACTCCAACGAGAGACTGCTGAATTGGAATTAATTTGCAAACTGGATACAATTAACTTGGGCTTGAATAGAGACTGGGAATGGATGAGTCATTACACAAAGTAAAACTATTTCCCCATGGTATTTCTTCCCCCCACTGTTCCTCTGATATTCTTGTTAACTGCTGGAATTAGCCTACCTTGCTTGTCACCATGAAAGGTTTTCCTCCTTTCCCCCCCCCCGCTGCTGGTGATGGCTTATCTTAAGTGATCACTCTCCTTACAGTGTGTATGATAAACCCATTGTTTCATGTTCTCTGTGTGTGTGTGTATATAAATCTCTCCTCTGTTTTTTCCACCAAATGCATCCGATGAAGTGAGCTGTAGCTCACGAAAGCTTATGCTCTAATAAATTTGTTAGTCTCTAAGGTGCCACAAGTACTCCTTTTCTTTTAACCTATCTCCCTGAATGTGCATTGCTTAATAGCCTTACTCAAGTGCTACTCAGACAAAATTTCCAGTGACTCATAGGGCGTTTCACCTAAGTCTTATGTAAAAACTGCTGGACTTAGCCATATGAGTGTTGGTCCAACACGATCCATGAAGAAATACCTCTAGTTTCAGGAGATAAGCCAGCAAGCTAGAATGGGAAACCCCTAGGAGTATTCTGTGAATCAGTTCTCTCGGATTATACAAAGGCTGCAGCAGGCACATTTCACAGTATACCTGGCCACGCCTCTTCCCCGGTCACTACTGCCAATTTTCACACTCTATTGGCTCCCTGAAGAATCCTTAACAGATTGGAGGTTGCAGCTACAATCTGCCTCTGTGACCTTCCACCTTCGTGGACTTCCCATCCCCAACAGCACTTCTTCCTGTTTAAACCCAACATAAGTCACCATAAAGCAGAGTGAATTTAAACCATTCATGTTTATAAAGTATTTTGAGATCTCCCTCAGTGCACAATATGAAATTTATATTTAGATCTATGCAAAGCCTGATCCTTCCAGCCACAAGCCCCTGAATATTTCCAATATCTAAATGCTATACAGAGAGCCCACTCAGCCAGCAACAAGGCAGATCTGAGAGAAGAAGATTATAGCCTCTGTGAAAGATGCCCTGACAGCCTGAGTGTGTCATTCCCTATTGATCTAAGAACCTCCCAAATTTCATAATGCAAAACTATTTGTAGCTATCCTGAAGGAACGAAATGTTGCCTAGGACAAGGCCTTGATTAAGAATTGCATCCAGGGCCAAAAGCCTCAAGCTTATTGGAAAATAGGCCTGATCTGGAAATAATCCATTTAAAGAGATACTGTGAAAGTTGGTAAGGCCAAAATTTGCTTTAAATTCTTTTCTCATAGTGTCTCACCCAAAACCCATTAACATCAACAGGTGTCTTTTCATAAACTTTAGGGGACTTTTGTTCAGGCCTATGTTCTTTTGAAGAATCTAAATAAATCTTTTTACATTTCATTTTTCCCAAACCAACTATTTTCTTTTCTTAAAAACAAAATTAAAAAACAAACCCTTCCAAAACCCACAATAACATATCGTAAAACCCTAAATTCTTTGCAGTCAATGAGAGTTTTGCCAGAATTTCTCACCATGAATCCAACACCCTAGAACCACCCAACAATAATAAAGAGATTTCAGTTTCATATTTCTATGTGCTTTTGGTAAATATCGATTATTATAACAATTACTTTAAAAGATTTAAAATGTATTTTCTATTGGCCAGATTTTGACCTCAGTTATTCCAGTTTTCATCTGGTGTAACCAATGGATCTATGGCCAAGCCTGTGCCCTATATCCTGAGTAGGTCTCAGGGCCCCCACTTAACTTCAACCCTCACTTAACTACTTGGTTGCCTGCAACTCCCCCATGCATATATTCGCTACCCCACATGCACAAACACGCACTTCTGCTATAATGCTGCTGCTCCCCCAAGAGTGGCATCCCCAAAAAGATACAGGGTTCCTAAGGTCTGGCAGAAGAAGAGCCTACTAGCTATAGTAGGTCCTGGCAATCATGCTGACCAATACTATCTTATTGTTCACCTCTCACTCCCCCTTTTGTCTATAGCCATCTGTCCCTTGTTTTGTGCTTACATTGTCAGCTCTTTAGGGCAGGAATTGTACTTTTGTTGTGTGTTTGTACTGCGACTAACACAATAGGATCCTGGCTTCTTGTCCGGGGCTCCTAGCCACTATGGTAATATAAATAAAATAACAATAAAAATAACAAAGTGTGACAGAATTCACCATTTCTTATGTCTTCATCTGGAGTTTCAGGTTCATGTGAATCCAAAATTGTAAATGTAACTGGGAAGTTTGAAAGACTTGTAAACTGGTTTGTGTGACAGAATCATCAGCTTTCCATTGAAGGACTAATACTGCAAGCGGTGCTGAAATATGGAAAAAAGGTGGGAAACAATGAGTAAAAAATAGACCCATAACCTCAGTTGGTGTACATCAGCATACCTCCATTAATGTCAGTGAAGCTGTGCCATTTTATATCAGCTAAGGATCTAGACCCTTATGTTTTCCTTGGATGTATCACCATTTCATACAAAGACCCATTCTGCATGGTTTCTTTTCTATATTCTTTTACCCTGATTATCTGACTAGCTACCAAAACAAATAAATGAAAATAACCCAACACCAATGTCTATTGTATCATATCCACAAAGGATCCTGTTATTACATATGCAGAAGTGGAACATCTAGAAAATAAAACACAAAGCAGCTTGAGTCTCTAAGGTCAATTACAACTGCTCTGATTTAAAAGGATTACAGTGAAGCAGGCTCTGTGCAATAATTTCCAGTCTAATTACAATTTAGAAAGAATCTTCATTGTTGTAAAAAATATTTACTGTGCCTTGGCATTTAGCAAATAATCTAAATTGATTTTTTTTTGTCACACAACATGATCACATACAATTCTCTGAGCCATTTACAGTGAGCAAAATTACTCACAGCCACCTAGTTAGATCGTTCTGAATTGATAATCAGAAGTGATTCTGATTGTGCTAAATTTCAGTGCCTCCACAAGTGTGCCCTTACTAATCAAAGGCCACAAGAATAGCTGCAAACTCCTAACCTTTATGAATAAAAATCCAGCAAGAGGGTGAGAATGACCAGTCTTTAGTAGGATTATTTGCTGTCTAATGGAGGTCAGCACCCCAATACAGTTTAACAATATAACAGGAATACACCTAAATGAATGTCAGTTTTTACAGTATTAAATTATTTAGAAGTAATTACTCCAGCATGTAGGTACTATAAATGTAGGTGTTATAAGTATGGGAAAATAGTCTGCTTTGTTCATTCAAATTGATGGGTTTGCCGACCACCTATAAAATTAGTGACAGTTGCCAGCATTGTACATTATGTGTGCAAGCAAGAGGTTGATGCAGGTCCTTTCTTGGTGTAGGAAATTTTAAAATAAAGTTTAGTGTTTATGAAGAATGTAGGCTAAATAGTACTGGATGGAGCATCCTCTCTAGCCACACAAGGCTGAAGCAGTGCAGTGGAGACTGAACGGACCCACCCACCCACCCACCTATCCACCACACCTCTCCAAAGGGACTCATTCCTGACCTAGCAAGAGTGTAATTCAGTCTCCATGCCCAGGGTAATGATCCATTCTACCTTGACCTTGCTGCTGAGATTTCCAGTAAAGTTGCCAGTTATGCTGATGGGTTTTGTGATGCGTAGACACCTGTGTTGTAGGAAGATAGTCTGAAACTACCAGCTGTTTTGACATAGGACACTGATCAATCTAGGCTGGATTCAAACCAGTGATGTAGGGTAAAGTTCCATAGGCCATTGCCAACACTCTGCCATCTTGGTCAACACCCCATATACTTGGTGGCAAGCAAATTCTGCAGCAAGATCCCTGTATCTAGCAGTAAGCAAACTGAAAGGTTTGCAGCAACTTTATTTAATACTTTAAAACTGAGAATTTTAATGAATTAGATATAAAAATTAAAAATACAATCATTGCAGTCACCCCTGCATTATTTTGCTATTACATTCCCAATTTGGGAAGGTTTGTGAGGCAATTTTAGATTGTGCAATCACCACATTTGCAGCTTGTTTCAGTTAAAAGGACCACCGGTGAAATAGCATGGACATCTAAAGTCCTAGTTTTACATTACAGCATTGATAGCACATTGAAAAGAATTGCAGACTTTACATGTCTCAGTTAGTGTTTCAGGGTGCCTGCAGATCCAGGAAGACAACACTGCCTCATTTTACACTAAACTCACATTTTCCAGGTTATCTTCACAAACACGAGGGCTAGAAACATGATTTAAAAAATAAATTAAAAAAATGAAGAGTTAGATTCTGCTGTGCAATTCTGAGGAGGGCTCTGTGGTAAATGGCATGACTGCAAAATTGCAGAATCCTAAACTTTTAAAAATATATAAAAATAAAACTAAAGAAAGTAAATATGTTCTTTCATTAAACAAAGGAAGACTATTTGTTGGCAGACTGAGGTGGACGCATGCATTGCATTACAAAATGGAAAATAAGGAACACTGGTCTAGTCATTCTACCATGTTAGCATAGTTCTCCTTTTACTCAATATCGTGATACTTGCCTGCTTTATCAAACTCCTGCATACTGATTGGGGCTGCAGATGCTTAAATTATCTATGAAGATTTTATAACCCAGAAAGCCCCATTTCCTTTACTAAGACTGGGTACAGATTTGTCCATTTTTAAAATGAAAAGCATTATAAAATAGATACCAGGCATTTTTGTTGTTATGACAATTTGGCATCTTCTGAGCAAATGTATTTACTTACTATATATACACATCTTCAAGCTGTCAAGTAATTGGACAACCACTGCCCTTTCCTCATGTTACAAGTTTGATTGAAATGGCATAGGCCAGATGTCCAGCTCTCTCACAGATTCTTTAATTAGAGGGTCTCCTGAACCTCGGAACCACTAGAATTTTAAAAAAAGAGCAATTAACACTTTTCTAGGGCCCCTTTCATCCATCTGTCACAGCACAGGTGAAAAAAATATGATAATGGATCCTTTCTAAACAAAATGCTGGACTGTGTGTGCTCTCTTCCATTCAGTATATCAATAACATCCCCTACCCCTCCTCCGGAAAAAAAGCCTCTAGGTTTTCTAATATGCTAACTACATAGTACATTGTCTTGGGGAGAAAATCATGTGAAAGCTACACGGACGGGAACAACATGTTTTTAATCACCCCTATTTCTATCAGTCAGGAAAGCCTTACAATTCTGTAGCTCGGTTTGCCAGATACAAGGGCTTGACATGTGAGGGCATTCGATTCCTCATCCACACTCCCCCACCCCACAGCCACAGTCAGTATCAAATAAGATCTGTTATCAGCCTTAGTTAGATCATAATGAAATAATTGCAGGACTCAACTGAGGGTGACTGCAGCATAGCGAGGTGAATTAATTTTCCCACCACAGCAGGGCATGTCAGATGTGACCATGAGCAGGTCAATCTGTTATTTGGGGGGTGAGGTGGATGTGTGAAAGAAGTTGACTAGATTTCAGTACAAAATTGCAAAGGGTATTGGGATTGCTTATGAAGAAAAGACTGTGTTTGTGTCTCAATAATTCTGTAACATTTAAAAGGTAGACAAAAATTAAAGTAAAATGGAAATAAACTTACATACATAAGGGATGGGGGGAAAAAATCCCAAAGCACTTTAGAAACTTAAACAGAGATCCATACCGTTCACTGTCAAATTCATGCCACAGAGAAGGCTGAATGTTTTTAATTAGGGCCCAGGGGCCAGGGCTAGAAAGTTAGAGGCATATGCTTCTCTTGATCTACAATGGAACTCCTACCCACATCAATGAGAGCTTTGCACAAAGACCAAATATGGCTCAAGGAGGCATTTTGGATCCAGACCAGCTTTATGGTTAAAGGTTTGGATGTTAGGCCAAATCAAGTCTAAATTTAGGGGGTTATCAAAAAAATCCAGTTATTTTTCACAGGAAATTTTGGGGAATTATTTTTTCAAAATTTCCTGTGAATGTTTTCACTTGTTTTGTTTTTGATGGAAAACAAAAACTGGGGAGAAAAAGTTTTAAAGCCATTTTTGATTTTAAAAATGGTTTCAGTAAAATATTTTCAGTTTTCAAAAGCTAAAAACTGAACTTTACCAAAATGCAACAATTTGTACTGTCAAATTTTAAGTTTGCAGTTTCTGATTTTTCATGGAAAAATAATTTCAACCAAAATAAATTTCCATGGAAAAAATTCCACTGGTGCTACTCCATGGCACCAAATTCTTACAGGCTGTTCTCATAATATTTATCTACACGTAGAACAGGAAATGAATATGGTATCTCCAATATTATGGCACAGCAATATTTTGTAACGGTTAAATTTTTGAACAGCAGCTGCAGAAAAAGAATGTCATCTCTGCGCGAAGCAGTCTAGAGCTAGGTAGCAGTTTACAATCTGGGTATGAGGGTTTGAAAACAGTCATTTGAGCTGAGGGAGCCTCAACTTTCTTCAACTCTCAGAAATTCTATGCCAATGTCCATTGCAGTCATGAAGAGGAAATAATGTCTTGTCTCAAGAAATGGAAAATGCTGGTGAAAAAAGTCACCAGCTATTGCAAACTATTGGGGGAGGGAAACTATGGGGGTCTCAGCAGAATCACAGGATCAGGATGAGATTAGATACTTAACCATGGTGCTTCTAATTCAAGATGCACAGGATTGCAGTGATTATCAAAAACTGGCATTAGGAAGAAACTTTGCCTATCCTCCCCCCATTTTCCTCCTGAGTCTAGAACAAGGATGACCCCTTAGGATCAATTGGGTGATGTGTGCTGTATCAATTGCCTGTGAGTGGGTGGTGGTGGTAGGGCATAGTACCACTGGTGGTGTATTTTCCTTCCCATCTTTTCTTTCCTTGTTCCCGTATAAATTAGAGCACTGGAGGGGGTGCTTGGAAAGAAGAGAGCGTGGGGGTGGAACAGTATTCTGGCTTCTCTTATTTAAGGAAAAAATAAGATTGGGGGAAAAAAAATCAATTAATATAAATCCCCTCTTTATTTATACAGGTTTTACCAGTAAAAGTAAGTTTGAACCCAAAGCTGGAAGATCGTAATTAAAAGAGCAAACAGACTCAAGTACCTAAAACACCCTTAATTATTCATGTGTCTTCTTTTTTTTTTTTTTTAAGAACATTCCCAGTCCAGTCACCTCAGAGGATCCAAACAGCCACTTAACCAGCTGGGATGAGGATAAGTGATAATCAGGCACCCTTGCCTCAATCCCCATCGTTAGTATCATGCATTGGGGATGCTCTTCTCATGTACATCCGCACTGGTAGCCCTACAGAGAGCAGGATCCTTCTCCACCCTGGTAAGGGCTCTTCAGCCTCCAGAAGTACGTTCAATCTGCACACTCCACAGCATGCCAGTGAATCTTTCAATAAACTTTAAGATTAACATCTGTCGGTTTACTTCATCAGACTGCTGGCTCATCGGGGTGCTGCCATTAAGTTTATTTTTTTCCAGACACAGGACTATTCTTATCTATCTAATGATAGATCCTCCTCCCGGAGCCAGGGTCTCATAATATTGAGGCACATTAGTAGAGAGAAAGATCAGGAAACAAGTCAGTCTGCGTACGATATTCATTAACATGACTTTACCTTGTGAGCCAGGCTAGCATGAGAGGCACTGACAGCTCTCCCTTCATGAAGGAGAGAAGGAAGAGAGGATAGTGAAGAGAACTCTTATCCTTCCTACTCCCTGCATGGTACCAGGTCCTTCCCACTCTCTAGCCCCCACATGCTTTGCCTCAGACTAAGATGCTGGCTTCTTTTTGCTATGCACTACTCCAGCTTTTCAGGGAGAACAAGACAGCACAGTCTGAAACAACATGTAGTGATGCCTCATAGAAAACACTGAATCAGACTATTTTTAGAGTCAGTTCTATCTCCTGTATATTTTCAGGTTGTTCTCTTCTATGTCTCACCATTTGAGAAGCCTATTAGCTCTGATAGATTCTATTAACCCTTAAGCCTGCCTCTCACTTCAATCTTCCAGGCATTGTGGGCCTCCCTCTCAGTGCATGTTGCTGACAGGGAAAGATACAAAGTGTCAGATTCTCATCCCTGACTCCCCCATAAAGCTTCTGAGGATGTCCCCAGCAGCTCTATGACAGAACTGGGGATAGGGAGGTATGGGACAGAAATAGCAAGGTTTGAAGGGCATGGAGTGTACAATGTGATCTGATCCCCAGCTGTCACAGCAGTCCCTGTAGGCATAACACAAAGCAACCTCTAGGCTGCTTTAAAGTACATGAAGGGCCATTTTTCCCCTGGGCACTCCAGCATCAGGGGAGCAGAAAGGTGGCTGAGGCACCATTTCCTCCAGCAGTTCTCCATTGACTCTCTGGGCAAAGTTCAGTTCTTCTGGCTTGTTTTCCATTACTCCCATGTGCCACTCCTGTGCCTGACCATAACAGAGAGAGAGAGAGAGAGAGAGAGAGAGAGAGACCTTAAAAAGAGTAAAAATAAGACTACTCAGTTATAGCCTCTCACTGACAAAGGACAACACAGAAACGTTGCTGTCTGTAGCTCTCCTTCTCCATGGTTTTATCATCCCACTCTTCCCTCGTTCCCTCCCAGTGCCACATTGTGATGTCTTACACATGATTCTCTTTGATTTAGACTGCAAGACCTTCTGGGCAGAGACTTTATCTTCCAATGCAAAGTGCTTCTCTTCACAATATAGCTCAGTCTGTCTCTTTGTTACTTACCGTTCTCCCTCCTCTCTGACTAACTCAGCCTCTTAATTTTCTAACTGACATATAAATCCTCCCTTCAAAAATGATTTACATTGTTGAAGGGCTTGAAGCTACAGTAGTTGAAGTTTTCTATAAATGGCACAAATGCTGATTGCTAATACGTGTTAATTGGTAATATCTGTGTTTGGTAGGTTCCTGCAATATGTGTTATATCACATTAACTAGCTATGATCCCATGATACCAGATCTTAACTATTTGTGGGAGAAGTAAGTGTTCCTCAAGAATCATAGAATCATAGAATCATAGAATATCAGGGTTGGAAGGGACCCCAGAAGGTCATCTAGTCCAACCCCCTGCTCAAAGCAGGACCAAGTCCCAGTTAAATCATCCCAGCCAGGGCTTTGTCAAGCCTGACCTTAAAAACCTCTAAGGAAGGAGATTCTACCACCTCCCTAGGTAACGCATTCCAGTGTTTCACCACCCTCTTAGTGAAAAAGTTTTTCCTAATATCCAATCTAAACCTCCCCCATTGCAACTTGAGACCATTACTCCTCGTTCTGTCATCTGCTACCATTGAGAACAGTCTAGAGCCATCCTCTTTGAAACCCCCTTTCAGGTAGTTGAAGGCAGCTATCAAATCCCCCCTCATTCTTCTCTTCTGCAGACTAAACAATCCCAGCTCCCTCAGCCTCTCCTCATAAGTCATGTGCTCTAGACCCCTAATCATTTTCGTTGCCCTTCGTTGTACTCTTTCCAATTTATCCACATCCTTCCTGTAGTGTGGGGCCCAAAACTGGACACAGTACTCCAGATGAGGCCTCACCAGTGTCGAATAGAGGGGAACGATCACGTCCCTCGATCTGCTCGCTATGCCCCTACTTATACAACCCAAAATGCCATTGGCCTTCTTGGCAACAAGGGCACACTGCTGACTCATATCCAGCTTCTCGTCCACTGTCACCCCTAGGTCCTTTTCCGCAGAACTGCTGCCGAGCCATTCGGTCCCTAGTCTGTAGCGGTGCATTGGATTCTTCCATCCTAAGTGCAGGACCCTGCATTTATCCTTATTGAACCTCATTAGATTTCTTTTGGCCCAATCCTCCAATTTGTCTAGGTCCTTCTGTATCCTATCCCTCCCCTCCAGCGTATCTACCACTCCTCCCAGTTTAGTATCATCTGCAAATTTGCTGAGAGTGCAATCCACACCATCCTCCAGATCATTTATGAAGATATTGAACAAAACGGGCCCCAGGACCGACCCCTGGGGCACTCCACTTGACACCGGCTGCCAACTAGACATGGAGCCATTGATCACTACCCGTTGAGCCCGACAATCTAGCCAGCTTTCTACCCACCTTATAGTGCATTCATCCAGCCCATACTTCCTTAACTTGCTGACAAGAATGCTGTGGGAGACCGTGTCAAAAGCTTTGCTAAAGTCAAGAAACAATACATCCACTGCTTTCCCTTCATCCACAGAACCAGTAATCTCATCATAAAAGGCGATTAGATTAGTCAGGCATGACCTTCCCTTGGTGAATCCATGCTGACTGTTCCTGATCACTTTCCTCTCCTCTAAGTGCTTCAGGATTGATTCTTTGAGGACCTGCTCCATGATTTTTCCAGGGACTGAGGTTAGGCTGACCGGCCTGTAGTTCCCAGGATCCTCCTTCTTCCCTTTTTTAAAGATGGGCACTACATTAGCCTTTTTCCAGTCATCCGGGACTTCCCCCGTTCGCCACGAGTTTTCAAAGATAATGGCCAAGGGCTCTGCAATCACAGCCGCCAATTCCTTCAGCACTCTCGGATGCAATTCGTCCGGCCCCATGGACTTGTGCACGTCCAGCTTTTCTAAATAGTCCCTAACCACCTCTATCTCTACAGAGGGCTGGTCATCTCTTCCCCATTTTGTGTTGCCCAGCACAGCAGTCTGGGAGCTGACCTTGTTAGTGAAAACAGAGGCAAAAAAAGCATTGAGTACATTAGCTTTTTCCACATCCTCTGTCACTAGCTTGCCTCCCTCATTCAGTAAGGGGCCCACACTTTCCTTGGCTTTCTTCTTGTTGCCAACATACCTGAAGAAACCCTTCTTGTTACTCTTGACATCTCTTGCTAGCTGCAGCTCCAGGTGCGATTTGGCCCTCCTGATATCTTTCCTACATGCCCGAGCAATATTTTTATACTCTTCCCTGGTCATATGTCCAAGCTTCCACTTCTTGTAAGCTTCTTTTTTATGTTTAAGATCCGCTAGGATTTCACCATTAAGCCAAGCTGGTCGCCTGCCATATTTACTATTCTTTCGACTCATCGGGATGGTTTGTCCCTGTAGCCTCAACAGGGATTCCTTGAAATACAGCCAGCTCTCCTGGACTCCCTTCCCTTTCATGTTAGTCCCCCAGGGGATCCTGGCCATCTGTTCCCTGAGGGAGTCAAAGTCTGCTTTCCTGAAGTCCAGGGTCCGTATCCTGCTGCTTACCGTTCTTCTTTCTCCACCGAAAGTATCATTTGTTTAATTAGCCTATATGAACTATCTAAATCTGGGGAGTGAAGAGAGCATCCATCCAATGTGACAGGCTGTCAAAAACAGGCAAAGCAAGTATTGTCTCTCCTGTTGTAAATTTCCCTTACAATCAGTCTCATTTGATAATAATCTGAATATCAAACTAAAGGGAATTCTGGACCTGATCCAAAGTCCACTGAAGGCAATGGGAGTATTTCCACTGACTTCTGCGGTCTTTGCAACAGGTTCTCATCTAGGATTAGGACATAATGTTACCCCTTTTGCACAATAGTTAGACAATATTCAGGGCCATGTAGGATTGTTTCAGTTAGAAAAAGAAATCCATGTTACTACTCAGGTGTATTATTTGGTGTAATCTGGTTTATTTACAGTCAGTTATGCACAGTCCTGTTTCCCTGTAAACAGTAAGAACAAACAATTTCCATGCAGTTTCCGAGCTTAGAAATCTCAAAGCCCACTCCCATGAACTCTGTGCCCAGGAAGCTCTGTCCCTCCGCTTCCTCGCGGGGTCATGCTCACAACTGCTTCTCCAGGCTTCCTGCTGTTTCTGTTACTAACACACAGGCAAAAAAAATGCTATCCTAGCCCCTGTATTTGCAACTAGGGAAACCTCTCAGCCCACATGACTTAGCTCTGAGCTGCCATGTGCAGTCCCTCTGTTGTTTGTAGCTAGTTGTCTTTAATATAAAGGGGCTTGACTGTTTCTTCTGTTGAGCCCAACACAGAAGAAACCCCCATTGGCTTTAATGAGCTCTGCCCCCATCTTTGGACCAAAGACTCTCTTGATGGTGGCCATTATCCTCTTTCAGCCTAACAGAGAGCCAAAGTGGGTGAGGAAATATCTTTTATTGGACCAACTTATGTTGGTGTTAGCCTAACAGTAATTTAGAGGTGACCAGAGGCAGCTTCTGTTTATGCCCTGTGACACCAACAGCCTAGCTTCTGCCCAGCTTTTAGAGGGCTGAGGATATATATGCACTTAAGCTATGTCTTCAAAGCCAAAATAGCCATGTTTTACATTGAGATAACAAATGTGTGTTAGCTGGTTTGCTTTGAAATCCACATGGAGATAAGACACATTCAGTTTTTAAACCACGACGTAGGAAGGCACGGTCAACACTAAACCCCCTACCCATAGTTGAACTCACCTAGCTACACTGCGGTAAACACTACAGAGCCTTGCCTACACTGGAGTTTTACAGACAGATTACTCAAACACATTAATGATGGCTCTGTAAAAACATTCCTTTTTTGGAGTGAAGACATAGCCTTCGTCTGACTAAGTGGCCGTCTCCACTCTGAGGGTGTCTGCCCACTTCTGAGGGTGTCTTCCCACTTCCTTTGCCACTTCTTCCCCATACCCTCCAGCACCACTAGCAGGCTGTATGCTAAGTCCTAGAAAAATACAAGAACATTTTTGCAGTAACAACTTATGGTTTCACAAAAAGAAAAGGAGTACTTGTGGCACCTTAGAGACTAACAAATTTATTAGAGCATAAGCTTTCGTGAGCTACAGCTCACTTCATCGGATGCATTTGGTGGAAAAAACAGAGGAGAGATTTAATTTATATACACACACACACACACACACACACGTGTATATAAATCTCTCCTCTGTTTTTTCCACCAAATGCATCCGATGAAGTGAGCTGTAGCTCACGAAAGCTTATGCTCTAATAAATTTGTTAGTCTCTAAGGTGCCACAAGTACTCCTTTTCTTTTTGCGAATACAGACTAACACGGCTGCTACTCTGAAACTTATGGTTTAAATTAGACAATTAAAAATGTGTCCTGAGATCAAGGACAAACTGGGGACTAGTAAACTTTATTCAGTGCTGGACGGCATTGCCAACTTGCAACGCCTGAGGGGCATACCTAATTTGTTTAATATGCAGCAGCTACCTATGGGCTAGATTCTCTGCTGTGTCGAGTTTATGCAGGAAGCTGCCAGGGCTCTGGATACCGGTCAGTTATGGCAAACCAATTTTAGTTAATTGTTAACTCAGCCTTCAGTATAGTCTGTTTGTAGAAGGTAGACTTGCTGCTGGTGCTCCCCTTTGTGGCTGGGTATGGTGTACCAGCACTGTCTTCTCTAGTTGGAGCTAGTGACACTACCACACCCTGCCAATGGTTGCTTCAGTCCTATGGTCTCTCCTCTCATGACTTGGCCCTCCTGCCAGGTCATGTTTTAGTCCCATGCCTTCCAGAGTCACCGAAACCCCAAAAAAATAATAGTCCAATTTCCTTACAAAAGGTCTTCATCCCCGACTTTGCGGCCTGTGTTCCACACACCCTTCTCTCGGGGCTTTCAGTCATCCTTATTCCCTGCTCAGCGTCCTCATGCCACCTTACCAGTCAAGTCTAGTCCAAGGACTCTAGAACAGGCAGTCAAGGTTCCCCCCAAATTCTTTGCAACCTTCTCCCTCAACTTCTTCAGGCCTGTCCCACAGCCTCTCTAAATTCACCCTTCTTTCAGGGCCAGGACTCACTGGGCTCCCACCTGGAATTTCCGAATAAAGCCCAAAACAAAAGTGCAAACTTAAATCCACTTCTGCCCACCTTGGGCTTGATCTTTCTTCCTGCTCTGTTCCTCAGCTGAATGCCTCCAGGGTTCTCCTCTTGATGTCCAGATCCTCCCCTATTATCTGGGCTCATCACCACCAAAGCCTGCTCCACCTCCGGTGGCTGCTTTGTGTCTCTCCTGGCCTCCTGCTAGACTTTTTTTCACCTAGGAGAAGGTCCCAGGGCTAACTCTCCCCCTGAGCTTCCTCCTTGTCCCTCTATATCTATACTATTTAGTTCCAAGAGAATGACTGAAGAGTTCCATTCTGTCTCCGTGCAGTCACCCTTGTGGTCCAGACATCCTGCCTTTATAGCAATCAACCAGCTCCTCTCCCAGACGGGATTCAGCTTTAATTAGTGCTGGCTCCCCCTCCAGGGACAGCCAGGTGAGTTAATTGGCCTCTCAGGCCCACTTCAACCCTTTTAGAGCCAGGATGGAGTATATACCCTATTACAATGTTCTGCAAATCCTGTAGATTAAAACCATGTAATACTGGCTAAATGCTGTCTTTGAAGAGCTGTATGCAGTGTTGTTGTATCCATGTTCATCCCAGGTTATTAGAGAGACAACGTGGGTCAGGTAATATCTTTTAATAGAAACTTGTCTCTCTCGCCAGGAAAAATTGGTCCAATGAAGGGTACTACCTCAACTATCTCCTCAGTCTTTCAAATGTCATTTGGTTAAAATCTATCAACCTTTGCAAGGTATAAACATTTCATATAACTGCTGTTTGTGATAGGACTACAAAAGATGAAATAAAGGAAGATGAAACACTTGCTTTGCTACCATGAGTTAAGGTTCTGTACTGCCATAAGTCCTATTTGCATAAAGATATCCTATATAGAGAGACTTCATATAGCTATGCTTGTCAGTCATTTTGCCACAGCTTTTTTGTGTAGTTCTACCTTCCATTCATTGTTATCTTTGAAAATTCATGGCAATCAGGGGAGGTCCCGGACAACTGGAAAAAGGCTAATATAGTGCCCATCTTTTAAAAAGGGAAGAAGGAGGATCCTGGGAACTACAGGCCAGTCAGCCTCACCTCAGTCCCTGGAAAAATCATGGAGCAGGTCCTCAAGGAATCAATTCTGAAACACTTAGAGGAGAGGAAAGTGATCAGAAACAGCAAGCATGGATTCACCAAGGGCAAGTCATGCCTGACTTATCTAATTGCCTTCTATGATGAGATAACTGGCTCTGTGGATGAGGGAAAAGCAGTGGACGTGTTGTTCCTTGACTTTAGCAAACCTTTTGACACGGTCTCCCACAGTATTCTTGCCAATAAGTTAAAGAAGTATGGGCTGGATGAATGGACAATAAGGTGGATAGAAAGCTGGCTAGATTGTCGGGCTCAACAGGTAGTCATCAATGGCTCCATGTCTAGTTGGCAGCCGGTATCAAGTGGAGTGCCCCAAGGGTCAGTCCTTGGGCCGGTTTTGTTCAATATCTTCATTAATGATCTGAAGGATGGTGTGGATTGCACCCTCAGCAAGTTTGCAGATGACACTAAACTGGGAGGAGAGGTAGATACGCTGAAGGGTAGGGATAGGATACAGAGGGCCCTAGACAAATTAGAGGATTGGGCCAAAAGGAATCTGATGAGGTTCAACAAGGACAAGTGCAGAGTCCTGCACTTAGGACAGAAGAATCCCATGCACCGCTACAGACTAAGGACTGAATGGCTACGCAGCAGTTCTGCAGAAAAGGACCTAGGGGTTACAGTGGACGAGAAGCTGGATATGAGTCAATAGCGTGCCGTTGTTGCCAAGAAGGCCAATGGCATTTTGGGATGTGTAAGTAGGGGCACTGCCAGCAGATCGAGGGACGTGATCGTTCCCTCTATTCGACATCGGTGAGGCCTCATCTGGAGTACTGTGTCCAGTTTTGGGCCCCACATTACAAGGAGGATGTGGAAAAATTGGAAAATGTCCAGCGGAGGGCAACAAAAATTATTAGTTTCAGAGTAGCAGCCGTGTTAGTCTGTATTCGCAAAAAGAAAAGGAGTACTTGTGGCACCTTAGAGACTAACAAATTTATTTGAGCTTAAGCTTTCGTGAACTACAGCATCCAATGCATCCGATGAAGTGAGCTGTAGCTCACGAAAGCTTATGCTCAAATAAATTTGTTAGTCTCTAAGGTGCCAAAAATGATTAGGGGACTGGAACACACGACTTATGAGGAGAGGCTGAGGGAACTGGGATTGTTTAGTCTGCAGAAGAATGAGGGGGGATTTGATAGCTGCTTTCAACTACCTGAAGGGGGTTCTAAAGAGGATGGATCTAGACTGTTCTCAGTGGTAGCAGATGACAGAATGAGGAGTAATGGTCTCAAGTTGCAGTGGGGGAGGTTTAGGTTGGATATTAGGAAAAACTTTTTCACTAGGAGGGTGGTGAAGCACTGGAATGCGTTACCTAGGGAGGTGGTGGAATCTCCTTCCTTTGAAGTTTTTAAGGTCAGACTTGACAAAGCCCTGGCTGGGATGATTTAGTTGGGGATTGGTCCTGCTTTGAGCAGCGGGTTGGACTAGATGACCTCCTGAGGTCCCTTCCAACCCTGATATTCAATGATTCTATGATTGTACTTACAATCAATATTGCCACCCTTAAAGCTATGAAAGCAACACACTTCTTTCCAAACCCTTTGTTTTTACTATTCTACATACATATTTTCCGTGTTCACTGAACTACCCTGTATGCAATATATTTTTATAATGGTTTCCAATTAAATATCTCTAACTCAGCCTTACCATCTAATTTTTTACTTAACTTCAAAGGCAATGAAGCAACTTCTACACCAAATTAATTAAGTCTATTATCATTTAAAGAAATCCACTTAATTCTGTCAAGCCTCGCAAATGACATAAAAATGTTGGTTTGATATCAACAACTTAAACTGTATTTAAAATGGGGGGGGGAGTAGAAAATTAATTGTGCAGCACAAATCTGCCCAATATGGAGCGCCGTGCATGTCTGGTTTTCCAATAAACTGATCTGTTTTCATGGTTACACTATTCTTGATGTCACCATACATCAGGGTGTTGCAAAAGGAGCATAGTGAAAAATTAACAATGGGACTAATTTGAAAAGTTAAGTGAGCAGAGACAGGAGAATACCACCAAAAGTTAGGAAAACTAATGTGGACCATTGAAGAGAAAGTGAAATTTTATCATTGTGTCTAGAGGGAGCAGGAATGGGCTGATTGAAAAGTATTGTAATATTTTTTTCCTGTAAAAATGTGTTAATGGTGTTATTAAAAAAAATAAGAGGGAGAAAACCAGGGGAAATAAATGTTGTATTGGCCTGTATTTACATCTTAAAACACGAGAGAGAGATTCCCCATCTGTAAAAATAGGGATAATAATACTGATCTCCTATGTAAAGTGTTTTGAGATCTGCTGATGAAATGTGCCATATAGTAGCTAAGTTTTATTTATTTGTTTATGTAAAGCAGGGACTCAGCCCAAATCAGGAGACCCTTACACTGCCCTGATAACACCAGGGCTCTGCTTGGGATAAGGGATATACCTGCACCAGTCTGGCTGCAAGACTGAGGCCCAAATTACTTTTTCTTATATTACAAATGGGGGGGGGGGGAAATAGGTGATGGTATTCTCTTACCTGCACTCATTACTCAAACTCCACTCACTAACGCTCTGCCCATCCATAAACTCAGATAATACAGGCATGGGCAGATGTCACCAGGATGAACACACAGAGCAGAAGAGAAGCAAATTTCACCCATTGGAGAGTAGTTAGCAAATTAAAGTAGCCCTCTCTTTGGTGAAAATCTGCAAGGGATGGTGATGACCTCAGACCTGCTGATTCTGATAATGCCTCTGCCAGCTGCCCACCTAATGCTGGTCAGCAGCATCCATGGTGATGGCTGGCAGCAAAAACACTATCTGAGTAGCTTTCATGCCCAGTCTCACCAGCAGTGCTTTTGATTGTTGCTGCTGCCTGCTCTGATCAGCTTGTGATACACAATGGGAACAGGTAAGAGGCAGGATAAGATCATGGTCAGAAGGGCACCAGTACACCTTCTGGGTGCATTACAAGTGGCTCTGTACACCAATATATCTCTACACTAATCAAGAAACAAGGCCGAAATCCCACCTAAATCAGAGGCCTGACTCTGTAAATACTTACCAAGCATGCATCCAGATCCTTGCCTGGTGTCAAATCGGCATTACTCTATTTACTTCAACTGAGCTATAGTGATTTACATCAACTGAGGATCTGGACCATAGTGTTGACTCCAGAGCGGCAGACCCATTAATGTGAATGGGACTACCCCAGATAGTAAGCGCTACTCCTGGTAGGAAGTGTTTCCAGGATTTGGCTCCATTTATGTTTTTTCATCTTTCAGGCAATATGCAATCCTCCGCCAGTGTGCCCATACTTATTCATTTTTACCTTTATACCTTTCAGGAATATTTAAGCAAAATGCAAATAGAACCCACCTGCTGAGTGTGGGTTATATCCCCCTCTCTGTCATGGTTCCACAGAAGATATTAATCTGCTACAGCCCCAGCTCAAGTTGTAGCACCTTCTCTCTGGAGGCCCCTGGTTCAAGCCTTGTATGTCAGCTAAGATCACAGGTGTCACACAAATTTCTCTCTTCTCTATGTATTGTACATACCTGATCCCAAGTCCTTTTGAAGTCAATGGGAGTTTTTCCATTGGCTGCCTCAGTGCCCATACAATGAAAAGGAATATATCACTTAAACAATATGGGCGAGACTTTCTCTCCTAGTTCCATCCCCTTTGCACTGCCTGAATGGCATAAAGAGGATACAATCTGGCCACAACTGGCCAGTGGAGAATTCCCCTGGCAGAAGGGAATTCTCAAGTGGCACAAAACTAGCAGAGCTAGCTCTTATGCCTACTGATCCCCCTTTCCCTTCCTGGCATGACAGTCATGATGTGGAAAGGTGGGGAGGCATGCTGGGGGCAGAGACGGTGAGAGAATCGGCTCACCTCTATTATGCCAGCTCCCCACCTGGGTATGTTCTCCTAGCTAGCTGCTGCAAATTAAATAACAAGTTCTCTCGCTTATGTCACTGCAGCTGGAGAATCAGGGAGATTTGAATTCCAAATTTGAAGTCCACTCCTGGAAAATGGCCTGGAAGCAACCCTTTCTGATTTGTTTGGGCAAATCCCGTTTGTGAATGCAATGCAAATGGTTTCCAAAATCGGTCCTTGTAGATTTAAAAGAATGCAATTGTTAGGAAGGGTCATGTGTCATACAGCTTTCCCAGCATCACCATACATTTTTGACCAGAGCATATTTTAATCACAAAGTCTTAAGCGGTATCAAAATTATTAATTCAGCCACCTCGAAACAAACCAAAAACAGATTCTGCAAAAGGGAAAAGGTTGCCATATATTAACTGATGCATAAAACATTTCTCTTTCAGAAATCTGTTTTGAATTTGTTCATTTGCTTTTATTAAATTTACAAGAGTTTTCTTTATCTAAGGAAAGAAATGTTGATGTTTTCTCACATTGTCCCTGCACAGTAAGGTCCCAATCCTGCAAGCAAGTGCTTAGCTTTACACATATGAGTAGTCCATTAAAGTCAATGGCATTATATACATATGTAAACTTAAACATGTGATTAAGTCTTTGCAAGATTAAGGCCTAAAATACGTATCCACTGCAATTCTCTGAATAATAATGTTCTGAATATTTAAGGAAAGTTACTATCTTTCCTTATACTTAATCTAGAACACTCGCAATATTATTGTTTAAATCAACTCAAAGCCATTAGAAGACCTAAAGAGGCAGCGTCTAATTTGATTTCCAGTCTGCCAGACATGAGGCCCTTCGTTATAATAAATAAATAAATAAATAAATAAATAAAAGATAAGGACCACTGTCAAAAAGTTCGTTAAAAGCTGGAAAATCACATAGTGAATCCGTCAGTCAGCAGTGGTGGACATGGTCATGCAAATGAAAGGGAAAAGAATATACAGCATATAGACTATACTTACATGCTAATAAAAACCAGCCAGGCACAAATGTATATGCACAAGACCGAACAATTTGTCACTCTGGACTATCATGGTTGCTCCCCCAACCTACTGTAACAATGCCAGTGTTCAAAATAGTCAGAAAGGAGTTCACAGGAGCTGTATGCCAGCACATGTGTTTTTCCAGCTGGAGCCGAGTTTTGGACCAGCTTCTGAATTCTAGTTTAAATTTCTTACTGTTTCACTAGAGCAGGAAAAAATAACATGATGCAAAAACTGAAAAACTGAAATAAAAAAGTTGAAGGGAAATTAATGTTGGAAAGAGACCTAGAAAACGAAGCCGTGAATTTGAAGGTCTTATTGAATCTATTCTGCTACACTCACTCCTTCTTTTCCATATTTGCCTCTTCTGCACTTTGCTCCCTACCAGTTAAGCTCTGCAAGAGTCCCAAGGATTTCTCTGCCTTCCCATGATATGCTGTCCCATCTCACACCTACAATGCAACATTACCCAAGTCCCCCTGGTTTTTCTCTTCTCCCTATGATCCATCCCCCAGCTCTGAGCTTCGCTTGGTAGGAGTGCCGTTATTTGTTTTCCTCACCTACACACTTTGTGCACTGTGTACTGCTGAAATTTTCAAAATGCTCTGCATCACTTCAGACTTTTGACCGCACTGTTTTAACTGAGCCTTGCTCTCTTCAAATCTAACAGCTCAATATCGTGCAAGTGCTTATTTAAAAAAAAATAGTTTGAATCCCTCTTTAAAGTTTACAGCCGTCTACTTGATGCATAATCATTTCAAACACTGCAGCACTTCACATTTGGTTAAAACCACTTCAGTTTAGAAGTGATTAGAGGTTGAAGATTTGTAGTTTAAAATTTAAATTAAACTGTTTAAAATTATTGGAGTACTTCACACATTTAAAGCAAATAATTTTTCTTTTTACATACAGATCAGGATTCTCAGTAGATGTCTGGCAGAGCTGAGCCAGATAGTATAAAATAATCAGGAACTGGGATTCAGATTTAAGGCTTTCAAACCACAATACCTGGTAAAAGAATGTTTGTTAAAATGATCACATTTTCACAACAGCCAGGACTGCAAAAATATCCATAAGACATGTAAAGAAAGAGATGCAGGAATGTATAATCATCGTGCATGGTTTAAGCCTTATGCTAAAATATTAACCCATAGATCACCTGTAACCAAAGTCATACATTTATAAAGTGCACTGCCTACAGCAAGAAGCAAATAAACACCATGTAAACTTCACTTTAGTTTCACTTCAAACTTACTGCAATTTAATGCTCAAGATAGGTAAGACAAATTAATAGATGCTAGATAGGCAAGACAACAATAAATCCTGCTCTCTGTCTTCAGTTTTATTCTGCCCCCAACCCACACACACACACACCCTTCTGTTGCCCTCCCAAAATTACACAATGCATCCCCACTATCAACAAAACTGTGAATTTACACTGCACAACTCCTTAGCGGTAGCTGCCCTGTAAACCAACCTGCTATCTATTTTTGTAGAGGTGCATCCTTCATTCTTCCGAAATCAGTGTGTGTGTGTGTGTGTTTGAGTGCCAAATTGCAGACCACAGTTAAAAGAAAACAAACGGAAACACAGTTAAAGGAAAAAGAGACCCCCACCTGCAATACCACACAAGCAAACATTACTAATAGCAGTAATGAACTGATGGTTGCTGTGTATCACGGTGTAGCAGCATAGCTACCCTGATTCTAAAATAAAAAGGGTTAAAAGCAGCCCTGGAGAGGGCTGTGGCTGGGGATGGCTGATTGAGGAAGCAGCTGCAGCTGGGCCACGCCCCAATCAGGCCCCAGCTGGCCTGTATAAAAAGGCTGTGAGCCAGAGACTTAAGGAGTCTCTCTCCAGGCTGCGTGAGAGCAGAGCCAGCCAGCCAGGGTACTGAGGGTGGTGTAGTGCTGGGGAAGGAGCAGGCTGAGCAGGGGTGCTCCCGGCTGGCAACTCCCCAGGCTGTAGGGCCTGGTCCAAGGCCTATAGAGGTACTGGGAGGCAGAGGAAGGTCCAAACCCCCTTGCCTATGATGAGTGGGCTTTACACTGTAGTCTGCCCCAGGGAGCGGGGGTTTGGTGATGACTGGGAGTAGCTCAGATTGAAGCAAGATGGGGATAGTGGGTTGGCGGTTCCCCAGGAAGGGGAAACCCAGAGGCAGAGTTTGGGGGTACTTCCAGGGAGCAGGGCACCAGTGTCTGTGAGGGACACGGGGGCCAGAGCTGTGTGTGGATCACCGGCCTGCAGAGCGTGCTCCAGGCTGGAAAAGAGCTAATTCCCAGCAACCAGCAGGAGGTGCCGCAGGGCTGAGTCTGCTCTCCTTTACACATGGGCTTGTGTTTTGGCCTGTTAGGTCTGACAAAGCAAGCTGAAAAATAAAATACTTCAGAGTCTACATCACTAATAAAAACAGGCAATTCCAAGTTTGAAATCAGTTGGGAGGGATAGGAGGCAAACACTCCTCCGATATTTCAAAAACAAATCTTTGTTCCAGTTTTCCATCTCCCCAGGCAGGGTGCTCCACCCTATTAAAGAGCAGGCAAGCCTGCAAAAACAGTCCAGGTTCATTCCTCCTGAAACCTTTTGTTGTTGTTCTTCCTCCGAACCAAGACAAACCCTTCCCATTCTGCTCATCTGAAACGTGTTTTGAGATGTCTTGGCTTTTTATTTAAATGACCATTATGTAGTAACTGGAAGCCTTTTTTTTTTTTTTCTCTTGACAATGGAAGACTGAAAGGAGAAAAGGCAGCTTTCAGATAAATCTTTTACAAATTCCTTTAAAAAAAATCTGTTGCAAATTACCACCTGCAATCAATCTATCGATACTCTTCTGTCATCCAAGACAGATCAAGGGCCTAATTCTCATTTACAATGAGTTTTCTTTACGCTGCTTTGACCCTCTTTCAGGCATCTTTATGCTGCCAGAGTGGTGTAAAGGAACGGCAGTGCAAATGAATATCTGGCCCATGATATATAGCAATGTTTTCCCATACCCATTCACAACATTTCCTGAAAAAGAAACTAGCTAAGGCAGAGCCCAGCAAACTATGCATCCCTCAAGTGATCATCACCTAACACACTACATTTCCCTAACAAATTCATCAGCCTCCACACACATCAGTGGCCGATTGTAATTTGACCTTCACTTCAGACCCCCAGACCAGCTTCTTTGTAGATAGGAGTCTCCATTCAAAGCTAAACAAAATCATAGAAACTTTTTCCAAGTATCTGTGTGCGTGATGTACACTCAGCACTTGCTATTCAAATAGTTTATGATCTTTATATTAAAACGCCCTATTTGCCAAGTGCCTTGTTAAGCAATGCTAGTCTTTGACACACACACTGAAATCTACCCCATATGTTAAAGTTATTGAATTGCAGTGAGCTTCCTGACAACAGTGCTCTGCTAATGCTGGTTTTGATTCCCCTGACATTAATCTTGGTAGGGCTGAGATGCTGTTAATACTTACTTCCTAAGCGAGGTAACCCCTTCAAAGGCTGACACACACCACCTCGCCTTGTTCATCAAATATATAATCTTACTAAATGCTGTAATCTTAAATTCCAACCTAGAATATCTAGCAGTGCTTACATTATCATTTTTCTTTAAAGTTCATCTAAAAGAAAAAACAACTATGATCTAGTAAGAATTCCAGATTTCAAAGACTGCACAATCAGAATTTAGGACCAATATCTTCTAGATAAACCACAACAAACTGCTTATTAAGCTTTAACATTGATACAATCTAAAATTACTTGCTCCTTTCTCCCACTCCACCCTCGCACATGTGCACACAAACAAACACACACATGCAGCTTTCAGAGGGTCCCATTGGAATTTTAAGCATTCTATTTTTTTTTCCATTTGACAACTTTTCAGCCACAAAAAATTAAATATATAAAAAGGAGGGGACTGTGGCTACAGCAATGAAATGTAGGAGGAATTATAAAAATGGCCCTTCGTTGCCAGTGCTACTCAATGTCTGCTCATTTTCTTATGCCAATTGGAAGAACAAGATTAGAAGTGACTCTAATTCTTACCCAGACTTCAGGCCGGTGAAAGTCAAGTTAAAGAAGTAATGCTCTCAGTCTCTGGAGGGCAAGGGTACCAGTCACTTATTCCTTATGAACACTTGCTGACATATGCACTAAGCATAAAAATAATAAAATTTATAAAGTGCACTCCCGCTGAAGTGCTCAGTGCACTATGCTGTATCATCAAAGCAATGTAAAATGCATTTTAAAACATAGAAAATAATGGACCATTCTCTAATAATAATAATTTTTGTTTATAAAATCATGGCAAGAACACTGGCCTAGTGCAAACCACTCCCATGAAGTGCAGTGGAGAGATAAGGAGAAAGAAAGGAAGAAAGAATTCTCCTCCCTGGTTCTTGGTTCACAAATCTCATGGCCCCTGAATGCTTGTTGGTTTAAAAAATACATAATGTATTTTTAACATAAAAGACTATTTCTTGCAATTTAATCATGGGTATATTAAAATTATGCCAGGACAATATAATTAACAAATTCCACACAGGTAATTAATTCCTATGTCTGTTCTGAACACTTGTTAGTCAATCTTAATGCTCTAATTTTCAAGACTTACTTTCCTAGCTTTTTCTACTCTATGTGAAATTTTGTATATAACAGTAATGTAGCAGTGGATTGGTTGGTTGGTTATTTTTTTATTTCCATTCTCATTCTGTATGTATGTGAAATTTCTAATTAACTTTTATTTAGGGATAAACAAGGGAAGTCTTTAAAACTCTGTAAAGGCCAAAATTATCCCCGGTATAGCTCTGTTAGTGTCAGCAGAGTTACATCTGGGAAAAAATTGTCTCTATTTGTTTTAAAAGACCTTATGATATATAAACATATTGCCGTGTATCTCTTGTGGTATAAGAGAGCTCTTTTACAAGTGGAAAAGGAGTACTTGTGGCACCTTAGAGACTAACAAATTTATTAGAGCATAAGCTTTCGTGAGCTACAGCTCACTTCATTGGATGCATTTGGATGAAAATGCGATGAAGTGAGCTGTAGCTCACGAAAGCTTATGCTCTAATAAATTTGTTAGTCTCTAAGGTGCCACAAGTACTCCTTTTCTTTTTGCGAATACAGACTAACACGGCTGCTACTCTGAAACTTTTACAAGTGGTATCAGTTAGAAAACTGGGAAGTTATTCTAATAATCGTAATGCAACATAACAAAACAGTCTAATATCAGGGCAATACATAAGAATGGCCATACTGGGTCAGACCAATGGTCCATCTAGCCCAGTATCCTGTCTTCCAACAGTGGCCAATGCCAGGTACTTCAGAAGGAATGAACAGAACAGGCAACCATCAGGTGATCCATCCCCTGTCGTCCACTCCCAGCTTCTGGCAGTCAAAGGCTAGGGACTCCCCGTGCATGGGGTTGCATACCTGACCATCTTAGCTAATAGCCATTAATGGACCTATCCTCCATAAACTTATCTAATTCTTTTTTGAAACCCATTATTAGTTTCGGCCTTCACAGCATCCCCTGTCAACGAGTTCCACTGGTTGACTGTACACTCTGTAAAGAAGTACTTCCTTTTGTTTGTTTTAAACTTGCAGCCTGTTAATTTCATTGGGTGACCCTTGGTTCTTGTGTTATGTGAAAGGCACTTCCCTATTCACTTTCTCCATACCATTCACGATTTTATAGACGTCTATCATATTCCCCCTTAGTCATCTGTTTTACAAGCGGAAAAAGCCCAGTCTTTTTAATCTCTCCTTACTCATCTTTGTGGCCCTTCTTTGTACCTTTTCCAATCCTAATATATCTTTCTTGAGATGGGGTGACCAGAACTGCATGCAGTATTCAAGGTGCATGTAGTAACTTACTATAAATCCTATATACTGTTGTTGATTTTAGGAAAAATTTTGGCCCAACACTTAATACAGGCAAATTCATCCCTCCACCAAACATATATATGTGCTGCAGTGACTTAATGTGTGTAAAGTTAAGCATGTGTGTAAGTCTTTGCAGGATCTGGGCCAAACGTAATATTCCTGGTACAAACTATTCCTTCTCGAAATAGGAACTAGATGTTCAGGGAGATGTTACAGAAAGGCCAAAACTAAATCAACATGGATCTGCACACAGCCCTTTGGGCCACACCCTATTTTGCCCCTTCATAGCACCCATAATAGATGCTCTGAGGGTTAGGCTCACCATATATTTCCCAGAGAGGCGTCTTCTGCCATGTACTCTGTCAAGAGTGTCAGTTTATGTTCTTTTCCTCCAGCATGTGTGGATGGGTCTGATTAGCCAGAATTGGCTTTTATCAGTACTAATAATGGACTAAGGGAGTAATGTCGAGATCTGAATCCCGAACAAAGTTAGGTGGAAGCTAGAAGTTTGAAGCTGAATCAGAACTAAGGTTTGGGTTTTGAATCGACGGTGTCATGAATCCTGGTCATTACACAAAGTAAAACTATTTCCCCATGCTTATTTTTCCTCCTACTGTTACTCACACCTTCTTGTCAACTGTTGGAAATGGGCCATCCTGATTATCACTATAAAAGGTTTTTTTGGGTTTTTTTTGTTTTGTTTTTTCTTCTGATGATAATAGCTCATCTTAACTGATCACTCTCATTATAGTGGGTATGGCAACACCCATTTTTCATGTTCTCTGTCTGTGTGTGTGTGTATATATATATATCTATATATATATCTTCCTACTGTATTTTCCACTGCATGCATCCAATGAACTTGCTTTTAGCCCACAAAAGCTTATGTTCAAATAAATTTGTTAATCTCTAAAGTACCACAAGTACTCCTCGTTCTTTTTAATCTGTTCTCAGGAGATTTCATGTATTGTCAACTCTCCTTGTGAGTTTTCCACTGAGTTTGCCTTGCATCCCAACTTGATTCAGGAAAACAGGCTTTTTATGGGTTTACCCCAAACTCAGTACCACTGAAAGCACAGGTAGAGTGGGTTTGGGAGTTCAGTTAGAAATATATACTTGCCATAATACAGAAAGGATACATCTGAAGTCCTACTTTGGACCCATCTCTAATTGATATTGAAAGAATAATAGATGTTCTAAGAGAGACACTTCTGCTGGGTCTGTGGATGAGTCCCATGTTTCCTGTTTCACCTAAGTTTTTATATCTTTCCTATTGACATTGATTTAAAAAACAGACTAAGGAGGTTTAGCCACACAAACACCATTCTTGTCAATGGGAGCTGTGTGGCCAAATGCCCTAATTTGCTCTGTTAATCTCAACCCATGTATCTGAGCATCTGTTTATTTAGATAGTTAACTCCCCAGAGACAGGGCTATGTCTTCTCCTGTGCTTTGGACAACCCTGAGCACATTCTCAGCACTTAACGAATACATATATAATGGTTTATGATTGAGTGATTGGCTGATTGATTGACTGATTGATTTAGCACCATTAACTGTACATATATAATACAGCAGACAAACTGTTCTGTTCAGGAATAGAACTGAAATTGTAATTAATTGTAATTAACTCACTACATATTTTGAAGCCTTTTTTTCTATAAAGAGTGCACCTTTTCAATTAGTAGATCTACTTTGGTCCTTAAATTGTATTTTCCTCATTGAATTGCCTGGTTGTGTGCTCCCTTGTGCCTTTCATTGCTTATCATTATCATTCATTAATGTCTCAGTTGCTTTCCTTTGTCTGCTGCCCTTCTCCTGTTCACAACAAGTTTCTTTGCTAGTCAAAAAAGTTATCCCACTTATTTTATAATGTCTTGGTTTAGGCTTTACAAAAATAAAACGAGGAGGAAACCATATCTTCAAATGGCTTATTATAATTCAGTATGACTGGCAAGTGTCATATAAGAAAGATATACTGCACCTTTAATAAATTTAATCCATGTCTGATTACAGAGGAAGAAAGCTCTTTTTTAATCTTATAGGGTTGGAATATTGCAATAACTGTTCCATCTGATTTTAAAAATAAGATTTGCTAAAGGTCAGCATATCTCCTGGCCACATATGCAGCAACATTGAAATTTCCTTGGTCAGGGAATAAAAAGATTCTATCATTAAAAATGAAAGCGGGAGGACATCTTGCAAGCCCATAGGGTTTTTAGAAAGAGAAGGAGACATTTTGTTATCAACTAGCAATCATAAGATTTTTTAAGCAATATCTCTAATCTGCTTCTCCCCCACCCCCGGTCCCCACAACCCCCCTTTCCTTTTCACATCAAGGTCTTTTTATCTTCCAATTTTGCATCTAAAGATGAGGTGAATGCCATTAGCTCAATTCAACCTCAAGTGTAGTCAGATGTGCCTGTGATTTCTGAAAAGCACTGTCTAAGGTCACATTAAAATGTATAAGAGCTTTTCTGTTCCTGAGAAGGGGGCTTATTATCCATCCATGGTGTAAGGGAGTAATGTCAGTGGCCACAGACTTGGGTGAAAACAAAAGAGATACCAAGGTTTCCGTCTTTTATACTGAGCCTCTCTGGCTTCCTTTCATTGCTGTCTGAAGCCTTGCAGACAGTGCCACAGGCTGTAAACTTAGGCAGCTTTGGGGGAGAGAAAAATAAGTTTGAAGGGTTTCTCCTTTTCTTAAGCCTCGGCTTTTAATATTTAACCCTTTACATGAAAATTAAAAAAGAAAACATTGTTCCATGTTTAAATACATTTTTGCAATATTCATTTAAGTGCTGGAAAAGATTTGGACTTTAGTCATCCTGACCTTGATCCTGGAAAGACTCACATGCATGCTTAACTTTGAGCATGAGTAGTCCCCTTGACTATTCACAATAGGGTGACCAGATGTCCCATTTTTAAAGGGACAGTCCCATTTTTGGGGACTTTTCTTATATAGGCGCCTATTACCCCCCACCCCCTGTCCTATTTTTTCACAGTTGCTGTCTGGTAACCCTAATTCACATGCTTAAATTCAGTGCAGGATTGAGGCACTAGCAAGTACGAAAATAAACAGGGACTTAGAGTGCAGTTTTCACTTAACATGTCATTGTGGGTAAGTGTTTGTCAAATTAATCGGCATAATGTACATATTTTTCTGCAGTTCAAATAAGGAGCCAGACTTCACAGACAGCACAATTCATCAGTAAAAAAAAAAAAAAATTTAGCATTGACAGTTCTGTTTATCTTTGATTTAAAAAATTAGTAATGGTAGTAATGGAAATTCACTCCAACAATGGCCTTCTTAACTGACACAGCTTTCAAATATGTATTCATATCTTATTTAAAAATGCATTTCAGGTGCTGGTTGTATTTTTTTTAGACAAGGTTCCTGTCTCAGACTATTGTGAGGGAATATTATTGTTTTAAGAACATTTCCCTTCAGGGCCAAGTGCATGGCTGACTTACAGAAGTTTGATGTCTTTAAGAGACTTCAGGCATGCTCTTTCTACTGTACAACTCTGAACTGAACTCCCGTGACCTGGTACAGAAGATATGGTCTCCGAGTGATCACACTGCTGAAGTTGCAGGTAGGCCCTTTACTGGTAAAGCAAGAGATTATTTTCACAACTTTAACAGCCACTTGCCCTAAGGAATGGGCAAACCAAAAGAATGAGGCAGGGTTGGTTTTTTTTTGTTTTTTTTAACAACTGGGCTGTGGTTCATCTTACCGAAGCACATTAAACATAATCTAATTTACAAAGAGCCAAATGTATTTGTGGCATAAACTCTTTGAATGTTTCACCAGGAGTTAATCTAGTCCATAATTTTCCAGGCTGGTAAATTTTCTCATCTTGCAGCTGTAATGCCAGTTAAGTGACTCACTGTGATGAGATAATGTATTGACCTAATTATCATTGTAAACAATGAAGTTACCATGCAATTGGTGTACCTTGAAATGGCACACAAATTGGAGGGATAATTCCTGTCACCAGTGTGTGGATTGGATTTATTCAAAGGATAGCAGGTAGACGTTTTGAATTTTTTGTATGAGGAGCAGTGTTGATAGTTTCTGGGATGCCTCTTTTCCCTTCCCCCATTACAGAAGCAGCCAAATTTTCAACGCTTGACTCTTAATTTGTGCACCCATTTTTGTACAGACACCTGAAAAGCCAGGAAAAGCAAGTGTGTGCCTGCTTGTAGCTTACGAGCAGCTATTTGCATCTGTAAGTACAAATTTGCATTTGCAACAAATATATGTGCAAAAGTGGGCTACAAAACCAGAGAACTAGAGGATGGTTGAAATGTGACCATTGGCAGGCATGTCCCTATTTTTAGTAACTCTGTGGTTGATGATGACTGAACATTGCTCTCTCTGGTGCTTCAATTGTATGCCATCCGAATGCCATTACTGGAAATTACACACACACACTCACGCACGCACACACACACACACACATATCTTCCTCTGCAGAGGAACTTCGGCTTGTTTGGGAACTGAAGGATGAGCTTAATACATAAACTTAAGTAAGGTCAAAGGTGCTGTGGGCCATGTGGTTGGTTTTCACACCCCATGTGCCAAATAGATCATATAAATGGCTTCCCTATTTGTCATTTATGTATTTTTGAATTGTAATGAATGGTTCTATCTTTCTTTGCCAAATTTCTATATTCATAGAAAGTTGGCATTTCACAAATATCAGAGTGCTGCTCTGTGAGCCAGACTTCCAGAAATTCAGTAATCATCACTAGACCTTCCTGTTAAAACATGAAAACAGCTAAATGCCATTTAGCTGTTAAGATTTAAAAATATCATCTTGTTATTCCTTTGATAACCATGTAACACAGTACATTTTTTGTGTTCCTCAACAACCTATGAACAATTCCTGGAGTGCTGGGGCTACCGTACTGTTTTGACATGCTTAGAAATATTCAGTTAGATGAATCAGACTGGGCTTTCAGGCTTCTGGTTCTTATTTTTAATAGGAAACCTCATAAAAAATGTGACTGCTCTGTTTTATGACAGCAATTCGACAGTAAATTATGTTTCTTTTAGTAACCTAAGACTGTCCAAAGTAGTACTATAGACAGGGGTGAAAGTAAGTCTAGGGACTTACCGGTACTGGGCTGAGCTGGGGCCGGCTCTGGCCCCCGGAAGGAGTGGGACCTCAGGCGGAAGGGGTGGGGGTGAGGGAGGTCAGAGCCAGCCCTGGCTCACCCTGTACCAGCAAGTGCCTCCTTTTTCCTCCCCAGGGTAACAGCGGCAGCTGGAGGCTCTGGAAGCGGTTTAAATGGCCCTGGACGGTTGCCGGAGCCCTGGGCCCTTTAAATCGTCCCCAGAGCCCCGCCGTCGCTTCCCCAGGGCTCTGGCAGCAGGGCTCCAGGGATGGGGCTCTGGCCACCACTACCGCCCTGGGCCCTTTAAATCGTCCCCAGAGCCTGCCGGAGCCCTGGGGAAGCAGCGGCGGGGCTCTGGGGATGATTTAAAGGGCCCAGGGCTCGGCCGCCACTACCACCCCGGGCCCTCTAAATTTAAGGGCTGCAGGCCCTTTAAATTGCGCCTGGGGAAGCCGATCTACCCTGATACAGAGCACTGGCTCTTGCCGGAACGCCGCACCGGGGCGTACCAGCTTACTTTCACCTCTGACTATAGAACAGGCAGTGATCCCTGAGATTTCCCTGACACAGTTTAGGAAGGCAGCAAGCCAATCCCTGGTATCAAAAAGGTTGAGAAACACTGCTATAGAATATGGACGTAGGATTACCATATGAAATAATAGATGAAATAATTTGTTTAAAAGTCTTCTAATTGAATACCTCCCTTTCAAAGCAATCTCTGATTTGGGGAATTGCTATACTTTTCTTCAGGGAAGACAAGAGACCTCATCAGAGATCCAGGGAAAAAATCTAAGCTAAGATCAACCCAAGTGAACATTTCTGAGAGTTTTCCAGTGCTATATTCCAGTGGTAAAAGAGGTGGAAACTAGAGACTAATTAGTGGCATAGAGAAAAAGGTTTTAGAAGCAAACAGCGTTCAAATGTCTTCTGTGATGAGAGATGACTGTTTTGATTAGATGGCCTCCATTTAAACTGATGGGGTGACAACTTCTTAGTTTTAGAATTGGCTTGTTACATGGGCTTTAAATTAAGCTGAAAGGAGAAGAGGAGATGTTTTTGCTTAATGTGAAGAATTAAGAGTGCTGTCCTAACACACAAAATAAGAGAGAAAATGAAGTTCTCAAGTAGAAGATGAAGAAGAAGAAAAATGTTAAACTCATAAATCGTTCCTACAGGAATGGAAATTCTATGGGAAATAAGCAAGAACTAGAAGTGTAACTAAATAATGGAAACTATGAGCATAAGTGAAACCTTGTAAAATGATTATCCTAACCAGAATATCAGCATGGATGGGTACAATTTATATAGAAGCGACAGAGAGGGAAGAGACATTGTATGTCAATAGTGTCTACAATGCCAGAAAACTACAATATGAAAATGGAGAATGGGGTAGTGACATTCTTGGATAAGGACAAAAGGAATGAAAATCAAAGAAGAATCAACAGGGGGCAACTGCTACAGATCACCAGAACTGGAGGAAAGCAAGAATAAAAAATTCTTGGACCAACTCTCAAGACACTTATAACCACAGGATGTCCTCACCATGAGGGGATTTAAATTTCCCAGGTATTTGCTGTGGAGATAAAGCTAAATATATGCTAAATCAGAGAGGTTTTTAAACTGTGTGGGACACAACTTTCTGATCCAGAAAGGAGACATTCCAAGCAGTGAAGTAGTAATAGGTTGGAACTGTGAGGAGGAGAATAGGAAGGAAGCTTGGAACTAATGAGCATGATCTTCTCATGTTCAGCAGAATGGGTTCCCAGCAAGCATCACATACAAAGCATCAGATTTTTAAGATGGCACATTCTGTGAAATACAGTCATTTAAAGCCCAATCCTACTGTCATTGAAAACTACTACTGGATTTTAATGTAAGCAGGCGTGGGACCTTAGCAAGAAAAGTGCAATTGTAAGATATGTTAAAATTCACTGGTGGAGAAGAAGGCAGAGAAATCTGAAAGGATATTGTAATGGTTTGTCTTTGATGGGTTGAGCTATGCAACAAGTTTTGGCTTGTCTGAGGCACTGTTTGACCAAGGGGCTGGCTCTTTAGACAATATTAATATTTTTTTCATATGGTAACCTGCTCAATAGAAGGGCAGGAACAGATTGCATATCTTTGAAGCATGATAGCAGATTGTTTAGAGTGGTATTCAAGCTTTTTTTTATAAAGCTGACATCCTTTCTCCTAGAATCATTGGCCAAGGAACAGTGGCCGTCCATCCTGACTCATGCATCCGACCACGTAAGTTTATGCTCCAATGTGTCTGTAAGTCTATAAGGTGCCACAGGACTCTTTACCGCTTTTACAGTTCCAGACTAACACGGCTACCCTTCTGATATTTGACATCCTGACATAGTCTCTTTATGGGGTGAAGGCCTAGTAACCAAGGTGGAATTGTATCTGGAACCTGCTGCAAAGAAGATAACATTTCTTATCAGAGTAAGAGTGATCATTTAATCAGTGATCAGCAAGGAATGATGGGGGAGGAGTCACAATGGGTCTCCATCTTCCTTGGACTCAAAGAAAGCAAGTATACACAAGATTCAATGGATCCCCACTATTTTTACTGCCATTTCAACCTCTGCCCCCTTCATCCAAGGTTCTTGAAGTTATAGAGAAAAATCCCCCAGAGAGACTGATCAAAATATTGCTTTGAAATGGGCTGGTAAAACTCCATGCAAAATCATGCTGAAGCTAATTAGCCAAGCAGCAAGACAGCTAAGGTTGTTTCAAAATCAGATTGTGGCCATTGTTCTGGTTGCTGTATACCATTTTGGCAGAGTGTGAAAAAGCCAGAAAGTGAATTTTTCTTATGTGGGACAAAGCCATATCCATTGTCCTGTACCAATGCTTCTGCACTGAGCAGAACTTGTCTGAGCCAGGCAATATGGACATGGTGTCTTGTATCATTGGACCAGCCCCCATACTTTGGTTTTAAAACCTCACAGAGCATTTTTCCTAATATCTTTATTGTCTGTAAAATATTTCACACGAATCCTGTCATTGCTTGCAGTAGGCATAGGAAATATGATTGCGTTCCAAAGGGTATGGGCATTCATAAAGGTGACCGTGTTAAAATCTACTCGTGCAGCATTTAGCTGTTGGATGGGATGTAACTTAATAGAGGAGGCTGTAGAGAACAGTCAGGCTCCTAAAGAAAGAGCAGTCCTTTATAATTTAATCACCTATTGCCAAGTCTAGAAAGCAGAAATCTGCTTCTCGTCCTCTTGCATCAAGGGTAGAGACAGAAGGACAAATTTGGCAACTGGATGAATATTATCCTATTAAGTAATGCACTGGAATCGAGCACTATTTAATATCTCATTTAACTATTGAATTTGTAGTTCTGCAAAAGAACAATGACTCTTTTGGGAGACACAGCATCCATTTTACAGTGTTTGCCCCACCTCCAGAATTTTTTGAAGCCTGAAATCTAGTACTGCTTGCAGTGCGCAGAATCTAAGAGCTAAATCTTCAGATTTCCATTTTTTACACAGGGTTCTGGCCCAAAATCTCTAGCATGTGTTATAATTTAGTTTAGTTAGTAAGGATGGAAATCAGGTTACTATCATTATTTTGAAGTTCTGGCATTATTACCCAGGAAACGCCTAGGAATGAGGGATGTTGCTCAAAGAACAAGCAAAACAAATTAAAACTTCAAATTCATTTGAGGAATTTTTCCAATATTGGCATCAATTACTGAGCTACAGTACATTTAAGATATTAAGTGTACTGGTGATTTTCAATTATACAATCAAATTTAATGGCAAATATTAATGTGATTCTCTAAATTAAAACCTCTTCTACTGTGCTTTGAAAATATATTTCATATTCAAGAGCATCAAGAGCCCAGAACAAATATATCATATTCCTGAGCTTATGATTTATAAAAGTTAGCTTTTATAGAAAGAAAATGAGTGGGACCCAGAGCATCAACAAACACTGCAGAATTCCGTGACATTGTACCAGAACAGCATATGAACATATTTTAAATCAGGGGCTGATCTTGCAAGGTTCTCAATGCCTCTTGCAGGATTCTGAGTGCTCTTAACTCCCACTGAATTCAGGGCACTCCACACCTTGCTGAATTATCCTCAACGCAGCTTTGGATAAGCCTCCTATTTAGTATCTAAGATGGAATCAATTCATGGTTTCTGGAGGTGAGGGAAATACACACTTCCATTCATTGGAAAGAGTACTTTTAAATACTATATTAGTCTATGCAGTATTCCAGTCTATGACAGGTTTCAGAGTGGCAGCCGTGTTAGTCTGTATTCGCAAAAAGAAAAGGAGTACTTGTGGCACCTTAGAGACTAACAAATTTATTAGAGCATAAGCTTTCGTGAGCTACAGCTCACTTCATCGGATGCATTTGGTGGAAAATGCATCCGATGGATTTATTTCCACCAAATGCATCCGATGAAGTGAGCTGTAGCTCACGAAAGCTTATGCTCTAATAAATTTGTTAGTCTCTAAGGTGCCACAAGTACTCCTTTTCTTTATTCCAGTATATGTATATGTACTTCATAGCTATTAGCCAGGATGTGCAGGAATGGTGTCCCTAGCCTCTGTTTGCCAGAAGCTGGGAATGAATCACTTGATGATTACCTGTTCTGTTCATTCCCTCTAGGGCACCTGGCACGGGCCACTGTCGGAAGACAGGATACTGGGCTAGATGGGCTTTGGTCTGACCCAGTAGGGCCATACTTATGGAATTATAGAACTGGAAGGGACCTCAAGAAGTCATCTAGTCCAGTCCCCTGCACTCAAGGCAGGACTATGTATTATCTAGACCATCCCTGACAGGTGTTTGTCCAACCTGCTCTTAAAAATCCCCAATGATGGAGATTTCACAACCTCCCTACGCAATTTATTCCAGTGCTTAACTACCCTGACAGTTAGGAAGTTTTTCCTAATGTCCAATTTAAACTTCCCTTGCTACAATTTAAGCCCATTGCTTCTTGTCCTATCCTCAGAGGTTAAGAAGAACAATTTTTCTCCCTCCTCCTTGTACAACCTTTTATGTACTTGAAAACTGTTATCATGTCCCGCCCTTCCCTCAGTCTTTTCTTCTCCAGACTAAACAAACCCTCATAGGTCATGTTTTCTAGACCTTTAATCACTTTTGTTGCTCTTCCCTGGACTTTCTCCAATTTGTCCACATCTTTCCTGAAATGTGACGCCCAGAACTGGACACAATACATGCTCCAGTTGAGGCCTAATCAGTGCAGAGTAGAGCGGAAGAATTACTTCTCGTGTCTTGCTTACAACACTCCTGCTAATACATCCCAGAATGGTGTTTGCTTTTTTTTGCAACAGCTTTACACTGTTGACTCATATTTAGCTTGTGATCCACTATGACCCCCAGATCCCTTTCTGCAATACTCCTTCCTATGCAGTCATTTCCCATTTTGTATGTGTGCAACTGATTGTTTCTTCCTAATTGGAGTACTTTGCATTTGTCCTTATTGAATTTCATCCTATTTGCTTCAGACCATTTCTCCAGTTTGTACAGATCATTTTGAATTTTAATCCTATCCTCCAAAGCACTTGTGACCCCTCCCAGCTTTGTATAATTCGCAAACTTTATAAGTGTACTGTCTATGCCATTATCTAAATCGCTGATGAAGATATTGAACAGAACCGGACCCAGAACTGATCCCTGAGGGACCCCACTCGTTATGCCCTTCCAGTATGACTGTGAACCACTGATAATTATTCTCTTGGAATGGTTTTCCAAACATTTATGCACACACCTTATAGTAGCTCCATCTAGGTTGTGTTTCCCTAGTTTGTTTATGAGAAGGTCATGTGAGACAATATCAAAAGCCTTACTTAAGTAAGATATACCACATCTACTGCTTCCCGCCTATCCACAAGTTCTTGTTACATCAAAGAAAGCTATCAGGTTGGTTTGACATGATTTGTTCTTGACAATATATGGTATTCTAAAGACAGAAACTGAAATCCTGGCTCTATTGAAGTCAATGAAAGTTTTGCCATTGACTTAAATGTTGCCATGATTTCAGCCTATATATACAAATTTATTCCAGCCTCTACCACTGACCTACTGTGTGACTAAGAGCCACTTTGGTGCTTCTGTTTCCCCTCCCACATTTTCTGTCTTGTTTATTAAAATTGTAAGCTCTTCAGCACAGGGACTACCTCAGTACAGGGATGTGCCTGTACAGTGCCTAACAGAATGGGGCTCTAGTTTCCGTTGTGGCTTCAAGGAATTACAATAAATAAATAATAATAATAATTAATTCTACTGCAAGCCAAGATTTCCCAGCACTGGAATGAGAGCTATCATAGCACTATTAAATTAATGCTAGTTAGAAAGTTAATTTTAATAGATGAAACTGTTAATCATGTTCCCTTACACTAATTAGCACTATGGTAACCAAGTTATTGAGCAGTCTGACAGTGTGACAAAGTCTTTCTTGAGTTCCCTTTTAATATCAGAGATAATACTGATGATACAATAGATCCTACTGTTGCAGTCTTGTAGGAATGTGTCTGTTTCTATACACAGTATATTACACTAGAAGATGCAGTTGATACTCCATGTGGCAATTACAGAGTTCAGCTGTACCACTTCGGTTGAATACTTGTATCATCTCCTAATTAAATGATTCCACTTCACAGGTCAGCCAGATATTCATTTGAGTTAGTAAATAAAGGACCTTTCCAGTTTCCATCATCTTCGGCATCTTTGTTTTTTGCATGGTCCCTTTCCTTCTACATATATTATAAAGTTCAAAACATAAAATAGAAAACAATTACCAGAGCAAATAACAAAATATTACAGAATTTTGTGTCTCTGTGACACATATACTTAAGAACTGCCCTTCAAGAATTAATTATAACCTTAATTAATTATACACTAAATGCCTCTAACTTCAGATCAATGAAAGTCTCAGCCCTACCCTGAAGATTAACACGTTCTAGTATATACATCCAGCAAACTCCAGGAAGAGCAACAGTTTAGGAATCTAGCAGAGCACTTCACAAATCCACCAGCTTGCTAGCTGAGTTGGTATATGTGCTGTCAAACCAAATACTAGTGTTGTTATGATTAGGGCCCTACCAAATTCACGGTCCATTTTGGTCAATTTCACAGTCATAGAATTTTTAAAATAATAAATGTCATGATTTCAGCTATTTAAATCTGAAATTTTATGGTGTTATAATTGTAGAGGAGTTGTGTGTGGGGAGGTGGCACAAGGTTATTGTAGGGGTTGCAGTACTGGCAGTGGCATGGTATGGTACTGCCACCCTTACTTCTGCACTGGTGCTGGTGGGGTGCTGCCTTCAGGACTGGGGGCCCGCCAGTGATGAGCTGCCAAAATCTTAACAACCAGTTCCCTATAAAAAGTTCTGATGTAAGGGATGTGCCCCAGTATGTATTTTTTGTACCAATAGGATTACCATACGTCCGTATTTTCCCGGGAGGAATTTTTAAAATTTAAAAATTCCTCCCGGACGGCAATTTAAAAACCAAAAAGCCTGACATGTCCGGGAAAATATGGGTGTATGTTAACCCTACCTGAAGTTCTTTTTTAAAAAGATGGGCCTGAACTAGAAATGAGCTCTGTTTCACATGTATGGGTCCCCACCACTCCCTGGGGTTGTGCTAGGGTGACCAGATGCCCTGATTTTATAGGAACAGTCCCGGTTTGGGTTTTTTTTTCTTATATAGGCTCCTATTACCCCCCATCCCCTGTCTTGATTTTTCACACTTGCTGTCTGGTCACCCTAGGGTGTGCACATGTGTGGGTCCCAGCTGCTCCCTGCCCCCCTCATTGAAGCAGGTGTGCAGGGTTACTGCCCTTGGAACTGTAGGGCACCAGTCGACGTGGGGTAGGGCTAGCTAGAGGCAAGGGGTGCGGAGCTGGCTGCGGGCAGAGCAGGGGGTGCGGCAGGGGCTGGCGGCAGGCAGGGCAGGGGGTGCAGGGCTGGCTGCAGGCAGGGCAGGGGGTGCAGAGACAGGGCAGGGGGTGTGTGCAGCAGAGGTTGTCTGGAGATGGGCTGGTGGCAGGCAGGGCAGGGGGTGCAGAGACAGGGCAGGGGGTTCATGCGACAGGGGGTGGCTGGAGACGGGCTGGCTGCGGGAAGGGCGTGCATGCGGCCGGGGCTGGTGTGAGCAGGGCAGGGGGTGGCTGGAGACAGGGGTTGGCTGGATACAGAGCAGGGGGTGCGGCAGGGGTTGGCTGCGGGCAGGGCAGGGGGTGCGGGGGTGGCTGGAGGCAGGGGTTGGCTGCGGGCAGGGCAGAGGGTGCGGGGGTGGCTGGAGGCAGGGGCTGGCTGCAGGCAGGAGGTACGGGGGCTGGCTGCGGGCAGGGTGGTGGGTGCTCATGGGGAGAGCGGCTTAGAGCAGCCCGAGCAGCAGGACGCAGCCCAGGCCCAGCAGAGCAGCCGGGGACCCACCAGGCAGCAGCGGGAGCCCCAGGGCCAGGGGTCGGGGGAGCAGGAGCAGCAACAGGGCTCATGCCCAGGGCCAGGTGGCAGCCCACATGGCTCCTGCAGCACAGTGCCCCCAGCGGCCAGAGGAGGAATTACATCACTTCTCGGCTGGAGCCCATCAAAGCGTCAGCACCTCCTGAAGGGAAGCGGGTTAACAACCGATTCTAAAACTGCTTCAAAATTTAACAACTGGTTCGCGCGAACCGGCTCCAGCTCACCACTGGTGCCCGCCCAACAGCCGCCGCTCTCTGGCTGCCCAGCTCTGAAGGGTGGCAATACCACAGCCCTCCTAAAATAACCTTGTGACCCCCCTGAAACTCCCTTTTGGATCAGGACCTCCAATTTGAGAATCATTGGTCTCCCCAATGAAATGTGTATAGTATAGGGTAAATGCACACAAAAGACCAGATTTCACAGTCCGTGACACGTTTTAAATGGCCGTGAATTTGGTAGGGCCCTAGTTATGATTTATCACCCTGGGAAACTTCAACACCAATGCAGTTGGCTCCTACAAAACATTAGCTTGAGATTTCATGTCCACTGTGACTACCTCGCACTTCTTCCAGACAATCTTGAAGCCACTCACACAGCAAAACATGCTGAACTAATTCACAGAGCCAGATGAATTGACCTTCTGCCAAGAGACGGACCAAGGGGTGGGTGGATGATAATAATCATACATTTGTCTTAGTCTAACCAACACTTCCTTCAAGAAATCAGGAGTGAAATCATGGCCATATTGCAGTCAACTGGAGTTTTGTCACTGATTTCAGCCAGGCCACCATTTCACCACATGTCTTTTCCACATCCCTGGAGACTCGTGGACTCAGTTTTCTTCTGGAGCACCTAGAGGAGAATGCTGTCCAGCCATGGAACCAACGTGTGTGCACAGTTTAGCATAAAAGTACAACTGTGTGCATTTTAACAATTGATAGGCATTGCTATACTGCAGTTTGATGGAGATAGCTGACCAGTAGAACTTGGTGGTAATATAAAAAAATCCATAATATTTTTGTTGGCACACTCCGTACTACAAGTGTTATTTATTTTTGTTCTTCTAGGTTTATATTAGTTTATAATATGTATATGTGTATGTGTATAAATGTAATATATTTACACCTAAGAGACTAAATGAATTATGCCCATGATGACTTATCTAATAATTTGATATTATACATGTCAAATATACAGTGAATAGACAGCATAAAGGGATCATAAATTTTAAATTATTGTGAAGCTATGAATGACTTTTAATATTCCATACTTGTAATATGTGACTTCAAGGTACTGTGGGAAATATGGTAGAACAAATTCATCCCTGGTGTAACATCTGGACTTCAGTGGTGCTGAACCAAGGATGAATGTGTCCTAACAGCCTTAACATTGCCCTCCCACGTCCATGTACTACATACTTTAAAGTTTGCTATTATCAAAAATCCCATATTAAAATGTGCCTCATTTAAACTACATCTGTAATTTCACATTGCAATTTTTATTGCATAATCTGGGATTGTTAACATCACTGCTTCGTCACAGATTTGAAGATCTTTATAATGAGGCTTTCCCAGTCTGCTTACAGTGGAGAGATGACACATTTCATTTACAGACTGTTTCCCCTGAAAGAGAACCATAAACATATGAGCAGTGTGCAGGATTTACAAACTAAAGTCTACTAAAATGGTTTTCCAAGAGTAGATATGATTAATACAAACCTTCAGAGATTTATTTATTGTGCAGTTTAGCCCTGCCAACTCCAGTCTCTGAGTTGGAGGAGTGTGCATCTGCGAGCACGTGTGCACACACACAAACACACGCACTTGTGTTGCAACTTGCCCTTAAGTTTTACCTTCCCTCTGTTTAGCAATCATTATAGAAAATTAAGCCTCCACTCCTTTCCTTCCCTGCACACTGTGATCCTATCCACAAATTCCTGTAGCTCTCAATATCTTCCTATGAAAGGAGGTTTCACCAACTCTGTACAGATCAAATGCAAACAGAAAGAAATGAAATTATGCCTTGATGCTCATTGTACAATGCAAGGACCTCTTTATTTTTAAGTTATGTAGATGACTCCTTCACAAAAATAACAATGTCTAGGAACTTGGAAGAAGTATCTGTGGTCCCAGTTGCTGTGACCTAAATAGAGTGCCTCTGTAATTGCCTTGAAAAGAGTTTGCGAAAACATCATTTTAGACTGTTCAAATGCATTTCATTGTGAAAGGATGGAAGTCTGGGGTGGCAAGCAAAGTACATTTTATTTCTCCGCAAATTACAAATGTAATAACAATAATTAGGAGAATATCTTGCACATTTAAACAGGGTGCAATTGTCCATCCCAAAGGATCCCAAATAGACTTGTCTGAAGTTCACATTTTTTGTTCCACAGAATATCATGTCAACATCTGGCCATTTTGTTCCATGCAATATTATCCATCATAGCAGCCCTTACCCATATTTCACTATATGCAAATTTTGAGACAACTGGCTTGTTTTTGTTTTTAGCAAATACATGAATTCATGTATGGTTTGGATACTTCGCTCATAAATCTTTTTCCTTTTAGTAGTTTTCATTTTGTCATGAAATTTTGCATACCTCTAATCCAAATCCAGAGTTGTTGGGAAATTTTATTTTTTGCCACATAAAAAATGTTGAAAACTAAACATTGTTTGTGTCAAAAAGGTGCAGAGGTTCAAGGGAAAAAAAAACAAACAAAAATGATTGTGAATTTTCATTTTCGATGAAAATTTCATTAAAAATGGACATTTCCTACAGCAATTGCCATTTTACACTGAAAAATCTTTTGCCAGAATACTGTGTGCAGTTTTGGTGCTCATGATTCAAGAAGGAAGTTGATAAATTGGAGAGGGTTCAGAATGAGACCTCTCAGAATTGAGAATGAATAAAGGATTAGAAAACATGCTTTATAGTGACTAACTCAAGGAGCTCACTCGATTTAACTTAATAAAGTGATGGGTACAAGGTGGCTTGATTACAGTCTATAAGTATCTACATGGGGAAAATATTTAATAATGGGCTCTTCAGTCTAGCAGAGAAAGGTATAACATGATGCAATGGCTGGAAGTTGAAAATAGACAAATTGAGACTGGAAATAAGGCTTAATTTTTTAACAGTGAGAGTAATTAACCATTTGAACAATGTACCTAGCATTGAGGTAGATTCTCAATCACTGACAATTTTTAAATCAAGACTGGATGTTTTACTAAAAGATCTGTTCTAGGAATTGTTTTGGGGAAGTTCTATGGCCTGTGCAATGCAGGCAATCACAATGGTCCCTATTGGCCTTAGAATCTATTAATCTATGACCTGGCCCAGAAGGTAACAGCAATATAGCAAATGCCCACATCTAAAGTTATAAAGTCAGTTCAGAGACTATTAGGATTTGTGAACAATCTGACAGAATTTCTTCCAAGCCTCTTTGCTGTGTGTAACCCCCTGAGCCAACTTCTGGATGAAGACATAGTTTGGGGTTACTTCAACATGATGTAGCCATCACATATATCAAGGACCAACTACCCATCCTGAAATACTATCCTGGGCATGAAGAGGCAATCATAAAACATGGTGCCAGTGAGATGAGGCTTGGGGCAAGACTCCTATAAAAGGGAAAGATGGTAGCTTAAGGTCACCAATGGAACCAGTGCACCAAATTGAAAAGGAATGTCTTGCAACAGTGTTCACATGTGAACAATTTGACTAATATGTTCAAGGACAGGAAGCCATTCGAATAGAAAGTGACCACAAACTATTAGAGAGCATTTTTTAAAAAAACTGGTAGAGAGGCACCAAAATGCCTTCAGTACATGCTACTGAAAGTGCAGTGCTATAGTTTAGATGTACACTAAAAGAATGGGATTGTGATGTGCATAGCTGACTTCTTATTCAGAGGAGTCTTGCATCTTGAAAATATATCAACAGAACAGGAATATGAGATTTTCAACCTGATAGAAATCCAGAAAACACAGAAAGATACAGAAAGCATCTACCAAGCCAGTTCTGTGCCACTTTCAAGCAGGGGCTGGAAAAAAATCAGAAAATAACCCATACAAGACAAAGGTTTACAAATGCTCACATCCGTCTTCCTGTCTGAATGGCCAGACACCAGGGGAAAAGTCCCACCTGCATTTCAAAAATACTGGCACTATTGAGACAAGCTTACTATACAAGAAAGCATTATATAAAAAAGGCAGTTGAACAATAATGCCCAGATCAGTTAGAACAGAAACTCTCTCAAGAATACATTGGAACTATTCTAGAATAGAAGTATGTATCTAGAAAGCCAGAGACACCATACACTAGCCATACATGACCACGGATATTACAGATCTTGTGAGAAGATGTAATACATGTGGGGAAATGCATGCCAAGCAGCAAAAAGAGACAATACAAATACACAGCATCCCCATCTGACCTTGGAGCAAAATAGAAATGGACCTTTTTGTTAGGGGCGTCTTCCTTCACCCGCTTATTTCCCTGGTCCTTCTCGCATGAACAGAGAGCAACAATACCTGAAGTCCAAAGGTGCAAACAATTCAATGTTTATTGGGGTGAACTTCCAGCAAGCGTGATTCCAGGTTCCTTCCTCAGTGTCCCCCTTCTCAGCTCTGACACCGCAGAGCCTTACCTGTGTCCCGGTTCCCATTCCTCCCCTTAGCAAAACATGATTCCAATTTCCCCACCCCCATTCCCTGTTCCCATTCCCCCCCCCTTACTTCCTGATTGACTGCAGACTATATAGTAAAACTTGAGTTCTGCTTAGCTATACCTTTACCAACCATTTTTCTGAAATTTAACTAACCAATCCTAACATATTATAACATGATTATTTAACCAATTATATCCCACCACCTTAATTAATTTACACCCAGCAAAATTAATTATACAGCAGACAGAAAATCACAGAACCAGACAGAGATGATGCAAATAAACAATAGCAAAGTGGGAACTATAATGACAAGACAATACAGAAGTGAGGATTTCACAACTACATCTATAAAGACATAAGGGTTTCCCAGCTGTGTCTATTGATAAGTGAGTTCTTACCGAACAGAAAACTATCAAATTAAATTTCCTTTTACATCTTCTAGGCTCTTCCCTTTCTCTGGAGGTGATAGATCAGATCACCTTTCTAACAGCCCCAGATTGCCTTATTTCAATGTGACTAGTTTGGAATGTGAGGATGTGACCATACACTTCCTAGCTTATGGCTGCCTTTTCTGTTTAGCTAAAGATCTTAGCCTAAGAACAGGGCTTCAGACTGTCACTGTAAGAGAAGGCCCATAAACAGGCAGACTGTGATTTTGATTCTTTCTTTTATACCTCTATAACTAGCGAAGTGATAAGAATACACCTACATTCTTAAAGTATAGACCTTTGCACATAGGCCTGAATATCTATATCCTAACACTTTTCATCACAAACTACCTCATTACTGTAGATTAAGACTTCTGGGAACTAGATGAGTTGTCAGGCACTACTGCAGTGACCATTGCAGACAAAGCAATGAATCATATCTGGAAAAGAGTGTGAACAGTGAGGTGGCAAAATATGCAGATGGTACCAAAATACTTAGGATAGTTAAGTCCAAAGTTGACCATGAAGAGCTATAAAGGGATCTCACAAAACTGGGTGACTGTGCAACAAAATAGCAGATGAAATTCCATGTTGATAAGTGCAAGATAGTGCATATTGGAAAACATAATCCCAATCTTAAATACAGAAATTATGGGGTCTAAATTAGCTGTTGCCACTCAAGAAAGAGATCTTGGAGTCATCATGTATAGTTTTCTGAAAAAAGCTGCTCAGTGTGCAGTCAAAAAAGCTAACAGACTGTTAGGAACTATTAGGAAAGGAATAGATAATAAAACAGAAAATATCATAATACGGATATATAAAGCCCTGGTATGCCCGCACTTTGAATACAATATGCAGTTCTGGTTGTCCCATCTCAAAAAAGATACATTAGAATGGGAAAAGGTGCAGAAAAGGGCAATTAAAATGAGTAGGGGTATGGAACAGCTTCCGTATGAGGAGACATTAAAAAGACTAGGACATAGAAAAGACTTCCAATTCCACTTAGAAAAGACACAACTAAGGAGCGATAGGAAAGAGGTCTATAAAATCATGAATGGTGTGGATAAAGTGAATAGAGGAGTGTTATTTTCCCCTTCACATAACACAAGAACTAGGGGTCACCCAATGTAATTAATAGGCAGCAGGTTTAAAACAAACAAAAGGAAGTACTTCTTCACACAGTGCACAGCCAACCTGTGGAACTCATTGCCATGTGATGCTGTGAAGGCCAAAAGTATAAATGGGTTAAAAAAATAATTAGATATGTTTATGGAGGATAGCTCTCTCAATGGCTCTTAGCTAAGATGGTCAGGGATTATACCCTATGCTCTGGGTGTCCCTAAACCCCCAACTATCAGACACAGGGATACTGGGCCAGATGTACCATTGGTCTGACCCAGTATGGCCATTCTTATGTTCAGCAGGAAAAGTATCCCAAATTGTGTAGTTTCAGACATTGAACACCAGTTTACTTGCAGTGAGTTTGTGCTGTTTATCCAGGAATGGGAATTCAGTCATATCACATCATCACCACACCCAGCCAAATGGCAAAGGTAAATCAGCAGTTAAAATTCCTAAGACTATTACAGAATGATGAAAAAAGCAAAGAAAATACCTGACAAGCCATTCTAGAATGGAGAAACACTCCCACAGAGGGCCTCAATAGCAGCTTGGTACAGGGCTTGATATCAAGACTCACATATACCTTGGTGCCTCTCGCCTGAGCATTTCTACAACTGGCAGTGGGGGGAAGGAGTAACAACAAAAAGTCAGAGAGACACGCAAAGCCAAAGCCTACTACAACCAACGAGCTAAAGATCTCTTGGATCTACAACCCGGAGACCCCATTAGGATCAAATCATTTCCTCAGGATAAATCATGCATTTAGAAGCAAGCTACATGTGTTGAGCAGATAAATCCTCATTCATATAACATAGACTGGGTATATATTTCACAAAATTCGCAAATACATTGCCCATTAGGAACACAAGACATAAACATAGACGTGGATGATGGTAAGATTTGCATTCTGCTGAGACTTGGTCCACAGGACATAGAAAGACCATAGACCAACAAGCAACCAATAGATGTTGGAACAGACTCACAAAACACCACCATCCCACCAGAAGAAGCAAGTGCAAGATAGTCTGCTTTCATCACGAGAAAGACTTGGACTCGCTCCTACATCAAACCACCTGCAAGGCACACAGAAGACTTTGTACAATATTAAGGCATGAAAGAAAAATCCTTCCAAACCCAGAGGAAAATACCTTGGTTTCCAAGAAGGTTAAATGTTAGTTTAAAAAAAACCTAATAATTATCTGGTGTTAAGTTAATATATATGGTGAGATAGATTTTAAAGGAATGTAATAGAATGTTAAATATGTAAGCTGGTTACGAGTATTCACGTTTAATTTTTCTGTCTCAAATTTGACAAAAGGATTGTTACAAAAGATGGCTTCCCAATAGGCAGTGTTATAGTATGACACTATGCTTATGTATCAGGTAAAGTATAGGAACTTAGAGTACTCTCCTTTCAGGAAGTGCTTGAAGAGAGAGGACAGTATACATGGAGAAAGGAATAAAGCCTGATTATTGTTCTGGCTTGGCTCTCTCTCATTTTAACACCAAGGACATCACTTCACTTTTAGTGTGACTGCTTCAACTTATCCTATAATCTTAACACTTACATTCAGGGAGGAATAATTTCTAGGTATTGTCTCTTCTCATTTCTTCCCATGAGTACAGTAAGAGTGAAGTTACTAATGTCTTTCAAATGAAACAACAACTGTGAAGAAGCAGGCATTGTCTGGGGTTCTGAAGAAACCTGTTACCTTTCACCTTCTATGCTACTAGTTAGTGCCATGCTGACTTCATTTCTTTCTTTTTTAAGTGTTTCACATTTTTCTTTAAAAATTTCCTTGGCTTCTGAGGGGTTTTGTTTTGTTTTCCTCCTCCTCCTTCTTTATTTTGTTATCATCTACAGGGACAATGCACATCCTTTTATCCCATAGTTCTTGTTCACAATGATCCAGTAGTTAAATCCTTCCATTTCTGATTATGCACAATGGACTAAGCCTTTTGATATTTTGAATCGTTTTGACAAAGTGAGGGCCAAATCCTGCCCGGTATGTGAACATATATGTTACACACAAGGCCTGATCCTACAAAGTGTTTCTTGCAAGATTTGAGTGCTCCAAACACTCACTGAATTCCTACTGAGTTGAAAGTTCCTCTCTAGGTGGACCCCGTGGCAGCTTTTGATAGAACTTTTGCATTTTTGTCATTGCTGGGGAGGCAGTGGCCAAAGCCTTTGTCCCTATAACAGGAGGATAGGAACTAGAGAAAGAAGGTCAGGTTGCAGAAGGGACCTAGTTTGTTAGGGCACCATGAATTTAAAATGAGTGCAGAATGCCCACTCTCCAACTGTACTGCCTTAGCCATTCAGATAGCACAGCATACTTAATGAAGATCCTTTTCCTAGAACCCTACCTGCTATATCACTTATTACTAATGAAACATTTCCCCCTCCCAGTATATTCATGCAGTACTGGGCAAGGTTACTACCTAAATCCTGAGAGTGATGGGAGGGAGGAGGGGGTGCCTGTCCCCAGTGCCCACTAGTGTGCCATGATCTGCAGGTTAAGTGCCAGAGTCTGTGCATAAAGTAGTTGGCAGACAATGTTAGCCAAGATTACATGGTACTCACTTTCACAGCAGAAGCAAAGTGCACCTAGTAGCATGCATCATGGCTCTTTGCCCTTACACAGTTACTACGCTTACCTGCATGTCTGTGATTGTTACATAATTTGAATAACAAACTGGTGCCACAACAGCTTCTTTCATTCAAAGTGACATTTTCTCTGCTAGAATGCAGGGGCACTTCTCAGAAAGCTTACCATTTCATGCAAGAGAGGTACACTTGTTCCAGGGGGCTAAATAGATTAAAAATAGATGTGTGGAAGACCCAAACCAAAGGAGCAAGGTAAACACAGTGGGCCAAATTCTGTTATGCATGAGTGAGCAGAGCACCAGAATGACTGACTGCAGGGCCTCTGATGCAGATACAGAGCCGTGAAATGACAATGGTCATGAAGGGCAATGGATGGGCAAAGGGAGCCAGATGTACACATCTGGAGATTTCAGAGTAGCAGCCGTGTTAGTCTGTATTCGCAAAAAGAAAAGGAGTACTTGTGGCACCTTAGAGACTAACAAATTTATTAGAGCATAAGCTTTCGTGAGCTACTGCTCACTTCATCGGATGCATCCGATGAAGTGAGCTGTAGTTCACGAAAGCTTATGCTCTAATAAATTTGTTAGTCTCTAAGGTGCCACAAGTACTCCTTTTCTTTTTACATATGGAGATTGAAATTTGCCCCATCTCACCTACTGCATGTAGGACATCTGATTCACATACACTCAAATGGGAGCTGGCCATCCAGTCTGAATTTTGGTTTTGTTTCTTTAAAACGATTTCAATCCAGGGGAAAATCAGATAAATAAGTTAAAGGAGCCCAGAAGCAGCTCTTATTCTAGCTAATAAGTCTGACAGGCACTTATGTTACCGATCATCCCAAACCTAGCTGACTGAGGCAATGCTGAAAGGGCGAAATTTTTTCACAGATTTTTCCAATGTATTTGTCAAAATCATCTTCATTTCAACAAGCACATCTCTCCAATATTCTCTTTAAAACTCAGTGGACCTGATTCCCAGCTGCTATAAATCAATGTCACTCTATTTCTATGCTAGTCTCTACCAGCTCAGGATCTCATAGACTAATAAACTTTAAGGCCAGAAGGGACCATTATGATCACCTCGTCTGACCTCCTGAATGTTGCTGGCCACAGAACCTTACCCATCCCCTCCTGTAATAGACTCCTAACTTTTGGCTGAGTTACTGAAGGCCTCGAATCATGATTTAAAGACTTCAGGTTACAGAGAATCCATCATTTACCTTAGATCTGACCTAGTGTTTATTGTGGCAATTGCTAGGAAAATCCAAGTCTCCTTCATCCTTTGAGTTCTCCTTCAGTTCCTCTTGCAGGAATGGAATCCTGGATTAAATGATGGATGTTGGGTTATTTTGGGTTTATTTTAATTTTTGGATGGAGTTTTTTCAAACTCACCACATTTGTTGCTCTTTTCCAAAACGAGTTCCATATTTCAGGATGTATTTAAATTGATTATTATTATCCTTGTATGAGAATCTCATCTGCCACTGGTGACCAGTTACACCGGTTGAAGAGGCTATGCAGGCAACAGCTATCTACAGCTTTCCCTGCAGGAAAATGACACTTGCTGGTTCAGCCTCACTATGTAAGCTAATAACATGCCATCTCCTTTACATGATTACAGGCAGGATTTGAACTATGCTAGTCTATGAGCAAGAATTGAGGAACTTGGGCCAACAGTTGCAAAACAGTTTTCCTGGAAATTATCCAGCGGACCAGCAGTCAACTTAGGACAGCAGCAAAACACATTATTTTAATAAAGCAAGGAATGCTATGACATGTCCAGAGGAATACATGTCTATACTAGCCACTTTGGTGATCCATGCACATTCCATGCAAGCCCAGTAAAATGACACTTGTTTACTCAGCCAACATCTTTACTTTCCACTGTAGTCTCATAAAGGAATGCAGGTATTGCAGGAAACTTCATTCTTATACCATGCTTATCACCATAGTATCTGCACACCTTCTGGTAGTGCATTAAGTGACTTGACTAAAATCTGTCGCATGTTGCTCATTCTTTCATCCTTTTCCCCAGGGGAGAAGTGTGTAGTGGAGTTTCTTGCTTGGTAGGGTTTAGGATTTGAAACTTTTTTTATACACATGATGCTATGTATTTATGTCAAAAAAGGCAAGGTCAAACAAATGTGCTTTGCACTTGCAGTGGAAGGTGGCATGGTTTATGATGGTCCTCGATTCCTGGAAGAGTTCTTTCTGCAGTCTCGGCCCAGTCCCCAAAAGTCCCCCCCTCTTCCCCAGTTTCCTGCACAAACAAGCTTTACCCTCACTGTAGAGAGTTCCACTGAGCAAGAGGAGCAAAGCTGTCATAACCCCTAAATACTCACAATGTTATTTGTGTAAAATCAGCAATGTCTTTCCCCTGCCCCACACTGCAAAGCTAAGATGGACATCTGAATTTCCCCAGGGAGGATTCAGACTGAGTTTTGTTTCAGGACCATTTTTAATCAGGGTTCAATAGACCCTGTAAATAGCTACATTGAAGTCAGGGGGGTTACTCATGGAGCTTAAAATTAGAATTATGCTTTGCTGCATCAGGACCAGAACACTATGTAAAATCCAGAGGGATGACATCTTAAAATTGTGAGCATTACGAAGCTGAGAGCCCGCGCTAAATTGTGGCATCTACTTGAGGGAAGGAGAGGTGGGAAATAAGGAATTGGGCACACAGAAAATGAGGAGTGGTGTCCAAGTTCTTGTCCAGGGTGCAATCAGAGAGGTTAGCAGACGGGAAGGAGGACAGGTTTGAATATTCATCTGGGAAATTGCAGGTGGATTCAACAGTGGCACTGTGTGGGAGACTGAGCCAGTTGGGAAGAAAAAGGAGATTGTGAAAATACTTGTCTTGGCTGGAAATGAGATTATGAGGGAATATACCCATCTACCATAGATATTTTAATGGTTAAAGAACAAACGGAGATAATCCATCATTTGCGGTGGAAGGTACAGCACTGGAGCCTGTGGTTATATGGCATGAAGGCATCTTGGTTTGTTTTTGCTTTCCTTTTTTTTTTATTCTTTTGCCAGTTACCCCAAGTGATTAATACATTTGAAGATCCCGATGGCTGAGGCACCCAGTGTAGTGTTGCCAATGTACTATTACGAGAGCAGTTAAGTAAGAGAATTGGAAGAATAATTTTTTTAACTAATCCTATTAATTCCTTTGTGGACCTCCTTGAATTTGAATCAAGAAAGCTGACAATTAAGACAATGTCATGCCATGGCAGTACAACACTGAATAAGATTTGTAGCATATGCCTATCAAGTTTTTAATATTATCAGAAGGGAAATTCTATCAAGAAATATAAAGTAACCTGATTTTCCTCATACGCAAATATTCCTTTAGAAATGCTAATGGGATAGCTGAAGATCTACAAAGAAGATTTTCCTAGATCTGGACAAAACAGGGGTAGTTTGATGATATAACACTCACCATGTTCCCCAAATAAGGACTCAGTCTAAAATCTTTTATAGCTGTTGCATTATCAGTGAAACCATCTGCCCTGCATTTTTCATTAGTACAGGTGCAAGCTCTTTGCTATACATTACAAGGAAGATCAGTTCAAAGCATCATATTTATGTTGTGCTGAAAAATGTATGTAGATGTTGTTTGGACAGGGCAATAGGGGTTAATTGGAACCTTACCAGTTATATATTACAAACAAAATATTGACAATAAAACAAGAGACAGAAAATCAATATGGTGTCAGACAAATTAATTATCAATGGGGTATGGAGTTAAAAATAATGGAATGAGATCATTCACTTATTTTCAATGGACTGCACCTCTATGAACCTCTTTTCAGTTTAGAAAATTCTCTGTAAGACTGCGAAACTAGAATAATTACCTGTTCAATCAACATCCTTTCTGTTACCATCTTTGTGATGTAAACTCTCAAATTCACCTTGTCAATCCTGACCTCTAGCTCGCTGTTCAGGCTCACTTCACCTCCTGTCTCTTCAGTTCCTCCTAGTGGGTGCCCCATTGCTTCCTTAAACTAAACATGGCAATAACTGAACTTCAAATATTTTCTCCAGATGCTTCTCCCCTTTCCAGTTTCCCACTAAAGTTCACAGGTTTAACCTCCCCCCCCCCCCATCCATCTTACTCTTCTCAAATCTGGGTTCTCACAACATTTTATTATTTCTAAAATCTTTTCTCCTTGCCAAAAGCCTGGCTCACACCACAGTCTCTCTCACTGGACTATTATAATCCTTTTCTTCTCCAACCTTCCTGAGTTTCCCTCTCCGTCATTCATCTATCCCATATTCAACAGCTAGAACAGACCTTTACTCTTGCTATTTATGTCGCCCAACTCTTCAAGTCCCTTCACTGGCTCTTTCTCTCTTTCTGCATAAAGTTCATAGTCTCCAGTCTTAAGGTTCTGCAAATCTAGAACTCATCTCCCATTATTCCCTTCTGCATGCCCTACACTCTGACTGCATATCTCAAAGCCTGTGGGCCAGATTTCCAGCTGGAGTGGCACAACTATACACTGGCCCTTACTCAGGGCAACGCTTAATGTCTCCAGGTCAGATGCACAGCTAGTGTAAATCAGCATGGCTCCAACAATGTTGATTTAGATCAGGTGAGGATCTGATACTTAGTCTTGCCATTAGGTATCACTGATATCAGTTTAAGAGCAGAATTCCCCACTGATTGCTCTGGGTAGACCTATTTAAAAACCAATGACACAAAATGACTTATCATGTTTTTAAAGTGGTGGATCATTCACCATTTTGACAGATACATAATAACGAGATTCCTATAACATAACAGATGCACAGCTCCTACCTACTCCAGCATGCCTGAATCCAGTGTCTCAAAGGACCCCATGGTGGGATATGAAGAGGGTTTTGACCCCCCTTGCATGGGCATGTAGAGTCCAAGTCACATTCTAGTCCGAAAAGATTTCCCTTCCCTGCTTTAAAATGGACTGAAATGTTCTACACATAAACGCTGTGAATAAGGGAAATCAAATTAACAAGACCCAGATCCTCAGCTGGGAAAAGTCAACATATTTCCATTAAAGTCAATGGAACTATGCCAGTTTACACCAGGAAGTGGATTTGGCCCAAAGATGTTCATATTTATTTTCAATAGTGAAGCCATTGTCCAGCAGATGTTTAGGGCATAAAATTCTGGCGAGGAAGCTATTACTTTGGCAGTTCTTTTTTTTTTCTTCCAGAATCCTCTCTTTATTCTACATTTTGACCAGCTCTGTTTTAAATACAAAACATTATGTGTACATAATATTAAGGCTGTGATGCTAACTGGCAAAAGCCAGGAAATGGCAAGCTCAGACTAATCCCAATATCAGTGCCATGAATGAAGAAATAGCAGAGGTTTTACAGACAGTTGCCAAGAGAGGCTGAAATGAAGATGCCAGATAAAGCCAAGGTTGTATCTGAGGAAACAAGGAAAGTGCTACAGATAAGGAGTGAAATATAAAGAAATTTAAACGCGAGAAGCAAGGCAGATTTTTGTAAATCTGTATAAAGCTATAAAAGCAAAGATGAGAGAGGAAACCAGGAAGAACAATATTGAACTTCTCAAGACAACAATGAACAAACAAAACAAAAACTTGAAAATACGGTAGTTGGAAAAAAGCACAAGAAAGGGACATACCATTTTATTACTGTGCCAGAAAAAAAACAGAACTGAATCAATGACAGGGCAAAAATCATTAAAAAGACTGAAGAATTCTACGTAGAGTCCTGCATTTAGTGCCAATGGCCATCAAAAAAAGCACCTCTGAAATCACAACCGAATAAACTGTATGGCCTGCACCAAGCATCAGGAGCTGCCTTCCATGTTCTATAGAACATTCAGTAGATAGTAGATGCATGTATGGTGTCTTTTGTAAGAGGAGTTGTTGGTCCCCATCCCCAGAGGAAGTTTGTCTATCTCACAAAAATCAGTACAGTTGGTACGAATTGGTTCTCTAAACAGATAGGACAAGAACTACCTCATGTAATGAAGAGACACAGGGACTAAGATACCCTCCAGGGATGAATGAACATGGAAACTGCACTATGCTTTCACCCCTAATGATGATCTCCCTAGGCCAGGGTTGAGGTACTTTGGTGAGCTATGTGAGGAAGCATGTTCTCGTGCTGCCTGTATTGTACCTACTCTGTGGACAAATGGAAGGTGGCTTCATTTTTAAGAGCAGCCAAGCTGATATCTTCCAGTAGCACTAAGTGCACTGACATTTTGGACTTGTTTTTGTTTTGCTTTACGAGGGGCGGTTGCTGGGTGGTCAGGATCAGAGGGAGGGAGGAGACTGGAAATGACTTGCTTAGTGCCAGATCGTTCCTAGTCCTTCTGCAAATGTGTAATGAAATGGGCTTAAGGAGTAGGAGGGAGGGAACTTGCACAGTCAATATACGGTCCAGGCAGGAGCACAGGGAGCGTTTTGTCCTCATCCCTTGGGGGTGCATGGTGCCCTAATGGGGCATGGAGGGGCAAAGAGGAGGTGCAGGCTCACCATCCCACCCCCTTCTACACTAACCCACAGAACACGACCAGCATGCAGGTGAAGAGTAAGCTATACCTCCTGAAGGGGTGTAGTAGCATATACATCCCTCATGTACAAAAAAGCTCAGTGAAGTATTTCCAAACTAGCCCAGGGCCAGGCAACTCCACCCAGCCCCTTATTCTGGGCTGTGCTTAACAGACATGATCTAGCCTTAAGTCATTCACTAAGGAGCCGATGCTGTTACGCATACTCCTATTAAGTAGTTCTTGTCTCTGCAATCCCCACTGCATTACTCAGGATGCATATGGCTGGCACAATCTGGCCTGAACTGCCCAATTTCCTTTTAAGAAGCAAAGCCAGTGTGGAATATTTCACAACAGGTGCTTTCTCACTCCACCCCATTACTTTTTAAAAGGCCAAATGGTGTGTTTTAAAGCAGATTATGTGAGCAAATTTGTTCCCAGATAAGCACTCGAGTGCCAAGCTTTTACCCGGAGAACACAACAACACTGGCACAGCCTTAATGATCGGATGCATTTATAGCGAAAAAAATGCTTGTAAATTCATAAACCCTCTCCTAACCTTACCTGTAACACGCTCCTGCAAATTTTGCAGTAATTACTAATATTGTAGGTATGAACTGTAATTAGACAATTTGAAACAGTAAAATCTTGCAACAGATCTTGGAGCTCTGCTGAATTCCACCAGCCGAAGAACTGGCCTGTGATCTGTAGTTTACCAGTCACAAAGGAGAAACAAAGTATATTTCCTATATTTTCTGTTAGCATTTGAGCAAACATTGTGTTTAATATTAGAAAGCAGTACGCATGTGGTTGCTTAGGAATGAAAAACATTCCTTGATGCCCTCTGATATGCACCAGGTTGCTGTGGGATGCTTTTGTGCATTCTACTTGAGCAGTTACTAGGGTCTGGAGTCCACAGGAACATGACATTGTAATCTTGGTCATGTTTTATTTATGGGAAACAGTGCAGCAGATAGGGTGTGTTAACAAACAAAGATGATTGCTTCAGGGGCACTCTCTCGTCCTGAGGTAATTAAGACAAAGTAGTTTCACTGGTTGGGGGATTCAGACTGCAGACAACCTTTTCCTTGCTAAAATGATCTGCAGCTACCAGGCCAAAAGGGCTAAATCAAAAGCAACACGGGTAGTGTTTCATCTTTGGTTAAAGTTGCATCATTAAATGGAGCTGGCATAAATTATACTTCTTAAAAACCCATATAACATTAAAAACTACTGAGTAGAAAATGTCAGCTTGGAGATGTGTGGATTTGAGGCTGGAGAAATATACAAAAGAGCATTGCAGTGGCCCTACATCTCTTTTATAACCTAAATTTAAAATATTGGCTGTAACTAAAACAACCCTAAATTGCACTAGGGTGGCCCCGAGAGTGTTATACAGCCCATTGGCTTTTTGAAAAACCTAAAATACGAATCACGCTCAGATGACAGAAGCTCCACATCTCATGAAAAAACAATACATCACTGATAGGTCACGATTCATAGACAATAGGCTGTTCAAATGTATTGGTTATTTGCAAAATATACAGCTGTGATCCCTGCTGAGTATTACTTGTCTGGTGACTTTACAATAGCATGGTAAAGACATAGTATGTATTAACTTGTAAAATATACTAGGACAGCAGTTCTCAAACTGTGGGTTGGGTCCCCAAAGAGGGTTGCAACCCCATTTTAATGGGGTTACTAGGGCTGGCATTAGACATGCTGGGGCTCAGGGCAGAAAACAAAGCCAGAGCTTCACCGCCCAGGGCCAAAGCCCGAGGGCGTCATCTCTGGGCAGCAGAGCTCCGGCTTTGGTTTCAGCCGTGGGTGGCGGGGCTCAGGTTACAGGCTCCCTGGCCAGGGCTGAAGGTGCCGTTGGGCCTCGGCTTTCTCTTTGGCCCCCTCACCCAGGGTAGCTGGGGTTCAGGCAGGCTCAGGCTTCGGTCCCCCCTCCTTGGGTCATGTAGTAATTTTTGTTGTCAGAAGGGGATTGCAGTGCAATGAAGTTTGAGAACCGCTGTACAAGGATCATCTTCCTTCCATGTCTCTCTGATCCCCTCCCCCAACAGGCTTGTCCCCTTTCCCCACAGCAAGTTCAAGCTTCAAGGTGCCTCACAAATTGGCCTTTCTCTCTCTTTTGTCTCCAAGCTTGTCACCCCTCCCTCCCTTTGCACTTGCTCTGGTCTGTCAATAATGGCAGCTTCATGTTCCATTTTTCAGCCTCTTCCCCAACTGTCTCTATGCCATCTTTCATGCTTCCCCTTATGTATAGAATATCCTCCCTGAATTAATCCATGAGGTCTTCTCCTCCTTCAAATCCCTCTTCAAGACCAACCTATGCTTTGATGCCTACAAGACACCATCCAGCCAGTGAGGTTTGTTTCTGTGTCAGCAGGGCAGAGTGGATTTTAATTCCTGTTTTTAAAGTGATCTGGTATCTTTAGGAAGCACCATTCAGTGCAAAACCTGCTTGTGCAATTGTGTGACCTTATTTGTGTTACACTTCTCCTTTCCCTCTTCCCTCCTCTTATTTATCATGCTCTTTTGTTGCATAGTCTCAAGTTAGACTATAAGCTCTTTGGGGCAAGGAATTCCCCTTCCCATGAGTCTGTAGAATGCTCAGCACAATAGGGCCAACACTGAAACCTGTAGTGCTACCACAATATAAACAGAATGAAACTCACCTATGATAATAAAGGGCTTAAGTTTGGCTTTGCTGCAGGCCTATAGATTGGGTAGTGCATGGTTACCCTGCCCCAGAAGCAAACTGGGAAGGAGCTAGTATCTGAGAGAGCACAATCTGCCTCCAAGTTTCCTGCCATGCTTTGTGGAGGGGTAGGACCCTATATCAGCCCTAGATTTGGTGCAGCCTAATTCCCTGGTGCATCAGCACAGCTGCGCTGAATGCTGTGCTGAGGGCAGGGAGACAAAGCTTTTCCCAATCCCTGCCCCTTCCTATCCACATTTGTGGGCAAGGAACAGAAGAGCCCCACAAAAGCTGCTTCCCTCGCAGTATCCATGGTATGGGTAGCCAGCACAGAAGAGTAAAGTGATTCCCCTGCCAGGGTGTGCAGGACAGGCCACAATCAGGTCCCAAATACAGATCTAATACTATACCTAGATTCATGGCTCTTGGCACAGGGAGGTACAAGTTGCTCTTTCCTGCACCAGTGAGGCCCAGAGGAGATTCTCCCCCAGGGAAGGGCAGGCAATCCTTCCTAGATCACCCTCTCCGGGGGTTCAGCTTTCATTTATGCCAGGGGTTCTGAGTAGATGCACTGAATCATATCAACCCCTTCCCCCTTTCAGGCTGTGCTAGCCCCCTAACATTTCCCTGTGCAGAGGAGATTGCAGCACTCTAGTACTGATAAACCTCCCCTTCCCCAGCCCCATGGGGATTTTCCATCATCAGGGCCCCTGGTTTACATCAACAGAAGTCAGTGTAAAACAGCACTGATCTATCCCCTGGTGTGTATGTGTATGCCTCTGTGTGCATGCTGAAGGTTGAGTTAATAGAATGTGTTAAGGAAAAATGAGGAGGTGAGAGCAGGATAAATAGGATCATAAGTGTTGGAGATGAAAAAGACCTATTAGATGATTAAACCTGTTCCCCTGCCAATGCAGGATATAGTCTCCTTATAGGGGATGTTTCAGATATGAAAGTGGGACTACATTTGATCCTGTCCTAAAGACTCCATAATAAATAGAAAAAGTAGGCATATGTGTACAGAACGCGTTAGGCTGTAGGTGATGGCGTGGCAGCAAGGCTGGAGCAGAACGGCTGTGCTGTGCTCTTGGCATCAGTCTGAAATGGTTAACAATAAACAAACAGGATTTGGCTGTCAGCACTTTTAAAGGAATAAACACAAAAGGTGACTGCTTTGGCTGCAGTGACTATGCAAAGGACTTGACTTGGCCCTGCAATGCTGAGCTGAGCGGATTCACTCAGCTCCACCCTTCAGCCAATTTCCAAAGCAGGCAAGCCTTCTTAACAGACCTGCTGGCTCCCTATTGGTCAGTCTCTCCTGGTCCTTCTAGGCCTATGGAGGAGTAAGTCTTGTTGGTAGCCTAGCCTGAGCGGGTTTATCTTATTCAGAAGGCCTGTCAGGACACTGACACCTCTAGCAGGGACAGAGAAGGCCTGATAGACCCCATCACAGAAGACAGGAAGGATTTATTTCCATGCACTTTGGATAATTTTCAATTCCTGTACACACTCTTCCCAGAAAGGTGAGGAAGGACTGTAGAATCCATGTAGTGGCACATTATCCAGCATCACCTATTCCCACCTTGCTCATTAACACCTTCTGCCATTGCTGAGCATGATCTGCTATGCCACACAGGAGCAAGTACCCACTGCACTAAATGCTGCTCTGTCCATCTTAGGGTTTTATGCTGCTGCCCATCACTGTAGTATCTGAGCATCAACAGAAATGGAATCTCTGATTTATCTTCCTTTTCAAGTTGAAATCTTTGCTTGGATTCTGAGGTGGTATTTTGTTTGTTTGTTTGGATTTTTTGGTTGGTTGATTTGTTTGCTTCAGGTTGGAGCTTTTGGGGGGGCTGTTTGGGTAGGTGGGGGTGTCAGTTTTGTGAGTGTGATTCCTGCTATGAGGGAAAGGCAATTTCAAAGAGGAAAGTTTTACAGTGTTTCCTATAGATGACTAGACTCTGGATTCCCCTAATCCCCTCTTGAAGATTGTTTAATACTAGATGCTGTCTACTGAGCATGCTTGTCCCCAGCTCTCATACAGTTTGCACAGCTATCCTGGTGATTCAGAGATCGAAATTTGGTCTTTGATGTAGCTGATGTTTGAGCCATTAATTGCTCTGTAAATTAGGACCCAAGACATAAACTGGCATCTAAAGCTGATTGGGAACCAATAGAGGGATTTAAGCATAGGCCTGATGTGTTCACGGTGGCTTAGACCGTGGAAGAGGTGGGAAACCACATTTTGTACTAGTGGAAACTGTACATTGTCTTCAGACACAACAAATTACAATAAACCAGAGTGGAGATGACAAATGTATCACTGTGGCCAGGTCACGTCCAGGAAGAAGGGACAAAGTTTCCTACTGAGCTGCTCTTCCTTGCTCTGTCCTATGCAGCAGAATTTTCTTTTGTCTTCTGTCAGGAATGTTCTGCACTTGGGAAGGTGGAGGCAAGACTTGCCCCTAAAACTTTCTGGCTCTGAGGCCAAAATTAAGAATGCCGCTCAGATGATGTAGTGGGACTAGTGGAACAAACACTTTGTATATTCTGTATGATTTTTGACCCAAATGCAATTCACCCTTTGGAACACGTCATTCAATCTACATTCACCCCTACGCTCACTTGAAAGGCCAGAATACCTGCAAGTCTGAGACAATTTTTAAATGAACTAAGCAAAAAAGACACACATCATCACAGCAAAATAAGGTAGACACAGAAGTATGAAAACATCCATTGTATTTAGAAACACACCTGATACAGCGTGTTGGTGGGATGGTGTATGTAGGGGAGGACTACTCTTAAGGCACGTATAGACAGCCCACGACAGCGATCCTCTCAGCCTGGGTTGATAGACTCAGGCTAGCAGGGCTCCTGCTAGCACTCTAAAAATAGCTGTTTAGACAGCACATTGAGGTCCCACCCTTGTCTTTTGGTAGGGTTTTGTTTCTCCATATCTCTATTGAGATTTCAGCTCTCTTATGCTGGGATTTTCACAGGAGCCATAAGGAGTTAGGCACCCAATTTCAATTGCAATTAAATGGGTGTGGGGCGTCAACTCTCTTTACTCTCTTTTAAAAATCCCTGGTTTAAGTGTTAAGTGTTTTGGTTTGTTCGTTTGTTTTTCTTTTTTTTTTATTGGTCATTCCTGTTTTGGAAGAAACTAAGATCAATTGTCTTTTTGAATGTGACTGATGACACAACCATAGCCTTTATCCCATGTCCCAAGCCATCTGCATTACAGCTACGCCATGCCCATTCGGTGGTTTGGAAGAGGGGCAGTCTCCTCCCCAAAGAAGTGCTCTGCTTGTCCCAGTTGAGATATTATGTGTTGGTGTCCACTTTCTGTTTTGCAAGAGCAGCAAAACTGCCCTATTTGCAATTACATTAGCTAACTGCCTCTTATCAATATTTGTATATTGAAGCAATTGGGCTAAATCATCCTGGTCTTGCTTGCTGCTGACAGTAATGGAACTACCTGCTTAAGTAAGGCAAGCAGCATTTGGTTCTCAAAGGGAGTAATATACACCTGATTTGCACCAGCTGATGATTAGGTCCTATATAAAATGCATCCTAGTGCATCATCTTTAGCGCTTGAGGCAATGACCTTCCTTCCAGGGAAAAATTCTTTGCCACCCCAGATACTTAAGTCTTCAAAGAATCATTGGAGGCAGCTGTTAGTTGCACATCAGGATGAGCAGATCATTCTGATGGAGTTTGGACACCCATTTCTCATTGATCCAAGCTGTTCCTGTCACTGCTTACTGATGAAGGCTGCTGATTGTGGCCTTGGTGTCTTGTGTGTTGAATATAGATGGCATATGAAGTCAAGTGCACTTCTCCTTACATGCAGACAAACAGTATCCTATGCCTGGAATCCACATTCATATACCCCATTGGTTCATCTCTACTTGAGGCACTTGGAAAATTAGAGTTTGAAAGCTCACTGCACAGAATGCCTTGAATGTGCAGGAAGTACCTCCAATGAACTAGAATAGAAACCATTGCTAGTAGACATAAACTAAAGCAAAAGGACACTTTATATTTACATGTATAGGTTGCTCCAGAGGTCTGTTGTGTGTGGAGGATGTAGTTCAGTTGTTCCTAAAATCCCAAGACAAGCATGGTGTGACAGTGTTGTAATGTCAGAGGGCCAGATTTTTAAAGGCATTTATGCTAACTTCCACTGAAATACATGGGAATTTAGTTGCCTAAGTATCTTTAAAAATCTGGACCAGAACACCCAGACCTAAGGGTCTGGAGTGCCTCATCATAACTAAGAAATTCCCCTCTAGGTGATTCACAGAGTAGCATTAACAGGCTTAGGAGAGGGCAAAGTCTGCTCTTGCTTGGCTAGAGGAAGAAATGACCAAGGTGCTGTGCTTAGAAAAACGTGATGGGGAAGAAAAACAAGTTGCCTTTGCATTCAAAAATCACTCAGCATTTGAATTAAACGGTTGATGTGAAATCATGTCCTTGCATGCTGGTAACAAATAAAACACTATCCTCTGCATTTTTAGAGTGGGGATAGGCATGTCACTTTCTCAGAGCCATGTGACCAGAGCTCTGCACATCAAGACAAGAACAAACCTTTGGGTAAAAATTGCTTTGCAAATTACATTGGACTGAAATGAATGAAAGCTACATAATTCCGCAGTTTGATCATCCAGATGTATCACGGAAGTTCAAGCAGACAGCCAAAATCTGCCTGACAAACCTAGCACTGATGATTCACCGCTGCTCCTTTGAGGGCAAACCTATTTGAGAAGCTGGACTCAGCCTGACAAAACAATGTAAGGAAACTTCAGACTGTCTTCAGAAACTTTGAAAGCTATTACACCAAATCAATCCTTTGAAACAATCCATACAGGTTTCTCTGTCAGGTTTTAAAACATCCATAGATCTAGTATGAGTAGCATGACATCTTAAACTAACTATAATTATTGGGTCATATCCTCCACTGGTGTAAATCAGGCTAACCCCATTGGATACAACAGAGCTCTGCTGATTTATGCTATCTGAGGAGTTAATCTCTGTGTTTTGTTGTTATGCAGACTGAAATGAAAGGATCAGTTTTCCATAACTTGCTTGAGAGTATAATGGAAATCAGAGATGGGGAAGACCTACAGTACTCCCAACCTTAAATGTTAAACCTTAAAAATCATGAGGCAAGCCACCAAAATCATGAGATTGTCTTAAAATCATGAGACATTTTAAAATACATTTTGAGTACTTTTTATTTGCCATCTGTTTTTTTAGCCTTTAGAATTCACTTGGGTCATTTTCATGCTTTTGTGCATAACCATAAGAGCTAAAATTTATTCTCTCAGATGTCTAAGGAGATTGGCCTAAAGTATTGATCTAGATCTGAACTTCCCCAAACACTGAAGGAGTTGATATCTGGTGTAGTTTTCAGTGCTTCTTGCTTCATGTAAAATTAAAAGAACACTGCTGAAATCTGGCCAAAAATTTAGATTTCTATTTTAGGATTTCATACTGCACTACTAAAATCAGTGGGAATTCTGCCATTGACTCTAATGAGAAGGCAATCAGACCATTAGACACCAGTTCTGCAATTGGCTCCATGTGGGCTCACAGTTCTACCTCTGTATCTTTCATTCCAGGATCAGGACACTAAGGAGCAAAACTTTGAAGTCTTTTATATCCATTGGAGAACTCTCTCTCTCTCTCTCTCTCTTTCTTTTTTTCTCTCTCTCCCCACTGGGCAAGACAGAGTGAAAGTAAATGGGACTTAGGCTCCTAAGTGTTTCAGACCTAGATCCTGAAAGATATTTAGGTGTCTAACTGCCACTGGGCTTCAGACACTTTGTAAATGGGACTTAGACTCCTAAATCAGTTAGCTGTTTTTGGAAATTATATCCACCATCTAACAGGCTTGATTCACCAGTTCTCCACCTGGTTACAAATCTCAGCTTAAACCTAGTACTGTTAAGCAATTAAGAAAATTAATCACGATTAATCGCACTGTTAATAAGAGAATACCATTTATTTAAATATTTTTGGATGTTTTCTACATTTTCAAATATATTGATTTCAATTACAACACAGAATACAAAGTGTACGGTGCTCACTTTATATTTATTTTTATTACAAATATTTGCACTGAAAAAAAGAGAAATAGTATTTTTCAATTCACCTAATACAAGTACTATAGTGCAATCAGTTTATCATGAACATTGAACTTACAAATGTAGAATTAGATACAAAAAATAACTGCATTCAAAAATAAAATAATGTAAAACTTTGGAGCCTACAAGTCCACTCAGTCCTACTTCTTGTTCAGCCAATCGTTTAGCAAACAAGTTTGTTTACATTTGCAGGAGTTAATGCTGCCCACTTCTGATATACAATGTCACCTGAAAGTGAGAACAGATGTTCACATGGTATTGTTGTAGCTGGTGTTGCAAGATATTTACAAGCTACATGTGGTAAGGATTCATATGTCTCTTCATGCTTCAATCACCATTCCAGAGGACATGGGTCCATGCTGATGACAGGTTCTGTTCGATAACGATCCAAAGCAGTGCGGACCGACAGGTGTTCATTTTCATCATCTGAGTCAGATGCCACCAGCATAAGGTTGATTTCCTTTTTTGGTGGTTTGGCTTCTGTAATTTCCGCATTTGAGTGTTGCTCTTTTAAGACTTCTGGAAGCATGCTCCACACCTCATCCCCTCAGATTTTGGAAGGCACTTCAGATTTTTAAACCTTGGGTCAAGTGCTGTAGCTATCTTTAGAAATCTCACATTGGTACCTTCTTTACATTTTGTCAAATCTGTAGTGAGTGTTCTTAAAACGAACAACATGTGCTTGGTCATCATCTGAGACTGATATAACATGAAGTATATGGCAGAATGCAGGTAAAATAGCAGGAGACATACAATTCTCCCCCCAAGGAGTTCAGTCACAAATTTAATTAATACATTATTTTTAACGAGCATCATCAGCATAGAAGCATGTACTCTGGAATAATGGCTGAAGCATGAAGGAGCATACAAATGTTTAGCATACCTTGCAATGCTGGCTACAAAAGTGTCATGCGAACACCTGTTCTCATGTCAGGTGACATTGTAAATAAGAAGCAGGCAGCATTATCTCCCGTAAATGTAAACACACTTGTTTGTCTTAGCGAGTGGCTGAACAAGAAGTAGGACTGAGTGGATTTGTAGGCTCTAATATTTTACATTGTTTTGTTTTTGAATGCAGTTATGTAACAAAAAAAATTCTACATTTGTAAGTTGCACCTTCATGATAGAGATTGCACTACAGTACCTGTATGAACTGAACTGAAAAAATACTATTTATTTTATCGTTTTTACAGTGCAAATATTTGTAATACAAATGATAATATAAAGTGAGCACTGTACACTTTGTATTCTATGTTATATTGAAATCAATATATTTGAAAATGTAGAAAAACATCCACAAATATTTAATAAATTTCAATTGGTATTCCATTGTTTAACAGTGCGATTAAAACCGCTATGAATCACGATTAAGTTTTTTAATTGCAATTTTTTGAGTTAATTGCATGGATGAACTGCAATTAATAGACAGCCTTACTGAAAATCATTTTCTCCTTTGCTTATATCTCAACATCTCCCTCCCGCTCCTCTTATTTTCTGATTGAACTCTGTCATTGTATTATTTCACTCTACAGATCATTTTGGGATAGTTTGCAAGAACAGTGCTTTGCTCAATAAAAAGAAAAGCAGTACTTGTGGCACCTTAGAGACTAACAAATTTCTCAATAAATTTCTCAGTAAAGTTACATTGTGTTGCATTTGTAATAAAAATTCAAGGCATTTTCTGCAGAGTGCTTGGTTTCTGGTTAGTTTGTTTTAGCCATCCTCACACTGGCAAAACTGCCATTGATATTAATATCATCTTCCCCTGGCTCTGCTGGTGGGATTGGCCTTGGTTCACATTTTGAGGCGTCATATAAAGAGTTTGCTCCCTTGGAGCAAGAGTTTGCCCCACTCCAGAAATGCGTCACCTCCCCAAGCCGTGGAGCTCTCACTAAATCGTGTTTGCTCTCTATGGTTTTCACAGTAGATAACCCACCTCACTGTGGCTTTTATGCTCCTACCTACTTTTAGTTGTTCCTGTGCATCATACAGCAGGGGAACTATGAGTTTCTAAATTCGGTAAAAGATACGGAAAAGAGGGTAATTTACATACACTTTTCACATAAACAAAAAAAGAAGAAGTGAAAGAGAAATATAACCCCCCCTCCCTTTTCCCCCAAAGGAATGAAATAGTTATAGCAGCTTAATTATGTATTTTAATTACATGCACATTAGAAAAAAACCCTATAGAATTATGTCTTTAAGAAAAGAACAGAAGGGCAACATTGCTATGTGTTTTACAGCGGCCCCTGAATATCAGATCAGGTGTTCAGAAATCTCTACTTCTACTTCTTTTTCTGGTGCTGAATTTTTGTGTTAATTTCAGTTTATGTGCTGGCCAGATGATGAGTGAGTTGTGCAAAACCCAAGAGTAAACAAACGACGTTATAATCAGCAACTAACTGTCTCATGGAAGATCTTCCCTTTGTAAGCTTGACATGTAAGTTTTGCAGGAAGGAATGTTTTACTTACACCACAACTGTGCCTTATACCTGCACCGTAGTGGGAATCCCAGTTGACCATGTTCAGCTGGATCCTGTTTCCAGCTGGTAACTAGGTTCTGGAGCTGAGAAACAGGACTATTAGTCTACTGGTTCCTAACTTCTGCTTGCTGGGGCTACTGTTTCTCCCAGTAGAAATCAACAGCTGAAGGATTTTGATGGCATCCACAGGACAGTTCAGTAGGGATGGATTTACGTCCTTACAATCATTGTGCAAACTACGGTTTCTATATGGGGTTTCAAATACATACATAGAGATTCATCACTGCATTATTCAATTATAATTAATTTCAGTGGAGTTACAGCAGCATAAAATTGGATAACACAGGAATAAACCAGGGCCACAATGTGTGGACTAGAATCTGATCTCAGTTACACAACTTAAATCAGGAGTAACTCAAGTGATCTCAGTATTTTAGATTTTCACCAGTGTACCAGAGATCTGAATCTGATTTTATATATTATACACGCAAACACAAACACCACCACCCCACACACACAGTACAGCATGGGCTAAACTGATAAACAATAATTCTCAATAGTAAAACCTTTTTTAAAGAGTACTGCCTATATTTTTGAAGTTATTTTAATTGATTGCCACTCTGTGTAGATATATGTATCACTACACTATGATTGCTTTCCTTCTCATTTTCATTAGCTTTGATGTGCTCTGATATACCAATGACTTCAACCTTCATCAGTGCTGTAGCTTGCCAGCTCCACATGAAAATATCTAAATGGTCTTAACTTGCTGCAGGAGATAGTCTCAAGTATCTGGGCGTACACACACACACACACACACACACACACACATAGACACATATGTGTGAAGAAAAGGAAATCTGTACTGGGTATTTCATTTCTATGTAGCATACTTGCCTCTTGATCAGCAATTTATTGGAAAGCATAATTAGCACTGTCTTTTCCTGAACTAGTTTTCATCCCAAAGCCCTGATCCACCTAAGCACTTAAAAATGTGCATTACTTTGACCAACAGAGTAGGCCCATATTATAACTTGTCATGATAAAACCTACAGGAAGAGTGATAGGGACAGAATAGGTTCACTTTTTTTTAACAATCCTATATTTTTAGAATTAAAATATGAAATGATGTTTTATCCTATTCCACCTATAGTAACATCTAGTAAATATATAGTAGGGAACAATCTTGCATTTGGTAAGGGATGGATGAAACAAAAGAATAGGTCTTTTCCATCTCTAACATGTGTGATCCTTTCCAGGAAAGAATAGTCTGCCATCTGACAGAAAATGGAATACATGTTGTCATTGAATAACTAAAGGTCAGTGTTTAGCTGAGCTGGGAGAATAATTCATAGCAAACCATCCACCAGACAAATATTGCCTCTTTTTTTGTTTTACAAATTGATCAAATTTTCTCAAATGTATCTGTTATTCAGAATTATTTCCTGAATGATTTCTGCAACAAATTCTTTGTCTGTTCACAAATCTCTCATTGCGAGTGTTCAATCTTCAAGCTATTTTGACAGGACACATAGATCACATGTACATTTCTGTTCCCTGACTGGCCTTAGAATGCAATGCAACCCTTAGATCCACTTTATGGTGTGAATACTAGTTATTATATTTTCTGCTAATATTCTGCAATATGGCCCTAAAATTTACGTAAATTTCTTGCCAGTAAACTCACTGGCTCAGATTCTGATCTCACATATATTTATGTAAATCAGGAGTAAGCCTATTAAATCCATAAAGCTACACTGGTCTCAAATTAATATAAGTAAGAATCAGGCCCTTCAAAATTAAATTGGTTTATAACCTCATGTTCCTTTATTACAATAATGCTAAGGAAGAGGTAATTTAAAGGGATTCTGAAAAGAAAAAATGAGTTAAGAGATTTTTAAGTTTAAGGGAAAATGCACACTGAAAGGAAAAATATATGAAACTTAAAAATAAAATACAGTGTCCTTTAAAAGAATTCTTCTGTTGCAGAGTGCCTTTAAAATGTACCTTACTTGGCATTTTGGAAATTATAAGAGCATGAACTTTAATCCAATTTAATTGTCAAAGAGCCTGATTCTCATCTCACACTACCATAACTGTTAGAATAGTTTAACTGTTACATCACTCGAGCCCCGATTCAGCAAAGCACGTAAGCACACACGTAACTTCAGTAGATTCATAAATATTAAGGGCACAAGGGACCATTAGATCATCTAATCTGACCTCCTGTATATTACAGGCCATTAAATTTCACCCAGTTATACCTGTATTGAGCCCAGTAACCTGTATTTGACCAAAGCATAATTTAAGCATGAGTAGTCCTATTGAAGACAAGGAGATTACTCACAAGCTTAGAAATATGGCACCTACTTACATATTTTGCTATATCAGGACCTAAGTGAGTTAAGAATCTGGCCCTCAAAGCTTCACAAATAAATCTTGAATTGTCTAATAGCAGTTTTGTATACAATTATCCCAGTCAAGGTTTTCTTACAGTTGTTAAAAGTTTTGGCTTGATAGGGAAGAAGAGGGTGGTGAATTCTTTTGAGCTATAATTGTCTCCATCCTTACAATACTCTCCAAATTGAGCCTTATTCCGCCTTTAGATGCATATACGTCACTCCCCCTGCACTCAGTCAGAAGGGCAAATGTGTATCTAAAGATAAATTTTGGTGTATGTAAAATATTGCTTGGAAGCCCATACTGCGTGAGACAAATTCTGCTCTCAGTTAAGTCAATGAATGGTGTTATTCCATATTTACATCAGAGAACAGAGGCCCTGATCCAGTAAAGCCCCTAACAACCTTTAACCACTGGGACTGCTCACCTGCTGAAAGTGAAGTATATCCTTAAGTATGTTGCTGGGTGGGGGCTTGAGTGCAAAGTTCAGCTCACAAAAAACAGAAACAACCACGCTTACCTTCCAGTACTTAAAGCTACTTCTTCTGGGACATTTTAAGTGTTTAAAATATTGCTCCAGCTTGCATTGCTTAAGGCTCCAATTCAGGAAAGCCCTTAAGCACATGCCTTACTTTAAGTATACACTCAAGTCTCATTGGCTTTAGTGGGATTTAAGCACATGCTTAAAATTAAACAAGTGCTAAAATGCCCTTCCTGAATAGGGACGCTTTCCTGAATTGATACCTAACTGAACTGATTCAAAGATATTCCATAAGTCTAATGAACCATAATGATCCTCAGTTTTTCAGGTCCTCCCAAATTTAAAATAAACAGGAAAAACAAGATTTGGAGATCAAGTCAAATGTCCAATTTATTTTTATAACTTGAAACTGGAACAAACGTTGTTTTGAACGAGCGTACAAATGAAATGGTAGACACATGCTGAACTCAACATTGTGACAATAAGGGAAAAAAGAGGCCAAAAATCTTGTACAGAGAATAAAAGGAACAATAAATATTTCACTAAGCCATATTGAAATGACCTCCAGCCATCTCAACATTTTATCAATAATAAAAAAAAAGTGCTCTTGTTTTTTAAACAGAGCACAAATACCAAGCAATAATAAATAGTTCCAAACTTGTAGTAAAAGACAAAACCTCCAAGTAAACAACAAAAGCTCATACAATAAGTAATAGAAAAAGGTAATAAAAATATTTTGCCTTGCCGGTACAAATGCAAACAACTTAAATCAACATTACTTTGCTTTGCAGTTCTAAAATACAAAGAGCACCATAAAAATGAGTTTGCTTGTGATAAACAAAACCTTGGACTGTCTTGTACTCAGGACTGGGATGAAATGCTGATTTTTGACCCCTTTTTTTCATATAGATATTTTCCTTCCCAAAAATGAGATTACAGGCCCACTCCTGCTCCCATAGAAGTTAACTGAAGTTTTGCTATTGACTTCAATGGAAACAGAAGTGGGCACTGGAAGTAATAAATTTCAACTTAATAAAATGTTAAACTGAATTGTGAATATAAATATGGCAGCATAATAGCTACTGTATGTCTATGTAATATTGTGCTTATGGCCTAGTAAAGTATGATTCTCCTAAACAGGAAGCAGAGGGTCTCCATTGTCACTACAGTCTGTAGAAACACATTCCTTGTGCTTTTTGGGTGACTTACTGTTGGTTTATGAATGATTTAAGTCACACGATTAGACAACTGCTGGTTTAACTACCTTAGTAAGAAACAATAGGACTAGTGGTGCTCCCAAGCAATTTGCTTTAAAATAAAAGTTGATGTTTTTTTTCTTTCAAGGAATTGGTCTTAGACTGGAAACCTAGGATTCAATGCTGATCTTCATTAGACTGGTGTGTATTCAGGGGTACTCCACTAAATTCCATGAGGTTACTCCAGATTTACACCAGTGTAACAAAGATTAGAGTTTTCACTATAAAGTAGTATACATCTTTAAGGGGCCAGATTCCGATCTCAGTTACACTGGTATAAATCAGGAGTAAATCTTATGAATTAATCCTGATTTACACCATCGTCACTGAAATCAAAACTTCACCAATAGGTAAATCTTAGGATAGGGTGTAGTCAAGCAAGAAGGCAACATCTGCAAGATAGCTGGGTCAAATTCTGCTCTCAGTTACAACCATGCCACCCCAATGGCTTTAACTGCATTGCAGAGATGAAAGTGAAGGAAGAATTTGGCATGGTGTTTTTTCACCACCTTTTTCTGAAACAATGCAATTTCCTCCTTCTCTCCCACCTTAAAATATTCAATAGAATGTCATCGCCACTTCTGCTACTTGTCCCCCTCCCAACCAAAAGAGAGAGAGAATAGAAAAGAGAAATCAAAAGGCACAGAATTTCATCCCAGTCCCTCAAACATTCAGAAATTTATGGAATGTACAATTAGGAGTACAGCAGCAAAGCAGATAATAACATGGACTGGCAAGACCTGTACATGGAATAGGTCCTGTTCTGACAGGGAAAACGAAGGCTGTGCCTGGACCAATTTTACTTCAATCCAAATTACAATTGTACCAAGAGCAGGTCACTTTACCTGTGTCAAAGCAGATGTAACAGCTTTTAAAGAGTAAAATTACTTTATTCTGGAGGGCAGGAGTTAGGGAAGTGAGTGGGAGGCAGTGGTGGTAGAGAAGATGCTATAAACAGCTAATCATTTGCAAGGGAGAAAAAAATCTCCTCTCTCTCTCTCTAGAAGGGGAATCTGTGGAATGTTACTTCAAACATCTTTACAAAAACTGAATTTCCCTTATCATGAATAGGTAATAACCATTCAGCCTGGTTCACCCATACCTGGTAAAACCTTGATGCAAGGGGCCCAGGCAACTTTGAAGATATTAGAGCCCTGTGGGAACAGCACTTTTTTTTGTAGGCCATTTCTGACAAAAAAAAATATATACAACTAAAATCATTTGTGAACAAAAAAATAAAATAAAATAAAATGAAATTAAAAAAGCACTTAATTATTTTGTTTTGTTTCTTTTACTTAAAGGTCGTCTAACAACCCCTCCCCCCCCTTTTCTTCCTGTACAATAAGGACTTAACATACAAATTTTTTTTGCAATATTTTATCCTGCCAAATTAAAAAAATATATTATTGGCAGCCTGTTTGTTTGTTTTTATTTTTATTTCCAAATTCACTAACAAAAAGGTACATTAAATCCCTTTAAAAGGACAAGCGTACAGTTAAAAAATTACAAGCTTCAGTAAAAATACAGCGAGTGCCTACATCATATGAATCAACCAATATCAATATCCATTCCAGAAGGGGGGGGGGAAGAGAAAAATAGGTATAGGTCAGAAACGTGATTTTTTTCTGCAAAGCAATAACAATATTAAGCACTTTTTTCTACATACTTTTTCTACATGGTGTAGCAATCACCTTTTAATCCCCAAATACAAGTTTCTATACATTTTTGAAATAAAAATTCAACACCCAAGGCAGAAAAATTTTTACTAAAACTCAAGACTTTACAGTTACAGTGACAAGAACAAATTTATAGACCCACCATTTAAATTTTACTGCAACATTTTCAAGGAAAAAAGAAAAGGTGTTTTTTTTGTTGTTTTTTGTTTTTTTGTTTTTTCTTTCTGGTTTTGTAAAATGCCCAAGCATTCTCCATTATTACAAATACTGGTCCACTTTTACAGTAATCAAGAAATTTTAATATATATAATATATACTAAAACCCCGTCACCAAAAGAAAACAATATACACATGGCCATCATGGCATTTTTTAATAACCTATTAAGCAAACTTTGAAAAAAAAAAAGATTGCTCAAACACACATACACACAATTTTTTTTACCCTTGTATGTATTCAATACTGTAAACGTATTTTAAGACAGAGTGCACTAAATTTAACTTTTAAAAAAAATTAGCCATTGTTCCTGAATTGTTTTTTCTCATTCAATGATAACTTGTAATTTGTGTCATATGAGTTTTAATTCAGCAGTAAATCATTTCCATTCCATTTCCTAAGCAGCGTTGTCCTGAAAAAAAAAAAAGCTGAGAATAATTCAGCTAATGGATGTCCGAAGTTGTGCTGGGTATGCATCTTCATTTGATTGGGTCTTATGGCATTTTCATGTCCACTATCTTCAACCAGTAATTTTTTTTAAGTAAATGTGGCTCTTTTTTTTCCCCTTAAAGAATGTACTTTTCTTGTTTTACTTTTTTAAAAGTCTTTTCATTTCACAAAAACGTTTTGCATTTGTCTCAAGAGACTCAGATAGGAAGATCAGTTTTCAAGGCACTCACGTCAAATTGAATGGCAGTAGAAAAACTGTCCAATAAATTATTTTTATTTTATTTTTCTTTATAGTGCCAGTATTGTGAATGCCATGCTTAGCAACACTGACACTTAATCTCAGCTGTTCCCTTACAGTTTAACCCACCTTTGGGCCAAGGAGAAGAATATGCTGTAATTTCTTGTTCAGAAGCCATTTTCTCTTAAACACAAACAAAAGTTTTAAAGTGCGGGTCAACATAATCAAAATGTCTAACCTTAATTGTCCACTCTTTGTTATCATTAGTCCTAATATACTAAAAAATAAAACAATTGGAAAACAGAGCAGCTGCATTCTTTTCTTACAATGCTTTGCTCATTATGGGGCTTGCTCCTGCTCCCAATTAAATCAATGAGAAACCACTCATTGACTTCAGTGGGAGCAGAATCAGGCCAATACAGGTATTATGATTAATTTTCCCCTTCCTTACAATAACATTGTTGTGCATTATATGAGATAATCCTGATATTTTCTACTCGCCATCCAAATACCTTATAAATTCTATTCTATCAGATTGAGAAAGTACCAATCAGCTCTAGTTACAATTGCCTTAATTACAGCGATTCTAGTTGCAGTATACTACTGAGCTAAGTAAGGGGTTTGTACATATATCCCAAACTCAGTTAGTTTTGTGTGTGTGTGTGTGTGTGTGTGTGGTAAACTAAAAGAATGGCATTTCGTTCATCCAAGGTGAAGAAAATGCTACAATACCTTAAAAGAGCTTTTATTACAACTATGAGGATTCTTTCGGTTATCTTAATTACTGAACCAGGAACAAGTGACAAAATGGCGGCATCTCAGTACATATCATTAATAACCCTAATAAACTATCTGATAATAATCCACAATTAAGAATGCTATTGCTTTGTTCAATGTAGCTGCCTTCAGAGAATACCTGCACCCATGTCTTTTTAGTTGACATAACTTTAATGTTGAAGTCTACATAGAAAAGGCCTCTATCTTTAGCGACATTGTCAGTGCTACATATCAGATCCAATTCCAAAAGAAAGTGCTAATTTTAAAGATTGTTATCCGCTGTACAATTTTATTTTCCCTAATCTCCAAGGTTATTTTACAAAAAAGAAAGAAGAAGAAGAAGAAGAAGAAGAAGAGAAAGAATTCAGTTAAAATGTTGGCTTCTTCACAAGAAATTACACATGCTTAGCTTAAATTTCAACAAAGCAGCGGCCCCAAAATTATAATTTAAAAAGATATGCCTCTCCCCCTACAATGCAAGTAATCTCAGGCTACTACTGGGTAAAATTAAAAAGGGATACCCAACAAAATTTTAAAAGAAATTTAAACAGAAAGAATAAAAAAAAGTACCTGCACATGCCAAAAAATTACAAAAACCCAATAAATACAGAAATTATTGCACAGTTAAAAGGCTCCACAATTTTACTGCCTTAATCAACCCTCAGGTTTAATAGAACTTTGTAGACACAGGTTATATTTAAGTGCCAAGGTCTGGCACCTACTATAGTTATGCTAAGTTATGTTTACGGAGGCAAGTTAGGTCAGCTTTTCTCAGTTGGCAATAGTTAAACTGTACAAATTAAATGTTACCTAGACCCCTGATTTAACCCAGTGGGGGTCTTAGCTTCTTTCTGCCTGCTCAATTTTGACGTCATTTGTCAGCAAATGTTCTCCATGCCACTTTTTCATGTGTTTCTCCAGGGTGCTGTAAACACTGAAGGGCATCTGGCAAATGTCGCAGCGGTAGACCTCCTTCCCTATCTGGCCATGCGTTTTCATATGACGTGTCAGCTTACTGCTCTGGGCACATGCATAGTTGCAGAGCTCGCATTTGTAAGGCCGCTCTCCCGTGTGGCTCCGGCGATGCACCGTTAAGTTGCTGCAGTTCTTAAAGACCTTGCCACAGTACTCGCATGTATCGCTCCTCCGCCCTTCCTTTGAACTGGGTCGACCGGGACCAGGTCCACTGATGTGGGGAGTGCTGCCTCCGCTCGCTGTCCCACTGCGCCCTGAGAGACCCCCATCCAGCATGTCACCTGGTGGAGTGGAGAAACGCAGGCTTCCGTTCTCTGAAGAATGCTCAGAAGAAGTTGCAAAGGGGGATTGTCGGGAGTCTGTGAATCCTAGAAACGGATCCTTCATGAAGTGCCTTGATGCTGCATATCCTACCAGCCATTGGGAGTAAACATTTTCAGAAGGTATTATTGTTGCTGGTGGTAAGTCCAAATCTTTCTCTATTTTTATCCTTTTAGAAGAGTTGTTTAAACTGGGGCTCGTGATAGGTGTTGGCTTGCGAGGGAACAAGCCTGGGAAGGGTTCACCTGGGCCAAAGTTTCTTCCATTGACTGTCCCTTCCTCAGTGCGGTCAAGTTCTCCTGCCACTGAGTCTTCATCGCCTGTGTCTCTCTGACAGAGGTCTCGAGGACACAGGTCTCGCTGATCAGAAGACCTTTTCATGAAGCTACTCCTCTTCTGTTTTTCAGCTAGCATGTCATTGTATTGCTGGATGGCACCGAGACTTACATTCTCTATAACTTTTCCAAGGACAAGGGATTTTTCATCTGGTAGCGATTTGGAACCGTTCTCTCGGTTACGACTTAGCTCTGAGTCCATGCTGAAGCTTGACTCTGGCCTGCTCTCGTTTTCAAGCTCCTCTTCCTCCTCCTCTTCTTCTTCCTCTTCTTCATTGTCATGGCCCAGGGAGGGATCACTCTCATTCCTGAAATCTGTCTCACTGGATTTTAGTCCCTCTCCAGTGAGCTCACTTGTGCCTGGCTCAGGAGAACTTGTGGTGGAGAGTCCATCATCTGACCTGCCTGTCATGGAGCCAGCTTTGTGCATATGTGTTTTCATATGACGTTTTAGCTTGCTGGCCTGGGAGCAAGCATGATCGCAGAGTTGACATTTGTAGGGCTTTTCTCCTGTATGACTGCGTCGGTGCACGATAAGATTACTCTGGAACTTGAATGTTTTCCCACAGAATTCACAGGACTTACTCTTTGCCTGAGGCTGCGGCGGCGTAGTGCTGCTTGGGGGCATCGGTGGCAATGGCGGGGTGCTCAAAAAAGGTGATTTAGGACTAGGCTGGAAAGGATTCAACAAGCGATGCATAGGGTTGGTGCGATTCGGTGAGACTGGAGGAGGGGTAGAATTGTTTCCTGCTAGTTCTCGAAGCCTTCTGGAGAAATCCATCGCTGGGGACTCAATTGCCATGGGGTTTAAACGCATAACTCTGTCAAAGGCACTGGGATGCTGGGCAACTAACCCCATTTCTTCGGCACTAAGGCGATGTGGATCCAGATGATGACGAGGCGGTGGGCTGAACAGAGGAGGTGTATTAGGGAGCCGACCCTCACCAAAGCCAGGGTGATCACGTAGGATGGGGCCCGTCATCCGCAAAAGACTAAAAGGGTTGTTGTCTCCAAGGAAATTCATCAGCGGGGACTGTGCAACAGTCTCTGGTCCCAGAGGAGGAGGGATGGTGATGCGTGGAGTAAGGGAACTGTTTGAAGGGCTGGTTTCCAGGTAGATGCGGAATCCATGTGTGTTCTGGGCATGCTGAAGCAAGAACCAAGCGCTATTAAAAGGCTGCTTGCATGTTGTGCAAATATAGCTTGAAGGCTCATCTTTACCTAAAAAAGAAAAACAGAGAGAACACTCAAAAAATAATACAGTGGAGAATATTTAAATACCATTGGCATGTACTTTATTTTGTTAACAGATTTAGTCCTTGGAATTTCTGAAAGGGGATTTAATTGCAATGTATTGATTGATATAAAATGTTGCCCAGCGTATTTACTCATCCAACATGTTTATTCATTGAATATGTATGATATACATTACACATACTTGCCTTCTGTGTATATCTTTATATACTATATCATATAAAACCTTGATTTTTGGCATATAGGGACAAAACTTGCTTCACACATTTATTCCATGTAAAAATATTTGTTTCAAGGCATCTAATGCTATGTATAAAGTCAAAAGAAAATGTGATGTAGTACGTAGATCTGTTTTATGGTTGTGATATCATGTTCAGTCTTTAATTTTATATTTGTATACATTTTACTCAGCAATCACCCCAGATCTTTGCTGTATTTAATGTATACATGCTTCAATCATGCTGTCCCCGAAATTTTTAAAGCAGTATGTGGGTATTTATCTGCACAATTCCCATTAAAGTCAACAGGATCTTGGAAAACGTATCCCTTTGACATTCTCTTTGCCAAAACACCAAGAAGCCACTCAAGTGAAATATCCGGTAATCAAAGCTGACAGAAGAGTTGCAATTAACAGTAAAAAATATTGGGCAGTGCTTGAACTGGATCCCAAGAATTTCTGAGCCTGAGCCTGTCCTCCATCGTAGAAATGGTAACCAGAGCCAAAAACATGGCTCTCTATTTGCCTTTCTAGCCTCCTTTAAACAACTGTATAAGGTGGGAAACATTCCTTTAACCCTGATTCAGTTTACATACAAGACAGGTGTAGACAAGTCTGCACTACAGTCATAATTTTACTATCTAAAATATTCCAACCCTGGACATAATATAAAATTTTTATTATCTTCAAAAGCATGGTCTTTTCCCCTTTAGTGCTTCCGCAGCAGTCTAACCCCTATACATGCATACACACACATCAGCTTGAAAATCATGCTTCAGGACATTTTTTTTTTTTTAGAATGACAGGTTTCAGAGTAGCAGCCGTGTTAGTCTGTATTCGCAAAAAGAAAAGGAGTACTTGTGGCACCTTAGAGACTAACAAATTTATTAGAGCATAAGCTTTCGTGAGCTACAGCTCACTTCATCGGATGCATTTGAAGTGAGCTGTAGCTCACGAAAGCTTATGCTCTAATAAATTTGTTAGTCTCTAAGGTGCCACAAGTACTCTTTTTTTCTTTTTTTTAGAAGTGTGTCTTTGAAAGTAGCTACCTTTTATGGAAAAACTAAAATTGAATTTTTGGATTTCTTTCTATGACTTAATATATTCTGAGCAGTGATGGACCTAAACCAGAGCCCTGAATCCAAATGCAATAAATTTTTTGAAGTTCAGAACCAGGACTGAACTTCCTCTGTCCTGCCCTATGCATAATGAACTGAACCAAATCCCAGCTAGTAACAACTGCAAGAGTTTGGCTCTGGATCTAAATTTTACAACCCACTTCCAGTTGTAAGTATTAGGTTATGCAGAAGCCTGTTGCTCAACCTTTATGTTTGAAATCAAAAGTGTTAATAGGTGAATCAACTGTACTATCAAAACTGCCTTTTTAAAGCTAAGTGACTCACAGGGTATGTCTACACTGCACTAAAGCACCCTTGCATGGCCTGTGTCAGGTGACTCTGGCTGCGGGGCTATAAAACTGTAGTGTAGACATTTGGGCTCGGATTGGAACCCAGGCTCTGGGACGCTCCCTTCTCATGTGGTCCCAGAGCCTGGGCTCCAGCCCGAGCCTGAACATCTACACTGCAATGTTATAGCCCTGCAGCCCAAACCCAGCGAGCCTTAGTTAACAGACACGGGCCAGCTGCAGGTGTTTAACTGCAGTTTAGACATACCTATAGGGACCAAGAAAACTTAAGCCAAAATACACCATGAGAAGAATAACTGCCACTGATTCTGATTCCACTGTTCTAAGCTTCCAGAAATAGCTGCTGATGAGAAAAGCTTAGACAGAGGGAAAATGGGGGATATCTATCTATTCACCTATCTATCTGGCCTTATCATCATAGCATCTGAGTGCCTACATAAAGGGAGAATAGAGAAAATTATATCTGATTCTACCACCTTGACTTACATAAATAAGCCTATTTTAAACTATATATTCATTAGATTATTTATGGGGGAGTAGTTCCTTACACCACAAGCACTGCTACTGATTTTAATAGCTTATTCATGTGAGTCAAGGTGGTAGAATCAGGCCCTTTATAAAAAACAAACCTGGAGTGGAATACACTTTTGTTTGATTGACATGATCTTTTTCCACAGGTTCTTATTTTGTGCTCAGAGGGGAGATAACTTGGAGTAATATGCTAAACTTTTGTGATTAATCTGTAACAATAGCTATTGTAAATAAAAGTGCGGGGGCTATATTCTCCTTCTAACATGCATACATAATTCCTATTGACATTAATAAAAGCTGCATGCACACACCAAATGGAGCAGATACTGTATCCTTTAAAATCTAATTAGCGATGAGGCAGTTATAGGGTTTTATGTCAACTCTGAAGTCGAAGCAACATTAAATGCTCCCATTATTACTTCAACTATTTAAATTTCTGTTTCTTATAGAAATATGATGAAAATGTCTAGACTTTTAACTTTTCTTGAACAGCAACATGTGTAGTATAAAAAGTGACAGAAATCACTGAAGCACACTGAAGTATATAACATATTCTGTCAAAATCTTTTTTTAACAATATGTTTTACCTCAGCTCACCCTAGAATGGATTTTAATAAAGCCCTTTCTCAAGTGAGATCTAATAGCAAACGAAGTGCAGTGTCTTACAAGGTCATGTATCTTCAAAATAAAGAGTGCTCTGCACCCTTCACCTCCATTTTATCCACTCTAATTAATCAATTTATTACCCACAGCTGTTCGATTCTTTCATTTTTAAAAGTCACATTGTGCATTACATTTTATTCTATTTTTAATTTTGTGTGCATGTGCACGTGCATGTGTGTGTGTTCTTAAAAGCTTGCTCATCTAGTACAAGAACTGACAAAATCCAAACAAAAACAAAAAATCTGCTGTCGGTTAAAAAAAAAGTTTACTTTAGAAAAGGCACATATGGAAGAAAAAGAATTCTTGGGCAGGCTGAGGATCAAGGCTAATCTAAAACTGAAATGGCTGATTAAAAAAATTAGCCTCAAAATGGCAGCTGGCTCGGAGCTTGCTACTACATGTTATATGAAGTTCAGATGTTTTGTTTTGTTCTCCAAAACTTCACCTCTGTGAAATTCAAGTGAGGAAAGTTCCTTCTCCCCGACTCCTTTTTAGTTTTCTTTCAAACAATAAATTAGTGTTTATTGCTGAGACAAGATTTATGAGATATCAGTCATAACAGAAACAGTATTCTCTCTTTTTGTCTTATTTCACTTTTATGCCCTAAACTCTTCTGTTCAGGAGACCCCTACACAATGGCAAAACTGACTGCAGGCTACCTGACTACCACGGCTCTGACAGCTTTTTCTTTTCTGTTTTTTAAACTTTCACAAGCCTCAAAGGCTCTCCCTAGATGCCTCTTTTTTAAAAAATAAAATAAAATGTTCATTTCCATATTATCACTTCATGGTTATCTTGCCTAGAAGTTGCCCTGAGCAGTGTAGATGCTCACTTTTAAGTACAGAACAATGTCAAAAAGTCTTTGAAGATCCACTCCGAACATTTTTATAGTCTAAAACTTGCTAAATATTTTAAACATACCCAGGAACAGTCATGTATTTCTCAAAAATGATTCGTATATTTAATAATGCAGTGCACCTACACTGTAAAACCCTTTGTTATAAGGCTACTTTTGATATATGGCATAGTCTCTTAACCACTTCACTGAAGTTAAATAACCACTTTATAACAACTTGCTACAGTGGCTATGCCATGCACTATCTCTTAAACACATGCTTAATTTTAAGCCACATGAGTAATCCCACTGAAGTCAATGAAATTTAAGCATATGTTTAACTGCTTCATTGAACGGGCATGGGATTACTCATGTGCTTAAAGTTAAGCATATGCTATGTGCTTTATTGAATGGGGCCTGAATGAACACATTTCAAGAATGTGGACATGACACGATCATCTTTAAGCAGACAACGTTTCTGATTTCAATGGCTTTTGGGGAAGAGAAGGAGGGTTTGAGTTTATTTTATTATCCTTATGAATTGGTGGGTATTTATTTATGATGAGAAGATCAGTCCCCCATGCTGCAATTTATATGGTGGGATGAGAACCCAGAACATAAGATGGGCACCTATAGAAAGTAACATGACCGGGGACTATGTTTATAGATTCACAGATATATAGATTTTAAGGCCAAAAAGGACTGCTATGATCTCCAGTCTCACGTCATGCATAAAGTAGGCCACAGAGTTCAGTGCTAGATGATATCTTTTAAAAGGAGGGCCAATTTTGATTTAAGGACTCCAAGTGATGCAGAATCTACCAAATCTCTTGGTAATCTGTTCCAAATGTTGATTATCCTCAATATTAAAAAATTGTATCTTATTTCCAGTTTGAACTTTTCTGAGTTCAATTTCCAGCCACTGGATCTTGTTATGCCTTTGTCTGTTAGATTAAAGAGCTCTCTAGTATCAGATATCCCCTCCCCTGAGTAGGTAATTATAGACCGTGAATTTATTGAACACTTCTGTCTTTTCTGCATATTATAGCTAAAGGTGGTCTTTGCCAGAAATATTAACATTTGTTCCCTCCCTTGCTACGTGACTGATTACGTTTCATTCAAAATGTCAAAACAATAACAAGACTTTTTTTCTTTTTAATAAATGGTAAAAAACAGAGCTAAATTCAGTTTCCTTTCCCCCTCCCCAGCCATAAAAGTCTGGTTTTACATTGGGCACCTAGTAGACAGGTAGGTGAAGTAAATTCCACCCATCTGAACTTCTGCTTAATGCCCAGCTCAATGCTAGAGCAACTAGATTTTGTGGGTCAGCTGCTCCAATGCATTTTCATAATCATGGATCCCCTTACCGGTTCTCTGCAGGCCTATTTGTAACCAATTAATAACTTTTTTTTGTGATGTAGAGGCCCTCCCCGTGCAATCAGTTCACACCCTCCCTATGTAGGCTCAACCTTGAGCCATCAGCAGCAGAGGTGAATTTCCCCCTAAACGCCTTAAAATATTCTATGCCATATTAAATAATAATCATAGTGTGATCAGAACTTGAGAGAATTCATTGTTTTCTGTTTGGGCTACAAAGACATTTTCTGCCTTACGAACCCTCTTCTCAGCAGTACTGAATAATTCCATTAGCTGTAACAAGAAAATAAACTCCCCCCTTTAATCAGCCACCCATGACCCTCACTAGGACTGTGGCATACACAAAGTTGGGTTCATATAACTACTGCTATTCTTTACCTCTAGCAATATATTCTAGGTAATGTTTCTGGTATGCTTTACAAAGTTATGACAGCAGCAATAAAAACGTAAGGAATTTTAATGCTGCTTTACTGCAGCTTTAGAAGTTCAGGAAAAGTAGAAATTTGCAAGCTTTAAAGAAAGGACACCATTAACTGTAACACTCAGAAACAGACATGTATCCGGTTCCTACAATCATTCCACCAGTGTTACTTTTGCCCTCTGCCACTTGATTTTTTAATGAGCATTTAAATAATTACTCTTTCTTATTATGCTGGTTACTCTAATAATACCTATAAAGGTAGTGTAGATGCTCAATAAAAATACACCTTTAATTGAATTATTATTAAATTAAAATGCCATAATTGAAAGCAGTGGTTTAACAAGTCTCCTTATAAGACCAGCTGACATTAAAGAGAAGGACATTAAATACTAAAAAGATTTAGTGTTTCATGGTGAACAAGATCTATGGGTACATAACGTTTGACAGAACATCGAGGCTGGGACCAAATCCTTCCCAGGATCCACAGTGGGAATCTCTGTTGCATCACCCACATGCCAGCTCTATGGAACATTCCAAAGAGATTTGTGATATGGATCCAAGAGCAAGATTTTGCCCCTAGTGTCTTTTCTACCTGAAATAGTTTCACAAACTGTGCCATTAATTAAGCTATCCAAAGCAAGCTAGAATATTTATCTACTTAATTTTTTGACCTCATCACCATACTATGTGAGCACCTCACAAATTAATGAATTTCTTCTCACAATATCCCTGTGAGGTAAGGAAGTATTTTAACCTCTGTTTGCCAGAAGGGCAACTGAGGCACTGAGAGGTTTTTTCAATGTCCGAGACGTGATATGTGGGAAAGCCAAGACTTGGACCTAGATCTCCCATTCCAAAGCACCACCACCCAGTGCTTTAAACTGAACCCCAAATTTTTAAACAAAGACTGAACTACTGACTTTTACATTTCTTTAATAATAGCTCAGTTTGATGCCAGTGAAAGTTGATGAAATGACACAACCCCTAAATCTTTGGTCCATCCATAGACTACTAGTAGAGTGCATACTTCCCTACATAACCCAGCCAATGTCAGCCTTGTTCTGAAGGGATGGCTCATTGGGTGTTACTAGACAATAGCCTTCATGTCCATTCAAATCATGCATTGCCTATTGAGCATTTATGTTTCCTGTGAAACTGACACTTGTCTATTGAAAACAGGACTAAGACTACCAATGCATTTCACACAGACAACAAATCAACAATCAGATGGCAGAAAATATTGGCCTCTTATGACTTAGGTAGAATGTCTCCAGACCTGATTATTACTTTCCTGAACCACTCAGTTCCCAACTCTGATAAATATTCATTCCCTCTCCTGACTCACAACTAACCTACCTGCTTTGCTAAAATCCACCTCAGAGCACATCAGAGTTAGCATTCTCTTGAGCCAGGAGCTGTCTTCAGTCATGTGAGATCTCGGCTTAAGAGCAGGAGGATATGAATTCTGGGGTGTCACTGTCACAAGGTAGCCTCAAAACCTGGGATTACATTGGCTGGCCTTGATAAGGCAAAGAGTGCCTGAGAGACCACTCATCCCACTGCACCTAGGGATTTAAACAGGTGCCTGTTGGAAGGTCAGAGAGAAAGAATTGAAGGTAAAGGAGAAAGAGAGCAGGAATGAGTGTCCAAGGAGCCTCCTGGAATCTGGGAAGGGGGAATTTTGGAATGAGGTCAGGTGAAGGGAAGAATTGGGGATGGAGAAGGATCTAATTGATTTGGGAGGTGGGAGGGGAAATAATGGGAATGCGTACAGAAAGAAGGCAAGGGCTGTTTGCTCTCCATCCCCATCCATGGCAGTCTCTTTATTTCAACTTCACTCCACACTTACCCTCCAACCTTCTATATCCTTGTCCTGTCCTCACTTCCCTTCCCTTCTATATCCCCTCTCCCTTCACTTGTCTTTTTCTTTCCATTAGTTTCCACCATCCTAATTAAATCCCTCCCCCTAAAAAAATAAATGGAACTAACATGACGTTTGCTGTTATGACATTGTTCACTCTGCTTGTGCATATTATACTCCTTTTTTTCCATCCTGCATCTGTCTTGCCTAGTTTACTACTCTGTGTACAGCGCCTAGCCCCATTATTGGTTGGTTGTTAGGCACTGCCCTAATAAACATGATTAATAATAATAATTGCTCTGCTGTGATTGGAAAGGCTTCAGATAAGCTTTCATACTTCCTGAGTATTCTCCAACTCTGTTAAGGCTCCCCCATCTCCAACATGGCCTTTAATTAATGAGAAAATATTCAGAAGAGAATTTGTTTCTCCCACGTGGAAAATTTACAATACCACTAACTGATTTCATGACTTCTTGCTCCAATATATACTAATATTTTAATGTATAGCCAAATCCTTCCCACACTGAAGCCAGTAGCAAAATATTGTCTTCAGCAGGGTTAAGAGCTGGTCCACAAATAGGGCCTACTCTTTATGCTCACTGAAGTCAACTGGAGTTCTCCATTGATTTCAAAAGGCATTGGGTCGGATCCTCACTGAGCAAATGTTCAGCGGGACATCAAAGCATCTGTATTGCAATCAATAATAAACGTTATCTTCTTGCCAAATAAACTCTTTTACCCAACACAGGGAAAATCAAAAAGACCAACTGCCAGTCACGCATCTTAGCTGTCACTTTGGGCCAAGTTATGCTCAGATACTCATGTACATCTCCTGCTGCAGTCAATAGGAACAGAGTACAAGAATCCTAAGGAGAACTAGTGATGTAAAGCTTACTGTACACTAGCATACACTGAGCCAGAGTCTGCTTTCACTTGCAGGGATATAAATCCAAAGTAATTCCATTTACCTCCATCACAGAGGCTAAGTTAGACTGGCACAACACAGATCATAATCTGGCCCAGATTGAACAAATGAACAGAGTTGTTGTTTTTTTCATTAAACTTTTTTTCCCAAAAATTGTTGAATATGTTTGATGAAATTTAACACTCATAAAAAAAATCAGTGGCTAACAGCTCAGACTAGAGCCATGTGTAATATGGGTCGGTGCATGTTGTCTCTTGATAGATGTAGACAAATCTCTGCTAGAGACAGGGCTGTGTGTCCAACAACTCATTTTCAGTTGTGCCCTAATCAAACTTCAAGTCTGCACATCCAGGGGCCAGTACATTAAGCCATTAGCTGTACATTTCAGCTTAATTTTTATCACACCACATTATAGCAGTGTTATACATCCAGATCTCAAATTTCAAAAGTGACCTCTGATTTTGGGAGCCTCGGTTTCTGGGTGCACACCTTGGAGAGGCCTGAGGTTCACAGAAGGTGGATGCTCAGCACTTTTAAGAGTAAGAAACACTTTTCCCCTCCTATGTAGTGGAAAAAAAGAAAAAATGCATAGCAAATTGGACCTCACAATACAATGTTCCCTGAATGGAAAGCACTGCATAAAATAGAAGAGGAGAGCACGTTAGTCATCTCTGGACACATTCTTCTAATTGGTGTTAAACTCTAAAATACAAAGCAATTTATAAAACAGAGAAAGGGAGAGGTGCGAAAGGTAAGAAGAGGACAGGAAAATCAATATTGAGAGATCAATAGTGAATGAGCTAACTTTTAAATTAGCCCTTTGTGATACAACAGTTTCAACTGACTCCATATACACAGCATCTAAACAGTTTTGCTTCTTTTAGGTAGGTTCTATGAACCTTATATAACAGTTAACAGAGAGTGGATGGATGGATGCATTAGAAACATGGCCTATAAAATAGTGAAAATCATCAGTACCTTAACATTGGGTGGGAAAATGTACCCATTAGTGAGATGAAAAGGCTATTGGGCGTATCTATGGTATGGCGGTATATATATAGGATCCCATTTATAGCATTCATGAAAAACCACTGTACTTCTCAAGGACATTTTTAGGGCTTTTTTTTTGCATAAGGCATTCAAATACATTTGAAATAATGTCAGTCTTTTCTACAACATATGAAATATGCCAGCAGCTTCCCTTTAAATCTGTTTCCTATACAGTAGCTTTGTTTGAAAACTGGCAAGCGTTCTTTTTTTCTCAGCAGAATTTTCTGAGGTGCCATTTTCTGATCTTTCAGGCAGCAATTGTGAGGCCAGAAACCTGATCAGGAACTTGAAGGGAGACATAAAGGAAATTGTCCATGTCGTTTAATGGAAAAATAAAGAGTAAATTAGGAGACAATAAAATAAGCCAAAGGATGAAAACAAATTTTATATTTTTTTTCTTTCAGTGCTTGTGTCTATTTTATTGTAGCTATCTCTTTAGGGTATTAGGTATCTATTCATAGCTAGTAAATGAAATAGCACTTTTATTTTAATTCATTACTTCTTTAACAAATGCTAACTCCCATCTCTGCTTCTTTAAATCCACAAAATTTCCATGTTCAATCCTAAGAAGTATTATAAGGGCTGTAAATCTTGTTTTAATGGAATGTACATTTAGCTATGAGGAGATAATTGACGTTATGGAGAGCCTAGATACTGAATTATATAGGTTATCTAATACAAAGGGGACTCATTACTGAAGCACTACAAACAAGTAGTAATATATGTATATTGTTCTGAGTGGCGTTATAGCAAAAGTGTTCAGGTCTACAGGGATTTATAAAACACAAGAAAACAGCAGACATACACTTGTAAATTTGTCTCATTTGTCTCTGAAGTTAAAGGTTATTCCCTTGATCTGAATTTGTAATAAAAACATGCTAGACTAAGGTTTGTAGAGAATGTTTGAATATGTAAATTGTGTATAATGATAGGCAATTATAGGGTAAAAACTGGACCTTATGAATGTTACAGAATTGCATGAAGCATCAAAGTATTTTCTTTCAGATGAAATATTTATCTTTTGTGCATGCTATAAGCACTTTTTCAAAGGTATTCAGCAACCTATTTGAGTGGAGAGTTAACAAAAATCAAACCACTACAACAGACTAAGACCATGGGCTTAAGCACAGGAGAAACCTTGGCTTTTATAAAATATACAGAATAAATCTCTTGAACTAATGGTTCTGGCGATGTATCCTCAAGGACAAGTTCCACTGATTTTCACTCGCTTAGATGAAAGCTGGTCAGATGTTTCTGGATATTTTTTTTTAAAGAGGATGTGGGGGGGGTAAGAATTTGAATTTCCTTGGACTGACTGAACTAAGTCCCATTTTTATTTTTAGTTGATGTCTGTACTCTTACAAATAAAAAGGGATGATGCATCAAGATAAGAAGGAGTAAAGCAGAGAGATGATACTGCAGTTTATGCTGCTGAAAATAAGATTTTCTCCTTCTCCGAGCATGACAGTCTGTTCAGGTTAACCAACTGCAGTGTTAGAATAACTCCAGCCGACTTGTCACAGAGTACAAAAGTCATCAGCAACTGAATGTTCTTTTCTGCACCGCAATTAAGACGAATCAATACGACGTGCCACAAATGGTATTTTACTCTCAATAAGAACTCGGGCTGAGTTTATTCAGAATATTTTAGCGCTTCCCCAGGGGATTTTGGTCCGACGCAGATGGCAAATAAAGTACTCAGCCTAGGGCTAGAGCACATTATGCTAATTCTAATGTCAGATGTACTTTAATATACAGCTCTATTTAATCACCCCATTATTTCACATTTCCATATGAAAAACCTGCGGCACTTCTGCAGAGCTTTCACTGTGTGACAATGCCAGCTTCCTTCAACTAGCTCACTGCAAAATAGAAAAGAAGACTGGTCATTCTCACCAGTCAAAATGTTACAGTTTCAAAGTTTCAGTATTCCTGAATTTAAAGTGGATCTTCTAGTGTGATTAGCAAACCAGTCTGCTAGGATGCTGATATATGCAAAATGCTAAGGAGGTGTTTTTAAAAAAAATGAGACCAGCCTTCCCTCTAACCCCCCACACGTGCGTGTGTTACACCCCCCAAATCTGCTTGGAAAAAAATAAAATCTGTCATAGTGCACCAATATTCACAACACTGTCACCAACAAAAACGCTAACATTCTCGAGTTCATAGCTTCAGTTATTTAACAGAATTGACATGACTGGCACAGCTGCCAACCTACAGATGTCTCTGAATAAAACCCTCCTCGTGTATTGGTAATTTTTGCTATATCAAACTGCTCTGACTGGAATTAGAAACCACACACCTTCATCCCAGATCACAAGCCAAATTCTCTTCTAATTTACCCTGATGCAACCCTATTGACTTAAATGGGAGTGCGCCAGGAGAGAGCCGTAAACAGGGCGGGGCAAGCGGGGTAGCCACCAAGGGTGTAAAGCCATGGGGGCAAAAAATGGGGTGGAAAAATGATGGAGAAAAAACGGTTGAAGGCACAAATATGCTTGCCCACTGGTTTTGAAAGTGAAATAGTTAAATGAAATCTTTGGTTTTATACTGGAAATAATTAGTGCACAATCCTTCTCTATTGGGCGATTTTATAATAACAATATATGGACTAGTTGTGTAGCAGTGGTAAGTGATACTGGGAATTGTGCCTGCAAATTCCCATTCCTCAGTCCTTACTCTTTACCCTGGCAAGTCTACTAGGGCCCTCTCCATGAATGATAGTTAACTCAGCGTTTCAATATGGAAGGGACACAAGTGAAATGAGTTCCATGGTCTCAGCTGTCTATATCACCAAACCAATCACCAGGGTTGGAATAACTGGGGCTCTGTACAAAAAGGAGGCCCAGTTCAGGAAGGTCAGAAAAGGGCTCCAAGTTAGAACTGAATTACATCGATGTGCTGTCTGTCAGCTTCCCACTGTTGTGATAAACCCACCCAAATATTTAGGGGAAAAAAGCTGTTTTTTTCTTTTCTTCTACAACCATCCAATCTACATGCCTTGAAAATTGTTCAGCAATGCATGCACAAGCCAGCACCTGGGGCCAGACCTCACCTGGTTCCACTGTTATGAGTCAACGTTTAAAGATGCAGAACACTATTACTGTGACTGGATATGACATATGTCACACAAATTAAATGTTCTAATTTGAACACAGTGGGTAGCAATCTTTATATTCATGGTTGGAATGATGACTTTTTAATCTTCATTTTTCTCACTGTGAACATGGTTGCAATACTCCCAAAGGGGAGGATGCTGAAAAGCACAAGGCACTAGAAGGGCCTCCTTAGTCTTTTCTATTATCCTTTCGAACATGTGGGGTCTGATCCTGCAGTCTATACCCTGTCTATTCACTCCAGAGGAAGTTTTGCCAAAGTAAGGATTTCAGGATCGAGCTATCTAGTGGTAGAAAGTTTATTTTGTGAGTTTGGCCAGGGAAACTTGGATAAATTAATATTTGTTAAGAATAAAAATACTATCCTAAATTCAATTAGTTACTTTCAAAGGGCCAAAAAAATTGTTTATTTTTAAGGGCCTGATCCACTGTCCACTGAAGTCAGTGAGAGTCTTTCCATTGATTCAATGGGCTTTGGATCAGGCTTTTTTCTTACTGGGATTTGCTATTCTCAGGCCATTGACTTCAGTGCAGGGATAAATCTGGCCTGCTACATGGCAGTTAGTTAAGAATACAAGACCAACTTCATCCCAGCAAAAAAGCCCAAAGACATCAGTTGAAGTTACACTAAGGGTTAATTTGGATCATCTCTGTTACACTTTTTGTTTCTTCAGTAAATGCACATGTTGAAAAACAGGAAATGCACTAGCTGAATATCAGTCCCTGACAAATTTTGCTGTCTTTTTTTTACTACACTATTATGCGGGTGGAGGGGTTGTTAGAAGGGAGAAAAAATGCTCTGCAGGTCTCTCTTATTTCTTTTGCCCAGTTTAGATAAATTGACTCCACTTTTAAGTGTCATTATTAAGACTTTGCAGGAACTGTAGCTGAGACTAGCAAAACAGTTTTAAAAAAAAGAACACATGCATTATTTATTCTTGGCAATAAACAAACTTGTGGAATCCCAGTCAATTTCCATCATTATGGAAATTATTTGAATGCCAGAATCCCTACAGTCGCATCTTATAGTAAAGTTGCTCCTATAAAATTCTAAGTCCTGTAAAGGAAAAGCCCAGGCTGAATGAACAAAAAAGCAGAATGAGTAGAAACATGAGAAGTATAACTATTAAGGGGAAAATGCTATAAAATACTACAAACTACAAAAAAGGGTTCAGCCACAGAGGCTGGGATTTGGGGGCTGCTCTAGATCCGTGTGAGCGTAGCTGCAAAAGATTAATAGACAAATATATTTCCTGAAGTGCAAAGATAAAAAATACAATTTCTGCTCCTTAAAATTGCTGTTTTATGCTGTTATAGCACTGCAGAAAAAATATGCCCATTCAGGCTTAAAAAACCTCCAAACCCTACAAACGTCATATTTTATTTCTATACAATCCAGATTGATCACCTAAGAGAATCACAATTAAAGAATGCTAAGTATCCCAAACCCTCTGAGAATGTGCTGCCTAAAAATATTTTTAGAACAATCACTGTAGTAATTCTTCTTAGTTGTAGAAACACTCCAAATCAGAAAGTCAATTTTTACTCTATTTGCAGAAGTGTGCTGGTTTTCACTGGAAAGGCGCCTGTGTTTTGTTTGGCTGCTGTTCATATACTGCCTTGGCAGGATTTCCTTGGATAGCTTACAGTGAATATTGCTTTTGCACACAGTAGCACTCCCATTTTAACTGTCCCAGCCACACGTTTTCTAATAACACACGGAGAGCTGCAAAATCCCTGTAAGCGTAGTACTTTAAAGCAATACCAGAAAGGGATGGGGGAGGAATTTCTGCCCCTTCAAAACTGAGGACTGCAAATGGAGGATGGTCCCTTTAAAAACAACCAATGTGAATTATGTCTAAGGCACAGTTTTTCAGGAAAAATATGAGAGAGAGACAGAGAGAGAGAGAGAGGAAACAACTCAGTGAAAAGGCCTGATTCTGCTGATTCATCAAAGTCAATAAAAGTTGGGTATGCTCAGCAACTTCAAGAATCAGGCACTAAGAATGATCTTCATGTGACAGCACAGACAATTTAGTGGTTCCTGATATCTCCTAGCCTGCTACAGATCGATGTCCAATCCTACATTCCTTGCACAACCAAAATTTCCACTGACCTGAGCGAGATTTGGGGGCACCAGGAAAGCAAAAACAAGCTGTTGAAAACAAACGGGCATAAATCGTAGAACAGGAAGAAATCTAGAACACTGAAAGATCAGTAAGAAACTCAACCACTATATTTCCATCTAAGGATGGAAGAAGGAAAAACAAAAGAACAAAAAACCAAACGGGGATTCTGAATGCACGTTAAGAACAGCACTGACTTGTTAGGCAACAGCTGCAGTCCTACACAACTTTCCAACTTGGTGTATTTGCTGCCTTGCTTTTGGAAATTGACAGCAATTTGCATCACCATACATTTAATCTCTTGTAAAGTAAACTGATTAATTTGGCCAAGGAAAGATGTCACTCAAAGAACAAATTTCCAGGTACAAAACTGTATGACATCTAGACACCTAATATTATTGCTGGCTTTAAAAACTCCCCTCCAGCAGCACTGCCTCCACTGCACACCTCTCTCTCTTCCCTTTCTCTATCCCCACCCTCTCTCTCTCATTCTCTCTGTTGTTTACAAAGGTTTCATTATGTTTTCAACTAATCGGAAAGGCCTGCTAATGCACAATTAACATGTGATTATAAAAAAATAGCTTCCAGAAGAAAGAAAAGTAATTAAGTAGAGAATGCTCTTCACTAAGTGCTCGCTTTAACCCATTGTCAGAACACGATCTAGGTTAGTCCACAATGGATGGAACAGATGCCAAGGGCAGAATGTTAAAAGCAAATCAAAAAAGGACATTATTTTCTTTGGGAATAATAACCATCAACTCCACAAAAATGAACATCGAAATTCAGTTGTTTCTCTCTGACCTTCTCTTCTTTCCTCCACTTTTCTGAAGTGTCTTTTATTGTTTCATTTAATTTAATTTTTTAAAAAGGTATTATTTATTATACCTGGTCTTCCATGGTGAAAGAAAACCAAATAACAGTCTGAACCATCAAAAGGACTTAATGTATTGGGTTTTTCAAAAATGTGATTGAGGCCTAATCCCCACCCAGCTTTCCACAAGACAAACTCCCAGCAAAGTCAATAGGAATTTTGCCTGCGTATGGACAGCGAGATTTGACCTTCTGTTGTTTATGCTGTGTTACATCCACATCTGTAGCACTGATATAGTTAAAAGAACTGCAGTATTTCTGTTGCTAACTTGCTTTGCAGGGGTTGACAACGCATCTATCTGCAGTGTACTTAGCCCAAGACATGCCACACAGGTTCACCGCCAGCAGCCATGGGTTTTTTGGGGTTTTTTTTATTTTAACAAAATTTCATCTGAATAGGTTCAGCCATTTTTGATCTAGAGATTGTCAAAACACATCCAAATATATCTTGTGTTCCTGATGCTTTCTGCCGACTTCCTCAGCAAAAATGGTTCCCCTTGGAAAAATATAAATTCCTCTGGATGTTTGTCCTTGAAGTGGCGCATTTGGTGTATTTTTATTCCTGCTTTTTCCCCCAAATGCATTTTGAAACAAATGAGACAAGTATTGGTATGTCTGCAGCCTGTGTAGTACTCAGTATCTCTCACCTCGTACTGAGCATCCCTCTGCTGCTACTGAAATCAGGGGTTCACAGAATCAGGCCCTTCCTTAAGTCAAAACTAAGCCTATGCAATAGCAGCTCCATTTCCTTACATTTTTTGCTGTGTGTTTATATTCCAAACTCCGTGTCACATCCAGAGGATTTTTTCTACTCCAAATCCCATTAGTTTCATTGGCACGTTAGGTAATAAGATTTGCATGGTAAAAATTCCATTTGTATTAGATCGGGTCTAAAGGACTCACCAGCCTAATATGACTGCCAGGGAAAAGAGAGGATTTGTCTACACACAAATTTGCACTAGTTTAATGAAACGTGTTTAGTTAAACCAATGCAAATCCCTGTGTGGACACATCAGTTTAAAACTGGTTCTGTCTGTATAGCTTGTCACAGGAGCTAACTTAACCAGTATAAGCCAGGTTTGCATCAATTTAAGAGTGTCCACATACAAAATTGCACTAAGTCAGCTGGAATACCTCTTTAGTTAAACCAATGCAACTTTGTGTGTAGGCCAGGCCTGAGTATTTAATTCATTTCCACTGACAAAGTTACTAAGAGATATAATGGAATCACTGGCCAAATCCTCAAGGCCAGATTGAAATCAATGAGATTCTGCTATGCTCATTCATGTTGCCTTCAATGAGAGTGCTTGTGCAGGTAAGAACTATTCATTTTAAAAAAAGGCAGCAGAATCAGAGTACAGTATTATTCAAAGTACAGGTGACAGGATCAGACCCTCAATTTTTACCAAGAACTTACTCAGGCAAATCTCCTACTGAATTCTATGGGAGTTTTATCAGAGTAAGAAATTATTTGAGGATTTGGCCCACAGAAATTAGAAATGGAAAAAACCTATTTAAGTTGTTTTGTCCAGCCTTTTTCTCCTGAAAGATACTGTGTGGCTTCTGGAGCTCTTCCCTGGCTAGTTTTAAATGTCCCAAGCAATGGGGCTTTCGTCACCACCCATTGAGAGGGAGTTGATCACAATTTTTTTTGTTCAAAAATTGTCGAAACTTGAATTTTTTCAACCAGTTCTATTTGGAAGAATAGTCCAAATCCTGATGTAAGTCATGGTTTAATATTGAGCCTAAATTTCTCATTGATTAGTTTTATCCTTTGCTCATGGTTATGAGCCCCCATTCAGGAAAGCACTTAAGCATATGCTGAATTTGAAGCATGTGGTTTAATCCCATTGACTTTAAGTGCCCTTCCTGAATAGCAATGCCTTCCTGAACTGGGGCTATTATGCCCTTGGACCACCCTCAGGTATTCTTCTCCCACAATGCTATTTGCAGAACGCTCCTCAAATGCTTGCATCGTGTTCCCATCCACCCTCCCCTTAACCACTTTATAGTAATACTACTGGTATATACTTTGTTCTTTTTATCTTGCCTAGTGAATCAAGCCCTCCAGCCCTTTAATCAATTTTGTTGTTGTTCTCTGAATTCCCTCCCATTTACCGACATCTTTCCAGTATCAAGATGCTCAGAATTATACACTATGTTGAATCACTATTATTTTTTCAAACTCACTTTAAACAAGCCCAAAGAGAATTAAATGCTGAAATAATGTTTAAAGTAACACCATAGATCAGATTCAGATCTCCGTAACATTTATCATGGTGTAAATGAGAGCAGACTCTGGCCCAAAGTGTATAACTAAGGCTGACAGAAGCATGTAAATTCAGAGGTAGGAGTACTGTCCATAACTCAACCCCTTTGTTCCTGGATCAAGCAGTGATCAAGAGAGATCACTCTTTTAAGACCCCTGAAACAGCTAGACACAACAGAGTGAAGGGAGAATTAAGTGGCAACCTTGACTCTGGATTGCCTTGCCGTTGTCAGTTTGAACCAGTTGCTTAACTCTACATGATCCTACAGCAAGAAGTTATTTTCCATCTAAGACACAATAGTACAGCAGATTTACCAAGATAAAACTAATGGATGTAAGAGGCAAGCAGCTGTAAGAATCATAGAATCATAGAATATCAGGGTTGGAAGGGACCCCAGAAGGTCATCTAGTCCAACCCCCTGCTCAAAGCAGGACCAAGTCCCAGTTAAATCATCCCAGCCAGGGCTTTGTCAAGCCTGACCTTAAAAACCTCTAAGGAAGGAGATTCTACCACCTCCCTAGGTAACGCATTCCAGTGTTTCACCACCCTCTTAGTGAAAAAGTTTTTCCTAATATCCAATCTAAACCTCCCCCATTGCAACTTGAGACCATTACTCCTCGTTCTGTCATCTGCTACCATTGAGAACAGTCTAGAGCCATCCTCTTTGAAACCCCCTTTCAGGTAGTTGAAAGCAGCTATCAAATCCCCCCTCATTCTTCTCTTCTGCAGACTAAACAATCCCAGCTCCCTCAGCCTCTCCTCATAAGTCATGTGCTCTAGACCCCTAATCATTTTCGTTGCCCTTCGTTGTACTCTTTCCAATTTATCCACATCCTTCCTGTAGTGTGGGGCCCAAAACTGGACACAGTACTCCAGATGAGGCCTCACCAGTGTCGAATAGAGGGGAACGATCACGTCCCTCAATCTGCTCGCTATGCCCCTACTTATACATCCCAAAATGCCATTGGCCTTCTTGGCAACAAGGGCACACTGCTGACTCATATCCAGCTTCTCGTCCACTGTCACCCCTAGGTCCTTTTCCGCAGAACTGCTGCCGAGCCATTCGGTCCCTAGTCTGTAGCGGTGCATTGGATTCTTCCATCCTAAGTGCAGGACCCTGCACTTATCCTTATTGAACCTCATTAGATTTCTTTTGGCCCAATCCTCCAATTTGTCTAGGTCCTTCTGTATCCTATCCCTCCCCTCCAGCGTATCTACCACTCCTCCCAGTTTAGTATCATCCGCAAATTTGCTGAGAGTGCAATCCACACCATCCTCCAGATCATTTATGAAGATATTGAACAAAACGGGCCCCAGGACCGACCCCTGGGGCACTCCACTTGACACCGGCTGCCAACTAGACATGGAGCCATTGATCACTACCCGTTGAGCCCGACAATCTAGCCAGCTTTCTACCCACCTTATAGTGCATTCATCCAGCCCATACTTCCTTAACTTGCTGACAAGAATGCTGTGGGAGACCGTGTCAAAAGCTTTGCTAAAGTCAAGAAACAATACATCCACTGCTTTCCCTTCATCCACAGAACCAGTAATCTCATCATAAAAGGCGATTAGATTAGTCAGGCATGACCTTCCCTTGGTGAATCCATGCTGACTGTTCCTGATCACTTTCCTCTCCTCTAAGTGCTTCAGGATTGATTCTTTGAGGACCTGCTCCATGATTTTTCCAGGGACTGAGGTGAGGCTGACCGGCCTGTAGTTCCCAGGATCCTCCTTCTTCCCTTTTTTAAAGATGGGCACTACATTAGCCTTTTTCCAGTCATCCGGGACTTCCCCCGTTCGCCACGAGTTTTCAAAGATAATGGCCAAGGGCTCTGCAATCACAGCCGCCAATTCCCTCAGCACTCTCGGATGCAATTCGTCCGGCCCCATGGACTTGTGCACGTCCAGCTTTTCTAAATAGTCCCTAACCACCTCTATCTCTACAGAGGGCTGGCCATCTCTTCCCCATTTTGTGTTGCCCAGCACAGCAGTCTGGGAGCTGACCTTGTTAGTGAAAACAGAGGCAAAAAAAGCATTGAGTACATTAGCTTTTTCCACATCCTCTGTCACTAGCTTGCCTCCCTCATTCAGTAAGGGGCCCACACTTTCCTTGGCTTTCTTCTTGTTGCCAACATACCTGAAGAAACCCTTCTTGTTACTCTTGACATCTCTTGCTAGCTGCAGCTCCAGGTGCGATTTGGCCCTCCTGATATCTTTCCTACATGCCCGAGCAATATTTTTATACTCTTCCCTGGTCATATGTCCAACCTTCCACTTCTTGTAAGCTTCTTTTTTATGTTTAAGATCCGCTAGGATTTCACCATTAAGAAGAACCCGGAAGCATGCAGGAACCAGGCCTAAGTGTGAAAAACATGCATTTTTTAACTACAAAGCTTGGCTAGGTGACAACTGTGGAAGCGACATGATAAGTACCCACAAGTTTCTGAATGGGGTAGATAGCAAGGATGATAAGGAATTGTTTTGGGTGATCCAAGGGGGTACAACTAGAAGTAATAGGCTAAAATTGTGCTAACAACAGGACAGGCTGATTATCAGGAAAATATTTCCTAAAAGTAAGGTCTATAAACCTCCCAAGGGAACTGATGGAATTCCTATCACTTGTGTCATTTAAAACAAAACTGGGGGGAAAGTACTTAAGAATACACTGTAGGCAACAATATTACATTGGCATAATTCCATAGGTATTTTCCATCTTCGTACTTATGAACCTGATTCACATACTTAAGCATGTGCCTAAGATTAAGCACCAGAGTAATCCCATTTAACCCATTAGAGTCAATGAAACTATTCACCTGCTTAAAGTTAAGAACATGCTTAAGTATTTTGCTGAACGAGATCTCTGAACAACACTGTGCCTTTTTAGGCAAAGCCTAGAGCAAAGGGCAGACCAGAGCCACTTTGTCTCAGGGGCACTCCAGAGGTGAAATCACAGCTCCGCTGAAGTCAATGGGAGAGCCTTTATGGTACTATATAAATGGTACTTACAGGAACAATTAATAGGAGCTCAGGAGAGAAATTAAAATAATGCATTCTTCACTTGAGCCATACATCCCTTCTCTCCAAAGTATAAGCACGGACTTACTATTTGAGTATATTGACAATTTTTTGTATTTTTAAATCAAATAAGCTGATTCACATAAACTGATGATTATGAAGTTTAAAAATATACCTACTATATATATATATGTAAAATCAACTGGTATACGTTTTTCTCAAGGCAACTGTTCTATAACTCACAGATTTACTGAATTATTCCATTTCATATCTGCAGGCAATGTAATTTCTTACCTGTAAATTTGGTTACTGTGATTTGGATCCATCCATAATGGATGGGAGGAAGTTTTTTGTTCACTGGGCCAAAATTTATCCCTGGTGTAACTTCAGATGGATGAATCTGGCACAATGTCTACTTATGCTGATCTGTGCACCATGGACTCTGCTCTACACAAGGAATCCATTCTCAGTAATTCAGTAGAACAATCCAGTATCTCCAAGGGCCTGATCGAACACCAAATGAAAATATTCCCACTGACTTCACTGGGCTTTAGATCAGGCCCCTGATGTAAATCTGGGTCTCAGAAGCTAAGTTTATAGCTAAGTCACTACCCTTTTTGTGGACTACATGGACTAATCCTGATAATGAACACTGCAAGGTAAGAATCAAACACTAAAACTCAATGTAATGCTGGGAGAAATAATGGACTAATTTCTGGGTTACAGAAATTGGAAAATGCCACCCCTAAGCCAACTCCTCTGTCCAGGATGTGGACAAGATCACCTAGATCTAATAGTCTTTAATCCTAAAATGATAAGAAATCTCTTCCACCTTGTAGGCCTCTTAATGCATGCACAAATGTTCTCAATGTACTCTGGCACTCATATTTGAGGGAAGAAACTAGGTTTCATGCAGAAAACTACCTTGTCTTCCTGAAAATGATAATGGGACAGTGGCATGAGAGATCCCCTAATTCTCCAGCTCTCTAAGCAGAAATAAAAGTGGTCTTGTATCATTTTATCAAATCAAAGAGGACTTAAACCAAAGTGGTCAGTCCTAGTTCAGTCAACTGCCCTGACCTCCCTTTAAGATTTTGAGAGTTTTCTCACATCTTCTTCACAGTATAAAAGCTCTGAAAGCCAAACGATATAACCAGTGAAGGCTGGAGCTGCATTTCACACAATTCCATTCCTTCACCTGTTCACATCTGGGTTCTACCTACTGTTTGGGTCAACAGTAGGAGCTGGAAGCTGGCTGACACAACTAAAGTTCTCTTGCTACCCTGCCAAAGACCTTGTATCCTCATCTAGGACATTCCTTTATAGGGGAAAAGCAGTGCCTCTATGATGCTGAAATGCAGCAGAAGAGAGTTGAGCCAGAAAATTGCATGAAAATTGTGAAACACGATTGGCTGGTTTTGCCTGAGTGAGAAAATGATCACGGGGTGAACAGTGAATCCAAAAGACACGGAGGTGAGATTTCAATTTTGTCTAGGGGATTTGGACACCTGATTCCCATTGAAATTAATGGAAGTTGGGGAGCACACTAAGTAGTTTTCTGAGAAAAGTGCATGGAAATCCAAGTGGATGGAGCAGATTTCAAACACAAATCTATAACAAACATATTTAGTTTGCGCTTTCCTATTGATTCCTACATAATTTTAAGCCAAATGTCATTCCCCGCCATCACACAACTACCTCTTTATTTTCCAGGGTCTTTCTGGGTGCCTTTTGTTTATTTTACTTCCACCCCAGTTGGCATCATAAGCACAATGGACCAAATTCTGCCCTGGTCTAAACCCATTGTAGGTTTACATCAGGGATAAATTTAGCCCTCCATTTACAATAGGATTTGTGAAATGGTGGCATGAGGAAATAACAGTTTTTGGTGGTTGTAAGAATGCAGGTGGCGGTCATATGGTGATTATTATATATTCTACCCCCTTGTAATGGACAGGCAGAAGTCAAACTTGTGCACTTTAAGTACTAAAAGGTTTACAAATGGGCCTCTTCCTTTAATGTAAATAGTTTCCTCTATTTTTTAAGATGCGTCTATTGTATAGTATTCTGAGCAAACAAGCAATCTTCAATTGCCACCTCGTGCATCTGCAATGCATAATACAGTTCTTCCCAGATAAATATCTGGAAAGAAGCAGGAAAACAATTAAAACTAGAAGGTAATAAATGATGAAGAAGCCTATGAACAGAGTTCTGGCCCACTTCCCAGTCTTCATTCATGCGTCAAAAAAATCCCATAGCTCTGAGTCTTTGAGAGGGCAGCTGGGCAGTAGGGGTGTCCACAGTAATATAAATGGGAATTAGATATGATCGAATGTGCTCATTGCATTTTCAACAGCACATGTAATATTCTCCCCCCACACCTCCCGCCCTTTTACCAGAATACATGACAAATGATTCTGTAACCAAGCAACCAGACATATGAAGAGTTTCAAAGTTCCAGCACATGACAGCTTAGCTTATTATCATTTGGGTGATCAGGATCTGACTAGAGGGGCCATACCCATTTTCTGAGTTAAATCCATTCACACACTCAGAGCCTTGCCTCATGCTCTAAACTGAATTCAACCCTGGCAGTTTGCATGGGATGTGAAGGTAGAATTTGGTTCTCTGTCCTTAAAATCTATATTCATTACCTTTGTTGTTCCCTGACATATACAGATGCGTGACATCCACTGGTGAAGTAGAGTTGCACCCACTTGCCAGTCAGCTCCATGGCAGCAGTGGAACCGACCCAGGTATCCCCACCAATTAGCTAGTTAGCTCTTACATTAGAAGTGCCTGGGAATGTTCAGAGTATTTAGCATAGCTTAATCCCCAACCAATATTTGTTTGCACAAATAGGAACATTATTTATAAAAATTTAGTAAGCTAAAACATCTTAAAACAACGGCATCTTTTCCAATGGCCTGTTCTAACTTGTAACAGCCCTCTCCACTGGGGATTGACTATGAGATGACTGATTTTGATGTCACTAGGTGCATCCTTGTTTTCAACTCAAGACACATAATTCCCCTGGAGGTCAATTATCTCAGAGTACAGTCCCCAGTAGCAGGGGCTATTGCTTAAGAGATCCTCTGCTAACAAAGTATAGTTATCCCATACTGGCATGAGTTTACAAAATCTTTTTATTGGTCAAACTATGTAAATTACATATTTTTAAATAAATATATATATATTTATATAGACAGAGAGACAGAAATATATTATGTGTGTTTATTTTGTATCTCTTTCAATATCAGTACTTATGTGGCCCTCAGAACTGAAGCATTTGTGTATGTATATGTAGAAAAATTATAAAACATTTAGATAGGTAGATAGATAGACAGATAGATAAGACCACAAAAGGTTTCACTCTTACTAATTTGGATCAATAAAGCCAAATTAACTAAATGAGCTTTGAAATACGGTCCAGTGTCTGTTCCGCTGTTTGAATTCGAGTTATATTAAACATTTTAAAATCCATGGCTACCCAGACAATATGAAGTCAGCATTAACATACTACATTTAGTAGTTAATTGGCCACCATAGTAGAAAAATGCTAATAACACAACTAGAAACTGTGAGGTTGGAATGAAGTGAAATTCTCTGGCTGATCACTGTAAAGGGGGGGAAGGGAAGGCGGCAAGGGGAATCTGCATTGGTACATCTCTGTTCAACTATAATGAATCAGCAGAATGTGTTGTTATCCTAAAAAAAGTTATCCTTCGAGTCAAAGACAGCTAATGCTCACAGGAAAGCCCTGACAAGGCACTTTAAACTCAGAGGGCTTAATCCCAAACTGGCAGAGGTGACTTCAGCTCCCATGAAAATCTCCGGACCATATTCTTTGGTGATGTAACCAGAGGGTTAAATCACATATCAGACATAGTTGGATGAGAAAGTGGGTGTAAGTGGCCTAGTTTTCACCAAGATGACATACTAGGTTGTGCAGAAAGAGCGTAGATTACAAATCAAAAGGGAAAAGCAGCTAACTGCAGAATGTCGGCTAAAGCAGAGCTTTCCTTTATCTTACACCATCTTCTTGGTTGCTATTCCATATGAACTCTCCTCCAGCCTCCTTAGCATTTAAGTTGCACTCATTTTCCATGCCCAAGCGAATGACAAAACTCTCCAAGTTACGCTACTTTAACACTTACACCAGTTTTTGATGTCTGACACCAAGGGTAGTTCTTATCTTACCAAGTGGCCCACAGCGTAACAGTAATTGTTCGTAAGCTACCTATACTGCACTGGCTGCCAAATTGCAGCCCCAGCAAAGTCAATGGGAGACTGGTCAGTGACTTCAATGGGACCAGGATGTGACTCAAAATAAAGACAAAGAGAGAAATTAGGGAAATTACATCAGGAGTGTGCATTGCTTGGGGTTTTTAAAGTAAACTCACATCCCTATTCCTTTTAAAAGTCAGCATATGATCTAAGTAACACTCCAATAAATAAATATAATGCCAGAAATGACAAGTTAGCACAACTGAGGTTCATCATCATGGTATCTAGTATGGGTTTTGTGATCACAATTAAGTAGATTCAATGGTGTTTAGCAGGGATCATCTATTGGGTGCACTGATTCGTGTTTGAAAAAGTTAGCAATCATACCTGTGTGCATAATTGCTATTAACATTATTAAGAACAAGCTCTCCATCACAGTTAGAATTATTGTAGCCACAAGTAATGCAGATATGCTGGAGAAATTTCAACAGCTTATCAGCCTTTCAAGGTAACTGTCCCCATAACACCTCACGCACTGATTACGCTTTGTCACAGCAGAGAATAATAATTAAAAAAATCCTGTGAACTATGGCAACTGAAGTAGGCTAGTTTCTCGTGGGGTCCAGTTGGATAAATAGCAACAGGATGGCAAGAAAACAAGAGAGAGAGAGAGATACAGAACAACCAGAGTTTGCAAGAACAATGAACAAAATATCAATCACAGCACAACTGACAAAACTGTGTCAAGTTTTCATCCTTATTCAAGCTAAAGGCCTGAATAATTTGCTGCAATATAAAGATAGGATTTAATGAAACATTATGGCTCGAAAGAATGACATGAGTAGGATGCTTGGTAGATTATACTGTACATTTAGCACACAGGCTATAGTAAAAGGCAGTACATAGGCTCCTAGCGATGGAGGAATAATTTGCAACATCTTTTTATAGGGTGCACAATACTTCCTTTCTCATTGACTTCCACCATGCACAGCCACCATTTCCCCTGACCTGTGGACAAGGCAGAGCCATGACTCCCCTTCCCCACCCTCTCCTCACCCAGCTGCTCCCAGGGAAAACATCTATGCTCCCCAAAACCACTGTCGCTTTGGCAGCTTTAACATGAGAAGACATTGCTCCCCTCCTATTTCCCTGCCAGGTTGTGCTAGATGAAGGCACAATCTATCCCTACAAGACCAATTCTGCCACCTCTACTGATGCTGTGTAGTAGTTTACTCCAAAAGCAGTCCCACGGTTATCAGTGGGACTATTCATAAAGAAAGGAACTACTCAGCATGAGCCAAGGCGATGGCATCAGGCCCTGTAGGAACTGCTCTCCTCATTCAACACGAGTCACTCAAACTTTTAATGTGATAAATCATGTCCAAAAAATTTCCTGTTCTGGCTTTGAATATATGCAACTTGCTTGTCCTGTGTTTACTATTGTTTTTCCCATTCAATTTACAAACAACTCTGACTCCCTAAGTGTACCAATAAGCCCTGTGCACTGCATACTGAACACCACTGGCCCATCAATTTAGCATGACACAAATTCGCTCAGTGGAATAATGTTTTGCACTGGGCTATTGTCCACAAACCATTATTTGTTGAAAAACAAACAAAAGGAGAACATCACAGATACTTTTACATGATACTTTCCTGGTTCCTGAAAATGTGAGATAATGAATAAAAATGTTCATTACAGAATTATTCACTTTTCTCCATGATTCACGTCCCGGTAATTACCGTGACCAGCCTAATAAAAACTGCTACAAAACGAAGGTCAACTAGCAGTTAGAAGTGTTCATTTTCATTTCAATGTATTCATCTCTGGCTCCTAATGGCCTCATTTTCTCCTATGCTCTTTAATAAATACCACTGAATTACAGGTTAAATAGCTAAATTAAATTATTGCAATTACAGCGTGCAGAGCACTGAAACTGGTTTACCTTTCCCAGTTCAATTAGAGGGGAAGTTTCAACAGCTTGAGAATCCTGATTGCTGTCAATATACTGAATCGCTTGGATTCTATACTGAAGCACCAGATATTTGGTAACAGACCCAGTATTTATTTTTTTTTACATCCCTCTCTCCTGCTTCCAGGAGAATGAGAGGAGCACTCTCAGCTGAAAGAAAATCAGACAACGCATAATTGATTTTTGACTGAAAAGAAGGAAGCCTTTAAGTGATGGGGGCTGATGCAGAGTAAAAGAAAAGATAATCTTCTTCTTCTAAATAGGGAGGAAAGTACATTTTAATAAATCTGAATGCTTAACCTGCCACCGGCCTGCAATTATTTTACATGTACAAATTAAAGAAGTTCTTCATTATTTAAATATATTCCAGCATTTGTTGATGTTGCCCCCTCCATAGGCTTAATTATTTAACATTACTTATAAGAATGAATATCTTAATTATCAGGACGGTTGGAAGAGAAATTAAATAAAGAAGATTGTTTCCAAAAGATCCCATGACATGTAGTTATATTTGTAGTGGAAGAGCTCCCCCTTACTTTTTCATTTTTGTATGTTAACAGAAACACCAAAAAATATATCAAGGATGGGAGATTCTCTTCTGCAACGATAACAACACATGAGGCACGTGCACTTCAAATTCAATTAGACCCATATCAGAATATTTCGACTTCTCGTCATTTTTAACATCAGGGGGAGAGAAAGTGTGTTTGGCTTGCACCAAATCAAACCACATATTCCACATTGCACTTTAATGAAGAAATGATACTGTGACTGGGAAAACTAAGGAGAGAGTCTGCTCTGCTCAATCATTCACAGCTTTTTATCATTTTTTCTTATGATGCCTTAGGGCAGAGGGGAGGAGAGGAGCTGCTTTGTGCCAAGTCTGGGAGACATTTTAAAGTATCCCTAAAGCCAAAGCGAAAATTAGTCACAAAGGAAGTCGGGAGTGTACACAAAATTATGCACTTTTATTATCTTGACCCTAATAGGATATTCAGCTCCATGGGTGTAATTCCCACTGAAGTCAACAGGGTGAAAGTAAGAGCAAAATATGGCCGACAGTGTGCAGCTGAAAAAGGAATTACTTCTCAAAGTCATTCAAGCAGAAGAAACTGGTCGGGATACTGCTGTGAGGCTTGATTCCACCCTTTCACACAGAGGATTTCAAATTATCGCCAGATCCTTGGAAATGTGAGGTCAAGGCAGTGAAGCATGGACAAGATTCTGCCATTTGGTTTTCTTGGAGCCGTGTATATGAAACTAGCTGAGAAGATCGTTTACAGATCGCAACATTGTCACCTATGGACTATACTTCAATGTTTGTTCTCTGAAGTGTAGCCCTTGCTTGACCCCTATTTAATTTTGTCCACACATTTTAAATTACAACTACTTATGAACTTCATAACGTACAGAGTGAAAGAGAGAAGACAGACCTGGAGATGGTAATTTTTAAACTTTTATTTCAAATTGTGTTATTGGGGCAAGGTCTCAGGTTCTGAACTTACTATATAACAATAATGATGACAACTGATTACTGTACTTCTGTAGCACCATCTACAGTATCCAAGGCTCTAGAAGCACTTTACAAACACTAATGAATTAAGCTTCATGCAACCTCACTGAAGTCCCATCAAGAACGGAAGATATGAGGAACAGCTAACCATAGTCCCCTCTTTCTTCCCCCTCCAAACCCGGAAAGGTAGAAGGATAGGAAAGAATACTCCCAGGAACTCCTTGAAGACAACAATTCCTAAGTAAAAAATCCAGGGTCTAAGTGGGGGTGAGGGAGAGCTAGGAGGAATGAAGAGGTCTGAAGTTCTAAATTTATCAGACTTGAACCTCCAGGCAAACCTGAAGGGTCTGGTTCACCATCAACCCCTCATGAACCTGAAAGCAGGGTTTGTTCCACGTACGCCATTGTGAATGGAACCCTGCAGGGTTTGAACAGTTCTAGCCAAAAGTGCAGCAATGGAAATAAAATGAGTGTGCTTTTTGTGAGAGCTGACAAATGAAGTTACATCTCTCCAATAGACAAGTGCATTCATTCTACAAGGTATGTTTCCACTATTTCCCTCCCAGGTCTGAGAGGACATCCTTAGCAGCTCAGGGCTGAATGACCCATGTTCTGGACTTTCAGATCCTATTTGGAATCTGGCTAAAATGTGCAGGACGTGGGGGAGGTAAATGGCATGTTTTTCTTGTTTTCAGCACATTAAAAAAGCTATTTCAGGGCAATTGTATCACCCAAGCAATGCAATCTTCATACATTTTCAGCTTTTATTACATTCTATTGTACACAAAGATCCTGACTTGTATGTTTAAATGAATAGTTTTATTTAAAGATGAACTTGAAAACTCTTTACTAAAGCTGGTCAGAATGTTTGATGCAATTTCATTGTTGCCGAAGTTAAAATGTCTTTCAGAGACATATTGGTTTGAAGATTTTGTGAACAGGAGAGACTTTCACACTCTGTGGCCTGGTGGTTGGGTCACTGAACTGGGATGTGGGAAATACAGGTAAGGTTCAAATCCTTGCTTTGACTCCTTCTTTGTGTTCTGGGATGAAAAACTCTGCTCTGAAACAGGAAGTGCAGGGGCTCCGAAGCCAATGCCATAACGTTCCCCCCCCCCAGTCAAAAAGATCGGGTTTTGATCCAAAAATTGACATTTCAACACAATTCCATTTTTGCAAAAACATTCAAAGGTTTGGTTTTGTTCCAAAATAGAATGAAAACAAATTTCCAAAAGTTGCTGTGAAACCGAAATACTGTCCCTCCAGTCCCCTCTCCTCCTTACCCACTAGGACCAGAGTCCCGGGGTGAAATCCTGACCCGACTGAAATCAAAGGAATTGGTTTGAGTGGGGCCAGAATTGCACCCCTGGCTTCTATTTTTCTCTGCAGCAGTCAATTCCATCCCGAACACCTGAACCAGTGGAATGAATTCCTGGTTTATGTGCTAGGGGTGACATCAAACGTAGCAGGGGAAACCCGAATCTTGAACTCAGGCATTGGCAAGTAAATAGAAGAGAAAATATTTTGCAAATGGCTTGTTTTTTTAAAAAACTCTATGTATTTGCAATGTTCAAACCTTAATAGATATTGTGTTAGTGAATTGTGATCTTAAAACTATTTTATCTGCATAAAAGAAAATTCAGATCACCTTCATTTATTTGTTTTAATGTTTAGTACTGAGGAGACAAATAACTAAGGAATAGTGCTTGGATGTCTGTAGCTACTGCTGCCTTCAGGAGGAGTTACAAATACATTTCCATGGGACAGTTCACAAGACTAAAAGATCTTAACTGATCACTGATTTGTAATTTGGCCCCAGCACTTTTAGGAGCAGAGGAGATGACTGGTTTAGGACAGATGAAAATGAGGAATGCCTGAAGCCACAGATTCAAATCCAGATCAGTTTGATACATCCCCTGCTCTTTCAAGGGAAGATAACTTTATTCTTGACTGGGGGTTCAGATGATGTATTTAAAAAAACAGTTATGACTGTGCTCTGTGTAGACGCTTAAGCTCCCATGGCATCTTTCAGAATGGATGGGGTTCGCCCAGATGTCCGTAGCCAAAATTGCATCTCCTCTCCATGTCTTGTGTATAGTGCTGTGTGAGATATTTGCCTCCACCCCAGTGGTAGCTACATTTCAGTAGTGTGTCATATTTACATTTGGTGAAGTGCTTTAGGATAAAAGGTGCACTGACAATATTAATTTAAATCATATTATAAATACATTCTAAAAATGCCAAGCATGAATACCAGGGGGTACTCTCAAGAGTAATCTGGCAATTATTTTTTGTTTGTTTATTTGTGTGTTTTTTGAGAAGGGCAATGGGAACAAAAATAATAATCAATCACAATACCTAACTTATATAGTGCTTTTTGTCAATAGATTTTTAAATGTGTATGCACCTTCCTTCCTCTGCACTGAATTAAAAAAAATGTTCTTCTAACCCTTGGATATCTTTGAGGACTTTGGGCGACATCAAGTTTTGCTTCCATTCTCCATTTTTTAATGCAATTGGGAATGGTTAAAATAAGACCCAGCAGGAGCCCCCAAAACTTGAATTGATTAAACCTTTTCTTGAAGCTAAAATGATTTTTCCTCCTAAACCTCCAAACCTTCAGGGCCTGGCCATGATCAGATGTGGCAATACTGAGATACTATGAGAAAATTTCTAGCTCTACTGTTACCAGAAAATAGAAGAAAGCTCACTTACAATTTCAACCTCAATTCTGCAGAATTGACAGTTCAGGCAATTTGGATAAACTTTGACTGTGAACTCTTTAGGGCAGATATTGGGTCTTCTATTGTTGTTTGAACAGTCTCCAGCACAATGGGGTACTTACTCTGACTGGGGCCTATGGGTATGGCCACTATATAAATAATGAACAATAAGGACTAATCATGCTGTGCTTCTCCAAACTGAACTGTTTTTCTGAAACATTCAAATTTCCCACCATTATCATGTCCAGTTTCCCGCAGCTGAACGTCAAAAGGGAAGGTACACCAGTACTTTAATAGAAGTACATGATAACAGGGAAAGAGAAAATCTGTATTTCTAACATTCTTAGACTCTTTCTCACTACAAACCAAATACAGAACAAATAACTTGGAAACACACCAGAACACATGACCCAATGTTTGGATTATTTGCTTATTTATTTCTGAGCATGGATCATCCCTTTCCAGTGTGCTTCCCAGGACGGGGACATCAGCGTTACAGATCACCCATTTCCGAGTAACAAGTGCTGTGATTGAATTGCCACTTCCTATTTTTTCAAGGAAAAGAGAGTGGGCAGTCTCAACAGACTACAAGTGCAGGTGAAAAAGTGCAGGTGAAAGAGTGCCCACATTGCCTGATGCAGAAGGTGTGGTGAAGGCTGGAGAGCATCAGGGACAGCTGTTACTTTAGGGCAGTCAGATGCAATTATGGATTGGAAGAGTAGCATGGAAGTGAGTGATAGTCATCAAATGAGTGGAAAGGCCCATAAGAAATAAGCCCAAATATTAGTAATGATAAGTCAGAAGCTAGGTTATTAGGTTTCTGCATTACATAAAAGTCCTGATTTTGCAACCTTTACTCAAGATGAGTAACATTACTCATAGTTCCCTCGATGCAACTAATCGCTTCAAAAACTGCTATCTACTGTGGGTAAGTATTGCAGAATTGGGCTGGAACCTCTTTCTCAGTTCTGCACAGAAATACCACACAAAGCAATAGTTCTGGATTACTGATCTCTCTCAACAATCACTGCGATACACACCATGGATCCAAACCGTAGAGGCTGCTTCCCCAACAAGTGCAAGTTCACTAGTTCTCAGTGTCAGCAAGGCAAAACTAGCTCTACTTAAACCTTTAATGGCCTTTTTTTACTGACTTCTCATTTAGTCAGTCAGAATAAAAGCTGAATGGATCCCATGATTTGACTATAAACGCCACTAGAAACACATCTGTAGAACATAACGTTATTTATTTCCTTTTTTTTTTTAACCTGCTGAAGCAGAAATTGTTGTATCTCGCATACATGCTGTGACAGAAACAGTTTCTGCTTCTGTATATTTTGCCATGTGTGTTACTACAGAGAGAGAGGTGGTCTGACCAGAGGCCTGCAAACTGGGAATTCTTCAGTTCTGTGCCCAGCTCTGCTATTTAGTAAGTCTGTGCCTCTGAGCAGGTCACTTACATCAGTCTTCATCTCTTTCCCCATCTGTAAAATGGTGATAAACGTACTTACCCATCTCACCGGGTGTTGTGAGGGCTGATTATACAGAATCAGCAAAGATGTATATTTTCACAAAATCAACTTGTATATTTTCACAAAAGTTGTGAGGTTTTAAAGTGACATGATCCCATTTCTGAGCAGCCTAAAGATCACATTTCAAAGATGAAAAGAAATAAAGAAATGGAGGAAACAGAAGCCACTATTCCCCTCCCCCACCTCCCTGCACTTAATTTCAAAAGAATTCACAGATCAACAGGATGCTGATTATTTATTAATACTAAACCAGTCCAATATACATGTATAATAAACTGGTCTAGGGTGCTTTCCAAACAAACAAAAATCACACCATGCATTACCAAAACTATTTACTAATGAAATGACTAAGAAGAACGGGTGAACTGCGGCTGCCAGAGAGGCAACACATTATTGGGAACTATTATTCTTGTTAGGGAGCCTGATAATGTTTTCTGTTCTTTATGCCTCATGTTTCTTCGGGAATACAACACCAATCCACTCTGGTAATTAGCATTTCTCAATCTCAGTTTACTACATGGGGGAGGAGGGGAGAATTGCTCCTTGAAGCAGCAATCTCCCTGAGGGAAAGGCTTCAAAAGCAAAAAAAAACCCAATAGCAACAGAGGGAAGGATATAGAACAAGTTTGTCCAACGGAGCCTAATGCACATGCTGCCAAAGAAATGGCATCAACTGACAGAAGCTGTAAAAAGAATTACAGCAGAGCCCTCTCCATCTCACTGCTCAGGACAGCTGTCATTATGGACAGAGATGTAAGGGAGCACAGAGGAGAGGAATGGGGGAAAGGCAGAGAATAAAATTAAAACACTGAAAAGAATCTGCTCCACCAAAAAAAAAAAAAAAGTGAAGTTTGCTGGACTACAAATGGAATAGGGGCCTGATCCAAAGCCCAATGAATTCAATAGCACTTATAATGGAATGCTACAACCTGCAAATGGATTAGGGCCTGATCCAAAGCCCAATGAAATCAATGGAGGTCTTTCTAACCATTTCAGTGGGCTCTGGATCATGCTCTAAGAGAGTTAATTTTTTCACCATTTCAATCACACTTTGTATCCTGTACACACTGTTGTTAGCAACACTTTTTGCATCCAAATCTCAAAGTGCTTTATGAATATTGGTTAATTCTGTTCTATACGCTGCCCTCATTGCCGTGGCATCTGAGCATCTTGAATTAATCCTCATGACACTGCTCTGTGAGACAGATATTACCTTGCGCTCTCCCTATTACAGCTATACAAACGGAGAGACACGGAGGTGAAATGACTTGGCCAAGCTCACGCAGGGAATGTGTAGCAGAAATGAGAAAAGAACCCAATTCTACTTCCAGTTCTGTCTCTCAGCTGCAAAAATATCTTTCCCATAATGACTAACTCAAGCTTATTGTTTACACCCACTTCAATCAGAAAGTGCTCGGGACTCCTTGGGACAAAAGATACTAAAATAAATGCTTATTATTTTTATTATTATTATTATAATTCACAAATAGAGATGTCACAGTAGTTGCAGAAGAAGTTTTGGGTGACTGCCCCTGGTGAGGCTCCCATGTCTTCCAGGCATCTATCCATGCTGTTATATAGTATTAAGGTGTGGATAGGGAAAACCATCTACCTACTCAGCACTGTGTTTAAGTGGCTTGCCAATTCCAGCTAATCATCAAGTTATTTACTTGCAGTTTATTAGGCCGAAACTGCCACTAGCCGTTGGCAGCCTCAAATATTTCCACCTTGCTTTCCTGGGGTCTCTTAAAGCACTGCTGTAATAAAAAAGCCATTTATTCAAGGTTTAGAATCTAGAATTAACAAAGAAAACCCGGTGCAATGCCAAGCCAAATTCTGGTCTCAGTTACAATCATGTAACCCCACTGATTTCCAATGAGCTTCATTTGCAATGTGTTTGTGCTGTTATACCTGAGAGCAGAATCGGATACACAGATGTAATTCTCTTATGCTTGTGAAGATTATAAAACAATAATAGTCAGACAAATATCAATCCCAATCAGTCTCATCAATAACTTTCAGTCTTGTTTCCATGACATCCAATAGAGCACAGCAAGAGCAGTATCTACAAACTAACTATATTCTCCATGTCTATCTTAAGTACTTAGATGACCTCCATCAGCGCAGTATCTGAGGACCTCACAATCTGTAATGTATTTATCGAAACCGCCCTCCTTTGGGGTAGGGAAGTACTGTTATCTCCATTTTAAGATGGGTAACTGAGGCACAAACTCTACATGACTTTCCCAAATCACAAAGGAAACATGTGGAGGCACAGGGAGCTGAATCTGGGTCTCCCAAATCTTGGGATTAGGGAATAAAATGCAGAAACCATACGTCTGTTTTTAACACCTTTCATTATTCACCAATTAAAGTCAGGGCCAAATTCTCAAATCCATCCATGATAGTTCTTGGTGCAGTTATTCTGCTCTCATTAAATACATGGTTTGGTTCTTCCATTGGGGTCCTCTGGAAAGGAGAGTTTTCCTTCCTCCCAGCTTTAAAGGACAGTGGCTGGTTTGCTAAGGCTGCCTTTCCCACAGATTGGGTCTCAGGGTGTAGTGCTTTTCTGGGTGTCTGGTCCCATCGTCATCCTCTTCCAAACTCACTGATATGACGTATGAGGAGCACAGAATATCAGATTCATGATTCATCATACAAATCTAAGAACAGAATTCTGCCCTTAGTGGATTCCCAGTGAAGAGAAGATTTGAGCTTTCTGATGCTGAGGCCACTAATTCTGGATATACTATGTGCTTATATACAGTTCTTGATGCCTCCACACCATTCGCACTGCCACCAGTGTGGAATTCCAGCATTCACTGGGGGTCATATATACTATTCATAGAAAAGCCTTGGAGAGCAATAAAACAAGAAACGGCACAAAAAGATTCTGATTCATAATACACTGGTACCCAGTTAACTGACCACATTCAGAAACTGTATGCAAACCAGCAATGGGCCCTGCACTGCAAAATCCACACCAAAATTTGGAAATCCAAACAAGGAACTCCTCAAAGATTGTTTGTGTCTGGTGATTTAGTTTGGCCCAATGGAACAGTGAACAACTGCCAAACTCAAAAAGGTAATTTTCGTTCATAGAATCATAGAAGATTAGGGTTGGAAGAGACCTCAGGAGGTCATCTAGTCCAACCCCCTGCTCAAAGCAGGACCAACCCCAACTAAATCATCTTCATCTAAAACTTCTAAATCTTCATGCTCCTACTATAGTGACCTGAGAGCATCTCACTTGGATTCCAAACCAAACAACCAAACACAATACAGCCCTTAAGAGAATCCATCCAGTGCTGTGGACACTATGCCAGGACTCTGACAGTAAAATTCTGGTCCCATTAAAGTCAGTGGGAGTTTTGCCATTGACTTTGATGCAGTCAAGATTTCACCCTGGACGTTTAGTGAGTGCTCCTCCCATACAATGCAGACATAACCAGTAAAGTTCACAGACATGTAATTCACTATTGAGTCTCACTAGCTTAATTTAGAGAGTAGTAATTGTGTTCACAACATCCACAGTTGAATGTATTTCCATGTCAAGAAAGGTTTCAGAGTAGCAGCCGTGTTAGTCTGTATTCGCAAAAAGAAAAGGAGTACTTGTGGCACCTTATTTGTAAATTTGTTAGTCTCTAAGGTGCCACAAGTACTCCTTTTCTTCATGTCAAGAAAGAAGAGCTTAGAAGAGGGAGAAAGGGAAAGGAGGACAGAGGGGAGATGAAAAGAAAGATTTGTTTTGAACTAATAGGAAGCTATTGTTAGACAGTGGAAGGCCTAGCATTTATTTCAGTCTACTTTAAGCCTAACAATCACTTTGTGGGGTATATTGGTGAGGGGCAGTTGAGATTATAGCACAGTTGAGTGGCATTAAGTGGCACATAATGGGCAGGGACAAACTGAAAGGGTGAATTTTGTCCACAGAAGGGCTGGTAACTCTAACTCCCCAGGGTAAGAATGCTGCTCTGCTGTTCTTTGCTGCTCAATTCCTTACAACTTCAAAAGAGTTACAAGAAACAAAGCTATTTTTTAAAAATACAGTTACATAAAATTAATATTACAACACAAACAAATGCAAAAGAAATCTCTCCGCTGTTCTCCCATACCTGGAAATATACTTACATTGCTGTGCATATACCAGGTATGGAAGGTCACCATGGAAGTCTTGTTCATTTTTTGGAACTTTTATACTGCTACAGCAGCACAGAAGCAGGTAGAGGATGAGCCTTGGAGAGGCTAATATCAACACTGTCCTTAAGGCTCTCTCTCTGCCCGTCTCTCTTTTTCTCCCTCACACACATGTGCACCCCCCCACACAGCCAATAGCCTGCCATACATTTAACTTTTTACTTCTGGTGATTTGTGATATAGCTTTTCAATTAAATGCATTATATAAATGATAACTGAATCTAAAATATAAATATAAAGTCCATTTCAAGAATAAATTCCAAATTACTAATTATCTGTTCAATATGACTTTTTTTCAGTCACGCCTCTAGAACATTTTAACAGCACATCACATATCCTTTTACTGTGACTTTAAAAAACAAATCCTGTCTGCTCTTTGTGAACACTGATGATCCTACCAGTTTTCAAAAGCCTCTGCCCTTTTGTTCTTGGCCAAAATTTCTCCTCCCTCACCCTGAGATTACATGCCTGCAACCTCAGAGATGGTTGTATTAGATGGGTGAAGAGAATCTGCCTTGTATATAATTCAGTAGTTCTCAAACTAGGACTGCCGCTTGTTCAGGGAAAGCCCCTGGCGGGCCACGCCAGTTCGTTTACCTGCCGTGTCTGCAGGTTCGGCCGATCGCGGTTCCCATTGGCCACGGTTCGCTGCTACAAGCCAATGCGGGCTGCAGGAAGGGTGGCCAGCACATCCCTCAGCCCGTGCCGCTTCCCGCAGCCCACATTGGCCTGAAGCGGCGAACCGCGGCCAGTGGGAACTGCAATTGGCCGAACCTGCAGACACAGCAGGTAAACAAATTGGCCCGGCCCACCAGGGACTTTCCCTGAATAAGTAGCAGCCCTAGTTTGAGAACCACTGATATAATGGATAAAGCTGAGATACTCTTGAAGTGAAAAATATTACAGAATAAGTACTGTTTGTAGTTATTGCTATATAAAATCTATCTCTTTCTACACGTGTGTGTGTGTGTGCACATGCGCACCTCAAAGCTGGTTGGATACTATAAAAATTGTCCTGGAATCTGCCTCTTTTTACAAATTTGCATGCAATCAAATTTTACTAGCAAATTCCAAAATCACAGGCACATTCATTTGCAGAAGCCAACTTTGAGTTGTGCCTGACTTCCTGTGCCAAAAGTGCTTGTGCACTTATCCAACCCACCAGTAACATCCCAACAACATGAGCCCAATTTCCTGTGAGGTCGCACAGCTTGCATTGACTTAAACCTGAGGACTGAGCACCTCTGAAAATCAGGCTCTGCGTGACTCATCTGACTTTTGACAAATAACCAGCAGAGCTCGACTGATGAATACTGAAAATTAAATCCTCACAGAGAGGATTTGCAATTTTGCAAATTTGCAATCAATCCACGGAGGCTTTTTTTTAAAATGACATTAAAGTTTGTCAAATACTTCTGAATGACAATCTGAGGATATTCGTTTACAGCTCACACTAAGTCCCTCGATAAATTGTTTGTTGTTAACTGGTCGCTCAGCTTTAAATGTGTATATGTGTGAGACTATGAACTGTATTTGGCATCTAACATCTATCTATTGATAGATAGCTATATCTCAGCAGCCTGCTCTGTGAGCCTCTGCAGACAAGGAATGGGGAGCACACTTTCATCAAACTAGCATCTGTTTTCAATTCTCATTTATGGATGTGGAATCCTTTCAACTGGACATTAATCATTCTCAACAGCAGCAATTAGATACTTGAGACACATCAGAACAAATCAAATTAGCCCTATTTATTAAAAAAAAATCCTAAGAAGTGAATTAAAAAGGCAATAGACCATCCTACGTGTAGCAACACAAAAAGAAAATTAAGACACTGAATCTCAGGAGTCTGAAAATTTTCAGGTGCTATTTTCAAAGCCTGATCTGTAATCAAATAGCAGAGGGGTTCTACTGCAGAATGCCTGGTGGATTATTTTAGCAATAAGGTATAATTGAAAGGATTAACTTGAATGTAATGCTTCCCTTCCAAAAATTCCAGGAATGCTGAAATGACTCTCATCTGCAGCTGTATGACTCATGTTCTTAATACTGGAACTTAATTTTTACTTCTGAGCTATTCGGGTTTAGGGAAACATTGCCACAGAAATACTCATTCAATTGACAAAGGAAAATCTCTCTTTTAGTGTGGTTAAATCCTAGGAGTCACATCTTTGGAGAATCTGGCTTGGCTTGGATTCAGGTAATGGACATACTGCACACCAACAAGAGAGGATCTTCTTTTATTAGAATGGAAAAACCAAGCAGGATAGATCACTGTAATGAACTCAAACTTCTTCAAGCAGACCAGACAATGTGACTTCCTACTGCTGAGTTTGTCTTGCCTGATATGGCAGGCTACTGTCAGCAGGTAACATGGGAGTCCCAACCCTGCTCCCTTGGAAATAAACATCTAAACTTTCATGATTCAGGAACAGGATGGTGCCCAAGTCAATCTGATGTCAGGCATGCATTCATATTGCTTGCCAGTCACAATGAGCTAATAAAAAAATCATAAATGAAATCTGCTGATTTTTTAACCAGGAAAAACACAGTAGATATATTTGTAAGGAAAAGTTACAGAAAGAAGGAAATTTCTGGGCTAAGATAAGCTACTGTTATGAGCTCTTATTACCTGTACTAATATGTACCTCAACAACTCTTAGTTGCCTTTACATTGGAGGCCAAATCTTATGCATCCAAGCCATTCCACTAGAGACAGTGGGAATGCTTATGAGTCCAGCAAGCATGATTTGGTCCTCTATGGGCAAAACTACCCTCACAGATTCACCCAGTGGATCATGATTCTGACCTCATGTTCCCATTTGGAAAGTTAGGCCCATGCCTGGTAGTGCATGTATCTGGAAGTTTTACCCAGTGGAGCACAATATTGGAGGAAAGCCCATGTGCCATGAGAGTCTGGAAATGGAATTTTGCCCTCTGCTATAAAGGAATTTGCTGACTCTGGAGTCTTCTCTCTTATTAGTGCCCATACAGAACTGGGCTTTTGCAGGGAGGGGAGAATACACCCTTTTGAATTAAGCAGTCCATCCTCTCCTCTTCGTTAAGTATCCACCAGTCCAGTCACCTCCCATAACAATTCTTTCCTCCTGCTTTCCCAGCTCGGTGTACACCTGTCTGTAATAACAACTGGAATAAGACTTGGGGTTAGCCCATCTAATATTTATTGCTCCCTTGTTTATTTCTTCATAAATAAAAATCACTGGTACCTGCACACAGGTCCAGCACTGTCTCTGATATTTCTTAAAAGTCCCAAATAGAAAATAGCCTCAAGTTATGAAGAGTTAAATACAATCCAAAAGGCCAGCATGTGAGCAGACGTACCTAGGGATTGCCATTGCAACATACAGAATTCACGTATGGTTTTATGTTTAAAATTCCCTGGTTTAGAGAAACTGTATCAGCTAGTTAGATGTAGCTATAAATAGAATCGCCTGCTGACATTAATCACAATAATTTGGCAACATGATGACCAGTGAAATTATGAAAAGGACAGGTAACTTGCAAAGCAGAGCCCAAAGCCATTCCAACCATTCATCAGGAGGGGGAAAATATTTTCCCCAGATACTGCAACCTCATGAGAGCATGTGGTACTGGAGTCCATATTTTTTCTTTTGATGAAATGTGACTTTAAAAAATATTAATCTGTTCCTTCATTTAATTTCATCTGTACGATCGGCCAAGAGAAATACACTAATTTATAAGTTGAAGTGAGCCTTGAGATAATGTCACCCACCGTTCATCCAAATTTGTCACTAGCATCCCATTAAAGCTGTAATTATTTTTTAATTAAAACTAAGGAAACTGGCATGCGTGTGCCTACTTTATACATCTGTTATGGGTTAAAATAGCTTTTAAAAAATGTTTTTTTAGACCGCAGTCTTTTGTGGCCATGGCCTATGCCAAAGAAAACGCAAGCTTGCTTATTTTCTCCATGGGGCGCAACAGCGCCTGTGTGTGCCTGAACAGATTCGACTGGCCGTGAAAAGAATTCTAAATAAAACACAAACATGGAATTTGGCAACGCCACAGAAGCAAGCTTAAGACTAATTCCAGCATGCGGACCGCTCTCACACAGCAAGTCTGGCTCCACTATAAATGAAACCAGGCTCTGTAAAATATCCAGTAAAGTTTGAGTTCAGATTTAAAGGGATAGTGCTCTTATTCCAGTTTTAAAAAAAAATCTTATTAAAGAAGCTCATGCTGGCTCAATAAATCTGCATGTTGTGAGCTGTGTTTTCTTTCAGCTGATACTTCCATTTAAAAAAAATTAAAACAATTTCACTTTAGGATTGACTTTTGTAGAGGAGGTTCTGAAAAATGTGTGTAAAAATAATTCAGGGAGGGCAAATAAAGAGAAATTTTCCTAAGGTGAAAGAAAGCAAAGAAAGTGAAGGGAATAATTTAAAAAAAAAATATATATATATATATATATATTAAAATAGGTCCCTAAAATAGGAAATTCCAGAATAAAAATTAGGTGTGGATTAAGTTTGTGGGTCATTCACCACAAGTCAAGCGGGCCATTGACAGAAGAGCTTGTTCTAATCACGTATCAAAGCAACCAAAATGTTGACTCACGATGGGCTGTTGGGGCGGGGGTCTGTCTGTTTGTCTCTCTGCGTGCAAGCATTCCCAAGAGAACTACAGAGGAGCAGGGTCAGTGGTGCTATCCCCAGGGGAATACAATCACATGGGCAACCGTCCTCTAACAATCTCAGTTGACCAGATTGTTTCTCCAGAGATAACAGGAATTTGTGAAGAAAGGGAGGGGTGGAGAAAAAAAGCTACCAACAATATAAACAACCACAGACAAAAAGATTTATTGGGTTTTGCCAATTCTGGTATAATAAAAAAAATTAATAATTGATTATCATCTCAGAGAGATGTGCAATGGTCCTGGCAGACTTACTGGGAAAGGACGGAGAAAATTATACAACGCAGCCTTCAACCAGACATTAAAAGGCAATGGCTTTTTTCCCAGTATATCTTCATTTTCCCTCAAAGGTCTGGATGACGCTATGTTGTGGCATTCTATAATCACAAAAAACCTAACCTCCACTGCCCATTCCCAACCCAGATCATCTGCCTGCTCCTTGAAAAGAAGACTTGCTGGCCAGTGGCCACTGAATGTTTCAAGAGATTGTGCTTTTAAGAACATATTGACTATATCCTAATGATCTTTGACAATGATGGTGAAGAGAAGAAATAAGAGAGCTTTATTGCCTCTCATTTCAATAGCATCTTTAACCCTACCCTTTATGGCAAAGCACTGCAGACTGTGTAAGGATGAAACCAATAGATTTCTACAGAAATTTAAAAGGGTTTATCAAAATTATTCTACAAGCCAACTGAATGTAATAGAAAATTATATCCATACTATAGGGCTTTTTAACCATACTACAGAATTTTATATTTTATAACAGGGATATTATTTTAATTCAATGAAAAGGTTTAAAAATTTATAGAATGGGTTTATTTTCTATTAAATTCTATAGGACTTCTGCATAAGGGTAAAGTTACTTATTTTAATGTTGTCCTCACTATAGGCAAAACCACAAACATCCTGTTCCCAGCTCTATCAATAGCACACATTTTTTTATAAAGGATTTGGATTAAATAATCTGTAAACACTCAGACTTAATTTTTAGACACCCTTAAATGTTAAACAATGCACTTATTCGCTCCCTGTTCTACTGGAGGGAGGAAAAAAAACAGAAAGACCTTTTAGAAGATGTGAACTAAATTAACAGTAGTTCTTTTAAAGGTGGATTACATGTAAACAGGTTTATTGCTATTTTAAGATCCTATTCAGTTCTGTTAATTTTTATTTCTTACATAACTTATTTTTAAATGACAGATCCTTCCTAACCATATACTGGTTCTCATTTAGAACTACATACTTTCCTGGGCTGCACAGGTGAAATTCACAGTTTGCAAAAACGGGTGTAACACCACTGAAGTTGATGGAAGTGAAAAGCACTAAGGCACCTCTCAGGAAGACACACTCACAGGACTAAGTACCACATGTGCTCCCCCTGTTGTCAAAAAGAATTCCACACACAGACTGATGGCATTGTATGATCATTGTTCTGCTGACTAATGGAAACTACCGCATGGCTCAGTGTTAGGGCATGAAAGTGGGTACTCAAAAATTACCCAGAATCCTCCTGAAGGTGAAGGACTTAGAGGCTTACTGAAACCCAGGAAATAAACAAAAGGCAAGGGTATGTTTTTGTGAGCACTGAATCATCTTTGGAGTGCTTTATAAAAATAGGTTAAAGGAGCAGTTCTATGCTAAAATGGACCATTTGTGTTCTGAAAGAATTATAACCACTCAAAGCAAGCAATTCAAGACACAGACAAAGAAAACAAAATAATCTGTCAATATTATGAAAGTTAAAGAGTCAACCACCCATACAGAAGGAGTGAAACTGAAGGACAAATAGACAAAGGGCCCAATCCCATTCCCCTTACAAGCCACCAGGACTGTTTATGTGAGTAATCAAGTGGAATATGGCCCAAAATAAGAAAGTGGTGTTTAAACAAACCTAAAGAGTGCAGGTGTGTTGTATACATTGACTTCTCTCTACCCGGATTCCTTAGGTTCTTATTAGCAAAGAATAATTTTAAAAGTACAGTTTTATGAAAAGATTCCAAATGCCCTGTCTCCTCAGATACTCATTCAGCGCCCGCATTAACCTCATTCCAAAAGTCCCAGGACCTCTGACTCTTACAGCTGCATTCATAAAAAATGTAAGCCTTCTCTATGTGGGATTTTTGCCTGTTTCTTTCCAAGTACACATTTTACTGATTCATAAGACCTTCCTTCCCCAGTCCTTGCTATGGTGAATGGCCTTGTCTTTAGTACACAGGCAAGGACATTGGTTAAAAAAAAACAAGAACAACAACATCTACAGGGCAGAAAGAAGACGATTACATAAGGGACATGCCACACTACAATGTACTAGATACACTTATGTGTTACAAAAAATGTATGGAAACCATAGAGCAAATAAAGAAGAAAACAAAAATGTATGCTTCAAATATGTACACAGTCATTTATCTATCAAAAGAAGTGCAATGGGTAACTCAATAAACTCCTTTGACTTCAATGGAGTTATGCTATGGTACTGCAGTGGGGAATCTGGCACAGCTCCTTTAAAAAACTAAAAGATTCACAAAGAAATGTACACTTACCAATGCTTTTCACACTGGTTTGTTGGCCAAACAGCACAGGCTTGATAACATTTATCAAAATGATATTTCCTAGATTAGACTACCTGCCCTTGATTGTGAGAGATATGTCTACACACAGAACACTAATCCTCCTCACTGAGTCTGAAAAGCCTAGTTAGCACATTTCCTTACACACACACACACGCACACACACATCAAATCGAAAGTGCCAAGAAAAGCAATGACAGAAAACATTTCTGAAGGGACAGAATAACTCAGTGCTACACATGCCAGGTGAAGCAATGCAAGCAAACAGTTTGGCATACGCTACAAACAAATGAATGGGATTTTACTGAGGGAAATAAAGAATAATTGCAAACATCTACGTATTGTGTGTCTAAAAATCTCAGTGCTTTAAAAACAAAAACAAACAAAAAAAACCCCTGTGCACTGCACAGCCAAAAGGCAAGCCCAGTGAATGCAGACAGGCAGTGTGAATCCTAATTTGATCCTTCATTTCCTAACAGATTATTGTTTCACACAAGCCTTCCCCTCTTCATGTTTTTAATATTTTTTATGAAGTGTTTACAAAGAGACTGGCTGCATTTAGGGAAAGAGTGGAGAGGTAGGGGTAAGGTAGTGCCATCAAATGGTTGATCTTACAGCACAAATTATCTGCAGTAGTTACCCTGTTGCTCCTGCTGCAAAATAAAGTGGATCCCTTCTTTGTTGAGTAAGAATGTGCACAATATTTCAACTAGAAAAATATGTCTGCTCTTGCTACTGGCAGTGGAGGTGTTTTCTGATATGATTTCTGTGTGCAGCTATGTATTCACCTAAGCTCCACCTACATTCCTATTAGCAGGGGCATCCTCTTTTTATTTTGGACCTCCTGAAAAGTATGGCATGAGCCCCAATTTGCAGAGAAAAAAAGCAAAAGTGTAAATGGGTTTGTTTGTGAGTGGGTCCTTTGTCAGAGCAGCAGCAACTCCCCCATCAAAGGTGCTGCTTCCTAATCTTTCTGCTTACTCTCATTCAAACTGACCTTGCTCCCAAATATGAAATGATTCAAGAGAAGAAATTTGGGGTTTATTTTTATTGTGACTGATGAGATGCCACAAGAAAGAACTCTTTTTTAAAAAGGAGGTCTGAAGGAACTCAAATGTGTCTCCTTTAGTTTTGTTTAACCTCACATCCCACTTTGCCTTTTTCAATAGGCTTCTCATTTGATACTGACAAGCTACGGTTAGGATTTTACAAAGACCGGTCACTAAAAAATACAAATCCACCAAACTTACTGCTTAGCCTAATGGTGTTTACCTGCTCTGAAAACATTTTTTCCTAAACAAGCTATCATTTACCATACACTGAGCCCCTCAGTAATGGGAAATTCATCCATTCCCATAAATAAATTAAAAAACACCTCCATCTATCTTGTTGCAATATTTTTAAATGTTATCATGGCCAGAGAACTGCTGGTTAATAATTAGCCCTTCCCCACTCACTCACACACACACACACACAGACACCCTTTAAAAATGCAAAATCTAGCCCACTATTTTAATATTTCTGATGTCGGTGACCGATGTCAGCTCTCCCCATACAGTAACTGCTTTAAGCGCTGCATATAGCACTGCATTAAAAATTAATTACACATGCTATTTTATTGATAGTGCATAATGTAATGAGCACCAGCTGTGCTAAACATCCAAACTCCTTTTTAAGACAGCTATAAAAAAAGAAAGAAACTGCACTTCCAAATGCTTCTCCTGTCAGAGGAGAAAAACAGCAACATCTTGTATGGATTTGAAACAGAATTCTTTGATTTAGCTCTACATTTGGAACGTTTGAAGAATTCAGACTCTCGGGCTTGGTGTAGTGGTATGCAATCCAGTTAACTCTCTAAATGTTGGAGCCATTGTTTCTACTGTAGGCAATGTTTCCTTGAACCCCTTTGTCTTGAGATTACTGGATCCAGTTCCACCTATTAATATTGCAATTAAGCACCTATCTTTTTCCTTGGATGTCTGGAAATTGCAGGCATCTAGTTTTAAGCAACTTTAAATACCTCTTTTGCCCCACTGGTTCTTAACTTTACATAATTAGAACTTACTAAGTTATACTGATAGGGTGTCTTTCTAAAACAAAGCCTAAGCCTCACTTATATTGCCAGCACCACTGCCCTGTGAAGCGCCCTAATTTTAGCTGCCTCTGTGCTGTCTTATAGTCTCCTGTTCATCTCTTGATCAGCATACCATGTATTAAACACAGGTTTATGATGAGGTCTAGATTGTGATTGGATATGAGATAGATAGATAGATAGATAGATAGATAGGTAGATAGATAGATAGATAGATAGATAGTGCATACTTTAAACACTGCATGAAGTAAATTCTTCAAAATGCATTAAATATTTCATTAAAATAAGTAAATAAATATTAACTAATCAGTGACTAATAGAGACATCTCTTCGGAGCACAAATTTTAGTCAGTTCTACTCTTGCGTGAATCATTTTTTTTCACAGTATAATGAGAAGAAACGTTTGCAAATGATTTTAATGTAGCTGTAGCTCTTTGTCTGCATTCACACACACACACACACACACACACACAGTCCAACTCCTCTTTCTCCTCTCCAAAAAAAAAGGGGGGGAAGTAGATCTGAAGTCTAATTTGGATGGGTTTTTTTTCCAGATTCCACTCAGTAAGAGGGGGAGGAGTAACATATCAGCCATCGTCCTGGGATTTGATGAGTGAGGAGGCTTTTGCAGGATGAGTTTGCATTCTCCATTCTGATTATTGTTTTGTTTTCCATTGATCTTCCAGTGTTAATAAAACCCAGTCTGATATGAAACAAAAGCTTGCTTCTTGTTCTAGTATGAAATGTGCAGAACACATACTATATCATTAACATAAACGTTTTTGAAATAATATTGCTTTCTAGACAGACTGTATTAATTGCATCAACCTTTTTACAGCAGTGTGGTCTTTACTAGCGCTTCTCATTGGCCAACTCAGGTTATAAACCAACACAAAATGAATAGTGATATATAACTAAAGGAGGAAAAAATATTCTACTGTTAAAACCTAGTATTTGCTTACAGCTATTTCTTTTAACTTTATTGTCACTTTAACCTGTGCCAAGAAAACACCAGACTAGTTAAATAATACAGTGAGCAAAATTTTAGTAGCAAAGTAAATTGATGTTAACTTTACAAGATTACTGGATAATTATTAGAATGTCTTAATGACTAATATGGCCAATTCCTTGAATTAAAGGGAAATTGTTCTAACCGTGTGATCTAGGGCCCCATGGCTCCTCTGTGTTAGACCTTGAACCTCACAGTCCTGCCCGTTAATCACTGCTGTCAATGCCCACTTACTGTTTTTAAATATGCAACTGAAGTATTACAATAGCTTTCTACCCCCCTTATAGATATGTCTGTGTGGGAAGGAAGCTGTTTCACTGATTGATTAAATATATGCATATTAGATAATTTAATTATTTTTATATATGTATATAAAACCCATGCTCACAGGGCCAGTGCCAATGGATTTAGATCAGGCCCATAATAACACAAGTATAATGGGTAAATTAGAGACCTGTGTTGTTTCAATGTGCCTTGCAATATACCAACTGCAATTCCATTTATAGCGCCTTTGGATTGTAGCATCTTCAGGGCAGCGACTTTTTGTGTTTCTACAGTATGTCATAAAATGTCATGTACTCTCGGGCTGAGATTTTCATAGCCCATTTCTCTTTTATTTTAATGGGAATTGAGCATCCCAGTTTCATAAGCCATTTTGAAAATCTCAGCCTCAATGTACAATATTAATAAATCAGATCTTGAAAAAGACACCTGTATTTATAGTGAAGATGTATTGTGAAAAATGGCTTCAGTCAACGTTTTCCAGAGTGTCAGTATAAACAAACTTGCATATATTTTTACATATAATTATGTCACTCAATAATTGTTTGCATGTCTTTGTTATGTATATTACATTTAAGCTAAGCTGTCAGAATTGATTTAAACAAAATAAAAAAGAAGATTTAAAAAAGCACTCTGATCTAGCAAGACACAAAGCAAAGTGAATTTTGTGCCCATTTATGTTTTAAATCCAAGCTACACAACCCCGTGAATTTCATGACTCTGTTCCAACTTCTAATTAAATAGGCACTAAAAACATTTAAAACAAGAAAGCCCAATTCAACAGACAGAAGCTTCTGAGGAACAAAGACTTTTCAACAGTGATATGTGTAGATATTAAAATAATAATATTTTAATATGTAAGCTTTAACTTGCTAATTCTACATCCTTTGTTGACTTAGACACAAAAAAATTAACAAAAGTGTAACAGAATATGCAACTAGTAACCAAAAAGTGGCCCAGCACATACCACAGCAGAACTTCCATGGCATCCATTTGTTGTAGTTATTATTGAATACTTTGAATATTATCAGCATCAAAATTTCTAAAGAGCACAAACAGTCCGAGATGATGCAGGATGAATTCCCATTTGCACAACTTAACAGTGTCTTGTGTACAAGACAAATCATATCTAGGACCAAATTTTCAACAGCAGCTTTGACATGTGGGTGCCCATATGCAGCCAACAACTCAGGTATGCCACCACAAATTAAACAGACTCCTAAGGACCTGACTTGTGAGTGACAATCAGAGATACTACGTGTCTACAGATGCACCTGCAATTGCTTGCCCTCAGATTTAGCGATGTTGAGGCTACACTGAAAAATGTGAGGTCCTTACTAAGCATTTAAGCAAGAGCTGAAAAATATAAAAAGGTAAGAAATGGAGGAGGGAGGAGAGAGGAGGGAAATGTTAATGGCTTTTGTTCAAAGAATGAAACAATTCCTCAGAAACAGAAACAAGGCTGACAGAATAAAGAGTTAATCGAGTCAGGGACACAAGCAGATCCCTAAAGCTGGAGTAAGTGACTCTCCAGTGTAAATGGTTTTCTTAAGAGGAAAGAAAACAACATTGAGATCATCACCAGTATTATTATACAGTCAACACAAAGAGGTCCTTTTTGTTTCATTTCCACAAAACATTTTGGGTGTAAGAAAGACCTTGCTCTATATTCTCAGCATTATACATGGAAGACAATAAACGGTTAAGTAGATATGCGCCTCCTTTCCAAGGGAAGAAAATGCTTCTTTCAAGCAGAACTTGACCAACTACTGTCATAAACATTTAGCGTGTGCTTTGATATAACCTATTCTCTAAGTGCCATAGACTATAGCAGTAATTATAGGAAGCCATGATAACAGGTCTATCTCCCCACAAAGCTGGCATCACTCTTCTAGCAAATAGATCTTCCAAACACTAACGGCGCACAACTATAAAATGAAAGTACGTAAAATAGAAAAGCCTTGTTCCAACGTGCTGTAATGAGTTAGTCTTTCCTTCCTTTTCTATTTTTAGTTTTACTTTCTTCTCTCTCCATTAACTGTCTATGTTTGTTTTAGAAGCAATAGGGAATAAGGGTATCAGTTCATTGTTACAACTACCTACATATCAAAGACACCCGGGTCTATTCTATATAAAAAAAAAGAGGGGAACAGACAATATGAGCTCACCTCCAATATGTTTTACTGGTTACGGGAGGAAAACTGCCTACCATCACATAGTGTGTTAATTGTTTATAAGGGCTTGATTATATTACCTTTATGGCAATGTCAGTCCACTGAAGCCAATGAAGTGAAGCCATATTAACAGAGTGGAGAATCAATCCCATTGAGAAAGCAACCTGCTTATAGGGAATTTGGATATAGTGCAACTTCACGTATCGCTGGCAGACATTATTTGAATGCTTTGCACTGTGCAACATATCATGCTGGTTATAGAGAGTTTGTGCTTAGAGCAAAGTTGGTGTATGAAAACTGACTGCACAATGGACCCAATCCTGCATCCACTGAAGTCAACTGGAGTCTTTTCATGGACTTCAAGCTTTGAATCAGGCTCTTGGAGGTTCTGTTGTGTATTTTTAAACCTCCTCTTGAGAACTCTTCATCCTTCAAGACTCAAGGTTTAAAATACTTCAAAACTTTTGATCTGTTCATCACATTAAATCTGAAGTTCCTAACTTTCTCCCTCAGCCCCAGTATCGCCCAGTGAAAGACCGCAGACATTTAAGGAAATACAATCAGGTATTTTCCAAAGAAACTGAATCATAGGGACCCTGTCTTGATACATAGTCACTGTTATACTGTGGTAGGGTTTTATCTGCACATGCTACAACGAAAAGCTGTATGTGAGCAAGCTTATGCTGGCCCTTCCAAGAGGTCATAGGGGCCAACTCTTGAAGGCTTTACTCACTTCTCACTCTGCTCAGTCCTTCCTGATTGTCCAAATTCTGCAGTCCTTATGCAGTATTTACTCAGCATTATTCTGTGAAACTCCAATTAAGTTTGCCTGAATAGGGACTGCAGAATTTGGCATACATGGGAGTTTTGCCTATCTAAGCACTTTACGATTTTGCCTTAGCTGAATTTTCTTTTAGGCCCTTCCCATTTTCACCTCTAACCCCCTAAATTCACTACAGGCTGACCCCTCAACTAAGCTGCACTCTGAACACCCATTGATTTCAAAGAGATCCCGGTGTCTGAAATGGTAGGGTCAGGCATCAACTCTTTAGTTAGTCACATGTCAGAGTCCTCCCTGGCAACCTGGGTTCCACTAATCTCCACATTGCCTTTCCTTCATGGCAGTGACAAGACTCGGGGTTTAAAAAATGAAGACAAAAAAAAGTTAATGAGGAACATTTTCTCAAAAGCTAAGGAGAAAAAGTGCATGGAGCACATACATCCTGCATGCACATGGACTCTGAGGAAAGCCCTTAATACAAATGATTAGGAAAAAAAGACCTCAGATGTTAAATGTTATCCAATTAAGCTTAAAATAAACAGCCCAGAGAGATGAAATCTTGATACCAGGGTATCACATTATGTAAGGATTCTCAGACATTTGCTCACAATGTGGCATAAACAGACCAGCAGCAGCTGGTGGTGACATCTGAAAGTGGGTAAATGGGGGGCAGGGGAGGAAGGGGAGGAATGGACTCACACCCCTTTTCCCATTCCCCGACCTCAGTAATGAGGGAATGATTATGTTTTCACTGCCTCCCCCACACAACCCAGCGAAGACGACTCTCCCACAGTACAGATGACATCACTTGGCAGCACTACTGACCTTCAGATAGCAAAAAAAAAAGGTTTCTATTACCTGACAACTGACAATGACATCCAAATATGCCTGAAGTCTCAGTCTGAGTCTCAGTCTGAGTCCCGCCAACTGAGACTGCACGTGCACCACAGCAGGGCAGGCTAAGGCAGGGCGGGAGAGAGGCCAGTGCGCGGAGAGGTGACGTGATCACTGATGTGTGAGGGTGGGAGGAGGCAGCTATGGGAGCCCCCGGCAGCTTTGCAGGCCTGGACGGCCCTGGAGAAAAAACAATAGAAAAAACTGTCAGTCGGATCTAAGTTTGAAGGGACAGAGGAGGAAATCAGGGAAAACAGGAGGGGCAGAGGACAACTAGGCCTAACTCGCTACATACTTTTAGTTAACTAATTTATATGTCAGGCTGAGACCGTTGTGGCTCGTTGGAAAGCCAGGGAGGAGAAGCCAGGCTGGAGGGATGGGCCGGCAAGAGACCTGAAGAACTACAAAACCACAGGCAATTTTCTGAAAACAAACTCAGACTGGAGGGGCTCAAGGGAGGGAGACGTTGAAAGGGGATGAGGTGGCCAGTAAGGGAAGCTAGAGAAGGTCAAAGATGGTGCAGATGAGAACTGGAGGCGGTTACCACACCCACTTGCACGTTCTTAGGGACCAAATCAAAAGGGGGATTCTTGTTTTATGGCGTGTTAATGCATTTAAATGATACAAAACTGGGTAGGCTTTCTGCCGAGCTGCTGCTGAAACAGGATCAACCCACCAGCACAGACAAAGTGCAGTGATTTACAGCTCAAATGGTTTCACAGAGGTGCCAGAAATCAAGCTCCCAGAATAAAGCATTCATGGGCCACTGTGCTTCCTTCCCATTTGAGCTGCAGCCAGTTACGCATTTTGCATGCCCCATTTGTGTATTCTGTTTCCCTATCAAGCCTATAAAGAATGAAACAACCTTTTTCCTAATAGCTGAAAAATGATATTGTAGCCTCAAACTGCGTTATTTATTTTTAACGCCTCTAGAAATCTTCTGCTATTTAAGCTGTGTTTAGTATCCTCTCCTGCTTCTCTGGAAACCCTCTCTTCTCCAGGCACTAGTCAGAAAGGAGCCCTATGACTTAAAAAAAGAAAATAAAAATCTTAAAATATGTGTATAACACACATACCTATGCACAAATGCACATGCAGCCTCTCTCTCTCACACACACACTACTGTAAATCAGCATAATTCCACTGAAGTCAATGGAATTACACAAATACTCCAACAGAAGATCTGGTGTTATATTTATTTAAAGCCCATGACTTTTATTTAATTACTCAACAAGGAGTTGTAATTAATCCAGGGTAGCTTTTAAATACAGCTATGTGGTGCAGTGGTCACCGTTCAAAAGCTGGCATTTGCCAACAATTAGCTCACAGTGGTACCTCGAAAACCATAGGTTTTCCCTACATTTAGATCAGGAAACAAGTGTGTTAATTGTGGGGTATCTTTTGGCAAACGCTGTACCTATTTTGTTTTAATGGTGACAACTCTGTCTGTGCATGCAAGTACATGCATAAACATATACACACCCGGGTATCAAGAACTATTTTGCCATAAGCCCTATAACATTAGAAGCAGCATGTTATAATGCATCCTCTCCATCTCAAGAGTCCCAGTTCGAAAACTATGCCTACATGTTGATCTGACAGTTACACATGTGAGGCAAATAGGGATACTTCATCCTTGGCACAGCATCCAGAGCGTTAGTCTGCAAGGACTGCATTTGATTTTGTCGTTTATCTTAAATGGCTAAGAGACCACCAGTGCAAAACATTTGTGTGAAGCTTTTGCCAAAACCACAAGTGAAGAATCTAAATTCCCTGTGTAAATACTTGAGCTCCAAGCATCAAGGATAAAATTTGTGCTCTTTTACAAGGACTGCTTTTAAATAGAAGCCATCTCTGCGGCTCATGGGGCATTTTTTTGGAACTGTTTGATCTCACCGCAAATGCTTCAAAAATAGGTAAAGATAACCATTGTATCTGTACTACACTCTGTTTGATCTCACTGCAAATGCTTCAAAAACAGGTAAAGATAACCATTGTATCTGTACTACATTCTGAGTATGACTGTGTGCCAGGCAAAAAGAAACAGATGTCAGACATATACATATCGGGGCCACTTCATTATAATTTTAAAGTATAATAATAAGGGAAGTATTTTTATAGAGCAATAAAGACCTACGAACGGGGGAAGGCATCCTAAAGCTATTGAATAATTGCACTTTTATTTTTAAAATATAGTATAATGAATTAGGTTGGCACTCTGCTGGTCTGGTTCAGCCACCCGATAACTGGGGACCTTGTGTGTTGTGGGAAGAGTTATAAGCTTGACATCTGAGTAAACAGGGTGACTATTGGGCATTAATATTAAAAATTATATTGCAACCTCCAACTATCCATGTGCGGCACCACAATGTTTGCACCGTAACGTTTCTAAGAGACAGACTGGGACATACAGAAGGAATTCAGGTCACATGTACTCCAATCACTTACACCTTTCAACAGAACCAAAGCTTACAAGGGAGTCTAGGGGTGGCCAAAGTTCTGTCTATGGGCCATATGGGCCTACAGAATTCTATACTACCTGTGGGTGAACTCAGCTTTAATACGGAGGGGAGGCCTGCAAGGAGCAGAGATCCCAGCATGCAGCATGACCCAAATGTTGGGATCAAAACAAAGCCCAGCAGTCTTTCCTAAAATCTCAACGGACCACAACTCTCTGTTAAGGATCAGGATGGCTGCAAGCTGCTCCATTTAGCCACAGCCCTCAGGATCATGAAAAGATGCAATACAGCCCTCAGATAGACACACTGAGTCCAAGTTCTAGTCCAAGGTGTCCCGCACTAGTAAGGGAAGGAAATGAAGTATCAAAAAGGACACTCCTAAAAGGTGAAAAAAGCAAAAGTGTGGCAAAGAACAGGTAAAGAAAGGAGAAGCAATAAACAATAAAACACAACCCTGGCAGGTCTTAAATGCCACTACGGCATGGATTGGTGCTGTGAGAGAGGAAAACTCCCAGGGCTTACAGACCAGCACAAGGCCATGCCTTTCTCTGTCAGCAGTTACAGACCATGTTTTTTCTCACTTCAACCTTCATTTTTAATAACTTTCTGAAGCATCTGAGGATCAGACAAGGTGGCACCTTGGCAAATGCAAAGTGCCTGGAAAATAAACTCGCAGAGAGACCTCACCCATCCAAGGGAAGTGGCCAGAGAAAATTAGTGCATTTTTTTAAACAAACAAAGCTTCCTTCTGGTTGTATAAATTGCGGAGCTGGTGCTCAGCAGCACCCCAATAAGTACATAAAGGATGTGTCTGGGTTTTGCACATCCAACCCAGTTTCAGTGGGTACCAGGCAGCCCTAGCCTAAGGAGTGTTTTAAAGATGAAAACAAAGGTAGGGTAACTCCTCATCAGTTTAACTGCTTTAAATATAAACATATTCAAGAAAAGCAAAAATCTGCCCTTTTAAGACAGTGGTATGAGATACTGATCATTCTCAACTCAGCCACAAGTTACAGGTCTCGATGCAGGAATCACTGGATTGAATTCTATGGCCAGCGTTATCCAGGAGCTCAGACTGGACTATCAAAATGGTCCCTTCTGGCCTTAAAAAATCTATGAACTCCCTCCTATTTCAAAAGATCAGATACTCAGCATTTACCCATTCTTTACTTCAGCAAATCTCCCATTGAGATAAATCCTGCTCCCAATCACACTACTATAATTCTGGAGTAGCTTCAATTAATGGCTTGGAGTGACTCTGGATTGAAACCAGTGTAACTAAGAGCTAGAATTGTCTCATTCATCACTGCAAGATTTTGCCAGAATAGAGACAGAGTGGAAACAAAGTAAAGACTTCCAGATTGGCCCAAACACACTAACATGTAGGTTTGCAGGCTCTGAACTAAAATTTGACAAGTGACTAGTCCATAACTGGTCTGTCAAACTGTGTCCAGGCTTCTTCACATCCAAGTTTTGTACATATAAAAAACTCAAACCAGGATGAGGAAATCACATTTACACATGAAAATCAGATACTGTACTTAGAAATCTAGACACCCAGCTTGCACAATCTGGGCTCAAGGAAGCCTGGATGTAAAGAAAAAGTGGGTGCAATTTTAGAAGCTACTTTAGAAAAGTTGATCTAATTGTTTTAGTGTATTTTATATATCCCTGCCTACATATTGGAGGCATAATTCTCCTCTGCAGTCAGTTATGGGAGAATCACTCACCTGCACTGGAGATCTCTATAGCATATTTTCTACTCATTCTGCATGTGTAGCTCCCATTGATGTCAATGGGAGTTTTGCAGGTAGAATAGTGTGAAGCAGGCATAGAGAGATCACAGTCTGGATAAAAGATGTCCAATGCATATGGGAGAGGAGACATTTTTCCTTACACTTTAAAAAGGCTCTACATTGCATATATATCACTGTTGAACTGACTCTCAGATACATCTGAGAGTCATTTTTGTTCCCCACTAATTTTACATTTACAAAGAAGAATTACTACAGATAATTTTCCCAGGTATCTCGCTGGTGCGTCTTGCCTGCATGTTCAGCGTCTAACTGATCACCAGATTTGGGGTGAGGAAGGAATTTTCCCCAAGGTCAGATTGGCAGAGACCCTAGATGGTTTTCGCCTTCCTCTGCAGCATGGGGCAGGTTTAAATTAGTGTAAATTGTGGATTCTCCGTAACTTCAAGTTTTTTTATCATGATTTGAGGATTTCAGTAACTCAGCCAGAGGTTAGGGATCTATTACTGGAGCAGGCGGGTGAGGTTCTGTGGCCTGCCACGTGCAGGAAGTCAGACTAGATAATCATGATGGTCCCTTCTGACCTTTGAGTCTACGAGTCTAAGAAATTAAGTTAAATTAAATATAATCCCCCAAAATCGAAATGAGTGTAAGGATCTTGCTGACAATGATAAAACCCTGGAAAGTCACAACCCCAGCATAAATGTTATCCTTTCATTGTTCCTCTCACCTTGCCTAGGCACTGCTGGACATGCTGTATTGTATATGAAAAAACCCTATTCTCTCAGACACATCTACAGAACAGTACCCAAGCACAACAGAGTGGTACAAGGGTGGAATTGTAGCCTACCCTTGGAACGTAATGTATCAGAGTTTTTAAGACAGCCAACAAATTAAGAGAGATCTTGTTTTATGTATTATATTGTGATCAATGAGAAAAGGAGTACTTGTGGCACCTTAGAGACTAACAAATTTATTTGAGCATAAACTTTCGTGAGCTACAGCTCACTGTAGCTGTAGCTCACGAAAGCTTATGCTCAAATAAATTTGTTAGTCTCTAAGGTGCCACAAGTACTCCTTTTCTTTTTGCGAATACAGACTAACACGGCTGCTACTCTGAAACCTGTCATTGTGATCAATGTGCATGTATATATGTGTGTATTTTTATATTCCTTTCTTGGTGTGTTGTGTTTGCCTGTATGTTTTTGAGTGTGTACATTTGTTTAAGCCTCTCTTCCAAGTGTGTGCGTGCCTCTGTATGTACATACTTGCTTCTCTGTACTCATGTGTCCAGGTAGACAGCTAGATAGGCAGTCAGACAGATTCAGTTACATTATATAAAAAAGCTCTTAAAATAATGGCAGATGTCAGTCCCAAGCAGGAAATTCAGAGTGTAGGTTGCAAACCCATCTTTGCACCATCCCATTGTGTTCAGGTACATTCCTGCAGCTATTTCTGAGAAGTCGGGTATTCTGTATTTACCATGCAGCAGCCATGAGCCAGACACATCTGACAGTGCAATGAGAATCTATTTGATAATCTCTCCCGCTGATCTGAAAGCCTTTCCTAAAACGAGTTGTTTCATCTGTGTTACATATTACAATACGAACCTTTTCCACCTAGTATTATAATCTCTTAACCATGGATTTTCTCTCTCACACACATATACAGGCACACATATGCATAGTAGCACACACACAGACATAGGGACACACAGGCACACGGAAGCAAGCACACACAGAGAGTACATACAGTACTGAGGTTTACGTAGAGGCTCTAATCTTTTTCAGTGGTAACACACATACCATGGCATGTACACACAGAGAGGCAAATACCCCTTTCTCATACACACAGAAGAGTATATGCAGATACACACATAAAACATGTACATACGCACATGCACACACACACACACACAGAGGCATGTTCACACACAAACACTCAGAGGTATGGACACCCCAGCCATGCCACCTTTTAAGTCGAAGTGCACACAACAATTTGTGATTATTCAGATTCACACACCGCCCGACTTATATTGTTCTTTCTCCAGCTAAACTTTATCTACAAATATGAAATGCAATGTTGTAAAGGAAGGGTGTTCTGCGTGGGGTTTTTTGTTGTTGTTTTTTTTTTTGGCAAACGAGGCTTCCCTTTGAATAGATACGTTTCTTTAGCCCAAGGATTCCAACTGATAATGCATAAATGAGTCATAGAAGAACAGCGACGTTGTGAGCATGAAGGAGAAAGAGTGTGAGTGAGGGATACTGGCACTGAAACTTGACAGTATCCTAACTCCCCCTCTTTCTCCCTCCCCCCATGCCAAGACATTAATTCTCACAAGTCGGAGAAAATTACTATGCATGAATGCAAAAAGCATGATCAGGAGTAATTAACATGGCTTCATATGCAAATTTTATTAATGCAGAAGTACAAAGTCATTATGCAAATGAAACTTACGTCAACTCTCTTGACAAATATTCATCTCTAAAGCTCAAGTTTCTCCCTTCTAATTTTTTTTTGGGGGGGGACAGAAAAAAGTGACGAGGACTGTTTGACAAGTTTGCAAAGTTGTTTTTCAACCAGAGAAATTTATTCTTGCACTGTTGATATTTTTTGTTGTTATTGTTGGCAGGTACACGACAGCTCATAGAGAAGAGAAGGGGAGAGGTGGGGGGCAGAGGGAGGGAGAAAGCTACCAGCAGCAGGCAGCCAATCAAAACGCCAGCGGCTGTAATGAGCGCGATTGATGACTGTTTGGCTTTACTGCAGGGTAATGAACTAGAATCCAGTCTGAGGAGGAAAAAAATATGAATATTCATGAAGCTGTGCTCCTGCCTTTGATGATTAAAGAAATTTTTAATATTCAAATAAGCGCTTGCCAAGTGATTAACAAAGAACAAGCACGCAGGAATATGGAAATGGAGCTGTGGAAGATTTGGGAGTCACAGTCTGTGCAGCAAAGACAGCACAAAATTTCATAAACAAGATAGGCAGATAACCCAATTCAAATTCAAGCAAATAAAGAAAAAAAATAAAATCCACTTTCTTTTCGTTGACTCAATATTGTACCAGCTACTTTATTTTAAATTATAAGGGGGAAAGCAACTATATAGTAAGACTGGTGGGGGGGAGAAATATCCCCATAATTAAATGTACTGTTTGCTTATTAAGTGCGAGTCAATTTTGTCAAATCTACCCTGGAAAAGGTTGGGAGTTTTCTGGTTACAAATTGATAGGAAAATACAGAATAATTCCCCTGTCTGTTCTGGGGCATTGCTTTTTAGGTGTCTGTTCCTGCATAGTGCTCACCACTTACAAAATATGGAGAGCCCTCACCTTATTGTATATGACTCAGGCTGGAATTGAAGGTGCTTTGCACTAACCAGACCAAGCCCTATAGTACTATGTGTGGTCCCTATGCTACAAAGTCCATCCTTGGGTGCGGCCATAGTCTGGAAACAAAAAAACCTACCAGGTAAGGAATAGTGCGCATCCTTGGGAGCCTGGTGGCAAAGAGGAGTTCAAGAAGGTCCCAACCAACTAATCAGTTGGTAGGAAATGTGTATGCAGCATTCTCCAAGTGAGAAAGGTCCTTCCCTCCCCACAGGGTTTATGAACAATGCTACAAAAATCCAGCAGTTTTACAAAATGTCTGGTAAGTTCAGGCTCTCACACTTTAATAGCTCCACTAAGGATTCACACTGAAGCACATAACAGCAGTATTAATTGCCAAAATCATTTTGCAGTGAAAATACATCTAATTAACAGCCGACAACATCCACTGTTTTGAAATTTCAAATACCAGATAAGTTGAGTGCCACCTTAACTGAGCACCAGATAGCTGAGCTCTAACTGCTGCTCCAGGGACAAGGCATGTAGGTCATCATTCCTTGGGTCTCTCTTAAGACAGAGGAAATCGGACTCACCTTCTTTGTTATTAGATCCCAGGGTTACACAGGCCTGTTTGGCTTTTCTGCAGATTTTTACAATCTGAGGTTAATTATTCCCATATTTTAAAATCTAAAGAACATATTCTAGGAATCATTAAAGAATTAGCTGATTTCTTCAAAATGTATCATTTCAGTGCTATTTAAAAAAAAAGAACAAGGATGAAGCCACAAATTGCACAAAATCGCCACAGACGAAGCCTTTCTAAAAAGACAGAATGGATTTGATGGGATTTTCTCCCATAGCTGATCCATTTTCATAGAGACAAAAAATATCTATTATTTAAGCACTGTAAGGGGAAAAAAGCCTAAATGTAAAAAAGTTAAGGTTAAACATTGTCATTCAGGAAATGCAAAGTTATAGCTGAGACTTTTGTCTTTTGAACAATGCCAAACTCTTCCTGACATGCCCTGTTGTGGCAGCATTTGTAGGAGTCTGAAGTATTGTTACATAACATATATGCTGCAGTGGTTAAGCACAACAGAGCTGGTTAAAAAGAGTGAATGTGACCTCAGCTTTACACTTCCTGACTTCTGTTAGTTTATGTCAGATCCTTAACACAATGTAAACATTGTCTTTTGTCTATGCAATTCCTTGGTTTTGTTTTAATAGCAGTATTTTTTTTAAAATGCCTTGGAACAACTAATAGCTCACACAGTCAGTTCCTTTGCAGCTCTGTCTTTGGAGTTTTTATGCTCTATCATAAGAACACATATTTATATGTAAGGCAAAGATTTACTTAAGCTGTCTTTAAAAGGCATCCTATTTACTCACTTCTGGACAGAAAATGATCTTTCAGTGGATCAGCTGAATACACACATTCAGTACAAGAAGTCAACGTGAAAAGTATTAGGGTCACATTTTTATAATCACTCTCTAAATTTAAGGGCCCCAAATTGTGCATGCAAGTTGTAGTGTCCTAGTAGTAGTCAGATGCTATAATAAAATAAATAAATAATAATAAACAACTTTCATTTCACTAATGCCTTCCATACAAGGCTCTGGAAGCACTTTACAAACATAAATAAACTGAGCTTAAAACACCCCATGAAAGGTTACTAAATGCCTAAATATCCGTTTTGTGCATGCAAATCCTCTTTGTGTGTACATATCTATGTTTTTGATCATCCATATACTTGTGTGTCCTATTTTGGGTGTTCATGTTTAAAGAGTAGGATGAGGATATTTTTACTTACCGAACAAATCATCTGAATTTTCACAGGTGACCCCTAATATCCCTGAAGATTGCTTATGGAGTGCCAAAACCTGCCCTTTAGAAGACAGGTATGTTAATTGTTATTTGTCCCACTGTTTGGCAACAACTGATGTCATGGTGCATATTTTGTATACCACTCATCAGTATCCATATAAAACACACTCTAGATCTCATGCCTGTTACCTGGTCAATAGACATGGCTAGAGAATCAGGTCAAAGACTTTACACTCTACTTTGTCTAATGTCACGGCTGGGTCATTGAACCAAACCTGCTCATTTATCTTTGTTATTTTTTTAATCACTCAGAGTTTACATGCAAAATAATTAAGAAATAAACCAATATTTGTTATTTTAAATTCACCCCCCCTCATTAAATATACAAAAAGAATTAATCACCAAAACCCATAACTATTATGGTCCAAATTGAACCATGCTCCCTCCTCCTCAAGACAAGAGTGTTTGCATCATTGTTAGCTGCCTACATTTCTATAGGGGTGTATTAAATATCAGGGAGCAACACGAGGAAGGGACAGTAAGTGAGGGCAGAATCAGGCCTAAAGTATCTAGCATTAACAAACAGTGACATCAAAATCATTTCTCATTTGAGCTAGTGTGGTCTAGTAAAGCAAGCATTGGACTGGGAGTCAGGATAGTAGGGATCTACTCCCAGTTCTACCACTAACCTCCTGTGACCTTGGGCAAGTCACTTCACCTCTCTCTGCTTCTGTTTCCCCTCCCATCCTTTGTCTGTCTTGTCTATTCAGACTGTAACCTCTTCAGGGTCTTTTACTACGTGCACGTACAGTGTCTAGCACAATGGCGCCCTGATCTCAGCTGGCGCCTCTAGGTGCTACTGAAATAAAGTAATAAATAATAATAATCACTCCGATTGTGGAAGTTTTTTTTTTAAATACAGGATTGACAATAAACAGTGCATGAATATTCCCCTGATTTCGTTCCCCAGCTCTCATAATTAAGTCCTGAGGAGTTTCAATGGTTATACAAATCCTTGTGGGGATTTAAATTTTTAGTCCTGAATATTCAGCAAATATTCCTGATATAATCATAATATTAAAACATATAATCACCCCAATAGGTGATCAGAGCCATTTAACCAATCCTGGAATTAATGAAGGGAATAAGGGGGTGAAATCAGGGCTGCATGTGGGCAAAAATACAAAGATACACACACACAGTATATATATAGATATAGACATACACACACACATATAGATAGATAGATAGATAGATAGATAGATAGATAGATAGATAGATAGATCAATCTTATAGCTCTTCTCATTTTAAGATACAAAAATGAAGGGACATGGGTAAGCAGGACAGGAGCCTAGACTAATCAGTGGTCAATTATGCTGACCATTTGGCTTCTGAACTTGTCCATTTGGGACCAAATTTTGTTCTCAGCTGCTCATATTTCAATGCACACAAGCATCCTCATGCAGAATTTGGCCCTTAGAGAAGAAAGTAGAAGGAATTTGCGGCTTGGACAAGTTTCTCCCACCAACTGCCCCTAAATTTGTCCCCATTCTATTCTCCTCACCCCTTTTTTCCTTTCTCCTCTACCCCACTTTTTCATCTGCCCCCACAAATCACCCCTCAACAATGAAAAAAACCTGGTGGCAGAATTAGACTATAGTGCAGCTTAAGCAACTCTAGCTGCCTGGTCTCAAAAGTGGTTTTCTTATTATGGTGAATCTCAGGAGACCTGAGGAATGAGAAATGTGGTGGTGAGAAACGTACAGAGAGAGAGGGACCAAGGAGAAAGGAAGGCTGGAGCAAGAGGGGAGGGGCAAAGAGAGACAAGAGGACCAACAAAAGAATGAAAGGAATGAACAAGAGCAGAAAGTTATGGTATTCTGTCTCTTTTTTTCTGTCCCCTCCTTCTTTCTTTTTGGCTTAAAAGAAACCAAGGGAATGTAACGTTTAACCCTATATTGATGCAATGTTAAAGCCACGAATTGGCACAAAGGAAATGGAAATGTTAAGGTGCTCATGGCTGGCGTGGAACTGGACCTGTTCATGGTCTGAACGATACCAACTGGTGCTCCAGATTCCAAGCCTCCTTTAAAATAAATAAATAATTCTCTAGCCATTAGAGTTGCAAAGAAAACTTTCTGCAGTGAATGGGATGTAAATCCCATGAAGTGCTGTTTGTCTGAGGCTACAGACATTTTGAAACACTAGCTCTGAGAGCTGTGAACTGCCCCTACTCAGCTCTGCAGCCATTAACTCTGAAGACAAATGACAACAGTTTAAGTATCAACAATGTCAACTGTTTCACTGTTAACTCAAGAAAGTGGAGGGAGGACGATCAGCTCATATCACTGTACGCAGAGAACATACACAAGAAGATCTGATCTTCTGTAAGTGACATCTTCAAGGGCTGCAACTTAGCATATGGGCAGGGCTTGGTTTGTGAGCAAAGTTTGGGAGAGTACCACATATTTCTTTTTCCAGTTACTCTCCTGCTAATACCAACGTTAACTTATCCAGTATTTATAATGTGGATATTAAGCTATACATTTTATACCCCCTCTAGTCTTCAAAAATTGCATACACGTACAATGTGGATGAGTTAATTATACTACTAGCAATTTCACTTTTGCTTTTCCTGACTTTTTACGTACAAATCTGTAACCACAATTTTCCCTCATGTATATAACACTATTCACAATCACCATGACATTTCACATAAGCAAACTAAAACATAGCAAAGAGTGGCAAGTACTTAGCAGGAAAATATTCATATAGATTTAAAAAATAAGGGTGGACTTTGATTTGTGGATCTCTCTGGGGAGAAAACTCCAATTGTGAGGACCTAAAATGTCCCAAAGTTTGATACCTTGAATATACAAATGAAGTGGGTAAAGTGACTAACAGCAAATTTGACACAATCCACAAAGCTATAAGACTCCTGAGGATTTTAAAAGTCAATAGCAGGATCTTAAGCTTAATTCTCAATTCAATGGTCAGCCAACAAATCTGAATAAGTAACAAAATGATACATGAACAAAAAGTATTTCGGAAAATTAACCAAGCAGGCTGGTTTTGATTAGCCATCTAAAGTGGACCAAAAAAAGCAAGAAAAGACTATTATAGGGATTTTAAAAGGTGAAATAATCGAGGAATGAATCAAATTTTATTTGCAAAAGGAAGCTGTGTGTTACAAATTTTTGACCCAATCCTGGTGTTATATAAATTAATCAATTATAGTTTTGCCCAGTGCTTCAATCAGAGCAGCAGCAGACTTTTTAGGAATGTTGACTAGATGAAGACTGGATGATCAAATTCCATCTGGGAAGGTAAAAGACTAGCACAATCAAGAAACAACCCTTGTTCCTCACAATCGGTACAGAAGGATAACAGCAAATTCAGCCTTGAGAAAGCGAGAACCATTTGACCACAGGACATGCCGCTGTAATTATATTCTCTTTGGGCCTGATTCTACCTCATTTACTCATTCTGAGTAGTATCTTACTCTGCAAGTAGTCCCACTGTGAGTACAGCCAAATCAGGCCCTTTCTTAGTATGTCTGTCTGAAACTGAAGCCAAAATGATTTACTGTATCAAGAAGGATGTTTAAAAAAATAAAATCAAGTTGAGAACAAGACGGAAGTTCTGCACCATCAGAGGGCAAGCAAAAGACCACCATTTTAGCCATGTTCAGCATAAGGAAGTTATAGTCAATTCATCTTTATTGTTCTAGTAAAATAAATGCCAGTGGATTTTTTTGTTTTGTTTTTAATGAAAGTGTCTATACACTCAAACTGGAGCTCACTGCTTTATATCACACTATAACAAAATCTTTCTATGGCCTCTTAGGTTTCAAGACAAGTTTCTGAAATGTCACTGACTAAAAAAATTGAACCACCCTGTAATTAGTTTCAACAGAGTAGTCCTTTTAACCCTGATTTTCTGGAGGTAGATGGCATTTCAATATACATATTGTGAACCTTTCCTTAAAGAATGAGTGGAATCAAGACTGAGAAATCACAAACTGTGTTCTGATGTATCACTTAAAACAACTTCTTGATTTTTCTGTAATAGAATTCAATCCATTTTCCAGTCTTTTAACAGGTGATCAGGCAAAACGTGTATGCATCAGCACTGGCAAAACAAAGTAACACCTTAGAGCACTAATTTGATAATGATTGTTATAACCAGTTAACACTAGTAACATTATTCCTTATGATTTAATATTCTACTGGCTGTAAGAGAGGTTTCTGTTCTGCTGAGGTTTATACCACAGTTTTAATGTAATTAAACAAACTGGCAGCAAAAGCCTCCATGGAAATATCATTTTGATCGCAGAGTATTCCCACCAGAAATTGAAAGGAATCATAACATACAAACTTTGATTCTGTTTTATTTTTCCTCCCATTCTGAAACTGATCAGGCATTTCTGGACTTAGTAAAGCAAAGGAAAAAATTAATTTGGCTTCTCAGGACATGTGGTTGTTTACAGTAATAATCTACTGCGAATAATGAGCTCAGTTAAGGTGTAACAACAAAGCTTGAGTTAACAGGCTCTGTGCAAGGAACTGAGCTGGGACTGGGAATATGGAATTCACCATCTCCCAGCGATGGACAGGGCACAGCCTTCCAGTGTGCTGTGTTCCCAGACATTGACTCCAGCTTGCTCCCAGTATCACCCCTACTTTGCTTCAACAAGCATGCACAGAAAATGGGCGCCCCTCTGAGAGGCTACTCACCTTGTACGCTCTCCCCAAAAAGCTCACCAGGCAGAAATGGCCTCATAGGAGCCTCCACCCTGGGGTGAATATTACAATGATGGATTTTTAGGTACACCACAGAAATTCCTATTTTCATCGAGGGCCTGATACCACTCCTACTGCAATCGAAGGTAAAACTTCCACAGGCTCCCATGGGGGAAGGGTCAGACCCATCCAGTGTGACCGAAGAATTGCATTTGAGGCCTTGGCGGGAAGGAGTATTCTTCTAGTTTTTCAATCAAACTGAGGGTAGCGCTACACTTAATACAGCTGCACCACTGTAGTGCTTCAATGAAGACACTACTACGCTGATGGGAGCGCGTCTCCCAACAGCATAGTTAATCCACCTCCATGAGAGGCAGTACCTATGTCAATAGGAGAAGCTCTTCAATCAATACAGCACTATTTATACCAGGGTTAGGTCAGTATAACTGCATCATTCGGGAGGGATGGATTTTTCATAGCCCTGAGCGACATAATTATACCAACGTACATTTTGTAGTGGAGACCTAGCCTGAGTAAAACTCACAAGGGCTCTGACTCATGTGACGCTCCCACTGGCTTCAACAGTAACTTTGCTGGCATAAAAGACTGCAGGATCATGCCCTACAGTTAAAATCATCTCAATTCCAAATCAGTGGGAGCTTTGCCTACATTGATTATGTAGCATTGGGCCCACAGTCTGGAGACATAGGTATGCTTGGGCATCTCTAGAGGATGTAGTTCACTGACTACAAAGGAGCAGCACCACCGGATGATATGGCCCTGTATGTCTTTGTGAAAAAGGGACTTACCTTCCACTTCTAGGGTGTGAGCTCAGGCCCCATTCTACAGTCCTTACTCAGGTGAAACCCCTGTCAAAATCAGTGGAAGTGTTGCCTAAGTAAAGACAGATTGCAGGATCAAGCCCTTGGCCTGCCATTTGGAATCCAAAAGGAAATGGAATGGCAGTCCCCACTCATACCCCTAACAGGCACAGTAACAAAAAGAAAAACAACCCGCTTCCTTCACAACAGCAGAGCATATGAGGAGAGGATGGAGTCAAAACTCAGTTAAAATAAAGGCTCAGTCACCTTTCCTTCACATCTGAGAGGGTATCTGGAGGGAGGAAAAAATACTGAAACGATATCCATACCTATTCTGATGTGGGACAGGGAATGACTAAGGGAAGAGAAAAATGTCTGGTTCCTATTACTGCTATCTTCAGTCCTTTCTCCGTCACAATCACAAATAGTTTGCTTTAAAAAAAAAAGCTTCTGTAATATATGTTCTGATTTTCTTAAATTGATATCACAAACTGCTAGTATCTAGTTACATCTCCCCATACTGCAGGTTTTAATACCATAGCCTACAGCTTCATTTCTTGCAGGGGGAGGTAGCTCAGTGTCACTGGGTTTTGCAATCCAGCAGCTTACTTGGCAGAGCAAATTGCTGGTTGGCAAAATCCACTCCTTTGACAAAACTACTATTTCTGGGCACTCACTCAAAAACAGGTAGGAAGCAAATGCTGAGAAATAAGGAAGTAAAAACAGCCAATAGATTTTTCACTACCAAGAACTCCAAGAGTAAACATGATTTATTAGCTGTGTTTAACATGTCTCCTCTGCACTAGACTGCAGAAATCTGCTTGCATTTAAAGAAGGGGGGGGGGGTTGTGGAGGGATAAAAAGGGAATCCATTACAGAGCTTCGCTAGTACTTTCTGAATTGTTCAGTCACACAGTTTTATTCAGTACAAGTATTTTCTAACCCAATATATATTCATGTGTCAGAAGAAAGCAGCACTAATCTGCTGTTAATTAACAAGCTGCTGCTAACAACGATGAAGGACCCAATTCATACAAACAATATTTACGTGGGCGTCGCATGATTTTGCCACAGATCTTTTCTTTCTTTTTTTTTTCCTTTCTCCCTGAGCACATGAATTGTGGGTATCTACAGTGCAGGAATTCTGACTCAAGCTTTGGACCAGTGTACGTGGTTGAGCTGAGAATCCCATCCTTCACCTGCTGAATTTAATGGCTAGATTCCCAATGTTTTCAATAGAAGCAGGATCTAGCCCACAGCTACAGGAAAAATTATTGTGGATTGAAAAAGTATTCCTTTTTTCTTTGACTGCTGAAGGTGCCAAGTGAAAATTTACTTAGATCCTTATTCAATTAAGTAGCAGCAACCATCTTTTGGCTTTGGGCCCACAGCAGCAACAATGCTGTGCCACTGAGAAATGACACCTCAAGCCCCCTCCAGCATTCACCCTATACATGTAACCAGTGGAAGGGCTGCAAGGGGGGAAGGAGAAAAAGGGTCTTAAACTTCAGTCTGTGATTTTACCTGTGTTCACATGTGCTGGGGAGGTGTGTGTGTGGAAGGGGGAATGTTTTCACAATAACAGCACTGAAACCTGGAGGGGATATGGTCTTGCTGCTCAAAAATAGCAAAACATGCAGAGAGGCCTAGCAGTGTGAGCACAAAACTGAAGGCCAGGAACTCCTGAGGTCTAATCCTGTCTTTGACACCCATTGCCTTCTGTGGCTTTGGACATGTCACTTTTGGTATTGAGTACCTGCAGCTCCCATTGTATTTCACTCCATGAGGAGGCACCTCTGAAAGTCAAGCCATTATCATCTTTCTGTCTCGTCCATAAAATGGGGATGCAAATACTTTCCTCACATACGCATCCATGATTTGTTGATGTTTGTAAAGAGATGGAAGGGAAGAAGCACCATAAACTCTGGTGCTCGCTAGATATTTACAAAAACATCCCATCCTTGCTCCATCAGGGACAGCTGTAGTGCAGAGAAAGGGCCAATGGCCTCCAGTGTTTTAAAGCATAAAGCCACATAATCCTGCTCTGAGTTTAAACCGCTGGCGGTTGGAGGGAGACCTCTACACTAGAGCTTCCATAACTGCTACCACTGGTGGAACTGCCTGGGTCATAGCCACAGTGGGGAAAATCGGCAAATACATCCTAGTGGCTGCAAGTGCTAAGCAGCGATATTCAAGCATGATTTTCAAAGTGCAAAGGTTCCCACATAATTGAATACTGGGGAAGGTGTTTCTGCTATGAAGGTGTTTTGCATACTAGTTACCATTTCACCCAGAAGGGTCACATTGGTCTCTCCAATAAAAAACAATCTTGACCTCTTGCCCTGCAGGCTTTACCTCTGCACTTTAACCCTAATTCTCTAGAACACTCATTTCTCTTTGTTAAATTCACCATGGATCAGCCAGCAAATTTGCTGGGTATCCTAGCCACATCCCATCTACAGCAGGCTCCTCCCACTTCCTGGGCTGCACAGGCAGCCTCTAGCCTTTGCCAGGCTACAACCCCCAACTCCTCCAGGCAGACTTTTTGCTGGTAGGGCCCAGAGCCTGTGTTTGCACAGGCAGAAGCATATGAGGGAGAACAACACTGAATATACATTAGTACATGCTGTTGCACAAATCTATCCCCCTCTCTGCATATACAGCATCTTTGGAGGGCAAACCGTCTTTGCCACTTCATCAAATCAGTTCAAGGGAATCTAGAGCTGCATTTATAATGGAGGAGAGTTCTAAGTCCTCTTCTCATTCCCTCTGTGAAATGCCAAAAAAATTTAAAGACCAATAATTGTATTATTTTAAAGTCCAAGTTACCATTTTAAGAAGATTTTCAGAAGAGCTAACTAGCAGAGATTAGATAGATAGATAGATAGATAGAGTTTGCATTTCTCCCCTAAATAATACAGCATTCCAGATGGGCAGTGGAGACAATGGGAATCAGTTCCCAGGTATCCCTAGAGAGGCACTGAAAAAAGCAGAAGATGGACAGAATGCAAGATGGTACAATACCACCCCCACGTAACTAATGCTATAGTTCTCTATCCCTTTGAACAAATCGGAACCTTTGATGACAGCTGTACAGGCTGCAACAATATAAGCACTTAGATGACAAACACTAATCCTTCAAACACGAACAAGTGTCCTTGTTCATGACCTCTTATGACCATTTCTGTGCATTTTTCCCCCAATGGATATATTTAGTGAATTTTAGGGGTCTGATCCAGAGCTCTGGAGACTGAAGTCCGCTGGGAAGATCCAGGAAGGACAGCATCAGGCCAGACTTCCTCTGCCAACGTACCCTGACCTAGAGGGAACACTGATGGATAATTTTTGGTGGTAAATAAATCCCAGTAAATAAACCAAATCCTGTACAGTATCAGTATCAGAGATCTGATACAGTATCAGTATCAAGAAAAAAGAAAAGGAGTACTTGTGGCACCTTAGAGACTAACAAGTCTCTAAGGTGCCACAAGTACTCCTTTTCTTTTTTCTTTTTGCGAATACAGACTAACACGGCTGCTACTCTGAAACCTGTCATTACGTATCAGTATCAGAAATCACACAATGCCTCTCTTTCAAGAAAAATTCCCCCATACAATTAGGTACCTTTGATCAACTTCAAAATCTAAAATAAAGCACATCTCCCTAAATGATGAACACTGCAAAAATGGGGTAGGGTTTCTGCGGTGGAGTCTGGGGGAAGGGAGGTTGGGGGAGGGGAGGTTGGTTAAGTGATTTATCTTTTTCTGCAAAGAAACCCTGTACCATAAACATTAATCAAACACTATATTCTGCCTTTTAGTCTCGAACAATTATGAGTACAGTTTTGTGATCTTTTGCCATATTTACTGATATTCAAAGGCAGATTCTATCTTGTTAGATTGTTATAAATGGGACCCCAGGGAATCAGCACACAGGCTGAGACAGATGTGAAAGCTTTCTTAGAGTTTGTGTGTGTTTGACTTTCCAGTGCTGAAATTATAAATGTTTTATAAAGAAAAAAAAGCCATCTTCAGATTTCTCTGCCAGGTCATTAAAGAGAGCAGTCCTTAGACTAAAAAAAGTTCAGTTTTGCCAAACTTTAGATTTTTAAGGTTAACTATTTGTTAATAAATTTTCAAGTATGGTTTACATGTGCTTGTCATTTGTAAACTTAAAAGTTTTAAGAGACAGGCAGACACAGAAAAGGCCTCTGGTTATACCCCATAAAAATAAAAAAAAACCCAAAAAACCCACAAATTCTACCTTGTTCTCTCTTAAATGCATTGTGTCTGGTCCAGACCTGTTTCACCATATCATAAAATAGAGATATGCTTCCGACACTAGACTTGAGAAGCTGTCGCACTGAAGGTAAACTTTTAATCTGCTATAGGCAAACAGTGTACCTTTTTATTTCCTAAGGAAAAGCTTTGGGGAAATGTTTAAACAAGAATTTAAGAGCTTCATTGTAAAGCATACAGGGAATTCAGACAGCTACTGTTTTGGGGTTGGTGGCGGGGGTTGGGTTTTTTTGGGTGGGGGGTTCTTTAAGGACTCTTGAGTTCCTTAAATAACTATTTTAAAGTAGACTTTTTTTTTCTTCATGCCTGGGGGTAAAGAAGACCCACAACAAAATGACCACCTATACCATTTTATTTCTGATTAATGTAAAAGACAAAAAGAAGTGAAAAACAGGTATGAATCTCCAGCCATTCATCCGAGTCTTTTATTTTCTTGGGATACTTTTAAGAACTTAATCGTGTCACAATTCGCAACACATTAGTCCTCGGATATTTGTAATAGCTGCACAAGGTTTTCCCCAGGGCGCTTAAACATGGCGGCCCCGCTACAGCTTTCTTATCTACCCCCATGCATTTCCCACACACAGTCCACTTGGGCTGAAAATACGAACGCCGGTCAGAAATCCTGCAAACACTTAATGGACGTGCTTAGCTTTATGCACAAGTAATCCCAGTGAATTCAATGACGCTGCTCACATTCAGAAAGCTAAGTGCACGCTAAGAATGAAACTGAGGCCCCACTGGAGCTGATGGCAAAGCTCCCATTGACTTCACAAGGGCCAGGTTTTCACACTAACGTCATTGCAGGATTGGGGCCATAACCATTTTAAGCTACCTTTCTGCAGTTGTCCTTCGTTGCTGCTGTTTTGATCTATGCCCCTTTCCCACCTCGAGGCCCCTCTTTAAAACCCTGCCATGCAGGAAACCGCTCGCTGTGACAGGAAACATCCTTTGCAGGTAAAGCTGAAAGAAACTATTTCACCCCGCTGCATGTGTTTGAATAAACTAATTAAAACATGGGAACGTTGGGTCCAAATGCTTCCAAGAAGCAGTCGTTAATGGAAGTAGATGTGAAAGGGGAAGCCCCAGACACTTAAAACTAGCTGTGGCAAAATAGGAGGAGGCAGAGAAATTTTGTTTTTTAATGTAAAGACATTGTTGCACAACTCAGCCCTTAAGTGGTTAAAACAACAAAGCAGAGACGGGGGAATCGAGCTGAAAAGTGGGGGTGAAACAGCAGCAGCCACCACTTGCTGCCTAGGAAGCAATGCAGCAGTGCTGTGAAGAGGATGCAAAAGTGAGCAAACCAGCTGAACTGCTTGCAGAATTAATCAGTAACAAAGAGGCTGGAGCGGTTGGCGGGCTTCAGCCCTTGAACCTGGACTCTGCTCTATAAATTTCAACTTGGAATGGCTCTTTACTTGATGAAAGACAGGTTGGCACTGGGCCAAGTCTAGTTATCATCATGGGGCGGGGTGGGGAAGGGGCGTGAAAGAAAAAGCAAACCTTACTCAGGAAACTTCACTTCAGTTTCAAACTCTTTTTATGAGCTAGTAACAGGGCACTCTAGAAAATGGGAGGGGGGGGTTAAGAGGGAAAAAATTAGCAGAGAGTCCTTTTAATAAATAAAACAAAACAAGTAAATGCTAAATTCTAATCTGGATTTGTCTGTGCAGAATAATAGCAGCTATAATAGAATATTTCAGGATTTCTAGCCAATAATTCAAATAGCAACTTTTACAGTTATATTAGCTGGCTCTAAAAATAATAAATGTCTTAAAAGGAAACTGGCAGTTTAATCCCTATTTGCTATCCTACTGTATCTGCTCCTCCCCCATTACCCCGCCCTCTTTAAATGACCAGTAAAAAACATCAGCTTGGTGTAAAAATCCAGATGAGTCATTTATTAAATAACAACGTTTAGTCTTTTTTTAAATGTTCCAAAGGGAAGCACATAGAGAGAGAGCAAGCTGGAACGCTCCGTCCGCCAGCCGCCCTTGTGAATTGCAAAGGCAGTTTTCTTCACGAATACCTTTCCACTTTGGTGTTTATCGAATGAGAACAGACAAGGAGTGGGCTGGGCAAGAGTGTGGAGAGGAGAAGGGGGGAGCTGTCAAAGTGGAAAGAAAGAAGGTGAACATCTATTCAGAGGCCAGACGCACTGACCAAGGTCAGCTGCAGAGACACAGCCCCCTTGCAGCAGCTGTGCAATTATGCCCAAATTATGCATGGCACTGACGGAGCTTCCAAGAACCTGCATGGCGAGGTTGGACAGGAGGATCTAGGACAGCAGGAATGAGATGTCTAATGATTTTAATTGCTCTGCAAGTTTCTAAAGGCTAGATTAGATGCTCTCTAGCTAGAAAAGGGTCTGATGTGCCACTCTGTTTGCAAGAATAAATGCAGATAAAAGACCCTAATGAGAGACTGGAGAGAGAGAGAGCAGTATGGTAAGTGCCACCCGTGATCAAAAGGTGAAAGAAAATATCAAAATAAAATGCAGTACAATCATCTGAGAGGGGGGAATGATTTCTTCACAAAAACCAGCTGCTAAGGTAAATTAGCTTAATTACTGATGGAAAAAATCCTCTTTTTGCTAATGTGTTCTTATGGAAGTGCTTGGTCCTGTAATCTTGTCAAGGATGCAATAGATAGAGATACCCTGCTCTTGCAAAGGGGACAAGGATCAACTGCTTGGTCTTTTCCATCTGTGACTTTCATGACCCTGCTGAGAGACCAACAGCAGTGTCCCCCACCTTTCTCGCTCAAAAAATATGCTAACGAGCACAAGAACACAATACTGAAGGTCCCAAGATGTTGGACTCAGCAATGGTTAGTGCTCAGCATGCTCGAATATTCTGCAAAGGCAAACATGCAAAATGAAAAAAGAAAAAAATAGCAACCACCAAGAAACCACTTCACATCTGCCATTAAGATTATTAAATTTCTTACAAGTGGCGTCTCCTCCCAACTTCCTCACCCACCCGGAGCCCTCCAACATGCCAACTGAGAGCCAAGGATGCTTTGCGTCTGCTGCAACCACATTTATTCCTGTTAAGGGGTTAACGATTCGTTTCCACTACTTCTCTCGAGAAAACCTACAATGAAAACATTGGCTCACGAAAGCGTTCTCACTGCCAGAATGCCACAGCGCGAGTGAAAAGTCCGTTTTGTTTTCATTACATCTCTGGGATTTCCAGCTTAACTCCTGAGCTTAGACATTAAGTCCCCAGATACCCCACCCACTTTTTCTAAAGAGTTATACAGCACAGCCCACTGATTACAAATCTGAAGGTGGGAGGGAATGGGGACAAGAAGTGATTCTAAAGACGGATGCTTTTGCTTGAAATCAACGTACCCGTCTCTCAAACTGCAAACTACTCAGTTTCTCTGGGGCTCTGGATTTATTTCCAGCCTTGTCAATTAAGCAACGACATTTCATATATATGACTTTTTTTCTTCTGCTTCTTGCCCTCCCCACCCCCAACTCCCTACTCGTCTACATGCTCGCAGGTCTGAAATTCAACCTAAAATCAATGCCCTCTGAGTGATATGAGATGACATGACAGAGAAATCTAAGTCTTTCTAGTACAAAATGTATGATTACTTCATGATTTTTAGCTACAATAGAAAAATGTTCCAATCTCAGACACCCTGGGAAAGGGCAACCTGTGTCACAGCTGATTTGGTCACGGTGTGTTCAAATATGGACTGAGAAATCACAACACTCTTCCACAAGACATGACGAGAGCCTACTCTTGTGGTACGGCAGTCCTGTCCCGCAAAGGCAAAGGAGCATCTATTTTTATTTACTTATTTATCGTAAAACCATAACCGTGGCTTTTATTGATCATCCATCATTATCAAACAGTCCAATAATTTGTACTTGCAGTCTGGCTTTTCTACAACACAAGGTCTGCATGTAAATGTCCTTTCCAACTAGGTTTCAGCGCAGCCTCTAATTCCTCAGCAAACTCACTTCTACGATCAAATACTCCACTAATCATACCAAGTATTTTTATTATTATTTTCCATGCAGTAACAAATGCCATAGCAGGTTTTTATAATTACTGGGTAAGTCTTTATTTTGCAGTGGACTGGTTTTTTGCAAGAACATCAGGAAAATGACTTATGATTGGATGACCAGCACTTGTTCATCTTTTGCCATCATATTGTCATTAAAAATCTATCAACCTGTCAGTAGTAATAATTATCAGACATGCTCACTCGTCTCACACACACGCCCAATGTAACTGTAAAAGAGGTCCCAATGAAGGCAGAGAAACATTTTAATGGGGGAGATTTTGATTTTGCTTAGTCCTGAGCAAATCAGGAGTCATTCCACTGAAATTAAAAGAGTAATACCAGTGTAAAGCTGATGTAAATGAGGGGGATTCAAGCCCACTGCTTTTAAAAATAATGTGCAAATATTGCTCTGACACCAATGTGACAGGATTTACTCAAGATTTACATCGGTATCAGACCAGAACTTGACCTCCAGTACAGTACGACCTTCTTCCAGCTTGAAAAAAAATCACATTTCTGTCTGAAAAAGTTTTACCTAGCATTGTCACAAGATGACTGTAACTGAAAGAGATTAGAGGGAAAATTATATTTGTTCCTGTTTTTTCATTTTTTTACTTTGTGCATTTGACACCATGCTGGGCTTGAGTCACTGCTCCGTTATCCCACTTAGCTCAGTGTAACACCACTGGTTTCAACAGTTACCCCGTTGTGAAAGTGGAGTAACACAGCGATGTACCTGCCCTTTGTGAGTAATCATTTTCACTGTTCCTCTTGCCCAGTCAGTCAGATAGCCAGTTTCCCTTGTTGTTTGTGTGGGTCTATCATGATGCAACAGGAGACAAAAACATTTATGAAATATAAGAAAATGTGATTATAAAACCACAAAAATTGGCAGGGAGAATCTGAGATGGGTGTTTTGCCTGAAATTAATTTTTTTATTTTGTGTAGATTTCAAATTCATAGATAGCAGTATCCTTTTAAAAAAATATTTGCTCCAAAATATCTAAATAGCAAAATTTCAGCCATCCAGACTAAATCCTTCTCATCTTTCTAAGCAGTAGCCCCTACTGACATCAAGAGAAGTCATTGTCAGAGTAAGGAGAGCATGATTTGGCCTCCTTGTTTGCTTTGATAGGATGGACTACTTACTGCAGGCTATTCCACTTCAATAGCAGAAAGTAGCTCAAGAGTATCTCTGAACTTCCCCCATTAACTTTCCTGTCCCCTCAAGGGACAACTTCTGCATTGTGTTTAGAAGTGGAAACCCATCCATTAGGAGAGTTACAATTCCTGACCAAGCCAACAGCGGTGGAAACTGAACCAGGCAAAAGGTTTTATACTTTTGAGCAGCTAACCTGCCAAAGAGGAACCAATAAGAAATCTATTCTAGGAACACAAGACTTGCCATACTGGATCAGATCCAAGATCCACCTAAGCCAGTGTCCTGTCACTGACAGTGGCCACCACCAGACTGCAGAGGAAAGTGTAAGAACCCCACAACAGGCAGATGTGGGATAATCTGCCTTTTTCACATAGGCCTGATTCTGGTCTCTCACAGTTAGAAATTGGTTTAAACCCTTAATGCTGTAGTATATTTCTGCAGTTGCTACTGGAGAAATTCCCCTCTCAGAATTAGTGTGTACAGCTGACAGATGAGTGGAACCACAGTTATGGCACTGGGGAGAGCAAGGAATAATGCAGGCAGGCACTGTGCAATTGTTCTCACTTCACTGTATGAATGCACTTCAGGACTGATTTTCTCTTCTCCATTCTGGGCTAAAGAGACTCCTCAACATGCTTTATTTTGCACTCGTTTGGTGATGTGCACAAACAAAGATGAGATCATTCAACTTGTTTTTCCCCTTCTGACCCAAGTCAGGGCCTCCACCGAGGTCTCCAGAGGCAAAAGATTTTTTCTTTTAACCATTGCAACACTGCACCCGCTGCTCTCAGGTTTGGGGCTGATAGGACTGGGCTGTTTTGTTGTTTCTTGGGGGTGGGGGGTTTCTGTTGTCCAACGTTAGATATGCAAATTAGCAAAATATATTGATAAATGTCTGATAAAATCATAGCACCTGATTCTGGTCTCACAGCAGGGTAGATTAAGGTAACTCCAGTCACTTCATTGGAGTTACACCAGGGAAAAACAGCAAAAATGAGAGGAGAATCAAGCCCGTAATGTTTTCTCTAGAAGCCTAAGGAAAAGGTTCCTACAGTAAGCTGGTTTTCTTAGGCCCTCATATCATTTAGTTTCGGAAGCCTTTTCTTCCTGTTTAACACTATTTCTAGCCATCTCCTTTTCTTGCTCTGATAAATTATCCATGTTACAGCTATTGTATTGAAGAGCTACTGGTGGTGGGATCAGGTGCCACAGCAGACTTCCTAAAGAGAAGATCAGCCAATGCTGACTGGTTTCCAGCACTGTATGCCAGCTCAGTGTTGCTCAGACCACCTGTTCCCAACCTGTCTGACATCACGGGCAATCAAACTAGGTTTTCTCAGCTTGCATTTTCCTTTGCTGGCGTACTAAGGCATGGTGATGGCTGGCTGAGTCCTATAGTTAATATGGTTGCATGGGCCCATAATGGTACATTGTAAGTGAATGTCTCAGACTAGACAGCAATAATAATTAGCTGTCATGATTTGAAAAAAGGATAATCCATGCCATTGAGTTAACAATCACTCACACAACACACATGGATTTAACTAATCTTAATTTGAAGAAAAATAACAATTCTAAATATATCAAATAGCCTATTTCATGGCAACCTGCAGCAGAGTTTATCTCTGGCTTCCAGCACATGCCGGTTATTTAGTTTCTCTACAGGCAGTTTTACCCTTTAAAAGCCTGAAATGCACATTAGTGGAGCAGGGGTTGCAGTTAAATCCCATATTTGACAGGGAGGGGTTTTTTTCACCTTGCACGTCTAGTTCGAGTCCATAATGGATGGAGCCCAGCACTGGTGGCCTGAACTGGATGAATGAGGAATTCAAATTAACTCCTACTCCCAGCACTGTCTTTGCAGAAATTAACTCCACTGTCTTAATGAATTTCTGCTGTTGTTTTGGTCTCACTGCCTGGAAATGTACGCCTCCTGGTCTACACTTGTGAACTAGAGACAAACACCACAGAACCTATCCAGGGAAGGCAAGACAAGCTACAAAACACCACTGTATTTCTCGTACTTCTTCTAAAACAACTGACATTTATAAAATACATGCACCAGTGATTGACAGCTCCTAGCTAATTCACTGGCCTGGCTTCATTTTGTTGTGGAACAATCTGAAGCATTTGTTAATACAGTGCTTTCTGCAGAAGAGCGAGAACGGGTTTCCAAACAGGTTAGCCAATTTAAAATAAACAAATATTTTGCAGAATAAACTGCCCGTAGTCAAGTCATGTCTTTACATTGGCCATGTAACATTCAAAAGCATACCTTATAGACAGTGATAACAAAAAGAAGCTCTTTGATCAGCCAAAGTTCGGCCTAGCAAATTACAAGTTAAGAGAACACTACAGACTTCAATATCAAAAGGTCTTTAAAATCTATCCTGATTCAGGAGACAAAGTTACTTCCTCTTCTATGGCAGTCTAGACATTCTGGATTTGTGTTATACACACACACATGTGCACACGCACACACAAACACACTCTCCTGCAGATCCCCAGGATCCACTTGTATCTTGTTAGCTATGCAAGTATTCTAAAACCACCCGTGATGTGGCCAAGTAGGATTCATTGAGCATATTAAGTGGAGTCACACCTGGCTGTGAAGAAAGAAAGAATGAAAGAAAGCTATCCATGAGTCTATCAAAGAAAGAAGAACTTGGCTAAATCATGGAATGTTACAGAACAAAATTCAGGGCTTTGGTAATTGAGGCCATGAAGCCAGCTAGAAATTTGCAATATGGAACTTTGTAACCCAACCATTCCAAAAAAGAAAAAAATCTCACAACTTCAGATCACCCTGAATTAGGATTAAAGTTTTACAATGTGCTGCCTCCTGGCACTCCGGAGGAAACACCCACGCACGCAGAGAGTAAGAGGGTTCTGTGGCTCAGCCAAGCTTGTTGCTTGACTTACCTTGGCTACGCTCAGCCATGGAGGGCTGTAATGTCGTGCAGCTTAGTCACGCAGCAGAAGGCCACACAAATCATTTCGACTGAATAAGAAGGTCTATGAAAACAACACAGGATCAAGGAGAGTAGCTGAAACCTATCTGAGGGCAGCAGCGGTGGCAGCATATTTCAGGGAGCTGGAGTGGCGAGTGGGTGATTTCTGGTTTCTCTCTTCAAATATAAAGACTCAATTATCTTTGAACAGTTTGCTTTACACATGAATTGACACATTTATTTTACAATAAATAACTGAAAGTTATCTATGTTTCCTTTACTGTTAATCTACACAAAGAAATAATAAACAGAGCTTGTCTACAAAAATGCAACTACTGCAGTCCTCAGAATTCAATTAAGCTAAAATAATTAATGCTTCCGCCATATTAAATTACTTTATACATTTGAGCCACTGAAGTTTTTATTCTTTAATCTTTTCCTTTTTATTTAATAAAAAAAAAAGTTTGTTTCAAAGTGTGTGTGAGGGGGGTTGGTTAAGAGGGGGAAAAAAGGAGCATGATTTGCTGTTAAAATGTAATGGTCTCCTCTAGCTGACACAGCATGTAGAGTGTTTTGTGCCTTTGATTAAAATAGCATTTTAAATGCTTTGAACAAACATATCTCCCCATACTTCTAAGGGATTATTTTACATATTTCTTAGTGGAATAAAAAAATTCATTCTTCCTATCACCGTGCAGAAGGGCTAAGAATATCTTTCGTCACATATAAAGTAAAAATACTGTAGGCTGCTGCATTATTCCCCAAAAAATAAAAAATAAAATAACGGAAGGGGGTAAGGGTGGGGGAAAGCCGCCTTAGAGATTAAGTTTCCCTTTTATGAAATCGTATTTAGCCTCTTTTTTTAACAAATCTAACAACAATGCTCTACAGCCTCTCACTGGGAAATACCTTTAATGTTAAATGCAGATTCTGATTTTCTTGGCTAATGCAGAAAGCCTTTCTATTGAAATATAAGTAAGGGGCCTGGTATATCCCACTAAAGCCTTTCCAGTGAATGACTTCTGTGGGTTTTTCATGGCTACCCTCCATGGCTGTAATGTGAGGCTTTTATCCTACTATTGAAAACTATCCTCTGCTTTTTAAAAAAATAGAAGGACACCACCTTTTTATCTGAGAGTTCAGTTCCTAATTGAGAAAGCATTATTACTGCAGTATTTAGTGGTGACTCCCTATCTGCGTGCAGTGCAGAGAAAATCCCAATCAATCTATAAACCCCTTTTATTTTTGTAAATTCAGAATATCCCATACACATTTCCATTTGATCTTCAGGTTAGTGTGAAAGAGATAAGGAGCTCTGGATTGGCTTGCTTTTTTTTTTGGATTACATTTGGGCATGACATTTGGAAACGTACAGCTACAGAAAAGACTCTAGGCCCTATCCTGTCAGCTACTACGCAACTCCTGCAAGATGCCAAAAGTCTTCGACTCCCTCAGAGGTCGATGGTTGTTCAGAGTGCTCAGCACCTTGCAATATGGGTTCAGTGGCTGCAAAATCGGGTGCCAAGTGCACACTTTGAGCTCTCTTGCTCCCATCAAAGTCAATGCCTCAATCGATTGATTTCAATGGGATCTGGCCCTTTAATAAGGTATTAGACCACAAAGAAGCCCTATCTGCCAGGAAATGCATGCACAGGGGCCTCTTGGAATCATGGGAAACAGGTGGGAGAACTACCACAGTGCAACCTGCTCATGATGCTGCTACTTCTGATGCCCAAAAAACTGCCACCTTCACATGCTCCACTTCAAAAGCCAATGCACTCTTGTGAGGAAATGGGGCGAGAGCATGTTCTGACTAATCACATTCCAACGGGAAAGATAGAAAAGTACCTGCTCAAGATCTAACTTGGGGGCTAAGTGCATTAACTGAGGGGAAGACATGTGTCTGTTACAATGCCTAGCTACAGAGCCTGGCTCTTCAGATCATCTGATAGAGACTCATGTGTTTAGCTTTGGAGGTTCCCCGATTCGCTCTCCTGTGTCAGCCAAGATAGCAGCTGTCACAGGGCGAGTGGCATAGCACACACCAGCAGTGGTTACATACTTCCTCTCAACAGAGGAAGCTCATCTGGAGCATCTGATGCGCGCACCGGTTCAAATCCCATTTATGTAACAGCAGACACCAGGGCTTGAACCAGCAGCCTCCACTGCTAAAAGCATACGTCTTTGTAGCTCAAACTAAACAGACAGTCGCTATAGCTAGCAGATGTAACCGACACACATTTTCTGTAGATCAAGCCCCGCTGCAGACACGTAACACTCACTGACCAGTGGGGTTGCGCTGTGGTCACTAGCAGAGAAGAGATACTGGGCCAGCGGATCTGATCCAGTATGGCAATTCTTATGGAAATCAGCATACTGAAAGCAATAACCACATCCTGTTGCTCTTCAGTATTGGATGGAGAAAGTGGAGTCCACCAAGAAGACAAGTTTGACTCAAGATCCCATACTGAGATAGTACAGGAAACCCGCGCACTAAGAGAAAGAGCAAGTCACATAACTGTCATAAGCAGTGTGTGCTTAGTAACCGAGGGAAGCATAGGTGCAGAGCAAAGGAACGCACTATATACTTCATGCTATAGAAAAGCTTTCCCGTGCCGTGTACGCTGCAGAAAAAGTTTCAGAACAGCTCATCCAGGTAGATACAGTCCCCTGTAATGTCCCAGTCAGCAAGACCGCTGGTGATCTGCTGAATAAGTGCTGGCCTCAGGGCAGCTTTAACCTACCCATCCAATTTCTCCAAGAAATTCAAGCATTTTAGAAAAGAAAATGCCTGTAATCTGCTCTCATAGGCCAGCGCGGGCTCATCTCTACTTTCAAAAACCCCTTTTGGGGCATGCTTTTGAATAGCTCCCTTCCTTTCCACCTAAACCTATGAAAATCCAGGATATACAGGGCATCGGTAAACACATCCCCATCAACAGGTCATTTGGATAATGAGACTGAAATTCACCCCATTGCAGAGGGAGTGAGGAAGCCCCTATATACCAGGTAAGCCCCACTTTATTCCTCAGGACCAAATCCTCTTCCCATTAAAATCAATGGGAATATTGCCATTGATTTCAATGGGATCAGGATTTGGCCCTTTCCACAGGCTTTAAGTGTTGCACAGGGCCTCTGCACTGGGATGAATTTCCCAAGTGTATAATATTCTGTTGTCTTTCCTGAGTAACTATCTGCCTTCCAACTTGGGGAAGACACCACCAAAATGGCCTCCCTGATCCTGGGACTTGAGCTTTTTTTGTGTGTACAGGCTGTACCTACAGCTATCCCAGAAGACCAACTTCAAATACTGAAAACAGTCGTTTCTCACTGACAGCAGGCCCTTCACAGAAAGGTATTGCCATATTAAAAAACTGGTCAATATTATTGCCGCAACCCTGACTAGTGAGGTTGCTCCAGGCAAATGGCTCCTATAAAGACCTGCTATTGAAGACTTCGTTTCATAGCACTTTCTAGAGGGCTTGCTTTAAAAGATTACCTAGGTAGTTGATTGAGTGTAAAACATGCTGTACCTGCAATGTTCTCCTGCTTGGGGCAAATTCCTTTTGTAGGCGTGAGAAGATGGTCTTCTTCATCGGGTGTGACTTGGATCCCGATTTCCACTGGCTCTGACACTTTCCTGAGCTCGGAGCGGGAGGAGGGGGGAGGGCTGCTCTTATCCAGGTTCTTTTCATAGCAGACACCACCAGTGCCATTGCACTGTTTCTTCTTGTGCTCTATAAAAACCAAGATGTCTCCCAGGGGGAAGTTCATCTGACACTGTCCGCAGGTTAACAAATCGGGGTCTGTCCCACCTGGGGTGATGCTGATGCCACCCGGCTCCGCTATTGCCAGGCTCTCATCTTCGTCGGCAAGCACCGTTTCCACATGGTCAGCCTCTGCTTTACATGGACAAGAAGAAAGAGGGAAAGGGGGTGGGGAGGAGAGAGAGATTGGTTTGAATGTTCATAGAAACTGAATGATGCACCAGGAGGTCAGCCAAACCAGCCTGACTGCATCTTTCTTTTCTTTTCCATGTCTTCCTCCCCTCCCCATAATGATTTCAATATATTTTGCAACCAAGACTGTCTGTGAAACAAAATGATAGGCTGACCTGGCATAGCTTTACTGACAGCTCCTTCTAACTGCTGCCAGCACTGCAATAATATCAGCAAAGAGCCATTTTGCAATGCTCAAGTTTCATTCTGAAAGGGTTACTTTTTTGTCCCATCTTCTCATTCCTTCTGCATCTCCCTGCCATCCAGCACAGGGCCCAGCCCAGCAATCCTTATACACTCAAAACTCTCACTTGACTACCAGGGGTGTTTTGGGTGCTTTGAGGAATGCATGGCTGGGCTCCTTATGGTACACAAAAACAGCACTTATCCAAACACATAGACAGCAGCAAGGCTAAGTGGCAGCCAAATAGCACTAGTTACATTAACCTACTCATGTGAGTAAGGTGATATGGCCTGTGGTGAGAAGTCAGGGACTTTTCAAAAGCATTTGCAGAGAGAGAGAGAAAAAAACTCACTTATTTCTATGTAGGAATATTAGCTGGACTTTAAATCTTCTGCTCATTATTCTACTACCAACTTTTAGTATGGTTCTACAGGTTACAGAACGTTTTCTTATTAAGTTGATAGAGAATTAAAGTGTGTGGGTTTCAAATAATTACCTTAAAACCTTCAGCCTCAGAAAATATTTCTTTATCCAATCACCCAAGTCAGTTTCAAAGAAACATGTAATTTCTATCAGTTTCATAATCAATCACTAAGTATTCTAAGCTAATTAATACATCTAAAATAATTGTAGTTCATAAGCCACTTCTAGAGCAAAATGTTTTGTTTTGTTTGTTCTACAGCCGAACTGACAAATCCCACAAACCTTAGTCTTTACTCAGGCAAAAATCTCCACTGACTTTTACCTGAGGGAGTTTTACCTAAGAAAGGACCATAGGATTTGGCCCAAACAGTACATAGGGAACTAGCAGTATGTAAATCAGCAAGTAGAGAGACAACATTATTGCATCTGGAGTAGGGAATAGTTGGGAAAAAGTTCTACATTAGCATCAGTGCTTTGTTTTTCAGTTTCCTGGAGAAGGGAAGGCGTACAAATCTCTCAAAGCAGTGGGTAACCAGCATGTCATAATACAGAATTGGATCCTTCTCCCTTGAAGTCAACGGGAGTTTTGCCCAGATATATAGCAAACTGCAGAAAAAGTATACAAAAAGGGATGAAGGAACAGGGGAAATATGCTTTATACCTAGGAAGTTATTGAACATTCTGAGCCACAGAAAACGTTTACAGGAGGCTTCTCCCCTGCCTTCACCTTACAAGATAAACTGCTGATTAGTACCTCCACCAGCTGTATCACAAGTTGCATCAGGATTCACTACCAGCTCAGAGCAGTGGTTCTCAACCAGGGTGGGGTACATCAACTCATCTAGATATTTCCCTAATTTTACAACAGGCTACATAAAAAACACTAGCAAAGTCGGTACAAACTAAAATTTCATACAGACAATGACTTGTTTATACTGCTCTATATACTATGCACTGAAATGTTAGCACAATATTTATATTCCAATTGATTTACTTTACGATTATGGTAAAAATGAGAAAGTAAGCCATTTTTCAGTAATAGTGTACTGAGACACTTTTGTATTTTTATGATTGATTTTGTAAGCAAGTAGCTTTTTTCGTGAGGTGTAACTTGGGGGTACGCCAGACAAATCAGACTCCCGAAAGGGTTACAGTAGTCAGGAAAGGTTGAGAGCCACTGGCTTAGAGTATGCAAAGTGAGAACAAATACGGTGCTTCGTATATCTGTATATCTACGGTAGTAAGAGCAGGACTAGCATCCTATGAAACAAATGTCTGAGCAAGTCACATCCTATTGACAGAAGATATATACTGTAGGGCTTTGAATTTACTAACTTATAACAAAATAAATCTACAAGGTAACTAAACTCTAGGCATAATACACGTTCTGAAAACCATTAATTACTTCTCCCCCTTAATCTAAGTTTAAAAGGAGTTTGAAGACAATGCTACATAATTAATTTACCAATTTATTTTCTGAAAAGATGCTATGCCATAGTGAATATGTAATCATAACCCTGTGCTGAACAAAGATTGCTGGGGAGAGAGTGAATTTCTGTGAACAGTGTGTCAGAATGCAAAAGGTAATTATTTAGTGCTTCTGTTCCCATTAATGATCTAACATTGAGCAATATTGTTTATATTGAAAAAAGATTGCACTTTTAATTACCAATTGCATATATATAATTTTAGAGCCAAACGAAAAGGACTGTGAAAAAGATCTTTAAGAAATATGTGCACCATTTCTGGCTAGAATTCTTATTAATGGGAGAAGAGTGTCAAAATATTAGAACACAGACACGCTAAAGGGAGATGGGACAAAGACCTGCAAAAGACAAAATAAAAATGAGAGCTGAATTGAACTAAGGAAAAGTGGTAGGGAGGGGGGAAAATGCCTGTTACCAGGTTCATATAACATCCCTGTTCAGCTTTCAGATTAAATATGCCTCTCAAATTACAAAGGTTTAACTCTGGTATATGTAACTGATAAATAAAAACACATATGGATCTCAACTTTATTATCTTTTTGATGTATAGGATTTTTTTCCCCTGCTGTTTCAGAAAATATAGCAAAACTGCTTCATTTGATAAGGGTTCTGACTATGCTTGGGTGGAAAAGATGAAGAATCTTTTAGTTGTTAGCTGCTAAAATTGTTCAAAATTCCTTCTTTTCAATTCTACAATAAATCTGAATATTAGTTACATCCACATATGTCTGTTCATTTATACTCTCTCTCTTTTTCCACTGGTATTTTTTAAAATAACATCTGGTATTCTTTCGTATTTTGGCAGTCTTCACGTTACAGAAAATCAACTTTTCATTTTCTGGGTGCACTAAACCCTCGTGATCGGTAGTAATTGGGTTCCAAAGTATTCAAAGATTCTCACTCAACTGTATTTCTGATTTTAGTTTAACAAATCGTCCGGAACAAGATTGGTATCGTAGCTTTCAATCCAAAGCGATGTAAGACACACACACACACACACACAGCTTTGTATGGGGCCTGGAAATAGTCACGAAATAATGTCAGGCAAAAAAACACTGACTATATCTTCAAATGCGTTTTATCCCAATCAATTTGCATATTATTTTTTTACTCAGAAAAGAACAAAAAAAGCTTCCTCTCAACAAAGATAAGCCACTAAAAACCTACGTTCCAATAGCATTACAGGACAGACGTAAACTCACAAAGGTAAGGACAGAAAAGGCTACAAATTCAGCCTTAATTTATGTGCCAAGCTTGGATAACACCACAAGTAAAGTCCTCCACCATTTAAGATCCCTGCAGTTTCAACTGGGCAGTTAAGGCCAGACTCTGAATGAAAACTCTGACTCTGCTTGTGGGTTTAAAATGAGACACTCCTTCGCACTATTTGAACTTCGCTTTCTGTGGTTTCATTTCTGTTGCTGGGCTGCTGGGTTTCACCATTCGTTTTTTGTTTGTTTTTTCCCCCTAATTTTTATTTATTTAAAACAGAATGTTAAAAAGGAGGAAAAGCTGAACCACAAAAAAGAGAAAGGAACTAAAAAATGCCTGTTGCCCTCACATGGAAAAGGGCAAAGTGAAAACTAATTGCTTCCAGCCAGGTGGGTTAAGGTGTGCCCAGCCTCTCACCACACCCCAATGCATTCTCCAAGCAACCCGTCAGTAATCGCTCACAGGGAATATTGCGATCCATGGAGCAGAGATGGTGTCCAAAGCGGGAACCCTCTGAAACTGGTGTCATTCAATGATGTCATGTGCTTAATGTATTTAGACAATGTTCGTTCACAGCACTGTATCTGTCAGACTCCTAGCGGAATCTCTAAACACTGTTACTATCGCACCAATCTGCATTAAAAATAAACTTCTTTTTCATCCAAGACTCCAACGGCTCTATTACAATACCACTGACACAACACTTTTTAGCATGGTGGCACCATTACAGCATTTATGCACATGTGTATATTATGAAACACACAATATTAAAATTACTACACCTGCAATGGTTTCTGACTTTCAGATGCTTCAAGCTCATTCATAATACAAGAGAGCTTCAGTTACTATACCCTGTGCCTGATCCAAAGGCTCTGGAACTCAATGGAAAGACTCCCACTGGGCTTTGGATGAGGCCTATAATAGGGAGTGTTACATTTCTTTCTATATTTTAGTTGTACTTAAGTACTAAAAATACAAAAGAACCCAAAAGCAATAAACTGCCCTCTTTCTTATTTTCCCTCCCTTATCGAACAGCATAAAACATAAGATATGTTAATATATTTTATTTTGTTTAAAGAAGTAGGAGAGAAAAACTGATCACAGAACAAGGTCCTGCATGTCAAATTTCTTCCCCATGAATCGTTTCTACCGCTGAGTTGAAAACCCATAAAAGCAGAGGTTGATGGAAACACTGCCACAGCCTTCACTATAGAGGCGCTAGCAGGTACCCCAATTGCCACGGGTACTGTAAGATCGGTTACCACGTAAATCTTCCACAGTCCCAGATGAGCAGAGTGCAGATTAACCAGATCTGACTGCGACTTGTAATGATGAACTGATAAAACTTGCGGCATTTGCCAGCTGCACCCCATCTACAGGGAAATTCTACCTTCAAGGATATGGCAAACGCTCCTTCCTGCCTATGCCCCATGTACATGGAGTTACCAGCTGCATGATCCATGTGACAGTCATTGCACTGAAACACAGGCAACTCTACAGTGGTTTGAAACCAAATCCCTATCTTTAATGTTTTACCCTCATCCTGGTAAAAAGGCACAAAGGAAAGACTGGGCCCTCAGAGAAGTGGATTTCAACCTGGGGTCCGCAAACTATGTCTAACAGATCCAAGAAAGGTAGTCATAACCATAAAACAGTGGTTTACCACCTGTGAACCACGGACCCCTGGGGGTCCACTGACTATGTCTAAGATTTTCAAAGGGATCCGCACCTCATTTCAAATTTTTTTAGAGGTCCGCAAATGAAAAAAGGTTGAAAACCATTGCCTTAAGGTGTTACCCACAAACTAGACTTTAGAATGATGACCCACTGACAGCACCTGCATGTCACTCTTATTGTAATATCATTGCACTTATAGAAATAGAGCAGACAATATATACCGGCTAGATTATCGGAAGCACCCAGTGTCATGATTTTACCTGCTTACAACTAATACTTTGGAAAGCAAAGGCTTCATCTCCTCACCATCCAAACTCTAGCAATAACCTGCATACAGATTATTTTCATCTTCACAGCTGAGAATTTCAGTGTTTAGATATTGTATTATGTCTAAATTGCACTAACATCACACTCAGCAGTACTGGCCGGTTTTAGCTGCCATCAATTATTTAATTTTTCTGATCCACACGATTAAAGATCAATTCTTCATAAAAAGAAAGCTGAGGATGGATTAGTAAAGAGAAAAACAACAGCAATGGGGAATAAAGCTCTACTGACAGAGAGACTCATATTTTTGTATTACTTTTAAGTGAACCTCATGCCTGTGAAAAGTGCATGACAGCCCAAGAGATTCAAATTCTCCACTTATCCACAGAACAGCACAGACAACAGCTGTATGAGCTTCCCCAAGCTGCCCGGCCAATGTTCCTCAACCTTGACCTGAAGGGACAATCTCTGGGTGTAGAGGACAGTTTAGTCTCTTTGGCCCATTCAGTCTGCTAAGACAGTCACACAAGTATGCAAATTAGTTCCAACTGTGGTAGAGAGGGGCGTTTTTTGCTATGATATGAACACCTGTCCACTAAGTATTGGACAGAGATCACTGCTTCACATAGTGGGCTGTGCCCACTGCACAGCCTTCAGATGTTAATGATTTTTGATCACTAGACAGCACAGGGACTAGTATGTGGGGAGGGGAGAGGGGAATAACCCATTTAGATCTAATGCATTAGCAAACAGAACACACAGCTGTGAGTTTCAGGGCTCTTCTGCAACACAGTACATCAAACACCTATTTCAGAAGTATCCAGAACCTCTCAGAGCGCAGCTTAACCCTCAGTCCACACCTGAGACAGAACAAACCTCTCTGCCACTGCAGAAAATGTAATAAGGATTACATTATAAGAAAAATGGAAATGAAATAGTAATAACAATGAAAATACCAAACAAAACAAAAGCCAGGCATATCCAAATGCGTACTTGAATCTTGGGCATTTCTCAGATGTAATTTAATGAGAAGCTACACACACACAATGTTACAGAAGGGGTGATGTATGCTTTCCTAAATAAACTAGATGCTCTTGAAAAAAAAATAAAGATTCACTTCTACTGAGAGCCTAAAATGCATCGGTTCTTTTACAGACCACAAAAGCTGTAAATCTTCACAGATAAAATAGGGATTGTGATGATGTGATATAAAAGCATTCTTTGTTCCCAAGTGAATAGATTTGTTTTATTTAAAACTAAACACACATACAAAAAAGATACTGGATACACAAAAGAAAAGAAAAAAAACTGTACTGCGGTACAATCTTTTAACTGTATTGGAAAAAAATCCCTGAATTACAGACGCTTAACAAAATATTTAAAAAGCATGATTGAAATTAGGTATTTTGTTTCTCGTGTGGATTTAAACACACAGCTGTATTGTCTTTTAAAATTTCAGTCTCCAAAGGGGTTGTGTTCTGAATGAGGCATAAATCACTGTTACTCGTATACAACTTTCTTGAGCCATTTTTTCGACTTTCATTGAAGCATATTCATTACAACATTCAATGAATTTATGGCTTATGCCAGTGGCTTAGTGGAAGGGGTCATAAAAAAGTTAGGTAAACTAGTGATTTTTTATTCTCCCCCTTAACTTTGGATTCCCTTTTTATAATGTGCTGCCTAGTACTGAGTCTCTGGAAAGTACCCTGGGCACATAACAGCACACATACAAATTATCAGCTTGCTTCAGACAAAAAAAAATTGAATTTCTTCCATTGAGGCAACTACACAAAAGACTTGCATATGTCAAAAATACAGAACTCAGTCCCTGTGAATGCCATACCATTAATCAAATCCCCGATCTGGTGTCACTTTTGCCCGTAAAATGATGGTATTCTTCTAACCCCCTCCATTGGCGCGTGCCTGCGATGCGTGAAGTGCGTCCCTCTGCTTTAATTTGTTTTCGAATAGCCTGCTTTAGGCATTTTTTATATATTCCTTGGGGAAAGCTGCTGCTGCTTAGAGCTCTATCGAGGGGATACGGTATAGACTAGGCAACAGCTTTTTGGGGAGGAAAGCAGTGAGCAAATTTAACTGATGTTTAGAAGCTGTAACTTACTCTGAATACACAACTGCCTTTGAGGGTGCAAAGGAACAGTGCGCAGTGTGCAGCCTGCATAGATACATTTTATGAAAGTAAATAAACATGAAAGAGGAAGGTAATGTGGTAGCAGCAGCTGAATGAATCATACATTTATCAATGCTTCACAGTTATTGATGTCTTTTTCCCCCCTCATTACAAAGATACATATATAAAACTATCTGCACAGAACAGCGGTACACACTTCACAAGGCGCTTTTATGGCACCCGTAACTTTACTGTGCATCATGATTCAGCCCCAAAAGGCAGCTTACTTTTCCTCTAGCCTTCTCTGAGGCTACCCGACTCTTAACCTTGAAAGACCAAATGCTACCGACAATTCTAACTCAATGTGTTGGGCCCGGAGAACCAAAGAGGATTGCTGCGCTGCAGAGCAACCACCAAAAGGATAAACTGTTCAGCGGAAGTGGAGAGCCATTTTGGTTGTAGTAAATCTCTTCAGCGAGACTTTTTAAAACGTCTTTCAATCTCAGAGGGTTTCTACCCAACTATTATGTATGTGTGTGGGGCGGGGGGGGGGGGGGCATATAATATCTCTTAGTAAAAATTTACAGTCGTGGAATTGAAGCAAAGCTACAATCAGCAAAGTTTGAGGTTTCTGCAGAAAAGGTTTTCCTAGAGCTGGAGAATGATAGCATCATCAGTGTTTGAGCCACTGTGCTCTTCATCTTCCAGGTCTGTCAAATGAGCTGGCTGCTGTCGTCCAACTAGCTCAATTCAAACATTAAATGAAGTAGAGAAATCATCAGATAAATTGCTGGCCCTCTATACTCAAGAGTGAAGGCTTTTTCTACAGTTGATGACAGCCCTGATCTTTTGTCTGACCTAATTTATTTCTCTTTCAGGTTAGAATAAAACACTCTTTCCTGTCACGGGATAACCTCCACCCACATATTGTGCCCGAAAATAAGAATAAGTCATTGCTATGTTAACAAAACTATAACTTGATGAATTTCTCGGACTTGGTGAGGTAAACTTTATATCCTAACATCCAATGATCAAAGCTTTCTATGTGTATGCCATTAAATTATATGTTTGGGCAAGAAAGTGTCCCACTAAAGTCTATCAACAATGCACAGGCAAACTAAAACAGTAAATGGTAGAAGCCCTGTACATTAGCCTATCGCTCATTCCACAGAAAGTTTTAAACGTTGTATATGACTTGTGTTTATTTCTTTAGGGAAAGACGTATTTTTATTTACAGGAACTGCAGCCTGTATGTTAAAAGGACTCAAGGATCAAAAGCAATACAAGCTATCCCCAAAATTTGATACAATCGAGTGGGATTTCAAGTTTTATGACATGTAAGCACATACAATTGTATGAATGTGCATGTGCATTTTTAATGTACACAGTCTTCTTTTCTATCTAATATTCGCTGTATGCTTATACATACGCTGGAAGCAGATAAACAGATGCACCCGTCTTTTTACAATGAATCCATACCTATGGCTATCATCAGCCTGGTCACTAACTGACAAAAACAAACTGAGAATTTAAAGATTATATGTTGATGATAAAAAACACTGTTAAAAACTTGTTTTAATTAAAGATTTCTAACTGCAGGAATCCGTTAATCAGTCATGATTTGTTTAAAAATAGATTTAATTAACTTGCAATCCCATTCATCGAGTACCATATAGATCTTTGCATAAAAATCAATACTTCAACTTCAACTTTACTCTTAAAATATTTTGCAGCAACATAAACTGCCTCAGATACAGCTATTATTTCCCAAGCTATTGTATCCCACCCACCAGTATACAGTACTGAATGATTCAAACCATAATCTACTATGATACAGGATATGAGCTCCCCCTAGTTGTCAACACATGTCACTTAAAGCCAGAGGGCACAATTGAGACTTGCAATTCAACTAAAAGCCAGCAAAGTTTATTTTGGAAAGTATTTTATATCAACAAACAATCCACAGCGCAAAGCAATCTAGATAGGAAATGTGAAAGGGAAATAAATGCCTTTTGCAAAGCACTTTTAAACAAAAAGATTATGCTAAAAGCAAACAGTTCTGATAAAAACAACAGAATAAGTGTCAATGGAAGTCAGTCATTGATATCTATAATTTGCACTATTTTACCTAGCACATACTCATCTAAATCATAATTATTGTCAGATATGCCACAAGACATCCTTTTGTTCAACATAGCAAGATACATTTTGCACTAGACAAGGATTCAACAAACCATTACTATTAAACACAGCCACATAGGAAAATCTTAACTTGTTTGCTAAATGTTTAAATAAGCTTGACAAAATATTCTCTGTATTTGTCTACCAACGAAACAACATGAAATGCTTTCTAATCCATCGTACAGCTATTTAAATCACTAAGCAAATCAAGCAAAAACTAGGAAGCAATACAGATTCATAATACACAGCCACAACATGTTGGCTTTTTAAAATATGGTATTTTTTAAAGCCAGGAAGGCTATGAAAATGACCTGTTTTATCTCATGAGTAAATTATGAATAATTTTAAATAAAATGCATCCCAGAGACTGATAAAGAACACATTTTTTGTATTGCCTTATTTAAAGCTGTCATGTAACACGTCTTTAAAAAACACATTATGCTTTTGTATGCACAGCTATGCGGGTATTAAGAAAAACGCAGCCATCTCCAAAAATCATTTCCTATCTAATTCTTTAGTAATATCTTATATTTTCAATGTGTAACACTAGGTGAAATTGTTTTCTTTGAAGGCAAAAAGCACATTAATTGCAGCAAATCTAAATGCATTTTAAGTGGAGTTCTTTGCACTTAGAAGCAATTTGCAAAACTTTTATGTACTAGAAATTTTATTAGTTTTTTTTCTTTTGCTTAAATTACTTTGACAACATATGAATTGATAGGGTAAATTATTAATATTCTTAGGGAACCTGTTGACCAGTTATGGAAGAAATCTCATTGGGGAACTCTAGGTCTCTATCTGGAATTTTATCATTTTACTCTGCTTTTCTCTTTTATTTTTTAGTTTAAAAATTGCTAAACTGAAAAATAAGCAGTTAAACCAAAATAATCTTTCTTGATCTGGAGCAGTTCTACAGCATATCATCATCTCTCCTGTATAACACCTTTTTTTCACTTTGTCTATAAATTTAACTAGCTCAGGTACAAGTTTTTTGTCTCCATCACTGGATAAAGGTCCAGACTTTTGTTTTAAAATTCTTTTCTCTTTTTTGCATTGCAAGTATATCTATTGCAACACTGTCCGAGGAACCTAGAGAATGGCAAATAGGCCACTCAATTTTGAAGAGTATAAATAATAATAATTGTTCCAATTTTGGAATAACAAATATATTATATAAATTGAAGCCTGCTTACTTGTTTCACATTCACTATCTAAATGTTTCTTTGAACACCAATGTGAAACCCAATAAATACCAGTGTAACAGTGTCAGAAAACCTGCCTCAATGAAAGATATTCCATTTTTTTTTTTTTGGCCTGGCACAGGACTCCCATCCACCCTGCAAACCATTTCTCCTGACGGATGCCAAAAAGGCAGAGCTAAACATCAAAAATATGCATCTCAGTCAACAATATCAAATTCATTCCGGGTTGTTGTTTTGGTTATTAGCTTAGGTTCCCCCCCCCCCCCCCCGCCACTCTCCAACCTCTCCTTTTCACAGGACATACACTGGCTCTTTAATAATGAATTAAAGCTTCCTGAAAACTGGTAGGACTACTCCTGTCTGGCAAAGCACCCTTCTGAAAGTCTGCAGCTTAGGCTCAGCGTATGTGTGCTAAAATTCCCGCATTTCCTGCTTCCCTCCGCCCCCCCAGTTGATACCTTTATTTTTTTCTGCCACTATTCAATATGCATCCTGATTTCTCCGCCAGCTTCCTCAGGATGGAGAGATAGATAAATACAAGAGGGGAGGGAGGGAAACTGCATGCAGCTTTGCCTTCCATTCCTCGCAGGCTCCCCTCCAAACCCATTGTGCCCGCTGCTTCTTGGAACCCTTATTAATGATTCCCTGTCTCATTATATCCTTTCAAATAAGGCAATATGAAAACAAGATGAAATTGAAGAGCGAACCTACCTGGCTCCCCTCCCTCCCCCCAAAATATATGTTTCGCCCTTTTAAGCAAATTCAAACGAACGCAACAAACCAGATTATCCACACAGTCCACGGCCCTTTTCAAAACCAAATATCTCCTTACAAATGAGAGGCAGAAAATTAGTACAAATTGCAATAGGTGATGCAGATGGTTTTAAAAATCAACAATCACCCTCCCCCCACAAATAAGGAAAATGCAATTTCCAAACCAGATGTTTGTTTTTTTAAAAAAATGCAAATAACAAAAGGGGGGGAGGAGAGTCACCTTTTTATGGGCATGCAAATCTGGTTGCACTATAACAATGAAAAATAACAATAAATTAAAAACACCCCCACCCCAAAAAAGAGTCAAATATCAGATGCATCTTCATTTTGTTGCACCAGGTGCTGGCTGGGGGGAGGGGAATGGGGGTTAAAAAAAAAGAAGTAACCAAATGAGCTAAAAAAAATAAATTGAAATTTCAGAAGGCAAACGCCACCCAAAATATCTAATAAAAAAAGTTCCGATAAATTCTTACAAACAAAATGTATCAGCTGTAACAAAGGAGAGATCGCAACCACCAAATGCTCCTGGCAGATGGCTTCTATTCTTGGTTTTCAGGGGAGGGGAGACTCTCGTATATATTTATTTATTTATTTATTTATTTAAATTTTTTTAAAATATAACATAAATATTCGGATTTGCAGCGTTAGAGACTCAGCCCTTGGCTTGCTCCACGCGCAACACTCCTTTAAAAGCAAGTTCGGGACTTATTTTGTTGTTGCTGTTTGCTTGTTATTTGGCCACATTTTTCTCCCCACATCAGATGATAGGATTTCGGAGAGCCAGGCAAGGGAAAACCCTGCCTGCAATCTTCACTGCCCCTTGAAGAGGTTTGATTTTTACTGCACTAAAATTGTGCATGGAGAATTAGGGAAATAAACGCTAAAAACGGGGGTGGGAGGGGAAGAGAACGTGCACGGGGAAGGTGCAATTGCAGCCGCTTCTGTAGCACGCGCGCACGCACACATGCACACACAAACTGCGCTGTCCCCGGGATCTTCCGAGAGATTGCTACATCTTATTGCCTTCTCTTTCTTTTACAATGGGAGCTTTTGCAAAAGTGCAGCTCTCACTCCTGCCCGGGCTTTTTGGGGGGGGGGGTTCCCAGCGTGGATCTAAAGCGCCTGTCTAGTTGCTTCATTGTGATTGTGATTAATTATGATTATGATTATTATTAGCTGCAGCTGAATCCTCGTGGGGTAATTCTCCCCACCCTCACCCCCTTGCAAATTGGGTCCTGGCTCTCGCCGGCCCGCCCGCTGCCGTGCCTGGGTCGGTGGCCGGTTTCCTCGTGGAGGGGCAGGAGCCCCCTCCCGTGCCTTGGTACCTGGGCAGCTCCTTCCGTAAGGGGCATGGGGAGGGCAGCCGCCTTCCCAGCTACCTGGAGCCTGACAAGCGTTTCGGGCTGCCGCTGCTCTCCCTCTCCGCCTCCCGCAACCCCCATCCCAAGGGCTGCCCCGATCGCCAGCCCCCCAGCCGGCGATCTTCCCGCATCGTGCCGGGGACTGTCCCGGCTTCGCCTCCCGGAGCGCGCTGGCCGAGAGGGGCTCCCCGGCGGCTGCTCCGTGGGGTCCCCCCCCCCGCCTCCGTCCTCCCGCCGCTCTCTTCCACTGCCCGCCTCCCCCCCCCCCCCCACCGGCTCCCCTTGCCCGCATTTCCCCCGGCCGGCTGTCACACCGCCGCGTGTGCTCGCCAACTTTCCCCGGCTCTTCCCACGGCCGCCAGCACGCGCGCTTTGCAAACCAAAACACCGAGACCCCCACCGCCAGCTCCTTCCCCGGCCCCTTCGCTGCCCCACGCCGCCTGCCGCCTCCCTCCCGCACCGCCACAGCCTGCAAATTCACGGCAAACTTTGGTTTTCTCGAGTTCCCCCCTCCTCCCATCCCCACACACCCTCCCCCCTTTAATTCCCTTCTCCTCTCCTCTTCCCCCCCCCCCCTCCCCCGGCTCTAAAGTGACTTACTCGACTTGGCTTTTCCTGGACTTTTCCCCCCTTTTGAGCCTTGATTTCTGATCGTTCTTGTTTCAAATTCAAACTTACGTGTGATAATCTCTCTTTGTGACAAGTGCTGCGGGTTCCCCTGCTTGCGACGGGACATTGCCCTGGCATTTACACTGGCATCGCCCGGAGAGCTGTACTGGGTTGGGGGGGATGTGTGGGGGAGTGGATCTTCCTCCTCTTTTTTTCGTTCACTCTTTCGTCTTCTTCTTTATTGATTTCTTCTTCTTTTTAAAAAATAAAATGGAGACAAGAAAACCCCTCTTTTTTTGTTGTTCTGGTGCACTAGGTGGGATATCCCCCTGAATTAAAAAAAGATCATCATCAGGAAAAACTCTTTCTTTTCTCTCTCTCTCTCTCTCTCTCTCTCTCTCTCTCACTGTCTTTTCTCCACTGCTTCTGCCACTTGGACTTCCAAATCTCTTCTTGAACTTAGGAGGATTTGCACCAACAGTGACACTCTCTCTCTCTCTCTCTCTCTCTCCAGAGTGCTTGGCAAATTGGCAAGTGCACTTCTTCCACCAGGAGGGTAAAAAATCAGGATTTTTTTTTAAGTACAGAATGGGGATTGCCCACACACACAAAAATGCCCCCAAAAATATTTTTTTCAGAGATTGACCCTTGCTGGGTTTTTTTAAAGGGGTAGCCAAAACTGTGTCTCCTCTTTCCCAGTTCAAGTGGCACTGCTTTGCCCAAGTGCTTTTGGATTGCCAATGCCTCTGCACCACTTTGCACTGCTTCCCCTCGCCTGGCACTGGGACTGGAAGGAAGAAAGCCCCCAGTGCAGCTGGGTTGGTGCTGGCTATTACTATTATATATTGCAATGTGAAGATGGCGGAGTCCTGGTTCTCTGGGAGCGCTCTGTCTCTCTATGGCTGGGGCTGCCTCTGTACAATGGGATAAAATTCAAGTTCAAGTGCGGACGTGACGTTTAATCTGCACTAGAGACAAAAAGACCCAGAGAGTAGGAGCACTGGGGGCGACTAGCGGTGGCTTTTTAACATTGTACCCTGCAAGAGAACAAGAAACACACACACACACACATACACACACAAACTAAAGCACATGCATGGATCGGGAGCAGCTCCGGGCTTTGTGCTTTGCCTCCTTCCCCGGCGCTCCGAGTGCCAGCGAAATAATAATGATCAATAATCACCATCGTGATAAACAATAATCATTCAAACTGAACTCCCCCCTAGCCTGTTCCAAGTGACCTGTCTGTGCTGAGACCAGCGTCCGTGGGGCTGGGGAGGTGAGGGTCTAGCGGGTGGTGCACCCCGGCTGGGGACTCACTATGGGAGTGACTTGGGGATCTCCCTGGGGCAAAGTGCCTTGATTGGACTTAAATCGGCCAGGGGGTTATGGCAGGCAGCGTGGCACCGCCGCCCGGGCTAAGAGAGGTCAGGATCGGAGTGGACAGCTCAGGGCGACGCAGGCAGCGGGGCTGAGGCGGGGGTCCTGGCGGAGTGATGGTTCTGCTCTGTTATTAACGATGGCATAGGATCCCCACGGTGCGGGCTCGATTCTGGGTCTTGCTTCATTGTGGTCCATTTCTAGGATCACTGGCGTAAAGGGCTGGGGCGGGCTCCTCTTTCCTTCAGACGGCACCGCAGGTACTCAGCTGCAGGCACATCCCCACTGTATTTCAAACAGTTTTTCACTAACCCAAATATCTGTGTGGGCTGGGGAGAGATTTTTCTCTCCCTGATCTATGAGTGATGAGACCGGGAAACTACAGGGAAACACACCGAGAGACTCTTTTTGTCTCTCTCACACACGCACACCTCTTCGACCTTTGTTTGTGGCGATGGTGGTTGTTGGTGTGAAAAGTCCTGACAGGGAAGATCTTTGTGTGAGTTAGTGGCACTCGCCCAAGACAGGGAGAATCCAGAGGCATTTAGATAGCTGCGGGACAAGACACTGCATGTACTTTTCATTTGATTTCACAGGCAGGTAAATGCCCGGCTGAGTGCGCTTCTAACTTTAAGATTCTTGGAAACCAACTTTTCTTTCCCCGCCCTCTCCTTCTTCCCCTCTTCCCCGCCCCCCCCCCCGTATTTTCCCTGTTTTCCCCCACCCCAGGAAAGCAAACTGTTCTTTGCGAAGTGCTTTTCAGCACTAGGTCTGGACAGAGCGAGGGAAGTGTGTGGGGGGGGCGCACTTTGAAGCCACAGAGGGGGAGTACGGTGAAACCCAAGAAAAATCATCAGCCTTCCCTCTGAGCACGCTGGGCAAGACATTCCGCATTCGTGTCATTCGCTTTTTACGCTGAATGAATATTGTTGTGTGTGAAGTCGCAGGGGCGCCGTAGGGGACCAAAATTCATCTCCGTGCCCTTAATCTGCTTTGAGCAGAATTTGGCTAACCAGCGACAGTCGCCTCCTGCAGCAACTGTCGGGAAATCTGCCTTCCCCTACAGAGAGAGAGAGAGAGAGACCCTCTCAGATCTATGATTTCTACTTCGTCAGCCCCACTCTCTCCATAGACCCTGGTTCTGACCTGGGGACATCACATGGGGAAAGCCAAGGAAATCCCACCTCCAGGCCCGGGGATGGGTTTTGTGGGCGGACACAGGGCCAACCTTGCCTTGTCCTCTTCTCCCTGGCTCGGCCATCGTTCTCCGTTAATAGCAAGTCTGGAAAAGCCAGTTCACCCCCTAGCATGCTGCCTAGAGTCTTCCTGGCGTTTGTTTGTTTTGCTTTACAGGGTCCTACAAAGAAAATTAACATTGTGATTGTAACACAACTCGCAGCGGCTGGGCGGGAATTCAGAGATCCTCTGGCTGCTTTAAACACACATCCCAACACACACGGAGCCCTGGCAAAAAGTTGTGCAAACAATCGGGTGAGAAATGGGGGGCATAGCAAGGGCCTGAGTTGGAGAAAGGCCCGAGGTAGCCTGCAACTGGAGAGAGGGGAGGGAAAATGCCTTCCGCGGGACCTGGGCTAGGGGAGCAGCAGTGTCCCCTCCCGTGCCTTTCAGGAGATCTTTTGCTGAACCATTCTTCCTGCAGCTCCACCCCTGTTCTGCCTAAAGCTTGAAAAGCACCAGCCCCACCTGGTGTCAGCATGATGGATGCCACAGGCGTCGGTTGTAGCCTTTCCAGGAATGCAGCTGAAAGTCCCAAAAAAAGACAAAAAAGCAACAAACATACAAAAGTTTAAAATATTTCTACCGACTCTCTCTCTCTCTCTCTCTCTTTCTCTGTCTCTCTCACACACACACTGCACTTCATAAAAAGAAAAGGAGTACTTGTGGCACCTTGGAGACTAACAAATTTATTAGAGCATAAGCTTTCGTGAGCTACAGCTCACTAGCTCACGAAAGCTTATGCTCTAATAAATTTGTTAGTCTCTAAGGTGCCACAAGTACTCCTTTTCTTTTTGCGAATACAGACTAACACGGCTGCTACTCTGAAAACTGCACTTCATGCATTTCTAGATACTTGAGTCATACTTCTATGGCCATTTCCTATAAGGGTTCGCTTTCATTAATTCCAAGAAGAGTCTTTCTTTCTTTCTTTCTTTCTTTCTTTCTTTCTTTCTTTCTTTCTTTCTTTCTTTCTTTCTCAGTCCCTCCATGCCCTCCCCCCCACACACACACACACACACATATCCTTGCACTTTGCTTGGCGTGGCAAACAGGCTTTGTGTGTGTGACTCTCATACAAAATGTGTCTCGCGATTCTGGGGGAGGCATTTGCAAACCCACTGGCTGCTCCTGGTTTAAAGGTGCAGCGCGAATGGCGTTACTGGCAGCCAGCAGAGTGGGGTGGGTGCAAAGTCCATCTCGCCTTTCTTTGGCCGGTTTCAGGTCGTTGCAGGAAGCTGCACATACCTAAAGCCAGCCTTATCAGGAAGTTCCTGGGCATCATTTGTTGATTCACCACTGTCTTACAGTGGGCATTCAAATCAAAGATAAGGACACATAAATGATTGACCATGCTGCGTTCCCTTATTGCCTCTAATGGTTCAGCCTGGGGTGGACGCGGTCTTTCTTCCTTTGAAGTGAGATCAGGACTAGTGTAAGAGCTGGCGTTGTCTTACACACAGCTTATCTGAACTATTTTTTTAAAGCTTGCCTTCTCTTCCACCTCCTTCTAAAATATATCCCAATAGAGGAAAAAAATTCCAAAGTGATTTTTCAGTCTCCTCTTTTCTCCCGTCTGGCACTTGTGATCATTAGCACTGAAAGCTGTTAATGTCTTGTCTCACAGCTCCCCCTTTAGTCTCTTTGCTCTCCCTGTCTCGCGTTCAAAGCCAGATCAATAGCAGTCTCTTTCTAACCTTGACCTATCCCTCGACCCCGCCTCCATCTGCAGCTGGCCCACTGTTTTGTTTTCCCTCTCTGTCGATATCCAAGTCACAATCGGTGACAGCAGACAAACAAGAGGGGCTTGCTTCTCTCTGGGGGCTAGCTGAACTGCCCCCCCCCACCTCCCCTCCCCCAGGCGGCCAGCCACAATAGCGCTATGGTCAGAGGATTTCTGTCCCACTGATTATTTTACTGCTTTGTCCAAGTTCCTTTTCTCTTCGCTCTCCCCCCCCCATCGCACTGGTTTAACGCATAACAAAAACACGCACGCAAACATTAAAGCTAGGAAAGGCAGCTAACAAAAAGGAACCAGAACAATAATTGAAAAAAGAAGCGCTGTCTTTGTACCGGGTTTAAAGATGTTAGTTTCTTTATTTTAAACTAGAAACAGAGCAAAACAAAAATCCTGCCCCAATTGTGCTGACCATTCTGCTCCGGTTATAGCATGGATCATAACAAATCGCTCTCACCCAGTAATATCTTCTTTAAGGGAAAACAAACCAATACACGTTTTCAATATTCAATTTTATTCTATATGCAACAAGGCATGGCGATTGAAGAGCTTTCGGCACGCATACGTGGTTTAGCTTCTGAGTTTCTTCTCCCCCCCCTTCTTTTTAAAGCATGTGATGTCTTCTGCTGAAATTTGGCGTGGGTATAAATAACTGTAACTTCAATGTAAAAAGAGGAACTCCCAATATTCTTGCAAGAGGATGAGATGAATCGGTCACTTGGACGCATTTTAAATCCGTTTCCACGCTCTCCCTTTTGGCCAAACAACTTTTCAGCGGAATAACAATTTCTGCAGCAGATTCTGTCTGGTGTGACTTTAGGTTTATTCACTTGAAAAGCTCGTGCTAAGTTAGGAGTAAATGGTTTTCTATACAGATCTGGGCAGAGTGAGGGGAGAAATCAACCTTAGCTTAAACAAGTCTACTCGTTCCTGTTCCCTTAGAAAGTGGTGGTGTTTGTGAAAAGGAGCATAAACACAGGACATTGATCCGATCGGCTTAGTTAGCCGCTCTGCCTTGAGAGGACATATAGAAACACAGGATCTAACTAGATCATATTTACATACATATTAATAAAGCTCCCGTGGTGACACCTCTGCCTTCACATATTGTACAAGTATTTCTATGAGGTCTCCTTTCAGATCCATTACAACAACAACAACAACAAAAGATAAGAGGTCTTTGGGGCTTCCTTGTATATTTGTCTGCAATGGTTTTACACCATTTCTGAACATTAGCTAGTTGTAGCACCAAATTTGTGGGGGATATAATAACTCGACCTGTATATATATTTTTTTGTAGCAAATCACTTTGCAGCAGTAAACAGGGCTGCAAAACATCAATCAGGGGAACAGTTTGGTAGGTCTCTTTCATTTGTGGGCTTTGTTAGCCATTAATGACTAGCGTCATGAGAGGGAGAGCATCGTTAAATCACCTTATTTGCTTTGTCATGAGTGAGCCTTAAATGAGAACCCTGGCATATTTCAGACTGTCCGTCAAATGAAAGCTGAGGAGGATAAGGGCATTATCTTGACAGAGCCACAAGGGATGAGCTGTAGCTCACGAAAGCTTATGCTCTAATAAATTTGTTAGTCTCTAAGGTGCCACAAGTCCTCCTTTTCTTTTTGCGAATACAGACTAACACGGCTGCTACTCTGAAAAGGGATGCACAGTTCGCTCTTTCTTTAGACTTGGGGCTGTCCCACTTTTTATCTCCGTCACTTGCTGACCTCTTCGGGACGGGATTTGGGAAGTAACATTCCGGCAACATTGTCATCCCCAATGCTTATCCCCAGTGCTCTGCTCCTTGGGAATCTTCGGCCTTTCCAGCTGAGCTCTGTGCCTCCATCCTCCTTCCAAACATTCACTGAGTGACAGCTGAAATGTGGGGGCCTGATCTTGCCCCCCTCCCGCGTCAAGGGGAGGGGGGGAAAGCCACACAACCCCAAACCAACGAAGAAAAACCGACCCATCTAAGTCTGAAGCAGACGGGAGCGTTGCTTGAAATGAGGGATGCACAATGGGGCCCTCCGCGTCTGTGGGAGGCATGTCCCTGCAGACACAACGGCAGCCTGTTTGTACCTTGGACCCAAGCACTGAATGGTCGCTGCTGCCCCCCAGTGAGGGCAGTGGCAAAACTTCCACAGACTTCAAAGGGGGTAGGATATTTGTGACCGGGCGCCTCTCTTGCTAACCAGAAGGCAGCTCCTCTTCTCTCTCCTACTTAGGGTTTTTGTTTGTGTGTTTGTTTTTTTTCTGTACCACTTTCCAGGCAAAAGCAATACAACGTGCATTATGGGATGAACTACAGGAAGTGTGTGTGTGGGGGGGACACTTTCTCCCCTCCTCTCCCCCCCCCCCACCCCACACAGTGAAAGGGACTCAGTGCGTGAAGCACGAGAAGATGCCACTTGGGTTCCTTCGTGCCATGAAATGAACACCCGGGTTTCCGAATCTAACTGAAACCCAAAGAACAAGGGGGGGCGGTTGTGTGTGTGTGGGGGGGGGGGTGTTATCAGCAGAGCTGGCGTGCTCGCTCTTGCTAATGAATGCAAGGCAGGGATTGGTGCTTGTGTCTTTGCAAAACGCTGCGCATTAAGTGCCATGGCTCCATGGAATAGACCGAGGACAGATACGCTGTGAGGTCCCGCTGCTGCACTTTGCACAACTGCGCGAAAAGCTGGGACGCTATTAGAGACGGGTTGGTATCTTCCTGGTGAGAGCCCGTTTAAAAAAGTTGTCCCATGGTGTAACTATATCGAACAGTATCTCGGTTTGGAGACGCCCTCGGGACTCAGTGTGCATGGGGCGGGGGGGAATCCCTCCTCAACCCAGCACTGACAGGTTTCAGAGTAGCAGCCGTGTTAGTCCCTATCCACAAAAAGTACAGGAGGACTTGTGGCACCTTAGAGACTAACAAATTTATTTGAGCATAAGCTTTCTTGAGCTACAGCTCACTTCATCGGATGCATTCCTTGAAATTTGGGAAACAGAGCTCCTGTCGTCCTCTGCTTTCTAATGTTAGTTTCAATCAGCTTCCCCCAACCATGATTTCACGGGGATTTAAACTCCTTGGGATTGTTTGAAACAACAAAGGCCTCTAGGATATCAGCGTGGCAATAAAATCTTCCACTTAAACTTATGACAGAAAACATTTCAGCCTGTCTTTCAAGGATCATGAAAATATGACTGTGGACATTACAAAAGAAAGACATCTCATTTGTCTTTCTAGGATTCTCTGAAATCTCCCTGCTTTGTGGTCTTTAAATAGGGCAGATTTATGGTAATTCTTTTATCTTTTTTTTTTTAACTTGGACACCTGAACTCAAACTGGCAAATTCATCAGCCTCTAGATTCAGTATAAACATCTGCAGCTTCATTATTCCTATCAACAATTAGGGAACTTAAAAGTGATGATGTCTGGCCTGGGAGTGATTGTATATTGCACCCAAACTGCACATTCTTGTTGGTAAGGAGTGGAGCAACATCAATGGGTTTAACACTTCAGCATAAAGTTTGTTTCTTAATTGAAACTGATCAGATAATGGTACTTCCTTTTACAACCAAAAAGCAGGCATTTTTCACGCTAATAGGAAGTAGTAATATTTTAGGAAACTAAGGAGCAGTGTCTGGGATTCCTTGTCACTATTTTTTTCATGTGGGGCTGGATTCTGATCTCCCTTTACTGCAGTTTTCCACCAGGGTAACTCCATTGACTTACCAGAGTCCCTGCTGACTTCTGGATCAGGTCTATGGCTTTTCTGGTTCCAGTTTTACAATGTCCCAAAACACATTGTTTTTGCTTCCTGCTTGTGGTCTGCAGGTCAATGCCATAATGATAGATCTCCTGTTCCCCTCACCTCAGCTGACACTTTGAAATGTAATTTAGGATAATTAGGCAACCTCAGTGCCTGATGGACCAGAGGTTTGATAATACCATGGTAAAAGGACATAGTGATGCAAAGATTTCACAGAACAGTAACTGGAGTCTTTTTTGAGCCAGCTGTTCCACCTGGACCACACTACAAATTATTGTTTTCAATTACCACCTGTGTACTTCTTCCCATGCATCGTATTGATGTAAAATTACAACAACTCTAGTATAAATAAGTTATGCTGCAGTAGTAAAATGGAAGAAATTTTGTTGTAGCAATTATGTTCAGCAAGATGACAAAATAAATTTCCAGTGCTGTGCTTGTAGTAACCTGGGGAATTTAAACCTCATAATTTCCATTCATTTCAGATAATTTGGAGTAATTTCTATATGTAATAACTCTGTAATGAAAAACACAGCGGTACTGAAGTGATTTCAACTCTGTTTTTTTTTCCTATGGTATACATGGCACAAAATAAATAATAAAAATAATATTTCCTTTTATATGTGTTGAGTAATTCTCTCAGCAAAATCATAAACTAATACCAGGACTAAATCTCTGTCCATGAAATGAAAAATAAATTGAGTTAAAGAAAGTGAAAAAGTATGAAAGGCCTTGGATATTTTATTGTGACTTTATTAAATTGTATCATCTCTATGCTCTATTGTATCCCCCAGGGTTACTCTTCCAGGGAAGGGCATACAGAAAGATGGGTACAAGTCCCTTGATCAAAGGAGAGATGGTTGGAGCAAATATTTCTGAACATATTTAATTCAACACTTTAATTTGTAAAAATAGAAACTGGAAATTAAAAGAGAGAGGTGCACGCATGTACAGGACAAATAAGTAAGTTGTTTGAGGCCATTGATTTTCATTAGTGTGTTGAATGGTAAATTACTTGGAAGGCTGTAAACATGTGCACTCACTGAATATGTTCCAACACAAAGGATTCACCTTTAATTAAAGACAAGAGAGACATTATTGAAGAGAGGGGTCTGTGTCCTACCTACAGTCATGACACAAGGCAATTATTACATAGTTAACATGAAACCATATGTGTTACTTTGTGGCAAGTACATGGTTATTCCACTGGAAATAACAGTAATAAGACAGTAATATTATTGTGTACTTATATATCACTCTCCTCTCCAAGTGTTTTACAAGTGTGGTTATGGATTGAAATACTTGCTTTACAGGTAAGAAAAATGAGGCATAAAGAGAGTAAGTAACCTGGGCAAGGCCACATAAGTAGTCTGTGGCAGAATTGTGATTATTTAGGCCAGGCCTATTTAGGCGAAGTCCTGTGCTCTAATCCAGTGGCTCACAACCTTTCCAGACTACTGTGCTCCTTTCAGAAGTCTGATTTCTCTTGCATACCCCCAAGTTTCACCTCACTTAAAAACTACTTGGTTACAAAATCAAATATAAAAATACAAGAGTGTCACACCACATTAATATTGAAAAACTGCTTACTGTCTCATTTTTACCATATAATTATAAAATAACTCAATTGGAATATAAATATTGTACTCTCATTTCATTGTATAATATATAAAGTAGTATAAAGAAGTCATTATATGTATGACATTTTAGTTTGTTTATGTAGCCTGTTGCAAAACTAGGCAAATATCTAGATGAGTTGATGTACCCCTTGGAAGACCTCTGAATACCCTCAGGGGGTACATGTACCCCTGGTTGAGAACCACTGCTCTAATCAATAATCCTATTTCTCAGTGGTATCATGATGACCCTTCCTTTTAAACAATGGCAGTTGAATTGCTGTTTTATTGCCCAGTTTTATGCAATTAATGTTTATCTCCACTACCATTATAGCTCCTATTACAAACAATACAGTCAGGATCTATGAATGGGCAAACTGGTTGTCAAGCAATAAGAGCTGGCTTAAACCTGAATCCTGCCATGATGGAAGTGAATGGGAACATACTCAATGATACAAGCTGATTCAGGTACGTTCTCCCAAGCTACACACATGCCCTGCACCCAAGGTCTGTTCTTCCTTCAGCTAATTCTGTTTTTGCTGGTGCCCATTGTGAGGTCTCATCTGGTCTGGAAGGCTTTGCTTGGCCAATTGCTGTCTTTATTTCTGCTTCCATTGCCATTACTGCAGGTCAGGGCACTACCGCTTATGTTGATGTAACTTACATCACTCAGGAATGTGAAAAAGACACCTCCCTGAGCGACTGAAGTTACAGTGACCTAAGGGCTGTCCACACCAGCGATATGTCAGTAGGAGACACTCTCCTGCCAACATACCTTCTGCCTCTTGAGGAGGTGAAGTAATTATGCCAGTGGGAGAGCACTCTGCTGTCGGCATAGCGCATCTTCACCAGATGTGCTTACAGCGACACAGCTGCATCAATGCAGCTGTTCCGATGTAGTGCTGTAGTGTAGACTTGCCCTTCGAAATCCTGTGGTCTGAAAATGCCCTGAAGCATGCAGTGCTGCAGCCAGCCTCCGACTACTGAAAATTTTTGAGAGGACCTTCCAATGGCCCTGATGGAATATCAGGAAACTAGAGAAATCAGAGGGTCAGATCAGACTTGGTTGGGAGAGAAACAGGGAATAAAAAGAGGAGGCGCTGAGACTGATAATGTGGACTTTCAAGTCCAAGCCAGTGGAGTTAGACAGGAAACCAACCACAGTTAGGGGAAGAGGAAGGAAACAGGTTTGGGACTCAGTGGGGTAGTAGTTTTGTGAAGGAAAAGAGCAGTATAAAGAAGAAGTATCTGAGGCCTTGTCTTCACTGCTAAAAGAATGTGGATTTTTTACCTCAGTGTAACTAACACATGTGAGCCATTCAGAGGTAGAAACACAGTGAAGACCAGGCACTATAGTTTTACCCCAAGGTAAATTCACCATGGTCAACCCCTGGAGGGGATAGAGTGCTGCTTATCTCATAGTAAAATTAAAGTGCCTGTCTTCACTGAGTTTTTATCTCAGGATAGCTCATGTGTGTTAGTAATCCCCATTGTAAAAATGCACCTTTTTAGCAGTGCAGATAAGTCCTAAAAGTATTGGCAAGAAGAATGTGATGTGTGAGGTGGAGAGTCAGACAACTGCAGAAAGTTTGGATATGTGCATGCATTTGGACTGGCGTGTTGAAGATGGGTGATATGTCAATATTCAAATATCTTAGGCACGTACATGGCCCCCTTAGCATGGTATCTGATCACCTCACCATCTTTTAACGATTTATCCTCACAACACCCCAGTGAAGTAGGAAATGGCTATTATCCCCGTTCCACAGCTGAGGAAATGAAGCTCAACGAGACTAAATAACATGTGCTAGGTCATACAGGATATTTGTTATGGAGCAGGGATTTGAACCCCAGTCTCCTAAGTCTCCAATTTTCAAGATATATGGGTTCAAGTTCCCTTACTCTTCAGTAGATATGGAGGCATATTTGGATTCCTACTTATGGCAGGAAACATAAGGTAGGCAGGGGGTCAGCCACAGTGCAATAGCACACAGCAGTTGGTTTTAAAAATAAAATTCCCATCACCAGCCCCCATACTAAAGAAATAGAAATGAAAACTAAGTTCTAAAGTTAAAGGTAGGTAGGGGTCAACAGCAGCATGTAATGAATGGTGGGGAGCTGAAAAATTCAGATCCATTCATCAAAAGCAGCCTTTAAAAGCATGCAAGCAAAATGCACTTTTGGTCCGAGTTTAAGGGCTGCTTTTGAATGGTAGGTAGATTTTGTGTGATGCTGTACCAAGACCAAAGAAACCCCTGCTAGAGGTGATGGCCATTGCAGCAAGTGCCAGGGTTAGGTTTTCAAATCTTTTTTTAAAACAATCAGATTTTTTTTTAAAACTGACCCCAATCCCAACTCCCCCAAAATTCAAATCCATCCCCAAATGGCAGGAAACCAAACAGTTTTTGAATATAAATCACCCTAAGATTGGACCCACATTTTCCTCAAATAAAATTTTTAAATGAGTAAATTAATAACCTTAGGCAAATAAACAATTGTCCCACAAACTACCCTTCCAAACCAATGAGTGGCTCTCTCCACAAGACCCATAAATGCTTCTCTTCTCCTCGAAAATGGAAAAATCCTCTGGGTGTCTGCTGTTAACTGTCATTTGGAGCCCAACTCTGCAAACACTACGTCTTCAGTACAAAAAAGTGCATCTTGATGTAAATCCCAGTGAAGACAGGCACCATGGTTTTTACTTCAGTGTAGCTACAGATGAACTCAATGCTATACCCCCCGCCTGGGGTTTACCTCAGCTAGCTACACTGAAGTAAAATCTACAGTGCCCTTTGTCTCCATTCGCTTGAGTGAGCTGCTATGACATAAAAACAAACCCTTCTGAGGTGAAGACAAAATCATGAGTAACTTTACATACATGGGTAGTTGCACTGTGGGATCCCGTGGGCATAAAATCATTCGTGTTGGCAGAATCGTGGCCTTTAATGTCAACTCCTCAGGGAAAGGACCATGTTTTCCTTTAAGTACAGTGCTGAGCATGCTGCCAATGCTTACCCTATATATGAATTCACAACATCACAACACAATAACGCTAACAACATTCCTCCACCCCACTCCCACCAATTAAGTGCATAATGAACATGCGTGAGAGACAAAATCAGCAGTGGAGGCCTGGCGTGACACATTAAACTGTATCTCCCGTCTGCCTCCTCTTCCACCTCTTTCTTTTCCTCCCCCTCACCATGTGGCATCCTACTCTCCTGCTGCTCTCCCGCTACGCCTCTGCATCCTCTCCGATGAGGCACAGTACTGTAGCAGCAGGAGCAGTAGGAGAAGCATTAGAGCCTGCCAGTCCCTGCCTAATAATCCCCCTTGATGCCGTCCTTTCAGGTCAAGACCAAGGAGAGCTCTTTCTTCTCCCATGTCTGTGCAGCGAATCATCACACAGGTGATAGCACTGAGTCTGCAGCCTTTTTTGTAACCGGTGGAGGATGAGGACACAGGTTTTAGGCAGCTGATGGATGATCCACACCTGAGGTATATTATCCCCTCGAGCTCCACCTACTCTGGAAAAGTGCTGCTGCTGCCATGCCTTTCATTTATCCGGCAGTCTGGAAGGGAATGTTTCAGAACTTCTCAAGGACGTGCTTATGGTAGGACTTGGAAGTATCAGTCACTCCACCACTAATAGCTAGACAGAGCTCCATGCACGCTTTCAGAGCTCACTGGAGTACGTAACTATTCTACAGCTGCTACTAGCCCATTCCCACCATTCTTCCACTTCTCCAGCAGCTCTCTCAGTTCTCCAGCCAATGCCACCACCAATACCATTACACCAGCTTGACATATGGTGACATGCCTAAACCTTGCCCAGCCAGCGAGAAATCCCCCAGTGGGGTTTACAGGCTAATAGTCAATAATGATGCTATGGCAGCATCTGTTGCTTGGCTCATACTGTCACTTTCACGGTCACCAGATTTTATAGCTGGATTCAGCCACTTGCTGGCTGTGGGATGATGTAACTTCTCTGTTCTTCTGTTTACCCATTATGGAAAGCCACACAGGAGGAACTCCAGCACCAGTGCACCAAGAGGTGGAATCCCTCTGGACCTCAAATAATGAAATCCAAGGCCAGCAGCAGCAACAGCACGTATAACAATAGTAGCAGCTCCAACCCACCGAGAGACTCCAGAACCCTAACCCTAGGTAGAGTCCCTGATGTTTGTCACTGTGGTGACTGATGTACTGACTTTTTTTAAAGGTGAAAAAATTGCGTCTCTCTGGACTGAAACAATAATAACTCCGGACCTAGGGGAATAAAAGTTCAAAGACAATAGTAGCATCCCTTACAAAAGCATCTGCTCCGCATTAGCTTTACACAGACCAGGCACAAATGCACCACTCCCATATGGTAGCCCCTAGCTCTCAAAAGTACACATCAGCACTTTCAATGAGACTATAAGACATGCCCATGGGCTAGCCACTGTTTCAGTGTTGCCAACTCTCAGGATTATATTGAAAGTCTTGTGATATTTGGTAGTTTTCTGAAAGCCCCAGCTCCCAGATTCATGTGATTCCATGTTAATCTCAGTTTTAATTAAAATAAAGTTAAATTTCTAGCAGAGAAAAGCTTGAAAAAGTGACCCAAGTGCATCCTTAAGGCTCAGCAACCAGAAGGCAAAGAAAAAGAATCCTACTTTTATTATTTTTAAAAATATTGTGATTTTTAATGCAATCCCATGATTTTGGGCAGCCAAACTCACGATTTTTGAGTACTCACAGTTGTCAGTACCACATTTTGCTTGCTTGACATGCTTCAGCTTGTCATTTAGCATAATAACACTGCAAAAATGAGCCACCAGCCAATGTCTCAGCAGGCAGCCAAGCTTAGGGTTTTGGCTGACAAAGAACAACCACCCTTCCATTGCGGGCTGAGTCATGCCTGGCAATATGCAGGTGCACAATGAGGAAGGGAGGTCATAAAATGCCTCTTCTGCAGGAGCCAGGCACAACAGCAGTTTCTGAGTGCAAGGACCGCTCCAAGCTAGTGCCAGCTTCCCTGGAGGGCTGGATATAATGAAGGGGTGACAACGCAGGAGTTCTGGCAGAAGGCTAACATTTTATTTCCTGACCCCCAATCACATGATACTGGTCAGGGTTACGGAAGGTAGGTATAGGGATTAGATATGCTCAGTCTATCCCTTCCTCTCTTCAGTAGCTGTGATAGCTGGCACTGCACAGCATGGAGTACATGTTTCATGCATGGCAGTATTTATGTCCACTCAGTAACGGACTGGAATGCTCTCCTCTGACTCTGAGGGATGCTACTAAGATTTAACCCCACATTGGCACAGGCATGTTCCCACATGCACAGGATCTTAATTTTTCCCCAGTTAATATTGGGAAACATTTAGGTGCCTTGAGGAGACTAATTTTTTAGCTCTCTGGAACACTGAGCATTCAGACTGCATGTTCCTAGGGCTGATTCAATTCAAACCTTTCAGTTTTCTGATATTGGCCCATTGCCCTCAAACATAATAAATTTCTAGATTTCCAGGCCAGAAGGGATAGTTATGATTTGACAATCTACATAACAAAGCCAAAGAACCTCACTCAATAATTTCTGCATCAAGTCCATAACTTCTGTTTGAATTCTAGCATATCTTTTAGGAAAATACCCAGTCTTGACTTAGGCCCAGCTCCTCAAAGTATTCAGGCAGCTCACCGCAGTCCCACTGCCCATTGGAATCATGGGAATTAGTTGCCTAAATACCTTTGAGGATCTAGGCCTTAAAGGGTATGTCTACACAGCATCTGGGGAGCAAGGTTCCTAGCCCAGGTCCCCAGACTTGTGTCAGCAGGGCTTGCACTAGTCTTCCTAAAAATAGCTGTTTAGATGTTGTTGCTCAGGCTCTGAGCCTGGGAAAAGTGGGGACTTCAGAGCCTGAGCTACAGCTTGAGCACAATGTCAAACACCCTCTACACTGCTATTTTTTAGCATGCTAGCGTAATTCCTGTTAGCACAAGTGTGTTGCCCCGCGGGCTGGTGGCTCCTCTCAGATGCTGTTCAGACATACCAAAGACTGCAGGTGATGGAGAATCCACCACTTTATTGGGTAAGTTGTTCCAGTAGTTAGTTGCCCTCATTCTTAAAAATGTATACCGTATTCCTTGTCTGAATTTGTCTAGCTTCAGCCTCCAGCAATTGGATCTCATAATGCCTGTTCTGCTAGATTAAAGAGCTGTGGTACTGTTTGAAACTCTTCCCCATTTAGGTACTTTTAGATTGTGAGCAGATACCTCTTACCCTTCTCTTTGATAAGCTAATTTAGATTGAATGGTAGCTTCATAGAATCATAGAAGATTAGGGTTAGAAGAGACCTCAGGAGGTCCATCTAGTCCAATCCCCTGCTCAAAGCGGGACCAACACCAACTAAATCATCAATCCAGCCAGGGCTTTGTCAAGCCAGCCTTAAAAACCTCTAAAGATGGAAATTCCATCACCTCCCTAGGTAACCCACCTAGGTGCTTCACACCACCCTCCTAATGAAATAGTGTTTCCTAATATCCAACGTAGACCTCCCCCACTGCAACTTGAGACCATTGCTTCTTGTTCCGTCATCTGCCACTGAGAACAGCTGAGCTCCATCCTCTTTGGAAGCCACCTTCAGGTAGTTGAAGGATGCTATCAAATCCCCCCTCACTCTTCTCTTCTGCAGACTAAATAACCCCAGTTCCCTCAGCCTTTCCTCGTAAGTTATGTGTCCCAGCCCCCAAATCATTTTCATTGTCCTCCGCTGGACTCTCTCCAATTTGTGCACATCCCTTCTGTAGTGGGGGGACAAAACTGGACGCAATACTCCAGGTGTGGCCTCACCAGTGCCAAATAGAGGGGAATAATCCCTTCCCTCGATCTGCGGGCAATGCTCCTACTATACAGCCCATATACCATTGGCCATCTTGGCAACAAGGGCACACTGCTAACTTATATATACCTTCTTGTCCACTGTAATCCCCAGGTCCTTTTCTGCAGAACTGCTGCTTAGCCAGTCAGTCCCCAGCCTGTAGCGGTGCATGGGATTCTTCCTTCCTAAGTGCAGGACTCTGCACTTGTCCTTGTTGAACCTCATCAGATTTCTTTTTGGCCCAATCCTCCAATTTGTCTAGGTTACTTGATTGAGCCTCTTCCTCCAAAGCAGGTTTTCCAGTCTTCAAATCATTCTTGTAGCTCTTTTCTAAACCCTTTCCAACATTTATGTACATTTTAAATTGCTCAAGTTCTGAGGATAAATCAGAGTGATACACATACTCAAAAAAGGTTGAACCAAGACAGCCCTCTAGAAATCAGCCAATCAGTTATGGCTATGTTGAGCAGCTGTCCAGGAGGGTTAGTTTTATTTATATATTTATAAAAGGTGGAGCAGGAGAAGGACTTTCAAATGACTTGGAACCATCAAGTTGTGCTATAACTAATCTGTACAACCACATGATTGTATTGTTGTTGGCTTGTCTCTGATCTCCTTTCTATCCTTTTGGTGCATGCCCTTTTTGCACCTTGCTTCAAATTAGATTGTATGCTCTTTGAGGCAGGGGACTCTGGACCAGATTTTTAAATACATTTAGGTCCCTAAAGATGTAGATCAGTGCCTAGGGGATTTTCAAAAGCACCTAGGTACCAAACTCCTATTGAAATGGAGCGGGAGTTCAGCACCTAGGTGCTTTTGAAAGCCCAGTGGCAGTCTATTTGCATCTTTACGGTCTTAATACCTTTGAAAATCTGACCCAAGTAGCTAAGGGCTAGAGCACTGGACTGGGACTCAGAGAAACTGGATTTCAGTGCTTGGTGACCTGGGGCAAGTCACTGCACTACTCCATGCCTCAGTTTCCCCCATTTGCAAAATGGGAAAAAATTTACTTACCTCCTTTGTAAAGAACTTTGAGATCTACACCTGCAAAATGTATGTAAGAGTCGTGTTTTAATAGTAGCCATCATTATCATCCAGTTTAATGTCTGTAAGGTCTCTGGGAGAGGATTGTCTTTTTATTACTTGCTTGTACAATGCCTAGTGCAATAGAGCCCTGATCCCCTGGTGGAGGACCCTAGGCACTACCAAAATATAAATAAAATAATAATAGTAATAATAATAATAATAAATCAAGAGAATGAAAGGGCATATTTTTATCAACTATTGTTGCTTATTTGTGTTAACTTGATTAAAGTTTCAAAATGTATCTACAATAAAATATGCCACCTTTAAGTATATACTTTATATTTTACATATTATATGTTGGAATAAAAAGACAGGCACACTTATGTACTGTTTTACAGTAGTGTTACCTTTACGTTCATACATTTATCATGAAAAATGTCCCTTTTACAATCTCTGCCCATTGTTATTTTTGAACGTAATTACGGTATACAGCTTTCATTTGATATTTTTTTTTAAGGCAAAGTCAATTGAGAAGTACTTTTTATATGGGCAAAGATTTGTTATTGGCTTTCACCAACAAAAGAAACAACTGATTATTTTGAAATTTCTTACGAGAAGTGAGAAGACCTCCGTTATTACATTAATGTTGGTTGCTATTTCACCAATACTTAATGTATGTGTAACTAGCTACAGATAGCTGAATACACTGAAACTGTACAATCAAAGGTTTCAGAGTAGTAGCCGTGTTAGTCTGTATTCGCAAAAAGAAAAGGAGTACTTGTGGCACCTTAGAGACTAACAAATTTATTAGAGCATAAGCTTTCGTGAGCTACAGCTCACTTCATCAGATGCATTTGGTGGACAATACAGAGGGGAGATTGATATACACACACAGAGAACATGAAACAATGGGTTATCATACACACTGTAAGGAGAGTGATCACTTAAGATAAGCCAAGCTCAACGATATAACCGCATTTGCTCCAACCCCTCAGACAGAGACAAACACCTACAAGAAGCTCTATCATGCATCCTACAACTACAATACCCACCTGCTGAAGTGAAGAAACAGATTGACAGAGCCAGAAGAGTACCCAGAAGTCACCTACTACAGGGCAGGCCCAACAAAGAAAATAACAAAATGCCACTAGCCATCACCTTCAGCCCCCCAACTAAACCTCTCCAACGCATCATCAAGGATCTACAACCTATCCTGAAGGACAACCCAGCACTCTCACAGATCTTGGGAGACAGGCCAGTCCTTGCTTATAGACAAGCCCCCCAATCTGAAGCAAATACTCACCAGCAGCCACACACCACACAACAGAACCACTAACCCAGGAACCTATCCTTGCAACAAAGCCCGTTGCCAACTCTGTCCACATATCTATTCACCATCATAGGGCCTAATCACATCAGCCACACTATCAGAGGCTCATTCACCTGCGCATCTACCAATGTGATATATGACATCATGTGCCAGCAATGGTCCTCTGCCATGTACATTGGTCAAACTGGACAGTCCTCTATGTAAAGAAAGAATGGACACAATCAGACGTCAAGAATTATAACATTCAAAACCAGTTGGAGAACACTTCAATCTCTCTGGTCACTCGATTACAGACCTAAGAGTGGCTATCCTTCAACAAAAAAGCTTTAAAAACAGACTCCAACGAGAGACTGCTGAATTGGAATTAATTTGCAAACTGGATACAATTAACTTAGGCTTGAATAGAGACTGGGAATGGATGAGTCATTACACAAAGTAAAACTATTTCCCCATGTTATTTCTCCCCCCACCTCACTCCCCACTGTTCCTCAGATATTCTTGTTAACTGCTAGAATTAGCCTACCTTGCTTGTCACCATGAAAGGTTTTCCTCCTTCCCCCCGGCTGCTGGTGATGGCTTATCTTAAGTGATCACTCTCCTTACAGTGTGTATGATAAACCCATTGTTCTCTGTATGTGTATATCAATCTCCCCTCTGTATTTTCCACCAAATGCATCCGATGAAGTGAGCTGTAGCTCACGAAACCTTATGCTCTAATAAATTTGTTAGTCTCTAAGGGCCACAAGTACTCCTTTTGTTTGTACAATCAAAGAAATATAGTGGGCCACAGTCTGGCCTCATTTACACTGTTGTAAGTGGAATTACTCCAGATTTAAATAGATGCAACTGGTTTTAGAATCCAGCCTATAATCTGTAATAAGAAATGTACAAACATGTGGCCATATGCCAGCTTGTAGGCATAGAAGGCAAACCACAAATTTAGCCATCTATTTAAATATAGGCTAAGGGAATACTTCTGATGATTATATACATTAGGTGTACAAGGCCTATTGTGCACTATATATTGCACTTTATAAAACAATAACATAGAGGCTCTGGGCCTGATTCTCCACTACCCGCCTGTCCAAAGTGAGTATAAAATACTACCAAGACAGTGCACTGGTGTTTTACACCAGCTCTTCACACAGCTTGCACAGGTCTTAAATGACTAAGCAAGGCAGCTGAGAAAGAGGCTGTCATAAATATAAAGGGAAGGGTAAATACCTTTAAAATCCCTCCTGGCCAGAGGAAAAACCCTTGAACCTGTAAAGGTTAAGAAGCTAGGATAAACCTCGCTGGCACCTGACCACAATGACCAATGAGGAGACAAGATACTTTCAAAGTTGGAGGGGGGAGAAACAAAGGGTCTGGGTCTGTCTGTGTGATGCTTTTGCCAGGGACAGAACAGGAATGGAGACTTAGAACTTAGTAAGTAATCTAGCTAGATATGCATTAGATTATGATTTCTTTAAATGACTGAGAAAATAAGCTGTGCTGAATAGGATGGATATTCCTGTTTTTGTGTCTTTTTGTAACTTAAGTTTTTGCCTAGAGGGATTCTCTATGTTTTGAATCTAATTACCCTGTAAGGTATTTACCATCCTGATTTTACAGAGGTGATTCTTTTTACCTTTTCTTATATTAAAATTCTTCTTGTAAGAAATTGAATGCTTTTTTCATTGTTCTTAAGATCCAAGGGTTTGTGTCTGTGGTCACCTATGCAAATTGGTGAGGATTTTTATCAAGCCTTCCCCAGGCAGGGGGATGCAAGGTTTTGGTGAGGATTTTGGGGGGAAAGACGTTTCCAAACAACTCTTTCCCAGTAACCAGTTAAACGTTTGGTGGAGGCAGTGGAAGTCCAAGGACAAAGGGTAAAATAGTTTGTACCTTGGGGAAGTTTTAACCTAAGCTGGTAAAAGTAATCTTAGGAGGTTTTCATGCAGGTCCCCACATCTGTACCCTAGAGTTCAGAGTGGGGAAGGAACCTTGACAGAGGCCTTCTCTGATTATGATGCAAGGGTCAGAAACTGTATGGGCCAATTTTTCCAGTTCATTCTAGCTCCTTTTTGCTGCTCTGGTGGTGCAAAGGAAACAGAAATTGGTCAGATCTCCTCAGCATGCATAGAGCTGGCTTGACTGGCTGCTTCATCCGCAAGTGGTGAGGAGAATAACCTTGTGGCAGAGCACTGTGCTCTGGCTTCCCCTGGCTGGCAGATGGCTCTGGGGTGCTCTAGTACATGATGGGGCTGGGGTGCTCCTAGAACTGGCCACAGAATCAAGGAGCTGCTGTTGGCTCCTTTGTGCCCTTGGTCCACCCATTCGCTATGCTGGACACAGTGGGGATGGGGAAGGTACTGTCTTTGTCTCACAGTGGGAGAATACTGCCTAAACACAATCTGTTGACCCCAATGCTTGCTCCCCAGTGCTGCCACTTCTGATACCCAGGGTATTGTTGCCTCAGCCCCTGCTTTTGTTGATGCCAGCACCCATGTTGGGATCACTGAAAAAGGGACACATTCTGAATCGTCTTGCCACAACATGTAGAAGACCTTGTTCATTTCCCTGGTGTGTGACAGAACTGCTAGCTCTAGTCACCAAAGAGTAACAATTGTCACAGGCTAGAAAAGAAGGGAGCTTGGGAAAATGGGGAGGAAATAGGGGAGGAACATGGTTGTGCTCTGTTTTCCTGGAAGAAGGGCAAAAGGGAACTCAGCCACTAGAGGAAAGTAAAAGTTTCTTTGTATTGCCTACTATAAATACTATGAGCCTGATTCTTCAGCTTATCGCTCTGGTTTTGTGTCAGTGCAACTTCACTGGCTTCAGAGCACTTTCACCAGTATAAGACCAGCATAAGGGAGTAGAGAATCAAGCCACACGTTTTTAAAAATAGATGACAAAAAGTAGATGAATGAAAAGCCCTGCTCCCTGGTGTTTATGGAAAGTCTCTTTGTGTTAATACTGAGAGGAAAAATTGTCCAAGAGCAATTGAACCAAATATAATATTGCCCCTACTAGCACTGCCAAGATCAATGAGAAGCTGGATATCTGCCTCATAAGCACTCACCATTTCAGTTAGATCAGTGCCAGGGACGGGTTTAACATAGACACCTGATTTTCTAGCACTTTTCTTTTATGATTTTTATTTCTTTTTAGCAAATGTCATGCTCGTGAAAGGCATCAGACTGAGAGTTCTTGAGATCAAGTCCTCTAGTTATCCGCAGACCAGTTGCAGTAGCACTGCATCACCAGTTGCCCTCACCTTTATTCTGGAAGGCCAAACACTCAGAGTGGGAAATTCATCTGTCTCAATGTCTGCTCAATTGTTGGCCAGTGATGTGCTACTGAAAATTTCACAATTCAAAATAAATAGATTGCAGAAGGCAAGAAAACTCATTCTTCGTTATTATTGTAAACTCGGTATGTGTTTGCATGATGAATAGTTTGTGGAATACTAGAAAAAGAGTCAGCAAACATTCCTTTATACATAAACTGTGAGTGATGGCACTCATGTCTTTTTATTCATTTCCCACAAATATTTGTAAGAGCAATTCTTTCCATTCATTCCAAGAACATTCCCAGAAAATGAAAATCTTGCAACCGTTACTCTGTATGTTGTGCTCCAATCCAGCCACAGCAATTAAGCATGTGCTTAACTTTAAGCATGAGTCATCCCATTGATGTAAGTGCTTTGCTAGAATCAAGGACATATTTCTCCTCTCCAAGTTATTTGTCTTTGCAGAATGACTCATTTTTGGACAGCTTCTTATTGATTGATTGTAAACCACCAAGTCGGTTCTAGAAATGAGGCTCAGTACTGCAGTGACTCCATGGGGTGCTTCATTGACTTGCATAGTGCATCACTGGGTGTATGTCAGGACAAAATGCAACACCTCCTTTTTTAGAAAAACTCTTGCAAGTCCCAGACATCTCCAACTTGTCACAGATCTAGTAAAATTGGAAGAGCAGCTTTGAATGGATGAAGTGATGCTAAGCTTTTAAAAAGCTTGTATTGTGTTTCACGTGATCTGAAAACTGTTAGTATGTTGTGAGTTTATCTTGTGGTGTGACTTTTTGTCCAGTTTAATTCAAATTCTGCACACCTGTGTTTTGCAAAGTTTGCTGGCCTGTGACATTTACTATCCCGTGATGTTAATTGGGCAACTCTTTACAAAACAGGGTCAATTTTCAAAGAGGAATGTACACTAGCAAAAGCTGCAAGTATACCTAACATGATACGAGAAAAAGATTTCCACTTCCTTTGCCTTTTTGCAAAGGGCTCGATCCTCCAGGTGCTGAGCAACTCTTATGGGATACTCAGCACCCTGCACTGCAGTGGCTACACCACCTTGGTCTCCTCACAAAAAGAACACATTGTTAGGGGGATTTGCTAAAATTCCACAAGGAAACTGGCCACGGGCAGTTTGCCAAAAAAGTATTTCTCACCAATGAGCATGAGTGTCCTTCTTCCATAACAGTGAAAAAAAGACAGGTTTCAGAGTAGCAGCCGTGAGCTGTAGCTCACGAAAGCTTATGCTCTAATAAATTTGTTAGTTTCTAAGGTGCCACAAGTACTCCTTTTCTTTTAGTGAAAAAAAGAGTATCACATTGGCAACATTAAAAGAACCAAATAGCTATAGCACAACTAAAGAAGTGATTATCATTATAATAATGTAGTGAGCCAGCTAGTAGGTATGCATACCAGTGCACTCTGCAGCACAGAATCAGAACTGCTCAATGGTGATATATGTACTACTGTATGCCCTTTAGCTCAAGGAGTAGGACCTTGTGCCTTTGGAACACAAGCAGCTGAGAACTAGTCCCACTGTTCCTGCAGTATAGCAACAACTGCAAAGACCTATGTGACCATGTACCTGTTGCAATAGTTTATACTTTTAGTGCCTTTCATGCTAAAGATTTAATGTACATCAGTAAAGGGATTAGGTAGGTAGATGTCCAAGGAAGTGGAAATGAACCTTTGGGGGATTATGGCATGTTCTGACTGACAAGTTCTAAAAGCAGAGAGCTGCTTTAAGTGTCCACTTTAGCCTAGGCAGGCAAATTTTGACAAGTGTGCAGTTCTGTACACAGTTTCACAGCTAGAACCGTTGCAGATGCTCATTGGAAAAGACATGACTCTGGTGCCATTTTACCACAGACAACTTTTTGGGAAAGTTTATTCTCACTGCCTTCAGTTATGCATTTGCTTTTTCTCCTTTTAGTCAGCCCACTTTGTATTTCCCAACTTGGAACATAATCTGACATTAAAAGACTCTACTCAGGTTTCCCCAGGTCACAGAAAAGTATCTTTCTGCCCATGAACGATAGTGGCACCATGCCTGTTTGTTAAATATAACAGCTAGCAATCAAATGAATCATTTGCATTGAAACAGACATTCAGGGCTTAATATACAGTGTACGTGGAGATAGTCATTACGCATTTTCAAAGGTAGGAGTGGGGAGATTGTTTTGTCTTTTTTCACTCTTAATTCTGACAATTGCAAATATGTTGCAGGCTTCTCAGTTCAAAAGCACCATCACACCATCATGGCTAAATCCTAGTGCACAGAACAAATGAGATCTCTTGGGTGACCACTACTGTATTCTGAAGTGGAGCGTCCTTTTCATATTTTGTCAGTGTTGTGGTAAAAGCAAAAAAATCTTCCAAAACATCCTTCATGTATATATTCAGACTCTTGATATTTTCATTCTGCACTTTAAGAGCATAAGATCATTGGAGACCGTCGTTCTAAGAAGGATCGTGGAAATACATTGTCAAACCCTTTTAAAATGTTCCCTCAGATATCTGATCTTGTGAGGCAGCTGGGCTTTCAGCGGTTGTGAGTTACTTAGAGCTACCACTGTTAGAATTTGTTGCAGCTTAGCCTCTTGGAATAATTCTTGTCAATGAATCACTATGGATTACACCAGTCTTAAAAGGTTAATTTATATACAACTGCTGAAGCTTGTATTGACCCATCTTACACTGGCCTAGAGCACTGAAGGTTTTATTGCCACTCTGTATAAACAAAATTTCCAGATAACTGCATATCATTGACAAGATGCACTTAACTCTTTCAGGGGTAGGGAAGGACTTAGAAGAAGGTTCTGTCACTGAGGGAGTGAGGAGCAGTTGGATAGGAAAAGAGTATGATAACTAACCCAAATCTCTTTGCTTTTAGTTCCCAACTACACTACAAAGAACTAGTATGTCTTGCAACCCAGTTACAACACAGTAGTGCCTAACATGGTTTATACATAACAAACACAGGCATGCTCACGGTCATCATCATGATCCAGGAATATGGTTAAAACATGTCAGTCATGGGTACAACACAAGTCTGAACCATGTTTACCGTGTGGCTTTTAGGGTAGATAGGGCCAAAATGTGTTTTAACCATGACCTCAAATCTTCTATAGCCTGGGAAAAGTTCAAGGTTTTAGCCTGATTGAAAAAGACTATTAAAAAATAGTTCAGTCTTGTCTACACTACAAAGCAAACTGTGTCTCAATTGTATACACTGTGTGGTCTTGGAGATGTGATTCAGCAGTGTTTTAATTGGGTTCCCAATCATGCTAAAAACTTGGTAAGGTGTTTTCATGCAACTGGAACATATAGTTTGATCTCACCTATATTACAAGATGAAACCATCTTCATCAGTGCTAGCTACAGTATTGTAAATAGGTCCCACAGTACAGTAATATTCAGATATTGTGGACTGGGCCTCTGCCATCTTGATTTACTGTACAATAGAATTCGGAAAAATCAGATGCTTGCCTAGCCAAGAACTCTCACTCCATATACAGTGACACACACAGTCTCTTATTCTCTACTTGACTAATGTATGATCTTTCTGACCTGAAAATTGTATGGTGTTTAGGTGACATTAAAAATCATAGCCACTGAATTCATCATCATCATCATCAACTCTGATGATCTAGATGGTCCCTTGCTACAAATTAGAGATTGGTCCAAACCACAAACTTTTAATTCTGATCAGGACTCCTACAAAGCCAGGGGGTATTCAGATGCAGAGATTTGGTTCAAGCCTTTATCTAGGTCACATGTTGGGATACTCTATAGGACATGCATGGCAGCTGTGGGTGGGAGAGAAAAATTAGATTCTGTCCATGTAGGACCTGGAAGGAATGGCCCCAGAAAATTGATTTTTTTTATACCCTCATCTCTTCTTAAAGCCAAAGCTGTAATGCACCAGTACTTGAGTGTTTGTGTCCTGCTGCACTTTACTCCATGGAGTATGTTAAGGGACATTCAGCATATTGAACACAGGCTTTTGCTTTTGGAGTGCCATTTTAAAGTTGTATGAAATGTAGGCCATAGGATTTAGTTGGAGTGTGAACTTTTCATTGAACCTTGAATAAGAGTCACATGTGAGTCTGAACCAAATTTCTAATAAACATTGGGCTGATTTACGGTGTCCAGTAGAAACAAGCAAAGCTCTGTGGTTTACATGGTTTTGAATCAGTCAGACAAAACTGGATGGTTTATGACTGAGTTTTGCTCTAGGTTTGTGAAAGAGGGAGACTCACATGGACTGCAGCTTAGTCCACGTGCATATGTTTTAAATTAATTGAACCTTTAACTGCTGGATAAACCACTCTACCAAGCACAAATGTAAGAGGGCTTTATTGAAAAAAGTGTGGTGAATTGCAGTGTTCATAATAGGTCTTGTATTGACAGTACTGCAGTAGAAGTTTCCTATTTAGCCACAGACAGGCAACAGAAACTTCCCTATATATCCCCATCAATAGGTCTCAACCCTTACCTGGAGGATAGCTCCACATCCATGCTTAGATAGTTATGGGCTTGTCTACTGAGTCTTCCACCCAGGGTTTTAACTTTGGCACTGATTTTTGTGGACATTTGGCTAGTGGACCTGGAATAGCCCCCTGCTTCATCTTACACAGGGAAACCAAAGAGTTATCACATGGTAATACACTTCACTAAATATCCTGAATTTGAATGGGCAGCTAAGTGGTGAAAGACTTCACAGTTATCTAATCCCACTATATTAAATCACTTCTTTTTACTGAAAGGACATTAGCCGTTCACATTGGCTGGACTGGAATTTGGGAATGAACAGAAATTGCAAGTGCCTCCTATTGGAGGTGTGAACCCCTTTCTCTCACTGATGAGTAGAGGGTATTCCCATTGACTTCAGTGGGACCACTCATATGAGGAACTGCTCACTCATGTGAGCAAAGGATTCACGATCTGGTCTCTAAGAATTTTTTTTAAACTTCAAAACTGGGTAAATCCTCACTCCAGAAATGATGACTCACTACAGAAAGACTATTAAGACTAGGAATGCTGCTGTATTCCTGGATCATTTCTTCCCCAAAAATTGTCATGACAACATATTATTAATAACTAAACCTGCTGGTTTTTAACTCCATGGCACCAAGATGCTAGAAAGTACTTACAAGAGAAAACAAAACAAAAAAATCTGTTTGCCAAATGTGTCTAATTAGTTAGGGGGTTGGATGGCTCAGCATGTTGGCAATGAGGCTTTGTGATGCCTTTCATATCTAGGTTATAGGTTCAAATACAAGCCAGGCTGGAGGCTATCCACCTCTGATGGCTAGGTGCAATGGATAGGTGCTGATCTTAGGCCTTGTCTACACTAGGATGTCACCCATCAGTGTAGCTGCAGTGGTATGAACCCCTAGAGTAGCCATGATTTTCACAAGGGCAACTCTTCATGGTTTTAAGCAGGGGCAGACTGCACCAGTGGGATTCTCAGTCTGGCCTGGCTTCACTAAAGCAGTTGTTCTCAACCACTGCATGCAGAGGTCTTTCAGGAGGGTACATCAACTCATCTAGATATTTGCCTAGTTTTACAACAGGCTACATAAAAAACACTAGCAAAGTCAGTACAAACTAAAATTTCATACAGACAATGACTTGTTTATACTACTCTCTATACCATACACTGAAATGCAAGTACAATATTTATATTCCAATTGAGTTATTTTATAATTATATGGTAAATGAGATAGTAAGCAGTTTTTCAGTATTAGTGTGCTGTGACACTTTTTTATTTTTATGACTGATTGTGTAAGCAAGTAGTTTTTAAGTGAGATGAAATGTGGGGATACACAAGAGAAATCAGACTCCTGAAAGGGATACAATAGTCTGGAAAGGTTGAGAGCCACTGACTTAGAGCACAGGACTTGGCCTAAATAATCACAATTCTGCCACAGGCTAGTTATGTGGCCTTGCCCAGGTTACTTACTCTCTTTATGCCTCATTTTTCTCACCTATAATGCAAGTATTTCAATCCTTAATCACACTTTTAAAACACTTGGAGAGAAGAGTGATATATGAGTACACAGTAATATTATGTCTTATTACTGTTATTTCCAGCGGCATTCCAGTACTTGTCACAAAGCAACACATATACTTTCATGTTAACTAGGTAATAATTGCCTTGTGTCATGACTGTAGGTAGGACATAGACCCCTCTCTTCAGTAATGTCTCTCTTGTCTTTAATTAAGGGCGAATCCCTTGTGTTGGAAGGTTGAGAAGCACAGCTATTATGGTGGCTGGCCTGCAATGACTACAATCCCTCATGGAGAGAAAGCCTTAGTCCACTATCTCCTGCATCAGAATTTATGTCCCAGAAGCCTCAGCAGAGAGTCTGAGGCTTGAGTGGGAAGGTATTCTCTTACCCCTAAAGGCAGTCTTTTAAAAATAGGAATGAAGCACGTTTGCAGGGCTGTATGGGTCAGTTTGCCCTGCCACTGTCCAAGCTGCACCCATTTTGTGGCTGAATATAGGACTTCAGCCTGCAGGTCTAGCACGAGCTACACATTCACTTAGAAAGCTTCTTCTGAAAAATAAATGTTACTCTGAAAAGTTTTCAATCTGCATCAAAGTGAGTAACTGGGTGTGCGTCTATTGAAACTGAGTCATTTCTCAAGTCTACTCAGCACAAAGTCATCTGAGTTCTAACGGACAAAGGAACAGTTGGCCAGGGTGGCTGCCGTGAAGTCCAGGCTTTTGATAAAAGAGCAAGGCCTACACTTGTGGTCAGGCTGAGAGAGAAATGACTGCCCCCTCCCTCCCTTTGCTATTAATAAAAAGGGTTAAAGTTTTAATTCACAACTTTGTCACTTTTGCAGCTACAGGATGTTGAAGAAAATTGAATACATATTCCTTTCAGTCAACCCAAGTTATAATTATTGGTCAAAAGTCACAATGCCAGGCACATTTATTGCCAGTTATCTCAGTAATCTTTAACCCTCCATGGCAAAAGAGCTCAAATGAGAAATAGAAAACAAACAAAGGTTGGGCATTAAAATGTAATGACTCAACTGAACCTGAGCCGGGTTAGCCAGATACTTTCTGTTCTTTTGCTTTTAATGTCCCCAAGCCTGTGGAAATTTGCAAAGCAAGATGAATACTATGCATTTCATGTCCTGATACCTGGACTCAATTCAGTGCTGATTACATTCATGTAGGAACATCTGTAAAAGCCAGTCAGGCTTTGTTGCTTTCAAGTTCATGGGTCAGTGCTATGAGAAAAAAAGTTGTGCCATAGTGTGACATTTTCACATGTTGCATCAGAGTCAGGTTTGAATTTAAACAGTTCCTGGTGCACAAGTTATCACCTCTTTGTTTTGTAGTGAGAGGATAGTTAGTTCAAACAGGATGCAGAAAGTTCTGAAAAGGGGCTGAGGGTATGTATATATCACTATTTAGCATGCTGGAGGCTGAACAGATACATCATTTGGTTTTAAGTGCACTAAGGCACACAAGTATATCCAGTCAAAGATCATTTAACCATACAAAGTGAACCATGAAGTGTCATTGGTAGAAGCAGAAATATACAGCATTTAATTCAGGAAGAAGAATGAGCTTGTGGTTGAGACAGTAGCTGGGAAGTGAGAAGATCTGGGTTCTAGCTCTGACAGCGATTTCCTGTTTGACCTTGTGCAAGACACTTACCTGTCCTGTTAATCTTTGCAAAGTGATGTGAGATCGCTGACTGAAAGACACAATAAGGGCAGAGCATTATTGTTATTAATTTCTGTTGTCCCAGAATGTCTATGAGCAAAATACTGAAAGAAGAGTGACATGAAACACCATGGTTTCATTTCACAGGAATTCATGTGATTTTGATTTACACCCCCATGTTCTGGTTTGAGTTTTGGGGTTCAAACAACCCAATTTGGGCCTTGACTCAACAAGAAAATCAATGGGATTACTTGGATACTCCAAGTTAGGTGCTTAAAAACTTTGCTGAATTCGGTTCTAAATTTCTAATTTTGCAAGAACTGGTCGTTTTCCTGGAATTAATCACCTGGTTTTGTGTTGACCCATGAGGAGCAGTAAAGTTGGCAGGGTTTTGATGCAAACCTCTATATCTATCCAGCATCTAAATACAGTAGAAGTTATTCTTTTTAGAAACTCAGATAGATAGATAGATGATAGTCTTACACACCTTTTGACAAGCATGGGCTGAGTTTCAAGTTTGTAATGCAACCGGAAGCCCAGCAAATTTCTTGTGATTTTAGGCTCTCCTATGAACAGTTTGCACAGCTCTAGCTAAAAGGATCTTACGTGCTGTGCGGCACTCTGTGCCCTGTGTGCAGTGCATTTGTCTTTGTGTAGAACAGAGGGGAGTGCAGATCAAAGGCAGCACAGAAGGATGGGCCCAGCAGCACCTGAGGATCAAGGTGCCCCTTAAAGATTTTGTGTTTTGCTGTTGTTGTTAATAAGTTTTTTAGAGAAGGGTAGAAGAGTCCATGGCCCTATAATATGTACTGTGTTCCCAAAACTTATCACAGTCTTCTCTGCCCTTTGACGAACATGCCATGTCTAATGCCCCAGTGCCACTGAAGAGGCACATTTGTGATCCTTATGTACATATAGTAGGGAAATCAATCTGATTTCTCTTGGGATCAGCCCCTGCGTGTCAGAGCAAGTCAGAGCTGGGAACCCATTTCCAGACCAAGCTCTGTGCTGCAGGAAAAGAAGGCCTTGGATTAATTTCTCCTGCCCTGTTTGCATGCAGAGATCTGCAGGCCATCAGGAGATGTACCTGCAAATCTTCTTGACAGTAGAATTTGCCTTGAGCTAGGTGGTTCTCACACACACACACACACACACACACACAAACACACACACGCGCGCGCTCCCCTTTCGAGTCTTACTGTGCATAGACTAGTGTTAGTGCCAGGCACATTTTATGCTCACATTACGCTTAATTCATACACTCAGCATTTGACATTGTTTGTAAGTCTATCATTATCTTTGTTCTTAGTGACATCAAAAGCCTTCCTCCTCATGTGGATCTGTGAGCCCAGTGGAACCTCTCTATCAATCAATCAATCAATCAATCAAGAGGGCAAGCAAGCGATTAACTTAAAAGATTTGAAGCTGCTATGTGGAGCAAGACTGTGTGTCAAGCAAATACCTGGGTTCTAATTTAGAATGGGTATTATTCTAATTTTGCTGACTTGTTCTGTGCTTTGTAGGACCTGGGGAAGCACTTTGTCATTAACATGTCAATAGAGCAATATGAATGAGGCAAGAGAGAAATATCACAGTCCAGAGCCACAGTGTCAGCCATAATCTCCGATGCACACTTTACTTGGGTACACACTTTAAGTACATAGCCGATCAAAGAAATATCAAATACAATAGAACCTCTCTTACACTAGTGACAGGGTAGCCCATTGCGAATGACTGAATTTTATGAATTAGTGACAATGACAAGGTGATTATATCACAAAAGCTAATGGGCCAGATTAGGCATCAGAGAAACCAGTGCAAAACCAGAATAATCACAATGAAGACAATGGAGTTATAATACATTTATATTGATATAGTTCAGATAAGGGTCTCACCCATTTTGTTCATTTATTTTGATTAGTTTGAATGATTTATGCTAACATTTCATGCTCTACTAGTAAGTGTACTGCAGTCTAGTTTCAAATAAGTGAACATTTAGTAAGATTGCTGTGTTAATGCTATTAAATCTTTGGTGAGAAGTGGGAAGAGGCCACTGCTATCTGTGTGAAAATTATGGGGTGAGTGGATTAGCACATTGTAGAATAATAAAGTTCCACTGCAGGAATGGGAGTAACAGACGAAAATTCCTTTTTACGTCTGGCAACATTTGCAAACATAAAAAATTACTCATTCATTTTCTCGGAATGATATTTGTGAATATTATTAAAAATAATTAAAACATCTCTGATCTCTAGAAAAATGCACCTCTATACATTTGAGGTTAAAAGAATTCACTTTTAGACCATTCCAAAGATATTTTTCTTTCCTATCAATTTCCCCACTGTAGCAATGACAATGAAAAGAAAGAGAATATCAGGAATAAAAGCTTGGTTTATTATATGACATGGATAAGCAGAATGCTTGTGCTCAGTAAATAATGATTCTTTGGTTGCATAACAAGGATAAGTTTAAGGAAGAATAGTTCTGTACATGAGATTTAGAAAACTCATAATGCATGAATGAACTGCTGCCATCTTCTGAATTTTCTGAGATCTGCAAATTAAAGAGACAATTTTCTACTGTAATCAGTGCCCTGGGGAAAATCCTCATAATGTTCTTACTTGGTGGCACAGAGGGTTTGGGTTTGTTTTTTTTTAATCTCATTCTTAAAGATGCTGCAGTTCTTCCATTGACATATATAACAGACCTAAACAGAGGGCATAGATAACTATAGTGAATTCATATCACTTAGGGAAGTAGATGAACATTTTTTGAATAGGAGATGTTCTTATTCACAAAATTTAGGCTGTAATTCTAACTTCAGCTACCACTGAAATCACTGGGGCAGCACATGCATATAATGGAGAATGGGGACCTGGCTCTTAAAATTGGAAGCTATATTGAGAATATGACATCAAACAAAAGAGAAAATTCTAAATGAAACCTCTCACTTTTAGAAACGGGCCAAAATTAAAACCCTGGGTCAGAAAAGTCTTGGACTTGTTAGACAGTGTTTGAAATATGCATTTGGATCCAAATTTTACACATAACAGGCCAAGCCAAAATCCCACTTCTGAACATTCTCAGCCTTGGGGTGTTTGAAATTCATAGCTGAATTTTGCAGCTTAAGCACATCTCTGGTACCTGTATGAAATTTTTCAGATGTCTTATTTGCATTCAGACACCATAAAGCTGGATTGGATTTAAAACTTGGTATAGATGTAGCCCTGTTTATCCTGCTATCTATGTCTCTGTCAGGGTTCTTACATCATCATCCATTATTATAGTATTTGAGTGCTTTGCTAAGTTTGACAAACATTGGTTAAGAAATAAAGTCGTTCTGAATTATTTAAAGTAATCTACTGCACTATGCACAGTATATTGTTACTTAGAATTTCTTTGATCATTTCTGCAGTCCCTACTCAGGCAAGACTGTTGCGGGAGCTTTACCTGAAGAAGGTCTGTGGTACTGGGTCCTGAGTGTGGCTATTCAGACATTCTAGTGGGAGGATGTTGTGAAAATGGTCTTTAGAACCAAATTTTCAAAAGAGCTTGCCAGAGCTAGGTTTTGAATGTGCAGCACCCCACAGTTGGAGCTAGGCTTTTCAATCATTCTCAGCACCTAACATCTCCTACTGGGTCTCTAAAGAGCTCCACACTCAACATGCTGAGCAATTCTGAATGTCTGGCCACTTATTTTGGGGCCTACATGGCTGAGATCATTTGAAATCTGACCCTAATTTTGCAGGCTGAGCCCTTCTGAAAACTCTGTCTATAAAAATGCCCATCCTAGGAGTGCGAGCCCCTCTGCTGGAATGTCTGATCCACTGAACCACCTGACCAAATGAAGCAAATAAGAAAGCACATAAGCTGCAAGAGGTGACCAGCCATGTCACATCCCAGATTGGAAAAGCAGTGAATTGAGGCAAATGCACCCTCAAGCTCTATTTCAGGTACAGATAGAGTGACCAGGTGTCCGGTTTAGAAACGGATCCCGGTGGCTCTGGTTAAGCTGTCTGTTAACTGTCCAGTTGGGAGCACCATGCAGCAGGACTAGCAGGCTCCCTACTAGCCTTCACATTGTGTGGCTCCTGGGAAGCAGCCGGCATGCTCCCACTCTGGCTCCTATGCATAGGAGCAGCCAGGGGGCTCCGCACGCTGCACCCACCCCAAGTGCCACCCCCACAGCTCCTATTGGCCAGGAACCACAGATGGGGCAGCATGCAGAGCCACCTGGCCACGCCTCCTCATAGGAGCTGGAGAGGGGACGTGCTGCTGCTTCCAGGAGCTGCTTGATGTAAGTGCTGCCTGGAGCCTGCATCCCTGATCCCCTCCCAGGTCCCAAACCCCTGCCTCAACCCTGATTCTCCCTCCCACCCTTCAAACCCCTCGATCCCAGCCCGAAGCACCCTCATCCCCAGCCCCACCCCAGAGCCTGCACCCCCAGCCAGAGCCCTTAGACCCCCCCTTGCCCCAATCCCCTGCCTACACCCCTAGCCAGAGCCCTTAGACCCCCCTTGCCCCAACCCCCTGCCTGAACCCCCAGCCAGAGCCCTCAGCCCCACACTGGAGTCCCCTCCTGCACCCAAAATCCCTCATCCCCGGCCCCACAGCAGAGCCCGCACCCCCAGGCAGAACCCACTCACATCCCAACCCACTGCCTCAGCCTGGAGCCCCCTCCTGCACTCTGAACTCCTCATTTCTGGCCCCACCCTGGAGTTCACACCCCCAGCCAGAGTCCTCACCCCCTCCCACACCCCAACCCCATGACCAGCCTGGTGAAAATGACCAAGTGAGTGAGGGTGAGGAGAGTGAGCAACAGAGGGAGGAGGGATGGAGTGTGACATGGGAGGGGTATCAAAGGAGGGGCAGGACAGGGGGAGGGGCAAGGATGTTCAGTTTTGTGCGAGTAGAAAGTTGACAACCCTATACGTGTACAGAAGGGAGATGGACTAGAAATTCTAATAGACCTCGTTCATTTTGGTGGCCTTGAAGAATAATAACAAAAGCCCATATTGTGGCCAGCTTGCATGGACATTCCAGGGAGTAAGGGGGCATAAGATGCTCTCTTAATCCTTCGCCTTGGCTCCCCAAAAGTGCAGGTCGCAGCCTTCAATGGCGCTGCTATATGAACCCTGCCCTGCACAAGTGGGTGGGACAGGACTGTACAGGAAGTGGATAGAGCCTTGGCTCTGCCTCCCAGTTTGCTAAATAGGGCACTGGGGGAAGTACAGTGCGATAGGTATAGGTCTGGCGAAGAGTAGCAGGAAACCATGAGGCAGACTCTGAGCTTGGAAGGTTTGCAACAATAATGTTGCCCCTTGCTCAGGCATAGTGGCAAAGACAAATCTTTGCTCCTTCCAGCTCCTGTTTGTGTAACTCACCATTTTATTTGCCTACACTACTCATTTGTGCTAAACACAAGCAGAGCCCTATTCATCATGCCTTTATTCAGGTGATTAAAAGCCTCTTGAGGCACAGTGACCCTCTCACCCTGGCAACCTGCACACACTATTTACAGCTCAACTGTGCCAGTCCTGCTGCCAGTTATTACATTGCCAACACACTTCCCTTCTAATGCTGTGGAGGGCCATGAGACTGGAAGGCTTCTGCCTGTGTGCTGAACTGGTGTTGGCTTACACAGTATATTTAACGTCCAAAGGCCAGCTGTGTGCTGTTCCAGCCCTGAAATCTCTAGCTCATGAATAAAATGAGTGAAATGGCAAGTACAGCTCTATGAGCACCTTTTATTTAGTCACTTCAGGCTGCACAGGTGTGCTTGGAGCTGTTTGGAAGTTAGGTATACTCAGCACATGGCTAAATGATGTGCAGCCGTTTCATTTCTGAAGTACCCAACAAGAAAAAAGGGAAAGAGACCATATAGGGTCAGGCTGAAAGTCTGTTTCAAAAGGACTTATTCAGAGAGATCATTGACTTGGTGGCATACGAGATGCTGACCATGTGTGGTAATCAAAGACGTCACAGTGCTTTCCCCTGATATTAGCCCTGGTGTCCTGGCTAAATTCCAAGGTGGGCAATTCCATTCTGCTTAACTAAATTCTTCCTGCACTTTCCCAGTGGATTTAGTATTTTCTACTTCCTGTCCTAAACTGTTGTGTAGCATTGCTGCATGCACTATTTAATACCTGCCATTAAACATATTCCATATGCCAGTTTCTCTTTGTCTTCACTATTTGGAAGGGTTTTCCAATCAACTTACTAGGGTTTCCACATTATATTGGGTTGGGGAGAGGGGTTTCTACCATGTTATAAGCTTTATCCCCCAGAGAAGTTTGATATTATTAGGTTACGCTGCTGCACATGAAAGTGATGTTTTTTCCCTATGTTACATTTTCTTTTCCTATGTTGTGTCATTAATCTGAAGATCTAACTTTTGGTTTGGCATCCTCCCAGTAACATACATCATGCTTTGCTTGTCTGTGAGACTTCAGAAAGTAGCTTCTTGCTTGATGAAGAAAATTTAGGTTCCCTCAGGCCTCCTTGAAATTTGCCCTCCACCTGCCCAAGGAGTTTACACTTTGCTGATATTTCCTTCATTTATTCATTAACAAAGAAAAGAGAAACCCACATATCTTAGACAGAAAGAATATTAAAAGACTTTTAGTTCCAACTTAACCAGTATTTGGTGGAAGTTATTTTGAAATGTGCATTATATTAACAAGAATCTACTTATCTCAAGAAATTTGGCAGAAGCTTTGGTATTTTACAAATTAAGGATTGTCCTTCATAGAGAAATCATGATTTGTCTGCAGTTGCACAACCTGATGTGTTAAATCTATCTTAGAGCCTTATTGCCCTAGTCTTTGAGCTGCTAACAATCTTTAATGTATTTATCAATGCCTTGGTGTGGTAGAAAAGTGGTATTATCTCCATTTTACAGATGAGGAAGTGAGACTAAGTGACTTGCCCACGATCATACAGGAAATGTAGCCAAGTAGGAAATAGGACGTAGGTGCTTTAAGTCCCAGACTCTAACCACTGAACCAGGTGTTTTCTGTTATAAATTACCCTATTTGTCTATAACTAATCTATCTCTGGCTGCACCCTCCCAACTACTGACCTTTGAGCCAGCAGCTGGTATGTTATTTGAGCTCTTCACAAATATTTAAAAATAGAAATAACACCAACAGCCCCATCAGGTAAAAAGGGTTGAGCCTGGTCAGTGATTGGTTGAGAACCCTTCAAGGAAAACTTGGGAGTGCAGAAGGTGGTGATTCCATAGCTGTCTCCCTTCTCTCCGATTATTAAGTTTGCCTGACACTTTCCATTATAAGACCCTGTTTCCAGTTGCGTATAAGCTTGCCAAACTTTAACCATTTGGGCTGGAATTTTCCATGTCAGGGGTTTGGCTCTGAAATTACTGAAAATTTTCAGCCCAAAATGGTTCAGCAGTTCAGGCTAAGGAAAATGCATTGTTAAAAATTCTGGTGACTTTTTCTTGGAGACATTCTAGTGTATTCTAGGGACTTGAAATTTGGTGGGGGAGTGGCTTTTGTGCTTGGGTTGTGCCTTTTGCTGTCCCTGTGAAAATCCACCCAAATTCAGCCAAGGTATAAGCCTTTGGAAAAATTGCAGTTTGCTTATGCTCAGTAAAGAAGTCTTAGATTTTAGCAGCTAAATTTCTCTGAAGAGTCCATCCACACTAAGTATGCTGTAATCTGGGGCTGAGCAGAACTTTCCCTGCAATTGCAGCTCTGGGCTGCTGCAGGCCAGGTCCAGGTCCAGGTCCAGGTCCAGGCAACTGAACTAAAATCAGGGAGACTGTCTCTCTGGTGCATTCAATGGCCCCTGCTTGGTACAAAAAGCAGAGGAGATGAAAGCTGGCTTACTTTATACATTCATTGGTATTGCTTTTTAAATTCTTTAGTATTTTTCTCTAGTCACTGTTGCTGTTTAGTTCCTGGTCAGTCAGCTTTGCTCTGCTCTGGTTTTCTTCTCTCTCTCTCTCTCTCTCACTCTCTGCAGCAGCTTTTCTTTGGTTCTTCTTGGTGGCTTTTGTCTTCTCCCGATCACCTCTCTCTCTCACTGCTCAGGCTCAGACTCTGAAACTGTCTATTAGCAGATGGCCTTTTATGCTACATTGTACCTCCCTTCTAATATATCTTTCTTTTTTTAGAAGCAATTACCTTACTCACAACATGGCCAGTATTAACCATTACTTCAGAGTTCTTATTGACAGCTCTGATCTTTAAAACTAGTTGTGACCAGAATGAGTGGGCTCTGACCAGCTAGCTCAGTTAACTGACCTCTCTGTCACCCCCTTCCTGCACATGCTCATTGTTGTCATTTACCTCAGAGCTGTGATTCTGCTGATCCACACTCACAGGGTGGAGTGACTTTTGCTTATTCAGCATAAAGATCAGAAAAACAAAGTAGATACTAGAGAATTTCTCTAGTAATATGACTGGGATGGAGAGTCAGGAGTCCTAGTCTGATTGAGATGAGGAGTTAAAAGAACATTATTAAGGTTGGAAAGTTAAACACTCCAACGTTAAGAAATACCATAATTAAGTTTGCCTGTACAACCTCAGTTTGGCCCACTTCATGTGTATGCATTATGATCAGGCCTTGTCACAACATTCTGTATCAAAATTCAGGGTAAATTTAGTAAAAGACATGGGTTACTAAATTTACCATGACTGTGCCCTGATTTTTGCTAAAACATGCATTCCTCCTCACCCCCCCCCAGGGTAGCACCAACCACCTGCAGCAGCACCCTCTTCCCCGACCACCACAACCCTAATCCCAGTCTGGTGTGTCAGGAGCTCCTGGGGCTGAGGAGGAGATGTAGAGCAAGCACACAAAGCACTCACCTTGCAGCAGCAGCTTCCACAGCTCTTGTGTCCTCTGGGATGGGCCCAGTGCCCTGCCCTGGGCATTGCAATCTGGTGCTGCTCAAGTTACAAGAAGTGGAAGGTTGGACATATGACCAGGGAAGAGTATAAAAATATTGCTCGGGCATGTAGGAAAGATATCAGGAGGGCCAAATCGCACCTGGAGCTGCAGCTAGCAAGAGATGTCAAGAGTAACAAGAAGGGTTTCTTCAGGTATGTTGGCAACAAGAAGAAAGCCAAGGAAAGTGTGGGCCCCTTACTGAATGAGGGAGGCAAGCTAGTGACAGAGGATGTGGAAAAAGCTAATGTACTCAATGCTTTTTTTGCCTCTGTTTTCACTAACAAGGTCAGCTCCCAGACTGCTGTGCTGGGCAACACAAAATGGGGAAGAGATGGCCAGCCCTCTGTAGAGATAGAGGTGGTTAGGGACTATTTAGAAAAGCTGGACGTGCACAAGTCCATGGGGCCGGACGAATTGCATCCGAGAGTGCTGAAGGAATTGGCGGCTGTGATTGCAGAGCCCTTGGCCATTATCTTTGAAAACTCGTGGCGAACGGGGGAAGTCCCGGATGACTGGAAAAAGGCTAATGTAGTGCCCATCTTTAAAAAAGGGAAGAAGGAGGATCCTGGGAACTACAGGCCAGTCAGCCTCACCTCAGTCCCTGGAAAAATCATGGAGCAGGTCCTCAAAGAATCAATCCTGAAGCACTTAGAGGAGAGGAAAGTGATCAGGAACAGTCAGCATGGATTCACCAAGGGAAGGTCATGCCTGACTAATCTAATCGCCTTTTATGATGAGATTACTGGTTCTGTGGATGAAGGGAAAGCAGTGGATGTATTGTTTCTTGACTTTAGCAAAGCTTTTGACACGGTCTCCCACAGCATTCTTGTCAGCAAGTTAAGGAAGTATGGGCTGGATGAATGCACTATAAGGTGGGTAGAAAGCTGGCTAGATTGTCGGGCTCAACGGGTAGTGATCAATGGCTCCATGTCTAGTTGGCAGCCGGTGTCAAGTGGAGTGCCCCAGGGGTCGGTCCTGGGGCCCGTTTTGTTCAATATCTTCATAAATGATCTGGAGGATGGTGTGGATTGCACTCTCAGCAAATTTGCGGATGATACTAAACTGGGAGGAGTGGTAGATACGCTGGAGGGGAGGGATAGGATACAGAAGGACCTAGACAAATTGGAGGATTGGGCCAAAAGAAATCTAATGAGGTTCAATAAGGATAAGTGCAGGGTCCTGCACTTAGGATGGAAGAATCCAATGCACCGCTACAGACTAGGGACCGAATGGCTTGGCAGCAGTTCTGCGGAAAAGGACCTAGGGGTGACAGTGGACGACAAGCTGGATATGAGTCAGCAGTGTGCCCTTGTTGCCAAGAAGGCCAATGGCATTTTGGGATGTATAAGTAGGGGCATAGCGAGCAGATCGAGGGACGTGATCGTTCCCCTCTATTCGACACTGGTGAGGCCTCATCTGGAGTACTGTGTCCAGTTTTGGGCCCCACACTACAGGAAGGATGTGGATAAATTGGAAAGAGTACAACGAAGGGCAACGAAAATGATTAGGGGTCTAGAGCACATGACTTATGAGGAGAGGCTGAGGGAGCTGGGATTGTTTAGTCTGCAGAAGAGAAGAATGAGGGGGGATTTGATAGCTGCTTTCAACTACCTGAAAGGGGGTTTCAAAGAGGATGGCTCTAGACTGTTCTCAATGGTAGCAGATGACAGAACGAGGAGTAATGGTCTCAAGTTGCAATGGGGGAGGTTTAGATTGGATATTAGGAAAAACTTTTTCACTAAGAGGGTGGTGAAACACTGGAATGCGTTACCTAGGGAGGTGGTAGAATCTCCTTCCTTAGAGGTTTTTAAGGTCAGGCTTGACAAAGCCCTGGCTGGGATGATTTAACTGGGACTTGGTCCTGCTTTGAGCAGGGGGTTGGACTAGATGACCTTCTGGGGTCCCTTCCAACCCTGATATTCTATGATTCTATGATTCTATGATTCTAAGTTTGGCCCATCCTCCCACGCCAGTCATGATGGCAGATCAGGTGGGTCAAACCTGAGTAGTACTGCGATGTGGTACCTCAATTCACAATGCTCAGAGCACGGAGCCAGGCCCAACCCCGGAGCGGCCACTGCTAGGAGTCAGGTTTCAGAGTAGCAGCCGTGTTAGTCTGTATTCGCAAAAAGAAAAGGAGGGCTTGTGGCACCTTAGAGACTAACAAATTTATTTGAGCATAAGCTTTCGTGAGCTTCAGCTGGTTACAGTGTGTATGGTAATACCCATTGTTTCATGTTCTCTGTGTATATAAATCTACACACTGTATTTTCCACTGAATGCATCCGATGTAGTGAGCTGTAGCTCACAAAAGCTTATGCTCAAATAAATTTGTTAATCTCTAAGGTGCCACAAGTACTCCTTTTCTTCTAGGAGTCAGTCATGGACACTGAAAAAAGTCACAGACTAATGGGAAAATCATGCTACTTGTGATAGTACTACTCTATGCGGCACTGTTTAGGCCTCAGCTGGAGTACTGTGCACAATTTTGGTCACAATGTCTAGAAAGGATGTAGAAAAACTGGAAAGGATCCAGAGCCAAGTGACAAAGATGAGCAAAGGGATGGAATGCAAGCTATATGAGCAAAAACTGAAGGAACTGGGTATGTTTAGTTTGAAAAAGAGAAGATTATGATAGCAGTCTTCAAATACTTGAAAGGCTGTCATAAAAAAGATGGAAAAAAGTTGTTCTGTCATGCCACAGAGGGCAGGACAAGAGACAATGGGCTCAAACTACAGCATAGCAGATTTCAATTAAATCTCAGGCAAAACTTCCTCAGTGTAAGAACAGTAGGACAATGGAGCAGACTGGCTAAGGAGGTTGTGGAGGTTCATTGGAGGTTTTCAAAAGAAGGCTGGATAACCATCTGTTTTCGCTGGTTTAGACACAAACAAATCCTGCATCTTGGCAGGAGGTTAGACTAGATGACACTTGCAGTCCCTTCTAACCCTATGGTTCTATGATTCTTGCTGTAACTTCCAACCTGGTTCCAGACCACTTCACGTGCCTCTATTCAACATATCTTCATTTTCATGTGTCATGCTATTTTCAAGCCTAGCCCACTGTCTGATTATGGGATATTATTTTTTTAATACATGCCTCTGCACTCCAGAGCTGATGTCTCTTTCTGCAACTCCCACACTGCAAAACCATAGTTGCATTCAGGTGGTTGACACTCCTTATGGAAGAGTTTGTTTCCTCAGAATATCCTTGTAATAATTGACTCTCCTTATGGAATTTACATAGAAATCCAGCAGAGACAGACAGACAGACAAACATTTTATTTTAACAAATTGGGCAGTCTATAATTTGATTCAAATGTTAAATGCTAATGAAGGTACAGAAAATGTGTATTCTTCCAAGTGCAGAAATATTTCACTCCAGTTGGCTTGAACCCACTGGATGCAATATTGACTTTAGAAGTATGTCAAGTCAGATTTTTTTTCTTACCTTACCAGAGGAACTTAGGCTTCGCCAGGTCTACTTTCCATGGGAATTAATAGGTTATTTTCCTTTACTTCTTTCTTGAGTTCACAAAGCTTTCATTTCAGCTTGGAAATGGTTTTGTAGTTTTAATTGTGTGGAAATATAACAGTGCGACACAAATGTATGCAGCCCACCCACACAGAGTTAATGCTTTACATATAGGGCCTGATACAAAGCCCATTGAAGATAATAAGAGTCCTTCTATTGACTCTTCTATTCTGTTCTTATGCCACCCTCCTCACCGTAGTATCTGAACACCTTCCAGTGGTGTGTTAAGTGACGTGAGTACACATCTGTCACATGTGGTTCATTATCTTATCCTCTCCCCAGGGGGAGAACTGTATGTGCAGTGGAGTGCTTTGGGTTTGGGTTTGGTTTAAATGTATGTGCTGCCCCTGTGTTTATATCAGAGAAGGCAAGATTGAAGAAGTGTCCCTTGCACTTGGAGTGGAAGGTGGTGAGGTTTGTGATAGTCAACTCCTGGGGCAGTGCATTCCACAGTCATGGACCAGCCTGCTGAAGAAACTCTTGTCCTCTGTACAGGCAATCTTTACCTGTATGACAGAAAGATCCATTGTGCTTGAGGCATGGAGTTGCCCTCATCCTGGAGTGTTAGGTGATCTTTTAGATATCCTGGGCTGAGGCCACTCAGTGTCTTGAAAATAAGGACTGACACCTTGATCTTGAGTCAATATTCTAGGCCAGTGTCGAGAGCGGAGGACAGGCTTCCTATACTTGGGGTAGCCCATGTTGCTGAAGAGATGTGTTGCTCAGTTCTGTGATCACTTTCATCTACTTCCCTGGGCTTTGGGCCAGGCTCAGACTGCGTATGTGTTGCACATTATATATGTTTTTCTAGAAGGATTGGAAGGAGACTGTAAACATCAGGAATGGCAACCCAAAGTCAGCAAATTAACCTGCATTTATGTAGCTTTGACTTGAATATGCATTGGCTTTTGCTACCCTACCAGTGGGCAGAATTAAACTGACCTGCGACCCCAAACAACTTATGAAAAGAAGCAATAGGACTGGAATGATTACAATGTTTATGCACAAGGGAAACCATTAAGGGATAACTTTTCTCTTATGTGTTATGTGAGAATCATTTCTCCCCAGCAGTGTCCTATGAAATATGGAAACAATAACTTTAAAAGAAAACAATGTTTTTATTGCATCCTCATGTGTTTCCTTGTTTAAATCCAAAGAAAAGAGATTGCATTTATGATTTCCACAGAGATATTTCTTGCAGATATAAAGGCATTAGGACAAGACTGACCTCTCCAGAGATAAACCTTCTGGTTCCTTTTCCCACTGCAGAACCAGGGGCTTCTGACTACTACTAGACATGGACTCAAGCTATAAAATGTGGAAATTAATTTCAAAAGATGCAAAAGATGAAAAATTCAAGGGTACTCATCCTTAGCACAAGCTACTGCATAAGTGCAGACCTGAAACTTTGGTCAAAAGTCAAACTATATGTAAGAAAAACTATTTTTAGGGTAAAAAGGAAAAATCAGATAATATCACTCTCCCCTCAATTATTTTTTATTTTCATGGGCCTCTTTTATTCCTGGTCCTTGCCAGAAACAGAAGTGATGGAATTGTAACCTGATCCCTTACCTGTGCTGTAAAATCCTGTGAAAAAAGGCTGCTCTTACCATACATCTGACATGAAAAATGCAGAAAACGTCTGAAACCTTGTTCTCAGGATATTTTCAGCCTAATTCTGCAGCCCTCAGTATGCAGAGTGCAGTGATTTGGATAGCCCAAATCACCATTTGAAGTCTTCAGTACTTATCTGAACTGAACCTCCTGGTCTTTAGAAGTTTTATCATTAGCTTTAGGCAGAACTTTTTCAGGTTTAGGCACTGTAGGCAAGGACCTGGCTCTGTTAGCTTAGTCTGTCTCTCACCCCCTTTAACAGAGGATCAACCTGTCAGGGGCTGGTTTGCCTTAAGAGATCCTTTGATGGTTACTTGTTAGACCTGTTACTGTTGACTTATTGACCACTTCCTGATTATTGCCATACAGGAAATATAAACTTGTCGTTAGATACCTATCAAGGGTGATCTGTATTTACCTGTGATGAGCCGGTCACAACTAACACATATATTCATACATAAAAAGAAAAGGAGTACTTGTGGCACCTTAGAGACTAACAAATTTATTAGAGCATAAGCTTTCGTGAGCTACAGCTCACTTCATCTTCATACATATCATTGTAATTTTGCTATGAACACTTTTTTTGCCCTTTATTCCTATTGAATAGGAACCCTATCTTTTGACAAATCTCTCAGATATCTGAGGCTAATCTTTAAGAGTCCTAAGGCTTTGGCTTTCTGAATTGGACAAGAATTTACTAAGGAATATATTAAAAGTCAGCCTGTGACTTCCAAAGAATCGTGCTTTAAAAGCAAAACTGCTATTTAATGGTACCATACTGCCTCAGTTCTCCTAGCTGCACTACATTCATTCTTACATGCTAGATTCCATGCCCACAGCCCAGCTCTGTGTATTTTTATGGGGAACACTGCAAAACAACACTCGATAGCTGCACACTTGTGATGGGATTATTGAGATATGCCAAGTTTACTACTTTTCTGTAAAGATGATGAAAAACAATACCTTGATGTGCTGACTTGGAATCTTTCCCCAATACGTGACAGTTTACACTTCAGAAATGTTGGTAAAAATTTCTCCTTTGGTGTAACTCAACTGGAGCAAATTCTATGGTCAGCTACATACCTGTAAACCTGGATTTACACTAGTGCAGCTCACCAGGCCCAGTGTAGTAACACCAAGGAATGAATATGAACCAGTGACGTATACAATTTTGTATGGGCAAAGGAGAGCACAATTGTCATTGTTCTTCCATTTAAACTCTCTAGCTCACAATCTGCAAGGTGAACATATTCATCACTCAAGATGGAAGCATCACATTCTCAGGTGTATAGGTGTAGCTCCGTTCAGTACCCTTCCAAAGAAACTAAATGGCTTAAGCTGAAGCCAACCGGGAGCTGCCATATAAGAACATCTAGCTTTTTTCTAATGCTTTTCATCTGTGGATTTTAAAGCAATTTACAAAGGAGGTCAGTATCATTACCCCCATTTTACACATGAGGCACAAAGAAAGGATGTGACTTACTCAATATCACCCAGTGGCTGACCCAGGTATTGAACCTGCATCTCGAAGTGAGCTGTAGCTCACGGAAGCTTATGCTCAAATCAATTTGTTAGTCTCTAAGGTGCCACAAGTACTCCTTCTCTTTTTGAGAATACAGACGAACACGGCCGCTACTCTGAAACATCTCTTTTATGGCACTCAAGTACTTTATACCCAAGCCACACTGGGAGGCAAGCTTGTAAAGCAAATAAGAGTTATACAAAGTGAAATGGTTTTCATTTGCATGGGGTTTGACAGATTTTTTCAGTTAGGCAGGTGGGGATTGGTTCATATGTGCCCCTGAATTTCAATTTGAGTTTCAGACTCAAACCCCATTCCTCCACCCTCCCCCCCAAAAAAAACCCTCAAAAACCAACCAAACAAATTGAATTATCTGGCTTCCCAGTCCCTTGGGCCTGATCCTGCAAGTCTATCTACTCAGGCAGTCATTGCATTTAGAGCCTGAGCTGGTATGAATTGTCATAGCTTCAATGGAGCAATGACAAATGTACACTACCTGAGGATCCCCCCCCCCACACCCACCCTTCCAATGTGCCTTATCTGGTTGTTACAGAAGATCTAGGCTCCCTCTATCCACCTGATCTGTGATAAGATAGGCACCATTTTGCAGAGGTAGCAATTTTGCTTTTACTCTCCTTAGTTATTCGCCTGTTTGTTTTCATTTAATTGAAATCTAATGTTCCTTGCTGTATCTTCCCATCATTTTCTGATGGAACACATTAGGCCAAACTCAGGCCTGGGACAGCAGGGGCAATGCGGTTGTCTTCAGCTGAGATGCCCCTTCCATTTGCCCTGCTTCTTGATTTGATGCAGTTGTGTTTTTACTTTCACAGAGTGGGATGACGTGGTATAATGTTGTATGCCCTTCTTGGTTCCTACTGCTCCTCCTTTCATTACATTCCATGCTGCTAAGACACCCATGATACTTTTCCAGTGCTAGCATCTAAATTTTGGCGACCTTCCCAGGTGCTTGCACTGAGGTAGCTGAACTTCTCTTAGGTTTTCTTGTGGCTTAGGATGCTGCCAGACTGTTTTCTTTTCCTGGGTGCCTTTGTCCTATGCCTTCCTTTTAATTCTGAGGAATTTACACCTGATTATTTTCAGAGTAGCAGCCGTGTTAGTCTGTATTCGCAAAAAGAAAAGGAGGACTTGTGGCACCTTAGAGACTAACAAATTTATTTGAGCATAAGCTTTCATGAGCTACAGCTCACTTCATCGGATGCATTCCACAATGAGCTCACGAAAGTTTATGCTCAAATAAATTTGTTAGTCTCTAAGGTGCCACAAGTACTCCTTTTCTTTTTACACCTGATTATGTATCACATCAACATTTCATCAGAGCAAGACTGTGCTGCGATGATGTATTGCACTAACGCATCATCAGTCAGCCATTGCGATAATGATGCATTAGCGTAATATGCCTCAGGATGGAGACGTGCTGATGATATATTTTCAAAAGGATGGAGTTCCAGAGAAAAGGAAGAATCTGGACCCAATTCAGTATGAATACAAGAGAAAAGCGTGCCCCAAGCAGCAAATGAGATGAAGCTGACTCTGGCACTGGGGTAAGAATGATGACTTGACATCACTCACTCTGCCCCGATCCTTTTTTCTTTTTAATCTTTCACTTTTTTCCTGCTTGTTTCTTTTTCTCCTCCTCAAGCAAGCATTCTTTTCTCTTTTTTTAAAACCCTTTGTTCCTCTTTCTCTTCTTCTTTCCTTTGTTCACTGGTTACTGTCATGGCCTCCGGCTTATTCATATATTTTCATCTCATGCTCTGACCTTGTGCTGTGCCGTATAACTGAATATTATCCCACTAGAAACTTTTTTCCTCTCTGAGTGAGATAATAATAAGTTGACCTGTAAGAGCAGTAGAAAAAAATCTTCAGGCCATCAAGGTAGTGACATTAAAAATCATCACAACCCTTAAGTGATGGGGGTGGGGAGGGGGAGGAAATCTTAAGGGATCCTTCCTTGGCAGTGGCAGCAAATGTGGGAGGAGAAGTGGCCACCCCTGGGATTTCTCATAGCCTTCAGCTCCTGGAATATGAGAAGTGTGTTAACCCATTCGCACAGCTAACAATATTAAAACAACAAAGAGCACTCAATCACACACCGCTTGTCATCACTCATGTAGGAAAATGTAAACTTTCTAATGAGCATTTCAACTAGTAAAGACTACAAAAGTAATTATACTATTAGCTCTCTGCCGCTGATAACCAGACATTCCATTCAAAGAAACTTTTCTGCAGTGTTTAGACCTAGACGGCAGAAGATGGAAAGATATTATACTGAGACCAAACAAATAAAACTGGCTTCAGTCTTGTCTGGAATTCAGGCTATACATGGAACTCTGTTACTGCCCTCAGTCTAGTCCTAACATGTTAACATCCAGCTCAAGAAGACACTACAAATGAATTCCTGGAATTTGATCTTGTAACACTTGAGAATGTATATTCTATGAAGAAACACTATTTCAGAGTTCTTTAAGGCTACATATTTTTATCTTTAATGGCTAAGTATTTCAGAACAAATATGAACAATGAAAACTAGGGAAGACTGTATAGTATTTTAACACAGTATTTGCAATTTTTATTCTTGAAGTATTCTTTTGTCATCTGTTTGGAAGATAATTATTACTTATTATACTGCAGTAGTCTGAAAGGTTCCATTCAGGACTCGAGACACCATTGTGCAAGGCTCAGTACACACATACAATGACAAGCTAATCCCTGACCCCAAAATGCTTAATAACTGCACACCGAATGATGATATTTCTTCTTCTTCTTCTTCTTCTTCTTTTAAGATCTTGGTGAAAGTGCAGGGGCTGATAAGTCCTCTGTTTATTCACAGAACATGGACAGCTCAGCCCTAGCTCAGCAATAAGCTGAATGGAACACATCAAGGTTTGAGAAATTAGTTGATTTCCATTACTGTTAAATATTTGGCATCTCTGTGAGCGGTCAAATAGGGGTGCCAGCATGGCTAGGATGAGGTCTTTTAGTGATGTGGACACACGTAGGAACTGGACTGAAGCCACCAATGCATTTTACATAGTGGGCCATGGTCATTTCCAACCAGGGTTTGAAATCTGTGATCTGCGTCTCATAGAATCATAGAATATCAGGGTTGGAAGGGACCTCAGGAGATCATCTAGTCCAACCCCCTGCTCAAAGCAGGACCAGTCCCCAATTTTTGCCACAGATCCCTAAATGGCCCCCTCAAGGATTGAACTCACAACCGTGGGTTTAGCAGGCCAATGTTCAAACCACTGAGCTATCCCTCCTATGATTTTCCTCTCTAAGCTGTTCTCAGACTACAGTCAATAATTTACCACTTAGAGCTGTTGCCAGCAGTGCCTGAGACCAGTCCAATGTGGCTCAAAAAACCACTACGAGATGGCTTGAGATATGGAAAAACAACCTCACAGTGAGAGACTTAATAAATTTAAACTATTTAGTTTATTCAAGAGAACATTAAGAGGTAAATTGATCATGGGCTATAAGTACCTAAATTAGGAGATGACTTCTGATAGTAGCAGACAAATCCATAATGAGAGTCTATAGCTGGATTCTCAATCTAGACAAATTCAGACTAGATGTAAGGTGTTATATTTTAGGAAATTAACCACTTGAACAAGGTACAAAAGGATGGGGTGGATTCGCCATCAATTTAAGTCTTTAAATCAAGATTAGATATCCTTCTGAATGACATGCTGCAGAAGTTATGAGTCTGATGCAGGATGAAATTTGATGGCCTTTTAACAGAGGAGTAAAGCCAGCCACCAAGCAGCATCTGGTATGAAGCTAATGTTGGTATTGGGGTGAGAATGCTGACTATGTAGGAGGTCAGACTAAAATATCATACTGGTCCCTTCTGGACTTAGAATCTTTGGATCTATAACAATCACTGGTCCATGAAGTCCTTCCTGGTGGTCAGCATATTAAAAATCAAGCACCTGGTATTTGGCAGGGAAGATCGTCCAAATCCGATTAAACTGTCTACAGAATGGACATGTTGGAGAACTATTGCTCTATCTCAGTGTCAATTCCATGAACCGTCCAGTCATTCTTAAGATTCTAAATTATAGAAACATAGTGGTTAAGAGATAGAAAAGATGTATTCAATCACTTAGTCCATCTCTCTGCCAATGTAGAATTACTCCTTTCGATACACTCACCTTCACTGCCCATTATCTACAACTGTATCTAGAGGAGAAAAGTTCTAAAAACAGGTGAATATGAAACTCCTTGGAAAAAGTGCCCCACTGAGGAGGATTTTTTTTAAACAAGAATTGTTTATTTGTACATAGAAACAAATGAATCCATTTGCATATCTTCAAACTAATTTTAATGTATATTGTTTGGGTTGGGAAACTGGTATTATTGACAATCTTCAGAATTGTTCCCATGCATTTCATTTCAAAGCCAACATCAGCTAATAAATCCTCACAATCATCCTGTGAGGACCGCAAGTATGTGTTTTTATTCCCATTTCACATATGGTAAAACTGAGACAGAGAGGTTAGTTGACTTGACAAAAGTCACAGAAAATAAGAATGTGGTAGGCAGAATTAAGAAATTAGAACTCCAGAGTTCCCGGCTGCCAGCTGAGTTTTCAGATCTTTAGATCTCATTTTATCACTAAAACCATTTGCTTCAGTTACGAGCATTGGAATGGCCACACTAGGTCACACCAATGGTGCATCTAGCCCAATATCCTGTCTTCCAATGCTTTTGAGAAAATGAACAGAACAGGGCAATTTATTGAGTGATCCATACCCTGTTATCCAGCCACAGCTTCTGGCAGTCAGAGGTTTTGGGATATCCAGAGCATTGAGTGGTGTCCCTGACCATCTTGACTAATAGCCATTGATGGACCTATCCTCCATGAACTTATCTAATTCTTTTTTGAACCCAGTTATCCTTTTGGCCTTCACAACATACTCTGGAAATGAGTTCCACAGGTTGAATGTGTGTTGTGTGAAGAAGTACTTTCTTATGTTTGTTTTCAACCTGCTGCCTATTAATTTCATTGGGTGATCCCGGATTCTTGTGTTATGTGAAAGGGTAAATAACACTTCTTTATTCACTTTCTCCACACCAGTCATGATTTTATAGCCCTCTCTCATATCCCCTCTTAGTCGTCTCTTTTCTAAACTGAACAGTCCCAGTCTTTTTAATCTCTCCTCATACGGAAGATGTTCCATACCCCTAAACATTTTTGTTGCCCTTCTCTGTACTTTTTACAATTCCAGTATAACATTTTTGAAATGGGGAGACCAGATCTGCACATAGTATTTAAGGTATGGGCATACCATAGATTTATATAGTGGCATTTTATTTTCTGTCTTATCTATCCCTTTCCTAATGGTTCCTAACATACTGCTAGCTTTTTTAATTGCCGCCAAACATTGAGCAAATGTTTACAGAACTATCCACAATGACTCCAAAATCTCTTTCCTGAGTGGTAACAGCTAATTTAGATCCCATCATTTTTAATGTATAGTTGGGATTATTTTTTCCAATTTGCATTACTTTGCTTTTATCAACACTAAATTTCATCTGCCATTTTGTTGCCCAGTCGCCCAGTTTAGTGAGGTCCTTTGTAACTCTTCGTAGTCTGCTTTGGATTTAACTATTCTGAGTAATTTTGCAAAAAGAAAAGGAGTACTTGTGGCACCTTAGAGACTAACAAATTTATTTGAGCATAAGCTTTCGTGAGCTACAGCTCACTTCATACAGACTAACACAGCTGCTACTCTGAAACCTGAGTAATTTTGTGTCATCTGCAAATTTTGCCATCTAAGTGTTTACTCCTTTTTCCATATAATTTCTGATTATGTTGAACAGTGCTGGTCCAGTACAGATCCTTGGGAGGAACCAGCTATTTACTTCTCTCCACTGTAAAAATTGACTATTTATTGCTATCCTTTGATTTCTATCTTTAACCAGTTACTGATCCATGAGAGGACCTTCCCTCTTATCCCATGACTGCCTATTTTGCTTAAGAGCCCTTGGTGAAGGACCTTGTCAAAGGCCTTCTGTAAGTCCCAGTACACTATACTGTATTCACTGGATCACCTTTGTTCACGTTTGTTGACTCCCTCAAAGAATTCTAATATGATTTCCCTTTACAAAAGCTCAACATATAGTGTTCATTTATATGTCTGAGAATTCGGTTCTTTATTAAGTTTCAACAAATTTGCCTGGTACTGAAGTTACGCACGTTGGCCTGTAATTGCCCAGATCACCCCTGGAGCCTTTTTTAAATTCAGCATTTCATTAGCTAGCCACCATTCATCAGGTACAGAGCCTAATTTAATGAATAGATTACATACTAGTGTTAGTGGTTCTGCAACTTCATATTTGAGTTCCTTCAGAACTGTTGGGTTAATATCGTCTGATCCTGCTGATTTATTATTGTTTAATTTATCAATTTGTTTAAAAATCTCCTCTAATGACACCTCAATCTGGGACAGTTCCTCAGTTTTATCACCAACAAAGAATAGCTCAGGTGTGGGAATCTCCCTCACATCCTCTGCAGTGGAGATCAGTGCAAAGAATTCATTTTGCTTCTCGCAATGGCCTTGTATTCCTTGAGTGCTCCTTTAGCACCTTGATCATCCAATGGCCTCACTGATTCTTTGGCAGGCTTCCTGTTTCTGATGTACTTAAAAAATTTTGCTTTTAGTTTTTGTGTCATTTGATAGTTGCTCTTGAAATTCTTATTTGGCCTTCCTAATTATACTTTCACACTTGACTTGCCACAGTTTATGCTCCTTTCTATTTTCTGCAGAAGGATTTAAATTCCAATTTTTAAAAGATGCCTTTTTGTTTCCAGACACCTCTTTTATTCTGTTGTTTAGCCATGGTGGCATTTTTTTGGTCCGCTTACTGTTCTTTTTATTTGATGTATACATATAATTTGAACCTCTACAATGGTGTTTTTTAAAAGTTTTCATGCAACTTGCAGGCATTTTACCCTTGTGAGTGTTCCTTTTAATTTCCATTTAACTAGGTTCCTCATTTTTGTGTAGTTCCCCTTTTTGAAGTTAAATGTTACTATGGGGGTTTCTTTGGTATATTTTTCCCTACAGGGATGTAAAATTTAATTACGTTATGATCGCTATTATGGAGAGGCTCAGCTATATTCACCTCTTGGACCAGATTCTGTGTGCCACTTAAGACTAAATTAAGAATTGCCACTCCCATTGTGGGTTCCAGGATTAGCTGCTCCAAGAAGCAGTCATTAATGGTGTCTAGAAATTTTATCTTTGCCTCCCATCCTGAGAAGCAGTAAATAGGAATAACTGAAATCCCGCATTATTACTGGGTTTTCTGTTTTTGTGGCCTTTCTGATCTCCCTGAGCATTCACAATCACCATCACTGGTCAGGTGGTTAATAGTATATCCCTATTGTTATATGATAAGCCTTACTTAATTTGTGATATTGCAGAAATTGCAGATCCTGCAATATTAGGCTTCTACCACACTTTTGACAGTGGGAACCCCGGCCACTCCAGGGCTGGCAGCAGGAGACCTCGCTTTCAGCCCCGGGTGGCTGACATGGAAAATCACGGAGAAATAATAATGGACAGTATTACCACAAATAATAAGGTCCATTATTACTTTTCTGTGATTTTCCATGGCTTGTCCACAACTCAGCTACATTTTTTTTGACAATCATTCTGTGATTCAAGTATGGCCTTAGTTATACACTTATTATTCAAGCATGGAATTTCTATCCATGGCATTTCTATGGTACTGTTTGATTCATTTAATATTTTTACTATATTAGACTCTAAGCTTTCTTTCACATATAGTGCCACTCCCCCACCAGCACAACCTACTCTGACATTCCTATATATTTTGTACCTTGGTATTATCATATCCCATTTATTATTATCATTCCACCAAGTTTGTGATGCCTATTATATCAATTTCCTCACTTAATACCAGGCACCCAAGTTCACCCATCTTTGTATTTAGAATTCTTACATTTGTATATAAGCACTTACAAAATTTGTCAATATTTAGTTGTGTTCCTTCATGTGATGTAATAATTGAATCAGACTCTTTTGTTTGACTGTTTCTCTTTAGCTCCTACCTGTACTTTATCAACTTCTATCCTTTTCTCTTTATTAGGATATAGAGTATCCCCATTAATAAATCTTCCCCTCAGGGATGTGTCTGTCTGAGCTGTGTGCTCCTCTGCACCTGTTGGCTTTCCCCCAGCCCTTAGTTTAAAAACTCCTCTATGACCTTTTTAATTTTACATGCCATTCATTTTGGTTTAGGTGGGGCCCATTCTTCCTGTATAGGCTCCTCCTTTCCCAAAAGGTTTCCCAGTTTCTAAACACTTAAAAATCCTTCCTCCCAATACCATTGTCTCATCCACACATTGAGACCCTGCAGTTCTGCCTGTCTAACTGGCCTTGTGCATGGAACTGGAAGCATTTCAGAGAAGGGTATCATGGAGGTTCTGAGCTTTAATGTCTTATTTAGCAGCCTAAATTTGGCTGCCAGTACTCTCTTCTACCTTTCCCTATGTTGTTGGAACCTACATGTACCATGACCACCAAATCCTCCCCAGCACTGAACATAACTCTGTCTAGATGTCTTGAAAGGTCCACAACCTTTGCACCCATCAGGCAATTCACCATGCAGTTCTCCTGGTCATCATAAACCCAACTATCTATATTTCTAATAATCAAATCCCCCATTACTATTACCTGGCTCTTCCTAATAATAAGGGTCCCCTCCCCAGCAGAGGCATTCTCAATGCAAGAGGATACTATGACATCATCTGGAAGGATGATCCTCCTACCTAGACACTTAAGTTCTGAGAAATCTTCTAATTATCAGTATGAATGATCAAGATTCTTTGATGTCCTCTTGCCACCAGCTATTATTTGTTGCTCTGCCAATCAGTTATAGGTCACTAAAAATTAATATACCCTTAGGTATACATATAGTTTGAACCTCTACTATGGTGTTTTTTAGAAGTTTTCATGCAACTTGCAGGCACTTTACTCTTGTGAGTGTTCCTTTTAATTTCCATTATCCTCCATGAATAGAATAGCTATAATATGGTAATGAAAGTTGGCATCCAGAAAAAAAAAGACATTTCTTTACAGGACAAAGAGGTGACCACGTTATAGGTCACTAAAAATTTGTATACTCTTAGGCACTCATGCCCTGATCCTGCAGCCACTTATGCACTTAAAGCAGGTGAGGATCAGGACCTTAGAATTCTTAGGTGAGGATCTGCCTTGTACAATACACATTACAATATATAGCTAAGGGATAATCCCTTAGCTATATATATTTTTAGCATCCAGAGTCCTAATTGACTGGTGAGATTGATTAACACATGAAGCAAAGCTGAGGTCCTTAATCAATCTCGAAAGTCATTTATTGAGAGTATATGACAAAGCCATAAAGGTTATTGCAAATATATCACATAGTAACATTAAAAATATAACTGTCTCGCCTCGCATGGTTTCAGTATGCTTTGTTGCCTGTTTATAAGAAATAAAAATAATAATTCAATGGGTACAAAATAAAAGGATGAGTTTAGGACTTTGGATCCACTCAGCATAAGGCTGTAATATCCAGTGAAAAATCAAGACTGAACTGAAACGCAAGAGTCCCAAGAACTATTCCTAAAGACTACTGCTGAAAAAGTCACTGGAATCATATTTTTCCAATATTTATCCTATTTCCAAATATGATGCTCTTGAGTTAGGCCTCTTATCTGCTCCATTTTTCACTAGATTTTTTTTTCACTCTCTCTACATCATCTTTGCTCCTTTTTCACAGTTTCCTTAAGTGGAACATTAACCCAGTAACATATGAGATCAAGCAGAACTTTCATGCCTATGATTTTCAAATAGTTTCAGAATAAGATTAAATGACTTTATCAATCCCCAGTGAGAATAATAAACAGGCAGCACTGAAAAGTTATTTTTAGTGCCTAGTGCCAGTGGTCATCGCACCAACAATAATGGATTTACCCCACAACTCTTTTGAGAGGCTAGGTGCTACTACTATATCCATTTTACATGTGGGAAAACTGAGGCATGAACAATCCTGTGACTTGTGCAAGAAAATTTGCTGCAAATCCAGATCTCTTGAGTCCCAGTCCAATATCTGAACCACAAGACCATCCTTCCGTTCATTGATGTGGCTATAGATCAGCTTTTGACATTTAGAAGAAGCATTTATTGGCTGCATGTCGGTGGCTGTGAACAATAGGATCAAAGGGCCATAAGAAGGAAGGTGTTCTATGAGCAAACACGTGGCCCAACACATGGGGGCTGGAAGGAGGGACCACATTAATGACTACCAAAAAGCCACTGGCTGATATGGAGGAGAACCTTTGGGGGTTAGAGTAGATGACCCTTCCAGTTCCTTCTAGTTCTATGATTCTGTTATTCTGTTGTGGTTTCAGGGGTCCATAGAGAAGACTACTGAAACAAAGAGGGGGAGGGGCCAAGAAGAAAATGGAGGATTATTTGGTCTTAATGACAGAGGCCATCCTCTCTTGTCCTTTAGCTCTCAATACCTGAGGAGCATGGCTGTGCAACTAGTAGTGATAAGTCAGGGCCAACTGCACAATGTAGAAGGCTAAGGAAAAGAAAGCATTTCAGATGCTATAACTGATCATCCACGTTCTATTGTGCAGAAGTGTTGTTATGAGGAAAAGTGTAGAAATTAGAGACAGGAAAGTTTATCAGGTCATCTCGTCCATCTCCCTTTCAGCAAGGGAGGCTCTGAAGGAAGAGAAGAAAAGGTAGGAATTACATGAAATAAGTTCCAGAGGCACTAACTGTCAGTAGAAGTAATACGAGTCAATAAGTAAAATTAAGGTAGATGTGGTCATTAAATAGCCATTTAGGTATTGGTGTGTATATGTCAAGATATAAATGCTAGGCAGGTTCTAATATTTCCTGGCCATGTCCATAGTAAAAATCATGAAGAATCCTCATTCAATAGGATAATGAGGCAGTTAATGGATTATCTAGTTACCTGATCTGTATTTTAGAGCATTTAAACAGAATAGCTATAATATGGTAATGAAAGTTGGCATCCAGTAAAAAAAAAAAAAAAAAGACATTTCTTTACAGGACAAAGAAGTGACAGCATTTCTTCCAAGCTCAGACCATGCTTAAGAGTGGCAGTGAACACAGAAGAGAGAACATATCACAAGGAACATTGCATTTCTGGAACTTTTATCAAGACTCAGACCCCAATTACCCAGACTGAAGTTAAGGGAAGAATTCTATTCTATTCAAAATCATGATTATTTAGTGTAGGCAGCAGTGGTCAATCAGTATAAGTTAAAGATTAGTGGGCTTGACCTTTAGTTTGACAGCATGGGGCTGCAACAGGCTGGCAGTGTTTGCCTGAAATGTCCCTGATAGCAGGTGTTGCTCCTACTGGAGAATGTTAAGTGGATTCTGCTGAGTTAGTGAGGCCAATGATAGCTCATTATGCCCACCCAGATATAAGGGAGCAGCTCTCTAAAGAGAGAGAATGTAAGGTGCAGGCTGAGCAACACAATCTTACCAAAAAAAGAACAGGAGTACTTGTGGCACCTTAGAGGCTCTAAACAGTCTTACCAGTTACATTATAATGTGACTATGGCCCTCAGTGATGGGCTGTACTCCCCACACTGGTTCTGAGAGGGCTGAATTAGCCCAGGTGGGCCCCGACAGCTAATTAAGCAGCAAAAGAGGGAGATATAGGCTGAGTGGAGAGCCTTGATTAGAGAGAAGCATCTCAGAGCAGAGATTGGCTGAGCCAGTATAAACCCAGGAAGCTGGCAACAGAAAAGGTGTCTGGGAGGACATGTGTGATCACTCTCTGTTTAGTAGAGAAGGAAGGAGGGAACCCAGGGAAAGAGTAGGGCTCTTAGTTCCCTACTATATAGTAGCTTATACATTCCTCCCTGCCTGATGACCATCGGTCACAGAAAGCTGCTCCAATCCCATGTATGTGTATTTAGCATTTTTTCAAATAAAAAAATATGTATTTGGCCTGATAATTCCAAGCTCTTTAAATACACACCATTTAAAACAATGGCACTTCTCTGGTACATCTGCCAATCCAAACTGAGATCCTCTGGCTCTGTTTTTCTTCCCTCTGAACCCCTTCTCCCAAAAGGTGAATCACTGCAGCATCCCTGCACATCTCATTATCTGCTGGCCTTGTAGCACTATGCTGCAGTAGAGGTGCAGTCTCTCAGGGTTCTTGCTTTCTGGGATGATGGGGCTGGGTCATCAAGTAGAGGCAATACTAAAGGCTGGCGTTTTTAGGAAGAGGGTGCATTGCTGGCCACCTGCTTCTGCCAAAACCAATTAATTGAGCATGAATGAACTTAACTGAGAGTAGGGAGAAGGAAAGTCCCCAAAATAGAGAATGTGGTAAGACAAGTCCTAGGACCCCTCTCTGCATTTGCCTCTGGGTTCAGATGAGGACAAGAGTCCCATGTTTAAATTTCTGGAGAACAGGTCTCCTGTATAAATGTAAAAAGCCTATTAAAAATAAGCAACATCATCCTATTTGTTCCAAGGGACATGTAGCTTGCCCAAGGATTTTTGGTTCAAAACTGAAAAAATTACACTCAATATTTTTCCCTGAGAAATATTACATTTGCCACATACCTGAAAGGGTTAATGAGAAACGTTTCATGCCCCTGACTTTGTCTTCCCTTCCCCCCCGCCATATTCTTCCTTCCCTTGCTGAATCCATTTGCAAATGATATCACTTGTCTGCATATTGTCACTAGCTGCCTGCCCATCCATTTATCAAGTGTCTGCAGCTCAGTGCAGACTTGCCCTGTCCTCCCTGCTCCATTGTTTCTCTTGACCCAGGGGAAGGTGTGTGTGTGAAGTGGGGAGGGGAAGAGGGGTCTCTCCCACAGCAACACGTACCATGATCATGTGCAAAGACAGGATGGGGCAGGGAGAGAATGCAGCTGGGAAGATGCAATTATAGCAGAAGATTGACAGCTCTCTCCCTCCCCCTCTGGCACTGACAGATGACCTTGCAGGGACAGCAGCCCTCAGTCTCCCCACAGACATTAGCTGAAATAATGGGCTAGACCGGACATGCCATATTAAGAATGCAGGAGGCTAGGTGAATCACCCCTGCTTAGTGAAAATAAACTTCACCATTTACTTGCATAATAGGTTTCTCATCAAACTTGTACACTTGTTTCTCAGTAACCCTACAGCAAAATGATCTTAGAGTTTGAACACAACATTTACCAAGTCCTAATGAATAACATAATTATCACTTTATGCAAAACAGAGCTCATTTGCATCTGTGAATATTTAATATTAAAAACAACACTTTGATCTTGAATAAAAATATGTATATCATATAATCATAGCCTTATGGAACATGAAATCTACAATATTTTTACCTTATAGTTTCACTACATTTGGGTTTTCTGTTTGAACCTTCTCCGTAGGGACTCTATCTAAAGAGCTCCTTCCCTGAGGATGTCCACTGGGGTCTCTCTGCAGCTGTCATCATGGTTGGGTGCATTGGGCCAACCACCCAGGTCACTCCATTTCAGATCATGGCAACCTTCCTTCATGTCACCTGCTTTTCCTTTCTCTTGTCCACTTTGTTTTCACAGTGTAAGCCGGTCCCTCTGGGCATGATGCCCAGGTTGGCTGAGTTTTAGTTCATTATGTACAGTGTCCCAGATACTGCCGTGAGATGGGTGCTTTATAAATTAATTACAAAATAAAGAAATAATCTAACTCCTCTGCATATGTAAATCATGCCACAGTGAGATGTATTTCTCTATTAGGCAGTGAAATAAAGCAGCAGATGACATAGTATAGGCCTTTAAGGGGATAATTTCATGTTTTAAAGCTATGAGCCAGATCCACTAGTACAGCCTGGCCACTCCGGTGATGCAAACCAAATGGAGCGTACTGGTAAATTTGGCCCCTATATAATGAAAATGTAAATCTAGGGGGTGGTGAAGTAAATGGGGGTATCGTTATTCTTTTCACACGCTGGCTCTTCTCTCTATTCTGTGTCTCGTGCTTTGTATCATTCACAATAACCGTTACATTTTAAGAAATCCTATATTTATAAATATAACCCCCTACCCATTTTACCAATAAAATCTTGTGTGAATGAATCGAGTACGTTAATAACAACAAGCATCTTGTTTGCTTCACAGGCATTCATTGATTAGGGCCCCAAGTCAGCACGTTTAAGCACGTGCCTCAATTTAAACACAGAAGGTAGTGCCACTGACATCAGCAGAGCTACTCTTGTGCTTAAAATTATGCATGTGCAGCAGTACTGTACTTTGCTGAACCGGGCAATCGCCCCTGTGATGTGGGTATGGTAAAGATCCCATGGGGAAACTGAGGTTCAGACGGGTTAAGGCCAACTTCTTTCAACTTGGGTGCTTAGTGGTAGGCATTGAAACCTCTGGGTGGCCCCTAAAGAAAAGTGGACTGATTTTCAGAAGTGCTGATCCCCCACTATTCCCAATGACTATAATGGGAGTTATCGGCTCTCAGGACCTCTGAAAATTAGGTTACTTCTAAGCAGGGGCCTATATATGGATTTAAGCACTTACCCTTAGGTGCCAACGCTTTGATTATAAACTCTTTGGGAAAGGGACTTTGTCTTCTTCTATGTAATATATAGCACAAAGCACACCCAGAGCTCCATAAATCAGACTTTGTCAGGTCACTGAGATGATGTCAATGACTTGGAGATGGAGGGGCCAAGGCACTGCCACAGGGATAAGGCAGTAAAAAAGTTTGCCTTATGATCAAGGTGTCATGTGCCTGTATATGTGCATGTGCTAGAGGTGGGTCCAAAACAAATGCCTGAACTAAACCCCTCTGAAATCTGGGTTGCTTGGAATTCAGATGCAGTCCTGAACTTTGCAGTTCAGGCCCTTTCTAGCAAATGCATGTTTCAGACAAATAAAACATTCAGTAAATAGTTCACACTGAATGGGAGCAATGCGTCTCTGCTATCCTAGCTCATTTGATTTATTCTGACAGAGGTAAAATTAAAATATGTTCATCCTCAAAATAAAAGGCATCAGCTCCAGTCGCAGCTGTCTGGTGCCCTATCCAAATACAAAATGATCTTTCATTTGTTTCCAAATAACCTATCAAATAACAACAAAAAAACTGCGTTATTTAAATCAATGAATCCACAGATAAGCCTGTGGATTCCCTTTCAATCCTGCAGGACAGCATATCTCTTCTCTAGTGCTTTTGTCCATTGGAATTGATATTCTGTTTGCAGAAAGGCTCCCTGATCTTTGTATCTTTACAAGTTATTTATTGCATTTCCTGCACTAACGGTAACATGGTATGTTCAGCTGTTGACCGAAGAACAGAAAACGAGTATGAAGACTTAAAGGAAATCAAGCACTGGAAGATGATTTTCTTCAAATCAATGAATGTCTCTTAGCATGTATAAGTCTGTGTTAAGCTGTCATCTTTCAACACAGTTATGCATAAGAGTTTACTGAAAACACAACTAGGCTACTAGTGCTACTTCTATATTTTTAATACAGTAGCCAAAATCATTAAACCTATTTTGAGTGGCTGACTATTGTGGCTACCTGGAAGATACAAAGCTTGTAGTCCTGGTGCATTTTTTTTCCAAAATTATGTTGTCAGGCTACGTCCATATTTAGATTCGATAAGAGAGCACTGAGAGTGAAGGGGGAGATGACAACATAAAATTTATGCATGAGCATATTGATTCAAAACATGTAGTAAATGAGTGTGGCAAATGGAAAGAGTGTTTGATGCTGACACCCATTTATCAAAAATTAAAAAAGAAGGAGAAATTTGCTTTCCAGACAAGAAAAGCCATGGAAGGTCAGGACAAACATACTTTGGTTTCATGCTGCGCAGGAACTGTTCAGAACCTTTCTTTTTTAATGAGCAGTATCCATTACCAATGGATGACAGAGATCCCCTTATATATGGACCATTTAATGTTTTTACTTAAAGGTGGAAAAATATCCATGGCAAAGTACCAACATATGTATTTAGAGGGAAAGATGGAGCTATGTATATAGGAAATAAGGCTTTTATTTTAACCAGCTAATAACAGTTAATTAAGTTTTATTCAGCTGTCTTCTAGTCCCAGAGTCAGAGCGTTGTATTTAAAAAAATGGAAACTTTTGTATGACGTGTATGAAAAATGTTCTGGAGTTCTCTACTTAAGGAGGGTGAGCGAACCAACCCCGTTTTCAGCTAGGAGTGAATGTATTTGTACAGTGCTGCATTTATGTGTGCATAAATTGTATAGTGTGTGGTTCTTTATCTGTATACTGCCTAGCCTGGGGCTCTGGTCCATGGCTGGGGCTTCTAGGCATTACTGCAATACATATAAGTAATAATAAATAAGGATAAGATTTTGTCATGGAACTCATGGATTCCATGCCTTTCAGAGACCTCTGTGACATTTTCTGCTTCAGCCCCATGCCCCGGGGCAGCAGGGCCAGAGCTGTCAGCGGCCGGGAGGGCAGTGGAGCTCTGAGCCACTGGCCCTGGATCTCTGAGCTGCTGCAGGCAGTGGTGGCCCCACAGCTATCAGCAGACACCATGGGTGGTGGGGGCTGGAGCTGTCAATCCCCCTCCCCCAGCAGTCAGCCCCACCCTCCTTATTTTTATTAAAAGTCACAAATAGGTCACGGGTTTCCATGACTTTTTGTTTATTGCCCAGGACCCATCCATGACTTCTACTAAAAATAACCGTGACAAAATCTTAACCTTAATAATAAGTGAAGTGCAAGATATTAGACAGTGGAGAACCATTTTGATTGTTTGCAAAGAGCTCCCTACACATAGCAATGTCTTGAAAACTGTCAGGTTTGCTCAAAAAGGGGCACCCCAAGGAGCAATGTGTGGACTTAGGTGGCAGTTCGCATGCCCAGCCACAGAAATTTAGGCACTTAGGGGTAGGAACATAGGTGCTTAGAGACTTTAGGTGCCTACAGGATTAGGTAAGAGCTTAGTGGGGGTTTTGAGGATCTACATTTTGGACTTAGACACCTAAATTGGGACTAAGGTGCCTAAATCACTTTGTGATCTAGCCTCTTTGGGGCAAGGACTGTGTCTTTCAATGTGTTTGTACAGCATACAGCACAATGGGACCACACACCTCTGGTGGCCTCTGGTCACTGCTCTAAGATAAATATTAACTAAAAGAATAATAATAAGATCAGCTCTGTTCTGTAAATCTGTAGCCTTGTATCTTTCTTGTACACTAAGTAGAACATAGTAGGGTCACCAAAGATTCTTGTCTTGGCATTGCCTGCTTACACTCAGGCTTCGCCTCCACTGGGGATTTGCCCCAGTTACAACCTTGGTAACTAGCCACTGGTGTTGTTGCACCAGTGCAACCCACAGTGTAGACAGGCAAAGCCACTATTTGCACTGGCAAATTTACTCCTTGGAACCAGAAAGACAAGTGCAAGTAGTCACTTTCCTTGTCTATAGAGATTTTACTAACACAACTATGCCCATAACTGGCCACCAATGGCTGTAACTAAGGTAAATCCCCCAGTATAGACAAAGCCTTCTAAATTATGTTTCCTTTTACTGCCTGTTCTTTGTTTCTTTTTTTCTTTGCTTCTTCAAAATGACCAGTATTTTATATAGGAATAAAGCTTTGCTTCTCTAAACATATATATTAGAAATGGTTAATAATGGTTCATCTGATAATGGTTATGAGGTGTGCAGTGAAGAAATGCTACAAAACACTAGTTTAGAACTGCAGTTAAAATGTTCAGCTACCTCGGCGGAGAAACATCTTGTTATGTATTTAATTATAGAAATGCAACCTGTGGGCGGTTTTGGAATAGCGCCGCTTGAATTTTGGTATTAGTGAATTTCAGTCTATTCTATAGCTTTGTTGACCCTACTAAATATGAAATTTCACTAATGATACAGAAAGTGGAAAGGCAATATAACGCAGAGGTGTTTGGAAGTGATTTTAAAGATAAAAAGAAAAGGAGTACTTGTGGCACCTTAGAGACTAACAAATTTATTAGAGCATAAGCTTTCGTGAGCTACAGCTCACTTCATCGGATGAAGCGAATACAGACTAACACGGCTGCTACTCTGAAACCTGTCATTTTAAAGATAGTGGGAGAAATTACAGATTTCATGTCAGAACCGAGACAATTACTACAGAATAAAAGGCTGCTTTCAAGAAGTTTAAGAATAAACTTTAAACTCAGACTGTTAATTGACACATCAGCAAAGGAGACTTTTTTTATTAAACAGAAATTCTGAAAGAGACTTTTGTCAATTAACCAAAAGTAAAGGTCACAATAGCACTGGGGCGTTATTCCTACTGATATCACCTTTTTGATTCAGAGATAGAAGAGTTAACCTAAAGACTCTCAGGACAGAAACCAAAAGAGGTAAAACTCCTGTGAGCCTCCTAACACTATCTACTGGATCCAAGAAAGAGAGCAGAGATGTGTCACCTAAGCAGTTAATTGGTTTATGACATATAACCTGAGGATGAGTGATGGTGAAAACATGCCACCGCAATTGGAAGGTGACAAAAGCTGCAGGCTACCTTTTGTAAGGGATGGACCCTCCAATCCCAATGAAAGGGAAAGATTCACATGAAAGACTAGACACAAAGACCCAGATCCTCAAAGGTATTTAGGCTCCTACCTTCCATTGATTTCAATGGAAGTTAGATACCTAAATACCTTTGAGGATCTTGGCCTATGAGCATTTATTTGTCAGCTTCTCTGTCAGCACCTGAAATGTGAGCACGTGAAGAGTTCAGCTGAACTTCATGTGCATATGAAGATGCATCATACCTCTGGAGAAATTACCCTCTCTTCTCCCTGGAGAGAGAGAATTTAAGATCTTAACAGCACCAGTGTGGAAGGGTTTCTTTCAGACATTCATGTTTAGGCCATTAACCTTCACGTTAATGAAGGGTAAAGGAAAGTTCTTTCCTGAAGTAAAAAGAACCAGACCCCTCCCTGAAGCCGGCAAGCTGAGATTCATGGAACAAAGAAAGCTGTGCCAGAATGGTGAAACTGATTCTACACTAAGTACTATTAAAGGTTATGAAATCTATTTAATTCTCCTTGCCTGGTGAACTCTGTTCTCCAGTGGCCAACCTTAGAGTGCAAGTGTATTGTTGGCTTAAGAATCTGACCAATTGTAAAGATGGCCAAAAATTTTTAATTTTTCCATGAAAAATTCTGAAATGAAAAACACCAATATTTTTCTTTTCATTTGATAGGTTAGGAACCACCATCATTTCTTACTTCTCCTTGTTTGCCTTTTTCTGTGGAAAAACGGGGAGGGGGAATATGTAAAAGTGGGATAAATGGGGTATTTTCACAAGAAACAAAACTCAATTTTTGAAAAAATTTATCTGAAATTTTTCATGGAAAAACAGAAACATGGAAAATTTCAGATGAAACAAAAAAACATTCATTCTTTCAAAATTCTTCATGAACTACACTTACCCTTTTCTGGAGAGCTAAAACCACTTGTAACGGAACAGGTTTTTGGTCTGTAAAACTAGATCTTGTACCAGTAGGAACAATAACAATTTCCTTCATTAAGCAGTAGTCTCTCTTCCTCCAAATCACCACATATGGAAGAAAAAACAAAAAAGGCTCGACTTAACAGTGCAGAGATTCAAGCATTTCATTTTAGCCAAAAAAAGAACCCCTTACAGAAGGTCTGAGGCAATTAAAGCTGTGTCTTAGGACCACAAGATCTGATCAGTTGTTGTATTGCTTCATTGCCGTACACAGGCATTCGATCAAACACAAATACTACTATTTTTATTCTCTGTATATTAACTCTGTTCAGTGTTTACCCTGCCTTGTTCTTTGCACTGTTTCTACTCTGCCGTGCTTCATGTTAACACTGCACAGTGAGGACAGTGTGGGGTTTATCAACAGCACATTAAATACATCACAGTTCCAAACTCTTGCCCCATTTTGTCTCTTGCATATTTACACTGCACACTGGTTACACTATATTACTATCTTATGCATGTTTAAAAAGGGCAGTCTATTAATCTAAATATTACTTTAGTCTAGGTGCACTAATATGGTCCAAAGTCACATAGTATTGCAACTGCCACTGCACTGTTAAAGTGACATTGCACAATATTTGAAACTGCTCACATGATCACTATCTTGTTATTGCAGCAGCATTATTTACCATATCTATACTAACTGCATCTGTTGAAACGGTTCTATTTAGCACATGACTATTTACTCTGCCTTCTTGAATTCTGTGTTCAGGCCCCAATTCTGCAAAGATACAGACATGCTTAATTTTAGGCACATGAGAGAAGTCCCATTGCTAAACAGCGAAACCTTACATGGCTTTGTTCCTTTGCTGTGTGACTTACTTATACATCCAATCATTCAATGTATTTACCTGTTTTCTACTACTAAGTAAAGATTTATTGAGATTGTTTTATTTTCCTGCTGGTTTTGATAATTAAGAAGTCAATAATAATGTGAAAAACCTATTTGCTATTGAAATTTGTGGGTCACATGCTTAATTTAAAATCAGGAGAAACTATTAACTTAAAATGAGGAGAAATTATTCCTGACAATATTCCCTAGAGGCCCCTATCTCCAAGTTGCAGTTTTTGTAATTTTTTAAATAAAAGTATTTGGAAAATGAACACATCAGAGTCACCCTTTCAGCCCCACAGTAATGTAAATGGCTTTTTACGGAAGCTGATAGCAGAGCTGGTCAGGAATTATTTCTCCCCCTCGTCCCCAAAGACTTGCAACAGAAACAAATTTTTATTTTGTTTTCATTACATGTTTTTCTTCAATATGGGGGGAGGGGGTTATCAAAAAACAAAACCCAAACATTTGTGTAGTTTCCAGGTTATGTATGAAAAACCCACACATTTTTGTAAAAAATGGATTTTTATTTAAAGTTTCCATTTAATTGAAAAGCCATTTTTAGTAGAAAAAACATTGAACCAGGAAATAAATGGTGACAAGCTGTAGCTGCTCTGTTATTGTTATTTATTATTTGTATGATTGCAGGACTTGAGAACCCAGAAGTGGAGCAGGACCCTGTTGTGTTAGGCACTGTACAAACACAGAACAAAAAGATGGTCCCTGCCCCAAAGAGCTTTTCACACACATACACACAGATTATTTTTTAAGTATTAGTCCACGGTGATTATGAATTTAGCAAATGGAACAGCTGAATGAGTATTACTTTAGAAAATACTTAAACACTTCATTTGTTTCTCTAGGGTTTGCTCTTTGGAAGAAGGAACATCATTATTATCATTGGTTTCAGAGTAGCAGCCGTGTTAGTCTGTATTCGCAAAAAGAAAAGGAATACTTGTGGCACCTTAGAGACTAATAAATTTGTTAGTCTCTAAGGTGCCACACGTACTCCTTTTCTTTTTTCATTATTACCATTGTTTCTTTACATACTATGTGCCCTGAACTATTTGAATGTGGATTTACTAAATATGGGGTGTAATAGGTAGTGGTTCCCTGCAATGTCATCCTAATGCTGTCTTGCTTATTGATAACAATTTTGATTCTGCCACTCTCACTCAAGAGTGAGTGGGCAGTAGGGTTACTTTCACAGTAAGACATTACTCAGCATCAGTACAAGGAGCAGAATCTGGCCCCTAGTAAGCATAAAGATTTTTAATAAATTAGTGATTGCTCCATTCTCCCCTCATTTATATTGTGAAGCCATCTTTAAGTGGAGTACTCTTGCTCATAAAACAACACATATAGTAGAACCTCAGAGTTACGCACACCTCAGGAATGGAGGTTGTTCGTAACTCTGAAATGTCCGTAACTCTGAACAGAATGTTATCGTTCTTTAAAAAGTTTACACTGAACATTGACTTAATGCAGCGTGGAAACTTTACTATGCAGAAGAAAAATGCTGCTTTCCCTTTATTTTTTTAGTAGTTTATGTTTAACACAGCACTGTACTGCATTTGTTTTTTATTTTAATTTTATTTTATTTTATTTTGTCTCTGCTGCTGCCTGATTGCATACTTCTGGTTCCAAATGAGGTGTGTGATTGACTGGTCAGTTCGTAATTCTTGTATTCGTAACTCTGTGGTTCTAGTATACATGAATAAATAAAAAATTCGCAAAGGACCCTTTATTTTGTGAGTTTGGTTGTATACAAGGAAGGAAATTGCTTTCTCAAAACGGTGAAATTTCAAAGTCATCTCTAAAGATACCCTCTGTACAGTGGAGTAAACAAATGCTGCAGAGTGCACAAGCCACATGGGCTTAAGCTGGGAGAACAAGTGTACAAGCCTTTCCCTAAGTAAATTGAACATTTCCTTTTAAAATGGTCCATTGCCAAAGAAGGGTGGGGATACTGGTGAGTTCCCCAAGAAGGAAATGCCTATTGTATGCACGTGTCTATTAAAAGGGCATGGCAGGGAGCAAGCCACAAATTCCTGGGAGCCCACCAGCACTCACATATTTACAATCCATGATCCAGTGCTGAATAGTGTGCAGAAAGAGCTGCTTCAGACAGACAGAAAGCTATTGTGATAATAAGTGGAGACCTGTTGTATTAATTAAGATGGAATAAAGAGTTGAAGGTGTTAACATAACCCAGTCATTGTCCAACATTAAGCAACCTCAAACAAGTGTGATGGATCTGCAAAGAAGGGGACTACAACTCCCATCAGCCCTCTCCCCACCGTACATCCCAGGATGTACGTTTCCCACTAGTCCCTTCCCCACTGCACCTGGGAAAGGACCTGAACCATGAGGGGTTCGGGCTCCGTTGGACAGTGGAAGCCGCGTGGCAGCGGGGAGTTGGAGGGGAGACCCAGGAACTGTGAACAGAGCTGTACGTGGAACAGTCGGTGGGTGCCACACATCACAGCTGGGTGCTGTGTGCACAGCTGGGTGCAGGCCATGTGGTACTTATGGGGGAGCAGCAGCAGGTAGGCAGAGGGACATTGCAAATGGGTGCCAATGAAAGACACGAACAGAGCCTGGCTTGGAAACTCACAAATGCTTATTTACATGAATGGAGATTGAAGCACCTCAGGCACTGGGACTGCAGAGCACTGACTGTCAGTTGAACTGCCCCAGGGACCCAGTCAGGAACTGCTGCTGCTCACTTTGAAGTGTAACTGTACTAGGGTATTTGTAAACTCTCCCCTTTCCAGCTCGCCCTTTCCCTTACCCGTGTGTCTGAGTAGTTATTGGAACAGTGTCTATAAGGCCTACCTGCACAGTGGTTGCCTCTGAGATCCAACACACTGGGAATGCTACTGACACCCTAGGGGCTTGAGGTACAGAGTAACCCAACAGTTAAACAGGGTCTGGTATACAGAGGCCTCAGCCTGTTTAGTATCAAGGTGAACATATTGGCAACTTCATGTCAAAGGTTAGACATTTATTGTTTGAAACACACAAAAGGAAAATAATCAAAATGAGGCAAAGAACATTGAAACTGAAATTAAGTGATTATGCAAAACAAACGATCAAAACCTATCAAAGTCCCTTTCTGGAAAGAGTGAATATTGGTTAAAGTCTCTTATTCAGTCAAACAGTCCTTGGTGGGGAAGAAAGGGTTCTGTCGTTCAATTCTGAGTCAGGCATGAGAGTCACTTTCCTTCTTTAGACAAAACACATACAGAAGGGAGAGTAGAGATAGGACAGTAAGCATAGGGAACGTATGGCTTTTGTTGATGTTCTCAATATACAGGGCAGCTGGTCAGTCACAGATGGATCCTTTGGGCTGGCAGGTCAGCCATAACAGCTGTTACTCTAGCCCCCAGCTCCCTTTCCTGATCAGGTCCCTCTCTTTACTCATCATTTTCAGGCCAAGCACAACTGGGCAGTCTCATCTCACCATACTGGTGCCGTGCAGTACAGTTGACTTCTGGATCAGGCGAAAGGACAAAAGAGAGAGATAAGACAGGAGAGAGATAATGGAGGACGGAATGGCCGAGTCCTTGCTGATGCAACGACAATGGTCAAGCATCCCCTCTGGAGTATCAAGGTCTGGTGTCACTGTTGCAGCAACAATCCTTCCTGTAGCAATGGTAAAAGATTTTATATTTTCCTCCCCAAAGTCTCTTTTTAAGGGCCCCAGAAGTATCGTAGTGACTTACAGTTTTTAATGGATGTACTATCACCACACCGCTGGGGAGATAGGGTAGTGCTATTATCCCCATTTTACAGAGGGGGGATCTGAGGAACAGAAAATATAAGTAACTTGCCCAGGGTCACCCCCAAGTCTGAGGGGAACAGGGAATTGAACCACAGTCTCCTGAGTCCTAGTCTACTATCCTAATCACAAACTATCTTTCCTTCTCCATCTGGCTCAAAGTTTTCCTCTTTCGGTTTGAATTTTCTTTTTCCCTTTAGTGTGAGGAAATCAATGCTTCTGCACTCCTCACCAGAACTGGTTAACCAAATCTGGAAGCCCCCTGAAAGCTATTAGATTGTACTTCTCCCTCTCTCCTAGGATGGACAAGCCCAGGGTTCAGTGCATGGACCATTGTACCTATAGACAGATTGAATGATGGAGAAGAAATAAGATGTAATTTTAGCCTGAAAGCTTAACATGAATGTTGCAATTCAGGACAGCCCTGGAAAGCTTCTCCCAGCTTGCTTGGGTATAATGATGCCTTGATTGAACCTCTGATGGGGTATGTGCCTGCATATGAAATCTTGCTGGAGCCTGTTTGTACCTCAAGGAACTAGATGATGTGGATCAATAGGCTGAGATAAGAACAAGATGAATTTTTGTGGTCACTGCTTCACATTTGTAACAGCTACTGAGAAGCATTTTGTCAAGGAGAGGCTGTTCCCCCACCCACTTGCAGGGGTTGTTAGGAGTATGTACCGTGCCGGTAAGAGCAGGGCATATGCTAGGAAGAACCAATTTTGGAAGCAGTTTAGAGTCAGCCTCTCCAGATAGACAGCTAGGAACACATGGCTCTCCTTTGTCTTATGTAACTCCATTTTATTTCTAATCAAGCGTCACTGGTAAGAATTCAGACTGTGACTCCTTGCTGTGAATCCGCAAGACAACATGTGGTACCAGAGTGAAGTAGAAGTAAGGACAGATTGTGGTGAAAGAGTCATCTTGGAGATGGAGCAACTAAAAGTTTCCAAGGAATTGAAACTCTCAAGTAATGTAGCAGACTCCTGGAATAAATTCAGAGTTTTTAGATAGATGCACGCAGCTGGCTTTGGTGAGAAAGAAGACCAACAGAAAAAAGCAATTGTTTTAAACACTGCATGAGTTGAGGCACTAGATGTCTTTAATAACATGCAACTAAGTCAAGCAGAGAACCAAGTTATGATGACACAATTTTGTAGAAATTTGAAAAGTATTGTGAATACCTAAAAAGAGTGAAACATTTAAAAAGTATGAGTTTCACCTTAGAAGACAAAAGGAAAGAGAGTCCTTTGAAGAATTCCAAAAGAGCTGAAGTTCATGAGCCAAATCTGCAACTACAGACAGTTAACAGATTCAATTATAAGGAATTAAATTGTTATAGGAATCAGAGATCCAAAGCTGCAAGAAAACAAAAAACTATTGGAAGCTATGGATCTCACTTTGGATAAAGCAGTAAGACTGGGCGGGGCAGCAGAAATCAAACAGAATAAAGGGAGGGGAACAGGACACTGCCACTCTGGATAGAGTGACAAGAGAGGAAAAAGCCTGGCAAACTAAGTCAGTGGCAAACAAAACAAAAATACATGAAAAAAGCAAAGCACAAGAGTTTGCAAGAGACAGCTTCAAGGATTGCACAAGATGTGAACTCAAACACAGACCTCAACAATGCCCAGCTTTTGGTAAGTGCTGCAATACTGGTAAGAAATACAATCATTTATCCAGGTTTCAGAGTAGCAGCCGTCTTAGTCTGTATTCGCAAAAAGAAAAGGAGTACTTGTGGCACCTTAGAGACTAAACAAATTTATTTGAGCATAAGCTTTCGTGAGCTATTGTTCACTTCATCGGATGCCAATTAGGCACTGGTGCTCAGGTAAATGTGGTTTCAGATATTAATGTTAAAAACCCTAGGGAACATGGTGAGCGAACAGGTTAAACTGAAAGCTTATAATGAGAAAGTCATTCCTATTAGAGGTACATGTGTACTAGAAGTGAAGGGAAAGATCAGATAGAATTGATAAACTTTGTGATAATTCAAGGGAATAAAGCACCTATATTTAAAATATGCCACGCTCTTGGGCTGAACAAAGAGTGCACATGGTATAGAAGATAAGGAACACGTTGTCCAGAGCATTTGATAAAACTGTATTAGAAGAGGTGGAGTCAGACACAGTGCTTGTCTGCCTCATACAAAAGAATTGTCCTGTCTCAGAAAGGAAGTGAAATGAATTAGCTGAGGCCACAGCTAATGATGAGACTTTACAGAGGTAATTAAGGCTATTACCACAGGGTGGCCAGGACATTATATACCACGTCCATACGTTTAGTTCAAAGTGGAACTGTCTGTCATTGGTGGAATATTGTTTAGAGGAGATAGGTGTTACAAGCTGACATGCCCACAAGAATACATGAAGGACACTTGGGTATGGAGAAATGTAAATGCAGAGCCAGAGAGATACTGTACTGGCCACAAATGAACAATGAGATAGAGAAAAATGTTAATGTGTGAAACATGTCAAATATCGACCTAAACAGAAAAAAGAGCCTACGCTGATAATGAACAGTTCAGAGCATGGTCTAAAGTTGGTGTGGATTTATTTTCTTATGCAGGTAAAGACTATGTATTGATGTTGGACTCTTATTCTCATTATCCAGAGCTGTTTATTAAAAAATACCACAACAAAACATGTAATAATGCACATGAAATCCATATTTTCCAGGCATGGAATCCCTGAAGTTATCATGTCTGATAATGGTCCACAGTTTGATGGACATGAATTCAAAACTTTGCTGGAGAGAATAGGTGTAAGCATTGAGCTTCAAGGACGAGGAATCCTCAGTCCAAGGTCTTGTAAAGAATGGTGTGAAAATTGTTAAATGACTTTTTCAAAAGGCCACTGACTCAAGTGCGGCTCCATATTTGGTGATACTGAACTATAGAGCAGCATCAGTGAGTCATGGACTGTCATCTGCCGAGAGATTGTTTGGCAGGAAGTTGAGAACAAGACTCTCTGACTTAGCAGTAATCCTGACTTAGATGTGCCTAGGCAACCTGATAAGTGTATACTAAAGATGTATCATGACTAGGGCCCTACCAAATTCACAGTCATGAAAAACGCGTCATGGAACGTGAAATCTGGTCTTTTGTGTGCTTTTACCCTATACTATACACATTTCATGGGGGGAGACCAGCATTTCTCAAATTGGGGTCCTGACCCAAAAGGGAGTTGCAGGAGGGCCAAAAGGTTATTTTAGGGGGTCGTGGTATTGCCACCCTTACTTCTGCACTGCCTTCAGAGCTGGGCGGCCAGAGAGTGGCGGCTGCTGACAGAGGGCCAAGCTCTGCAGGCAGCAGCGCTGAAGTAAGGGTGGCATGGTATGATATTGCCATCCTTACTTCTGTGCTGCTGCTGGTGGCGGTTCTGCCTTCAGAGCTGGGCTCCTGGCCAACAGCCTCTGCTCTCCAGCTGCGCAGCTCTGAAGGCAGCACCACCGCCAGCAGCAATGCAAAAGTAAGGTTAGCAGTACTGCAACCCTCACTACAATAACTTTGCGACCCACCCACACACACAACTCCTTTTTGAGACAGGACCCCTAGAATTACAACACAGTGAAATTTCAGATTTTAACAGCTAAAATCATGAAATTTACTATTTTAAAAATCCTATGACCATGAAATTGACCAAAATGGACCATGAATTTGGTAGGGCCCTAATCATGACAGAGGGTCCAGTGTTTTAGCGCCTTTGAATCCCAGGGATGCTGTGCAGATTCATGATGGTACTTGCTGGGCTCAGAAGGCAGTAGTGACTCGTAAGGTGAGCCTTTGATCTGACGAAGGACAGACTCCTGAAGGAAATAAGTTTCAGAGGAACAGGAAACACCTGCAACATCTTCCTGCAGAAGATGGGAATAAGGAGGCAGACACTTCACTGACAGCTACAGGACAAAGCACTGGGAAAACCACTGAGGAACCGTCAGACTAGCAAACAGAGCAGTCTGCTGATTCAGCAAGTGCAACAACTGATGTGGTGCTCCATAGATCTAACAGACTGTGCAGAGCACCTGAAAGACTCACTGAGCACTACAGCAAAGTTGAGTATGTTATGGCATTTGTAGAGAAACGGTTCAATGGTTGGGATTGCTTTTTCTGGGAAGGGGAGATATTAGGAGTATGTATTGAGCCTTTAAGAGCAGAGCACATTCTAGGAAGAGCTGGTTGGAAGCAGTCTAGAAGCAGCTTCACCAGATACACAGCTAGGAGCACATGGCTCTCTTTTGTCTTATATAACTGTGTTTTAGTTCTAATAAAGCTTTATTTCTAAAAGTCCAGACTGTGCCTCTTACTTATGAAGACAACACAATGGTAAAGAAAAGTATTAAAATCTTTCCTCATTAGGAGTAAATGGGTCAACATGACAACACAGTGGGAGGATAAAATCTGTCTGCATCAGAAATCCTTCTCTCTGCAGTCCTACAGATGCCCCATTAGAGGTAAAAGTTAGGTTGTGAGAGAAGCCCGCCTACAAAACCTGCTGCACAAGATTCTGTCAGGAGACAAGACCCATCAGGAGAATGGCTTGCAGCATCATTGAAGATAGACTTTGCATGCAGTGTCAACTGTACTTTGGATCAACGTTTCTGGTTCACCAAATTGTTTTTAAAGGAGCTGGAACGTGGAAGGATAGTAGGACCATTTCATCAAGCACCAAAGCTACCTATAATGGGGTTCCCAGTGGGTGCAATTAGAACAGGGGTGGGCAAGCTACGGCCCGCGGCTGGAACCATCCCCTCAGAGCTTTCAATCCGGCCTGCGGGATTGCCAGCCCTGTGGCGCAGTGGGGCTAAGGCAGGCTCCCTGCCTGCCCTGGCCCTACACCACTCCCGGAAGCAGCTGGCACCACGTCCCTGCGGCCCCTGTGCTGCCCTCGCCTGCAGGCACCACCCCCCACAGCTCCCATTGGCCGGGCACAAGGGGTGGTACCTGCAGGTGAGGGCAGCGTGCTGCGAAGCCGCCTGCCCCACCCCACCCCTAGGAGCCACTGCCGGACATGTTGGCCACTTCTGGGAGCAGCGCGGGGCCAGGGCAGGCAGGGAGCCTGCCTTAGCCCCACTGTACACTGCTGCCACCCCAGAACTGCTCGAGGTAAGTGGCGCCAGCCTGGAGCCCCCACCCCTCCTGCACCCTGCACCCCAACCCCCTGCCCTGAGCTCTGTAACTCCCTGTCTTGAGCCACTTGCTGCACCCCCTGAATCCTAACCCCCTGCCCTGAGCACCCTCCCGCACTCCATACCCCCTCCTACACCCCAGCCCCCTATCCTGAGCCCCTTCCTGAACACCGCACCCCCTCCCACACTCCACACTCCCTCCCGAAACCCAACCCCCTGCCCCAGCCCTATATTCATGGCCCTGCATACAATTTCCGCACCCAGATATGGCCCTTGGGTCAAAAAGTTTGCCCACCCCTGAATTAGAATAACAACTCAGGAGATTCTCATGATTCCCTCATTATTATTATTATTAATTATTATTATTTATTTGCTATTGCAGTAGAGCACAGAGACCCCAATCCAGGAACACAACTCCATTGTGGTGGGCACTTTACAAACATTCATAACTTGAGTCCAACAGGAGCATAAACAAATAATTACACTGGTCATTCTTTGGTAGGAAATGGGGCAGAGGCAAAAATCTATATTTAGCAAAGAAACAGCATGGAGTTACTTTCTACACAGACCGCCTGTCAACTTGCTCCCAGCTGGAAATTCTTCTCAAAGGGGTGACAGGGCTATAAAAATAAGGGGCAGACACTCCAAGACACCCCTTCACTCTCCCTGCCCATCAGATTCACTGAAACTGAAGAGACAAAGGAAGGAGCCATTGGACTCTGGAGGAGGGGTCCTAACATAGAGTTTGGTCAGTGATATTGCTGAAAGCACGTGGTGAGAAAATTTTGTTCTGAATCTAATATAGTTTGTTAAGTTAGGCACCAGTAAGCATTTTATCTTTTCTTGTAACCATTTCTTACTTATGCTTCATTACTTGTACTCACTAAAATCTCTCTTTGCAGTTAATAAACTTGTTTTAATCAAGCTAGTATGTTCAAGGTGAAGTATCTGGATAACTCCATTTGGGGTAACAGTTGCATGCATATTATTCCCTTAAAGGAATAATGGATTCAGTATATTTGTACTGTCCAGGAGAGGGCTGGGCGGTACAAGACGTACATTTCTGCAGGGAAATCTAGGCCTGGGAGTGTTTTGGGGTCACCTCATGGTAATCTTTAAGGCTAATAAGAGTCAGGGTGTGGCTGGCTAGCTGCAGCACACACAGAGACATAGACACATAGAAGATTAGGTTTGGAAGAGACCTCAGGAGGTCATCTTGTCAAATCCCCTGCTTAAAGCAGGACCAACCCAAACTAAATTATCCCAGCCAGGGCTTTGTCAAGCTGGGCCTTAAAAACTTCTGAGGATGGAGATTCCACCACTTCCCTAGGTAACCCATTCCAGTGCTTCACCACCCTCCTAGTGAAATAGTTTTTCATAAAATCCATCCTAGACCTCCCCCACTGCAACTTGAGACCATTGCTCCTTGTTCCGTCATCTGCCACCACTGAGAACAGCTTAGCTCCGCCCTCTTTGGAACCCCCCCCGTCAGGTAGTTGAAGGCTGCTATCAAATCCCCCGTCACTCTTCTCTTCTGCAGACTAAATAAGCCCAGTTCCCTCAGCCTCGCCTCGGAAGACATGTGCCTCAGCCCCCTAATCAACATAGCTGGGAATGACTTACATGCTGGAGGCTACAGCTGCAAGGCATTTTTAAGGGCACCCTAGACTACAGGGCAGTGGTGACACAGCTACTCATTGGTCTGGATTGTACCCTGGTATGTCACAATAGCTTCTAGAGCAAGGTTCCTGTGGCACATGTATGAAAGGAAATAAAGCTAGTGGTTTTTTAATTCTAATTCCAATACACCCAGGTAATTTTAATCTATTATATTTTTGTTTCCCTTCCCTTTCTATTCCCAGCCAGGAATTGGAAGTGCATTAGCATGAGAAAAGGAACATCTATATATTTAATAACTAACCTTCACGTGAACCCTAAAATAAAATATTGGCTTCTGACTCAGTTCAAGCGTTGGTTGAAAGTTTGAAGAGGCGGAAGCAAAGAGTATTATTGTATCCAGACTGACCTATCCCTAACATTGACACTTCAGATATTAACACATACTATTATTTTTAACTTAATTGGAAATAGCACCCTTCCAATGAATATTATTATATTTGTGTTACAAATAGCACTGAAAGATTTCAACTGAGATCAGGGCTCCTTTGTGTTAGTAAGAATCAATCTCTGCTCCAAAGACCTTACAGTCTGAATAGACAAGATAGCTAAAGGGTGGGAGACAGGAAGTACTATATACCCATTTTGTAGACAGGGAACTGAAGCACAGAAATATTAAGTGATTTGTCCAAGATCTCACAGGAAGTTTGTGGCAGGGCTGAGTATTGAATCCAGATCTCTTGAGCCCCTGTCCAGTGTTTTCACCACAAGGCCATTCTTCCTCATTAATTAGCTGGATCAGCTGAGTCACCAAAACCACAGGTGTAAATAGGAGAATCTTCTGTATTGCCTACCTGCATGATACCAAATACTGATTTGCTCTTTCATGCCTCACCCCTCCCACTCTCACCCTCCGCCCCAAAGGATGAGACAGATTTGACAAGGCTGTAAAGCAGACTTAAAGACTTCTTCATCCTAATGTCAATGTTCAATATATTAACTTCATCCAAGCAGTCTGACCCTGGGCACAAGTAATGGGATACCAAACAGCTGACAGACAGGATAAATCGCTATGGAAACCTTGACCCAATTTGTGCCACATTAGATACATGAGGGAGGGTGACTTGGCATGTAGTGCTTATGAAAGCAATCTGAATATGCTGAAGAAATTATAATTGGATCAGAATAGAAAGATACTGGTTACACTTAGTTGATGTAACAGAAGCTCATCAACAGTGTCAAAAACCAGACATACAAAAGTAACTTAATGCTGTCTGATGCTGATCTGCAAAGGGAAAGGTGCATACGAGTGCTGTGTGCAAAGCAAAAACAGGTTGGAAGCTATCAGAAATCATTATTTAAGAGGGGCTTCTTCAACTGAGTAGCCAAATACCTCAATAACTCCAATTAAATTATAAGAATGTAAACGGGCTCATATGAAAAATTGTCCAGAGAAAAACTCAATGCCAAATCCTCAGCCGCAGCTCCATCCATTTCTGTGAAGCTAAGCTGATTTACACCAGCAGAGGCACTGGCCCTGATTTTCTTAAGAACAGGGGGTCACAAATCCCGTCTTACAGCATACTGGAAGTCTGCTATTGAGAGAAAAGTTGACAATGATAGCGATAGGCATGTCAGGAATGTTTGTGACTCCTTAAACTAATCATTCAGGTCGAGGATCAAGAGAGCAGGTGGTTATGTGTAACGGCAGGATGACTCCAACAAACTTTGTCAAGGGGGCGGGGAAGGGAGGGAAAATTTTCTGACAAAAGTAACAGCTGAAAAGTGAAGCTTATGTGACAAGATGGGCGATTCCTAGGGATGGAGATTTGGGCAGGAATAGATGCTAAAATTATCTATGAAGAAGTATAAAAAGGATTCAGCAGCATCAGGAAAATCTGCTGGTCCAAAACACCTGGTGGAATTTGGAAGGGAATCAACAGGTTTGCAAGACTAACCTACTATGACTAGGAAAACATTCATTACTTTGACTGGAATAACAACTGGGGGTGAAATGCTGGCCTCATTGAAGTCAATGGCAAAACTCCCACTGACTTCAATGGGACCAAGATTCACTCCCAGAAGTCTGGACATTTGCAAGGTATATCTCCGTTTATGGCAATTCCAAGTCTTGTGAGGGGTACATGAGCATGCCCCCAAATATTTCAGTGCCTGTAACTATTGCCACTGACCCTGAGTTTCTTTAGCAGGCCAAAATATCATTGTCATTTCTGGTGAGTATATAGCACATAGATATGTTGAGAGCACAGATGTATCAACAGATTGAATAAGAGTTACACTTATTACATTTGTTACACTTAAGGGTTACATTAAGTCTGAGACCAGCAGGTTAATAATCTCAGATGCACTTGAAGGAGCTTATTATTTTGTGGTGCTTTCATTCCTTTTAATTCTTTTTAGATTAATACTCAGCTACAATATTCTGTCGGGAACAATGTTGTGTTGGCGAAAGAATGGGCCAAGGAAGATCATTAGGTTTTTTCCATCTTTAATATCTGCCATTCTAAGCAACATTCCAGCCAGAACTCCTACAACAATCAAGGTATCACAAGGATCGTTGCTTTTTTCCCAACATTCGCTGTGTTTCCGTACACAAAGACTAGCACATGTATTTCCATTCAAAAATAACTTATTTTAGATTAAGGAACAACAACAGCAAAAAATTAAAAAATAAATCAATGTGTCTAGGAGCAGGAACAGTGTGTCTCTCTTCGGTAACAAGCTCCAGCAACAGAGTTGACTGCTGTGTCTGTAGACAAGCAGGGTTCTTTTAAATGTAATGGCGTGGTACAAAGCATAAAACTTTCAGGCTTCACACACTACAGTTGGGGCTTTGGTTCTAGAGGGTGAGTTTATTCTCATTGTTACATGAATTGATAAGTGCTCATCGGTCTTTGGTTGTGTTAATGCCAGAATTCAACAAATGGCTGAAGTAGTAGAAGTAGGGGAGCAACTGTATGGGCCTTTGCATTTGGGATCAGGACTCACCCCCACATGAGTCATTAGGCCTATAAACAACCAGACAACAGTTAGGTTGCTGGTGTGCAGACACCACTGCCTATCATGCTGACCAGAATTGTCTCATTGTTTACTGGTACTCCCTGTCTGTCTGTATCCATCATTGTCTCTTGTCTAAGATTGTAAGCTCTCTGAGATAGGAACAATCCTTTTGTTCTGTATTTGTACAGCATCTAGCACCATGGAGTCCGGGGTCCATGACTAGAACTCCTAGGTATGGCAATATAAATAAATAATAATAATATCCTTGTGTAACTCAAATGAAGTCAGTGGAATCACATTAGGACTCAGGAGATATAGGTGAGTTTAGGGAGGCATCACTTAAATCAGGTTTTAGCTTTCCATGTTTAGACTGATGCTTGCTCCAGAGATCCCTGTATGGCTGGGACTATTGGTTCTCTCAGTTGGAATGGGAAGTTGTTCTCAGGCAGGGAGCTATCCATCTCTGTGGTTTGACATAATGAGGAAGATTGATGATGATTTATGATTATGCAGTTGTGTGATATAAATGAGTACTGGCCTTTTTCTTTCAGCATGGAGGTGGGCATCGTTTAATCACATTTGGAATGGCAGAAGATTTAGGAGCCTGAAAACTTGTGTGTGCACACTTGTGCATGTACGGGTGTATAAAGCAAGATAGAATTTAATTGCAAAGGATGAACTTTACCTTCCCCCAGCCTGGGCCACTATCACTTCACTCACACTCCTCCTTCACCCAAACACAGGTGGGTTTCAGAAATACTAAACAACTAAGCTCACCTTGAGATTCTTATTGACAATTTGATGTGATTTTATTGTCTAAGTTAAAAACTCTCTGAAGAAAAGAGTTTGCATATTTCCATCAGTCAGGGATCTATGACTCATGCTCGACCATCTGTTATTTAATGAGACTATGACAAGCTGATTGTTATTTTTTTTAACATGGCAAATTGAAAAATGTGACTTTTTGATCTATATTTTAATTACACCCCCTCTGACTTTATCTCACTTGCACTTTCCTCGTAATATGTGTTGGGTATGGTAAATAAAGCTGTGTCTTTCTCTAGTAGCCCTTTCTCTCTGGTGGGTATTTCATTTCTTTACATTTTTTCTAGTTCACCTACCGACTATGAATCGAAGAGATTTAAAACAAACTCCTTTTCTTAAGCTCAAGAGCCAAGGAAGGAGTGAGTTGTGGGGCGCGATTAACATGTCTGGCTCTCCAGGCAGCAGCAAGTCTTCTGCATTACTGATGACTGCAGATCTACTGTGCCCTGCATTTTCCTTGACAATATAAATCACAAGGAATCATGCCATGTGCGCTCATATTTTCTTATTGGTTTATAGGTTTGATTAACTATTGAAAACATACTAAAAACATTTCCTGCCACACCAACAAAAACAAACAAACAAACGGGAAAGGGGGGAGGGAAGATGTCCAACACTTAGAAACCCAGATTTCAGTTAAATTGACCCCAGATTCATCTCATGACAGGTTGCTGCTTGTTTAGATGGGCTTCATGCCTGTAAAATGCAGTTAAATCTGACTAGATAGAATATGAAAATATTGCTTTAAAGTGACTGGACCCAGTCACATGACATGTTTTTGTCCAAGTTCCACTATCATGTGACAATCTACAGTAGATTTATGAAATTAAGCACAGATGGCTACTTTGTTGTTGTTCTTTGAACTGACAGCTGTTGGTATAAAAATAAATTAAATATAATTTCATATAAGTCAGACTTAATTTTTTGGGGTTTTTTTTGTTAAATAATCTTTACAGTTTTTTTCCTCCGCCAGTTTAATGTTTTATTGATTTCCCCCCCCCCTTTAAATTGTTTCCATATCCACAAGGCACAAACCAATGAAAAGATAACGGAGACTTTTGCCAAGCTACTCTGACAATGACCTCTGTCCTGATTTAGAGGAACAGAGCCTCTCTCGGGGTGAGTGGAGATCCAGACTCCATGGTAGCCAACTCCGTATTGCCAAGCAGATAGTGAGTGACAATGGAGACAAATTTGTCAGCCTTGTGTGTTTCTGGTCTATATGATGAACTGAAATAGGGCCATCAAAACCTTTCCCCCTGGAAATGGTGCTGGCTGATTGTGCTAACAGGTGTGAAAAACCAATCATTTATCTACCATACTAGCTTTAGGAACCCTTACGAACCAGTTCCAAAACCCAGAATGTGCTGATAAAGGGGAGTAGTAGTATTATTTGTTTGTTGTTGTTATTATTATTATTATTATTATTATTACTATTTTAAATACGCATGTGATCTGCAGAGGAAATGAATGGAAGTCACTCCAGGTAAGAAAAAATGGCAGATTCATAAAAGGCAATGAGACAATTTTTAAGAAAACAATGTTTAAGGATTAGCCAAAGGATTCTCCTTTATTCACTATTCTCCATGGAGCACTTTAAAGTCTTCTATGTTTGTATCACTTAAAGTGCAGCTATTTTAGGTCAGTGTAAATAAGTCATGTGTGCCGTCAACCTTGTACAAGTGCTTTCTGCTGCTTAATAATACATGCGCTTGTCTATTGTAGGGGCTACGTGTATATGTGTTGGGATGGAGAGGCAGTCATGCAAAGATACCATTTTTGGGATAGCTGCCTAATGCTTTAGAGAGGGAGTATACGGTATATACTTTGATTACCTTAAGCAGGGCAGAGGCTAACCCTATCACTGATCACAGCACCTAATAAATAATGCATAAGAAATTATGCCATATATAGAGATAAGCATAATTACTTTCTTCCCCAGCTCTGTCTGATAGACCGGCGCAGTTACCTTATTATACAGGGGGCAGGAGAGGTATTTTTAATTAGCCAGATTAGAGTTGTGCCATCCCAATGGATAACAGCAAATCAGAAACTTCAGGAGGTGTGTTTCAGGTATCAAGAAAGGTAAAATCTCAAGAGTGGTGAGTGAGGTTCTCAGCAGAATGACGCTGTTCAGATTAAGGCCCTGATCGGACCCTGGCAAGCAGAGCCTCTGCAACTGCACTGCGATCCCATTGGTTTTAATAGGGCTATATGCATGTGCAAGAGTCTGCCTGCATGTATCCCACTGCAGAATCCGGGCCTAATACTGGACACCCAGCACCCAGTCCTGCTGCACTGAAGTCAGTATATTTCAATGAGAGCTGGATGCAGAGCCACTGAAAGGTTTTAAATAAAGCAAAAACAAAAACAAAAAACCCCAAACCCCACACAGCAGCAACATGATATTTTCAGCCATTTTATCAGTGAATCTCCTTGTGCATTCTAGTCCTTTCCCCTGCACAGGGTCTGTCTTGTCTAATTGTACTGTAATCTCTTTGGGGCAGGGATTCTCTCTTGTTATGTCTTGTACAGCACCCAGCACAACAAAGCCCCATTCTCAGTTGGCCTCTAGGCATTGCCATAATCAATGTGATAAATAATGATGATAAACACCCACATTTCAGAGGCACAGTCCAGTGATGGTCAGTTGCACAGAAAGTTGAAATGTGCAGCTGATGGGAAAGATTGGGCACCTAAATTACAACCTGGTTCTGAGACTTCATGTCCTTGCTAAAGTCACCTAACCTCTCAAATGCAGTAATACTTGCAGCTCCTATCTGCACCTCAGAGGGGTCTTGTGAGGGTTATTCAATTGATATTTGTAAAATACTTTGTGTTTTATGGCATGGTCTTGCTCCCATTGTCATCAATGCAGCCCTAGAAGGAAGAGGATCAGGCCCTACAAGAGCAAAATATTATATTGGTAGAGACAGGTGTCTCAGTACCAGAGTCATCGGGAAACTAACTGCAAATTTTGCAGTGTTTTGCTGGATTTTGAATAAAAATAATAAAGTGTTTTATTAGTTTATGGCTTGCAAAACGTGACAGATTAGATGAACACCAGATATAATGGCATTTTCACTGATCTTTTCATGCTGGTGAAATTGAATAAAAGGTCTGAGAAACTAAGAATTAAAGACTAATCTAGCAAAAGAAAGAAAAAAATAGTTCAAAATGTATGCATTTTCCTTTCCTTCAAACGTTACAGATCTGATCTTGTTTGGCAGCAAAACAGGATTATATAGATAAATAATTCTAAAAAGAGGTTTAAAACCAAGATTTTTAATAGGAAACAAAGACACTTGAGTTAATGAGCAGACATTAATATGGAAAAACCCCCATAATAGTGATTCTTGTGCATATGTGGGAGAAGGGGGATTGTAAGAACAAGTAGTGGCTTGATGCCTAGGTTTATCAAACCTCAGTGGGGCAGGATCACCTCTTTGTCTTTGGTGTGCTCAAAGTCATCAACCTCTCCTGTCAAGGGAGAAACGCCTACTCCTTTAGCACAATTGAAGAGCATGAGAGCCCAAGTCCAGACAAATACCATTATTTATCTTGATAATAATCCTGGAGGAACCCTTGCCCACACAGGTAACTCAGGTTCAGCTCCTAGAACAGCAAGCAGGACATCTGTTTCATGACTGGCTGTTGCAATCTCTCGACACAATTTACAGTATTATTATCGCAGTCTCTAAAAAAAAATGCACAAAGCCTTTTATAAAAGTCATCTAGGTACCTAACTCCTACTGATTTCTGTGGAAATTAGGTGCTTAAATACCGTTGAGGATCTGGGCCCAAATTTGACATTTCTGCTTGTATCCCAGAATTTGACACTACTGCAGTCAGTCATTTTGTATGTTCAGCCACTGCCAGCTGAAACCCCAAAACCCCATAGCTAGGGATAATCTTTTTAGGACTCGGAGAAGGCAAGGCCGTGCAACTGCATGTTTGCAGTTTTGCTATCGGAATGGGAGGTTGGGACAGGGAGTTAAGGTTCCATGGAAATAAAAAGAATGTTTGGCCAACCTTGGTTTTAGGTGCCTCTGACATGTACATTCTATTGTCGTTATGACTAGAAATGCTTTGCTCATAAGGAGAATAAGGACTTGTCATTGGCTGTTGCTAGGGGCTATTATGAGTTATGTGCTTTGTCCTGAGAAAAATTATAGAAAGTTTAGTTAGAAAGTGTGCTTTGGAGCAGTCTGAGCAAGCTTTCTTTGGGCAGGGATCTGACACCTAAATTCCCCAGAAGCTAGATGGAAGGTGGGGGCCCCCAGAAGCCTGGCTGATTCCTCGAAACCACTCTGAACTTTAGGTAAATATAAATGTTTTGAGATGCTCTAAACCTACAGTGACCGCATTTGTGTGTGTGTGCTTGAGATTTAATAAAAAAGTAGTTTCAGGTGAAAGCACTCTTGCTTGTATCCATCATTTATCAGATGGATGAGCTGTGCCCCCTTGATTTATTCCTGACACTGCCTGGAGAGAAACGGTAAAGTTACCACTGCTTTGGATTCTTAAAATCCTGGGTAACACCTCAGAGCCTGAGGTGGGAGCTTCCAGTCAGGGGAGGCAAAATGGACCCCTACTGTCAAGCTGGCCTAGTCCAACCCAATCCAGCCTACGCCTTCCTCCTGCCACAGATCTCATCTCCAGCCCAGTGCCCCTTACAGCCATCCATAAGCCCTAGGAGTTCATAACTTAAAGCTCATTTCAAATTAACTGAACTAAACAAAAAAAAAAATAGACCCAACTCAGTTCATAGTTTCAGCGTATCTGAAAAATGTATGCCTGACTGCCCGAAGTTCTTACTGAGGGATGTTTCCCAGTGACCTGGGAGTAAAGGATGTAAATAGTGAATTAATTAAACGTCCCAATGTTACAAAAGTATCTAGGTTAGTCAAGACTTTAGGGGAAACTATAAGGTGTTTCAGAAAGGCCTATAAACTGGGCAACATGATGGCAGATGAAATTCAGCATAGATAAGTAGAAGCTAATGCACACTGCAAGGAATAATTTAAACTCTTTGTACACACTGAGGGGCTGTGAATTAGTGCTACTAGGCATCATTGTGGACAGCTCAATGAAGATGCCTGCTCAATGTTCAGCACAGGTCACAAAAGGAATGGGTGAAAATTTAGTAGTAGCTAGTGGTGAACAGGTTAGGCTGTTATTCAGACTGGAGTAATGTTCTGCATCAGGAATTGGAGTACATTTTAAATCCATATAGGACCCTTGAACCCCCCAGAACCTCAACTCTCTTTTTTTGCACCAGTAAGGTCTTCTGGGTGCTTATGTGCACTTGTACGTTTTACATATCAGGATTAGCTGACAAGCCTCAAAAAAGATGGGGACCTCTGTCAAACTTTCAGATACATCAATGAAAGCCTAAGAGTTCAGGGTAAAGCCCCTGAAAAATGACAGTTATGCAGCATAGAAAACAAACCTTGATAATTAAATAACTGAGTTGGAATTAGATTGTGTGTCCCATTTATGTGGACAGATTGCATAACTGCTGTCTTGTGGTTCGAGATGATTTCTATACAACTTCTTCCACTGTTGGGAGCTCAGTTTTGCAGCGATTTCTCTAAATACCCCTTTAATTGTCATCCTTGTAAAAAGCATGGCAATAATTCATCATTATCAAAGCAAATAATTTCTCAAAGTATGGAGGGGAAAATGTGGTTTGGGTTTTTGGGTTTTTTTTTTTCTACCCTAAAGCAAGGTGCATAAGACAATGGCTTAGAATGTGTGCAATATAAGTTAATTTGTATTGTAACTTCTCCAGTGCCTTTGTATATAAATGGAAGTTATGTGCATAATTTATGGAAGACGGTACATGTGAACTGGAGTCTCAAACCCCCCTTGAACAGACTTGCTCAGACATGATATGTATAATGCTAACACACTTAGACAGTGTGCAGAGTGGAATAGTAGAAAAAAAATCACTCTAATACTGTGCATTACAATAATAAATGCAGGAATTAGATAGTTTTACCTCTCTGTAAATAAATTATGCATACATAGTTTTAAATTAACCAAATTAAATGATTAAAGACATGCCATTCCTTCATGAACTTGTCTCAGGAGTGGCGGAATGCAGAGTATGCAAAGAGTCCCAGATTCTCTGTTTCATAAGAAGCAATTCTAGATGGTGTTTCATCTCCTCCCATTCTTTGCAATGATAGAAAGCATTTTATTATTGGTTTCTTTTACTATTTGAACACAAAGCAATTGTTGAGATTAGAAGTATAGATGCTGCTTGTGTCCCCTATCAAGATGAATTACTGTGACTTTAAGCTGAAGAAATATTGCATAGCCCAGCCCTATACTTCTCTCAGAGGTCAAGTCAGGCTCTGGTGAGTGGCTCTAAAGCTCCTGCTTCTGGGTTTCAAACTGAGTCAGAGTTGTAGATGCTCAGTACTTTTAAAATCAGCTCCACAGCATCATTCCTCCCCTAAGTACCCCCAAAGCACTTTGGAAGCAGGAACTAGATGCTGGTACTGGAGTAACTTTAGACCAACATGGCAGTAATGGTGAATTCATCCACTGTAGACAGTTCCACCCATTTTCCTAATGGAGCAAATATTGGTCAAGGACCTGCAGGCTTATCTCCTAATTTCAAGAAGTGCCACAGTATCTCTAATTTCCAAGGCTCACCAACCCCAAGGAGAACTAACCACAAGACATCAGTGTCATGTGGCTTTTAAAGGGTGGCACCACTGAGCGTACAGCTCCCACTTACCACTATCCTGAAGTATTTGCTTTGTGGGAGAGTCACATTGTTGAACCCACAGTGTGCTGGATACTGATTAAAGACAGACCGTTCCGTCATAAACTTGTCTCAGGAGTAGGGAATACCGAGTATAGGTCCAGAGCCCTAATTCCCCCGAGCCTCTCTATTTCATTTGCCACAATCCTAGATGTTGTTGCCTCTCCTCCCATTTTTTGCAATGATAGAAAGCTAAAAAGAACAGGGAAACTGAGGCACAGAATGGTAAAGTGACTTGCCCAAGGTCATACAATAGGCCAGTGGTAAAGCTTAGAATATAGCCTAGGTCACCTATTGGCCCTTTGTTCTATTCACTGTGCCACATTGCCTCGATAGATGCAGTCATAGGTTACCAGCTGTGCCACTGTGATTCCTATTTAACCTGTATTGAATATTCCTAAGTAACTTGTTTGCTAAAAGACTCAAAGCATTTACAGACGTTTACACTTTCCTAAATGCTATGTACCCAGAGAGGTAACTGAATCTGCATATTTAAAAATCCAAGAACGTCCACACAATATATCTTTCAAATGAATTTTATACCTCTCCACTTGAGAAGAGTACACAGGGCTCGTCACTCTATGTAAAAATGATTATTTTAGTGCAACTTTCTCCACATAAATCAGTTCAAAGGCTGATGATTTAAGCGGCATGAAAGCAGAACTAACAGTGGCTCTAATTGAAGGCTGTGCGAATATGTCACAGTTCAAAGAGCTCGCTAGTATTTCTTCTTTAATTGCACCTTCAGCTATAATGCACTGATACTCACTTTCATTCATGGCATTTTGCCCATATTTTCCCTAGTGTTTGCTGTAGAGTTGGCCTTAGTCTAAATCCTTGCAGCTGACTATTCCCTCACTTCAGGAGGTGTGCATGAAACAAATCAGGCTGAGAGTTTTGCAAATAGCCCCACTTTTTGACCACGGATAGAACTAAACCACTATATCCAAACACTGCATCTCTGTGGCATGTTTGAAATCCAGATCCAAATCTTGCAAATTGAGCCCAGTTCTCCTTTTCTTTAAAGCTGGGTTTGGGTAATTAAAATGGTAGTGCCATGTACACCATAGTAATTAAGTCCCTGGAAACATTTCTGCCCTCTGTTGTCAGTTGTATCTAGGAGTAACGGTTGTTGGGTGCAGTTTAGAGATGCATCCCAAAAGTTTCTGGGTCAAATTCTTCCCCTGGCTTACACCCTGTTCGACTCTGAAGAACAGGGTTGCCCAATGTAAGCCTGGGGAGAATGTAGCCTGATTTATGCATATGTGATAACTTAAGCAAATGTCTTTGGCCTGGAAAGCTAGACTGAGGTCTCAGCAAAAGATGTTTTCTTATGAGTTCCAGTTCCCCCTTGTGATGGGTGAATCAGAATAGCTTTTCCCATGGTAATGAGGTATTTATACTTTATATTCTAGCCACAGACAGGAAGTGAGGAAGCAGAAGAAAATTCAAATGAATAGAGTTATTTTGAACTTCAAATGTCTTGGTAAATTTGGTTTGACCTTGGAATGAAAGCAGGGATCAGTTTCCATCTAATATAAAGTGATGCACTGATACTCACTTTATAACTGGGCCAATTAAAAAAATGACTTTGCTTGAACAGAAACCATGCAATTTCTAGCTCTGTAACAAATGAGATCCAAACTTTTGTTATCGAGATTTTTTGCAAGGCTCTAGTACAAAAATAGCCTTGTAATGTAAACTGAGATTTGCAGACTGTTCATGGTGCGAACCAGTGGTTTGGGATGTTTATGTTTAAAAACAGTTGAGATCTTTTGTTTAGAAATCTCCTTTTCTACAGTTTTGCACTGTTTTCAATAGCAGACTCATTAGGATTTGAAACAGCTGAACTTAATGTTCACAGAAAATAATGAAAGGCTATTAGACAGTAAACACTGGAATTTTTTCTTGCACAATGGGGTCCCAATCAGACTGCACCTCTAGTATCATTATAATACAAATAATTAATATTATATTTACTGTTTGTAAAATTAATATATATTTACTCAGGCCATAATGACTCCATTAAAAAGCTGTTATGGTTTTGTAAGTCAACTTGTACACACCAAAATATACAATTGCATGGGCATCAAAACAGTAAAGACTTGTCTGCATACAAACATTTAGTTCACGGCAAGCTGGGGAGGGAATCTAGCTTTCTGCACTCTAACTGCCCATGTGCATCCTGCTGATGTGCATTAACAGTATCTTAATGCGCACCAGCAGGCTCCACCCAGACTGCATAAGTACTACAACTTTTTAAAATATCAGACTATGTTACTGGTCTTATAAACTTATGGCCAGAGTCTGTTAAGAATGAAGCCAGAGCAGCTGTCTTGGCAGGTGTGCTATTGGGCAGCTAAAGGAACACGGAAAAGGGACTGACCAAATGAACCCCTGCATCAAACAGTGCTCAGAGAAGGAAAATTTACAGGACTCAACATGAAAATCATGGCCCAGGATAGGTAGAGGTGGAGGAGACTTGCATGCATCCAATGTGAAGTTTGATGGCACAGAAAGGATTCAGATTCTTTGGTTCCACTGACTTCATTTCATCCAAAGCCAGAATGGCTGTTACTGTATATAAGGTGAAATGTAGTGAGCCAATTAGTCAAACAGGGAGCACCTACTGAAGTTAGTGGGATCCCATCTGTGTATGGCCCTGTTCAATTCCCAGGGACTTCAATGGGAGCTAGACTGGGCTCTAATCCCATACTACCCCAACCCACCCCCAAGTGTTTCAAGATATGTTACTAGGTGTATGGAAATGGATACCCAAAAGGTGAGTAATAATTTAAGTTGAGCTATTTTCAATAGACACCACACACCACTACAAGTTTGTTTAAAACTCATCTGAATATTCAGATAATGTGAACAATAGGACTTTGGGAGAGTCTGAAGCAGATTTCTTAACTCAGAGCTACCACACCCTTTTTTTTTTATCCAATCTCCTTCTAATTTCTTCTTGCCATGGTGATCCAAAGTCAAAAGGTTACCAGTCCTGCTTCCAAGCTTCTGCTACAGCACTGACTCCAGTTCTGGAATGGAAGTCTGGGCTTTGGCACCCTTATTCCTGAGAGGGAAGCAGGGCCTAGTTGTCTAACATGGGACCAGGAATTCCTGAGTGCTAATATGGCCTCTGGTACTGTTAACCTTTCTGCCTCAGGTCTGACCATTTGTAAAATGGGGACTAATACTCATAGCTCAAAGTGCCGTGAAAATTACTTAATGTTTGTAAAGCAATTTGAAGATACAAAACACCAATTATTATTTGAGGACCCATTTGTTTTTCTTAGTTTTGAGGGCTCATGAGTACTCAGCTGCAAGACAATAAAGATCTGATATATGGTTTTAGGGCTACGATAAAGCTTAATTCTTGGCAAAATCAGGAAGGAGGGATTTTCCATTAGTCCCTTTGTCTAAGCGTATCTTCAAAATATACCCAGGAACACAGAGCGCAAAGGATAGACATTCCTTTTTAGCCAATGAGTACATGAATCAAACTAAATAAACAACAAATATATTCAGAGATAGAGGCCCAAGCTGTATAGCTCAGGTCCAATGTGAAAATTGGCGATGTTTGGCCCTGGAGTTTTGGTTCAACCCATTATTGGGAAAAATTGCAAAGTTCACCTACAAATTCAAATTTCTCAGACACCTCTCTGGGTTTCTGTGTGGGCACATCTCTAATAGTATTGTTTTTCAGGACTATGTAAAAATTTTTGAATTTAGCAACTGCTATATTTAAAAAATGTACTGGGGAACGTGGGCTAGATTCACAAAGGAACTTTGTTTCTCAATTGCCTCTTTAAGCCCCTGAGTCCAACATTTAGGAGCCACTGGCATTCACAAACCATGACACAGAAGCTGCCTAACCCTGGAGGTACTTACATTGGTGCTGGTAATGTGCAAAGCCACCTGAATCCTAATGCTAACTCACAGCTAATAAGCTGCCTAAGTTCCCTGCTCATGCCAGAGTCTCAATGGGATTCTCAAAATTAGAAATATGGTACAAAATTGTTAACAGTGAAGGTGATTAACGCTTGGAAGAATCTACAAAGTGAACTGGTGTATTCTTCCTCTCCCAAAGTCTTCAAGTCAAAACCGGTTGGCTTTCTGGAAGACATGTTACTGGGCTCAATACAGGAGTAATTGGGTGACCTCACAGGAGGTCAGAATACATGACCTAATGGTCCCTTCTGGCCTTAAACTTGATGAACAGATCTGTGAAAAATAGAGTAATAATAGTCAATGCTAACAAAAGTTTTAGAAGGGATATAAAACCTCAAGCTTCAGGGTCCCAGACAATCTCTAACTGTGAGGGATTAGGACAAGACTCTTCACGGGGAACAGGTTATCCCACATCTATCTACTCCAGAGTTTCTTGCATCTCCCTCCAAAGAGCTGGTGCTGATCACTGTCAGAGACAGGATACTAGATAATCATAGAATCATAGAACTGGAAGGGACCTCAAGACGTCATCTAGTTCAGTCCCCTGCACTCATGGCAGGACTAAGTATTATCTAGACCATCCCTGACAGGTGTTTGTCTAACCTGCTCTTAAAAATCTCCAATGACTGAGATTCCACAACTTCTCTAGGCACTTTATTCCAGCACTTAACCACCCTGAAAGTTGGGAAAGTTTTTCCTAATCTAAATCACCCTTCCTGCAAGTTCAGCCCATTACTTCTTATCCTATCCTCAGAGGTTAAAGTTACTCACCTTGTGCAGTAACGATGGTTCTTCGAGATGTGTCTCTCTGTGGGTGCTCCACTTTAGGTGTCGGTGTGTCCCTGTGCCAGAGATTGGAGATTTTAGGTAGCAGTGCTTGGTCAGGGCACGCGTGTGCAGCAGCTGTCTCGCAGTGTTGTTGGCGCCTCTTGTAATGCGCACAACCCGACCCCCTCTGTATCGCAGAGTCTGATAGCAAAAACTCTGAAGCAGAGGGGAGGAGGGTGGTTAGTGGAGCACCCACTGGGACACATCTCTAAGAACCATAGTCTGGAGGAGGTTGTTCAGACCTTTGACCAAGACTTGAAAATTGAGGCTTGGTTGTGGATGGTTGAGAAGATGAGGCCCAATGTTACAGAGCTCTACATCTTTAAGGGCATTGTTTATTCCGGTTATGGTCAAAATACCGCTGTTGCTGGCAGTGGAAAGATGTGTCTCTTGTTCTTTGATATGGTATTGGCATCATTTGTTAGGCGGGGTCTATATGCCCAAGAGTCCTTCATTGTATGTAAGACCTCATCTGTTTTAGAGGAAAAGAGCTTTTCGCAGTCAAAGGGAAGGTCCTCTACCTTTGGCTGTAGTTCTTTCGGGATTCCCGACTCCTGCAACCAGGATGCTCTGCACATCACCACTGCTGTGGCAGTTGTTCGTATGGCTGTGTCTGCCACATCCATTGAGGCCTGTAGAGCAGTGCAGGCTATTATCTGCCCCTCAGTCATGATGGCCTTGAGCTGGGACGTTTATCTTCAGGAAGATCCTCTATGCAGCTGCCATAATTAGAGAAGTCATAATTTGCCAACAGGGTGGAATAGTTGGCCACCCTGAATTGAAGTGTGGCTGAGGAGTATATTTTATGACCGAAGAGGTCTAGTCTTTTATGTTCCTTGTACTGTGTGGAACGTAACTGGGGTTGCTTGCTGCAGTGATTGATGGCTTCCATCACTAGGGAGTTGGGCTGTGGGTGGGAGAAAAAGTCCATCCTTTTATCTGGGACAAAGTATTTTCTGTCAGCCCTTTTACTGGTAGGTGGTGCTGATGCAGGTATTTGCCATATGGCTTTGGCCAGCTCTATTATGGCTTTGTTAATGGGGAGAGCATTCTTGGTGGAGGTGGATGGTTGGAGGATTTGCAGCAGTTTGTGCTACTTCTCTTGTACCTCCTCTAATGTGATCTCCTGGCTGACCACCACTCTCTTAAAAAGCTCTTGAAACTGCTTCAGGTCATCAGATATTGTTGAGTTTGGTGGTATCACAGCATCATCCAGTGAGAGGGATGAGTTATGGGTAAGTAATGTGTGTGCCTGCTCAATCTCTCAAATCACCTCTTCCTCCTCTAACCTCCGCTTGGGGACCTCAGAGGTTTCCTTGCCTGGTGAAAGTGGAGGTGATCTAATTTCCCCTCTGGCTGGGGTGAAAGATCTGGAGTATTGGGCTCTATATGGGTCCTAGGGAGGCCACTGCATTGGGAAGTGTGGTGGTGGGCCTGGCCAGGGTTGCCCATACCAATGTTGCAGCTGTCCATAGTTGTGAGCCTTGGTTCTGACAGTCTCCCATGGAGATTTCCTGCCTGTGGGTAAGGAGTGTCGAGAGGAGAAACGGCTGTACTGTATATCCCCTTCCTCATCACTATATGGACTGAGGGGTGGGAATGCACTAGGTCAAGTAGTGGGATTGTGTGCCAAGGAAACTGCTATGTCCCTCTGGTATAAAATAGCACTGGTTCCGCTGTGGCCGGTGCACGTTTGTATTGCTGTCGCTTTCACAGAGGCAGTGTGCTGGTCTGTCGTGCTGACAAATGATTTGGTGCCATGGCAGCAGGGTGTCAGAAGTGCTTTCAGCACCGGGTTCCGCACAGGGTCATCGTGCCGTGGAGGAGACTTGGGGTCTTGACTCTGAGTCGGTGCATCGGGACTCAGCAGAGGTCCATGAGAGGACGGTGCTGGAGGTGCCCAGGGTCTTGTAGGAGCTCTCTCTGGATGAGCTTGTACCTGAGGGCAAGAACCTCGCTGGGGAACTCCTCTTTCTGTGAGTGTCCCATTTCTGGGAGGTCGAAGCTCGCTTCCTTGAGGTTTTGGAAGGCTGAGCATTGCCCTTATCAGAAGTTTTGCTGGTCTGTGGCTGAGTTGTTGATATTTCCTGAAACTGCTGGAAATTTTAATGTGGAGATCTCTCTCTCTCTCTATGCCCTTGCTTTTCGATTTGTACAGCGAGTACATTTCTGGGGGATATGAGTTTCCCCCAGACAGCAGATGCAAGATGCATGGCCATCAGAGACAGGCATTGCTGCATCTCTTAAAACCAGGTGAGCCTGGCATTGTGTCCGATGACTTTTCCCGCAACTGGTAAGGGAAATGTGAAGCAAAATGTAGCAATTGATTAAAAGAAAACTCTATTTCTACTGCTAATCTAAAAAACTAAAACTGAAGGGAAAGAAAAAAAAACGTTTTTAAAAAATAACTGGCTAAGTGCAGTCTAATCAAACTATCTAAGAGCTAATAAGCTAAAACTACGATGTAAATGTTTTTCTTTTCTAGAGATTTTTGAAGAGGTAGCACTGCCATTGAGCTCCATCTGCAGCTGAGGACGGTAGAGAAGGAACAGAGGGGTCGCGTTGCGCCCACACTACAAGAGGTGCCAACGACACAGAGACAGCCGCTGCGCGCACAGGTCCTGCCCGAGCACTGCTACCTAAAATCTCCAGTCTCCGGTGCAGGGATGCATCAACATCTAAAGTGGAGCACACACAGGGACACTATTGAAAGAACAAATTCTCTCCCTCCTCCTTGTAACAACCCTTTATGTATTTGAAAACTGTTATGTCCCCCTTAAGTCTTCTCTTCGCCATGCTAAACAAACCCAATTTTTTCAATCTTCCCTCATAGGCCATGTTTTCTAGGCCTTTAATCATTGTTGTTGCTCTTCTCTGGACTTTCCCCAATTTGTCCACATCTTTCCTGAAATGTGGCCCCTGGAACTGGACATAATACTCTAGTTGAGGCCTACATCAGCATGGAGTAGAGCAGAAGGATTATTTCCTGTGTCTTGCTTACCACACTCCTGCTAATACATTCCAGAATGATATTTGGTTTTTTTTGCAACAGTGTTACAAAGTTGATTCATATTTAGTTTGTGATCCACTATGACCTCCAGATCCCTTTCTGCAGTATGCCTTCCTATGCGGTCATTTCTCTTTTTGTGTGTGTGCAACTGAGTGTTCCTTCCTAAGTGAAAAGAAAAGGAGTACTTGTGGCACCTTAGAGACTAACAAATTTATTTGAGCATAAGTTTATGCTTAAATAAATTTGTTAGTCTCTAAGGTGCCACAAGTACTCCTTTTCTTTTTGCGGATACAGACTAACACAGCTGCTACTCTGAAACCTTCCTAAGTGGAGTACTTTGCATTTGTCCTTGTTGAATTTCATCCTATTTACTTCAGACCATTTCTCCAGTTTGTACAGATCATTTTGAATTTTACTCCTATCCTCCAAAGCAGTTGCAACCCCTCCCAGATTGGTATTGTCCGCAGTATTGAACAGAACAGGATGCAGAACTGACCCCTGAAGGACCCCACTTGATATGTCCTTCCAGCATTGACTGTGAGCTGCTGCTAACTACTCTCTGGGAATGGTTTTCCAACTAGTTATGCACCCCCTTTATAGTAGCTAGCTAGCTAATGAACTAGTAGGCTTGGTATTTTCAACAGTCATCACCCATGTAGACCATCCTGCTGAATTTGCGATTTAAAGCTGCCGTATGAGTCTTCTTCGTGACCTGTTCAGTTAGATGGGCCACAAGCCTGATCTATACGGCATTCCTAGCCACCTATTCCCCCGATAGGAAGTCTCTCAGTAGTTGCTGCAATAATAATTTATCTGGGATTCACAGAGAGGCCAGCTGCACTTCCACAGGTGGTTCACTGCAATTTGGCTTTGCTAATGAATACCTATGATAGTGCTAGTGAAATGTGATTTACATTTTTTCATTAAAAATGTCACCAGAAGTCCAGTCTCTGAGTGTTAAAGCATTCGAAGCCAGCATACACTTGATATTAATTAAAGTGAAAGATGACAGTACTAGAAAAGGGAACCATTTTCTCCACTCAGATAAATGATCTTTACCAAGCACTTGTTCTTTAGTTAGAGTGGGTCATTACTTGAGCTTACTAAGCATTTTCAATAAATCTGGAATCTCTGACTCAGTTTTCAGACATACATTCTAACCCTGGGAATAGATTATCTCTGTTTTGCATTTTGTAATTAGCATCTGACCACTCTCACAAGCCTGTTGCGCCACACTAGATTGGTAATTGCTCACACATATAGTTTTCTAGGGGGCAGTGTGTGAAGGGAATATTGAACTCCATGTCACTGCCACTCATATTTTATACAGCCTTTACTGTCCTTTGCAGCAATGGAGAAAGGTTGTGAGGGTAGTCCCGTGGAGTGCTTTTTTTTTTTAAACTGTCCGCACACAGCAAATGATAAACAGAAGAAAAATAAACTTCGGGGTTTCATATTTCTCCCCACCATTCACATACTTGTTAGAGAACAGTACTGGTTGCACTCAGGAGCAGAATGCAGTGTACATTTCAAACAGTTGCCCCCATGAGCCTCATTTTTGAATGGCAACCCTTCTGGCTGTTTCTGCCCTGGGCAAATAAACTGAGGCTAGTCATGGTCTGATCCTAACTCCTTTGACTTTGATACCATGGCTCATCTCAGTTCCCTTTGGGGGTAGGGCACTGATGAAGATCTACAGACTACAGGAGCATCAAGAAGAAAGTATTTTAGGGGAAAGAGTCCATGTACTTTGTTACTGATCATGTAGTGTTCCTCTTACACACGCCCTTAGTTTTTGGGATAGGTACGTTTAAGACAAACAATCACTTGCCAGCTGCAAGCCTGGCACTCCTCATACAGCAAGAAGGAGAGTCAGCATCATCCAGTACTTGCGGAAGAAAATGAGTGAAAGGTACAAAAGCATACTGCACCCACTCACCTTTTCCTGAGTGGGGGTGGGGTCCCACTTCAGTCCACGGCCAGTTGATTGAGTCATATTCCCTAGTTATTTCTTTCTATGCAAGAAATTAAGTGAAGGGTTTGAGCATGCACAGGGCTGAGAAATTATATGTGTGCTTCAGTTTAAGATAGTTACGCTGGGCCTGCTTATGAAGCAATTTGAAATTTTTGAGAGCAGCCCTTCACATTACCACAGTGGAGGCCTTTATAAGCTGGAAGTCTCAAACCTTGATCACTTCCAACTGAACCACTTACAAAGAATGTGCACTGCTGGAATATTTTAAATGACTGTGTGCAATGCACACTGATTTAACATGGGGGGCTTCAATTAAACAACAATTCAGAACATAATGAACTGAAAAAATTCACACACTCTAAAACGAGATAAGCATGAAGCAAAGAAAGTGAGAGAATTAAGAAAAAGTACATTAACCATAGTACCAGTCACTGGCTGGTGAGATTCAGCCAGAAACGCAGCATAATAGCTTGTGAGCTAGTTTTTCTTAGAAGTCTGATATGGCTCAGGAGGAGGGGAAAATCCAATCCTTTCTCTTAAAGGAACAAGGTATCTGCATTCAAATTACAGATACACCTAAAGCCAACACCTTTGCTCTGATCACAGTTGAAGTTTGGGGACGTTTGGATTTGGAGCCAAACTCCAGAGTTAGCAAGCTAATGCACATTGCATCTACATTCCAGACACTTTAAATAAAAAGGAATGGCCTTTGCCCAGAGAGGCTTGCAGTTATTGCACGTCTCCTTAGGATGCATGCACAAAACAGGACAAATCCAGAACCAAGGGAGAGTAACCACATGCTGGCCACCTACCCACTTCCAAGTTTGTTGGTTAGGAAGGAAAATCACACTCTGGACGCCACTTGATCACTGAAGCATGCTTACTTTGCTTAGAACTAATATAATGGATGAGATCTAGCACCAACAAGTGTGGCTGGTGCATCTCCGCAGACAATGTATTTTTCTTTAGAGTTCTTGTATGGCTGAAAGGATGTAAAAAGACACATGAAAATTAATATGGGGCAAATGCTTTAAGCTCTTCCCAGTAGTCAGCTGTTAAAAGCCTTTTTATGGTTTAAGATTGTAAAATATTGTCGTCAACTTGTCTTCTGTTTACTAATTATTGTGCTATTTTATTTCATGTCAGATTTTTATCTACGTAAAATGGCACCTACCCTAGCCCCATAGTCACAAAGAGGAGGTGAATAGCTGCAGCTCTGTATCTGAGAAAACATCCCTCCATAACATCTGTCATCTGAGACTAGATTCTTGGAATACTGCTGTACTATTTACTTTGTGTGGGCAGTAGGAAATGCAAAACGGTCCCTATAAATGTGGGTGTAGCAATGCCGACTTTGCCATCATTTGTTATTTGATCCATGGTCAGAAACCAAAGTTGAAGCATATGTACCTTCCTGTCTCAGATGGTGGATGTCTACTTTACTAGTCATTTTATTTTGGTGGACATCTGATGAACAAAAAGGCTGACTAAAGAACAGTATGTCAAAAGAGAGCCAGAAGATTGGATTTATGCCAGTTTACCTGATACGAACCTAACACGTGAAAAGACTGAAGCAGAAGACAAAAGTCATTAGCATGGGGGTAAGCTTAATGACTTTGAGTCAGAGTCATAGACTTTAAGGTCAGAAGGGACCATTATGATCATCTAATCTGACCTCCTGCACAATGCAGGCCACAGAATCTCACCCACCCATTCCTGTAATAAACCCCTAACCTATGTCTGAGCTACTGAAGCCCTCAAATCATGGTTTAAAGACTTCAAGATGCAGAGAATCCTCCAGCAAGGGACCCATGCCCACGCTGCAAAAAACCCCCAGGGCCTCTGCCATTCTTGACCCCAAATATGGCAATCGGCTAAACCCTGAGCATGTGGGCAAGACTTACCAGCCAGACACCCAGAAAAGAATTGTCTGTAGTAACTCAGATCCCCCCTCCCCTTCACAGGCCATTAGGCATATTTACTGCTAATAGTCAAAAATCAATCCCATCATACCATCCCCTCCATAAATTTATCAAGCTTAGTCTTGAAGCCAGATGTGTCTTTTGCCCCCACTGCTCCCCTTGGAAGGCTGTTCCAGAACTTCACTCCTCTGATGGTTAGAAACCTTTGTCTAATTTCAAGTCTAAACTTCCTGGTGGCCAGTTTATATCCATTTGTTCTTGTGTCCACATGGTACTGAGCTTAAATAATTCCTCTCCCTCCCTGGTATTTATCCCTCTGATATATTTATAGAGAGCAATCATATCTCCCCTCAGCCTTCTTTTGCTTGGGCTAAACAAGCCAAGCTCATTGAGTCTCCTTTCATAAGACAGGTTTTCCATTCCTTGGATTTAAGGGAGTTAAGGGAATGACTAAAATGATGGTAGTGTCCTAATCTTCAAAAAAAAATTTCCAAGCTAAATAAGAGGGAAGCTAATTAACATTTTTCTACTTCCAAGTGGCCAAACCAAAAAAATTCATTTTAAGTCAACCCTAAGTGAGGGTGTATGTTTTTAGGGGTTTTTTTGTTGTTGTTTTGAAGAATTTTTCAGGAAACCAAGAAATTCCACTTCAGGTTGACTGAAACATTGTTTGACCCAAAATGAAAAGTTTAATTTTTTAAAAATATTAAAGGAAAATTCAAAACAAGAAGTCATATCCCAATTTTTTCGTTTTATTTTTGACTGGAACATTTGGCAAAAATAGACACAAATTTTCAAAATAATCCAGTTGACCTGAATATGCATTTTTGGGCAAAATTTAGTTCCCCAAATTTCCCCAAGCTCTGCTCAGAAGGCATTTTTGTTTGGAGAGAACTATTGTTACTTATTGCACTTCCACCTTATAGATGAAATACTTACAAATTCTTATTTCAGGAAAAAGAAAAGGAGTACTTGTGGCACCTTAGAGACTAACAAATTTATTTGAGCATAAGCTTTCGTGAGCTACAGCTCACTTCATCGGATGCAATGCTGTAGCTCACGAAAGCTCATGAAAGCTTATGCTCAAATAAATTTGTTAGTCTCTAAGGTGCCACAAGTACTCCTTTTCTTTTTGCGAATACAGACTAACATGGCTGCTACTCTGAAACCTGTCATTATTTCAGGAAAGATTTCTTATAATTCAGTCCATAGCACATCATCATTTCAGGTCTACACAAACCACAAATCTTTGCTCAATGAGTCTCATGCATACTTTTTTTTTTCCTTCTTCTCCTTTCCCATATAGATTATTCTGGCTGTTCTAGGAAACTCTCAGTACAAACCTAGAAAAACTGTCAAGGGCCCAGGTAGTTTTGTGACTGAATCAGGGGCTCTAGCCTTGGTTCTGCCAAACTAATTGCATCTGTGTCAGTTTCTCCCTTCTGAAAATGGGCATAATGCTTCCTCATCTCAAAAAGGTTTTGCAAAACCTCAGCGGATTGAGTTTTGTAAAGAGTTTTGTAGAAATCCTCAGAAGAAATATGCTATGGAATTGAGAAGTGTTATTTATTGTTATGATGTAAGTTTATAAACTAAAACTCTGGATTTCTAAATAGGTTTGACTTAGAATTTTGAAAAAAAGACAAGTCTTTTCATATAATCTTGTCAAGATACAGGTTGTTTTGATATCTCTAGCGGCATCATAGGGACAATGAGAAATAGCCGATTTTATAAAACAGTAAGATGAGGAAAGCGTTGACTAATTCCTTCAGCTGCTAAATCATCTCTAAGATACGTCTCAGAGAATGACCTTACTCTCCAAAGTGAAATATGAAAAGATGAAATATACATTGTTTATGATAATCTGGAAATCATGGTAACTTTAGTATTGGTGTGTATCTGCTTCTTGTAGCAGACATTTGTCTGAAATGATCATTTTGCGTTAGCTGAGAAAATTTTGAATTGAACAGATATGAATTATATCTCTCCTGCTAGACCCATCACTGCTAGCGACTAGTTAGCAGCATTTAGAAAGCATAAATTAGAGTTATTAGCCTAGTTTAAGGGGGAGGGGAGAAAGGAGGCAGGGTTTAACTTATATCTACACTACTTGAACAAAAAAGTAACATGCTTTAGAGAGAACCTGGGGTCTTTCATGCACTAGCTGAACTTCTCACACTGGGAATAAGCCACAACACTGCCAAACTACATTAGAACATGTTACTGGGTGAAGTTGCATAATTTTTTCAGTGAAACCTAATAGTTTTATCTAATCTTATAGTTGAGTGACAATATTGGAAAGTACTAGTGTAGTCACATTAATGCACATTTTAGAAGTTCCAGCAGCAAGTGTAGATTCCCACTAGCATTGTAGTTGGTTAATCTTTCCAAAGCCCCACAGCTGAAGAATTAGAGTTGCCACAAAGAGACTGAAAAGGTGACTGACACCTAGCTGTGCACCTTACTGATTCACTCCTTTCTAAGGTTTGAATCCTACTTATTTCACTTCCCTATGTAGAAGCATACAGAAAACACTCATGCTTTTACCTTTTATTTGTAATTACATAGCCCCTTTATTCTTTGAAAGATACACCTGTTATTCCGGTACTGGAATGTTAGGCAGTAAATCTATAAAACTAATATAAGCCTTCTTTTAGCAATGTTCAATGAATTCACATCTTTTCCGATACTTGAAAAACGTGTGTGAAATCTCCACGAAAATATTCAGCTCCAGGGTATAATTACTACACAATCACTCAGCACTTAAAAAGTATAATGGATTTCTACTAACATAAGGAATTACTATGGTTGCATTTGCAAGCATGCTGGATGATACAGTTCACAATTAATACTTTGCTCTTCTCTACTCACCTTTCCTTAGAGGACCTTGAAGAGCTTTAACATAGTTCAACATTCATTTTTAAATTGCTAATTTCCTTAACAGCAGTAGCATTTGAATATGGAGTTTAGAAAGCATCCAAGGATTATTTGGTCCGTAGCCTGGGTCCTACTGAAGTCCATGACAAAATTCCCATTGATTGTACCTGGACCAGGATTTGAGTTTGTGTGAACATATAAAAAAGCTTCTTTACTTCGTATGTTGCTTTATTGGTCTATGCACCTGTGCATGATGTGCTGACTGGACTATCGATACAGGATGCTGGTTTGGATATAAGGAAAATCATGTATGCACATGCAGAAACATTTTAAAGTGGGCAAATTATATATTTGAAACTTGAGGAGTGGATAATTAGATGTATAGAAGTTATAATATTAAACAGGAACATCAGCTGAAGTCAGTTTACGTTGAATACACTATTGAGCTTTATATTTTTCTATTTCATTTTCCTGTAATGTTTGACCCTTTAAAAAAAAAAAAACACACACTGTAATGCTACTCCTTTTGTTACTAACTGTTCAATAGCTATCCTGACAGCAGAACTACATCTTCGTTCTCATTTAATAACTATCATTCTGTATCTGCCCATTTTCAAGAAGGAATAAAGTTAAGTGTTCCAGAAATTTGAAAAAATTGAAACTTGACCTTTATTAAGTGGGTTAATTGTCACAATCTCAGCATGTATGAAATTAATGACCAAAAAGTGGAACTTCAGAGATTCAGAAGACTAAGTTAATGTCCAAAAAAAAAAAAAAAAAAAAAAAAAAAAAATCTAACTGACCATTTTGACATATGCCAAAAGAAACAGCCACCCTAATAAATTACTACGTGTGTGCAATTATAATAAACCATTCCAAGTATCTAATCACTTGAATTAATTGCTGCAAGGCACTATGGCTTTCTTATAGATATTCAAGCTATTCTCAAGAAGGCCTTGTAGCTTATATGAGGTTGAGTGTATGTGGTTTTTTCAGCACAGCAGATTCAGTTTTAAAGTACATTATTCATATATTTGGACTACAAGAGTGTATACAACATTTATTAGCAATGAAATTAGGAATCTTGGCTGAGTAGACAGCAGTCCTAAAAATGGTGAACCGACCGGGAATAATGCTAGGGAAAATGAATTTGACTGAACACCATGTCATGCACAGATTGCTGGATTTAGGGACACCTGCATATTTACAAAAATGTAAATTTATTCGACATTGAGGAGATGTGGTCATTGCTATAATCAGTTTTCACTGTACAGAGATGTCAATGAACAGCTGAATGTCTGCATCAAACAGGTTTTATAAAAACAGTATTTCTAAAATTACAGTATTGCATTCAGTTGGAAAGACTGGATGGCTCAGCACAGTTAATGTGATAAGAATCCTGTTAACTTCTAGGTGAGTGTTTTAAACATGGACTGGCTGGATTGGCAGTGAGTGATATGGTCGTTTGAGGGCATATGCAGAATGAATCAGTGGCCTCACTGTGGATTCCAAACTGCATCACATAAGAGGCACAAAGGCTGGTTGGCAGCCTCTATCTACAGAGGCAACAAGGAATTCATGGGGATTAAACTACTCTCATCCCTGCAGAACTTAGGAACATTAATGGGGCACGATGCAGAAGCTTGCTCTCTCCATGCTGTTCCTGTTTGAAGGATGAATGACTTCAGTGTCCAGGACTGTCAAACTGACAATTATTAAAAAGAATAAGTATGAAATTCAGTTATCTAATTATTCTTCTGCTTTCTAATTCTGTGCATAAATTATGGGATTCAAGTTGGAGATCAACATACAAGATTTTGATCCCATCCTCATGCAGATTTTGAAACACCCTTTTTAAGGGCCAGAGAGTGATCTCATATCTCACTCTGCAAAGGGCTACTGAAATGTTTCAGCTATAAAGGCACTCAGCCAAACTAAGCACAGGTGGGGCTAGTCTACACTATCATTTTTTACTATGTTTGAACATAGCTGTAACTAAACAAGTTAGCTGACAATGGTGGTCATGACTGTCCAGTCAGTATACATGAAGAAAAATTGGGTTACTTTGGTCTTCACAATCACCACAAAGTTCTGGTAAGCATCATGACACTCACTGGTAACATGTTGTAGCAAAATGCCAGCATGTACCATTTTCACTTGCCTAGAGCATGGGATTCTCTGGATCAATGCCATTAAAAGAGGGTTCCCATGTGGCAGGGCGATATGCTACAGCTACTCCATTGGAAAACTTTGTAACTTTAGATCGAACAAATTCTTCTGTTCTTCCAGTCCTAACTTGAGGGTTTATTATTTTAAAACAAGACTAATTGAGTTGAAATTACTTATCAGTCAATTCAGAGGTCTCCTGACATCCAACAGTTTATTAAAACCATCCCTGAGAACAGTCACCACCGCATTCGCTGCTTAAACTGACTAGTACACAACTGGTCACTTGTTATTTTCCTCCTTTTAATAAGGGGCCCTCCCTAGTTTCCTTTTTTCTCCACCTAATGTTCAATATAGATATCTGGCCATGCAGAACGGGGCAGGATGCAACTTAAGAATTTACTATCCAAGGTACTGATATGGCTCCCATCACTGTTAGTATCTGAGCACCTCACAAAACACCTGTGTGGCACAGAAATTCTATTATCTGCACTTTACAGACTGGGAACTGAGGAACAGAGAGACCGACTTGCCCAAGAGGCTAAGTTACTGACCTAATCTGTCGTCATAAGTCAAATTTTCTTTGGTTTCTTGTGGTTCAAGTACTGCATGTTACTTTTCGTGCATATTTCCGGAATAATGCTGACAAAACTTTGTATCAATTTGTTTTTTGTTTTATTTGTAAAGGGTCAGTGACTCATGTTTTAAATTGCTCCACAATTTACTAAAAATAATTTAGTCCATAAATATGGTTTAATCTCTTGGTATTTTGAAAACAGACAAGTTGTTAATGGCAAAAAATATGTAACACTAAGGCTCCATCTATGTTGCAGCTGTGATTTGCAGCTTGTGCAGACATACCCACTCTAGCTAGCTCACTAAAAATTTCAGTGAGGATGCAGCACACAGGCTTCAGCGCAGACCACCCAACTAGTACATATCTGGGGAGGGAGTGAAGGGACAGTGTCAGGTGAGTTAGTGCATCTAAAGGCTGGTCTAAACTGGGAATTTACTTCAGCATAGCTATGTTTCTCAGGGGTGTGAAAATCCACCCCCTCCTGAGAGAGACAGCTATGCTGACCTAACCCCCAGTGTAAACAGCATTAGGTCAATATGATGATTCTTTCATTGACCTACCTACTGTTTCTCGGGGAGGTGGACAGAAACAGAACCCCTCCCATGGGCATGGTCGTTTCTAGGCTGTAGCGGTTTAAGTGTAGACATACCGTAAGACAGGAGTTACATTCCACTGGGATTCAGTGTGCCACGTACATGCCAAATATGTGTTTGTTAACCAAACTATAAGAGCCTATTTAAGTTTTCAAAAATATTTACACATGATCCTATATGGTCTCATCACTGTAGCATCTCAAAACTTAAATATACCCTGCATATACTAATGAGCAAGAGGTTATTACAAATACCCACTCAGACTGTGATAAATCCCTTATATCATGGATATAGCACTTGTTTGGTAGCAAGAAGGCAGATCTTCTTTCCAGCTGTTTCTCTTTAAACAATATAGTTTTACCAACGCACGTAAAAATTCACTTTCAATTAAGGTTTGAGTTCCTCAGTCCTTCTACAGGAGCCCTAGAACAATCAGTAAGTCTTTCTAATTCAAAAGCCCCACAGAAGACACTGGCTCCAGAGAAAACTTGGATCCTTTATTGTTTTTTTCCCCACATTCAGTTTCTCAAATTTGTTTCACTTCTTGGCTTGTGAAAATCCTGAACATGGCCTCCAAGGTAATGGAGGCAGCAGCAGACTATTGAGGGACCTTTACTATCCATGAATCCACATTGCTCCTGTGGCTCTACTGAAAGTGGTCTACTCCCAGTAGAACAACATAGGAACATAACCCTAACCCTAACCCTGTTTATTAGAGGTTTCAGAGTAGCAGCCGTGTTAGTCTGTATTCGCAAAAAGAAAAGGAGTACTTGTGGCACCTTAGAGACTAACAAATTTATTAGAGCATAAGCTTTCGTGAGCTACCGCTCACTTCATCGGATGCATTTGGTGGAAAAAAAACCACCAAATGCATCCGATGAAGTGAGCTGTAGCTCACGAAAGCTTATGCTCTAATAAATTTGTTAGTCTCTAAGGTGCCACAAGTACTCCTTTTCTTCCTGTTTATTAGAAACTTTCAGCTGTTTCTTTATAGGGTCAATACCTGAAACCCATATGCCCATATTTGAAATCCACATTAGGGTACTATCAGCTAAAAGAAAGAAAAGAAAAAAAAAAAACTATTAAAAGGCTGGACTGTTTGCTATTTTAGAAACATCTGGTTGAACAATATTTTGCCTGAACAGTGCTATTTGGCAATGCAATCTATGAGAAAAAGAGTAGGCTATATATATATATATATATATATATATATATATATATATATATATATATATATATATATATATATATATATATATAAGAGCTAGATTTATTTGTACAACATGAATCTCTAACAGTGTGCCTTAAGTACCTCAGTTGCAGCTCTATGATCATTCCTCGCTAAGGGCTAAGCTACTTTAAACATGCAGCCCCTGCTGAGGTTAAGTATATTTACTGTACAAGTGACCATTTAAGAAATGTACAGAGAGAGAGAAAGCATTTAACTTTAGCCCAGTTCCTAAAACACCACTTGTATCCTTAGTTTAGCCTGTAATTTTAGCTTAAGTCTCACATGTAGTAAAGACATGGACATACTGTACAAAGCCAAATAAGTTTGTACAAATTACAGGCTGTTAGGGAAATGACCCTCAACAGATAGGTTTTCATACAAAATTCGAAGGAAATATTCTTATTTATTTCTTAGACATCAGTCAGATTTCTCAGACTGTTTTCCACTTACAAGACTACTACATATAGCGAACTAAACAGAAGCAATATTTGGCATTTATCCTAGGATTAGTGTGAACAGCCATATAACCAAACATTAAGAAAGTTAACTTTAAAATGCTTTTGAAGGGTCTGTTTTCATGACAGATGGCTATAAGGGCTTATCAGTGCCAAAATAATTATCCCTAAGCATTTGAAAATTGAAGGGGGAGGGAAGATTTTAGATTAATATTTCTTTGAGGCATCAGTTACATCTAATGAGTAGAAATGTAAACTACAAGATTAGACTATTCTGCAATATTATTGTATCCAACATGTTTTTCCTAGTTAACACAAACAGATCAAAAATAGGAAAATGAGACTGCTTAATAGATCAACATTTACTACACTTGTTAGCATGATCACTATTGATTTGACTAGTGCCCTCTGTGGAGTACTGAAATGTATACCTGTAGTAAGTTTCCCTCCTTCTCTCTCTATTAAGAGAAAGGCCATGTAAATATTAGGTAGGGTTAGGTATTTTTTGTTTGTGTAATACGCTTACTAGCAAAGACGTTGTAGAACTATGCTTTATTCAAGAAAGCCCACACATTCCTCCTGCCTGTGGTCACCACAAGTTTTGCTAAGCCATAGTTAACAGCAAATATTGGAACAAAATACAGTGCATCAGATTGAACCAAATCATTTAGATTTTGGATTACAGTGAAAATGTTTAGGGAGAGCTAGTTTCAGAATTTCATATCGCCTTCTACGATATATGTGCAATGAAATTGGCAGAAGCAGGAATGAAAGTATTGTTTCTAATTAAAGCTGAAGAATTGTGACTTTTGTATGACATTTAAATTCTCAGGATGACAATGCATGCTGTTCTACCTACAAGCAGCATTTTAGTTACAAAAATATCGGTCCAGCCTCTAGTTACTTAGTGGGGAAACAATATCCCCAGTGTAATGGCAACATGCCATTCTCGGTGAAATATTTAGAAAAAACTATTTAACATTTTTTTTTTACATCTCATTGGATTCCAAAGTTGCTATGGCAATATGAAAGTCACTTTTTGACATGTGTATTGCACAAACGATTAATGCAAAAGCACATTTTTCAAGTTGTAATGTAAAAGAGAAGCAAAAATCTAAAATAAAAGACTGTAAATGTCAAAAGGCATTTTAATGCAACCAAACTTGGATAAACAAGTTGCTACATTCATTAAAATTTAAGCAGTCATCCAAGCTTGCCCAATCTTTCTATTATTTTGAACTTTTCAAGATAAAATATGCTAAAAGGGAAAGTCCTTAAAATTGAGCTCAGAATTAAACTATTTATTATTCACTCCTCCTAAACTGGGAAATATCAAAGAAAGGCTTTGACACTATCCTCACTTCAGTATTGCACTGAACTGCAATTGCTTTCAGACAGAATTCACAATGTATAGGAGGGGGTGACCAATACTGCTGGATAGACAGAGCTAGCATTGTGGATGTAACCCAATGTGCATCAGACCACTACATAATTTAAATGGTAAAGTATGCACCAGGGTTGATTTTGGTTTTCCCCAAACCAAAAATACTCCTGCTTACCTTTTCCTTCAGGAAAACAGAATCAAATATATATTAGCCAATAGATGAAGTTTAAATAAGATTGGTTAATAGTTGTCACATTCAGTGTTACATCCAATACTACATAAAAATGAAAAAGTAGAAGACAGGAGTATTACTCATGTTTTCGTTTTAATAATGGTTTTAGCCAAAAGTGTAGCTTTGAAAATCTCTAGCTAATTGTGAAAATGTGAAGAAGCTAGGAAGCAACCTCACTTTGAACCACACAGTTTAAAGCTGTGGCTTGGCCTATCTGCTTTCAAACTCTCCATTATCTTGCCAACATTTAAATAAGAAGGTACCATTTTAAAATAAAAGTCAGCCTTTAAAATTAGGTGAATGATGTATTACAGTAGCCTAACTGATTCAAGGAGAAAGATGAAATGTTTTTATACAGTAAACAAAACACAAAAGTAAACTGAAATCCTTCGAAATCACTGTAAGTGTATATAATTAGGATTCTCATCAACATTTAAAACTATTGAAAATAAGGTTGCCACCTTACCTTTTTGGACTGGTGTACCTGGTTTTAAACAGGTTTTCCTCCAGTCTCCCAAGTTTCTGATCCTCTTATTCAGTTTTCTGCTGTACTGCTCTCCTACTTTTATGCTGAATACCAAGTCAGTCCTGCCTTCTGCTTTTCTTGGCAGGAGGCAGAGCAAAATTTTAAATTCAGTAGTCAAGAGTGACAGAACAACAAAAGCACAGCAGATAGCAGAGCTTAATTCTTTCCCAAGAAGAAAATACATTTGTCCCACAAAGGTCTGCAAAATCTTGCAAAGGCACCTTTTCCCCCAGTTTTTGCCTGAAAGCAAGATGGCAATCTTAAATTGAAAAGGGATGATAAAATTTTTAAATAACTTAAAAAATCATCTTTATATAAAGCAGCAAAAACATTTTCCTCTGCAGAAAGAGAAATTTTAAACAAAGAAACACACCAATGTAAATGCACTGTTCATAAACTTCTGCTAATTTTAATTTCACAATGAAGTCAAACTTTATTTTATGACTACTCTTTCACCTCATCAGTACTGTCTGAAGAAGATTCTTTGGCATCTTCAGTGTCTTTGTTGCTTTCCTCTTGATTTAGATTTTCATTTTCTGATTTGGTCCCATTAAGTAGAGTTTTTTCACCATTTACAAACCCATTCTCTGTGACTTCTGCATCAATAGCTTCATCAATCTTTAAGTCCCCTTGTTCCTCTGCTTCTTCCTCTAGGTTTCTCAAGACAATTGGGAGTCTAGAGTCTGCCACAGTGTTCTCTAGCAAGGCAATATTGCTCTCTTCATATTTAGGAAGTAGGGCTCCTTCTGCCATTTGTCTACTGTAGTACTCTCTGTTAGCAGCTGCACTCTTCACTGCTTTCTCCAAAATCTCTTTTTCACCTAAACGCAATTTGATAGCCATTGTCGCATGAAAGGTAAGGTCATGGGTCTCCAAGAAGCATTTATCATCCTGGAGGAAAAAAAGTGAAAAATTATGAATAAAATCCATCCAACTTTTGTCCTGCAATAACAAAGACTCCAGATCTTGTAAGCTGATCCACAGAGGCAGATTTTTATGCCTGTATGGAGCCCTACTGAAGTCCATGGGAATCCCTAAAGGAGCACAGGTCCCCCCACATGGATCAGCTTGCAGAAGCTCAAGTCAGTAAGTTTTAAGGATAGCTGTAGTGAAAGCAAATAAAAAGTGATACACTTTCTAGATGTGTTAGTCTAGTACAGGGGTGGGCAAACTTTTTGGCCCAAGGGACACATCTGGGTGGGGAAATTGTATGCAAGGCCATGAATGTAAGGGTGAGGAAGGGTTGGAGGCTCAGGGAAGGGAACTGGGGTGCAGGAGGTGGTGCAGAGTGCAGGAGGCGGCACAGGGCAGGGCGTTGGGATGCAGGGTGTAAGAGGAGTTCGGGGTGCAGGCTCTGGCCCGGTGCCTCTTACCTCAAGTGGCTCCGGGGTGGCAGCGGCATGCAGCGGGGCTAAGGCAGGCTCCCTGCCTGCCTTGGCCCCAAGCTGCTCCCAGAAGTGGCCAACATGTCCGGCAGTGGCTCTTGGGGGTGGGGTGGGGCAGGCGGCTCTGCCGCATGCTGCCCTTGCCTGTGGGTACCACCCCCGAAGCTCCCATTGGCCGCAGTTCCCACAGTCCTGGCCAATGGGAGCTGTGGGGGGCCGTGCCTGCAGGTGAGGGCAGCGCACAGAGCCCTCTGCCCCCCCACTCCTCCAGGGGCCGCAGAGACGCGTGCTGGCTGCTTCCGGGAGCTGTGTGGAGCCAGGGAAGGCAGGGAGCTTGCCTTAGCTCCGCTGAGCCATGGGCCAGATCCAGCCCGCAGGCCATACTGAAAGCCCTGACGGGCCAGATCCAGTCTGCGAGCCGTAGTTTGCCCTCCCTTGTCTAGTAGATAATTTAGAAAATATAAAAAAACACACAGCAAGTTAAAACTGATTCCACATTTTACTAGTGGAAAAAACAAGGAGCAACAATTTACAGAATCATGAAAACAGATTGCCAAAAATCTTACATATTTTATTTTCTTTGGATATATATATTATAAATTATACTTTAAAAAACCAAGTAAAAAATGAATGGTCACATAACTAAGATAAACTCAATTCAAAGAAGATTTTTTGGGGGGGGTGGGGGTGGATGGGAGAAAATGAAGTTTTGTTTTGCTAGAATCACCATGCAAAAACTTCAAGATTGTACAGAATTACAGGTTCTTGGTAGTTTTACCTCCACAGTGGTTTTATAGGTTTTCAAAAGAAGGGATGCTCTGGCTTCAAGGAACGTCCAAAGTTTAACCTCATTGTCCCAGCTAACTGGAAACTCAGAGTTGCCCAGAGTGAAGATTTTGTCAATAGCATGCTCTCCTATTAAGTGTTCTTTCAGCTCTTCTGCAATAATTATGAAGAACAATATGTTAAAAACAATCTCACCATTCACTACGGTAGTTGATACAACTTAGAAAGCTTCATTTTCAATAATATGATTTTATACCGCTGGAGAAAAAAATCCTCCCCCCTTAAAAGGAATGATCCAACAATCTGGCTATTTCTAGTACTCCCCTCAAGGTAGCATCTAGAAATCTTGGGGTTAGGAGAAAAAGGAACCTTCAGCTCCATTCTTAAATAACCTTTTGAACATTTTGGCTTAAAAGACAACTCTTACTTTGTATGTCAATTACAGATACAATGTCGCATATAATCCTTGATGGTGATAAGCAGAACAAGGGGGTGATACTTTAGAGTTGGGTATATTTATACACTGCTCCCTGAAATGTTTCTTTTATTGGATAAATAGCAATAGATTTCTTTTTCTATTGTTAAAGGCTATTTTTTTTCAGTAAAAAAACTGAATACTGTTGGTCAAAAGACATCCATCAGAAGTGCCTCATAGAAAATGTCAAGTGGTTTGTGACAGCATTACACAAATTTCATTAATCTTAACCGTTTAATTACCAAAACACTCTCCTGCAGAGCAGTATATCACAAACTTCAAATTAAACATTACAAAAGTTGGTATTAACATTTTATACAATAGACTTCAGTGACATGTAAGTAAGTTTCATTTGTTGATGAAAGAGTTACTAAGGCAAGGGACTTCTCACCAACGGATCAATGATTCATGTCATATAGCTCCTCACTGAACAGTTTAAATACAGACAATAATTGCAGTTTTCATGCTGAGTATCTAGAACACATACCTCAATTGCACACCAGTACATTTCATGATAATATAGCAAATGCACTCTAGGTATATTTCCTAGAAGAGAAAATTTACCAATCCCTTCCACGTCCCTCAAGAATTATGCTTATTATGTAATTATGACATCATCTCTTTGAAAATCAAAAGAAGTTCAGTCCCAAAGTCCACACTCGTTTAGAATTCTAAATGAAGCACAAATGTATATGCCAATAGTATCCCCCAAACTTTCAGCATATGAAGCAACAGCTTTTCAGAGATTAGAATTTACACACACACGAACCACCACTCCGCTATCTTTCCTCATAAAGCCATATATATATATATATCAAAACAAATTATAGTCCCACAGTATAATACAAAACTTGTAGTCTTTCTTGGGTCAATATAAACTAGTCAAAAATCTCATGTATCACGAGAACACAGGTAATAATGCAGACGTACATGTATAGTTTATGAATTTAGGGTTAAAGTATCAGTCAGTTTAACTATATAAAGATTAACACCTTTGACATATCAGAAATCCTGCAATCCATTCCTACAACCCTCAAAAGTGACATGAAACGAAAAAGGCCTCCACCCAACTATGAAGAAGGTAAATAGATATATTTGGTGGGAGCCATATAAATAATTCACTAATCATGAAACTAATACAACAGATAATGGGACAAAGCTATCTAATTTGCATACTTTTTAATTTCACAGGAGGGGCTGTTGGAGGATGGGGAAGATAAAGGATGAGTTACGGATGTGGTGACACAGACCACTTTATTAAATACTACAGAGCCCCCTTTATCAATATCACCTTAAAAAAAATAAAGGTTTCTTTTAAAAAAAATCCAATGAGACTGGAACACAAGGCCGTGAAGTTATTAATGCATTTAATGTATGTCTTCTTAGTTGAAGTAAATAAAATACAATATATACATAAAACTTAACATGCCTCTAGTGTACCTGCTAGCATCTAGGTACATAGCAACTTAAATCTGCACAGTAACCCTACTGTATGTGGTTGCTCTCCCTTCTGTGAAAAGAACGGTTCTTACCTATAACCTCCAAAAACAGGTTGTTGGATTATTTTCATAAATGCAAGTGCAACAGCATATGCAAGATTAGGTACATAATTGTACCTAATTAGCAAACAGTTGTGATTGTATCCACCAATTAAGTTATTACATGGATAAATTAGGTGCATAGTTAATAACTGTGCATACATTTTTCCTGGTGCAACTACACACATGCATGAAAGTAAGGCTCTGATACTTTACTTCACAAGACAAGCTGATTATAGATAATGAATAATCAAAAACGTTGATTTATATGTGCAAACTGCCAACTTTGAGGTGTGTCTTTGATTTCTGCTATAGTGCAGTATTTTCCAGTTTATTTCCAGAAGAATCTGGTGGTAAAAGGTGACTGAAATGCTGTCACTATAAGTGTGCGGTAAACTTTTGGACTTATACGACCTTGCATTGTGGGCCATTTTTTACCTTTGACTAAATAAGACTGAAGAGCAAAAGTAATCTATTTCAAATCACAAGGAGGAAAAAAGGCAGTGATGATGTACTATATGGTACCCTTCAACATTAGAACATTCACCACACATGCTGCTTTGAGGAGAAAGTCCCCCAAAATTTTCAAGCCGTCAGCACACTCCTAATACCACATGACCCAAGAATGTGGACTAATGCAATTTTACATACTTTTAGAAAACTCAATGTCCTCTAATGTTCTATTAATTTATGAATGATGCAGAAGAGGACCATGTTCTGTTCTGTGTTCCCAATCCCTTTTCCATTTTCCCCTTAAAGCATTAATTTTAAAGTTTTCTAGCTTTGTTTCATATGAACATCTCTTATCTTCCCCTTAAAAAACCCTCCATCAATTGGAATATTTGTGAATGTTTTACCTTCACTCATACAAAACACTCTAAGGAAAGCCAGAAGCTGAGCAGAGATTGGAGGCTCAGTGGAGTGCAAGGCAAAAACACTGGAGCTGACAAAAAAAAAAAAAAAAAAAAAAGTGAATGCAAATTAGATTGTAGTAGCTTCAACATGAAACCTTTAATATACACACAGACGTCAAATTATTAGATTCTGAAAAAATATGAGGTCACACCAATTTCTGAGTCTGAACTGAAGGAACTTCTCCAACCTGTCCCAGAAAAAGAACAATCACTTCTTCACACGACAGGTAATTTTACACTTAAAATGTCTTTTTATATGATTTTCATAATAAATTCATGCTTGATTTTAGTAGCCAGATGAGTAATATATAGAAGAAGAATATCACCTTAAGTGCTGATTTCAAAATGTTAACAGCAATACTATGATTGGTTCAATATCAGTCATTAATCAATTATTGACATATTCAACAACAGAAGCGCCTGGATAATAGTTTCCATTAGGATGGTTCCTTTCCCCTTGAGAAAACAATGTTTCATGATTGCTGCCCACCATACTACAGCCTGAACTAACAGCAGTTTCTTCTAAGGAAAAATAGTTTAAACCATGATAGATGACAAATTGAGCATTGCAGGACTTTTTGAGAAGGGATAGGGAAGAAATGAAAGCCACATATTGGTTCACATTTAACTCTCTCACTATTTTTACCTAAGCACTTACTAAAGAAAATCTAAATTCCTCCTTGTATACACTCCAAACTACATTATTTAGATCTGAGTAGTGCACTGAACTTCATCATCACAATGTACGTCAGTTGCTATATAAACAGACAAGATATTAGGCCTAGGCAAACTATTGCAGAACACTTAATAATGCACTACTGGACTGTATACATTTTGAAATATTTTAAGGATGAAAGAAAAAACTCAGTTCATTCTGTTTTACTTACGTTGGAATGCCGGCACGAGCTAAGACCTCTGCCTTCATAGCATACAGCCTGTCACTTTTACTCACTCCAAGCTTTATTTTCACTCTGTCATGTGAATTATTATCAAAGAAAAAACCACTGTGGATCACAAATTCAGCATTCGACCGAGTGCCATAAAAAATGTAAATCTAGAAGGATGAAAAGAGAAGTGAAGGGGAGGGGGAGGGGGAACGGGAAGCTTAAGTTTAACTCACAAAACGGACATAAATGGAAAGTTATTTACTGAAAAAAGTTATACTGTCATGAAATACAATACTTATGTGGTTGTAAGACTAAAATACATGTTTATTTTCATTTAACGATTCAAAATACCATACAGTATTGCCATAAGACTTCAAGGATGTTGTGCAATGTGTTCAAAATTTCCATATATTGAGATGGGCCTGTTATTTTATACCCTGCATGCTAGGGGAGATAACTGCTATGGTGTTAAGGATATTTAATATCATATAGAGACATCTTAAAGGTATTCAGCTGATGCTTTCTATATTATCCCCATTTCCCCCAACTTTTTCTAAATCAAATTTGTACTTTAAGACTAATTTATTCACCATGGTCCTCTCGCTTACAAAAAATATATTCCATTTTTATATATAATGTCTTTTGTTTTAGATGCCACACAAATGTAGACATGTTTCCTGCCTTTTACAACTAATACAATCTAAAATGTTAGATGAAGCAGCATACACGGCAACAAGTGTTTTAAAAGAACTGAGAATTTAAAGAAAAAAAATCACTAATAAGTTCATGGTGCAATTTTTCACCTAGCATTTGGCTGCATTAAGAACTTGCTACAGCAAGCCACAGCACCAACTGTTGCATTCTGAGCCACAAGAACCCTTTTTTAATAATGGAACTGTCAACAGAAATAAGACATTTATCTTGTACGCAGATGCAAAACAATCATTGCCTTTAGAAATAAAAACAATGTTCTAGTTATAGATCCTTAAATGATCTTGAGTTCATCTTTTAAAAAAAAGTACATCTATCTATGGTATCCTGCTTAAATAAGCTTGCATTATAAAGGCAATGATTCTATGAATGATAGTTCTATGATAGATGCAAGACACAGACCTAGGCAAGCTTTGGATACAATTAATACAGTCATAGATTTTAAAGCCAGAAGTGATCATCTAGTCTGACCTCTTGCATAACGCAGGTCATTGGATTTCTCTGTACTAATTCTTACTTCAAATCCAACTACAGCATATTTTTTAGAAAAAGATGAAGGATAAGAATAAAAGGACATATCTGTTAAAAATGCTTTTGAGTACAAAGGTTGTAATCCAAGGAGAAAAAAGAACTAAAGAGGAGTTCAAGTCCTGCACTCATAGATGAGTGCAAGGAACTTGCCTGAGAACAAGAAGTATCCCCAACAAATTAAGTATCTGAACACAGAATCCAAGCCCCTGCCAGTCAAGGAAACTCCATGCACAAACTGTTTTGTATACTATCCCAAACAGCTCAATTCATCAGGTTTTAGAAGACAGATGCTTCTCCTCTTTAGATAAATACTACTTTTTAAACAATTTATACATATTTCTTAATAGACTGGATGTGAAAGATCTGGGGTCAGCATCTTTCCACTCATATCTTCAGAATACACCGTGGGACTTGATGCATGTTTGGTCTACGTTACACTGGACAGGTGCTGAACACGGCTTAGTTTGTCCTTGGATCAGTAAACAAATAGCATTAACATTTTCAGCTATTCTGTGCTCTCCATCACTCCATCTGTACCTGTTTTCAGCAACAGGTACTTTTCCTGATGTTGGCAAATCTTTAGAGTCTTGGTCTTCCTATTTTAATGGTTTGACCCATTAGTCTTAATCCAGGATGATTACTTTCAAGATCCTCTCTCATTCTGACTAAGGTTTTGGGGCACATACAGCACAGGCCAAATATCTCTTGGACCAATGGTCTTTGTCTATTGGATTGTTGATAATACCTCCTCTTATTACCTGTTGATTGGACAAGTACTAGACTATCACAAACTAATCAAATAAAAACTATGCAAGATATTTCAAGCAGAAAAAAGCACTGAACAAAATCAAGAGTTCTACCACCTGCTATTGCTGATGGAAACTGAGGCATTGAGGGCAGTTTTGGGTATGGATCTTTACCAACCACATCTACAATTTCTAGATCAATGGCCTGTACAGTGTACGCTCCCCAGTGATTAAATATATGAAATGGTTATTACTCAGGAAGAAGCATGCAACTCCTACAGAGGAGATTTGCAAAGATGACTGTGTGACAGAGAATGTATTGTATTCATTGTTTTGACAACTGTAGTTTAGTTTATTTTGTTTACTAATACTTTACAAAGTATTATCCAACTACAACAAAACCTTGTTTATACAAAGACCTCACCCACAGGACTCTGCTATTAAATCTTCACAGAGAAATACTGAGCACCCCCTTTTTGTGTAGATTATATTTGCAGATTAGCAAGGCTCTTCTGCAGCTAATAAAAACATTAGAGGTTAGTTATCAAGTAGACAAGACGACGTTTGTGTGAAATAGTCACCCTTTTCATCAAGATTGTCAGTTGCATGAATACATTTCTGCATAAAACATCACCAAATAGCCATGGAATAGATAACTGTCTCACATTACCTGTTCCCCAGCCTTAAAATCCTGAAGCGCTACACACTCACAACGGTCATCTTCTAAATTGTAGCCAGTAGTGATCTACCCAAGGGGGAAAAAGTAATGAGTCTTTAGCATATTATATTTCTTTCCTCCCCATTTTCATAAAGTTGCCTTTTATTGGAGATGGATATTAGCTAAAGTAATTGCACATCCTGCTTTTCCTTCACCTGATGCAACATGGTTGGTACTAAATGTTTTATGAATCTTAAGCAATCATTTCTTAGTTAGGAACATTAAAAATCTCTGGACTAGAGAAGATCAAGGAAGGAAATTACTTACCTGAAGTAAATGGAAAGCTCTGAGGGAAGTACCCTCCACAGACCAACACTTGCTGGTCCCTCGCTAAACCCAGTAGCTTATTATAAAGTTCTTGAGTTTTAAGTCACTCCTGTGAGGCACACTGGAGCACTGCACTGTGTGCTACAATTCTGTGTCAAACCCTTCAACTATCAATGATTTTGATCTCTCTCAATGAAAGGAGTGGATAACTGGAAATCTTTAAGGGATACCATCTTCAGAGAACTCCAATTTACTTGCAAATAATTCCTTTATCTAAAGTTAAGCAACAAATACAGAAGAGATTTTTCTGTGGGAGCAGATGGGGGGGGGGGGGTTTTTTTTTTACCATGCCCTGAATACATTTCTTTTAAAAATCATGAAAATAAAAATACTTATAAGTAAAGCCATCCTAATTTTTTTTTTTAAAGTTAAATCTAGTATGCTCTTGAACAACAACATTCAACATGGACTCTATATCAAAGGATTCAGAGACCATGCTAGACATAATGAAGTTGTGAAATCAGGAAACAACTTTTGTGACAAGTATTCTGAATTTAGTGTTTACACAACTACATTGTAGTAAAAATAGGTTGTGAACCTGTGGAACAAACTGCAAAAAGCCACAGATTTTCTCACTAGATCTTGTGGCTTCATAAGAACTTTGTTTTCATTTACAGAGTTTATGTTTGAACACAGGTACTATACTGTGACTGCCATCTTGGATTTGCTTTGTCTGAGGAGAGAGCCCCTTAGGCTACCTTGAAAGCTTGGCTGGCAGTTTACATATTAATAATTTCTGCTTGCATATTCAATCATGCATTTGTAAGTCAAAACAATGCTTTCATAGTGACCACAGGGAACTCTTCTCAGACACAGCAAATCCAAAATGGCAGCCATAAGCAGAGCCCTATGGGACACATATAATGGCATTGTACATAGATGCCACAGCTCAAAAATGTATTACATGAATTTGTGATACTTTTGCAAGTCCTTTATACACTTTCTTTGTAGCCTAGATCATCCAGTTTGATCTGATGCATTACATAGGCCACAGTCACCTAAGTTCCCTCTAAACTGAATGGTGCACAGCAGCCTATTAAGTGCTGCACAGGCTCTCTCCCCACCGCAGCCCTGAGATGCCTCTCCCCCAGCCCCGGACCTGCCACGTCTGGGGGGAAAGGTGCCTTTCCCTGGACCTGCCGGGGGGGGAGGGGAAGAGGAGAGGAGCCCCTCCTTTGGCCCCAAACCAGCCCCAGCCTGGGTCTGCTGCAGCTGGGGGAGAAGCACCTATCCTGTAGCCCCAGAGCTGCTGTGGTGGGGAGAGGTGCCTCTCTCCCCCAGCTCAGGTGCTGCTGTGGGGAGTCCTCTCTCCCCATTGTAGCACTGGGGCAGCCTGCACTCCAAACCCCTCATCCTTGACCCCACCCCAGAGCCCGCACCCCCAGCCGGAGTCCTCACTCCCCCCCCCCACACCAACCCCAGCCCCTCATACACTTTGAACCCCTTGGCCCCACCCCTGCCATATGAATTTTGTTATGTGCACCAATATGGAGGTGAGAGATTCCGGCATCCAGGCCTATATTCCATTGGATCAGTTGCTGCTGACATACAGTACATCTTATAAAAAGAAACGGAGTACTTGTGGCACCTTAGAGACTAACAAATTTATTAGAGCATAAGCTTTCGTGAGCTACAGCTCACTTCATCAGATGCATTTGGTGGAAAAAACACAGAGGAGAGATTTATATACACACACAGAGAACATGAAACAATGGGTTTATCATCACTCTCCTTATAGTGTGTATGATAAACCCATTGTTTCATGTTCTGTGTGTGTGCGCGCGCGCGCGCGCGTATATATAAATCTCTCCTCTGTTTTTTCCACCAAATGCATCCGATGAAGTGAGCTGTAGCTCACGAAAGCTTATGCTCTAATACATTTGTTAGTCTCTAAGGTGCCACAAGTACTCCTTTTCTTTTTGCGAATACAGACTAACATGGCTGCTACTCTGAAACCTGTCAGTACATCTTATAGAAAGACATGTCAGCTTGATTTAAAGACTTCGTGCAAGAGGATTTACCACATCCCTGGGTAATCTTTTCTAATGGTTAAATATCATCCCTGTTAAAAATGTGCATCCCAATTTCAATGGCAACATTCCCAAAATTTCCTCTCTCAGTGACAGAAGGAAATCCTTGATACTATCTCAAAAGATTCATATGTCTTGAAGTTTCCTTAGCTACTTCATAAATTCAAAGAAACCATTTTCAAATTAAAAACAAAAACAAAAAAACCCTTAAAAACTTCTAAAATGATTTCAGAGAAAGAATTTGAAGCATTTGTGGATTCCTAGATGGAAGCAGAAGGATTCTGTACGTCTTAGAAAGTGCTGCAAATTTGCTGAGCTTGTGTTTCACTAGACTGCCAAATTTAAAAACAACAGCACTTCTAATGGGCTGCTCTGCAAAGTCCAATATAGTGCTAGATTAAGGATTTACAAAGTTAACTAAGACAGGGGAAGTAGAAAGAAAATGAGCACTGGAGTTGCTTCCTGTTCCAGAAGATGGATAACAAGTTGTCTCCCTCTTTAGGTGTACTGCTGGAGCAGGCCACTTCATGAATATCAAGTTGTGTAGGGGGAAGCAGTAGTTTGCTTGGCCAGTGATTTGATAAGGATGGCCCAAGCCAAGTAGGCATAAAATTATTTTATTCATTCAAAGCTCTAGTAGCAACTAACTAACCTTTGACTGTCAAAATACAATCCCACTGAAGAATAACAATGAGAAATGCATGAAGACAAACATTTTGACGTAGTTCTTAGATATAGGCTGATCTAATTAGTAATGTCAGAAGCAAGAAAAAGCTGGATGGCCCTAATGCCAGCTAAAACCCAAAGAGCATTTTATAATTTAGCATGTGGAAAAAAAGACTTGTGGGATAGAACAAGAATAGGGACATATTATAACAGGGACTGAATGAAGGGGCATTTCAACACTACCTTTGGAACAGTCACTGTAGAATGCAACACTGTCTTTTTCATACATTCAGGCAGTGAATCAAGTGTCCACTTGAGGTATTTCATCGGGACGCGCTATAATCAGAGCAAAGAGACTTCCACTTGCTCCCCCAAAGCCTACTATAATACATAATTCTGGGTAGATGAGTAAAACTGATCTCTGTGGGTATTTACTCCTACTTCTGATAATTTAAGTAATCTAAACTTGTAATGAGAAGAAAGTTCTAACAGAGTTTTTCTATTTCAACAGAGCCAATAACAGTCAGCTCCTAAAATTTGCAGCTACCTTCGTTTATATATTGATTTATATTTCCTTTAGAGTAAACTACTCAAACATAAGTAATATGAACTGATTAGAGAACCCTCCACTTTATCCTCAGTTTTGGGTCCACAAGCTGCCTCTGCACCAAATCTATTCACCAAGTACCATAACAAAAAAATACTTTACCAATATCAGCAGAAGCTTGAAATAATTAAAACAACCTGCTTGACCTTGTTTTTAATATGGGCTAGCTAAATTTAATTTTTTTTCTTAGAAGCGTCATTTGTCTTCCTTCTTTTTAAATCCCAACTTTTGAAGGCACTCATTAAGGACCATCCATGTGAAAATGAACAAGCCTCTCCAAAAGTGTCAAGGAAGAAGAGGGCAACAAGAGTTACAGTAAGCACTATACTTACATCTAACCCCCTTGCAGGAGGGGTTTTGCTTTTTAAATTGTTTCATGAAGTTTAAGAAATGTATACTCGAGGGTAGTCAAACACTAAATCTATCCTTGAAACAAAGAAAGAGAGCTACCAGATTCTGCAACAAGTACTCAGCTGTAAAAGGCACTGGTTAAAGAAAAACATACATAATAACCATTTCAATGGGAGAGAAAAAAAGAAAAAATCATCAGCCAGGACCGAATTCCACTGTGTTTGATACAGCCAGTCATAGTGGTATCCTCTTTAAAGAAACCCATTGTATGATCTAATAAACCAAACTGCTAATATCAACAGAAAAATGCAAATCATTACTACAGCCTGATTGAGTATTTAAGTTAAGTTTCACTCATTACAATACGACTGCTAACACATGCTGACTTGTCATCCACATCAATTCTCCCTTACAGGGACTGGATTACTAAAATATGGAAGAATAGGTCATATCTGCTGTTTACATAAGTCACCCTACTTACTTACAATATAATTTGAAAGTATAAACTGTGAAATATACAGAAGCTTTGTGATTGGCTAAGCAAGACTGGCAAACCATTCTCTTGTGAATTCTCATTTCATCAGATCAAAATTGACCAATCTTATCAAATCAAGACTTGATCCTCCATGAGCTAGGAGGAAATCTCAGGGAAGCCAAAACGTCAACAGGTCTGACTTTCTATAGACACATGCCATCTTTTAAATTTTAATATGCCCTAAAGTAGTGTTTTTGCATGTGTTAAGTAGTGTTTCTTTGATGTACTAACAGATGTACTGGTTTTGTTGAACTAGATTTTGTTCTTGCCTCCATAACAAGGCTCTTTGGGCACGGTAAAGAGCAGGCAGCATTGATTAGTTGCAAATTTCTATCCACTTTCCCTTGTGGTAGCCAGGACAGAGATGCTTTGAGAGACAACCTCCATCATAGTCTGTTTTCATATACCCAATACAAAAGTATCTAGTCTCATGAAAACCTTTGTCAGCAACACCATATACAGAACTTAGATGTGTGAAGATTAGACGTATTCAAATTTGCTGGAAAGAATTTGACACCAGCCTATCTCGCATCATTGGAAATTCTTCTTAAAGCTGCACACTTGTGAAAGTGCAAGGAAAAAGAAAAAACTATGCATGATTTGCAATTACTTTTAAAAGTCTTTTAAGTGTAAGGGATTTTCTCATTGAAATAGTTATTTCAAGATATTTAAGAAGTTGTCATTTCTTTAAGATGTTTGCTTTTGAGGGTCAGCAGGGAAGATGGAATCCCTGTTTTAAGAAAAGTATTAAAATATGCAACGGTAATTGAAATGGTTTAATACATTAAGTTCTAAAGCTTCTTATCCACATTGAAGAAATCCTTACCAGACCATTGATGTGATTACACATGTCCCATAAAGGAATCAGAGCCAAGGTAACTCGGGAACCATCTTCGGTTGGAATCTGGTTTTGTCGTGTCATAACAGAGGAAACTGCCCATCTGCAAAGAATAAAAACTTCAATATTTCATTGTTTAAACACAGCCAGTTTATCAGCTGCAACCCAAAAGAAATCAACAGTTTAGATGAGCATTTCCAAACTTTCTCCCCAAAGAACAGAAAACATTCAGATCTCCATTTATGTAAAAATTTAAAAAGTGTGCCCTTACCATATGCCACCAAGTATCAGAATTTCCTGTATAGTACTTTAGTCTATTCACTCAACTAATCCAGAATTATGAAAACTGAGATATTAAAAAACTGGCCAGTACAATACTTTTTAAAATGCATACCTTTATCATTCACATTTTGAGCAACTTCACACTTAAGTTGACACCTCCCTCCCTCCCTCTCAGTGAGGGAAACATCTGTGGAGATACCATAATGACTCAGAACTACAAAAGGACTAAAAGATTTCTACGAGGGCTCATGAATTCCTCTTAGGGCTTATCTACACTGGCAATTAACAGCGCTGCAACTTTCTTGCTCAGGGGTATGAAAAAACACCCCCCTGAGCACAGCAAGTTGCAGTATGGTAAAGAGCCAGTGTAAACAGTCTCCCAGTGCTGGGGGCTACGCCCATCGTTGTTGAGGTGGTGCCGCGACCACACAAGGCACGTTAAAGCACTGCCGCGGCAGCACTTTAGTGTTGCCAATGTAGACTAGCCCTTATTCATGATATTTTATCATTCTTAACTCAACTCAAGCTCCCTCTTATCTGAACGGATTCTACTTCTTAAGACACCTCCAAAATGCACTCAGACTTCACATGTATAGCAAGAGATTTTCAGGTCTCATACCAAATATCAGTTATGAGGTAATATATGCTGGTAAAACCTTTGTGAAAAATAAGGAGGCTTAAACGGCAGAGTAAAAGTTACCTAAAAACTACACACCACCACACTAATCTCAGGCGGTCAAGTGTAATTTGGCTAAATTAACTTCTCTTCCTAACCCAAATTAATGACAATTTCTATATGACTGTTGAAACATGACACTTAATCTCTATTCTTTGTTGTTTCTAAAAAGAGTACCAGAGGGTATCAAACTCTGACATTTTAAATGGTTTACTGAACAGGGTTGGGTTTTTTCCCCTTCTTCCTAGTGAAGTATTTCTCACTTTTCAAGATCCCAAGATTCGCTTTAAAAACAGCACACCAACCTGTAGTCATCATAAGTGAAAGAATCCTTTAAGGGCAGTTTGCTGGCATTAGGATGCGTCTGAGGAAAAAAAAAAATCTGAAATCAGTCAGCAGAATTTTCATTATTTAGCTGCCTAACAGATCCTAACAAGAGCCAAATGAAGCAGGAGGCGTCCAGCCGCGCTACAGAGGGATCATCATGCTATTATGCTCTCATACATCACTGTCAACTTAATTTGTTGTGCCCAGCAGCCGCCATAAATCTGTTTCTTCATATTTCAAGACTGGAACCCACAGACACCTCACAAAAATAAAAATTTAAGGTGGACTGATTCCATAAAAGTAGAAAACAATCAACCTCACAAAACCCAAACAAGAAATGAACATTAGGTTTCAGCAAATTCTACTATCACCTCTCCTATCCTGGAATCTTAATTCTGTGTTTTACATATGGAGAATGAATTTATTCTAAGTCTTTCTTTCCTTCCTAGTAGTCACCAAGAGTTTATTCACAGATCTGCCACACTTCAGGAATCTCAACAGATTAAAATATTTAAATGGTTTTAGTGACTAGCATAATTAGGTTTAGTGCAGCAACTATATGTAGATACATTCATCCAGAAGCAGGGTAATTCTATTTTTTCTTAGATTTGTTAGATTAGATATAAAAGGTATATAGCTTAGTTGACATTAGCAAATAAAGTACTGTGGTTAAAAAAAGTTTTTTAAACCTGTAAAACCCGTCACTCGTTTCTGGTAAATGAAGTATCCAATATGCAGTATGTCTAAAATAGCCTATCATACATTTTCTAAAAAGAAATGGACTTTTCAACCACTTTAAAACTTTATACCAAACAACAGATTGAAAACTATACGACTATAATTTTAATCTTTCATTTCAATTAAGTCTGTAGACAGATTGTAGTAAGCGATCAAATGAACAAATGGTTATTTCTTAAGATACAAATGAATTTTTGCTTGGCTGTATCTTTCCAACACTGTTAATACATGAAGCTCCATGTAGTATGCAGTTTTTACTCGACGCATTAGCATCACAAGTGCATGGTAATTTATCATCTCTCACTGTAATGTACTTGCTGGCACTGTGTGCAGGACAGTAGGGGATGAGGTAAAAGTGGCCCAAACCGTAAATCAATTAGAAAACAAAAGCTTGTGCTCAGTGCGCAATTTTAGGCAAATTATACATTACAAAAGACTGCCAATTGGGCGTTAGGTCCCAGGTGTCTGCTCTTCCCAATCCCTGTAGTTAACCCTTTGGATGGATTAACTCTGAAATTTATGATTTTCAAGTAAAAAGTTAATAATTTGAGCTTTTATTTCAAAAATTCAGTGTGAACTTCTACATTTCTATAGGATTTTAATATCTATATATGTTGGACACTGCACAGCAAATTACTTTATATTTAAACTTAACAGCACATTTTACAAAACAATTTCTCTTTCTCACAAAACCACAAACACAATATTGAGCCACAAGCAACATTCCTCAGGAGGTGTTCTTTCCCGCCAAACTATACCATAATTAGAAGATGAACATGCTAGAATCTGAGAACTGAAACTATGTATTCCGTTAAAATTCTAAAAAACTCTTATTTCTTTATGAGAACTTAATTTCCATTTTGATTAGCAGTATATTACTAGTCTAAAGATTAAAACTTGGTATGATGAACTAAGCATCCAGAAAAGTTAACACTCAGAAGCGAAATAAAAAAAATTAACAGTTAACCAAAGGGTTAACTACAGTTTAATTTTAAAAGATTTCCACTAGAACATTTATGTCCACTTCTATTACAAACTAGTAACTGTCAAAGCTCATTCTATGCCTAGAAATCCTAAAGAATATTTTCTGTGAACAGGGAAATTTCTAAAGAAATTTGATTGTTTCCCATTTATATTTAATCCCGAGAGTTAATCCAGGAATAAATCTTCATATCACTAACGCTTACAAAGTTATTCTATTTCCTATTGTATTTATTTTTTTGGTATTAAAACAATTTTGCTTAAGGAAAGCATCATGGAGTTTTTCCAATTGTCATATTGATATTAGTTTTGACTAAACAGTTCATATTCACCAGGAGAGACTTTGTCAGCGTGGCACTGATGCCACCTACTGGCACTGGAGCAGAATAATCACCAAAATGCTATGCACAAAATTATTAGATTATTTCCTCTTGAATTTGATCATTAATCATGGCATGGCCAGGCAAGGTCAAAATCCTTCCAAACCCTCCTCCCTTAATTCACAATAGGTGGCATTAGGATAAACATGATACTAATTAAAATGAAAATCTCCTCCAGCATTACCAACTTGACACTGGTGGTTCAAACTAATTCACCCTTGTGAAATCCTAATATTTGAAATATTCAGTGTAAACAGATGCTACTTTAAACCAAACAGCATGCAGCTGTTTATCATAAGCTCAAAAGAAACTAGGTGTACAAGAAATACTTATTTTTCACCCCAACCACCACTTCTGACAGGATGAATGATTGTCAACAATAGATCAGTAGTTAGAATGTACTTAAAAAAAAGTTAAATGGCATATAAACAGGAAAGCAAACATCTCGATATTTTTACTGATTTTTCCTTTGAAATCCAAATTCATTTTAAAGGTCTAGGACTGAGCACGCTACAGTGAATTTCTTAAATGAAGTTTCAGATCAAAATACTACAGCAGCAGAAATTATTCATCAGCCAATATGTCTTAACAATGACCTACAGCAAGCATCTCTAGAAAGCAAGAGGGTAGTTCACACTATGATCAATCAGCCATTGGCCTCTCCAAGAGTGTAAATTAGTGTTAATTTTGATGGTGTAGTTTTTGTAACGGAGACATCTGACAACAAGGAACTGTACTGAGACAACCAGTTAATTTCACATGGGCTACTGAACAGCCATCAGATGGTAACGACTTTCAGTCACAACATACATCAATCCAGATTTGAACATGTGACCTCAACGTGAAGGCTGTATATTCCATTAATCCCTGCATTTATACATTTCTAGAAATTAGAGACTGCCATATCTTAATAGTTCAGGTGCATGTAACCAGTGTTTTTATATGGATGAATTACAACAAAGGGCAAGAATGATATGGTTTTGTAATAAAAGATGCAAGACTGAATAAAATTACCAAAAAAATGTAATTACCGTATTTATAAGAACACTTTCCACAATGCAATATTCTAGTAGCTATTTTAAAGAAATTAAAATACATTGAAGTCAGCATATCTGACCATATTAGATTTCTGCCCTGAACTATTTCAGCATGCTACTTAAAAATAGACCAAGAAATTTAAATTAAGCTGATAGATTATAAGAGTTTGACGACAGAAAACATTAAAAATATTCTGATTAAAAAATTGATTTAGCATGCAGCTTCTCTTTATAGTCCCTTGGTAAAAATGAAATCTCCCTAACAAACACTTAATAAAACCTGTCAATATATCTAGAAAGAAAAATGACACAAATGCATTAAGTATTAAATACCCTTGGAAAAAGTCACATATTCCATGAATTTTTGATGTACTATCTTGACATTAATGTAAAACCTTGATATTTATAATTGACAGATATTTAATAAAGTATAGAAGATGGCTGCTGCATAGCATGCAAATTTTCCAAGTTGATCAAAAAAGATACAGACATGTATTTAAACTAAACAAACACTTAATATGTAACAAAATCAGACATTGCTTTTTTAAGCTTATGCAGCCAGACCTTTAGGGAGCGGCTATAAAATATGGCATTCAGTATTACATGAACTCTAATTTAAACTAATCAAGTCTGTATGAAACAGCTTTGAATAGCTTTAATTCTTTTTTTTTTAAACGTTAAAAATGGGAACATCAAGTGAGTATTCTCATTTAAATGCAGGCCCTTACATTCTATCAGAAGGGTCATTATAGAGGAACAAACCCCATACAGTACAACCTCAGAGTTACAAACACCAGAGTTACAAACTGACCAGTCAACCACATACCTTATTTGGAACCGCAAGGATACAATCAGGCAGTAGCAGAGACCAAAAAAAAACCAAACCCAATACAGTACTGTGTTAAACGTAAACTACTAAAACAAAGGGAAAGCACATTTTTCTTCTGCATAGCAAAGTTTCAAAGCTTTTTAAGTCAATCTTCAGTTGTAAACTTTTGAAAGAATCGTAACGTTTTGTTCAGAGTTGCATACACTTCAGAGTTACGAACAGCCTCCATTCCCAAGGTGTTCATAACTCTGAGGTTCCATTGTATATTTAAAGAAAAAGTTAGTAAACATTTTTGGGAAAATACTGTCAGAGCTGGCATCCTGGGTGGTGGCCAAATGCAGCAAAATCAAGGGTTGGTGTATTTACATTTCTGGGTGTCTATTTCCAAATGGTACAGTAACTCCTCACTTAATATTGTAGTTATGTTCCTGAAAAATGCAACTTTAAGTGAAATGATGTTAAAGAAATCCAATTTTCCCATAAGATTTAATGTAAATGCGGAGGGTTAGGTTCCAAGGAAATTTTTTGGGGGCAGACAAAAGGCATTATATACTGTACAGCAGTGCTACTCAAAGTGGTGGTCCGCGGACCGGAACCATTGGCTGCCGGTCTGCGCGCACATTGGAAAAAAAATTGCCGGTCCCCCACAACAGATAGCTTGAGAAGCACTGCTGTACAGTACTGTACTGTGGTTGGGAACTGCCCCTGGCTTACCTCACACAGGCACAGCCTGCTGAAGGCAAGGACGCTAGGAAGCACCTTCGCAGCAGCAGTGTCAGCTTCCCAGAGAAGAACAGGCGCTGACTTTGCTGGGGGATGCTCCAGGACCAGCTCTTCCCATCCCCGCTCGACTCCAGGCACACCTCTTCCCCACCCCCACTCCACCTCCTCTCCAGAGCACACCGCATGCCCGCTCCTTCCCCTCCCCCAGAACATCCTAAGCGCTACCAAACAGCTGTTTGGTGGGCTTAGGACTTTCTGGGAGGGAGAGGGAGGAGTGGAGATGCAGTGCTTCCCCGCTCTCCCCCCTCCCTCCCAGAAAGTCCTAAGTGCCGCCAAACAGCTGTTTGGCGGTGGGGGAAGTGCTGTGCATTGTGTGAAGAAATACTTCCTTATGTTTGTTTTAAACCTGCTGCCTATTAATTTCATTGAGTGACTCCTAGTTCTTATGTCACATGAAGGGATACATAACATACCCCTATTCACTTTCTCTACACCATTCATGATTTTATAGATGTCTAATCACAGCTCCCCCTGTCAATGCTTTTCTAAGATGAACAGTTCCAATCATCTTTTTAATCTCTCCTTCTTTGGAAGTTGTTCCAAAGCCCTAATCATTGTTGCCCACCTCTGTACTTTCTAATTCTTTTTAGAGATGTAGTGACCAAAACTGCATGCAGTATTCAAGGTATGGGCATACCATGGATTTATAAAGCAACATGATTATACTTTGTTTTATTATCTATCCCTGTCCTAATGGTTCCTATTTATTTTACAGACCAGTCAGCTTAACTTCTGTACCTGGAAAGATAATGGAGCAAACAATTAAGCAATTAATTTGCAAACACCTAGAAGATAATAAGGTGATAAACAACAGTCAGCGTGGATTTATCAAGAACGAATCACGTCAAACCAACCTGATAGCTTTCTTTAACAAGGTAACAAGCCTTGTGGATAGGGAGGAAGCGGTATATGTGGTATATCTTGACTTTAGTAAGGCTTTTGATACTGTCTCACATGACCTTCTGATAAACAAACTAGAGAAATACAACCTAGATGGAGCTACTATAACGTGGGTGCATAACTGGTTGGAAAATCATTCCCAGAGAGTTATCAGTGGTTCACAATCATGCTAGAAGGGCATTAAGAGTGAGGTCTGGTAGGGATCAGTTCTGGGTTGGTTCTGTTCAGTATCTTCATCAGTGATTTAGATAATGGCATAGAAAGTGAGTACTCGTGGCACCTTAGAGACTAACAAATTTATTAGAGCATAAGCTTTCGTGAGCTACAGCTCACTTCATCGGATGAATTTGGTGGAAAAAAAGAGAGGAGAAATTTATATATATATACACACACACACACACAGAACATGAAACAATGGGTTTATCATACACACTGTAAGGAGAGTGATCACTTAAGATAAGCTATCACCAGCAGCAGGGGGGGGAAAAGGAGGAAAACCTTTCATGGTGACAAGCAAGGTAGGCTAATTCCAGCAGTTAACAAGAATATCAGAGGAACAGTGGGGGGTGGGGTGGGAGGGAGAAATACCATGGGGAAATAGTTTTACTTTGTGTAATGACTCATCCATTCCCAGTCTCTATTCAAGCCTAAGTTAGTTGTATCCAGTTTGCAAATAGACTCCAATGAGAGACTGCTGAATTGGAATTAGTTTTTGAAGCTTTTTTGTTGAAGTATATCCACTCTTAGGTCTGTGATCGAGTGACCAGAGAGATTGAAGTGTTCTCCAACTGGTTTTTGAATGTTATAATTCTTGACGTCTGATTTGTGTCCATTCATTCTTTTACGTAGAGACTATCCAGTCTGGCCAATGTACATGGCAGAGGGGCATTGCTGGCACATGATGGCATATATCACATTGGTAGATGCGCAGGTGAACGAGCCTCTGATAGTGTGGCTGATGTGATTAGGCCCTATGATGGTATCCCCTGAATAGATATGTGGACAGAGTTGGCAACGGGCTTTGTTGCAAGGATAGGTTCCTGGGTTAGTGGTTCTGTTGTGTGGTGTGTGGTTGCTGGTGAGTATTTGCTTCAGATTGGGGGGCTGTCTGTAAGCAAGGACTGGTCTGTCTCCCAAGATCTGTGAGAGTGATGGGTCGTCCTTCAGGATAGGTTGTAGATCCTTGATGATGCGTTGCAGAGGTTTTAGTTGGGGGCTGAAGGTGATGGCTAGTGGCGTTCTGTTGTTTTCTTTGTTGGGCCTGTCCTGTAGTAGGTGACTTCTGGGTACTCTTCTGGCTCTGTCAATCTGTTTCTTCACTTCAGCAGGTGGGTATTGTAGTTGTAGGAATGCATGATAGAGATCTTGTGTTTGTCTCTGAGGGGTTGGAGCAAATGCGGTTATATCGTAGCGCTTGGCTGTAGACAATGGATCGAGTGGTATGATCTGGATGAAAGCTAGAGGCATGTAGGTAGGAATAGCGATCAGTAGGTTTCCGATATAGGGTGGTGTTTATGTGACCATCGCTTATTATCTATTATTATCATCTATTCAGGGGATACCATCATAGGGCCTAATCACATCAGCCACACTATCAGAGGCTCGTTCACCTGCGCATCTACCAATGTGATATATGCCATCATGTGCCAGCAATGCCCCTCTGCCATGTACATTGGCCAAACTGGACAGTCTCTACGTAAAAGAATGAATGGACACAAATCAGACGTCAAGAATTATAACATTCAAAAACCAGTTGGAGAACACTTCAATCTCTCTGGTCACTCGATCACAGACCTAAGAGTGGCTATCCTTCAACAAAAAAGCTTCAGAAACAGACTCCAGTGAGAGACTGCTGAATTGGAATTAATTTGCAAACTGGATACAATTAACTTAGGCTTGAATAGAGACTGGGAATGGATGAGTCATTACACAAAGTAAAACTATTTCCCCATGGTATTTCTCCCTCCCACCCCCACCCCCCACTGTTCCTCTGATATTCTTGTTAACTGCTGGAATTAGCCTACCTTGCTTGTCACCATGAAAGGTTTTCCTCCTTTCCCCCCCCTGCTGTTGGTGATGGCTTATCTTAAGTGATCACTCTCCTTACAGTGTGTATGATAAACCCATTGTTTCATGTTCTCTGTGTGTGTGTATATATCAATCTCCCCTCTGTTTTTTCCACCAAATGAATCCGATGAAGTGAGCTGTAGCTCACAAAAGCTTATGCTCTAATAAATTTGTTAGTCTCTAAGGTGCCACAAGTACTCCTTTTCTTTTTGCGAATACAGACTAACACGGCTGCTACTCTGAAACCTGGCATAGAAAGTGGCATACACTTATAAAGTCTGCAGATGATACCAAGCTGGGAGGGGTTGCAAGTGCTTTGGAGAATAGGATTAAAATTCAAAATGATCTAGACAAACTGGAGAAATAGTATGAAGTAAATAGGATGAAATTCAATAAAAGGACAAATGCAAAGTGTTCCACTTAGGAAGGAACAATCATTTACACACACAAAAATGGGAAATGACTGCATAGGAAGGAATACTGTGGATAGGGGTCTGGGGATCATAGTGGATCACAAGCTAAATATGAGTCAATAGTGTAACGCTGTTGCAAAAAAAGCAAACAATATTCTGGGATGTATTAGGAGTATTGTAAGCAAGATGTGAGAAGTAGTTCTTCCGCTTTACTCGCACTGATTAGGCCTCAACTGGAGTATTGTGTTCAGTTCTGGGCACCACATTTCAGGAAAGATGTGCACAAATTGGAGAAAGTCCAGAGAAGATTAAAGTTCGAGAAAACATGACCTATGAGGGAAGATTGAAAAAATTGCGTTTGTTCAGTCTGGAGAAGAAGACTGAGGGGAGGGACATAACAGTTTTCAAAGTACATAAAAGGATGTTACAAGGAGGAGGGAGAAAAATTGTTCTTCTTAATCTCTGAGGATAGGACAAGAAGCAATGGGCTTAAATTACTGCAAAGGCGGTTTAGGTTGGACATTAGGGAAACTTCCTGTCAGTGGTTAAAGAAGTGGTTAAGCACTGGAACAAATTGCCTAGGGAGGTGGTGGAATCTCCATCATTGGGGATTTTTAAGAGCAGGTTGGACAAACACCTGCCAGGGATGGTAGATAATACGTAGTCCTGCCTTGAGTGCAGGGGACTGGACTAGATGACCTTTCAAGGTCCCTTCTAGTTCTATGATTCTATTAGCTTTTTTGACTGCCGCTGCACACAGAGCAGATGTTTTCAGAGAATTATTCACAATCACACTAAGAGCTCTTTCTTGAGTGTTAACAGCTAATTTAGACCCCATCATATTGTATGTGTAGTTGGGATTATTTTTTCCAATATGCATTACTTTGCATTTATCAACACTGAATTTCATCTGCCATTTTGTTGCCCAGTCACCCAGTTCAGTGACAGGTTTCAGAGTAGCAGCCGTGTTAGTCTGTATTCGCAAAAAGAAAAGGAGTACTTGTGGCACCTTAGAGACTAACAAATTTATCTGAGCATAAGCTTTCATGAGATACAGATCACTTCATTGGATGCATTTAGTGGAAAATACAGAGGGGAGATTTATATACACACACAGAGAACATGAAACAATGGGTTTATCATACACACTGTAAGGAGAGTGATCACTTAAGATGAGCCATCACCAGCAGCGGGGGGGGGGGGGGGAAGGGAGGAAAACCTTTCATGGTGGCAAGCAAGGTAGGCTATTTCCTATTTACAGTTAACAAGAACATCTGAGGAACAGTGGGGGGTGGGGTGGGGGGGAGAAATAGTTTTACTTTGTGTAATCACTCATCCATTCCCAGCCTCTATTCAAGCCTAAGTTAACATTTTTATGGCTGACTTAGAACAACGCTTCCTCAGCTCTCGTCCCCTAATGCCCCTATTCTACTGGTGCTACATTGATGACATCTTCATCATCTGGACCCATGGAAAAGAAGCCCTTGAGGAATTCCACCATGATTTCAACAATTTCCATCCCACCATCAACCTCAGCCTGGACCAGTCCACACAAGAGATCCACTTCCTGGACACTACGGTGCTAATAAGCGATGGTCACATAAACACCACCCTATATCGGAAATCTACTGACCGCTATTCCACCTACATGCCTCTAGCTTTCATCCAGATCATACCACTCGATCCATTGTCTACAGCCAAGCTCTACGATATAACTGCATTTGCTCCAACCCCTCAGAGACAAACACCTACAAGATCTCTATCATGCATTCTTACAACTACGATACCCACCTGCTGAAGTGAAGAAACAGATTGACAGAGCCAGAAGAGTACCCAGAAGTCACCTACTACAGGACAGGCCCAACAAAGAAAATAAACAGAATGGCACTAACCATCACATTCAGCCCCCAACTAAAACCTCTGCAACGCATCATCAAGGATCTACAACCTATCCTGAAGGACGACCCATCACTCTCACAGATCTTGGGAGACAGGCCAGTCCTTGCTTACAGACGGCCCCCCCAACCTGAAGCAAATACTCAACAGCAACCACACAACAGAACCACTAACCCAGGAACCTATCCTTGCAACAAAGCCCGTTGCCAACTCTGTCCACATATCTATTCAGGGGACACCATCATAGAGCCTAATCACATCAGCCACACTATCAGAGGCTCGTTCACCTGCGCATCTACCAATGTGATATATGCCATCATGTGCCAGCAATGCCCCTCTGCCATGTACATTGGCCAAACTGGACAGTCTCTACGTAAAAGAATGAATGGACACAAATCAGACGTCAAGAATTATAACATTCAAAAACCAGTTGGAGGACACTTCAATCTCTCTGGTCACTCGATCACAGACGTAAGAGTGGCTATCCTTCAAGAAAAAAGCTTCAGAAACAGACTCCAGTGAGAGACTGCTGAATTGGAATTAATTTGCAAACTGGATACAATTAACTTAGGCTTGAATAGAGACTGGGAATGGATGAGTCATTACACAAAGTAAAACTATTTCCCCATGTTATTTCTCCCCCCACCCCACCCCACCCCCCACTGTTCCTCAGATGTTCTTGTTAACTGCTGGAAATAGCCTAGCTTGCTTGTCACCATGAAAGGTTTTCCTCCTCCCCCCCCCCCCCCGCTGCTGGTGATGGCTCATCTTAAGTGATCACTCTCTTTACACTGTGTATGATAAAACCCATTGTTTCATGTTGTGTGTGTGTGTGTGTGTGTGTGTGTGTGTGTGTGTGTGTGTGTGTGTGTGTGTGTGTGTGTGTGTGTGTGTGTGTGTGTGTGTGTGTGTGTGTATAAATCTCCCCTCTGTATTTTCCACCAAATGCATCCGATGAAGTGAGCTGTAGCTCACGGAAGCTTATGCTCAAATAAATTTGTTAGTCTCTAAGGTGTACAAGTACTCCTTTTCTTTTTCCAGTTTAGTGAGTGTCCTTTGTAACTCTTCACAGTCAGCTTTGGACTTACCTATCTTGAGTAATTTTGTGTCATCTGCAAATTTTGCCACCTCACTGTTCACCCCTTTTTCCAGATCTTTTATGAATATGTTCAAAAGCACTGGTCCCAATACAGATCCTTGGGGAATCCCGACTATTTACCTCTCCTCTGTGAAAACTGACCATTTATCCCTAATCTTTGTTTCCTATCTTTTAACCAGTTACTGATCCATGAGAGGACCTTCCCTTACTGATCCATGAGAGGACCTGCTTACTTTGCTTAAGAGCCTTTGGTGAGAGACTTTGTCAAAAGCTTTCTGAAAGTCCAACTACACAGTAACCACTGGATCACTCTTGTCCACATGCTTGTTGACACCTTCAAAAAATTCTAATATATTGATGAGGCATGATTTCCCTTTACAAAAGCCATGTTGACTCTTCCCCAAGATATTTTATTTAAGGCTAAGATTTGTGTCATGGTTATTTTTAGTAAAAATCACAGACAGGTCATGGGCAATAAACAAAAAAATCACAGAAGCCGTGACCTGTCTGTGACTTTTGCTGCTGCAGTTCCATGGTTTTCCCCGCCACAGTGGTGGCCGAGAGCTGTGGCGTTCCCACTCTGCTGGTGGCACTGCACGGGGGGGGGGGGGGGGAGGGGGGGGAGAAAGGGGGAAGGCCCTCTCTGCCCATGGTTTCTGGGAGCCGAAGAGAAAATGGAACACCCCCAGCTGCTCGCCCGAGGCATGTCCCCCATACCCATGCACGCAAGGCTGTCACCCGTCACTGGAACCCTGAGGATGGCCCCCTCAGGAGTCTGTCACCTGTCGCTGGAACCTTGCAGAGGGTCTCATGGCACTGGAACCCTGCCTGGGCCCCACTGGCTGCCAGATCCAGAGTCCTGCAGGCCCGGGGCTGAAGCAGAGAATGTCAGGGAGGTGTCTGGAAGTCAGGTATTCCATGACTTCCATGACCTCCGTGACTTAAAATGTAGCCTTAATTATATTCAAATGTGTGTCTGATCATTCTACTCTTTACTATAGATTCAACCAATTTGTCTGGTGCTGAAGTAAAACTTACTGGCCCGTAAACTGCCAGGATTGCCTCTGAAGCCTTTTTTAAAAATTTGTGTTACATTAGCTACCCTCCAGTCATCTGGTACAGAGGCTGATTTAAGCAATACTTTAATTGACTCATAGTATCACTCCACCACCAACACAACCTACTCTTTCATTCCTATATATTTTGTACTCTGGTATTACCATATCCCATTGATTATCATTACATCTCATAACAAAAGAACTAGGGGCCATCAAATGAAATTAATAGGCAGCAGGTTTAATACAAACAAAAGGAAGTATTTCTTCACACAATACACAACTTGTGAAACTCTTTGCCAGAGGATGTTGTGAAGACCCAGACTTTAACAGGGTTAAAAAAATAACTAGATAAATTCAGGGAGGATTGCCCATCCTGGCTAATAGCCATTGATGGATCTGGGATAGCGTCCCTAGCTTCTGTTTGCCAGAAGCTGGGAATGAATGACAGGGAATGGATTACTTGATGACTACCTGTTCTGTTATTCCCTCTGGGGCACCTGGCATTGGCCACTGTTGGAAGACAGGATACTGGGCTAGATGGATCTTTGGTCTGACCCAGCATAGCCGTTATTATGTATGTTCTTATTGTTCCACTATTACATCAATATTCTCATTTAATGCCAGACACTCTAGCTCACCCATCTAAGTATTTAGACTTCTAGCATTTGTATATATCTATTTGTACATTTTGTCACAATCTGCTTCTTCGAGACATTCTGTAAATGTAGAACCCACAATCTGCCCTCTGTTCTCACAGCTCAGAGTCTTTTATCAGGATTCTTGGTGGGAAATGTTAGGGATGCTCTGCCCTTTATTCCCTTGGTAGGGGTCATGCAAGGGTAGGCAGAGGGCATGTCCAGCCCCAATGGATGCTACTGGTCAAAAATTCTGTTCTCCTGTGAATGGGGTATATGCATACCAAGAATGGGATCCATGTCTAAAGATACTGAAAGAAAAATTTACTGAATCCCACTGTATTTAATAAAAATGTTTGTGTAAGTTAAAACAAGTGATGGCAGTAAGGGAAGAGAGTATCACTCAGCTCACTAGTGTACATAACTTTGATGTTACTGGATGCCTTGTTTGCCATATAAAATATGGTTTTACACAAAAAAATATTTTCAGAGAAAGATGTTTTGTTTGTTAAATTTTCTCTGAGCAGAAATGCATAGATAACTAAGCTCTTTCCACCCCTTGATTCTCAAAGAGTTCATAGGATCACTAAATCTCAACAGCTGCCTCTGCAGAGGTGGACAGTCAAGCAAAACAAAAACTGCTACAACACCAGACCTTTCTGACTGACCTAGTTAGGTTAGCCTCTGTTTTAGAAGCTCTTCCTTGAAGAATTTCTTTTACGTTACTATTGTAATAGGACTTTACCACCTGGATGAAAGCAACAGCAGCCACCAAGTCCCTGATTCTAAAAAGTACTAAGCATGTGCTCAATGCTTTGCTGAATCAGGACCCAAGAGCTGAGTTCACACACCTCTGTGTTCTGGCTCAAACATCATACTTACACTTCCATTTGGATTAAACCACAACAGAGATTCCACTACAACTTTGCTTCCTATTCTTGTTGACAAAGAGGCAGTGGAAGAAGTCTTGGGGAACCTTCTTCCTGTCCCTCTCAGAAGACTATAGTTTCAAGCACACACATCCCAAAAGGAAAAGATATTGGACAATTTCTGCATCAATATCACTAAATCAGGTGTCAATATCATAAAGAAACTATTCTGTGTCACTGAACTTGCGTCAGGCTTTACTTCTGCATAATCATCTCTGGAAAAAAGAAAAGGAGTACTTGTGGCACCTTAGAGACTAACAAATTTATTAGAGCATAAGCTTTCGTGAGCTACAGCTCACTTCATCGGATGCCACGAAAGCTTATGCTCTAATAAATTTGTTAGTCTCTAAGGTGCCACAAGTACTCCTTTTCTTTTTGCGAATACAGACTAACACGGCTGCTACTCTGAAACATCTCTGGAAAGAATCCCATTCAGTGTGGATTATACTGTGGCATCCAAAGCAAAAAATAATGGTAAGGTTACTTGGGGTACTCAAAGCCAAACCCAGCTTAAGCTTCCACCTTGTTAGCTTTCACGCCTTTGAACATTAAGCTCAAGGGTTTTTCTTTTGACCAAGCAGAATTTTTTTCCTCCCCACCCTCAATGAAGTCTCTCCTTGCCAGTGCATTCGTTAACATTAAGAGACAAGCTGGATATTACATGATGGTTTCAGGCCAAGGTGAAAACACACACACTCCAGGCCACAAGAAGGAAGTTCTATCAGTAATTGCTGGGTACTGTCCCCTTCCCAGCTATAGAAATCCTTTGAAGCAGGAGCCTTAAAGAGAAACACTTCTCTGTACAGAACTACTGAACAATTGCCCTTAAGCTAAACTAAATAAAGATTTCAGAAAGGAGGATCCAAGTGATCTAGAGAGAATCAAGAATTCTCATCTTCTATTGAATATGTGCTGCCTAACCTAATAAGGTAACCCATCAGTCCAGAATGGTGGGTATGAAGAAAACTACAAGATGTCTTCTACTTTGTAATAATAGTTTACTTCTACAGAGGTAAATGTCAAAACATTCACTTAACTTGTTTTATTAACCGCTAGGAGTGTGTCTATTCTAAAAGTAGGTGCTAGATTTTCTAAGGTGATAAAAAAAATATTACAAACCAGAATGTTCTAACACCAGAGCAGAATGGAGCTCTAAATTTTAAAAAGGCGCCATAGGACAGTAATTAATTAAAGTTATATAATTCACCTACTGACTTGATGAGGCACCTGAAAGTACTGCAAGTTTGTGTCAGTGATTTTTTTTATTGCATATCAAATATGGATTGGATGTTCTGCGTCATTCCTACATTACAGCAGGATTCATGTGGTGAGAATGGTGTAGAATGACACTTCCTGGCATACCAGAGTTTAATTGCATCTTCCATTCCATTTCTTTTGTACATCATCACTTGCAAAAAACTGCACATAACCAGTTGAGATAGCAGTGCCATCCTAGCCCCCTCAAACACACACAATCATGACACAAGTTACCTGTTCTAGGATCCAGAGGCCAGTCAATCCGAAACATTTGGGAAGGAATAGCTGGATATACACTCCTGGTTGGCAGTGGCTGCAGTCTTTTACTTCCCCAATCATCACACAGACTAATAATCTTCAATCTTTTCCATAGTCCCTTTTTCATGATATGTGGGAAGGAGTTCTCACTTATAATATGCAAAGGGAAGGGCAACTGTGACTCCTTGATACCTGCTTGCAAATCTGAGGTTGAAAACTCCTGATATAGAGACAGTGAGAGTGCGGCTGTACCTTCAGTGTGCTCCCTCGTAAATGTCTTCTTTCCCTTAGACAGTTCAACCCCTATCACATGAAGAAATACTGAAAAGGACAGGGTACCCAGACCTGCTTCCTTCATCTTCTTCCCACACACCAATGACAGCATGTATCCCAAAAGACAGGAAGAAGGACAGCAGCCAGATGTGCAAATCCAAAGACAATAGGCTTTCTTCATCCAACTGTTCTGTAACCCAAACTGCGTACTGTGTGAGTTGGCAAGTACTGCAGTTCCAAGTGAAGCTTACTTTTAAAGCTAGTCACTTTTAATTTTTATTTCTTCTCATTCTTTATACTGTCTAGAAGAGACATTCTCAAACTGTGGGTCCTGACCCCAAAGTGGGCCGCGACCCTGTTTTAAAGGTCGCCGGGACTGGCATTAGACTTGCTGGGACCTGGGACCAAAGTACAAGGGCTTCAGCCTTGGGTGGCGGGGCTCAGGCTACAATTTCCCCCTCCCAAGGTTGAAGCCCTTGGGCTTTGGCTATGGCATCTGCCCAGGATGGTGGGGCTCAGGCTTCAGCTTTGGGCCCTTTTCCTGGGGCAGCAGCGCTTTGGTGGGCTCAGGCTTTGGTCCCCCCTCCAGGGGTCATGTAGTAATTTTTGTTGTCAGAAGGGAGTTACGGTGCAATGAAGTTTGAGAATCCCTGATCTAGAAAAATATAAGTGCCTTCCTCAATAGGTGAAGCCAACAATACCTTTCTATAATCAACTGACAGAAAGCGATGTCACCATACTTTAAAAGTGAGTTCATCATTTAAGGGACTCCACTTTAGATAACGTGAGGAAAAAGACATTCTTTCCCAAGCTTGACTGGAGTGATGCCTGGCAAGGAGATAAGTATACCATCACTTTTTATTGATTCCATTAAAAGTATGTGAATATTCAGACAACATACAGAACAATCTGAGTATCAGAAAGTTACTCCAAATCTGAATAGTTACCCAGACCTTCTTAAAAAAACATATTAATGAAATCTTTATTACAAATTCAGTCTGTTGGAACTTTACTAATGTCGCCGAGTGACCAGCAAAAAAGCCAACAGCAGAATCTCCATAGGATGTATATAACTCTTCAGTTCCAAAACACAGATTTTACATTTTGCTCCAAGAGATCTGGGTAATGGAACATCAAGCTTTTCATTTTTAAATTGCTATTCCCAAGCCAGCAGTGTCAGAAATCCACCACTGCTGTTTAATATACACCTCTACCCTGATATAACGCGACCCGATAGAACACAATTTCGGATATAACGCGGTAAAGCAGTGCTCTGGGTGGAGAGGTTGCACACTCCGGTAGATCAGTGCATCTGGCTCCGACACACTGCTCTGAGTGGCGTGTTAAGGGTGCCAGGCCGGGGCCGAGGGGTTGGATAAGGGGCAGAGGGTCTTGGGGGGCAGTCAGGAGATGGGGGGGTTGGATGGTTTGGAGGTTCTGGGGGCGGGGTGGTCAGGGGCATTGGAGTCCTGGGGGGCCTGTCAGGGGTGTGGATGGGGTCAGAGCAGTCAAAGGACAGGGAGGGGAGTTGGATGGGTCGGGAGTTCTGAGGGGTCAGTCAGAGTGCGGGAAGTGACTTAATAATGGAAATGCTCGAGGCCAAAGCAAGTTCGATATAACGCAGTTTCACCTATAAAGCAGTAAGATTTTTTGGCTCCTGAGGACCACGTTATATTAGGGTAGAGGTGTATTATGTTAAATGGTCTTGGTGGTCTTAATATAGTTCTCTACTGGCAACAGAACACACAAAGGCACCATTGTAACTAGTACCCTTGTTATTAGCCCAACTAGAGAGTGCATGCGCATTTATTCCTTAATGAGTGAATTATTGTCTCACTGCCAAGTGGATATTCCATAACAAGATTGAAGCACACCTGTTTAAAAAAAAAAAAAAAAAAAAAAGTAAGTGGTAGCTTGTACTGCTAATGCTGTATTAGGATTTCAGCCTCCACAACTTCTTCTCTAACATGGTTTATTTAGCTAGGTAACATTTCTATATTATATATAGTCAAACAAATAGGAATACCCAACCTAGATTACGCTCCGCTCTAAAGCCCAAACTAAGATGAATCCAACCCCAAACATGTTGAATTTACACCATCCAATTGCATACTATACTACCAGCCCATCGTCTGCCTGCCCCCGACTGCCCCCCTGCCCCAACTATAGTTCTTATTAACTTGCCCGCTTCTTATTTACAAGGTCACCTAAAAGCGAGAACAAGTGTTTGTGTGGCACTTCTGTAGTCAGCTTTGCAAAGTATTTATGTGCCAGATATGCTAAACATTATGTCCCTTCATGCTTCAGCCACCATTCCAGAGGACATGCTTCCATGCTGATGACTTTCTTTAAAAAAACATGCTCTGTGTTTTACCAGCATTCTTGTCATAACATGTCATAGCAGTCTCCGATAATGACCCAGCATGTTGCTCATTTTAAGAATACTTTCATTGCAGATTTGACAAAATGCAAAGAAGGTACCAATGTGAGATTTAGAAAGATAGCTACAGCACTTGACCCACAGTTTAAGAATCTGAAGTACCTTCCAAAATCTGAGAGGGATGAGATATGGAACATGCTGTCAGAAGTCTTAAAAGAGCAACACTACGATGCAGAAACTACAGAACGCAAACCATCAAAAAAGAGAATCAACCTTTTGTTGCTGGCATCTGACTCAGATGATGAAAATGAACGTGTGTCACTCCACACTGCTTTGGATTGTTATTGAGCAGAACCCATCATCTGCATAGAAACATGCCTTCTGGAATGGTGGCCGAAGCATGAAGGGGCATACAAATCTTTAGCAATCAGGAACGTAAATACCCTGCAAAGCTGACTACAAAACTGCCACACGAACACCTGTTCTCACTTTCAGGTGACATTGTAAATAAGAAGCGGGCAGCATTATTGTCAGTAAACGTAAATAAACTTGTTTGTCTTAGCAAGTGGCTGAACAAGAAGTAGGACTGAGTGGACTCACAAGCTCTACAATTTTACATAGTTTTGTTTTTGAGTGCAATTATGTAACAAAAAAATCTACATTTGTCAGTTGCACTTTCGCAATAAAGAGATCGCAATACAGTATTTGTATGAGGTGAATTGAAAAATGCTATTTTTTTGCAGTGCAAATATTTATAATAAAAAATATAAAGTGAGCACTATACACTTTGTATTCTGTGTTGTAACTGAAATCAATACATTTGAAAATGTAGAAAAACAACCACAAATATTTGTAATAAATTGCAATTGGTATTCTATTAACAGTGTGATTAATCATGATTATTTTTAAATCATTTGACAGCCCTATTAATTTTCCATTTTAATTTTAACATGACTTTAAAAATTAACTACAACTACAAATTAAATAGTTGTCTTAAAATGACCACCACCACTCTCCATCATTCTTGGGGAGAAAATGCTGTAATCTATAGCCACTGGCCCTTTGGTGTGAGGGAGAATTAAAGTAGCATTCCAGCATTTCCATTAGCCATAGAGCACTCTTGATGCCTTGCACTGATCTATGCAGAAACCACTCTGAAGTTAACTATAAACATGCAACCAGATGCAGCTGGGAGGAAAAAAAAAAAAAAATCAACCAGGAAATCCAATGCATACTCCTTCAAAAAGCCACGAAGAAAATATAACAAAGAATCTCATAGTGAATGACTAAACTATATGGCTCCCTCTTGTGCGGATAATGCCACATTTCAGTGCACACCCCCCCAAACATTAAACCACAAACATTTGGACTCTGTTCACCCTTCAGTGCACATACAATGCCCATAAGTGTTAATAGAAGTTACACACACACACACACACACATATCCAGGAAAGAAAAAAAACCCTGGGGCATACAAAAGTTCTCTTTGGAACAAACTACAAAAAAACTCTTAAAAGAAAAGCCACTTAGATACAAGGCTACTGATTTCAAAATTTCCTGCTCTTTATAAGTAGCGTTCCAGTGCCCAAATACACCTTTCAAGTCCATCTGCAAGAATTTTTTCCCCTTAACTATTTTTTAGTTATCAAATTACATACATTTAAAAACGATTCAGTTTGGTTTATAGGTCCTGGCTAACATGCTCAAGGGTTTATTTCTGTCTGCTCAACCTCACACCTGTTTTTGCTTATCAAACCAGACTACAGTTTAGCTTGTAACAGCTGTTAAATGCAGAAGTCTGCCTGTTGTTCATGTGTATCCAAGACTAATCACTTTGGGAAGGGTTTAGAAATATGCTCTTATGAGAATACTCTGTTTATGGAGAAGCTAGTGAAACAAAGCAGACCCAGTCAAACAACATTTAAATCTGCATGCACATGAAAAGCAAATCTGTTTTAATGACTATCAACCTTATTTGTGAAGTATTTAAGTGATGGCTCCATTAACCCACTAAATTCCCAAGAGTCACTAAATAGGCACATTGTGCAAGCTAAAACCAATCCAGAATGAAGGGGTTAAAATCTTTTTACTTCACTCAATAATCTCATCCTTCCTTCTAATGTTTGCAGCCATCAACAAAACACCTTCTATTTTAAGATGCCACAAGTTCTGCCTTCTGTGTTGGAGAAGCTAGCAAGAGTGTGGAGGAAGTTGGAAGACTAGTTTGTATTGTCAGGGGCAAGTATCAAATTCAAAAAGATTAGCCTGAATGTCTAAATCCTGGTCACACGGGCCAGCTTTAATGCACATTTCTACACTAAAAACATGGGAAGTACTAAAGGAAATAAGTGATGCACAAAATCAAACACTGTATTCCCCTCTGAAAAGCATGCAACTTACACTGTACACAGAGTAGCACCTTTATGGTTAGGAAGCAAGACAGCTTTTATTATGAATTCATTTCTGGCCCTACTCCCAGTCCCATTTCCACAGGCTTATAACTTCCGAAATCATTCAACATTTGGATCAATATTTTCAATGCTAGACTTTTTCCCAAAAAGTGATTTGTGTGCATGTGTGGAAAATTATACCAATATTGCTATGGGCTTTTCTGATTTATGAGAAAGGATTTTTTGTTTTGGTTGTGGACAGAAATGTGAGAGGGGGATTTGGGGGAAAGGGGTTCTGCTGCAATTTTTCCTGCATTCTACAATACTCTGCAAATTATGAGCTCTCTCCGGGTGGGGGGGGGGGGAAGTTGTAAAATACATATCACAAACCAGGGGTCGGGACTCCTCAGGAGGTTGTGAGGTTATTACATGAGGGGTCACGAGGTGTCAGCCTCCACCCCAAACCCAACTTTGCCTCCAGCATTTATAATGGTATTAAATATATTTAAAAGTTTTTTTAATTTATAAGGGGGGTCGTAATCAGAGGCTTGCTATTTGAAAGGTGTCACCAGTACAAAAGTTTCAGAACCGCTGTCATCAACCAAAGGATATACAACGTGGCAGTTAACATTGACCCTTGCCTACTAAATTTTTGGACAGATTTTAACTGTTCAAAATTAACTTGCGTTCTAGAACTTCTGCTGGTTCTAGTTCAGATCGCTCCTTTCCCTTCTCGGCTCCTCTGAGCAGGCAGGTGCTGGGCCTAGACGGGTGGGGGGGCTTGGTGACAGGTCAGCACGGAGGGAGCCAGGGACATTGCAGCCAGGAATGGGCAAGGGAACATAGGGGATGGATCCACCAGAAGCCTGGGGCAGAGCTGGAGCCAGGGCCAGGCAGTGGCAGGAGCCAGGTTGCAGGATTGCTTGGACAACAGATCCCAGCACAGGTAGGGGTAAGGACAGGACAGGTGGACTTTGTGGGGTACAACCCCTGCTCCTCTGGAAAGCCCGAGTTCTCCACTACCCCATCTTCATCCCAGCTCTACTCACTACCCCCAATCTCCCATTGCTTCCTCTTAGGGCTTCCCACATCCTGCATCCCCTCACTTTTTTTTTTTTTTTAGAACTCCAGCACTGGTCTATTTCCAATCAAAACCATTGCATAATGGGAACTAGCACAAACCCCAATGCAAATGAAAATGACTAACATTTGATAGTGTACAGCCATTGTAGCCCAATGCATCAATGGAAAATGGAATGAGCAAAACTTGGAAATAAAAAATTCCTAAATTCCAAACCCAGAACTGCCAATGATTCACTGTGCGATCTTAGGTGAGTCACTTAGGTCGAGTCTACGCTAGAAAGGACTTGCTGATACAGCTATCGCAGCAAAAAACCCCTTAGTGTAGATGCAGTTTATATAAGCAAAAAAGCACTTTTTGCTGGTATAGCTTATACCAGTACCTAAGTGAAAAAAGTTATACCAGCAAAAGCAAATTTTACTACACATTACTATATAAAAGTTTCTAGTGTAGACCTGGCCTAGCTCTCATTTTCCCCATTTGTAAAACTGAACATCAAATCATGCTTGTTCTGTGCTTTGGAAACAACTTTGATCCCCCAGCACGTGTTTTTCCATAATCAGTAGATAATGTTTATATGAATAATTTTGCTATTACATATACTACATAATATATATCGATTAATTGCAGTTAACTCATGCGATTAACTCAAAAAAATTAGTTGTGATTAATTGCAGTTTTAATAGCACTGTTAAACAGAATATCAATTGAAATTTATTAAATTTTGGATCTTTACATTTTCATATATATTGTATTCTGTGTTGTAACTGAAATCGAAATGTATATTATTCTTGATTACAAATATTTGCACTGTAAAAGATAAACAAAACAAATCTTATTTTTCAGTTCATCTCTTACAAGTACTGTTGTGAAAGTGAAACTTATAGCTTTTTTTGTTACATAACTACACTCAAAAACAAAACAATGTAAAATTTCAGAGCCTACAAATTCACTCAGTCCTACTTCTTGTTCATCCAATCACTAAGAGAAACAAGTTTGTTTACATTTACAGGAGATAATGCTGCCTTCTTCTTATTTACAATGTCACCAGAAAGTGAGAACAGATATTTGCATGGCATGTTTGTAGCCAGCACTGCAAGGTATTTATGTGCCAGATATGCTAAACATTCACATGCCCCTTCATGCTTCAGCCACCATTCCAGAGGACACGCTGATGACGCTCGTTAAAAAAATAATGCATTAATTAAATCTGTAACTGAACTTCTTGGGGGAGAATTGTATTTTCCCTGCTCTGTTTTACCCGCATTCTAGCATATATTTCATGTTACAGCAGTCTTGGATGATGAGCCAGCACATTGTTCATTTTAAGAACACTTTCACTGCAGATTTGACAAAATACAAAGAAGGTACCAATGTGAGATTTCGAAAGACAGCTACAACACTTGACCCACAGTTTAAGAATCTGAAGTGCCTTCCAAAGTCTGAGAGGGATGAGGCGTGGAGCATTTTTCAGAAGTCTTAAAAGATCAACACTCCGATGAGGAAACTACAGAACTCGAACCACCAAAATAAATAAAATAAATAAATAAATAAACAAACAAAACAATAAAAAACAATCAACCGAACAACCTTCGGCTGGTGGCATCAGAGTCAGATAACGAAAATGAACATGTACTGCTTTGGATTGTTATCAAGCAGAACCCGTCATCAGCCTGGACGCATGTCCCCTGGAATGGTGGTTGAAGCATGAAGGGATATATGAATCATTAGCGCATCTGGCACATAAATATCTTGTGATGCCGGCTACAACAGTGGCATGAGAAATATGGATATGAGTCAGCAGTGTGCCCTTGTTGCCAAGAAGGCCAATGGCATTTTGGGATGTATAAGTAGGGGCATAGCGAGCAGATCGAGGGACGTGATCGTTCCCCTCTATTCGACACTGGTGAGGCCTCATCTGGAGTACTGTGTCCAGTTTTGGGCCCCACACTACAGGAAGGATGTGGATAAATTGGAAAGAGTACAACGAAGGGCAACGAAAATGATTAGGGGTCTAGAGCACATGACTTATGAGGAGAGGCTGAGGGAGCTGGGATTGTTTAGTCTGCAGAAGAGAAGAATGAGGGGGGATTTGATAGCTGCTTTCAACTACCTGAAAGGGGGTTTCAAGGAGGATGGCTCTAGACTGTTCTCAATGGTAGCAGATGACAGAACGAGGAGTAATGGTCTCAAGTTGCAATGGGGGAGGTTTAGATTGGATATTAGGAAAAACTTTTTCACTAAGAGGGTGGTGAAACACTGGAATGCGTTACCTAGGGAGGTGGTAGAATCTCCTTCCTTAGAGGTTTTTAAGGTCAGGCTTGACAAAGCCCTGGCTGGGATGATTTAACTGGGACTTGGTCCTGCTTTGAGCAGGGGGTTGGACTAGATGACCTTCTGGGGTCCCTTCCAACCCTGATATTCTATGATTCTATGAGAACACCTGTTCTCATTTTCAGGTGACACTGTAAACAAGAAGCGGGCAGCATTACCTCCTGCAAATGTGTAAACACTAGTTTGTCTGAGCAACTGGCTGAACAAGAAGTAGGACTGAGTGGATTTGCAGGCTCTAAAGATTTACATTGTTTTATTTTTGAATGCAGGTTTTTTTTGTACATAATTCTACATTTGTAAGTTTAACTTTCATGATAAAGAGATTGCACTACATTACTTTTATTAAGTGAATTGAAAAATATGATTTTTTGGTTTTTTACAGTGCAAGTACTTGTAATCAAAAATAAATATAAAGTGAGCATTGTACACTTTGTATTCTGTGTTGCAACTGAAATCAATATATTTGAAAATGTAGAAAACATCAAAAATATTTAAATAAATGGTATTCTATTATTGTTTAATAGTGCAATTAATTGCGATTATTTTTTTTAACCACTTGACAGCTCTAACATATACTAAAGACTAGAGTTAACCTAGAGCTCTTTTCAAAGAGCAAAATCCGTACCAGTTACTCATAAGTTTTCATCCAAGACATTGATAAAGAGAACCTCTTGGAACCCTTGGTGCCAAACAAGTTGAAAATCTCACTAGTGCATTATTGCTGAATGCAAGTTAATACATACACTGGGCCAGATCCACTATTGGAATATGATTGTTTGTGTATTACCCCACTCATGCAAAACACCTGTAAATCCAGCTTAACTGGCCAGTTAGAATGGGTTTATGGCTGCCTGGTGTTGTTGAATGGCACAAAGCAACTGGAACATACCAGTGAATCTGGCCCCATATATTTATATATCACTTTTCTTTCCAAAGGAAACCAAAGTGCTACAAACTAATATATAAATTATATATGTATAAAGGGATCACTTCACCTACCACTGAAATGCAGTCTACTTTATGGTGAAACAGAAGCTGCTTAAAGTTTTGTATAATGCAGCTGAATTATTAAAGCAGGAAGAAAAGCATGCCACAAAGGAGTTTCAGGTAAAGGGAATCTGGCCAGGACATCTGTATGTTTGCCAAAAGGGCCATGGGGATCTTTAATGTTCGCAAGTGCCCAGGACCTTGGTTTTAACAACTAATTCAAAAAACCACCACTTCCACTAGTAAACATCCTGTTGGAGGAGCATTGATTTAATGTCGACTCAGAGGGAAGGGCGCCATCTACTGAATCATGTAAACAACTTCCATGGAGTCCACCTAAAATATTAACATATCCCAAACCAAGCAGAATCAGGCTGATCACCACCCAAGGTATTACAGTTTGAATTATTAGGTAAATCCACACTTCTGAATCAAAGTAGTACCGCACCAATCTTTACATAAATACAAATATATTACTACATAGAATACTGAAGTCTGTGTGATCATGCACAGGAGATTCCCCGATTAATGCTGTTCTAAAACCAATTATTGATTTATTGTAGATATTCTGCCTGGAAAGCCACACTAGTTTCTTCTCCCAAAGAATTTTTCTAGCATTTTTCTATCCTAGCACAATTTACAACATGGTTTGCAAATGCTTAACACAAACCAGTTTATTAATTACAAAACTATTTTCATGGTCATTTTTAAATACTGAAGAAATATAAAAGATCTTAAAATTCAATACATACTGGATCAAATGGTCATCAATGAGAAGCAAGGTTCCAGGCACCTGGGGACGTAATGTGGTGTAGCAAGGACTACGAGAACTAGAGAGCCAATTCTGGACATTCACATTAATCTAATGTTCAAATGATTTGAACTAGTTTCCACATCCTCTCCTCTTTACACAAGTTGACTTAGATCACAAGAAACACAAAGCTAACCATATAATTCAGTTAATGTTTATCCAACAGCTACAAAATAGATAACTCTCTCAAATGTTATAAAAAATTCTTTAGATGTTTTCCTTGCCAAAACATTTAAGCAATCACTTGCAACTTAGACACACACTCCCCACTGTTCTATTTATACTTTACATTATAACATTGTATTCTACATAGATTCTTATACAACATCATAATCACAGTAGTATCAGTTTATGCATATTGGCAAGTTATTGCAAAGAAATTCTGCAACTTACTATGTGTAGACAAGTCCATTATGTTTAGTCACTTTTCTCAGCAAACCAGGCTTTAGCACTGGCCTTAGGTTTATTTTAATAACTAAGACCCTGATCACGGCAAACACTTATGCACATGCCTAACTTTACTACTATGGAGTAAACCCAAAAGTAAATCCAATGAAATCAATGTGACTAAGTAATGGCAATAAATTCACGCACACACATGTATTTGCAGGATCAGGGAATTAGGCTATGCCTGCACTTAATGCGACATGTAGAGTACAGACAGCACATGCCAGCTATTATACATAAAAATAGCAGTGTAGACCATGAGACGTGGCTTAGGTGAGTAGAGTGCTCTACATGCCGGAGCCCGCGGGTATACACCCTACACAGTTCTCTATATGCCCAAACAATGCCTCTCATGTCCACACTGCTATTTTTTTGCAGTGTAGTGTCCTGCTTTCTCCACCACAATAAAGGCTCCAGCAGCGGGGAGGCAGCAGGGAAAGGCTTTGGCAACTCCCGGATACATGAGCTTTTCCTCACTGCCTCATCACTGCCAGAGCCTTTCAATGTCGTGTATAGATACATGCGTAGTGCCTGTACTCTACACTCCACCAAGCACTAATCATATTCATACTGTACTAGTAATTCCTTTTAAAATAATTAGAACTACTCGAGCAAGATAAGATACTACTCAGCATGACAAATATGGCATTATATGCTCCATTCCATAACACTCCCCCTATCCCCCAGACAGAAGTGCATCGCTGGCAGTGCAGCTGTGGATTGCCAGCTATGAGTAGTGAAGTGGGAGGTTTCGCAGTGAACGGAGTTGACTTCACTATCCTTCTGTGAATTTTGTCCCAAATCAAGGGCAGTAGGCAAGAGCCCACCATTCTCTGCTAGAGCACTGCTCCCATGATGCTACTCAGCTCCAAAGGAGTATCATTTCCTTTGATGACCATACATTATTTGTCAAAGCACTGCGTTTTCAAAAAAATTGTCTCTAAGTGCATTAAGCACTAACAGCAGTTGGCAAGTTGACATTCTGATGGGAGTAAACCTATCTAACCTCTTTGAACAGAGCAGAACTTCATGAGCAGAACTTTTTAACCTTTGTTAACTGAAAGAAAGTAGTTAATAGAAACCGTTTGAAAGATCAGACTATTCCTTAGTTTTAACAATATCTTTCAACCTACTCCTACTTCCAAACAGATGCCCTCTAGTCTACAATCTCCTGTTGGAAACCCCAGAGAGTGTCATGTGCTCCTTATACACAGATAATGCCATAAGCACCTTTGATGACTGGATATCAAGTGCTTCTTTGGCAATGACAGCCCAATACACTCACAATATTGATTATACATATATGCCAAAGTCATAATTTACTACTTTGTGACAAATTAAATTAAAGGATTACTTCAGAAATTTGATGAGAAGTTTATAGAAAAACTTTTGTATATCTCCACATTTCCATTTTGCTACTAGATGGGCACAGTTGTATTTAAAAAAAAAAATCAAATAAGCGATATTACACTAAAGAAAACCTATTACGGAGCAGTGCATACATGATATAAATGAGAGACTTATAGAATTAAGTTTCTCCTACTTTAATTAAAATGATTGTTTCCTGTAAATTAACAAACCTGTTAAAATATGAAAAGGAGGACTTGTGGCACCTTAGAGACTAACAAATTTATTTGAGCATAAGCTTTCGTGAGCTGCAGCTCACTCCATCGGATGCATTTGGTGGAAAATACAGTGGGGAGATTTACACACACACACACACACACACACACACACACACACACACACACACACAGAGAGAACATGAAAAAATGGGTTTTATCATACACACTGTAAGGAGAGTGATCACTTAAGATGAGCCATCACCAGCAGCAGGGCAGGGAAAGGAGGAAAACCCTTCACGGTGACAAGCAAGGTAGGCCATTTCCAGCAGTTAACAAGAACATCTGAGGAACAATGGGGGGAGAGTGGGGTGGAGTGGGGCGGAGAAAGAGTTTTCCTTTGAGTAATGACTCATCCATTCCCAATCTCTATTCAAGCCCAAGTTAATTGTATCCAGTTTGCAAATTAAGTCCAATTCAGCAGTCTCTCGTTGGAGTCTGTTTTTGAAGTTTGTTTGTTTTTTTTGAAGAATAGCCACCCTCAGGTCTGTAATCGAGTGACGGGAGAGACTGAAGTGTTCTCCGACTGGTTTTTGAATGTTATAATTCTTGACGTCTGATTTGTGTCCATTTATTCTTTTACATTGAGACTGTCCAGTTTGACCAATGTACATGGCAGAGGGGCATTGCTGGCACATGATGGCATATATCACACTGGTAAATGCGCAGGTGAACGAGCCTCTGATAGTGTGGCTGATGTGATTAGGCCCTATGATGGTGTCCCCTGAATAGATATGTGGACAGAGTTGGCAATGGGCTTTGTTGCAAGGATAGGTTCCTGGGTTAGTGGTTCTGTTGTGTGGTTGCTGGTGAGTATTTGCTTCAGGTTGGGGGGCTGTCTGTAAGCAAGGACTGGCCTGTCTCCCAAGATCTGTGAGAGTGATGGGTCGTCCTTCAGGATAGGTTCAGGATACACTCTATGTATGCTTCCGCCGACGTGCATGGGCTGAAATTGTGGAAAAGCAGCATCACTTGCCCCGTAACCTCAGCCGTGCAGAACACAATGCCATCCACAGCCTCAGAAACCACTCTGACATCATAATCAAAAAGGCTGACAAAGGAGGTGCTGTCGTCATCATGAATAGGTCAGAGTATGAACGAGAGGCTACTAGGCAGCTCTCCAACATCACTTTCTACAAGCCATTACCCTCTGATCCCACTGAGAGTTACCAAAAGAAACTACAGCATTTGCTCAAGAAACTCCCTGAAAAAGCACAAGAACAAATCCGCACAGACACACCCCTGGAGCCCCGACCTGGGGTATTCTATCTGCTACCCAAGATCCATAAACCTGGAAATCCTGGATGCCCCATCATCTCGGGCATTGGCACCCTGACAGCAGGATTGTCTGGCTATGTAGACTCCCTCCTCAGGCCCTACGTTACCAGCACTCCCAGCTATCTTCGAGACACCACTGACTTCCTGAGGAAACTACAATCCATTGGTGATCTTCCTAAAAATACCATCCTAGCCACGATGGATGTAGAAGCCCTCTACACCAACATTCCATGCAAAGATGGACTACAAGCCGTCAGGAACAGTATCCCCGATAATGTCACGGCTAACCTGGTGGCTGAACTTTGTGACTTTGTCCTCACCCATAACTATTTCACATTTGGGGACAATGTATACCTTCAAATCAGTAGCACTGCGATGGGTACCCGCATGGCCCCACAGTACGCCAACATTTTTATGGCTGACTTAGAACAACGCTTCCTCATCCTCGTCTCCTAATGCCCCTACTCTACTTGTGCTACAATGATGACATCATCATCATCTGGACCCATGGAAAAGAAGCCCTTGAGGAATTCCACCATGATTTCAACAATTTCCATCCCACCATCAACCTCAGCCTGGACCAGTCCACACAAGAGATCCACTTCCAGGACACTACGGTGCTAATAAGCAATGGTCACATAACCACCACCCTATATCGGAAACCTACTGACCGCGATTCCTACTTACATGCCTCTAGCTTTCATCCAGATCATACCACACGATCCATTGTCTACAGCCAAGCTCTACGATATAACCACATTTGCTCCAACCCCTCAGACAGAGACAAACACCTACAAGATCTCTATCATGCATTCCTACAACTACAATACCCACCTGCTGAAGTGAAGAAAGATTGACAGAGCCAGAAGAGTACCCAGAAGTCACCTACTACAGGACAGGCCCAACAAAGAAAATAACAGAATGCCACTAACTATCACCTTCAGCTCCCAACTAAAACCTCTCCAACGCATCATCAAGCATCTACAACCTATCCTGAAGGACGACCCATCACTCTCACAGATCTTGGGAGACAGGCCAGTCCTTGCAACAAAAACCTCTCCAACTCATCATCAAGGATCTATGTTATTTCTCCCCCCCCTGCACCCGTTCCTCAGATGTTCTTGTTAACTGCTGGAAATAGCCTACCTTGCTTGTCACCATGAAAGGTTTTCCTCCTCCCCCCCCTCCCCTGCTGGTGATGGCTAATCTTAAATGATCACTCTCCTTACACTGTGTATGATAAAACCCATTGTTTCACGTTCTCTGTGTGTGTATATAAATCTCCCCACTGTTTTTTCCACCAAATGCATCCGATGAAGTGAGCTATAGCTCACGAAAGCTTATGCTCAAATAAATTTGTTAGTCTCTAAGGTGCCACAAGTATTCCTTTTTTTTTTGCGAATACAGACTAACACAGCTGCTACTCTGAAACCTGTTAAAATGACATCTCAGCAGTAGACAAACATAAGTGAGAAGTTATATGTAATGACTCATATTTTCAGTTTTTCTAACAGCAATAAAAAATCGCTTTATCATTTAATGTCATTGTTTTACCCCTTTTCCTCTCAAAACCCCATAAGTGCAATATATTCCATACATTAAATTTAAGCTGCTTACCTGAATGACTTTGTAGAAATAGGCATACTGTCTAGCTGTATTTTTATATTGGCTGAAGACATCATGTATGGCCTGAGTTGACTGAAGATACTGCACTTCATCTTCTTCAAAATATAGAGGGGTATCATATTCACTGGGGAGAGTTTGGATGTATGGCAGCCAGAAAGAGCTAGGATTGGCTCGTTCACAAAGAAGATGGAATGCCAATGTGATATTGCCCATGGCCTGGAGAATTCGGTCTTGAGAATACAAGGATCCTGAATTAACCATAAAGATTAGTAAATGGCTGAACTAATTGCCTGGAAAATAGTTATACTAAATGTATTTTAAATTAATATAATTAAAAACTGTGCATGAATACTGTATCAAATAAAAGTGTCTGGGGTCATCAGTGTACAGCACTGCCTGAGATAGGAGATGGTTATCTTGAGTGCCTGTCATACAGCTAAATGGTATCTTTATGACATTCGGATACTTTTTTGTATGGTTAAAAAAAAGATTAATCCAAAGCAAGGTATCAAAACATAAGCAGCTCACTATTTACATTTATAGCACATTCCATCTCCACATGCATTAGAAACTACCAAAACACATCAGGAATTCCATCACCACTGAAATGCATCCACCCTCTAAGGTAAGAATGGCAACCAGGCAGATATCTGGTGCATGGGGCAGGGAAGGAGATGGGAAAGAGGAGAGGGTGGCAGAGGGAGGAATGGAAAAGGGAAATTAAATTCTGGTCACTGATACTTCAAGACTGTAGATACTGAAAACCTGATGTTTAGACTGCTATTCCGTTCCCATGTCAATTTGTAATGCTCTATCAAAGAAACTCTTCCCATTGTACATATTTATAAGGAAGCTCAAAAATTGCTCTTACCTAATACTGAATTTTTAGCTGATTCAACTGTCATCAGCAACTTTCTAGGAACCCAAAGAAACAACTCTTCTGCCTATGGGGAGGGAGGGGGAACAAAACAAAAAAACCAAGTAAGTTCAGAAATGTAGTTACTGTTTCACGTGAAATATAACAAAACTTGTTTCTCTAAAATCTCAAATATACATGTAAATAAATTAAGAAAATGAAAGGTTTTCATGTCATTTTTTAAATCCTAAAGTTATTTTGAATCAAGATTCCTCACCCATCCACTGCCAAGTAAACTGAAATGCTATGAGAACTTCTTACATTATGATATTACATTACGACTTAAAGAACAAAGGTCGAGCCACTACTTGATTTAAAACATTATATAAATTTTACCTTAACATTACGTTAAAATGAATTTATCTAGGTTACAAAGTCAAGCACTCAATACTTAGGAAGTACGCAAAGTTAAGATGACTGCGCCACCTTAATTCTTCCCCCTCACGTGTATGTGTTATGATGCAGTCTCTAATTACGTGAAAAATAGAATGTGATCACAGGACCCTTGTCTCTTTTAGTGCATGGGGTGGAGGAAGCTGTTCAATATTTTATCCTCATCATTCAATTAGTAGCCCTTACTTTATTAACTACACACCATCTAATTCCTGTAATGAATATGGAAATATTTATTTCCTTGGCATCTTTGCTATGGCATTTTTCAGCATAGTATCCGAGTGTCTCACACACATTAACAATTGTCTCCACTGCAAAATAATAGAGCTTTATTATCCCAATTTTACAGTTGGAAACATACAGGAGAGATAACCTTTACCCCAATGGGCTTGCAAAATAAGAATGAGAAAAGTACAATTGATACATATTGTATAAGATGACCAAAAGATGGATTAAAACAAATCAGTGTTTATTTAAATTCAGCTTCAAATAAATATTACACCACCAGTTTGGTTTGGCAAACTAATGCAATGAGAAAAAAAAAAAAAAAAAAGTGTATTTTAGGAAGGAATTTGAAAAAAGAAGCGAAAGCTTCGTACCCTGGGGGCAGACAGGGAGTAGCAGAAGGGAATATGTAGAACAAGGCATAAAGACACAAGGAATGGTGAGCTAAATTGTCTGGGCAGAATAAATAACCCAACTAAGGATTCATAATTAGCACTTTTACTCAACCCATCAAACAACTGCCCAATGTTAAAGAACAATACTAAATTTCTATTGTAAATTTTCTTTTTCTCGTATATATAGTTTACAATATATTTATAACAGTAGTTCCAGTGAAGTGAACTTTACATTGGAGGGAGGGAAGAGAGAGAGAGAAAAGAATGGTTTCAATGTCCTGCTGTCACATTTCCAATACATTTAAAGACATTATTTTCTAATCTGTTCATATGTTCACCTTTATCTCCCTTGTTGCTTTCAAACCAAAGCCCTCTTCTTCAAAATTTGCTAATTCAAAACCCTCTGTGGATGCTCCATTTTCAGTGGCCCATTTCATTAGTTCAGGAAAATAGTCTTCTCTTTTTCCATCAAAGGTAACAGACAAACCTATATGCACAATTTATAAAAACACAGAAATGAGAGGATCTAGCAGGCCACAGAGGGTCAATATAAACCACATGTAAAGGAAAAACCCCTAACTATCCCCCAGCTATCCTTTGAAGAGGTTGGATCAGAACTGGTCTTTGTTAAAAGTAATTAAGTAATGGTCTACAGTCATATCCAATTTTAGTCAACCTAAACATTGCCACATTTGCTTGCCAGTCACCTTAGAAATGGCAAATCAAACTAGTCTATGAAAAAAAAAAAAAAGTCTGAAAATTCTTTCCCTTTTTTCATTTAAATGAGCTGAAAGTAAAGACATTCCAATGCTATGTGTTGATGATAACTGCATTGATCAGGACACACAAGTGAATGCAGAGAGACCCACGGATGGATTTAAGTGGAAGGTTGCAACTTTACATTGGATAGGGATGCAGTGTGTCCGCCCATCCACCTCCCAGTCATTTCTTAATACCAGGCATTTAATTGGGTCCAGTGAGAGTTACAGGGCTCCGCAACATATAACCACTAACTTGGGATAGATCCTCCTCAGGCTAGCCTTAGGATTCAGCTCTCTTCTTAATCCTCCCCCCCTCCCCCCGGTGGGTAAGAGGATACCAAAGGAGATCCTCGGTTTGTGAAGACTTCACGACTCACCTTTTGCTACAGGGTACACCAGTAAAACCCTAGGTCTCGTTTACCTCTGGGAACTAGCCATTTTAGCCTTCATATGCACTAGACATTGGCTATTGGGGATGCCAGCAATTAACTTGGTCACACCTCTTGCCTCCATCTGGTATCTATTTCCTACCTGATCCAATCCCTAAGATCCCAAAGCCAACGTCATCCCCTGCATCTGACAATTACACTACTTTATCCCTAAAAGAGTAATTGTACTGGATGTCCCTATATGAGATGACTGAGCCATCTGCATCCAGACAGAGTCTGGATAAGTGTTGATAGTAAATGCATTTGTAATGAAAAGCAGGACTCTAGAACAGGGGTTCCCAACACGATGCCTGTGGGTGTCATGGTGCCCACCAGGGCATTTTTGTGCACCCGCAGGATACCCTGCCATGGCATTTCGGCGGCATTATGGTGATGATGCTTCTTCTCACTGCCGTTTTTCAGCAGCAGCATTTCGGCGGCGGGGTGTCTGGCACCCACCGCAGTCTCTTGTGGGAATAGCAATCTGCTATTCCCACACGAAAGGTTGAGGATCACTGCTCTAGAATATCGGTTTTGAGAAGTTTAAAAGCAAAGGCAAAGTTTATTTTACCCAAACTGTGTATTTTCAAACCTCTGCTTCAATAGTGAAATCTGCATTTAAAATGACTGTGCTAAAGATTAAAGCTATAATCTTTCACAGATTCATTACAAAAAGTTGTATTTGGCACCACTGGTACAGTAGTTAGTTTTTGAATGCAGAGAGAATCTGGTATACAGTATATTACAGTGCTGGTATTTCTCATTCATGCTATCTGACTTCTATTTGCTATCCTCTGCTGAACATATTTAAAGCCATGGGCTCACACTTAGTTGAGAGTGTTTATACTGTGTGATGCTTTAGTTCTTCTGACATCCAAGATTTATGACTGTTTAAGGCTGCTTGGAGGCTTTTTAAACGCAGAGTGCATTTGCAGTTATTCTATGACCATCTCTGAAACATGAGATTCAGGCACAAATTTTCCACATTTTATAACATTTCTCCTATTCAACAAACACGGCAATGCTTTCATATTTTCTGCACTGTTGTGGTATGGTTAGATATATGTATTAAATAAAACTTTAATTTTTTTTCTCAAAAGTCCTATCAGCAACATTTATAAAACTGTTGGTGTTCACAAGATAATCACACTGAAAGTGTTCTAAAAACAGGGTTATTTTAGTTCCATATCTCTGATCAAGTCATCTACACAACACTAGTGTAGAATGTATACATTTCAGATATGTGCTAACTTGCACATTTATTCTTATGATCATTTACTCTTGAAAATGATGTTCAAAATGCTCACGTAAGCAATTTCAAGCCTTTTTTGCTATTTTTCTGTACAGAGAAAACCTCTGTAAAATAACTATGAAGCGCCTTCAAACAAACAACATTTTGTATGCACACAGTTCTTAATTAGCCATAATATTACATGTATATGATAAATTTGGGCAATAGTATTATGGTTAAAAGGTTCTGTATTTTTCAATGAAAATGTAAAATATTCAAACTCTGAGTCAAGAAACTCAGTGAATAGCTTTAACTCTGCTATTGTATATATGCATTGTGGTAGGATATAAGGCAGGGTATCTATTACATAATACTAGACAATGGGACATAACACCAGAAAACAACAGCAATCAGAGAGGGAAGAAACATAATTGAAGTTCATCTCTATCCAAATACATGATCAAGTCACTCAAACAGTATCAGCTTAATCTTTGATATTCCTGTTGTCAGGAGGTGATGTTTAAAGGTCTAAGCGACTTTTAACAATGTGAGGTTTTTATGCATTAGTCAGTATCTATTCTTGTAGATCTTGTGAAATGAATTACAAGTAAAATACCTACTAAATGCTAAAAGGTACAGCGATGAACACCATAAAAAAGGGGGTTACTTATAAATAAAACATTTTAATAGTCTATTCCCAGATAAAAACTAAAATATAGAATTAAAGTTGAGTACAGATCAGTTAATTACAGTAAAACACATTAGAAGAATGTTTCAATTATCTGAGAACAATCATCAGAAAACTGAGTATAGGTTAACCTTTAACCTTCAAACACATCCAAACTTGTTAAAGTATGGAAATGCAGAGTTAATGCATTCAAGCAATTTAAACTCTACCCAGTAGTAATGTCATGAAATGTCCCTACAGTTATGATTAGTGCATAATATGGTTTGTAGTCCCAAATTAAATTAAAACTGATTTTTAAGGACTTGTTCCCCCCCATTAGATTTTTTATTATAAACACACAACAGAAAATAGGTTGATGATCAAGTGACTATTGCTGTAGGAACCTTACCTTCTGCATTGCTTGATTTTAATGTTGCATTAAAAGATTTTGGGGTGGGTTGTTTTTTTTTTTGTTTTTTTTTTGCATTTATGAAGTTAAAATACAATTTATGAAAAATTACTGCTAAATGCAGTCTCTGCCATGTCTGGTAACACATTTCAAATTAGAATATGGTATAACACATTTAGAACGATCAATTCAAAATTTTTTAATTTTTGCAGAGCTACCATGATCTAGTTGTCAAACAATGGGGCTGGGAATCACGAGTCCTGGAGGAGCTCTATTCCCAAACTGACCACTGCCTCACTGAGATATTAGGCAAACCACAACCCTTTGGTGACAAAGCTTCCCTGTCTATAAAATAAGGATAATATCTCTAACTTGCTATTGCATTCTTAGATGGAAGTACTTTTATTTATTAATTTATTAATCATAAATATGCTCATCTCAAATTTTGTTTGTCCCTTTTGTAGACATTTTATTAATGTAAAATTAACTTCATAATAAGGCTATTTTTAGACAGTTTTCATACATAAATCTCAGATATTGAGTTTAAAAAGATGCATCAGCAACTGAAAAAAGCTATTTACGGGTCAGTGCATAAAACCATTTCCCACGGCTCGGAGTCAGATGATGATTATATCACAAGAGAAAATTCATTCTAGACCATATATTAAATGGGAAAAGCCAAACTTGCTGAGGCAAATTAATAGCCCACCCAAATCTTGTCTACCCTACAATTCAAACGTTCTCTCAGGGGGAGCTAAAACCATAGTTTTAGCTATGTGATTATGCCAGATGAAAACAGCTACTACAATATCCCACACAATAAATAGTTACATGTCATTTTGGCATAGAATTCCAGTCACACACTGACATTATTTCTGTTGTCATACAAGGACACTTATTCTGCCATTAGCATGTTGTCCAGGGAATTATTTCTTTAAAAAAAAAATTCCTTCTTTCCCAGCAATGTCTGAACTCTTGCCTTAATCCAAAGAGACACTTAAGTTAAACAAAACACCCTACCCGTGCTTAAGAAGTGCCTAAGCAAGAAGCAAAAGAGACTTACTTATGGAGGTCATTTTGACTTCAACTTCCTCTCTTTATGAAGTTTGTCAATATGTTACTTTTCACAAGCAATATCTCCTGTATTTGAATGATTTTCCATGCACCTGTATAGCTGTTTGGTATAGATCTCACTGACATGCTATTCCATGATACAAAAGTTGCTCTAAATTTTGTTCTTTTTCTATTACCTTTTTGTTTTTTGCGGATTTTCTCAACAAGAGCTCGAATCTGCACATATTCTTCCCATTCCTTTCCAGGACCAGGGGTTGGGCTGCTGCATTCTGGAAGCCAAAAATATAAAAATAAGAATATTTTAATACAATTTAGTCCTTTTATCATCTTGAGAAAGGCCTTGTTTTTTTGCTACCTTTAACTGGACCTTACTACCAAATGTCCTTCACTAGATATATTATTGAACAAAACATGTATTGTATAAACACTATAAATTTCCTATTCTTTGAAATGCATGTAGTAGAGTTTTCAATTTCTCATATTACTTGCCTCAAAATGTCACTTTGATCCATTTGTCTATCCTCTGAAATTTTAGACTTGAAATCAGACGAAGGTTTTTAACCATCAGAGGAGTGAAGTTTTGGAATAACCTTCCAAGGGAAGCAGTGGGGGCAAAAGATCTATCTGGTTTTAAGATTCTACTCGATAAGTTTATGGAGGAGATGGTATGATGGGATAATGGGATTTTGGTAAGTAATTGATCTTTAAATATTCAGGGTAAATAGGCCAAATCCCCTGAGATGGGATATTAGATGGATGGGATCTGATTTACTATAGAAAATTCTTTCCTGGGTATCTGGCTGGTGAATCTTGCCCATGTGCTCAGGGGTTAGCTGATTGCCATATTTGGGGTCGGGAAGGAATTTTCCTCCAGGGCAGATTGGAGAGGCCCTGGAGGTTTTTTTGCCTTCCTCTGTAGCATGGGGCATGGTTGACTGGAGGGAGGCTTCTCTGCTCCTTGAAGTTTTGAACCATGATTTAAGGACTTCAATAGATCAGACATGGGTGAGGTTTTTCATAGGAGTGGGTGGGTGACATTCTGTGGCCTGCGCTGTGCAGGAGGTCGGACTAGATGATCAGAATGGTCCCTTCTGACCTTAGTATCTATGAATCTATGAAAAATAAAAAAGATCCAATAGCTAAAAAAATGTCAAAGAAAAACAAAAACTAAAGGGACAGAACCATCACCAGAAGGTTTCTTCTGGATCCTTGTAACAAAAATAGATAACAGCAACAATACTTGGGTCAGGTGAAAGAAAGCTTACTATCACTATTCTTTTTAACGTTAATACAATGCTGTGAAATATTATGTGGGTTGGGGCGGGAAGAGAGATTTAACAATAATTTTCTTGCTTTGGACTACAACAACCACCATCCCAGCAACACTACATTGTGCCATTTTCCCAATTTTGGATGTGACTGAAATGCACACTTAAATTTATCCAAGAAAAAACTACCTTTCACAACTTGATTAGAAGACTAGACCTTCAGGATTGAACAAAATATCAAAGCATAGCCAAAAAAAAGGCATCAGGGCCTTATTTCTGCTTGGAAAATCAGGATATACAATTCATCTGTGATAGCAATGAATGTGTAGAGTAGAAAGTGCAAAAGCAAGCTATACTGTAGGACTCAAGTGGTATAACCACTTCATTGTTTTACCACTCTGAACAATGGTGGCTACAAATCCTAATTTTCTTGGTATAGCACTTGAGTGCATTTAACAGAAAAATCAGGATCTGTTTTTCAACAATGGCGCAGCTGCAGCGTCACTATCAATGAGAGCTACTGTGGACAGGGATCAGATGATGTACTGCCATGTCATGAAAACCAGCTGTCTTTCATAACGATGATAAACACACTGAGCTCTTTCTACACTAGCCTATATACCATCAGTAGCAGAGGTGAAACTGACTCTCTTAGTTACCCCTGGGGGCATTCTGCGCCAAAAAATTTAAAATACTGTGCATAATATTTTAAGATTCTGCAAATTTTATTTGTCAAAACACTACTACATAATCACACCAGTTTCAATAATTTTGGTAATTTATTTCAAAATACCTGTCACCAAGTATGTCTGAAACAATACAGACACACAAATTCCCCGAGGAGTACAAAATTAAAGAAACCCCTATGACAACCCAGTTGTTTTACTGCTCCCTTGCCCCCCACCCCGAGCCCAGCCACAGGGCCCCCCTTTGCCCAAATACCAGAACCCCTTCACCCTCAGAGTCCAGAAGTCTCTCCCGCTGAGCCCAACCGTGGCCCCATCCCAGATCCTCCCCTCCCCGATCCAAAGGGAGAAACAGCCTGATGCTCATTCCCAGGCTTACATGGAGTTTCCTGAGCACTGCCCTCTCCTTCCCTCAGGACATGCTGGGAACTGCAGTTGTCAGGAACCCTCTAGCTTCCTCCCCACGCCCCCAGCAGTGTCTTCTATGTTTAAGCTGGGCTCTGCCAGGTCCATCGGACTAGCAGCACTGGAGCCCATTTCTGTGGAGGAAAGGGAATTCTGCATGCACGTTAATTTCTGCAAAATTCTACATTGCGCAGTGGTGCAGAATTCCCCCAGGAATACTTAGTTTAAACAAAGCCTATCCAATAGAAGTCATTTGGTGAGCTCAAAATCCTTCTATTAGGGCTATTTGCAGCTCCAAGCACCACAACTGAATAATGGAGAAGGTTCATGAAGAACGTAATTATTTCAAGTTGCATTGTTTCTCTAACAGGTGACCATACTGCTCTGATATCATAAGTTATACTTTAATTAAAAATATTTTCCATTTGTTAATCAGAACGGTATAATCCTCTGTGTTTACAATTCAGTAAGATATTTTAAACAAAGATGCTTTGTCAAGTAAGCTTAAGTAGGGTTTTTGGTCTAATACTTTTTAAATAGGCAGGCACATTAGTAAAACTTCAAACTGCACAAAATAGTATATATACAAAGTAAAACTGAAATTTGGATATAGCTGTAGATAAGAGATTGAAATCTCAAGGCGACACTTCCAGGAAATTTAACTAATGCAATTAACTGCCTACAGTACTAAAAGGGGAAACCGGTCTTTTTTTACATCCTTCCCCCTCTCCTGCTTTCTACAAACATGTTGTTTAGAAAATTAAACTTACTCTGTAATAATTCACTAATTATGTTCAACATTTCTTTTGGAGAAACTGTTGCTGTAGCTCCTGTACCTGACTTCTGAGTTTTCACTCTGCTCTTCTTCCCCATCTTCCAACTAGAAAGGAAAAACGGACAAACTGTAATTCATAACTAAGCAGCAAAATATAGTAACTAAAATGTGGAGTAGAGAAGGTCCCCTCCTGGTAGATGCTTCAAAATAAATAAATAAATAAATAAATAAATAAATAAAAGCAGCATTAATAGTTATTTATCATCACACAGGTAACTAGGTGCCAAATGTTTTCTCCAGGTCCTCCAAATAGTAAGACAGACAGCTTGGCACTGTCTGGAAGGGAAGTTCATTAAAGTTTTTGCATATAACTATGGTAGAAGTATATCTTATATAGGGATAGAAAAATACACCATATCAGTTTGGCATATTAAAAAGTATCTACATTGTCCATAAGAAAAAAGCATTCATGATGTGTATTTAGCAAATAAGGATAAAACAAGTGTCATATTATGGACACCAACTATCATGACAACTTACATTTTACTCTGAATTAAGTTGATACCTGTTTGATTGGCCCAACCAAGTAAAGAGTAATTCAAAATGAACAGTAAGTTAAAAGTTCTACTTCAAGATAAAAATAAAATTATTATTTATGAATGTAATCCCTTTGGAGCAGGTACTCCTGAAATACCACACTGAGCCTTTAGGGGACTCACCCCAAACTACAGTACTAATGATGACAGTGGTTCAGGACTCTTTCCCAGGGTCCAGGGCAGAGGTAGAACTGGCTAGGAACACTACTGGGAACAATCATGAGCCAGGACTCAGATAAAAAGGGCTGAGTTTACTTTCATTTGGCTGTGTTTGGAGTGTAGCAGGAACAAGAGCTACACAACCAAGGATGACCCTTCTCTCTCCACATTCCTTCCCAAGGGAAGGCTGAGTCCTTTTGGGACACTGAACAATGTCATCACAGAAAAGACTAAAAACCCAGGAGGTTGAGGAGAAACTCAAGGTCAGGCCACACCAGGAGCCAGCCTAATTGCACATTGGAATTCAGATCAAAGAGTCACAAGGATAATCTTACCATCTTTGGTGTGGATACTTTGTAAAAACACCCTTGTTTATTCTGCTATTGTGTTTTAAGTCTACCACCGATTTCAGTGCTGCACCAGCTATGGAAGACTGAGCCTAAACTCATCATTTGCCTAGGCAGGTGCTGAGAGAGAACAGGATGGCATGTACTGGCTGTAAATGTTGGGAGGGGTAGAGCTTATGTATTGTTTATTTTGTCTTTTATTATTCTAATCCCTTTATCCATTGTATCCTACCCTGAATTCCCCAAAACTAATAAAGCCCCGGTTACTGTTTTATTACTCTGGAAGTTGTAATAGCTATTTTATCGTGCTCTAACAGACATTCCTCTATACGAGATTAGGTGTTGAATACATTTTCTCCAGGGACAATTCCTCTGCGTCCTCTGCACCAGGAGGGGTTTCTTTGGGTGGAGGCAACGGGCGCCCTCATAGGTGAGCCCATACCCCAGAGGAGAAAAAAGGGAGAAGACTGCAGCCGCACCCCAGGTATAGGTTACATGTGCATTTGCTAGAGCTGTAAGAAAAACATGTTTTTACAACCACAATAACTGCGCCATTGGTCTACTAACTCTTAAGATGATTTTTTGAGAGGAACTGGGCTACTGTAGACAGACAGCTGTCTGCACATTTTAAATACAACTCTACCCTGATGCAAAATGACCCGACATAACGCGAATTCGATAGAACGCGGTAAAGCAGCACTCCGTGGGGGCGGGGCTGCGCACTCTGGTGGATCAAAGCAAGTTTGATATAACGCGGTCTCACCTATAACGTGGTAAGATTTTTTGGCTACCAAGGACAGCGTTATATCGGGGTAGAGGTGTATGGATAAACTTGTTTCAGAAGGACAACTTCCAAGGCAGTTTACGGTTTTTGATGTGATGAAGTTGTAACTAGAGGAAAAGCAGCTTTGAACACACAGTTGGCTACAGATTTTGTTATGAGTGTGGAGTAGAGAACATCATGTGCATGTTTATAAGGATCAGATATATATGTATCCAGTCACAGATGTTTCATACAAGGAGACAAGAAAGTACAGCTTACTCACAGGATAATTTAACCTCTCAGAGTACATTAATATACTGTGAAGCTATATTAGTATGGAACAGGTCAGTAATGAGAATCTATTTGCATTTAAGCATTACTAAAATATAATCCATTACCGAGTATATTATAGACTCCAGCTTCTTCAATGTGACGATTAAAAAAAAAGGCAAATTAAAAAGGTACAGTAAAGCAAGAGTATTAATTTCATAGGAGAAAAGATTTTTGTTTTAAAGCAAGTTTTTGTAAATTCAAACAAACCGAACCCACAAAAAAGAAAAAACGTTCTAAGTCAAAACTAACACAGCACCCATCTCAGACTGTGGTGCTGATGCACCACACCACAAACCTATCACAAGAACCAACAAATTCTGTGAACAATGTTTCTGGATTGACTGTACAATCCTGATAAATGTGTTTTCATACAAGTGGTTACACTTTTTATAGCAGATCGTTACCAATATATGGTCATCATATAAATTCTACCCACATTTCCATTTTCTCCTTTGAAAATGTATTTGTCATGTACAGACTCTTGTTTCTTATCATCAGAGTGTGTGTCTGGAAACAAAATCGTGCCTGCAGAATTAAACTAGCAAGCCCACTTCACACAACAGAAAAGCAAGCAGTGGACTGTGGTATCTTGAGATATTGTGATAAGACGACGTTTCCTTTTATGAAACTCTCCATTTTGATCATAGCTATACATTTTTATCCAGTTCACAAATCAGAAAGCCATTACTACCCCTCTTCCCACCTGTTTCTCCCCATCCCTCCCAAAAAGAAACTCAGAATCAATTGTTCAGATTAAATATTGTTACATCTAATAACCAAAAAAAAAAAAACCCCACACACGTGCACTGCTCAGCAAAAATAAAAATTTCTACTGAGTTGCCACTGCACACATTTGTGTGGAGAAGTCTTCTCCAAAACCATCCCGATATAGGCTAGCATTTGCAAGAAAGAGAACTTCCTAAAGATCTCACTTAGATAACAAAATATTGCTCCATAAAAGAGGCCCAAGACTAGGGGCTGATAGAATTGCAATCACTTACATATGTCGACAGAACAGTATATTTAAGCAACAGTCCTTCCCTGTCACATGGTTTACCAGCAAATGAGGTAAGGCAACGATAGCATCATGCTGAAGAAAGCTATATAAGAGACAACACAGTCCTTTATTACGAAGTTGAGAATAAGTCTAGCTGATTTGTGGAACTACTTTTATAATGAGAGTTAAATTCAGATTTCACAGGTGATAAGAGATTTAGGATTTGATAAAAAAAAAATCTAATAGCATTTGTCCTAACGCCCTGGAAACACACAACTTCAGAAAACTGATCCTTCCATGGAACATTTCTAATTTAAAATAAAATCTGAATTATAAGAGATAATGTGTACTGAAGATGAATAAAACACAAAACTCTTTCGAAGAAAAATTAAATAGAGAGACCCTGGTTCACCAATAAGGCGGTGAAAAGACATGCTCCTTAGCAGAATACACATGACAAATGTGACAGAAACATAACATGTATCTAGTTGTATGAAAGAAGACTTAAATAAGATTTGGATTAGGGCCTACAGATTTGAATGACCACCAATAGCTATGGTCTATGTCTCATCCTTCTATCCAAATGATAATTCTGTGCAGAACTAATGAAAGTGTCCAGCAAAAAGAAAAGAATACACCGATACGGTGATAAATAAGCTTGGTTATATGCCATAGCCATATCTTTCCAAAGATAGAGTATCAGCTAGCTTGGCAAAAAGAAGCATGCGCAGACAGTGGCAGTGATGGGTTTAACTGATCTTCCCCCTCTAACACTGCTGGCAAAGAGATGTTTTGTTGCATCAGGCTCTGAATTTCTGTCCTAGCCACACACAAAGAATATTCCTTTAATGAGTTAAAAATGAGGGGGGAGCATTTTATAACAGCTTTTGAAAGAATGAACACGAGACACTTCTACCAAACATTTTTCCTTAAGAGGCACTTAGTTTATAGCAATTTCAATTTTTTAAAATGACCGCCTAAAAACAGAATATGTAAGCAACCCACGAGTCCACTGGTATATAGTTTTATAGAGCTTTTCTGCGTCATAGCATTAGAGATCTATAGAAATATGGTGCTAAGTTTCCATGTCAAGCTCTAAAAATGGACATTTCAAGACAATGTGTCAGGACAGACTAACTGTTGTACAGTGTTCAATCATTGGGACATACTGATGGAGAGTAGGTAAGGTCACAGAGGGCAGAATTAAGGTTCCTACAACAACTGAAAGGGGTCTCTAATACCTATGTGGGAGAATGGTAGAGTTTAATTGCTCTTAACACTTTTAATGAGAAATTTTTGACTGTTAATTTTTTCAAAAACTTACCACCTCTTATGGCTGTGGGAAAAAGTAAATATGTTTAAATGTTTGTGACTAATAAGGGACACAAAATCAGGCAAGTGTCAATAAATGGGAGGGGTGAGGAAAGATTTATGATTTTTAAGAAATCAGTTTATATGCCTATAACGAGCATACTTTTACTTGCAACCACCACCCATGTAGTGTTACTTGGAATCCACATGTTCACACCCTGTCACTTTTAAAACAGTTATCATAGAGGCTCATGTTACTAATCATTACTTATGCAAAAAGATATCAAGGTTAACAACAGACAAGTGCACCTTGCATGAATAGATAATATTTATTACTTTCATCACAGTTTAACCTGCTCATACAGTATAAACTTATGGTTGTCAGCCATGCACTTGGCTGCAACCAATGACTTTTCCCAATTCAAGCACTAACCCTGTATCTTCGACCCTTGCTACATGTCTGTTCAGTGAAGGTACACCTACAGAACTTTAGATGTTTGACTAAGTGCTTGAGTAGCACCAGGAGAAGCTTCAAAAATACAGCCAGGCAGATTGGACTTGCATATTCCCTAGTGCTGAGAAATGCCAAATGGCCCTGTGTGTTCTAACTCTGGAAGAATAGAATATATTTCTGAACAAATAACATAACTCAATCCTTATTTAAAAAGCCTTTAAAAACTGGAGGAATAGAATTAACTCAATTCAAGATGAGATTAAAGCAGGTGGGACTGGGTCATACTGGATAGAGAAACATGGGTTCAAAAGACAAAACTTTCTGCCCAAAGTCTTCAGTGAGTAAGACAAACTTCATTATATACAAATCACTGACTCTCCAATGCTCCTTTCAATCTCTTTTTACAATGCAATAGTATCTCTGACTCCAAGCCAGCCATAAAGTTAATCATTTATTTATGGATTACGAACATCAAACAAAATTTTTAAACCATAACTCCTTTCAGAATTTCACTTGATCTATTCGCTATTTAAAAAAAAATTAAGAAAAATGTACTGCTGAAAAATAGTTTTACTGTAAAACAGACTCCTAAAAATGACCAAAACGATAATACCTTGTACTGAATATTAACACCAGTGGGACAGATTACATTTTATTGTGTAAATCATATATGAATATTATTAAAATACCAACTGGAACTCAAAAAAATGCTGCATTAAAGATTCAGTAGAAACATATCTATAAGTATACAACTCTGAAGTAGCTGCACCACACACAGCATTCCTTACATCAGCATGCAGTCTAGCTTTTCACTAAACATTTTGAAACTCTGGAGTAATATTGAATAGACGTCACATTTGCCTGGATCTCAAAAAGCTTCTTCCTTCATTATTTACACCTTGCCCAATCCCTACACAAAACAGCTATTTTCCTAAACACTTGCAGACTCATGAGGTGAGACGACGTATTTCCTGAACACAAATACAAGATTTTAGTGTTTTATAAAAGCAGTCAATAAATATCCCCTATTACTGCTCAGTTTAGTGAATCACTGCAGTTAATGGTGGATCTGGCTGGGCAAGAAACAGCATGCATTAGGTCTGGTTATTACGCCAGATAAATCTAAGTCCCTGGCCATTACCATCAAGGTCCTCTAGGTCCAAATTACAACAAGCTCAGTATTAACCTGTCCAGATAGGACAACAAATAAATAGCAAAGGTCAAAATCTTGGGTAGCACCATAGACATTGCTGGAGAATGCTCAAAAGATGTGAACATTTGTATAGCACGTTTCAGGCCTTTCAGCAGCCTCTGTGGTACAGCATGACTTCACGCTTTCCACAAAGTTGAGGATCTGTAGAACTACAAATATACCAACTCTGTTGTAAAGCAGTGAAACATGGGCACTGAGAAAGGCTAAAGAGCACTGGATTGATGTTTTTGATTCCCATCATCTTTGTCAGCTGCTCCACATTAAGTGGCAGAACAAGATTAGAAATGAGCATATTTTAAACTGAACCCAACCACCTTCATCAGGCCTGGTTTGATTTTGGTGGCTTTCTTAGTACAGACACATTATTAGGATGGAAGACCAACAAATTCCAAAGTGTGTTTATCATGGAATACCACTTTATGCCCAGCAATCATGTGTTCGCCAAAAGCTTTATTGGTGCAAAAAGACCACCATTGATTGACATGCTGATTGGATATACAGTTTACCTCAAATATCTAGCATGAGATCTATCTGGGTAGTGCTCCATCTGCAAGGAGACTATGTCCTTTTGTGATTTGCAATGATGACAACGACACCAGTGTAAGACTCTTCTCTATAGTACATACTTTGAGGAATAAAAATAGTGACAATGTCTGTCATAAATAAAAGGGAAGGCTAACCACCTTTAAATCCCTCCTGGCCAGAGGAAAAAACCTTTTCACCTGTAAAGGGTTAAGAAACTAAAGATAATCTCACTGGCACCTGATCAAAATGACCAATGAGGAGACAAGATAATTTCAAAGCTGGAGTGGGGTAGAAACAAAGGTTCTCTCTGTCTGTGTGTTGCTTTTGCCGGGACCAGAGCAGGTATGCAGGTCAGAACTCCTGTAAAGGGCTAATAAGCAATCTAGTTAGATATGCGTTAGATTCTGTTTTCTTGAAATGGCTGATAAAATAAATTGTGCTGAATGGAATGTATATTCCTGTTTTTGTGTCCTTTTGTAACTTAAGGTTTTGCCTAGAGGGATTCTCTATGTTTTGAATCTGATTACCCTATAAGGTATTTAGCATCCTGATTTTACAGAGGTGATTTGTTTACTTTTTCTTCAATTAAAATTCTTTTAAGAACCTGATTGCTTTTTTATTGTTCTTAAGATCCCAGGGTTTGGGTCTGTGTTCACCTATGCAAATTCGTGAGGACTTTTATCAAGTCTTCCCCAGAAAAGGGGGTGTAGGGTTTGGGAGGATTTTTGGGGGAAAGACGTTTCCAAGCGGGCTCTTTCCCTGTTATATATTTGTTAGACGCTTGGTTGTGGCAGCAATAAAGTCTAGGGGCAAAAGGTAAAATAGTTTGTACCTTGGGGAAGTTTTAACCTAAGCTGGTAAAAATAAGCTTAAGGGGTTTTTCATGCAGGTCCCCACATCCGTACCCTAGAGTTCAGAGTGGGGAAGGAACCTTGACAATGCCACATAAGTCAATACTACAGTTTTACTCGGTGCTGCTATGACCAGCTCATAGACCAGGGATGGGCAAACTTTTTGGCCCGAGGGCCACATCGGGGTTGCGCAACTGTATGGAGGGTCAGGTAGGGAAGGCTGTGCCTCCCCAAACAGCCTGGCTCCGCCCCCTCCCACTTTCCACCCCCCTCAGAACCCCCGACCCATCCAACCCCCCCTGCTTGCCCCCTCCCAGAACCCCCTGCCTCCCAGGACCCACCTTCCTCTCTGTCCCGACTGCCCCAACCCCTATCCACACCCCTGCCCCAACCACCCCCTATCCAACTCCCCCTGCTCCCCATCCCCTTACCATGCCGGAGCCAGCCATGCCGCCGCGCTGCCCGTGCAGTGGCGAGACTGTGGGGGAGGGGGAACAGTGAGGGAGGGACCAAGGACTAGCCTCCCTGGCTGGGAGCTCAGCACACACACAACATTTTAGTACTTTGTATAAATGCTCTGAAAATGCAAGGAAATAAATATCTCAGTACACAAGTATTTTCATTTGCTTTTTCCTCTTTTACAGCTCCAGATTTGTATTCCTGCTTTATATAACATTAGAACTTGGTAAGAAAATTTTTTTCCAATATCGCAGAGATTTGAGAGTTCTCTTTTTCAACTTGTGTTATAACAAATAAAATAAAAAATACAAAACTAAGCCACATGGCATAATTCAGTTAATTGAGATGTCTCCAAGAACAGATTTAAGGCTAAATATACTTAATGGCAAGGACTACAGTTTATTAGGATGCCAAGTGAAATGCCCTCAGGTGAATTAATGGCTATTGGGCCTGACATGCGAGACATTCTTGTGCTGGTTGTTAATTTTTTCCTCAACATATTTCTGTCCATCCTTAGTTAGGATACAAGGAGAAAGTGGCTGAAGTGCTTTACCACCGTCTGCCAGGCTTCTCCTTTCCAGTCAATTATTCTGAGCTACAATGCTGGCATCTCACATCTGTCCCTGCCACTGGACAGGTAGCGGACTCAGCCTATCACAGAGTAAATGTGCTCCTACCCAATTCCATGGGCCTTTACAGAAATACAATGGGCTCATCCCAGCTTTGAAGCTCACCATGTTCTTGACTTTTACTACATACTTCTGACTAAAACTTGGGGGTGGGGGTGGGGTGCCTGGCTCAGGAGGGTGGCCTTGGGGGCGTACTGCGGGTGCTGGGTGGGGTGTGGTGGTGGTGTCATGGCCCAGAAGTGGCACCGCAGGTACTGGGGGTGGGGTGGTTGGGGCACGCGGGAAGAGAGTCACAGACCCGAGTGTTATGGGTGCTCGGGGAGAGGGGGAGAAGAGTGAGTCATGGCCTGGGGGTGTTACGGGTGCTCAGAGCAGGTGTCCGGGGGAGGGAGGGGTTGCAGCCCAGGGGGATGTCTTGGGTTCTGGCAGGCAGGCGGGAGGTGTTGGAGGGGCTGGAGCAGGCTCTCTACTCAGCTCCTAGCTTCATGTGCTGCCTCTGCTTCACCCCAAGCCCCGTTTCTGCAGTTGCTGTCGCCCTTCCAGGGAGCTCCCCCCCAGGTAAGCACTCCAACCCCCCTCACACTCAAATTCCTGCTGCTGGGGGGCAAAGGCGAGACTGCCCCGGCAGTGGCCCGTGAGCCTGGCCCAGGGCTACCCAAGCTGCTCAGGCAGCCCCTGGGCCAGGTACACTGGCCACTACAGAAGTAATGGAAAAATCACGGAATCCATGACTTCCGTGACAAACACAGAGCCTTATTAATGATGAACTAAATGTTAACTTTGTTTTAAGATGTTTCTTTGGGTGTATTCCCCCGCTCCCACCTACTGATCCAAATACAAGTTATTGCTTTCTCTTAAATTGCCATTTACCTTTCCCTTTGATCAAGGTGGAACACATGGCCTTCTCTCCAAGCCTCTGTCCACAGATCAACCAACTAAGGATGTGCACAAGGGTAGCACTCAGATTACTATTAGTAGGGCCCTACCAAATTCATGGCCATGAAAAATGTGTCATGGACTGTGAAATTTACTTCTGAATTATAATATTTAGCTCAGAATGGCATAACACACACCAAAATAGAACAGCATTTAAACAAACGTTTTTTAAACTCTTCTTTATATTTAAGTTAAAAGGGTGATTCTGGGGTCATATTTAGACTTTACTTTTCTATGTTAGTCTTTCTTTGTAAAATTCTGGTCTTATTCTTCCTTGTGAGGAGGTACACATTTAGGATATGATATACAGTGGTCTAGCTATGCAGCTCTCAACAGAGGTAAATCAATATGTATCTTTATCCCTTTGTAAACAGTTAGTGGAAATACCTGTATCTTCCATTTTTTCTTTTTATAATTTTATAATCTTTAATCCATGCTTTACAACAAAGCCTGCAAATCTCTTATATCCAGGTTGTAATCTTAGATCACCCTGATCGATTGGTCCATCAGCCCTCACAGAGAGAACGCCAATGACAACAAGTCAGTCCTTCAGTCACTCACTGGCCAGGTTGTCAGCAGCACCGGACACCCAATCAGCATAAGGCACTGCAGCTCAGAACCCGAGTGATCTGCCAGCCTCAGCCTCCCAAGTAGCTGGGATTATAGGCGCACGCCACTGTGCCCAACGTAATCCCAGATATTAGGGCAAATGTAACTTCAGTATGTCCAGTTTTGCTGCTGTTGGAGTAAGCAGTCAAAAAGACTGCTTTAATGCTGGAAATACCACCTTCCATAGTTGAGGTAAATGAGGGCTACATTTTAATAAAATATTAGCATCGGCTTTTTTCATATATAGGTAAATGTTAAAAATATGAAGAAATAATGTATACGTTTAAGATGCCATTCACTTAATTATTTTAAATGATGATGATGTAATGTAACAATTAGAATAGCAGATTTTAGGAAATACTGAAGTATATAGCAAGCCATTTATAAAGTTACTTTGAGAGGTGGTTGGATTCTGAAGTAATATGACAATTTGAGTTCTCTAGGACCAAAGTAGATCAGGCATGTTGCTTTCTAATGTTGAGAAAATGGGTTAGTTACCTCTGGTTGCCACCTATTAGATAGGAATTAAACGCTAGCCTTGGATGAGTTAACTCCCTTGTCCTTACAGGCAGGAAATAAGTACTATAGCTGTGGTTGATCAAAGGTGAGGCCACTATGCAGATGACAGCCTTAAAATTCAGAGGTGGACTCACTCTGTACTCAAATGCTTTGAAATGATGAAGTGGCAACGGAACAAAGATGATGATGATAAAAATCCTTTAGCTTTCAGTCCTGCTGATTGGAACACTATCAGATTTCTTAAATCTTTCTTTTACTACCTAAGACTTTAGAATTACTTCACTTGCACGATACTTAGGAGTACCAGTAATTTCTGAAAGGATGAAAAGAAATTTCACTTACTGGTTGACATTTGCAAGTTCTTCCTGATAACTGACACAAAAATGTATTGAAATTCTTACCAAAGTCCAAAAGTCCTCTTTAAATTGGCATGAATTATTTCTTGTATATACATTACGCTAAATACTTGGCCTTGACTGACTTTATTTTTTGCTGTGATAAGCAGAGTAGTTTGTTGAAAGCTAACCTGGGGGGTTTCTAAGAACATCTCAACTACACATTGTATTCAGAAGTGTTTTAGTTTTGCATGACCTATTGGTTAGGATCCTCCCAAATTCACGGGCCATTTTGGTCAATTTCACAGGAACGGGATTTTAAAAATCACAAATTTCATGTTTTCATCTTTTTAAATCTGAAATTTCACAGTGTTATAATTGTAGGGGTCCTGACCCAAAAAGGAGTTGTGGAACAGTTGCAAAGTCACTGTAGAGGGGTTGCAGTACTGATACCCTTACTTCTGCGCTGCCGCTGGCTGCGCTGCCTTCAGAGCTGGGCAGCTGGTGAATGGCAGCTGCTGGCTGGGAGCCCAGTTCTGAAGGCAGAGTCGCTGCCAACAGCAGTGTGGAAGTAAGGATGGCATGGTATGGTATTGCCACCCTTACTTCTAGGCTGCTGCATGCAGATCTGGGCTGTCAGTCAGCAGCCACCACTCTCCAGCCACCAGCTCTGAAGGCACTGCAGAAGGGTAGCAATACCATGACTCCCCCCCCCCGCCCCATGACATCTGTATCATAGAGGGTAAAAGCACACAAAAGACCAGATGTCATGGGGTGGGGCAAGGGAAGATCAGATTTCACAGTCCGTGACACACTTTTCATGGCCATGAATTTGGTAGGGCCCTACTAATAGTAATCTGAGTGCTACCCTTGTGCACATCCTTAGTTGGATGATCACTGGTTCATTATGGATAGAGGCTTGGAGAGAAGGCCATGTGGTTCCAACTTGATCAAAGGGAAAGGTTAATGGCAATTTAAGAGAAAGCAATAACTTGTATTTGGATCAGTAGGTGGGAGGGGGGAAATACACCCAAAGTAACATCTTAAAACAAAGTTAATATTTAGTTCATCATTAATAAGGCTCTGTGTTTGTTATGGAAGTCATGGATTCCGTGACTTTCGGGGATTTCTGCAGCGACCGGTGAAACAAAGAAAATATATTCCTTGCCTCTTACCAAAGCGATGGTCTCTCTACTGTCCATTTCTTTGGTCAACATTTTTTAAACTGATACAAAAAGTAGGAGAATAAAATCCAATTGCAAATACTTGAATATCAAGTTTTGTCTCTTGAACTCTGAATTACATTCTTCTAAATTCTGCCAAAGCTTTTTAGCCCAAACATATTACTTACCAGCCAAGAGAAGCCGAAAATAATGCCAATGATATATAGGGGATACAAATGAATAGTGTTCCAAAATGAATTTGCCAATCTCAATTGATTAATTATTTTCAGGTCCAAGTGAATCAGGAAGTAAGAATAACATCAGAAAACTATTACAACTGGTACAGATAGTGACACTTATGATTAAGGCTGCCCAGCACCTTTATAAAACCCTGTTTTAAGCTGTTTACAACTTTACCAAACTTTAACCATTAGGGCTAAGTTTCCTATGTCATGAGTCTGCCTTAGGCTAAATTTTTCTACAAAGTTTCAGCTGAAACCATTCAACTGTTTCAGAGAACAAAACTGGGGGAAAAGATGTTATAAAGAAATTCTTAAGTCATTTCATTGAGAAACTAGCACTTCCACGCTTTGGAGCAAGGACTTGAAATTTGGCATTGGGACTCGTGCCCTTCCCATGATAATCTGCCCAAATTTGGTCACATTATGAGACTCTGAAATGTCTCAATTTGCACGTGATCAGCAGTGACTTGTTAGAATTTGACAGCTAAATTCTCCCAGGATTGTGTGTACTGAGCATGCTCCAGCCGAAGGCTAGCAGGGCTGAGAAGGATTTTCCCTGCAACTGATGACTGCCCGATTCCACTGTGAAGCAGTGCACTGAAACTGAGAGTAGCAAGACTGTCTCTCCTCTGCTCTCGATGCTCCTTCTTCTGGTGCGAGAAGCAGAAGGAAGGTGGTTCCTGACACGAATGGAGAGGGATTAGGAGGGAAGGAGACAATGTGTGGAGATTGTAGAAACCAGAGCATGAGGTGCAGCAGAGAGGGGAAAGAACAGGAGCAGAGGGTTGAGAAATGGAGGCACGCAGCAGCTGGGATAGGTGGGTTAAATAGAAGCAGAGGAGGAGGGGGACAGGAGTCAGTGTGTGGGTTGGATCACAGCAGAGGAAGAGTAGAAGTGCTCGGGGTTGCACAGGAGCAGAGGCAAAAAGGGCAAGAGCTGGAAAGAGGGAAGTGAAAAAAAGTAGATGGGAATGAAGACATGTAGTGATTACAGAGTCAGGATCTATAAGCACTAGAGCAAATCCCCATTAAAATCTGGAACTGAACCCAGGGAGCCAAATCAAGGTTGCATGAGCAACACTGATTTGGACATCATCTAACTTTGAACACTTTACTTTGCCACCTTAATGTTTAACGTAGGTTTTTTTTTTGACGCAATAGAAATAAGACTAATAGAGATTCTACTTTTAAAACATATGTTAACCAAAATTATTTTCTTATTTAAGCACCTGGAAACCTGGTCTGGAAAGTTGAAGCGTCTCTGATGCGTTAACTGGTAAAGGAGAGAATCAGAGTTAAATTCAAAACCACTTTTGTCTCTATCAAAAGCTATATCACATAATACAGTACTAAGGTTTGCCATCACTAGCCTAGGGTTGAGGATATTGGTGGAACATAAGGAAGATTGCACTGCTACCGTCTCCACTGTATCTGCTCTGAAAAAATAATTTTAGTTTCAAGATCACTAAACTAGTGCTTTTCACAGTATTATATTCACTTTCTTTAAGGTGCAGGAAAAAAAAACACCCTTGTACAGTCTTTGAAGATCACTAAATTTCTCTTTTCAAGTATGTTAAAGCTCACCTTTGGTAAAATACTTAGGCTATGTCTACACAACATCTTATTTCGGAATAATTTACGTTGCTCAGGGGTGTGAACAGCGCTATGTTGGCAGGAGAGCTTCTACCACTGATAGATAGCACCGCCTCTCATGTAGGTGGTTTTCTTATGCTGACAAGAGCTCTCTCGTCAGCACAGAGCTTCTTCACCAGATGCACTGAATGTGTAAACAAGCCTGCAGAAGTAACCAGCCTTCAGAAATCAACATCAAATGAAGTTACTAAAATCAAATGCATTTTAAAAAACGATATAGCGTCAGCCACACAGAGAGTGGATCTATATATGTATTGGGACACAAATTCAACACTTGCTGAGAAAGGACAATTCACAATTTTCTACCCGGGTTTTACCAAGTTGAGAGAGTAATCCTGTCTCAATACCGCAACTACGGTTCCCAATAAATGGGCCTCAAAAGGGATTTGATTAGTAGTTCTTAGCATAGACTAATTATAATCAAGCAGAATGGTGTCTTGACAATACTGCCTTGCCATGTACAAAATATCCATGAGTCTACCCTCAAAAAGTAAAAAGTACTATTACTAATCAAGAAGTCTGACACTATAAGATTAATGAAGTCTGGCTATATTTATTGATGGGATAGAAATACTGGCAAATCCAACATCTCTTGATCAATGCTTGAGAAGTTTACCACTCGTTTTAAGCCAGAAGACTACTGAAACACTGGAAAGTGGGGAGAACCAGCCATGTCCAAAATACTTGATCCCCACAATACTGGGATTTTCTATTAGATGCTAACCTCAGATGCCACTCAGGAAGATAACACTGCATTAGTTAATATTAGGGAAAGTAACTATTTTTCTAAACTGATGCGCAAGTTCTTTTTTGGGGGGGGGGAGAGAAGTAGTGTTTTTAGCTGTTTTCCACTTGCCGGGGAAACATCATTTGTCTGTTACAAATAAGCAAGTGGACTTTTCAAGCCTTGTCTCCTGACAGACAATATCCTTCCCCGCCTCCCACTGAAGTTCTCTACTCAGACAATTGTACACCTAAGCCAGTGAAAATATTACTCCTTATGAAAAAGCCATTCAAAAACACTAAACATCACCCAGTCAAATTGCTTTTGTCACTTCATCTCACTTCCTCCACTGTCCCCTTCTAAAGAGGACCACACAAAAAACATTACCTAAGAGTTAAGGTTTCTCAAATGCATTTCTTGTCAACACAATCACTTTAAAAGACACACACTACTATTTCATAAATAACTTAGCTCTCATGTATTGCTTTGGTAGTAACCCGCACCCTGGCACTAGTACCTGCTGCAGTTGCAATGCAGACGCACAGAATGCTGTCCTGGAGGAAGAGAGAGAGCCCATAAGAGCGCAGCTCAAGCTGGGGAGGGGGCTCAGAATCTGCCTGAAGGAGCAGTTGGAAAAAGCTGTCAGAGAAGGAGAAGAATCGAGATGTTGAGCTAGCTCATGAGCTGGAGCCTGGATAGGGGGTAAAATGATAAAATAGAACAGAGACTAAAACTGAGAAGGAGGAAAAAAAGGAAAATACAAAAGGTTTTAGGTCAGGACAAGTGGAAGGAAAAAAACAGACCTGGATACATGAGCAGATACTGTTAGAGAACGGAAGCAGAGAGAAATAAAAATCTACAGACTTACCAGAGAGCAAGTATCAAGGGAAAAACTGAAAGGAAATATAAATTGGTGAAAAAGGGAATTGATTAAAAAGCTGTGTTAGATACAAACAGATCCTGGAAGCAAAAAACGAGAAGCCCATCAACAAAGAACCTAGAGCAATGGTGGGCAACCTGCAGCCTCCACATGGCCCATCAGGGTAATCCACGGTTCTCCATTCCCGGCCAATGGGAACTGCGAGAAGCAGCGCGGTCCACAGGTGCTGGCCACTGTTTTCTGCAGCTCCCATTGGCCGGGAACAGTGAACTGCGGCCACTGGGTGCTGCGGGCAGCTGTGCAAACATAAACAAACTGTCTGGCGCCCTGCCAGCGGATTACCCTGGGCCATGTGCGGCCCGCAAGCTGCAGGCTGCCCACCACTGACCTAGAGTATCTGAACAAAGAGTGACTGAACATCCATTAAAAAAAAATACAGTTCAAAGGTGCCTAATAGACAAGTGAGGGCCCTCTAAGTGAAGAAACCCTGCTTGTGGATAAACTCTGTGAAAGAGGTACAGCCACAGGAACACTGAATCTAAGAAGCACTTCAAAATGAAGAGAAGCAAAAAACAGGAAAGCAAGAGTGGAGTTAGACTTACAGCCAAGAAGAAAATTGACTTAATTGGCAATACAGAGACTAAGTGGGATGACTCCCATGATTGGAGTACCAGCATTGAGGGATATCGCTTGTTCTGGAAGGACAGGTATGGGGAAAAAGGAGATGGTGTTGCACTGAATGTCAAGAATGTATATACTTGCTCTGAGGTCCAAGAGGAAGGGAGCGATAAACCTACTGAGCGTCTCTGGGTGAGGACAAAAAAGGAAAAGAATGGTAACAATGTTATGGTGGGGATCTATTATAGACCCCCAAATCAAGAAAAGGCAGTGGAAGACACATTTTACAAGCAGGTAGCTAATTTTGTTAACACACATGAGCTAGTATTAACGGGGGATTTTAACTTCCCTGATATCTGTTGGAAGACTATTACAGCAAAATATAGTATGTCCTGCAAGTTCTTAGCATGGGTAGGGGAAAACTTTCTGATTCAGAAAGTTGAGGAAACAGTTAGGAGGTCATCTATTTTTGGATCTGTTTTTGACCAACAGGGATGAATTAGTTGTGAAGGTGGTTAGGAACTTGGGAGGAAATGATAATGATAGGTGCCACATTTCAGGAAAGATGTGGACAAATTGGAGAAAGTCCAGAGAAGAGCAACAAAAATGATGAAAAGTCTAGAAAACATGACCTATGAGGGAAGATTGAAAAAATTGGGTTTGTTTAGTCTGAAAAAGAGAAGACAGAGTGGGGATATGATAAACAGTTTTCAAGTACATAAAAGGTTGTTACAAGGAGGAGGGAGAAAAATTGTTCTTCTTAACCTCTGAGGATAGGCAAGAAGCAATGGGCTTAAAGTGCAGCAAGGGTGGTTTAGGTTGGACATTAGGAAAAAATTCCTAACTGTCAGAGTTGTTGAGCACTGGAATAAATTGCCTAGGAAGGTTGTGGAATCTCCATCACGGGGGATTATTAAGAGCAGGTTGGTGTAGATAATACTTAGTCCTGCCTTGAGTGCAGGGGATTGGACTAGATGACCTCTTGAGGTCCCTTCCAGTTCTATGATTCTATGATCTAAGAAAAGTTAATTCTCCTCTAAAGTGACACAGTATATTGTAATTTCTTCTGTTGTTGTTAAGAACAATGCATTTGGTACTGATTGCAAAGTGTGTACAAGTTCACAAAGGCTAATGAGTTGGTAACCTATAGTTTATTATAATAAATAACCTTTGGCAATGTTCTATAGTATTTACACTCCTGATACAATTTTGAAGATTTCCCTTATGAAGTTCTAAAAATGTAAAGTTATCCCTTTTGTCCTGGTTTGCCTCTGCCTCTCCTAACAGTTAGCATAGCCTACCCAGGTCACCTCACTTTCTTCTTCAATCTTTTATAAATAAGGATAGGTGTCATTAGTCTCTCTCTGTCTCAGTTTCTCCACCTGTAAAATGAAATTAAGTGATTTACCCAAGTTCATACAGCATGTCAGTGGTACAGCTGGCTACAGAACCCAGGCCTCTGACACCACTCCAAGACCCAATCCACTGGATCATGTTGTCTCCCATCATTGGCCATTACAATATCATAGTATACAGATCCTACATGCCATTATGCTAAATGCACCTTATATCCACAACAACTCCCTTTCACTTCCAAAATACAACCACTCACAATTTTTATATCTCATTCATCCAAAACACACTCACATATTTCAGAGTAGCAGCCGTGTTAGTCTGTATTCGCAAAAAGAAAAGGAGTACTTGTGGCACCTTAGAGACTAAAATTTATTTGAGCGTAAGCTTTCGTGAGCTACAGCTCACTTCATCGATGAAGTGAGCTGTAGCTCATGAAAGCTTACACTCACATATATAACTTTAATTCAAACCTCAACTAGATTAGAGTAAAAACACATCTTGATAAAATAGTTTAAACATCTATGAATGTACATGTGATACAATCATACTGTATTGTGATAGATTTTAGAAGGGTAGCTGTGTTAGTCTCCTTGTTGTTTTCAATCATACTGTATTATAGCCAAAAATCAACATTGCCTGTGCAACTTTAATTTGGCCCCATGTACGCATATATTGACCTAGTTTTTTAATAACAGTGGGACAAGTCTACATAAGCATCTGTGTAAAGCTTAATGTTTGATTAATTGATTTAAAACCGGCGTTAAATATACCATTCAGTGCAATCTGCACTATGGATCTGGTAGGGAAATCTCCATAATTCTAATCACATATTCTCACACTATACAAATAGTAAACAATACTGCTAATAAAGATGCATGCATCTCGTACATGGATAGACAGCATCTTTACATTTATTGTGTTGTTGTTAAAATAAATACAATATTTGTGAGTAGAGAGGACTTTGGAAATTCAGATCTGCATCAAATCTGCAGCTCAGTCCACCTTTACTTGGACATGCCAGTATTTTGATTCTACGTGCTTACATTTTGGCTGAAATCCTAAAACTATCTCTGACCCAGCTTTGACTGGCAAAAGGGTATGTTTTTCAATTGTGTTAGCTCAATCTAATTAACACAATTGAAAAGTCCTGTTAAAATGCAGATTAGCATGTCCAAAGTTGTCATGTTAAATTAACCTTACTGAGCTAACACAATTGATAAAACCCACCCTTTTTGCCCCTGAAGACATATTCCCTGTGTATTTGTAGTTTACTGAGTGGCTGTCTAGTTTTAACTAGGAGCCAGACATATGGATAATGTCTGAAACGTCACATTCATCCAGACACCAACAGTAGCTTCTTTAACACGGCTGCTACTCTGAAACCTGTCTTTATACTATGTTGCTTTCAAAAACAAAATGAAAGAGTAAAAGATATTAGGTGCATAGTACAATAAAATTTAAGCATTTTGCAATTTATTTACACATTAACACATTATTAATCTGAAAAGATGGTACATTTCTCCATTAGGTCACCTTAATAAGGAAAAAAGCCCTTTCCCCTTCCTTGAGAACACAGGCTTTCCCCTCTTTGCCAGCTACTGAAGCCTAAGTTTAGCCATCTATCTGAAACACGGACTAAATATCACAAACTTGGGAGGAGAAAAAGGGAGAGATATGTTTATTTCACAGATAAAATGACACATTTGGGGAGATCAGAGCCTGCCATCTTACTATGGAAGAGATAACAGCAGTATGAATTCATCTTTGTATTTTTTTTCCAAGTGGTACTTGAGTCTAAACCAATCCTCTCTGAGCAGGAAAGGAAGTTGTAGAAACATCAGTTTCAGCAGCAGCTTCAGTACTGATTTGGGAAGGTTGCAACACACAGGCTCATGGAGAAGTAATGGAAAAGTTTCCCCAGCAGATCAATCAGTTTAAAAGATACTTTGCTTAAATCATTCAGGGTCTTTCAGTTGCTGGGCTTAATTCTTTTCCAAAATTGAAATAAAATAAAATAAAATGCCACAAAGTGGATGGGAGAAAAGAGAATAAAAGAGTGCTTAAAATAGTACAAACCAATGTCAAATTATTGATCAGTGAATCTGAGCCTCCTCCTGCTCACCTGCCTATGAAGCAGGAAACTAGACTCTCACATACCAGCAGAAACACTCCAGAGCTGGATCCAGAGAAGTAGAGGTGTGGGAGAATTATGGAAGGCAAAAAGAAAGGTGGAGCTGATTTAACCATTTTTTAAAAACGTGAACCCTGTGATCATCAAAAAAGGAAGGATAACATCACGGAGAAGTCAAGTTAAGCAATTTGTTTACTTTCACTCTCCACCCTTGCTATCACTTTTTTGGAGGGAGAAGCAAGGGAAGGAAGATGAATGAGAAGAAGTGGATTTAATTGCCTCCAGTTTTCATAAAAGTGAAGAAAATCTCATACCTCCAGAGCATACAAATGGGATTAAAGCAAAGCATCCACACATAGATACAGGGCAGTAGTAGCATGTGGGTTTGGGATGTAATGTTTTTCTCTCCTCCCCTAGCAAGACAGTGGGAGTGGGAACTAGACAAGCAGCAAGTGGGATAGCTGCAGCACATGTGATGAAGGGCTGCCCATCTCGGTCAGTGTTGTCTCCTTCCAGAAACACAGTGAGTGGGAAGCAGAAGAGAAAACGCAAAATGGGGGACAGAGCAGTGTGGTGATTCCCATGAGAGGAGCAAAGTGGAGTAGTGGGTGAGCGGGCTAAGGGTTGCACCACCCCCAGGAGGAATCTGGGTGAGAGTGGGAGAGGGATGAGAAGGGGGAGCTGCGAGTGGGTGCGGGAGAGGCACAGGCGAGAGGAGGAAGGCGGGGCGGGTGGGAAGGAGAACAGCCTGTCCCACCAAAACGGCGAGTGCGGGAGGCAGGTTTTCAGCGATCAGGGCACGAGGACGGAGTGCTCGGGCCGGGGTGCTCCCAACAGAGGAGACGGGCGGACGAAGCTGCTCCCGCACCGCGGGGGGAAGGAAGGTGACACGCAGGATGGGGTGAGGTCAAGGCACCCCAGGAGAGACGGGGGCGGCACAGTTGAGAGGGAGACGCACAGGGGTGGAGCGAGCTCAGAGTGGCGCGGGGGGCGGCGAGGCCTGGGCGCTGAGCGGCTGCGTCCGAGGAAGGGGGGGGGGGGAGTTGCTCCCCGGGGGGTTGGCCCCCGCGGGGATAGGTGATGTGAGGGGGCAGCGCCCCATACCCAGCCCAAGGGTGGGCGGGGGGGGTTGCTGCTCCTCCCCCCCCCCCAAAAGACGACGAGGATGGAGCGGCCGGTCGGTCCCTACCTCCCGCGACGGCTCCTCCTCTTAGAAACAGCGCGGAGTCACCCACGTTTCTCTCACCGGACGCCGTCCGCTGCCCGGGGAAGGGGGTAGGTGGCGGCCGAGCTAACCCGAGCCCCACCCTCCCAACGCCCGGCCCGCCCACTGATGCCAACCCGCTGCCGCCATTGGCTGAGCCGCACCCACACAGCGGGCCCGCCCCCAGCTCTGGCACAGCCAACGACTCCCATAGGCCGCCCCCTCACCACCGCCCCTGTCGCTCACCCACTGGGAGTAGCGGAAACAGGGACAGGGGGCCAAGCCACTCCCGATTGGTGAGAATTCACCCTACCACTTTCGATTCCTATTGGTTGAAGGGGCCTGCAATCCTCTCGATTCTGCTACCTGATTGGTCTTCATCGACATTACCGCGGTAGGGTGCGCACAAACCTGTTCTATTCAGCGTCTGACGGAGAAGGGTGGAAGTTAGAGCTATGCCTGTGATTCTCATTGGTCAGTGGGAACGTGGGCGCCGTGCCCTCGCGACGCTGACGCAGTGACGTACGGGAACGACTTGGTCCGATTCCCAAGATGGCGCCGCGCAGGGAGGGAAGGTGTCGTTGTCGTTAGTGGCCGCGCTGCGTTGTGGGGCCATCGCGTGCTTGCTTCGTGAGTGTTTCTCGATGGGAGTCTCTCAGAGTGGTATTGGGGGCTCGGAGGGGCTCGGGGCTGGGTGAATGGGGACTGGAATGCCGTGGTGGTGGTGGGGGGGGGGGGTGTCTTGAGCCAGGGCCGGGGCGCTGAGGAAAAGGGGCTGCGATACCGGGGAGGGATGCTATGGCCAGGTGGCTGGGGAGGGAGCGAGGAGCCAACTGAGATCCTGTCCAAAAAATGGCGGGGGTGGCTGTGGTCGGTGGCCCTGAGGCAGCGGGAGATTGGGGCGCTGGGCTGGGTGCCGGCATGGGACTGACTCGGCGCGGTTGAGAGCCTGGGGTGCGGGGGACCGTGGAGTTGGGGAGAGGCTGCGTGGAAATATGCGTCCAAACACGGCTACCCTGCCCGTCGGCCTTTGTGCGTTGTTTCTCTTACTCACTTTGGCATCTCTCTAAATTCTCGTGTCTGCAGGAGACTGGTGTCATGAGAACTATAACATTGCCCTTCGGTTTGATTGTATGATTTGTGTCACACGTAGGAAAAGGACAGTCAAGACTGTATTTTGGATTAAATCACTAGTCTTTGCTGGCTATGGGGCAGGAGGTAGTGTGATCTTTTCCAAGAGCAGTTTCACTTTATAAACTGGTTTATGTTTGAAGGTGCTGTAAGAAGGAGGGTAGGAACGAGCTTGTGGTGCCTTTTGTTGTTTTTTGTGATCTATAAAGAGAATCTGAAAAAGAAAACTTTTAGTTTAATATTATTAAAATATCTATTGTACCAAATTTTGTCTGTCTTGGTTTTGATGGGAAACTTCTTGAAACAAAGGATTGAGAGTTTTACTCCTGAGGGAATGTTGCACCAAAATATTAAAAATGCTACACACAATATTTTAGAATTCTGCAAATTTTATTTGTCAATAAATGTGGAGGCTCCAGCATGGTAGTGGGGAGCATAGGCTCCTGGCTCCACAGAGGTAGGAGATCCCCCTGCAGCTCTCCCCATCTACAACACGGCGCTGAGGCTGCACCTGACCCTGACACAGCACAAGGGCTGGGCCTGCTCTGGAAACACTGTGGGGTCCTGCCCCTCTGTACCAGGTATGGGCGGGCAGGCAGGCTGAGGGGATCAAGGTGTGGAGGGATCCAGGTGTGGAGTGAGAGCATTCTGTGTGAGGTAATCTGGGTGTAGGCAGCTTAGTAGGGGATCCAGGTGTGTGGGGGTTCTGGATGCACAGCCATTCAGGAGCAGGGTGCAGATGTACGGGCAATGGAACTCTGCAGGGGGATCCAGGCTAAGTTACATCTAAGCGGCCATGCAGCAGCCTATTAAGTGCCATGCAGGTGCTCAGCGCTGCGGTGGGGAGAGATGCCTCTACCCCCCTCCCCCGAGCCCAGATGCTGCTATGGGAGAGAGAGAGTTGGGGAGAGTTCTCTCTCCCCGCCGTAGTCCTGGGGCAGCTTGCACACCAAACCCTTATCCCTGGCCCCACCCCTGAGCCTGCACCCCCAGTCAGAGCCGTTACCCCCTCCTATACCCTAACCCACTACCCTAGCCCTGAGCCCCTCATGCTCATGCCCCACCCCAGAGCCCAGCTGGAGTCCTCACTCCCCTGCCTCCCAACTCTCCGCCCCAGTCCTGAGCCACCTCCTACACTCCGAGTCCCTCAGCCTCATCCTTACCACATGAATTTTATTATGTGCACCAATATGGAGGTGATGTGTCATACATCACCTCCATATTGATGCACATAACAAAATTCATTCCTCACATGCGTTGGAAAAGTAGAGTGAACACTGGATCCAGGTGAAGGTGGTTGGGACTCAGAAGGGGTGTTGGGATCTTAGCAGGGGTGTCCAGGTATTGGGGGAGTGGAAATTGATGCGATGGGAGTCTGGGTGCAACAGGTTGGGGCTCGGTGAGGTGGGGGTCCAGGTGCAGGAGGCTAGTCGGGATGGTCCACGTGCATAGGGGGTGGACCTCATTGGGGTGAGGGTTTGAGTGTGGAGGGTTCCTCAAGGGATGTTCTGAGTGCAGGAGTGGGCATCCAAGTAAAGGGGGAGTGGGAGCTTGGCGGGGGGATCCAGATACAGGGGCTGGGACTCAGCACGGGGTGTCCAGATGCAGGGGCTAAGGCTTGGTTCTGGATACAGGGAGTAGGTCTGACCCACACCAGCCGCGGTGTCCTCAGTCTCCCCAGTGATTTACCTCTCCGCTGGCTGCTTTTGAGCGCTTGAAACAACGTGCCCGCATTGCTGGGGAGAGGCACATGATTGCTCTTGCAGCTTCCCTTTGCTTCTCTGTCTGCCATTTTTCTGCAGGGAAGCAAAGAAATCTGCGGGAGATGTGAAATCTGTACACATGCAGTGGTGCAGAATTCCCCCAGGAGTAGAGGTTTTTTGGCCCTGGTTTGATTTAGAAATGTTGAATTTTTCACAAAGAAAACTTTTCTATTTAGTCTGTTAGGTAACAAGTAACCATTTTATTCATGTGTATAGAAATGCTGGAATTATTCGTATACTTTAGGCACCTTTGACATAAACACATCCTAATTTTAACATAATGTGAAATCTGTCATGAGTAAATCAGTGAGTTAAAAACTCAGCTCCCTCCTTGCGTGTCCCCTCCATATTTTAAAATCTCTACAAAAAAGATGATTTTTGATACATGACTTGAAAGTTATTATATAAAGGGTGAGGGAGGAATTCCACATATTGGAATTGAGGTGTAGATTCCAAAGAAAGGGTGCTCTGGCTGAAGATCCCACTTCATTTATACCAGAAGGACTCCTGTTTATGTCTGTCTACTGTGGTGTTGTGCCATGGGGGAGAAATGTTTTTTCAAGTAGGTAGTTCCTAACCATTTAGGGTTTAAAATCGCAAAGCCAATTATGAAAAATGTGGAAATCTGTTTGTTTTTATGAATAGTAGGTGATGCAGAGCAAAGGGGCTGGCATGGTTTTAAAAAGACACTCAATGAAGTTTAGGGTTGGCAGATACAGGCTGGAGATGTGCTCACTGATTCCCTGAGACTGAGAAGTGGCAGGTCAAGTTAAGCCTAACTTAGTTTTAAGTAAGACCTTTATGCATATTGGCCTGTTTTTTTAACACTTTTTTTCTGATTGTTGCATTCTTATGGATAGATAAATAGATGATAGCATTCTTTTGGATGGAAGAATAGCTCCTAAAGGGAATATATGCACGTGGCCAAACCCAGTTGGGCCTGCAGAGTAATCACAGTTAGTGATTGAGGTGTTGTTGTTGCCTGGAGACTCTGTCTAATAGAGGGGTGAATCTGGGATTCCATCCCAAGAACAGTGAAGACACAGGGCCTGTCATTTGAAAGAGTGTCCCTGGAGAGAGAGAGAGTGAGTTCAGCTAACCCTGTAACCATGTTACCAGCACCTTAAATTTCACCTAGCCACATTTTTATAACACACTCCTAATTTGTTTCATTCTGGATTAAATGTTTATTAGAAATAAATTACAAAATTATATTACTTACAGTTGAAACAAAAATTTTAATAGAAATAATAGTTACATATAGAAATAGTACTAGAAATAATGAAAATAATAGAAGCGAATCAACAGTGGCAGAACAGCGTGTGTGTGTATGTATGTGTGTGTATATATAGATATAGATATATAAAAATTATGAAATTAAAATACGCTGGCTTGGTTAGGTTAGTGAAGAAAGCACTAGTTTTAATACTTACTATTTCAGTATCGAAAAATTCGGGCTGAGCGGGGCCAGTGGCTGGGACCCTGGTTGGCAGGAGCTGACGGATGAAACCACAGACCAGCAGGGGGCTGAGCCACTCAGCCCGCTGCGGGTCTGGGGTTCTGTCCGCTGGGCCCGCTCAGCCCGCTGCCGGCTCCTTGCCAGCCGGGGTCCCCGCCGCCGGCCCCACTCAGCCCACTGCCGGCCTGGGTGAACAGGACCCCTGGCCGGCAGCAGGCTGAGCGGAGCCGGCAGCCAGGACCCCGGCTGGGAGGAGCCAGCTGACAGAACCCCAGACTGGCAGCGGGCTGAGCCGCTCAGCCCACCGTGGGTCTGGGGTTCTGTCCGCTGGCTCTGCTCAGCCTGCTGCCAGCTGGGGGTCCCATTATGATAAAGTAAAATAAAAAATTCTGCCCCATACTCCTTGAAACCCTTTCATGTACCACCAGGGGTATGCATACCACACTTTGGGAAACACTGCCCTAGATCAAGTGAGCAAATATAGTAAGAGATTTGTAGTGACTTGTTTGCCCAAGTTTCCCTACTTTGGAATTTACATCATTCTCTTAGTTTTCCGGTGCCCACAGACTAGGGGAAACCAGTGTAGATGAAACCTGAATTTTTCACAAGTAAAATATCTTTTCAAAAAACTTTTCAAGCGTCATTAATCAGCAAAAAAAATACACAAATACATTTCCCTTCTTTCAGATCATCTTTCCATTCTACCTTGTGACATGCATAGTATATGTGTGCGTAGCGAAAATATCACTTATGTCAGGATGAAAAATGTTGGTCTGTTGCAGTTTTACCTGATTATTTTTATATTATTATTTTGAAGCTGCTGTCTGAAAACCCATTGTCTGAAAACTTATCAAGCAGGAACAACTCTACTTCAATAAATGAAGGAGAATAAAGAAAATTCCAGCCCTTCTGTAAATTTGGCAAACCTGGACCACACAAAACCATGTTGGTACTGGGATAAAAAAGATCTGGCACATACACCATCACAATTAGAAGGACTTGATCCAGCTACTGAGGCACGATACCGCCGAGAAGGAGCCAGATTCATATTTGATGTAGGAACACGTCTGGGACTGTATCCTTTTGAGTTGATATTTTCAGGGTACGATTGTAGCATTATGAATCAGAAAGTCCAGAAAAAATATACCAAGAGTGGTCCTTGTGCATTTGTATCATTAATTTGTACAGTGTAGTCTTATTTCAAAAACATCACTACTATTTTTAAATTAAACATCTTTGATGTTTAATGTTTTTCTACTTGAACATTTTCTTCTGTTAATTGAATCCTAGTTTCTGTAACAAATGAACTAGCTTAACTAATGAAGTGACAACATAAAGGGAAAAGATGGCCTGTCAGTTGTGTGGTGATTTTAGAAATTAAAACCTCCTGGTTTTTCCCTTCAAGGCTCTGTTTAGGCATGTGTTTGAATTTACATCTTTTCTTGTCCATTTTGCCCCGCTGTATAGTCTCTCCCAACTATTCCCTCTTTTTCTTCTGCTCCCAGCTGCTTCTCGCCATTCCTCATACTCGGAATTACTCTACGCTTTTGTATACCAATAATCCCTTTTCTCCTTCTGTTCCTCATTAAAAATCTTATCTTCTATAGTTTTGATCTTCACTAAAGTTGTATTTAATTTCAGCTACATCAGCCCTTAACAATCACGTGTTAGTGGACAGTTAAGGGAGGCAAAATCCACCTGTCAACCAGAGGGAAAGTTCTCTTGGTTGTACTCCCAGTCTGAGTTGAAAGGATGGTCTCAGTGCCTCCACCACTTGCTTGGCTGTTGTGGTCATTAAATTGCATGACTTCCACTCCAGGCCTGCCATTATTGCTGGCTTTTCCAAGCCAGGTGTGGGGCTTAAGTCATGCAGGTGGTGGTATGGACCCTCTGTACCAGGGTGAACTTTACCTTGACTCTGTAGCCATGCCTTTTACGCTGTTCTAGATATCCACTGCACCTGAATTAGACTAAAAAATGCTCAGGACAGAGACCTTGTGTTTTTTTTGTAGGATTTTTTTGGTAAAACATCACACTTGCTTTCAAAACTTTAAAAACAAATATCAACTATAGTATTAGAGAATCAGTCAGCTGATTTGTTCAAAGCAAGTTTTTTCTCTGACTCGGCTTCCTCTCGTGTCTTATATTTTGAACTTGATTTATACTGTTTAAATCCTTATTGTGTAGCGCAGACATTATGACACTTTGGCAACTGGAATAATTTATTTTCATCGATTTTATATGTTTCATTCCTTCAAACAGTTCCCAAGATATGTAAGTATTTACAGCATTGACTTCTTAATTCCATGGTTGCTTTAAGTATGGAATATTTAAAGTGGTGGCAACTAAGGAAGGCTGATGGCCTTATTTCTTAACTAAGGCCTTATTTCTTAACTAAGGCCTCATGTTTATGAATAATCCCCTGAAATATCTTGCCATGGTTATAGTTTATACATGTTGTTTCTTTAAATGTTTAAGCTTTCTGTTAATATTGTGCTTTTCAGAGTTTCAGAAGTATGTCAGAAAAAGGATAATTTAGAGTATTTTAATTACATGTGATTTTTTTAATTTACGTTTTAATGTAGAAACAAGACCTGCTTTAAACACAAAGTATTACACAGTTCTCATATTTTCCATGCAATGAAAACTAAATGTTTTATCCTGAATATCAAGACTTAAAATGTAGTACTTCTGTGCTCTAGAGTAAATAAGAATTGCTGTTACAATTTTGTTATGTTAATGTCATTCCCAAGAAGCTGCAATAATTTGTGATTTGCAGCAGGGGCTAAGTGGTCAAGGAAAAGACAAATTACATATATAATTACGTTTTTAAACCCCCTTGTGAAGCAATGCTCTCTATGCCAAGACAAAAAACTCTGGTTGTATTTCTTTAAATTAAATAAAATGCTCCTTATGGGCTGTCTTCAAAAAGGTTGTATCTACTTGGAAATAGCTAAAAAAGCTAAATTGTGTGTGTAATCATTGAGTGAGCTTCTAATTCTATTAACCGTTCTCTGAGAAACAGCATCTCATAACCTGATTGTTGAAACTGACACTTAAAACACAATTTGTTTTTAATATATAGATGCGGCGTTGTAGATGTAGACTTTCTGACAGAATTTTCTTTGTTAGGTGACTGGAGCTTGCTGTCTCTTCCTGGCAGGGAAAGTTGAAGAAACTCCAAAAAAATGTAAAGATATAATCAAAACAGCTCGTAGCTTACTAAATGATGTACAATTTGGACAGTTTGGTGATGACCCAAAGGTAAAATAATTTATTCGTGCTTATGATTCTTTTACTTAAAACTTAGCATTTTAATAGAGTTAATACTTGTGCTATATATTTATATTTATTTCTCTTCTGAGCTAAAAGGAAAGTTGGATTCTCATTTGAAAGGGCACTGTCAACTTTATTCTTCAAGTTAGATAAATAAACCTAAAATTTAATTTTCTGGTACATTACCACGTATATAGTCTAACTTACTTAAGTGTGTTTCAGTTTTCCTGTTGATTATAAGGTGTTTTCAGCAAAAGAGAAACTGATTGATTATACAGTGTAAACTGTGAAATTGACTACATAAAATGCTGTCAAATTCACAAAGTAAATTGGAAAAAAAACTGTCAATAATTTCTTTCAGTTGTAGTAGTTGTAGATGTTAGTTTGTAACTATAGTATATACACATTTTTCAGACAAATACAACTGATTTTTAATTAGATGCCATACCTTTAAAAGAAATTATGGGAGATCTTAGTTTTTCAAATCTCACTGTGTTGTTGTTGGTGTTACTTTTCTGAGTAATGCTGCTTATCTTTCATAGTTTATTTCGCAGTTAGCTTTGCCATTGCATTTGCTGTGATAGCTTCAGTTTTCTAGTTGATACTCAGCCGTCACCATCAAAGGCCAAGATTTTTCAAACATGACTAGTGATTTTGGATGCAGCAGTTTTGAGGTACCTATCTTGAGGCACCTTACAGGGGCTTAGTTATCCACAGGGTGGGTGTTTTACACTTTTTGAAAAGCAGGCCTCTTTAAAGTGTCAAGATGGGTATGCCACAATTGAGGCACCCAAAATCCCTATTCACTTTTCAGAAACTTAGCCCAAGTGTGTCTCTTGTGATCTGCCATCCCAAATGTAGAACAGCTCACCCCAAAATGGAGTTTTGATCTGTTTTAGACTTTTTAGGTAATGAGATGGGAGAATGGGGGTGAGAATATGGATTCAGTTACTTCATTCACTGAAGTAAACACTTGGTAAATAACCTTAAAGATTAAGAATATTTAAGAGAAACTAATAGATTCACGCATAATTAGGTTCAGTAATAACTCATCTTGGACAGTTAAATCTCATAATGCTAACATTTTAAGGTAGGTGATTCAGCCTCTGAAAGGTCAGGACCATCAATGGTAGGAAATAATTGAAGAGAAAGCTAGGAGGTGACTTCATCACAGTCTTATAAATACCTGCACAGGGAAAGATAATCTAGCAGACAAGTGCATAATAATATCCAGTGTCTGAAAGCTGAAGCTAAACAAATTCCACTGGAAATAAGGTCACATTTCAAATGAGCATCAAATGTTCATGAATAAAAGAGGGAATTATATATTTTGTGGTTATTTTGTCATATTGTCTAGGAGGAAGTGATGGTCCTGGAGAGAATCTTATTACAAACAATAAAGTTTGATTTACAAGTGGAACATCCATACCAGTTTCTTCTCAAGTATGCCAAACAACTCAAAGGTAAATATGAAGAGTTGCATTGCTGAATAATATTCAACAACTCTTAAATAGCACACTTGGTTTATACTTCTTTAAAAACATTAATCTACTCACCCACCATCTGAGAGAAATATTAACCATATTTCCGAGAAGGAACCTGGGACAGAGGTTGTGACTTCCAAGCCCACAGAGTGAGAACTAGTAGAATTTAGGTGTTCTGGGCTTCCAGTCCTCAGCTCGATCTCTTTAATGTCTTAAAAGAATGGTTTATTTCACTTTTCTCAGTGTATGACTGTTGTGTATAAACAAGGCTACATTTTAGTCACAGGTATTTTTAGTAAAAGTCATGAACAGGTCACGGGCAGTAAACAAAAATTCATGGTCTGTGACCTATCTATGATTGTTACTAAAAATATCTGTGACTAAAACTTGGGCGGGGGCCACGTGTGCTGGGAGGTGGCCCAGGGGGGCGCAGTGGGGGCAGATGGCTGTCAGGAGCTCCCTACCCAGCTCCGCATCCCTGCAGCTCCTAGTTGGTGGAGGGGCACAAATGCCGGCTACCGCAGCTCCCATTGGTCAGGAGCTGCAGCCAATGGGAGCTGCGGGGGTGGGGCCTGCATGCAGTGTAGAGACCCCGGCCCCTCTGCTGCCTAGGAGCAACAGGGCCATGCCAGTGGGAGTCCCCTACCCCGAGATAAGTGCACCCATGCCCTCTCCCATACACCCAAACTGCTGCTGCTGGCCCAGGGGCTGCCCGGCTCAGGCAGCCCCTGAACCAGCACCAGTTGCTGCAGAAGTCATGGAGGTCAGGGAAAGTCACAGAATACATGAGAGACTCACAGCCTTATGTATAAATCATTTGAATACAGTGGCTTATGGGTTTTCTTTTCCTGGCCTGATATAACTTGGAAACTTTCTTGATGCTTTCCTGTCTAGGCCTACTAGCCCAGGTGAAAAGTTCTTTTCCTGCTACATCTTCCCTCTCCAAAGAATAACTATTTAACTTAAATTGCCTTAAAGTTCCCCTCAAAATCTGTCCCCTCACTTAAAAAATCACTGAATTTGTTCCCACTTACAAACCAATTCTGGGTCCTGCTACCATTTTTCAAAACTCAAAAAATTCAGTGCAAAAGGCAAATGTTTTGGGGGACTTGGAGCATATGAAAACATGAGGTTAGAATGTTAACAGGTTTGTACTTGTAACACATCAGTTTCAGCTCATATACCTGAAAAGATTAGAATATTACAAAGATACCATTTTTCTAAAGAAGTCTTTCCATTTATAATGGTTTTTAAAACTAATTTTTCTGAACTTTTTAGTTTAGTAAACTTTTTTGTTTTGTTTCTTTCAGGTGATAAAAACAAAATTCAAAAACTGGTTCAAATGGCATGGACATTTGTAAATGACAGGTAAAAAAAAAAAAAAAAAAAGGTTTCCAGACATTTAAATATTTCAGCTAGTTACCACCACTTTCCCCAATCATGCACATTTAGGCTGTATCTCTTTGTGCACATTCCAAAGACGGTTCATGTTTGTCCATGAATCATGGGTTTGGCCATGCTCCTTCTGCCCTCACTGCAGAGTTTTTTGCCTGAAGGGATTCCTCTTATTCCAGGATAAAATTTAGATCAGGGACTTCAAGGGGAAGCCCAGATTAGGGAATATGGTCAGTTCTTCCTTCAAATCCATACAGTGAAGCCAGAAAGGGCATAGCCAAATCCCAGAGCCTCCAATACCTATAGGAAGAGAGGTGTAACCCAATGTCTTGGCCTGGGAAGAGGTGGGTCCCAGAAATATAGTCTTTGTGAAACATATTTTATATTCTTCATAGTGCAGTGCCGTAAATAGTTCAGATATAAGCGGTGTTTATTTGTCTCATCAGACAACACTTGGAAAAAAAAACCCAAGCAAAATATTTGATTTTACATTGTAACCAGCTGTAGCTCAACTGAATTTAACTATGAAAGATGATTATGTAAAAAATAGCACCTTCTTAATAGATATATTGAGTCATTTCTGCATACCTCAGAGGCTTAAATAAACTTAGTATATTACACTTCCGTTAGCACTGTAGAGCCAACACGTGAGGGAGAATGAGCTAGGTTATTTCCTGGTGCATCAACACCTCTGTGTAATTACTCTCAGATTTCTAACTAGAGTGCTTAACTTTAGACATCCAAAGAAAAATGATCTTGATTGTTCAAAAGCGCTAAGCACCTATGGTTCTCATTGATTTGAGTCAGACTTGTGCGTGCACAGCATCTCTGCAAATTGGTCGCTTTTACTCTGGTGCTTAATTTTAGGTGTGCAAGATTAGAATTTAGGCCCAAATTCTAAGTCTTGAAAACCTGTACAACCCAAATGGAGATAATTGGTTTACATGGGTGGTGGTGGTGACGTAAATTGAAGAACGGTGCCTGGCACAGGTGTGACTACCATTTGGCTTGCATCATCTTTATTGCAGATGGTGATACATAGGAAGGAAAGAATCTAGCTTGACTTTCAGATCCCAGGTTGAATATGCAGGATGGCAGTTGGGAAACTTTTTTTTTTTTCTTGTAACTTCAGAAAAATTGATAGTGTTGTTGAGACAGCACTATACTTGAAATTCAGAAAAATGCCCTTGGAAAAATTATTGGATTTATGCAGCTTTGTTCCATACAGTCATCAACATGGATTTTAACTACAGCTATTCTGGTTAAGATTTTCACTTAGCCTTTTAAGACCCTGCACTATGTTTAGTGCACACTGAGTGGTGAGAGTTATCCCATGGGACCTTGTGAAAAACAATGCTATGCAACATCCATTAAAGGGTTTCAAGCACAAGGTTAGGCATGCTATGTTAGCTGTAATATAAACATAGACCTAAGTGCCATGGATGTAGAAGCAACATTAAGAAAGGAAATTCTAACCCAGTTTACTCCTTGAAAGTTTTTTAAAGGTACCTTTTGCATTTTTAGTTTTGAAACTACTAAATGACTCTCCTCTATGGGTACAATCTAATACTTCATGTACTTCAGTCATCCATAAACTAATGAGTTTTTTAACCTAACTGCTATTAGTACCTTGTGCTAAACAAAAGAACCCATAGTGAATTGGTCAATGAATGAATGGTATGAAATTTGTTGTAACCAGTTGGCTAGATCACTGAATGGCAGATTTTTTCAGACTTTTTGCTTGAAGTGCTTATATTCTAGAACTTAGCAATGAGTTGAGTGGTTACCGAAGAAAAGGAAAGCTGGCTCTAATATTTCTATGGGTTTTAAATTGCAAATCAAGCTGAGTATTTCATGATTAATCTTAACAATTGAGAAGTAGTGGTATAATCAACTTTACTGTAGCCTTTACTACTACATATGCTAATCAGGGGACAACTTTCTAGACCTCTTAGAACTGTATCTAAAACTTATATATTGGAGTATTTGGTCTCAACATTCCCATGATTCATTGTTTATATTTAAGTGCATTTTATCAAAAATAATCCCCAAATTCATTACAAAATAAACATAAAAATCCTTTCACCTACCACTGAAATAAAACCACTGAACAACTTGAAGAACTTGAAGAATATCATATACAGCTGATGTTACAGGAGGAATCTTTTAGATAAGCGAAATGTAATCACCCAAACTGGAATCTGGTGCAGCTAAATTCCCTCATGCTTTTTGAAAACTTTATCTCAGTGTGTCAGACTCTTTTTCTAAATAAATTCCTCAGAAATCTGTTCATGTTGCTTTTTGTTACTGCAGGATAATGGTGCTTCGGACGTTTAAAAATCAAATTACTATAAATCAAAGAACTTTTAACAAAGGTCTTAGTTTGGTAAATTAGTTTGTGTGACAGGGGAATCCTAGTTTTGTTAATCAAAAATTACCTGAATGAGATGTTAAAACTTAACTGTCATCTGCTTTGTCTCAACAGTACGTTGTAGATGTCATGTATTCAGACTTGTGATGCAGCTATCTGGGTTATCTTAAAATGACTGTTGTTTGATATTCTAGTCTCTGTACTACGTTGTCACTGCAGTGGGAACCTGAGATCATAGCTGTTGCAGTTATGTATCTGGCAGGCCGTTTGTGCAAGTTTGAAATTCAGGAGTGGACATCAAAGCCAATGTACAGAAGATGGTGGGAGCAGTTTGTTCAAGATGTACCTGTTGATGTTCTGGAAGGTACGAGAAATATTTTTGTCATATTTTTAAATACTTGCATTCTTTTTTTAATTTGAGGTCTGGACTAGGGTTGCCAGCTTTCTGATTGCATAACAAGTGCTGTGGTTCCAGGCCAATGGGAGCTGCAGAGCCGGGGCGGGGGCAGTGCGCGAAGCCTCCCTGTGCCTAGACGCCACAAGACATGCCAGCCACTTCTGGGAGCCACGCAGAGCCAGGGCAGGCAGAGAGCCTTCCTTAGCCCTGCTGCTTTGCCGAATAGATTTTTAACCGCTCGGTCAGGAGCCACCAGGGTCCTTTTCAACTGGGCATTCAAAAAACTGGATGCCTGGCGACACTAGTCTGTACAGTTTCTCCCTTAATCATCAGCCTTGCTTTTAGGGCAGGATACTGAAGATCATCTGTTTACTTAAGCTTTTCAGAGGGGAGCTGAGTGTCTCCTTTTATCAATGTTTAATTTATTATAATATAAACCTTCCCAGAAATTTCAATTGTGTATTTTAAAAACTGAAATTTTTTTTATTGTAAATGTTGGAGCCAGATCAAAATTCTGGATTCAAATGCCTCTAAACTTAAGAAGTGTTCAGATCCAGTGATTCCACCATAACATTTTGCAAATACAAGTGGTACAGGTAGTAGCGGCCTATGAAGTGGAATAGTGTGGAGCTCACAGCCTGGAAATCCTGCACTGGATGACAAGGATTTCTACACGCACTGATCTTCAAAATCCAGCAAGTGATCTGTCTATATAACAAGGTGTAGTCTTCCATATTATAATTAGTGCTTCTGATTTTCAGTTTTAATAGACAGACATCGATAAAACAGCCCATACAGAAAATGAAATCTGTGTGTAGCAAGATAACAACAGAATGGTTGCTTGTATCTAAGGGCTTGTCTACATGGAGCAGGAATGTGTTATGTCTAAAGCGCACTAATGTGATGCATTTTAATTGGTCCATGTAGACCTTTCTGATGCTCACTAAAAGTTCCCTATTGTGCTTTAATATAGTTCTGTTTGAAAAAGTGCTACATTGAAAAAAGAAAAGGAGTACTTGTGGCACCTTAGAGACTAACAAATTTATTTGAATATAAGTTTTCGTGAGCTACAGCTCACTTCATTGGATGCATCCAATGCAGTGAGCTGTAGCTCACGAAAGCTTATGCTCAGATAAATTTGTTAGTCTCTAAGGTGCCACGAGTACTCCTTTTCTTTTTGCGAATACAGACTAACATGGCTGCTGCTCTAAAACTTGCTATAAAGGGGTGACAGTGAAACTGACTACATGCAAAGTCCTGGCAAATGTACAAAGTAAATTGAAAAAAAGAACAGTTATACTTATCCTAGGTATTTTAATAGTAGGTAAAATATTTTCAGCAAGAAATGTTTTTTTGATGTTGGTGTCCCTTTTAAAGGGTTTCAAGCTGATTATAAATATTGTTATGTTTTATTAGGAATGTATAACCTTTTGGACTTTTTGTTAGACATCTGTCACCAGATCCTGGATCTGTACTCACAAGGGAAACAGCAAATGCCTCATCATACTCCACACCAACTGCAACAGCCGCCATCCCTTCAGTCTACACCTCAGATGCCTCCAGTACTACAGTCGCAGCAATCTCAAAGTTCAGAGCAGTCACAGTCACAGCAGCAAAAAGAGTCCCAGCAGTCAGTGCAACAGCAACAGCAGCAACAAACACAACAATCTAAGAAACCCTCTCCTCAGTCAAGTCCTCCAAGGCCAGCTAAACGTCCAGCGGTAAGTTTAACTGAACATAAGTGGTGAACAGATTTTCTATTTAGAGCAGGAACAATTGTTTCCTTGGCTTAATCTAAATTATGGTTATGCTCTGAAAAGTGACTGTAAAGTATCACCTTATTACATGCTGGATTTTTTTCTTGGTTTATTGAGTTTAGGTCTGCTTATTTTAGAACCAAAATAAGTTGGGTTTTTTTAATGCTTACTAGGACTGCAGAGCCTGCACCTCTTGTGCATTGCCAACAGAATGGTTAACTGTGTTTCAATCGGTTATGCCAGTGCCCACCAACTGAAGGCTGTAAGTTTGCCCAGGTGTTACTGATGAAATCACTTGATCTGCAGAACCTTTATTATAAGTGATGATGTATGAGAAAAGAAGAACCCAAATTCATTTTCAGAAACTAGACTGAGTTTGCTGGATTGGCCATTTACATTTTTTTTCCAAAATGAGCATATTTTATTTAAAATTGGAGATTCAAGAAATGTGGAACCCAAATGTGTCATTTTTAGGCATTTTCAGAGTGGAAGCACTTGATGGGGTAGTCTGGTCCCTTTATGGTTGTGATACATCAAGGTCAGCTTACCCTATCATATGGCATGGCCCTTTAAGATTTTGAAAGATCTGATATATACAAGGACCTGGGAGATATTGGTAGAGAGGAAGTGGTACTACAAATAAGTGGATGGGAAATCCTGTCACTTGCCTAAAAGGCCAACACTGGGAGTCCTGCAGGGTGGGGACAAGGCTCCCCTCTCCTCTAATCAATTGGATGAGCATGTATGCTACCTTCTCTCTCATAGCAGGGAAGACAGCAGTAGCAGAAGGCTTGCCTGCTGAACCCTTTGATGCTGGAAACTAATTTGAAGGAGAAGCTGTGTAAGGCCCTGCAGTTGGCCTAAATTACAACCCAGCTCAGGATTGCTGTCTTAAAGAGAAAGAAACTGTTTAAAGTACAACCCAACTTCAAGGAAGGGCCTGGGTTGCCCCCTGATCAGGGGCAGTAAAAACCTACCAGGACTCTTCTGTGGACCTGGAGTGGGTGTGAACTTGAGTGACTAAAGGAGTAAGTCACGCTCTGTAGACAAAATTTATAAACTAGGACCTCCCCCATCCACACCCCACCCAGTGAAGTAGATGTGTACTTTGAACTACTCTGGATTGAGTACAGGTCGACCTTGACTTTACGACGTTCGAGTTAGACAAACGGCACTTATTACACTTCTACACTGACACACTGATTCGACTTATGACTATAGGTTTCGAGTTTAGGACTCTCAGTCCCACAATAGAGTAGTTTGCGGTTCCAAGTTACAACTTACAACACAATTGTAAGGAACCAATGATGTCTTAAGTCCGAGGCCTGCCTGTAATTGAAAACCTGAGTGGGTGCCAAGAGTAATGCAGGGCCACAAGGGGGCATGCTTGAGGGCAGCACCCCATTACAAACCACTTAAATTTTGTATATTTTCATGCGTAATGTAAAAAAAAAAATTCATCTCACAGACACATATGCATTCCATGTCTTGTGCTCTGTACCATCTGTTCTTTTAAAATAAGAAAACACCCTACACAATGGACAAAACCTCATAAGTATTCCAGCTGCACGCTTATCCAAAGTCATTCCAGGGTCAAGGACCTCTATTTGATATGCAGTTAACTAAATTGTTGTCTCTGTTGCATTTATGTTTCTGATAATTTATTCAAACAGCAGTGAAATAACAAGTGCGTTATTCACACTAGAGCCTCTGGTATCTGTTTTCTCAGGCTATTTAGGATGTGCCCACCCCTCTTTCTTATAAATTCTTAATGTCTTCTTGTGACGTATTACTGCTAATGCAGCTTTGATTTGGAGAGAACAGCAGGTAGCAGCTCTGGAGAAAAGCAACGGACAATACAGTGGAAGATTTGGGGCTGAGGAGGAGTGTGCCAAAATCTAGATAGAGGTAGCAGCCAGAAAAAGTTAAGAATGCATAGGTCTGTGGAATCTTAGATTTTACATAGAATGTCATTTACTGCTGAAACAAAGCCATGTCTGCAGTGGAACATGGCAGCACTGTTGTAATATTGCACATTTGCAGTACATGGTAGTTAAAGATGGAAAATAAAGAATACTAAATTCAATTGACACTTTAGGGGGAATTTAGGTAGCCAGAATATATTTGCCCCTCCCTTCCCCCCCCCCCCAAAAAAGCTTGCTTTCATTACGCATTGTCGTCTTGCGTTGTAGGATCTTAAGGGCAGGCTCTTTTTTATATTTGTCTGTGAAGTACGTAGCAATCAGTTGGCACTATGGAAATAATGAAAACACAAACGAATCTGGCCCCATGTAACTGTAGCTAAAATGCCAAGGAACTTTTGTTTGCAAATAGTCTGGGTATTTGTTTTAGGTCTTTCCTAAAAGAATGCATCTTCAGCAACTTTAGGCTTCCAATCCTATGCTAAGGCATGAATTCGTAAATTAACTTTGGAGGAACAAGGGTATACCTACTGAATCAACAGCATGATTTCCTGCAGCACCTGGAGTTTTCTTCAGTCTCATATAAGTATTAAGCAGGCTTGATCTTGCTTAGTTGGAGATATGATGAGAACGGTATCTGAGCCCACCTAGCAGAAGCCTAGAGTGTAAACGGATGCAGAAGGGAGTAATAAGCCCAGATAATTTGTAGAGCGAGATTTTAAAAAAGCCTATAAAAGCCTAAAGACTATAAAAAGTTAGAGGTATAAAGGTGTGGGAGTTGTGGCAGGAGAGTGCAATAGTTCAGATTATGCTTTATGTACCAAATTTATTCCACGCTAGGAAATTCATGACTTGGAAGCAATAAGATGCATAGTGCTTAGAGGATTTACTCATAGTTTGTGCCCCAAAAACATTTTAAGTTAAACCTTACTACGAGATTCTATCAGTTTCTGTAAATAGGAAATTGCATGACTGCCACTTAAGACATTATAGGAGAAATGTATATATTTCTCATAGCCAGATGCTCCACTTTGTCAGTCATCATAGCTCAATTGAAGACAATGGAGATATGGCAATTTACATTAGCTGAGGAGCTGGTCCCTGATTTATAAAACCTTTCCAAATGCCTGTCTGTCTAAATCTGGCACCTCTTCTAAACTGTTGGTGGGGAAGAATATTTTGAACGTTCAGCTGATTAAGGTCTCTGTATCCAATAATCTCTCCCATTGTTGTTTTACTGAGAAAAACTACCTTTAAATGGTAAAACTAAAATATGTTGTTGGGGCTGATACATTTGTATTGAAGATGTAAATTTTTCAAAGATACAGGTGCACATACAGTAGAACCTCAGAGTTACAAATACCTTTGGAATGGAGGTTGTTCATACCTCTGAAATGTTTGTAACTCTGAACAAAACGTTATGGTTCTTTCAAAAGTTTACAACTGAACATTGGCTTAATACAGCTTTGAAACTTTACTATGCAGAAGAAAAAAGATGCTTTTAACCATCTTAATTTAAATGAAAGTTTCCTTATCTTGTCAAATCTTTTTTTAAATTTGCCCTTTATATTTTTAGTAGTTTGTTTAATGGGTACCATACTGTATTTCCAGTTCCAAGTGAGTTGTGTGATTGACTGGTCAGCTCATAACTCTGAGGTTCTGCCTTACGTTGCAGGATTGCCTCATTTTAAAACTGTCGAACTCTTCACAAACTTCAAGTGCTGTACTAGAAAATAATATTACTATGGAATTTGGGATATTGGTTAGCAACGCAACTAAATAGCCAATTAAAATAAATCTCTATAAACAGATTTTAGTAACCTTTTCTAGAAGTTATTGGCTAAACAGGCAACATCTTACATTCAAGAATGGTTAAAAGGATTTTCAGTGACTTACTGAAGAAAAAAGATTACACTCACTGACATGACTGGAAAAAGCACTTTGGTGACACTTGATACATACTGCTTTTACATAAACAACTAGTCACATATCTTTTGTGTGTGAAATTTTGTCTGACCCATTTTGTTAATTGTCTCCTCCATCAGCTATTTTCACTTACTCCATGATGATTGGGCGTCTTGGTGAAATTATTTTTGCAAGATTAGACTTTGTGAATAAATACAGAGTAACCTAATAAAATGGAATCTGGTTGCTGCTTGATGTGATCATTTGACTAATTAGAGCAAACAACTTCAAAAGTCATCTCCATGATGGTCAAGGGGGAGTCACTTCAGATTTAAAATGGCTTCTTTGATTTTCACATGTAGGGAAGAACTTTTCATTTTGTGTGCCACTTTGGTGCTAATAAAGAATTTAAAACATTGTGGGATCATCATTTGGCATCAGTTAAAGCTGCTTAATCTGTTTAGTTTTATTCTGCATTTTAATATCCATCTACCCTGGCAAAGTGGAATTATTGCTGCTTTGCATATGTGTGGTATTGGAAGCTAGTGATTTCACAGTTTTTATTAACAATGTAGATTGTGCTGTAACTTGGCATGGAGCTTTATAAAGATTTAAAGGCATGCTTCCTGCCCCAAAGAGTGTCCCATCTAAATTAAACAGAATTGAGGCTAGCCAAGGAAAAGGAGGGATGTGAAGTAAGGCAAATAAATCATTACAGAGTAAGAAAATCATACGTTCTGATACCTCAAACACAGACTGAAGTAGAGCAAAGTGGAGGAATTAGACTGCACAGGAGTGGATAACAGTGGTGGAAAGCAAGGCAAAAGTAAATTTTTCAGACAGGGTTTGGAGGGGATAGTGAGGATACTTGCCACACAGAAGGATGTTCTAACAGGCATAGGGTGTAGGATAAGAGTAAAATTAAAGAATTAAAGTTAGCTTAAGTTTGGTTAAGGATATACTGTGTGTTGTAAAGAGAATCCCAATCAGCAAGTAAAAGAAGGTCGTGAGAATAAGTAGTGTTACTAGTAGTGTGGGAAGGATGTATGGCTTCAAAAGTAACTAATAAAATAAAGAGCGGCAGTAACAAGACAAAGAAAAACTGTCTTAAAAGAAACCAGCCCAAATCTTCCCACTGTTCTGCTGGTAAGCAAGGAGTGGTGGAGAAGATAAGGGAAGAAAGGGGGCTGTAAATCTTATGAGTATTAAGACTGGAACTAAGGATCAATTGTCTCAAGTTGATTTATAGCTGAAATTGGCAAGCAATGACATCACTTGTTTAATGGGTATAAAAAGTAAACTCTTAAAGGGGTTTGTTACTGATACCTGCCTGACCATGCTGGAGCCAATCAATATGGGTCTAAGCACCCCTGGGCCTAGCCCATTTGTAAGCCTCTTGATCGAATGCTTATAAATGTTTTGGTACTGGTTGGATGTAGTAAATTGCTTATTAGGCTTTTTAGGCATTTTTAGAGTAATTGTATAAATACTACTTTAAATTGGATTTAATAAAGGAATTTGTGTTAAATTAGTGTTAGGTGGTTTCCCTTATCGATGTTTATAATTTCACATATTAATCATTCAGACATTTTGGCAACGGTGGCAGGACGCCAGACATTAATTTCAGTTGCTCTAAACCAGTGATTCTCAACCAGAGATACGTGGAAACCTTTTAGGGAATATATAAACTCATCTCGATATTTGCCTTGTTTTAAAAACACTGGTGAAATCAGTACAAACTAAAATTTCATACAGACAATGATTTGTTTATACTGTTCTATATATTATATCAGCAGTTCTCAAACTGTGGGCAAGCTCGTTTTAATGGCATTGCCAGGGCCAGTGTTAGACTCACTGGGGTCCAGGGCTGAAAGCCCAAGCCCTGCTGTGCGGGGCTGAAGTCAAAGCCTGGGGTGAAACTTGGAGTATACAAGACAAATCAGACTCCTGAAAAGGGTACAGTAGTCCAAAAGGTTGAGAACCACTGCTCTAAACCCCTAAAGTGAAGGGGTAGTGACCTGTCTTCTACAACCAGTATATAATTCCCTCTTAAAGAGAAATTCAGTAACAAAAGGGGAATAGAGGAATATTTATATGGCAAGCTTTTTTCAAAGCATGGCAGAGGTCTGCTAAATGCCACTGAAACTCCTAAATGTGGGGACGGGGGGGGAGGGGGGGGATGGGGACAGCGTGACAAAACAAGCAAGCTTTGTTTCACAAGCATGAGGGCTAAAAAAAACTCTCCCCCAGAAAAGATTCTCCTATTTGTGTTAGGAGGTCTTGTGATAAAACCACAAGATATGGCAATGCTGGACAGGAGTCAAAGTAAACACTATGTTTGCTGCCAGCTTCAATAATGGACTGTTGTGGAATTATCAAAGGGGATGAGGGAGAGGAGTTTTAGGAGGAAAGTTGGGATGTTCATTTTTGCCCTGTTTAGTTTGAATAGCATTAGGACTTCAATTGGGAAATATGGGAGAGGCAGGAAGAAGTTTGAGCCTGAACAGAGGTCAGGGTTGGAGAGACATATGAGACAGTTGGAGTAGGTGAGGTTACCCAGGGAGGGGAAATATCTAGTGGTGGAAAAGTTGAGAACGCAAGAGGGGGGAAAAAAAGCAGGACCAAGGATCCAGTGAAGGCAACACTGAAAGAGTGGTTAAGTAAGGCAGGAAGTGAACTAGGAAATTAGTCAGGGACCCAAGGAAGAGATGGCCTCCAGAAGAAAAGGGTAGTGTGTATCAGCAGCAGCAGCAGACACATTGAAGAGAATTAGAATGGAGCACAGGCTCTTAGATTTGGAAAGGAAGGTGTCATTAGTGACTTTTTTGAATGATCAGTTCAGGTAGAGTAGAGAAGATGAAAATTAGACTAGAGCAGGGGTGGGCAAACTTTTTGGCCTGAGGGCCACATCGGGGTTGCGAAATGGTATGGAGGGCCGGGTAGGCTGTGCCTCACCAAACAGCCTGGCCCCCTCCCTCTCTCCCACTTCCCATCCTGACTGCCCCCCTCAGAACCTCTGACCCATCCAACCCCCGCTGCTCCTTGTCCCCTGACGCCCCCTCCTGGGACCCCACTCCCTATCCAATCCCCTCTGCTCCCTGTCCCCTGACTGCCCCACCCCTATCCACACCCCTGACGGACCCCCTGGGACCTCTGACCCATCCACCCACTCCTGGGACCCCCACCCCCTAACCCCCCTATCCAGGACCCCACCTCCTATCCAATCCCCCTGCTCCCTATCTCCTGACTGCCCCCCACAGCTCCACCCTATCCAACTGCCCCCCAGGACCTCCTGCCCCATATCCAACCCCTCCCACCCCCTTACCATGCCGCTCAGAGCAGCAGGACAGGCTTACTGGAAAGCCTGAGAGCTGGGCGGGCGCAAGCCGTGGGGGGGGCGGCCTGTGCGATGGTGGCATGCAGGGGAGGAGAGACAGCGGGGGAGGGGCCGGGGGTGAGCCTCCTCTGCTGGGAGTTCAGGGGCCGGGCAAGACGGTCCCACAGGCCATAGTTTGCCCACCTTTAGACTAGAGGGAATCCAGTGATAAGCGGAGGAAGTGAGGAAACTGGAAATAAAGAGCCCTTTTAAGAAGCTTGTAGGTAACTTCTTTTTGATTATATCCAATTGATCCCGAGGATCCACTGCATATAATCAAAGGGAAGTTAAAAATGAACTCCTTTGAGAATTCCATTTTATTTGTCTAAACTTGCTTGCTTTCAGATTGACCCAGTTTACAGTACTCCATTTCAGATTGACCTGTTTTTGTTGCATGTTCATGCTTTTGAATTTGTAATACAGTTATGGTTTTGAACCAGTCTCTCTCAAAGCTGATGAAACTTCATAGGGAATAAATAACTTTGAAAGTATCAGCAAGTAGTAAAGAAAACAGTGATACATATCCTGTATGCTTATGAACTTTCCACACTTTGCCTTTGCTTAATCATTGGTATCATTCATTTTTTACGTATCTAAACTTTACAGGATCATTTAAACGTGTGGGATATGTTACCATTTTAAAATTGTTTACTCCACTCAATCATGAAAATAAATGAAAATGAGTGTCCTTTTCAGTAATTATGTGTGCAATTATAATTTGATTTGCAGACCTGCAGTTAGAACACATTCAAAATAAATCTTTGGAGAAAAGGTAGAAGTTGAAGTGGGCTCTGAATATTACTTCAGTTACTAGAATGAAGGATAGCAAAGAATTTAAATAAAACAGTGCAAATTATAGTATACATGTGTACAGCCTTGTCCTGAGACATAAATTGGAGCTCTTCTAACATATACTTGCTTTTGCTGAAATAATGGTCAGTCCTTTGTCTTCACTGGCACATTCTTGTCAAAATAATAAGAAAACCACCTTGAAATTCTGGATACACTGACAAAACAGTTTGTTACAGTTCATACGGTTCCTTGCACTTACAAGTTTGTATTCTGTTTTTCCCAGACTCTCTCTAACTCATGGACCTCATTTAAAAATTTTACAAGATGATCTTTAGCCATTAAATAATGTAATGATCTTGAATTCTGTGCTTTTTGGTTGCAGCTGTTTAGTTACCCTAGAACTCCAAAAATAATTATATAATATTAGTATTGGCTCTATTACAAATCTCTAGAGGCAACATTTTTATGAGGTTATAGAATCATTTACCCTTACAGTAAGCTGTAGGAAAGAATTTAATTTAGTTCCAACTCCAAAGAAATTGCAATATTTGCTTAATGACATTAGTCAAGTTAAATTCTTTGGGCAAGATCCTGCAGTTATTGGGAGGAAATGTGTTTGCAGGGTTAGAGAAAGCAGAATATCCCTGGCTGCGTCTTGGAGACAATGCAGACTGCCACTTACAGGGCAGCATGGCTCAGGATGGACTTCAGGAATGTAGTTGTCTGTGTTTGTGAAGTATTAGTGCAGGGGTTTTGGTGGCTCTTACAGGAGCTTGTAACTTGGCTGGTTCTGCTAAGGAATTTAATTTCTTGTTAAGCTTGTGTGTTCATTAAATTCCTGTTAGAGTTACTGAACTTCTTAAACTCCATTGGCTTGAGATGGCTAGTTCAGTGGTGCAGGATAGGTAGGAAGACTACAAGTGTATACTTTAGTCTGCAAGAAAGTTTATAGAACTTATAGGAATTCAGACAAATGAAAATAAATTTTAAGTTTCTACGCCTAGCCACTTTGGTGGTAGAATGTTCCGTGTCTGTAAAACATTTCTCATTCACTCTGAATTTAGTGTGCGCCCACGTTCTGTGCTGTTACAATAATACTTGGCTCTTACATAGTGCTTTCTACCTGAAGATTTTAAAGTACTTTACAAAGGGAAATATTTTTTTCATTATCCTACTGACTGGGTAACTGAGGTATAAAGAGGTGAAGTGACTTGCCAAAGCTCACACTACAGGTCAGAGGCAAAGCCAGAAAATAGAGCCCACATCTCTCGACTTCCCAGTCAGCACTCTGTCTAGTGGACCATGATACTTCTTCAGTAGATTATAAATAAATTAAATTAGATGTGAATATTAAATGACAAGAATTACAAAGGTAGCTCTGTGTTCACACACAGTAGGTACATTTTTCAATCTGTTCACACTCTCACATTTTTAACCATCAATTCTCCTACCCAAATCAAATGATCCGCTTCATATTGCCTGATTCAACATTCTTTGTGTGTAGAGTTTCTTTCAAAAGCTTTGGAACATCACAGGCCTTTCAGTTTAAAAAAAAAAAAAAAAAAAAAGGTTTAGGACTTGTCTAGATCACAGTTCTTGCACTCGAATTGGAAACTCACTTAATTAAATTGATGCAAAACCTGTGCATATACCAGGCCTTAATAAACTGCCTCCTATTAGTACTAGCAGTATGTGTTTCCTAATTACATGTTCATTTTTGAATTATTCAGATTCTATAATGTATAGTTCTGGAGATTGATGTAAATTTTTTTTTTAATAGGCTGTATCTCCCAAAGAAGAAACCAAGGCATCAGGTAGATATTGTATTTTTTTAATGTATATTCTATCTTTCACTTTTTTAATAAGCAAAACTGTTTGCCAGAATAACTAATTCACGCACCTTCTAAAATTGCTCGGTTTGTTTCCTTCTAGGTCTAGAAATTACTGTGTTTGTTTGGTCTTGATTATGCAGGCTTAAATATAGGCCTTCCAATTAAAAAAAATAAAAAAATTGTTTGTTTGTGGAAGTACAGTATAATTGTTCTTAAAGCATAGTGCCTTTATGCTTGTACAGATAGGCTGCTCAGTAGAACTAACAATTACTATTATAAAAGCTCCATCTCCATTATAACTTGCGTTTGTAGCCAATTATTGGCATGGCTTACAGTCTGTACCCAAACACAACATAGTTAATTCTTGGTAACTATGACAGTTAACCACATTTTTCTGGTGTCCGAGAGTTAGGCCAACACATGATTGTCTTCCAGTATCCACTTTGTAAAAGTTATTTTGCTGTATACCCTAACTGTGCCTATGTAACAAGTTTGGCCAGTTCTTTTTTTCCAGCTGTGTAGTAAAGTAACCATGTCTCCATTTACAAAATCGTTAAAAGTTGTAGACAGACCCTAATAATAAACTAATATGTGTGATGCTCGATTTCAGTTAGATTATTTAAATTTCATACTGTGGTAGTGCCTGGAGTCTCCAAACAAATTGGGGCCCCATTGTACACAGTACAAACATCATAAAATAATCCTTTTCCCAAAATCCATTCTGGATTTCCAGTTTTAGTATGCTGATGGACCCATAACTAAACTTCCATTTTTGTTGATAGGGGCTTCCAAATTTGTTTTTTCAGAACCACCACCATCTAAAATTCCTAAAATTGAGACGTCTCATCCACCAATACCGCCTGTCCACCCACCTCCAGGTAAGGTTTTATTAAGAGTTATTTCCCAGCATGCTGTTCTTATTGAATCTTTTGGAGTTAAGTGCTTGACCTTGTTCTTTTGCTACTATGGGCTAAAAGTGTCATGTTGGTTTGAATAATATTAACTGTAGTATGAAAGGTGATGAAATATTTGATTGTGTAATTAGAACAATGAGTGCATAAGTGAGATAGTGGCCAGAAACAGACCTCCGAAACAGTCTCTTTTGCTTTGCCATATTTGAGATTAAGTACTTGATTGGTTAGAGGTAACAATATCAAAGCTGATTTAAGACAAGTTATGAAAAATTTCAGGCCAAAAGGAATTTTAAAATAGTAATTGAAAAAGCAAGGTTATGACTTCTGATTTCACCGTTAACTTTAGTGGACACTATCTTTGTAACCTTGAATCTTCAAGTTTACAAAGAATTCTGTGCCAGTTGTGATAATCTGTGGAGAAACGTATCAAGCACTTGAAAACATTTAGAATCATAAAAATGTAGGGCTGGAAGAAACCTTGAGAGGTTCTCCTGTAATTGAAGGGATACCTACAACATCCTTGATAGGTATTTGTCTAACCCGTTCTTAAAAACCTCCAATGACAGGGATTCCACAACCTCCCTTGGTAACCTATCTGAGTATAGAATAGAGGCTGGTTTCTCTACAATTCAGTATAGTGAATAGATCCTGCTTCTCCGCTGTCATAAAACAATGGGCATTTCTTTTGAAGGTGGATATGTGCAGCTATGATTCACATATCAGTTTTATATAAATTATTTACAGTAGTCCTCACACTTAATTGAAATTTTATACAGGAAGGGGGAAAAAAAGCTGATGCTGTTCCTCTTTATAGTACTAAGCACACACTCTGCCACTGTATTCTTCTGTCTCTTGTTGTCCCCTGTTAAGAGCTGTCATTTTAGGTTGCATTATATAGCACACACTATAAAATATTTATGTCATATCTCAGGGTCAGTGGAAGGACAGCTAATGTATCAAGGCACTGGAAGCACAGTAGTACAATTTCTTTCACAAACATATGGCATTTTGGAGCATTACAGGGTTCTTTGGCAGATCAAGCCCTCTTTTGGGAAATCATCCAAGGAAAAGAACATCCCTTACTGGTTGACACTGTATAAGAATTAGAAACTATGCTCAAGTGTGTATTCTGAAGAGAGATTACATGTGGCAATTTGAAGCTACTGCCTGATGCTAGCTTAGCACCTGTCACCCTTTTATGAAGACCATACAATATTTAATTAGTCCATATATTACCACCTCAACTACTGCACTCCTAAAAAATTCAGCATTTCCTATAACAGTTGTGATGGAATAGGAACTTTCATTCATCCTATTTTCAGTTACTCACAAATTTTAAATTTCAAATCTGTCATGGACTTAGCCCTCCATGAGGAAGAATCAGATGTTTGAAAGAACTTTTTGCAAATAAAGTTTTAACTAATGGAAAAATAATATGCTGGCCATGCAAAGTTTTTTATTTTTCATATCACTTGTAAACTGATGTAGGAAATCTCCAAGTGTCATATTCAAGAACTGACAATGCAGCTCCTCAAAGGCAGATTTATTAATCTGAAACACTGGCTCCTGGGTAACAATCCTACTGTTGGTTGTAGTTGTCAATATGGTGACCTTGACAAAGGGCTAGAAGTTGTGGGCAGGAGAGAGAAGAATGGTAAATTATAATAGGGACATAGGAACAACAAGAGGGGGACAATAATACAGTGGGAATCTGCTCAACATCTGAGATGTCTATACACAAATGCAAAGGAGTATTGTGGGTGTATTGCCAGGAGTTTCATAGATAAGACATGGAGGTTATTGTCCCATTCTACTCGGCACCGATGAAGCCTCAGCTGGAGTATTGTATCCAGTTTTGGGCGTCACACTTTAGGAAAAATGTGGACAGACTGGACAGAGTCCCAAAGAGAGCAACAAAAATAATAAAGGGTTTTAAAAACATGACCTTATGAGGACAGGTGAAAATACTGAGAGTAGTTTTAGTCTTGAGAAAAGAAAGGGGGAGGGAGAGGAGGAACCTGATAGTCTTAAAATATGTTAGGCCTGTTACCGAGAGGATGGTGATCAATTATTCTACAGCCAAAGAGTAGCATGTGCGGGCTTGTCCATCTCAACTTTCTTTTGCATTGTCATTTTAGTTCAATAATTAGGCAGTGGTGAAATAGCAGCTCTGCAAACCTGCCCTATATAGCTTTTTCAGTGAAAAGATGTTTTGTACCTTGTTATAAAAGTGAACTATTCTGTGTACAAACAGGACATGTGCCTTAGCTTTGTGTAACAAGTTTATTTCCGTCAGTAAAGCATTTTAAAACTGACTGCTGTGGATTCTGAAGATACTACCCTTGGGCCCTATCATAGAAAGACATTGGTCTGCCCTTAGTTCAGACCAGCTTTGATCTGATTTTTAACTTCCCCTAACTTTTGTCCAATCAACCTGAAGTTTCATGGGTGTGATCTTGTGCCAGTTTAAGATATTTTGTTTTTGCAGGTAGAGAAAGGGAATAAGAGAAATTAGACAAAAGTGTTTCTGAGAGGAATGCTCAGATGAAATGACCCAAATTTTGTAACCCTTTCCTAATGCTTGCCTATTTCACAGTCTCAAATCTGTGTAGCCCTTGCATGTGGAGTGATTGCACTTAGAAACTAATATTCTGGTTAGTTTTTTTCCGCTGCCTCTGCTCTTTAGCTGATTTTTCTTTGCATGTAGCTTTTGGGACGTGAGGCTTACTGTAAGGGGGAAAGCCACATATAAAGTGTTGTTGCTGTCAGCAGGCTGGTTGACCAAATATTCTTGAATGAAGTTAGCGTTCAGAGATCTAGAACCCAACAGATCAAGGCTCACTGTGAGCCTCCTGTTTCTGCAAGCTGGCATTGTGCGCATGTTCTTACAAGGTATCTGAAGATAATTTATAAAAACAGACCTGGTAATATGAAATGTTAAATTTCAAATGACAGGTTTCAGAGTAGCAGCTGTTTTAGTCTGTATTCGCAAAAAGAAAAGGAGTACTTGTGGCACCTTAGAGACTAACAAATTTATTTGAGCATAAGCTTTTGTGAGCTACAGCTCAAATAAATTTGTTAGTCTCTAAGGTGCCACAAGTACTCCTTTTCTTTTTTTAAATTTCAAAGTAACACATTTTATTTTAGGTTGTAGATAGCCAACATTTTCAAAATAAAATCTGCATAGACAGGAATAAGCTTTAAGTGTCTCATCTTTTCTTAACAGACCTAAGGTTAATGTTTACTTACATGGAAGTGGCCAAAACAGTAGCATATACTGTGACCTTTTGTAAACGTTCCCATAATCGTAGCCTCAATCAGGTCAGAAAGTTCTAACACAAGAATCAAAACTGGTGCAGAAATTCAAATCCCAACTCGGCAAAAGAATTCTTTTCATTGTATCACATTTTGTTTCCTAGAGTAGTTAAAAGATTTTGAAGGCAACATCAGCACAGGCAGTTGGTGGCTTTGTTTCTAAGCATCTGCAGGACTGGACTCCATGTCACAACTGTTTATCTGTACTTGTCATAGAACAGTTTTGAATGAGCTCAGCAGTGTGGAAGGAATAAATATAAAGACTAATAAAGTAAATTTTCACTGTGGGGTATCTGCAGTTTCTTCTGTGTTTTGACTTTAGAAGGTCTTACTGCATTTGATTTTCCAAATGTTTTAGCTGCAGAAAAAACTGGAAGAGAGCAGACTACTATGTGCAACATTTTAACATTTTGAGAAAAACATAGCAGTGTAGATAGTCCTTATTGCTGTACTAAAAAAAAGTAAATGAATCTTTTTTTGTCTGTTGCAGACCGTAAGCTTCCTTTGACAACTGCAGTTTCAATGGGAGAAGCGGAGCAAAGTACTACAGTGGACTCTGTAGACATACCAAAGGTCCAGATTCCTCCTCCAGCTCATCCTGCACCCGTACATCAGCCACCACCTATGCCTCATCGTCCTCCACCACCTCCACCTTCCAGCTACATAACTGGAATGTCCACTACAAATTCTTATATGTCAGGGGAAGGTTATCAGAGTCTTCAGTCAATGATGAAAACCGAAGGACCAACCTATGGAGCTTTGCCACCAGCTTATGGACCACCAACTCACTTACCATATCATCCTCACGTGTATCCTCCTAACCCTCCTCCACCTGTTCCTCCACCTCCGCCTACATCATTTCCACCCCCTAATATCCCACCACCTACTCCAGGGTACCCTCCTCCACCTACGTACAATCCTAACTTCCCACCTCCACGACTACCTCCAACTCATCCACCTCCAGGGCTGGGAATGCCACCAGCTAATTATCCCCCTCCTACAGTTCCTCCTGGTGGACAACCACCAGTGCCACCTCCAATACCACCACCTGTTATGCCACCTGTTGCAGGACTTGGACGTGCTACATGGATGAGATAGCATAAGAATTGTGTACAAATATTCTTTAATTTTGAGAAATAGTTTAAAAGGCAGAATAATTGAGCAGCAACCATATTGTAAAGATAAATAGAAAAGTAATTTGTATAATCTAGATTCTGGTATAGTATATAAAGACATGGAACGGGTGAAATGGAATCTTAGTTGACCTACTTTCAGTATTGTTAATGGCTAGATATATAGGCTTAATATAGACATGGCAGAGCTAATTAAAAATCTAAATTTGTACATTTGATTTAAAACTAAGTTATCTGACTAAATTGTTTTGAGTTATTCCAGCACTGGGTTACTTTGTACTAGTGACTTTAACCAGCCATATTGGCTCATTTATATCAGTAAGAAGTAAATTTTCTTCTAGAAATCAGTGCCTACTTTTGAGTATTAAAATAGTCAGATATCCTGAAGTTCCATCTAGAGTAAAAAAAAAAAAAAAAAAAAAGTTAATTTTCATTAAGTAACTCTCCTGTGACACTTAATGTTAAGCATCAGAGCTACTTTATTTAATATGTATATATTTACAGCCCCCAGCTGACAGAAATCATTTTGAGATGTTTGCCTTGCTAATATTTTTGTTTTGGAATGTACTGCTATCTTGAAAAATTAAGTATGTTTACACCTATTTGCAAATTCCTGTAGATAAATATATATATTTTCTAAGTGTGAAAGTTTGAGTATAACAACATACTGTGATTTACATCTTGGTTATAAATAGGACTGCTTCATTCACTTGTACCCAAATAAAACTGGATCTGAATTTAATGGATTTTCCCAAAATCTTTTTTCCCCACTAGCTCTACCTAGTCTGTCTCTAACATTACTGTTCATGTTTATACTGCTGCAAGAGGAAAGTGTAGGTGTTTTACCTCTTGTACTAACTCACTGTAAGAATATTTCAGCAATGTTCTATGAAAATGTAGAAGGATCACAGCTCACTTACAAAGAATGTACTTTATTTTATTCAACTGAAAGTATACACTATCACAATCTCATACTTCATTTTTACTAAAATATTCCAAATGAATGTTTTACACATATCAAAAAAATCTGATTACTATTTTTTCTCCCCCCCAGAAAGCCAAAGTGGTTCAATAAAAGGTATAAATGTGTGCTAATGTCTAAAGATTTTGCTATGTACACAACAGTGGGTGCTAATTTATTCCAGTTTCTTTTGTAAATCATATACAGGAGGGCTGTAAGATCACAGGTTTAACAGAAATCAAACGTCAAACTGATTTCCCAAAGCAGTTCAAATAGACTTTCCCCACATTATGAAAAATATACAATTTTATCACTTTACAGTCATGCACTTTGAAAAAGATCAGTAGTACTTTTTTTCCCACCCAGTTTCTAAAAAGATAAAAGGTCACTTTAACACTGATTTATATCTAATAATATTTGGATAAAAATGTGCCAGTCTCAAGGTTGGGCTCAGAAGCCTTATTAAAGGTGCAATGAGCCACCTGAAGTTGGTTATGCCACAGCATTTCAAAATGCTTGTTTACATCAGTCACTCAAAGAAAACTTAAGGGCTTGATTCTGCTTTCCTAAGGCAAGCAAAACTTCAGTTGGAAGTCAATGGAAGCTTTGTTTGTCTTGGGGCTGCAGAATTCGCAGCCTCTAAATAGACTGGGGACAGTAGCCCAATGTATAGCAACTTAATGGCCACCATTTTGGGGAGGGTTTCCCTCAAACTTAATATACAAAGTTTTTCAGGTAGTTTTCACAGTACACCTAGAGCATAGTAAAGAGTGAATTTAAATGTGCATATAAAACATCTTTTTAGACAACTGAAAGTTTAGCACCCAAGTCATTCTGTAATGTCATTGAGTGTCTTTTTTTTTCCCCCCAGGAAGACACTTTTTTTTTTTTTTTTTGCTCAAATGGAGCTAAATACAAAGAGTAGCAAACTTTAAAAAAAATACATACAGCACTAACTCTCATGTACTTCTATAAAATCAACAATGCACATCTTGCATTTGGGGTTTATGCTGCCAAGTAGAATCATACAAAATATAATTTTAGCCTACTAATATAAAGGATCCTTCAGTGGTTTAACTAAAAGACTGGCTGTCGTCTTAGCCAGCTCTCTCGGGTGTACAGCCATACAACACGCCTCAGGTTTAGTGCTGTTTCCCCTTTATTTAAGAGTTTGAGATCTGCAGATGAAACCAGAATACAGACAATGCTTCAAGCCACAAAATGGCTTGTGATAGATATATCTGATTAATAGTAAATTTGGACGACTAGGTCAGAGCCAGTGAGAGGAGTAAACTTGCTAGTTTAGCTCTCAGTCCTGTTGAGAGGGAGGGAGCATTAAATGTTTATTTGTTAGGTTAATCTACTCAGAAACCAGCAAGCACGTTATCAATACAATTAACACTTCAGGCTTTACTGGCAACACTTCTGCTGCTTTAGTTGAAAATTTGCTGAAGTAAATCAATTCTGTCCCCAACACTCAATCCAGAGTTTGGACACTGGCATGATTACAATGGCCTTTCAAGTAGATTGATTAAGCAGCTATATATACATTTTATAGCTCAGAGGGGAAATTAAACCTTTCTTTGCTGCCTTATTCTGGAAGGAAAAAAACCATGCTTTTCCCCTCCCCTTAATATGAAGAAAATAGTTGAGTAAGAAAGAAAAGAAACTGATGGATAGTATAGATGGGAACAGGCTGAAAATGGTCAGAATGAAAAGCTAAGGAGGAAATTCAGAATGCTCTAGAGGTCAACTCAAAAGGTAGACTATGTGCCATTTTCTAGGATAGTTTCTGCCAGGCTACACAGACTGCATAAACCTAGTATAGAGTTACAGTTAGTCAGCTCTGGTATGCTTTAGGGGGAAGTGAACTGCTATTGAGGGAGTTTCTAATAACTCACTGATCTCAGCTACTAGGGTCCATTCTTAATCTATAGTGATTTACTGCTTAATTTTCATTTTCTTTATATTACTTCTCTGTTATTTGTAGGTGTTTCACGCTAATCAGAGTCAAGAACTCCGCTAATGCAAAACAAATGGATCTAATAGTAACAACCTCCAACTAATTCATCTACATTTAGGTAGCTGTGATTGATTTTTCTAAAGTGGCAACATTAAAGCTTCAAACTAAGCACCAAAACCAATGCCATTTTTGAAGAGGTGGCATTGAGTCTACATGCATGTACTGTTAAGATTATTTTATTTTACAAGGGCAGGTTTACTAACGGTCCAGTTTCCCATAGACTATTGGGGGGGGGGAAGGGAAAGAACATCTCATGAAACACAGGGCCAGATCTTGTGACAAGATGGGGTCAACCTCTTACTACAGCTCCACAAGCAGCTACTCCACAATGCCAAAATATAAGTCCCATTATTTTTATATACAGCAATTAGAAGGAAAAAAACACTCCATTTTGGTTCAACAAAAATAAAGCTTAAATGGCAGCAGCAGCCTCATTTGACAGTTTCTGTTGATATAGCATTTACACAGCTTTGAAGGGCTGTTGCTTTGGTTACATCATGAAGTAACCAATTTAGTTCAGTATTTCCACAAGGACATTACAAAACAAATCCTTATTATGTGAGTGAATATCAAGACTGAAATACTAGGATCCAAGAGAGAAACTTCTCTTGTCAAAACTGTAAGCCACATTGGTAGGAAAGCTGTTCTTGCCTAAGTATTTAACAGTAAGAGCTTTACAGGAACAGCGTTACCATATTCATACTGGATTGTGGCTAAATGACTTAAAATTATTCACATTATGACTGCAGAAATCTTCTAAGTATCATTTGTTCCATTAAAATCAGGTCACAAGCAGCTGAAATGGAGGCTCAGGCTATTCTGCATGCCTGCGATGGACCTGTGTCATGGTCAATACGGTACAACATACAAGGTGCTTTCAGTGTTTTATCATTCCACAAAGTATTTTTTATGATCGCTCTTGAAAATAGTTGCATATCATCCTCCAAAAATAAGGACCTTCAAGCAATTTTAGCAGCTCAGTAAAGGGACAGCCAATAAGCCACCTGATTCAGATTTTTGTTTCCTTGGGAGAATCCAAAAACATGCTACATAGAGCCACCAGCCTAGTTATGAATCAATTAAGCAGCAGGTGGACAGAAGCAATACAAAATAACTTCTCCACAGGTTAGGGTTCCATTTTTTCCTCATAGAAATTCTCTTGTTAGGTAATTCTACAGAGACCATACAACAAAGCAGGTTTGCACTACAATACAAGTGACACAAGTCTGCGATTATAGGATGGTTAACCCATTTAGCGTTGGTTCCAGATCATAGCCTGGAGGCTAAGCCTTTAGCTTCCATATTTACACTATAGACAGTTACCAAAAAAAAAAACAAAAAGCCCAACTGGCTGCTAGAAACAGAGCTCTCTTCCTCTCTGATTCTTTATAGAGTTGCTTCTAGTTTTCAGTGATGTTCCTACAATGGCCCCTTGAACTGGTTTCCTGAAAGGTGTTGCCTGATGGATGGTTTGGAACTTGCTGCATCACCCAACTTTCGCCAGACAACCTGTGAGAAAAGGGGGAAAAGATTGCAGTTGATGAGCTATGTCTAGAAGTCAAAATAGGCAGTTTCCAAACCAGAGTTGCAGTTCTATATCTGACCATTAGATGGCACTTATGCACCAAATTACAATTTAAAGGATTTGAAGTGTTCATCTTCTCTCTCTTGAAATTAGAACTGTTATGCCATAGGTAATGATATAAAACTAATACATTAGATTCAGAAGCTAAATTCAATGTTAGACCAAACGCTGGCATTCTTAAAAAAGTGACGTTTCCTTTCAATAGATATAATCCGAAAAAGATCCCATCCAGTTCAGATACTACTCCCTTTAAAAGCAGTTTTTTGTGAATGGTTAACACTGAGAGGAGGACCAGTGGGGCAAGTGGGGCTCTCACAAGGAAAGCAAGAGAGGAAGTGACAAGAATTAGCAACATTTCTGAGAAGGATGTTGCTGTAGATCTAAGAGCCACTTCTAGTTTATCTCTACAAATACCCAGCATTCAACCCACAGTTTGCTGAGGTGCCATCCTGGAGTCGTAACATTCCATCTTCCCTTCTGCTAGAAGAAAGTGGCATTAATAAAACCCAAACAAACCCCACAAACCAAGAGCTCACTGTTATTCAGTGCAGGGATTTACCTACAATCTTGGAGCCTTAAAGTGAAGTACTTCATATTCTGCAGGGGATTAACTATAGCATTTGTATATTCAGGAATTAAAAAGGTTTTTTAAACCCTGTTTTTTGACAGGGTCAGAATTATGTAGGGGCAAATTTGGGACTAGCTCTTTAAATTTGTTCATGCTTTGGGTGGGGAAAGGAAGAAAATCCACACTGAACAGTTTCTGGTCTTCCTGCCCAACATCATCTTTGTAAAAATGTAGTCACCAAAAAATACATTCATATTTTCCATAAATAAAGTCATATCACATTTCTGCACCTTGTGCCATTCCAGTGGTTTTGAAACACACCATCATCAACCTATTCAAAAAGTTTGCAGAGAGTTTTGCTTCCTCTGAAATTCTCGCACCAAAAAGGCCCCACTGATATTCTGACCTGCAATATGGATTTCAAAGACAATATCCACAGGAGTCCCTGCTCTGGGAAACACTGCACTGTCAAGGAGAAAATCCTCCAAAACACATGACTCTCAGCTTGAGCAATGTTTTAACAGCAATACAATTCATCCGCAGTGTGTACCCAAGTCATTTTTCTTATTAGATCATTCTGCCTGGAATAAAAGGTAGCAGAGCAGCAGCAGCAGCCACACCTCAGCCAGGGCAAAGTTCTGGCATAAATGCTCAGTTTACAATATGTGGCAACCTCCGTATACAATGTGGTTGCTAGGCCAAACATGTTAGCGGGTGCCAGAAATCACATGTAATCACCCCTAATGGATTCAAACAAGAGGATTCTAATTCTGACATCAGATTACGGTCACTCCATTTCTATGACTTAAATACCCCAAAACGTATAAATTAAGGCAAATAGACCAACCTATGCTTTTAATCAACCATATAATTTTCAGGGGCTTACAAACCAAGATCAGTACACAGGGCTGAAAATTTAAACCTCCTAGCCAGATAAAGACTGTTGCATAACTGTCAATCAGCCCTAATAGGATAAGCCACTCTCTACCAGGAAATGAGTGGGACAGGTGGTGTCTGTATCCTTTAAGACAGCTCAGCCCTAGGTTTCTTCTATGCAAATGCATCAAATTAAGTGTTCAGGTATTTGACATTTGGCTCCTGCCCATTCAGAATTTAGCTGAGCTTCGATTAAGTTTTCCTTATGACTGAATTTCTCTGTGGGTTTCAAACAACACTCGCACACACAACAGATGCTACAAAACATTAGGACCAAAATAACACTATATAAAATACTACAAATAAAGACTTATTACATTGCACATTTCACGAACAATTGCTTTCTCCTTTTCACTCAGGTCTTCTTCATAGTTATCTTGCATTTGCCTGTCCAAATTTTCATGGACTTCAAGGACCTACAAACAAACAGATTGCCAAAGTATTATACTTCTCAAAGATCAATGACATCTTCTGCAAGAACACTAGCTAGGATTTAACATGATGTGGCCTGCCACATCCCCAATCCTATAAACTGCTGCTCCCACAAAGAGATGCATTCCCTTCAGTGGGTGCAGCACTCAACCCATGGACTATCAGGGACAGGAGCAGAGCATTAGCACTTGTCTACACCCACTTCACCTATGTTGGTTTGAAACTGGTATAGTTAAAGCAGCGTGAATGCAGTTCTACCAGGTAAAGATGCTCATATCAGTATAGCTTAGTCCTGTGAATGTACATGAATAAACTGTACTGGTATAAGACTCCGTTATACCTACAACCATATGAAGGGTTGTATTGCTTTAACTATACCTGTAAACAAATCATATCCCTAACTAAAGAAGTTAAAGTCTTCCAATGTAAACTCCTCAAGGCAGGAACTGTCTCCTCCTATGTGAATGTAATCAGTTTAATTCTCTCTCCTGTAACAGTCAGTTGGGCCGTGATACTTATGCAGTTACTAACACGTGTAAACGTTTGCAGGACTGGGGGCCTTAGCCATTCATTTTCTCCTACTGTGCCAGTGGGTCTTTTATACAGCAACAAGAGAGAGAAAAGCATTTTCAAACAGGAAAATGTGATTGTAAAAACACAAAAATTGGCAGGGGGCTCAGGGAGAAGTGGGTATCTGAAGTTACTTGTAACTCATTTTCTTGACTCACTGCCTCTCGTCAAGTTGACAATGTCTTTTTAAAATCGCATTATATTTATGTATAAAAAACTGATTTTAGATAATGCTTAGAGGTTGCTAAGAAGAGTTTTTCCTTTTCTCTGGTGTCCAGATAAGTAGGGTTCATGGTATTAAAGCCACCTGCCTTTATAGGTGGAGACACATAAAAATAGCACCAACATATTAAAAACTTTCTAAAACATTTTTTAAATAGCCTTTTTTCTGTCAAATCTGTTGCATGAATAAAAGCACAGCATGGTAGGACACTAAATAATCATTTTACTGACATGTGTTTGGATGACCTATATAACTCATTCATGGCTTTATTACTCACGCATAATGTGGTCACCTCAGACTCCTGGAAATAAGATTTTTAAGCCACTCACCATGTTGCCTCTCTCTTGTGCTAAAGGTATACACATACAACACATACACCTTTACAGCAGGTACATTTGTGTATGCATAAGTGTACGCATGCAAATGAACTACAGGATTAGATTCATTACAAGGATGGATTTCACTCCTGAAGCATCCAGCACTGACCGCTGCTAGAAACAGGATACTAGCCTAGATTATTCATTGATTTGTTCAAGCACAGAAATCCTGCTGTATGCTAAATGTTTCAGTTATAAAACTAGGTCATTCTCTTAGGGCCCTTAACCTACTTCTTTTAAAAATGTACCAACCACTAGTTTAACCAATATATCTGGGACCAGTGGAATCTGTGCACAAACATTAACTTTACCTAGATTAACCTTTTTTAATGGAGCATGTGAAAGACATTCCAGCCCTGACAAATACAATGTCTATTTTTCTATTAAAAAGGAATTGATTAATTATAGATCCAGCTGGACTCGCACTTTGAACAAGCTTGTTTGGAATCAGTACGCCTCCGACTCTCAGCTGTGAAAGCAACACAACCTGTGCAATCAAATTCCAGTGCAGATCATCAGAAATATCTTGCAAGAAGCAAACACTGGCTGTATCCACAGGGTAAATGTCCAGGGCAACTTTGGTGTAGATTAATTAAAACTTCCATATCTGATTCTATCAGTCAGCGATCTTTCAAATACATGAGTCTCAAAAGGGAGAATATTTACTGTATTTTCTATTACTTCAATTTAAATTTAAATTACATTCCCAAGTTCATGTGGTGTCAAGAGGATGTAGAGCTTATTTCTTTGTTTTCAATGGAAGTGGCTTTTAAATGCTGTTGGATAATAAGAGGCAGAAGTTGAGAGTTTTAACCTTTGAAACCACAAATGGCTCCAGACCCATTTACCCAAGAAACTTTCTCCCTGACCCCATGCCACACTGAAGCGAGTGAGTGGTCTGGAATATTAGAGAAAGTCCTAGCAGAGCTGTATTGATGAACAGTAGGCAGGTAAGGAGGTCAAAGGTGTGTGTTAAATTCATTTATCACATGGTTCTGTAACATATAATATGGCACATGCATTTCACCTCAGTGAATGGAGCTACACTAATTTACACCAGCTGTGGATCTGACTCCAAAGAAGCTTACAAATATATATGCACACAAACACCGGACTAAATCCTCAGCTGCTATAAATCAGTGTATGCTACCTAGAAATCTGAACCATGGTGTTTGTATCTCTCTCTCTCTCTCTCTCTCTCCCTCCCTGTCACATGCACACACTTATACACAGGAATAATTTCATTCACAGCTGAAATGCAGCTATAGTTTAGGGTGGAGCCTGGCAACTGTCCCCAAGGAATCCATTTTGAAGCACTTGAAGGAGAGGAAGGTGATCAGGAACAGTCAACATGAATTCACCCTAGGCAAGTCATGTCTGACCAACCTGATTGCCTTCTATGATGAGATAACTGGCTCTGTGGATATGGGGAAAGCAGTGGCCATAATATACCTTGACTTTAGCAAAGTCCAGTGCATCCAGGGGGATCAGTCCCTGGATGGGTAGACTTAGCCAAGCTTTTAATGCGGTCTCCCACAGTATTCTTGCCAGCAAGTTAAAGAAGTATGGACTGGATGTATGGACTATAAGGTGGAAAGAAAGCTGACTAGATTGTCGGGTTCAATGGGTAGTGATCAACAGCTTGATGTCTAGTTGGCAGCTGGTATCAAGCAGAGTACCCCAGGGGTCGGTTCTGGGACTGGTTTTGTTCACCATCTTCATTAATGATCTAGATGATGGGATGGATTGCACCCTTAGCAAATTCACGGATGACACTAAGCTGAGAGAGAGAGGTAGATATGCTGGAAGGTAGGAATAGGATCCAGAGTGACCTAGACAAATTGGAGGATTGAACCAAAAGAAAGCTGATGAGGTTCAACAAAGATTCTATGATTCTATGAAAGACAAGTGCAGAGTCCTGCACTTAGGACGGAAGAATCCCATGCACTGCTACAGGCTGGGGACTGACTGGCTAAGTGGCAGTTCTGCAGAAAAGGACCTGGGGATTACAGTGGACGAGAAGCTGGATATGAGTCAACAGTGTGCCCTTGTTGCCAAGAAGGCTAACGGCATTTTGGGCTGCATTAGTAGGAGCATTGCCAGCAGACCTAGGGAAGTGATTATTCCCCTCTATTCGGCACTGGTGAGGCCACATCTGGAGTACTGCATCCAGTTTTGGGGCCCCACTACAGAAAGGATGTGGACAAACTGGAGAGTCCAGCAGAGGGCAACAAAAATGATTAGGGGGCTGGGGCACTATTTCACTAGGAGGGTGGTGAAGCACTGGAATAGGTTACCTAGGGAGGTGGTGGAATTTCCATCCTTAGAGGTTTTTAAGGCCGGCTTGACAAAGCCCTCGCTGAGATGATCTAGTTGGTGTTAGTCCTGCTTTGAGCAGGAGATTGGACTAGATGACCTCCTGAGGTCTCTTCCAGCCCTAATCTTCCATGATTCTATGATCTGTCAACAGCACAGAACCATTTAGGTCAGGATACAAAGAATGTCGCCTTATCCAGAAACTACAGGAGAAATACACAGAGGCAGAATTGGATTGTAGTGTGAGTGGTCATGTCTCCCTCTGTTTGGTGGTACCAGCAACTACACAGCCTGCTCAAATGTTAAAGGCCTTTTAGTTTTTTAGTGCTGGAGGCCCTGGTCCTGATCCCCATAGACAGCTATGTGATCTGTGTGTATGTAGCCAGGGTTCATTATACAATGATGTATAAGTAGGGGCATTGCCAGCAGATTGAGGGACATGATCGTTCCCCTCTATTCGACACTGGTGAGGCCTCATCTGTCCAGTTTTGGGCCCCACACTACAAAAAGGATGTGGAAAAATTGGAAAACATCCAGTGGAGGGCAACAAAAATGATTAGGGGACTGGAACACATGACTTATGAGGAGAGGCTGAGGGAACTGGAATTGTTTAGTTAGCAGAAGAGAAGAATAAGGGGGGATTTGATAGATGCTTTCAACTACCTGAAAGGGGGTTCCAAAGAGGATGGATCTAGACTGTTCTCAGCGGTAGCAGATGACAAAATGAGGAGTAATTGTCTCAAGTTGCAGTGGGGGAGGTTTAGGTTAGATATTAAGAAAAACTTTTTCAATAGGAGGGTGGTGAAACACTGGAATGCATTATGTAGGGAGGTGGTGGAATCTCCTTCCTTAGAAGTTTTTAAGGTCAGGCTTGACAAAGCCCTGGCAGGGATGATTTAGTTGGGGATTGGTCTGGCTTTGAGCAGGGGGTTGGACTAGATGACCTCCTGAGGTCCCTTCCAACCCTGATATTCTATGATTCTATGACACCGCAAGACTGGAATTTCTATGGATCTTAGATACTCAGGACCAGGGGAAACATGTACCACACCAGCATACTACATGTCAAGTGAATTTCTCCTTCTAGAGACTGGCCCTAGTGACTTACCACTTGCTACAAAGTCAAAAGTTCTCCTTTACCTCAAGTGGTTGAGTCCTAGTTTTGACCCCCAGGGACAAATCAGGTGTCTACATGTGTATGAAGCCACAGTTTGTTACATAATTACAAAAAATGCTCCCTGCTCTTATGAGAACTGCCACAGGATTTTCAATGACCAAAAGTGTGTAAGACAGTTGGCATGCATCTGATTCTGAAATGGCACCCAGTGCTTCCTAAAGCCACTCTGGGGGCATTGGTTCAGTCAGGACTGAGGAACTCAAAAGGTAACCAGCTTGGAGTATTGTGACTTTTCCTTGCAGGTCTCCCAACCAAAAGCTGGCCACGCTTGACCTTGCTTAGCTGGTAAGTGTGTGACAAGCTAACTCCTTGAGGTGGCATGGCTGCTGGTCAGTAATAATCTGGCTGAATAGTTCTCTTCCATCTCTGATTACTATGATTCCATCATTAGAGAAAATGCCAGATGATGTTTCTACAGTTGTTGTATGCAGGAGCAATACGACATGTCGGTTGAATGCAGACCTACCTTCATAGCATGCACCACAGCCTCTGGCTTCTGACCCACAGGCACATATCCTGCCACAGGAGAGGAAGCAAAATCAGGAGCCGTACGAGCTGGGCCCTGTTGAAACAATAAGTAAAAAACACACTTTTTAAGTAGTTTAACTGAGTTTTTTAAATGAGAGGAAGAAAATACCTAGTAAGAATAAAACTACATCAAATCTAACTCTCCACCAGCCTCAGGCAAAGACAAAGGCTTTATCTGCATACAAAAGCTACATGATTTTAACCAAAAGCAGTTCTTAAACTGATTTAATTAAACCAGTGCAAACCCCTATGTGGACACACATCAGATGACTCATTTGTAGCTTAATTCATATAAGCCAAGTGTCAACCAATTTAAGTGTTTCCCCACAGGGACCTGTACCAGTTTAGATAAATCAGTTCAAGAAACAATTTTAGTTTAATTGGTGCAACTTCTGTGCATTAGACAAGGCCAAAAGAGTTCTCCCACCCTGCCATAGAGAAAACACTGTAAACATGACAACTTTCCGGCACTGCCTGGCTTTTACTAAGAGAGTATCTGGCAGAAAATAATAGTGGGCATCTGTTTTTACTGGTTTGGGGCAAGATTTTCAAATGGGCATCGTGTACCCATCTTTAGCTACAAGAAGGATTGGAAGGTAACCTAAAGATAAACAGATGTCCAGACTCGATGTTGGTGGGGATTATTTCCAAAATGTGCTCTCTAGTTCAACTGTGTTTAGGATTCCACTGGGAAAGATACAAAAATGGCTATTTTATAAGAATTCAAGTATTCAAACAGCTTGATAAGCACTTTCGATATAGGCTTTCCTTTTCAAGGTCTCTCTCTCTTGAATAACACAAGATACAATATCCTTATTCAGCGAGATGCACTCCTCCTGTCCTTCCTATTTGTGTATTTGCACTGTAATACTCGGAGAAACCAACAATGAATCCATTGACAAACTCATATTGAGTCTTTGCATCCCATAGGAAACACAAAGAACGATTATCCTGTTGGACGGTGAAAATAAATTAGGATGACAGAGTGATGTGTAGCCCCATCACAAGAATGCTTTGCCCGTACAATGCATGTGGGTCTTCATTACCATCTTTTCTAAGATTAAAAAAACAGTATCTAGTCCCATAATCTTTTATACCAAGCAGAGGCCAGTGGGTTGTTCTCATTTCTCATGCATTTCAGCTGTGAGCCCCTTGTTTTGTTTTTATTTTTAAAAAATGTTCATATACAGCTGATAAAGCAACTGGATTTGGCCCAGTTTGTTGGGCTCTGGATAATAAGACAGGATGGCCAGGGATTCTTTCATGTTTCATTCTTTCATAGACCATTGATCTGAATTTAACCAAGGTATTGGCCTAAAATCATCTTCCCCTGATGGTTGTTCTGAGGCCTTTGTGAAATGAGTTGGTGGCCCACACATCACTTTCTATTGAACAGGTGAACTCATCGGAGAAACCAGCATTAGAATTAGCACCTTTGTGGGAAATCTCAAGGGAGAATTAATAGGTTACAAGAGCATGGAGATGAGGCTACCATTGCATTCTGCAACGGATCCCTCCAGCGCAGGGTTGGAGCTCAGTGTGGGGATAAAGGAAAAATTCATTTCTCCCACCTGGGTTGTGCATGTTGTATAGCTAAACAGAGAACTTTCATCTTCAAGGCTGTCAAGCTAACTTTTTTAACAATAAATGATAAAGGGGGGAAAATGCAAGTGACCGATCCACTTAAACCAGAGCTGCCAACAAAGAGTATTCAGTAGGGATCTTGGATGGAGATCTGCTAATTGCTCTTGGAAGCCTGCAGAATCAGTCTTCAATAAATGTCAAATGCATCAATATATGTATCATTCTCCCAATCTCTGGCTTCAAAAACACCACTATTTTCTTTTTAATACAATCTAGATCTTAATCTCATGACAAGTAAAAGCAGAAGAATTGGGGCTCTGTGGCCATAAATTCCCCCAAAGCTCCCCCTGGCTAGAACACAGTAAACACCCTGCAAGATATTAACATACAACCTGGCTGATCATTACAAGAAGAATCTTCATTATCACCCTGGAAATATAAACAAGGCTTTCTGACTACAATCCAGTAGATTAAAGGTCTCCCACAAGAGGCAGCAAAATGGTCACACCTTTCCACAATAGCATCTTTCTCTCTTCCTGCATCAGGCATTGATGGTAATACTACCTTGAGCTATGACTGTAACCACTCTTAAAACTAATATGGGAAATGAGCACGAGGGAAACATGAGCCATAAAGAACAGTGACAGGTTTCAGAGTAGCAGCCGTGTTAGTCTGTATCCGCAAAAAGAAAAGGAGTACTTGTGGCACCTTCGAGACTAACAAATTTATTAGTCTTTAAGGTGCCACAAGTACTCCTTTTCTTTTTTTAAAGAACAGTGAGAAATGGTTTCCAAAACATCTGATCATGCTCAATGGCTTACCGCACTCACATGAAAAAAACCCCACTATTATTTTTTCTACAACACCCTCAGTTGCATTTGATTTAAAGACAAATTGTATATTTTGGATCATTTCGAAAATACATACACATTGGGCCGGATTCTCTGTTGGTGTCAATGGCAGTGGAGCTGTACCCATTTACACCAGCAGATAATTTGTCCTTAAAAATACAATGTTAAATGATGGAGATGTAACAAAGGAAAGGGGCCCGCTTCTGCCTAAACATAGCCTCACTCTGGGATGGCTTCCTTTCCAAGACAAATATGATCACTGATGCTCAGGTTAGGCTTGGTTTTAATTATTATTATTATTTGTATGGCAGTGTCAGTGGGGGAAACCCCTTTACAGACGAAATCCTTAACCCAAAGAGCTCATAAACTAAGTGAAGAAGGTACAAATGTAGGAAAGAGGAAAGCAGGACACTAAAAGCAGTGTGAATGGGTAGCAAAGAGTTTCACAAAGCGAGTCTTCAGGATGGGTTTTGAGGAGGAGAAAATGTAAATATGGAGATCTGGGATGGATGTGGTGTATTGAAAACTGCATGAAATATTACAAGTTATCAAGTGTAAGGGGTTTCCTTACATTTTCCCTGGTCCTACTTTCAAGCTAGAGAAGCATGTGATCTGAATCAGCCTGCAAAGAGCCAGACTAGAGCAAGGTGAGGTGACTTGTGCGTTGCTGCCTTCGGAAGCAGCCTGCTTTGCTTCTCTCTCTCTTTGGTTCTTGTGGTTAGGGTTCTGGATTTGACGAAATAAAGTAGTGTTATGTTGCAACACTCCAGAATAAACGATTTATATGTTTGTATCTAACTTCTCTGCTTGTGTGCTGTGAACATAACATTGAAAAGGGAGTTTCGGGCACAGAGGCAGCACCAAAGAAGACACAAAGGTGGGAGTGGAGGGAAAACACGAAAGGGGCGTCAGCTTGGCAGAGTGACGTCACCAAGGAGAAAAGTGGGAGGAAACAAGAATGGAGAGAGGGATGGAGAGCTAGTTGTGTAAGTTCCTGAAGGTGAGGAGGAGCATGAATTTCATGGGGGGGCGGGGGGAGCCAGTGCAGGGATGTGAAGAACAGCTAGATTTAGTCAGAGTTAAGAGTTCTGGGAGGAAGAATGATGTGGTTAGGAATCTAACTCGGGACACCAGGGTTCAATTCCCCACCCTGCCACAGATTTCTGGTGTGACCTTGGGTAAGTCACTTAATCTCTCTCTGCCATAGTTCCCCACCTGTTAAATGGGGATAATAGCACTGGCCTACCTCACAGGGGTGTTGTGAGAATAAACACATTTAAAGATAAAGATGTGCTCAGACACTATGGTACTGGGGGCCATATAGGTACTTAGATAGAACCACAGTGGCTTTCTGGGCTGGAGTGAGTGTCAAGGAAGCCCAAGAAGACCCTGTAGTAATCAGGGTCAGAGGTGACCAGGGTCTTGGCAGAAGGAATGGCCAGATCTGGGGGATGTTGTAGAGGGAAAATTGGCAAGATTTACTGACAGCAACAATCTGGGGTTGAGGGGAGAAAGAAGTGGAAGGAGGCAGAGATAACCCCAAGATTGCAGCCCCTCTCTGCAGGAAGAATTGTGGAATTGCCAACAGCAGGAGAGCAGGGAAGGAGGGGCCAAGAAGGAAAGATGAGGAGCTGCATGTCATCCAGCAGCAAGATGAGATATTGGGGAGAGGGAGAGATTTGGAGATATGAGACTGGATGGAGGGCAAAAGGTTAGATGTTTGGAGGGCTGTTATAGCCTAAGCCCTGCTATTTCTGTAGCTGCCATCTCTGCAGTAGTCTAAGCTCATACTGCTCTTGTTTCTCTCTTACACCCCTTTCCTTTATTTCCTCCTTACCCTTTTATAGCCAGGTTACACTACTGAAGCAGTCCATTGCCACCCAGCCACAAACAGGTTAATATATTTATTGTCTTAACAAGCAGACAGTCTACACAGACAAGGAATGCTACATTCTGAGTTGTGAGGCTCGTATCAGTCTGAATTTCTTCTTCCTTGTTGGTTCTCTTGGATATGCACACTCTGCATTAGTCAGAGGTCTTGCTGACTTAGCCACTTGCTAGATTTTCGTATCAGTCTGTAACCAAAGCTGGAGATATTCCCTACCCTCAGTCATGGGACCTGTGGGCTGTTTTCAGAGGTGAATAAAGAATAGTTCATAAAACAAATAGGATGTGACTATTTTTATATTTAAATTGATGAAAAATACACCCTTTCTGCTTCACCTCTCTACTGAGCACAGAACGAGTGTAAGAGCCTAAGCCATTACTAAATGCTAAGCTTCTCATTCTCTTTGGCGCAGGTAGGCTTTAATAGCATTACTCCTGATTTACATCAATATAAATGAGAGCAGAATCTGGCCATTAAGTTCTATGGTATAGTAGGCAAGACCATGTGCCAATTTAGCAGGACAACATTTCTGTTGCATCAGTGGCTTCAGGTTGTTGCTTTTGTGAACACATTATATAATAGCTGTAGGGTCGCTTCTGCCATTCCTTCCCAGTATCCAAGTGTCAACATCACCCCTATGGAGAAAGGGGTACTAAATGAGGACTGGTGAAAAATGTACATTTTTCTGGGGTCCTGCAGTGTAGGGGCAAGTTGACAGTTCTCTTATTTAGGATTATTTTATCAGAATGTTTAAGATTCATTAAACTCTCAAAATGTTAAAAGTAGGGGAAATGGAATCTAGATTTTTTTATATACTTCCTGGCAGTCAAAAGGAACAGAAGAATTGTGATGAGCAACTTTTCCAACATTTCTCATTGGATTTGAAAAAGACAGGAGATCTCGTTCTTCTTAGCTCATTACTTTGAGTGTGAATGCTATATCCATTTAACAGCCCCTTCTCCCCCCTCCATTCAGGTCTACCTCAGTTCCAAGATGTCTAGTCCTGAACTGCCAGGAGTTGTGCTCCTGGCTCCTGAACAGATCATCTAACTTTCAGAATCAGAATGAAAGCTTTTAAAAGGGTTTTGCTTGACTGGACAGTCATGGTCCACAGAGATCCCAGGAGCTGAGAACTTTTATTATTAGATGGTTAATAATGAAATGGAGCTTGTGGCCACATTTCAAAGCTTCTGAATTTCACATCTTTTTATTGCTTTCTATTACTACAGATCATTGATTTAAAAAACAAGAAGAATTTTGTACTTAAATCCAGATTTTAAAAAGCCCGAATGGTCAAATAATAGCTCAAACAGCAGTAAAACAAGGATAATTGTGATCACATGGGATGCTGTGAAGTGTTGATAGCCATGTGACTGATCAAAGAAAACCACAAGTGAAATAGGCAGGTATCCCCACACAACTCACATAAAACTCACGTGGATAAATTTGTATTTGTCATTGATTTTGGTTGTGGCTTGGTTTAATTTGCTCTGTTTGGATTTATTTCTAGGTGTTTCTATGGCATCCAGGAGTTTCATGTACATTTGTGAATTTATCCTAGAAGGTAAGGAAATAATATTTACAGATTAGGAATTGAGGCACACAGAGATGCAGTGACTTGCCCAAGTTCACACAGGAATTCTGTGGCAGAGTCAGAAACTGAACCCCAAACACTGGAGGCCCAGTCTAGTGCCTTGATGCAAATCAGTCTTCTCTGTTGTGCATGGTTCTTCTATTTTGCATGACGAGAGGGATTAATAATCAGCTGGCTGCCTTTTTGTTGCATTCCCTATGTATGGTTAAAAAATCCTAGAGACTTGATAGGAATCAAAACCTGCAGGAAATATTTTTCCAACACTGCACCATCACACATTATACCACTTGTCCTTTTCCTCTTTCCCCTTTCTCTGAGGTACATTAGCTATCATGGAAACGATCACTGGTATATGCGGAGCTTAGCTATATTCACAAGTGCAATGTAAAGTCAGTTGATACAGCTGCTTATGAAATGTGAGTGTATGTGATGGTGATCATGACCACATGCCTGGTGTAAAAGTTACATATATAATTGAAGGTTTCAGAGTAGCAGCCGCGTTAGTCTGTATTCGCAAAAAGAAAAGGAGTACTTGCGGCACCTTAGAGACTAACAAATTTATTAGAGCATAAGCTTCCGTGAGCTACAGCTCACTTCATCCGATGCATTTAATTAATTAAATATATAATATATAATTAATATATAATTGAAAACTCACTCAGTGAGACCTGATTTGCATACATGTGCAATCACTCATTTTGCAAGTGCAAATGGACGTGCCTGCAAGTACTGCTGGAGCAATCAGGGAAGCCCACTAAAAAGTTGGCCCCAGAAACACAAACACCCCAGGAGATTGTGTTGGCTCAGCGCTAGCAACTAAATTAAATCTGCATTTACCACATTACGCAGCAATTAATGAAACTCTGCAAATGCATGCCATAAACACAAGGCACGACAAAGGGAAAATAACCCCAAAAACCACCGCCACCACCACTTTTTTAGATTCAATTGATTCATTCAGAAATGAAAAGTGAAGTTTCACAGTTCAGCTTTCACACATCACCACCACCACCCAAGTGGCAGCTCCAAGAGATTTTGCTGAAAATGTTCCTCTCCTTTCAGTCTTACCTACCTTACTAGGGGGGGAAAGGGACCCATTTTGGGAACAGTTATGCTAGATGCAGAAAAGCCACCTTGCTGAACTGAAAGCCCTGCTCAATGGGGCTCAGGAGGATCCAAAATGAGGAGAGATGGGGGACATCTATTTGAGCCTATGTCCATTTATTTCTGTATTATTAGGCTGCTCGCAAGATTTAGTCCTTACATTGATATACAAAAGGCCTAGAGACAGATTCTTTGAGGATCAGAAACAAGTTGCTATATTTCAGAGTAGCAGCCATGTTAGTCTGTATCCGCAAAAAGAACAGGAGGACTTGTTGCATCTTTGAGACTAACAAATTTATTTGAGCATAAGCTTTCGTGAGCTACAGCTCACTTCATCGGATGCATCAAGAAAGCTTATGCTCAAATAAATTTGTTAGTCTCTATGGTGCCACAAGTCCTCCTGATCTTTTTAAGGTTGCTATAGTTGATCTAAAAATTCTCTAGGTCCTTCAATATAAATATCATCGTTAGCATCTACTTGATGAATCTGTGGAAGCCCAATTAGGAGCTGGGACGCGCACATGCTTTTCTTTGCTATGCGAGCACAGAAGGGTTGAGCTTGAAACAAAGAGCCAGCGCAGTGTGTATTCCAAGCATGACATGACTCTGAGCTGACATTTCCCCCTCCCTTCAAAGCCCCTTTCTCTCATACTGTAGATAGTCATGCCCGTAGCACACTCCTGCCTCTGCTATGGAGTGCACATAAAGAGGACCAATTTGTCTCATGATAGCATCATCTGAAGACACCCAGATTAAGCGTCTCTTAGGAGGGGAGACGGGTCAACAACCAATTACAGGGGCTTTTTTTTTTAAACCAACTTTAGCCCTTTCTTTTTTTGCCATCCTGCTGTTCGATGCATCAGTCCCCAGTGCCATTATCTCCTCTCCTTTCTCTGAGTAGAGCATCTTGGAATATGCCAGTTTATTTGGAATTGCTCTGAATAGTTATCTTCCCGGTTTGTCTAAATTTATGCTCAAATAAATTTGTTAGTCTCTAAGGTGCCACAAGTACACTTTTTCTTTTTAGCAACCCGTACTGTTGCCAAGCCTCCAGGATTGGCCTGGAGTCTCCCAGAATCGGCATCTATCTCCTGGTGACTATTGAAAGCAATCCGGGAGATTTTAATAAAATATTTTAAGAAAATGACATTACGTCATGTTGTGGGGAAAAAATCTCCCAGAATAGGTTTAGTCAGAGTTGGCCACCCTAAATAATGGTGGCATTTCATTAACATGTACCCACCATTCAGACAGATTGCAGGATTTAAAACAAACAAACAAAAACCCGCATCTCCTGCATATTTAGATGGCCACTCTTTCATACTAACCTAAGTCACGTTATGCTCCTTTCCAGCTATGCAAAGCTGCACGCCTGCCACAGGATACAAACACGAGAACATGTATCCCACAGAGGGAAGTACGGGGAGATGCTATGGAAAGAGAGTTTATGTCTTGAATAGAAGACTATTACTGTATGCTGCTAATCTCTTCACTGCTGTTACTGAAGGAAGTGAGCCACTGGTCCTTGGTATTAGCAAGTGAAAACAAGACCCATCTTCCATCTCAGATTCAGAGGGACTTTACTGCAGATGCTAATCTCCTTAGGCATTATTTAATTTGCCTCCCATTAATCATACTGAGCAGCTGGCCATGTAAATATTGAAATCCATGAATTAACCATTGGGTCTGTCCAGGAGGCAGGCAGAGCCCATCTGCACAGCTCAGACACCGACTAGTCAGACAAATCATATCTTCAGGGCAGAGTTTAGTGAAATCTACGTAACCAACAAAAAGGGTGTATATATTCCGTTTGAGTAATAAAAAAAACAATTTAACTGCTTCATTGTCATACAGTCCTAAATATCCAGTCTATCCAATGGAAGGGGACCCCTCTCCCTGCAGCCATGTCCCACACTGCTCCCTGTCACATGTCTGAATTGGTGTGCCCAAGGAGAAGGGAGCTCTTATAGGACCGCACACAGGAGGATGATGAGGGAAAGCATGGACATCCTTTTGCAACTAGCTCTCCCATGCAACAGGAATGTTTGGAACTTACCTACCTGAATAGCATTAATGCATCACAGAGTTCCACTCTCATGGAATGCCACAATACATTCTCCTCTTGGTTACAACTGTGTAACCCCAAGTAACTCCACTGTGGTCTGAATTTAGACTGGTATAACAGACCTGAGTTCAATCTACACTGTCTAAAAAACATGACACTGCCATAGACTTTCACAGCACCAAAGAGGCATCGTGGTCTTTCAAAAAAATCTTACAAACTGGTATTAGCATTCTAAATTCAGAGCTGTTTCAGTCAAACAACAACTAAGCGATATAGGTTGCAAAAAAAATTCTGAATACTATCGGCAGGAACATTATACCATTTTTCCATGGACTGTGTGTTAACATATTGTTAAGTGACTGGCTGAAGTGGAGACTGTCAATTTGACTACTTTGAAAAAGATTAATTTTTTAATTAAAAATAAACAAATCAAGCAATCTTAAAACAATACTTTCAGATTTAAAATAAAAAGAAGTTCCTTTAAAAAAGATTAAGGATTTTTCTGCTCTCTCTTTTGATGTTTAGAAAGGTGTTTTGGCTGTGCCTGGCACCCACACCCCCAATGGTGTTGTAAACTCCCATGAATTTTTGTCACAAACGCATATTTGTTATTTTTCTTAAAGCACCAGCTCCTGGAGTCTGGTGATTATAAGCTTTCATTTAAAATAAATAAAGCAGAGAAAAGGTGGAAAATGTGAAACACTAAATACTCAAAAAAACAGAAGGCAAATAAAAATGTTATTTTTAAGTTTTCAGTCAGTCAGTCAATCTCATGATTTGGGGGAGTGGGGGCTGATTTTGGAATGCTTGGGGATGGCAAATACTGCAGTAGATAGTCTCAGGGCCATCTCTCCTCAGCTCTCCTCTTTCTTCTCTATACGTACCACTATATATTTTCATTTTGGTTTTGCAGCTACTGGTAAACAGCCTCTTGAGAGACCTGGGGAAGACTGAATGCAAGAGTTTCCCCTGGAGCTGAAAATAAGCAATATCATCATACTAATACACAAGGCAGGAAGTGAACTATCTGAAAAGTGCTGTCAAAAAGCTCAAAGCCACAACAGATGGATTCCTCTCATCTCTTTCAGTTCTGAAAGGTTAATTATAACAACAGTAGATACAAAAGATGTCAGATGGAAATGTGATTTCCAAGTTGTTGGTAAAATTGAGCAAATTCTGTCTTGGGACAGCTCTTTTGGGACACTGAGGGGAGACACAGCAACTGCTGTTCATAGACTTCAAAATAACTGTTGATAAAGGCCTACTACCTTTAAAATATATTAGCTTATTCTCAGTTGCTTGTAACACACCCTCTGAAGTTTTAAAATAGCATTCTCTGCATTGCAAATTCTGTCACTCTCCTGACAATCCTTTTACTTAATTTTGTCTTCTTCACCTGCTATTGTCATGGTAGTGAAAAGGCTGACTTGCTATTGAACGGAGAGAAAACCATCATGGTGTTATCAACGTCATCAGCTGGAATGCGCTTCCTTCTGTCATGCTCTTCGTTCATGGTTCCTCATGTATAAAAAGGTACTCGGGGTTCATTAGGCAAGTGCTGCCATAGAGCAGAGGCAATCAGTGGACCTAATGGGCTACATCCCTGTCCTCAGATCCACTCAGAAGGCTCCCATTAAGTTAGCCGGTTATTGAATGCATGTATGGGAGGATCTTTAGTGGTATGATCCCCTTAAAATAGGATGTTATTTAATAGCTGACCTTGCAGAAATTCCCCTGCATCATTAAGAATTGAATAACACATCTAATTTGTGTATTTATATGCACCCCCCCCACACACACACACACACACTGATTTACCCTCTTCCCATTCTAGCTGGGCAGCAGGTTGGTGTTGTTTGGGACAGAAATGAGGAACAGAAAGGGGAACGAAGTATTCTTTTGGGGATTGTGCCACTGCACACCAGCTCTAGGAACCATAAGGCACCGTTTTGGGACATTGCACTGAAGATCTGTAGGATGCTTAAGACAATGTGACCTGATCTCTTTCATTCAAATACCTCCGATGCTACAATACATATAAGAATCCAAGGCCATTTATCAACTGTTTTTACAATTGTAAAAAAAGGTTAATTTTAAGGACACTGGATCAGAGACTACTCATAGATATTAATGAATTTATATTACTACACATAACCAATTAAGTGACTAATGGAAATACCCAGTGTGAATGAACAGATTTTGGCCACAGTTTCATCTTTAACTCTGATTTCATTGCATATGTTGGTCTAACACAGATCCTTAACTTAATATTTTTCCCCCACCGGGAACTGACAAAAAGAAATTCATGTTCTCACACCAGTTTTCCTATGACTTATATCAAAGGTGCCTTGCATTAGAGCCACCATCTTTCTGACTAAACAGGACAAGATAGGAATCTGATTGGAGCAGTGATTTAGCTATCATCATGCTCCCTCCCACCACTACCCTAGCAGCAGATTCAAGAGATAGCCTCTGTATCAGTTCAGGATTGTCTATAGCACCCATCACTGTGGTATTTAAGTGCGTGTACACACACACACACACACACACACACACACACACACACCCTCTTTTTGTAATAATAATGTGCCCGCCATATGGCAAAAGAAAATGCACTTTTCAGAAATATCTTTATAAAGGAATGTGACATCTCTGGCTAGTACATGGTAGCAAAATCAAGGGAGATGAACCCCAGAGGCAAGGAAATTCCTCCCAGGCTCCTCTTCAGTTTAATCAGTGCAAATGTGATTTGTTACAAAATAAAATTATACATTAATAAATATGCAATGTCTCATTTGGTCTTTGGAGCATCCAAAGCTATCAAGCATGTTCCTCAGGTGGAGGATGGGCGAAGTGCAAACATGTGGACTGCTCCGAATAAGGAGCCATGGACCTAAGGTTTGCATGGGGCTGGTAACTTCAGACAAAAACAAACTTACTACAGAAAGGAGCCATATCTGTGTGCAGCAGGCTTAAACAAGTGATCCACTTCATGCGAAGAATATGACAGGACGTTGGTCAAAACTGTAAAGAAAGCCCATGTCCTGAGAAGGCTCTTGCTTAAGACCAGATCAATAATGAAAATCAGATTTTGGAATGTGGGAACAACGTACAAAGCTATTAACACTGCCCTAGTAATTAATTGGAATCAAGGAGTATAAATGGAGAGGTTCAAACAAATTACACTATGTAGAGAAACAAATAAGATCATTGCCATTCAAGGATTTTAGATGGTAGACTGAAGCTGGCAATTCTAATGTCAAATGAGGCAGGGCAGGCACTGGCTGAGTGGGAATCAGGTGATGAAAGAATTATTAAAGCTTGGTTTCAGACTAGATTCTTCAAACTAACAGTCATACAATGCTATGCACAAACCAACAAAAAAGCCAGATGAAGGGAAAAAAATGCTTTTTATGATTTGTTACAGGATGGGTTAGCCAAGGTCCCAAAACATAATCTCATAGTGACTAGAGGTGGTTTTAAATGCAAAGGTTGGAAATAACATTGATGGATTAGATAAAGTTAAGACAGAGTCCGTCTGGGCAAAAATCACATTGGGGAAGAAAACTACTAGAGCCCCCCTGTGATAGTGCTTGGGGTGTGCTATAGACCACCGGGATCTAATTTGGATATGGATAGAGCCCTCTTTAATGTTTTTAATGAAGTAAATACTAATGGAAACTGTGTGATCATGGGAGACTTTAACTTCCCAGATATAGACTGGAGGACAAGTGCTAGTAATAATAATAGGGCTCAGATTTTCCTAGATGCGATAGCTGATGGATTCCTTCATCAAGTAGTTGCTGAACCAACAATAGGGGATGCCATTTTAGATTTGTTTTTGGTGAGTAGTGAGGACCTCATAGAATAAATGGTTGTAGGGGACAACCTTGGTTCAAGTGATCATGAGCTAATTCAGTTCAAACTGAATGGAAGGATAAACAAAAATAAATCTGCGACTAGGGTTTTTGATTTCAAAAGGGCTGACTTTCAAAAATTAAGGAAATTAGTTAGGGAAGTGGATTGGATTGAAGAACTTATGGATCTAAAGGTGGAGGAGGCCTGGGATTACTTCAAATCAAAGCTGCAGAAGCTATCAGAAGACTGCATCCCAAGAAAGGGAAAAAAAATTAATAGGCAGGAGTTGTAGACTAAGCTGGATGAGCAAGCATCTCAGAGAGGTGATTAAGAAAAAGCAGAAAGCATACAGGGAATGGAAGATGGAAGGGATCAGTAAGGAAAGCTACCTTATTGAGGTCAGAACATGTAGGGATAAAGTGAGACAGGCTAAAAGTCATGTAGAGTTGGACCTTGCAAAGGGAATTAAAACCAATAGTAAAAGCCATATAAATAAGAAGAAAACAAAGAATGAAGAAGTGAGACCACTAAACACTAAGGATGAAGTGGAGGTTAAGGATAATCTAGGTATGGCCCAATATCTAAACAAATACTTTGCCTCAGTCTTTAATGAGGCTAATGAGGATTTTAGACATAATGGCAGCATGACAAATGGGAAAGAGGATATGGAGGTAGATATCACCATATCTGAGGTAGAAGCAAAACTTGAACAGCTTAATGGGGACTAAATCGGGGGATCCAGATAAGATCCAGGGGGATCTTCATCCAAGAATATTAAAGGAATTGGCACCTGAAATTGCAAGCCCATTAGCAAAAATTTTTAATGAATCTGTAAACTCAGGGGTTGTACCATATGACTGGAGAATTGCTAACATAGTTCCTATTTTTAAGAAAGGAAGAAAAAGTGATCTGGGTAACTACAGGCCTGTTAGTTTGACATCTGTGGTATGCAAGGTCTTGGAAAAAAATTTGAAGGAGAAAGTAGTTAAGGACATTGAGGTCAACGGTAAATGGGACAAAATACAACATGGTTTTACAAAAGGTAGATTATGCCAAACCAACCTGATCTCCTTCTTTGAGAAAGTAACAGATTTTTTTAGACAAAGAAAATGCAGTGGATCTAATTTACCTAGATTTCAGTAAGGTGTTTGATATGGTGCCACATGGGGAATTATTAGTTAAACTGGAAAAGATGGGGATCAATGTGAAAACTGAAACGTGGATAAGGAATTGGTTAAAAGGGAGACTACAGCGGGTCATACTGAAAGGTGAACTGTGGTTGGAGGGATGTTACCAGTGGAGTTCCTCAGGGATCGGTTTTGGGACCAATCTTATTTAACCTTTTTATTACTGACCTTGGCACAAAAAGTGGGAGTGTGCTAATAAAGTTTGCAGATGATACAAAGCTGGGAGGTATTGCCAATTTAGAGAAGGACCGGGATATCATACAGGAGGATCTGGATGACCTTGTAGACTGGAGTTATAGTAATAGGATGAAATTTAATAGTGAGAAGTGTAAGGTGATGCATTTAGGGATTAACAACAAGAATTTTAGTTATAAACTGGGGACGCATCACTTAGAAGTAACGAGAAGGAGAAGGACCTTGAAGTATTGGTTGACCACAGGATGACTATGAGCTGCCAATGTGATACGGCCGTGAAAAAAGCTAATGTGGTCTTGGGATGCATCAGGTGAGGTATTTCCAGTAGAGATAAGGAGGTGTTAGTACCATTATACAAGGCACTGGTGAGACCTCATCTGGAATACTGTGTGCAGTTCTGGTCTCCCATGTTTAAGAAGGATGAATTCAAACTGGAACAGGTACAGAGAAGGGCTACTAGGATGATTCGAGGAATGGAAAACCTGTCTTATGAAAGGAGACTCAAGGAGCTTGGCTTGTTTAGCCTAACCAAAAGAAGGCTGAGGGGAGATATGATTGCTCTCTATAAATATATTAGAAGGACAAATACCAGAGGGAGAGGAATTATTTAAGCTCAGTACCAATGTGGACACAAGAACAAATGGATATAAACTGGCCATCAGGAAGTTTAGACTTGAAATTAGATGAAGGTTTCTAACCATCAGAGGAGTGAAGTTCTGGAACAGCCTTCCAAAGGAAGCAGTGGGGGCAAAAAACCCTATCTGGCTTCAAGATTAAACTCTATAAGTTTATGGAGAAGGTATGATGGGATAACATGATTTTGGTAATTAACTTATCTTTAACTATTCTGGTAAATAGGCCCAATGGCCTGTGATGGAATGTTAGATGGGGTGGAATCTGAGTTACTACAGAGAATTCTTTCCTGGGTATCTGGCTGATGAATCTTGCCCACATGCTCAGGGTTCAGCTGATCGCCATAGTTGGAGTCAGGAAGGAATTTTCCTCCATGGCAGATTGGAAGAGGCCCTGGGAGTTTTTCACCTTCCTCTGCAGCTTGGGGCATGGGGCACTTGCTGGAGGATTCTCTTCACCTTGAAGTCTTTAAACCATGATTTGAGGACTTCAATAGCTCAGGCATAGGTGAGAGGTCTATTGCAGGAGTGGGTGGGTGAGATTCGGTAGCCTGCATTGTGCAGGAGGTCAGACTAGATGAGCATAATGGTCCCTTCTGACCTTAATATCTATGAAAGTTATGGGCAAGTGTGACAGGGGTTTTGACATTGATCAAAATAGTAAATGATCAATAGAAATTTGCAGTGTGAACAACCTAGCGTTACGTGGAATAATATTTCCTCATAAAGAAATCCATGAAGTAAATGGAACTCCCTAGATCGTGCTACCAAGAATCAGACAGACCACTTCTGCATTTCAAGAACCTTGCGCAGCTCTTTGGCAGATGTACGTGCACAAGGGAGCAAATGTGGGCAGTGACCATAACTGTTATATTGCTAACTTGAAGATCAAGTTAAAGAGGATGTCGAAGATTAAAAGAAGACCGTGCATAAACAGACACAATTAAAACACCTAAAGACAAAAAAAGTGCTTTTCAGCTTGAACTGAAGAACAGGATCAGTGTTCTAATTGAAGTAACCAAAGAGAACTAAGACATTGATACTCTATGGGAAAACGTCAAAGGATGCTATCTAGAAAATGCAAAGATAGTTTAAACAACAACAAAATCTAAAAGGAAAGAATGGATTAGCAATGCTACTTGGGCTGCAGTGGAAAAGAGAAGTAGAAAGCAAAAACTCATGAATGCTAAGACATGTGAAGAGACAAGCAATTGGCAAGAAGAATACAGAGTTCTACAAAGAGAAGTAAAAAGGAGAAGTGCTACAAGAGATAAAAGGGCATATACTGATAGAAAATGTCAAGAAGCTTAAGATGCTAGCCAAAGAGGTGACTTTACATCCTTATGTAAGACAATCAAACAGCTAACAGGAACTTTAGCACTACTACAGGCCCTATTAAAGGTGCAAATGGAAAGACCAGAAGAGGAAAAAGGGAAAGATTTGTGGTACATTTTTTTAAATAGACCAAGCCCAAGTGACCTACTAGAAATACGTGATGAAGACCTAGCACTAGAGCTTCATATTGATTAAGGAGATATTGCAATGGAAGAAGTTAAAAAAGCCATCAGTAAACTGAAAAATGGGAAAGCAGCTGGAGAGGATAACATAGCTGGAGAAATGGTTAAAGCAAGTGATGAATCAGCCCTCCAAAATCACAAGGAAAGTCTGGATAGAATATGGAACAACTAAAAGAACCCAACCCAGTGGAAGAAAGCCCTTATAGGAAAATTGCTAAAGAAGGGTGACCTTACCAACTGCAATAACTGTAGCGAAAGCACATGACTCTCAGTGCCTGTGAAAATCATAAAAAGAAAAGGAGTACTTGTGGCACCTTAGAGACTAACAAATTTATTAGAGCATAAGCTTTCGTGAGCTACAGCTCACTTCATCGGATGCATTGGTGGTTTCCACCAAATGCATCCGATGAAGTGAGCTGTAGCTCACGAAAGCTTATGCTTTAATAAATTTGTTAGTCTCTAAGGTGCCACAAGTACTCCTTTTCTTTTTGCGAATACAGACTAACACGGCTGCTACTCTGAAACCTGTGAAAATCATGTACATCATCATCCTGGAACATATCAAGAAACAAATAGATCTACAACTTAGATAGGAACAAGCAGATTTTAGACCATTGAGATCATGTGCAGACCATACTGGCATTATAGAACTAAGTGTGAGGTGGCAAGCACCTCTTGTGATAAATTTTGTAGATTTCCAGAAGGCTTTTGACACTGTACCCAGAGATGGTCTTTTGAAAATTAGGGCATATTATGGAATACCAACTAAATAATTAGAATAAACAAGGATCTATAGGTTAATGCCAATGATAAAATTCAATTGAATGACCTCATTTTTGCTGATGACGTGTCCTGCTTAGTTCAACACATCACTTAGTGGAAGAAAAGACCTTGCTTTTGGCAGACACAGCAAAACAAGGTGGTTTGTCCATCAACAAAGGGAAGACAAAATATATGGCTATCAATGTCCAAAAAATAACCATTAGATTGGACAAAAACATTTCAAGTCATTCATTTTACCAATCTAAGGAGTGAGAGGTACAATGATGGTAACAAAACGCTAGATGTGAAGCAATGAATATCAAAAGCAGCAAAAAACTGTTATAACCCTGAAAAGATTTGGAAAAGTAGCATGACTGGCACTGGCAAAAATATGAACGTTTAACATAGGCATCATGTCTGTCCTCCTTTTATGGCCAGGAATCATGGAAATCTACAACAGAAATTGATAAGAAGATCAATTAATTCCCAAATAAATGTCTGCAAAAGATCTTCAGAGTCCATTGGAAAGAGTTTCTTGCAACATCAGAAATTCTAACTAGAGCAAACCAACCTAAAGCTTAAATTGCTCCCACAGAGTTAATCACTAAAAAGGAGCGGTACGTGGCCAAGGTACGGGGATTTGTGCCATCCTAGGGGAAGGAGGCTTCCCTGGAATGTGTGAGGGTAGGCCATCAGGTGCAGTGAGTACCAAAGCGTGCCACTACAGCTGGATGGCAGCAGGGCCACCTACTGAACTACTCCAAATTATGTTACTCCCGGGTCACTTCCTATCAGTCTGGAGCTCCTTAGTTTGGGGCATGGTCAAGGGCCTAGCAGATTCTTCTCAGTCTCTCAGCGTCCAGTTCAGTTAATCAGCCTCTGGGTTTTCAACTCCCAAAGAGCGGGGAGAACCCAAGTCCTGTGCTAGTACAGCTAGTTGCCACTCCCTACATAGCGTTGCTTCCTAGTGTCACATGCAGTTCATTCCCCCTCCTCCTGAGTTACCAATGCCCTTTGAAAATGTTCCTCCACTAGAAATATGCCTTGCACCTATTGAGGGTGGGCCTCGATAGCCCAGTAGCTCTATTCCCTACCCTGGTTCAGCATGGGGCCTATACACCACATCACACAGTATCCTTCCAGGCATCGAAGTTAGGCTGACTGGTCTATAATTCCATGGGTCCTCTTGGTTCCCCTTTTTAAAGATAGGTACTATGTTTGCTCTTCTCCAGTCTTCTGGGACTTCACTTAACCTCCATGAGCTCTCAAAGATAACTGTTAATGGTTCCAAGATTCAACTAGCTTCAGCTAGTTTCTTAATTACCTTAGGATGAATTTCATCAGACCCTGCTGCCTTGAATATATCTAACTTATCTAAATATTCTCTAACCTGTTATCCTCCTATTTGGGCTTGCATTCCTTCCCCCTTGTGGTTAATATTACTTGTTAAGTATCTGGTCACCATTACCTTTTTCAGTAAAGACGGAAACAAAATAGCCATTGAACACCTCAGCTTGTTGATGTCCACAGTTATTAGCTCTCTTTCCCCACTAAGTAGAGGGCCTACACTTTCCTTCATCTTTCTCTTGCTTTTTATGTATTTAAAGAACTCTTCTTAATGTCTTTTACATCCCTTGCTAGGTATAACTCTTTTTGTGACTTAGCCTTTCTGATTTTGTCCCTACATGATTGTGTTATTCTTTTGTACTCCTCCTTAGCAATTTGTCCACATTTCCACTTTTTTGTAGGATTCCTTTTTGATTTTTAGGTCATTAAAGAGCTCCTAATGGAGTCATATTTGTCTCTTACTAGTCTTCCTATTTTTCCTTTGCACTGGGGATAGTTTGTAGTTGTACCTTTAATATTGTCTCCTTGAGAAGCTGTTAGCTCTCCAAAAATCCTTTTTCCCCTCAGATTTTCTTCCCATGGGAATTTACCGGCCAGTTCTTCGAGTTTGTTAAAATCTGTTTTTTTTAAGTCCATTGTCCTTATTTGGCTGCCCTCACTCCTTCCTTTCCTGAGAATTATGACAACTATCATTTCATGATCACTTTCATCCAAATTGCCTTCCAACTTCAGATTCAATATTAATTCCTTCCTGTTAGTCAGAATCAAGTGTAAAACAGCTGTCTCCCTGGTTACAGTCTCCATTTCCTGGAACAAAAAGTTGTCCACAATACATTCCAAGAACTTACTGGAAATTTTGTGTTTTGCCATATTACTTTTTCAACAGATGTCTGGGTAGGTAAAGTCCCCTATTACTACTACTGCAGAATATACATGTATACTTATATACACACACAGATACACTAACACATTTTATTTTATTGACAGATTCCTAAAACAGCTCAAAATAATTGCAATGATTTAGGAATTTTATTCTAATTCTGAAAGAACCTCTACAAATTGATATATTTTCCTAATATTTTATACTTTCCCGGATTCAACACAATCAAAATTACAGAAAGGGGGTGTAACGGGTTATATCAGACCCTTTGAGGCCCTAACTGGAGGCCTCCTGGTATTGCCACAGCCCATCCCCAAAAAGGGCAATGGAGAGGGTCCTCTAAGCTGCCTAGAGTGGCTGTGTGGGACACAGCCAATAAGGGCCCAGAAGCCTAGTATAAGAAGAGCTGCAGGGCCAGTGGGAGTTCAGTTCCTTGCTGGAGCTGTTGGAGTGTGGCTCACTGATGGAGCGACAGGACAGGACAGGACAGGACAGGACAGGACAGGACAGGACAGGACAGCCCTGCCCTGCCCTGCCCGAAGTCGGGGAGAGAGAGAAAGAGCCTTGAGCTGATTGCTGGGACTCCATTAGGACAAGGCCCTGAGATAAGGATGAAGACGGTGTGGTGCTGTGGGAAAGTGGCCTAGACACTGAGTCACCCCAGAGGGGTAACTGAACTCTAATGGCCCAGCTGGAGAGCAGTAGCCAGGAAGCCCAAGAGGGTGAAGACACTGTCTCCAGAGAGGGAGCCCTGGGGCACTGCTCTATCCCTGAGCAGGGACAATATGAGAGAGAGAGAGAGAGAGCGAGCGCGCGCGCAGGCACACACTCAGCCAAGGGGTGCTCATGAGAGGTGAGTATACGCCGCTACAGGGAAGTAAGTCCTTTTTATTACTGTGGCATTTGCTCTGAATAGCCAGATGATACCTCTGAGAAGGCTGTAAAATACATAGCAAACCCCAATAACTGGCCCCTCCAGTAAACTGAATTTTTGGGAATGTGAGTCTAGACTGGTATTAACAGGTTTCAGAGTAGCAGCCGTGTTAGTCTGTATTCGCAAAAAAAAAAAAGGAGTACTTGTGGCACCTTAGAGACTAACAAATTTATTAGAGCATAAGCTTTCGTGAGCTACAGCTCACTTCATCGGATGCATTAGACTGGTATTAAGTTACCTCTTCTTTTCTTAGGTATTCATTTGTAAAAAGCAATATGAAAGAGGCCTGGATGTTTGAGTGCTATGTACTCATGCTACAGAGCTCTGAAGCAGTGTTCTCTTATCATTTAAAAAGTAAGGACTGCATCCAGAATCTTATATACAAGGCTCAGAAACAGCCAGTACATGCTCTGTAGGCCGTACCAGCACTTTTCTAAAATGACTCTCTTGTTCTCCAGGATCTCAGCTTTCATTTTAATAAAAAGCAAGCCTAGCTGTTATGGTTGAAGAAAACCTTAAAAAATGTGAACCAAATGTACCTGAAATAGAGATAAGTTTGCAAAGGCATAGAACAGCAGCTCTGAGGGGTGTGAACTGCCCCATTCATCTCAGTGAGGTGTGAACTCAGATGCCCAGTGATTATAATTTCAATGTAATACTGTTAATTCTTTTGTCCCCAGGTAAGAAAGGAAAGGGAGGGTCACAATCTAGTCACAAAAATGAGTGAGGTCTCAACTTGGTGCCACAGTGGTTGGCATCCTGGAGAGCACCACTTATTCTTCCCCTCCTTGCCCTACCCCCTGCAAGGATCCCCACGGCACACAGAGACCTTGCACAAAGTCATTCTGAACAGCTGCACAATATGCTGAAAGTAGTCAGCGCTTCTTTGATGAGCAGAGCTTGGAAAAGCACCACCGCTTCTCTCCTGCTCCCAGCTTACAATTAGAAGATGCATTTCCTAGTGTTGCCAACTCTTGTGCTTTTATTACCAGTTATTATTATCAGAAAAAAACTGGTGTTTTTTCTTAAAACCCCAGCTGCTAGAGTCATGTGGATATGTGAGAATCTCCACTTTAAAAAAAAAAAAAAAATCATGTTTCTAGCCTTATGGTTCTGAGGAAAAACTTGAAAACCTGACCCAAGTATAGGCTAAAGATTCAAAGCCATACATTGGTGGTTGATATTTATAAGCATGGGCCTCTCTTGTAGTGGCATATCAGTTTTACAGGGCCTCTTCTCAATCTTCCCAAGAGACAACACCAAAAAGTAGCTTCCTGCTTCCACCAATTTAAATAGGATCCTTAAAGTTTTCTACTCTCCAATCCCAACAATACACTGGCACTTTGCCTGCTATAATTCATCAGCTCAGCAGAGAGAGTCTACCCATGTTATGCATTACTTTCACAGATCAGGTTTTACCTACAGGAATAAGCCATTATGCTGTCCCATTATAAGAGCCATTTAGCATACTTCAAAATACAGACTAACACGGCTGCTACTCTGAAACCAATCTCTAGACTGAGATCTTTCTCCCTGCTCTGGCCCCTTTACTCTGGATAAAAGGGCCAGGGTGGTGTAAAGTTGCTCTTAGTACAGATACTGTGGAAGACAGGCATTGAGGACGGGCCTGGAGTGGAGCTTTGGGTGGGAGGGTTGTGTTGGGGTAGGGCCATAGCATGCAGTGCTGCAGAGATTCTGGGAAGTGCTGCATCCCCTAGGGGAGATGCAGGAGGCTGCTGTAACTTAGACAGGCCCCCAGAGCTGTCTAAATTATGACAGTGCTGAGGAGCAAAAGTTGTCTTAGCTCCCCATCCCCTTGGGCTGTGAGTTCTGTGCAGCACCTCGCCCCTAGAGTTTATCTTTAGCTTTGGTACAAACACCTGACACAGTGAAAGCTCATACACCAAAAACCTGCAAGTGAGATTTCACACCATTAGAAACTGAACTGCTTAAATGCCATCTTTAGTAGCAAAAGTATAGCTAAGACTTGCTTTGTGGTTATGCCTCTTCTGTCCTAACCCCAAGAGGCAAATGTTTGTTCAGCAGAGTATTAAAGGAATGCAACGATTAAGCATATTTGTACTATCAGTTTTTAAAAAAGAAAGATATGAGGAGTTACCACGTATGGGCAACTCAAATTACATCTCACAATTCTAATTCATTATTAGATCAATTCTGGAGAAGACATCTGACCATAACAGATGAACTCTTGAGCAATCCCTTAACAAATGAAATAGCATTCCAAATATTAGTGGGTGCTGTGGGACTGAAAGGAGGAGCCATGAAGATAACAGCATATTGTTTAGCTAACTCAAGACTTTTCACCTCCTTTGTCATTTTAGAGGAAGCAGAGCAGGCCCATCTTGTTACATAAACTTACTTGCTGTGCAGAAGAAGCACAGGGTAAACAGAAAGCACCAAGAACTTGAGCACTACAGATCCTGACTACTAATTGTTAGAAACCTGGCAACATGTATTTTGTCTTATCCAATGTCAGATTTTTTGACACGGTCCATAAAAGAGTTTAAGAAAAGAAGCATCAGATTTATTTGGACCCCACTTTCTTTTCAGATAGGCACTTAGTGACAGGTTTCTGAGTTATCTGGGAAACTCCAACTAGAAAAATCCTGAGCTCAACATTTCATTGGTTAAGATCAATGTTTCCAGACTTTCCTCTGTCTCTGGAAATTTGCAACCTGTAAAATTGAATAAGTCTTGTGATAAAGGGCCCGATTTTATTCTGTTTCACACCATTGATTTCAGGGTAGAATTTGGTTCTGAAGAGATGACCTATCAACCTACCAGACATTTGCATTCATGGCCTGAGCTTAGTGTCTCTCTCCTCTCTCTCAGAAATTTAAGATTCTTGTCTGTATAAATACACCAGGTAGCTAAATGGCTCTTACATTTTGCATGGCATCCTGATACTGCGGCAGCGATGACAGCTGTGACTCAGAATGGTACGGCGATAACCCTTTTCTTAGAGTCCTCAAATCCCCAGAGCTAGATTGCTGCAAAGAGAAAATAGGACAATCTGTATTAACCAGAGGAAGGAAAATAATGCTCATTCTGCTTAGAATTCTTTAGTAGCTTTTCCTTGTGACCATTTCTATTCTGTGGCCTGTTCCCATAATAACTTTTCCCTGAAATCACGGTTAAAATGACCATGATAGTTAAAATGCTTTTCCTTTCCTCAATTCCTGGAAAAACATTGTCAAGTGGTTGGAGATTAAGCATTCACAGATATTTTATTCATCTAAATTTCAGATCACAAAAAAATCATATTAATATGCAGATGGGAAAATTATTCACATGAACTCTGACTTCATACCTGCAAAATAAAAAGGTATTATTAAAAGAAAAGTAGCATGCACCAATCAGAATACACTAGAAACCATTTTCTAGCTCTCCTTTTAAGACTACATTGGATATTCCAATTGGTAATTGGAGAGTAATAAGAGTTTTTAAATATTGACATTCTCATTTATGAAAGCTCTCGCATGTGAGTGACACCATCTCTTGTTTGGCTAAGAACTTCTTGCACACACAGAGTCTTGAATAAATATTCTACATGCAATACAAATAAATGTTATAAATCACACATTCTATGGAAAATACTACATGATCGTTTTGTGGTTATTGTGGGTATTATAATGGTACTGCATAATCCCCTTATGAGGGAGTCTCAGTCTAGTTCCCTCACTTGGTGAATTTGAAATGAGATACTCTTAGAACCAGCAAACTTGTTTTTAAAAGATCCAGTATACCTGAGGATGAAATGAAGGATCTGGGATGAGAATTATATAATTTTATTACCATAAACTTGCCATTAACTTAATATATTTTAAGAGTATCAAGCAATGCATTGTCCTCCATTTTAAAGCTATAAAAGCATAACCTTTGGGATTTTTATGCTCCATTAAAACTTTTGACTCGCATTTGCTGCAAAAAATATTTTCCATTTCAAAAAAACGAAAGAAAAACCATTGGTGCAATAAACTTTAATGGAATGTCTCATAAATCAGCTCAACTGTTCAGACAAAAAAAAAAACCCACCCCAGTAACCCCAGGGGTTGACCATAGCCAAAACCTTTAGCACTCTTGTCACCGCAGCGTTGGTGGTGGCTGTAATTCCACTGTTTGGTCCCATTTTACAGCAGAAAAGTTTGGTTCCCTTAGAGCCCAAACACTATTTTCCCATTATTGACAGTAGAGATTTTTTTTCTTGCAGTGATTTGTTTGGGAACTCTGTTTCTGAGCTCTCCAATACTATATTCTTCTTCTAAAAAGATCCAGTGTGATCTAATGAGTTCACAGCTACAGCCCGCTAACCCTATTCCTTTTACAAGCTGTGCAGAGGTGACTAGTCTTCATGGTAGTCATCCTAAAGAACTGGATATTACTGCCGCATAGTTTAACCTGCTAGAAGTGTTTTATCCCTTTGCAGTCAGTTGCCATAGAATTATTTGCACAGATTGTGCATTGACACTTTCCTTGGAATTGGCATCAGAAGTGATCATTGTTTTGTTTCCCCAAATTTTGCATTTCACAAGTGAAGTGTCAAAGACAGCAATATTTTGAAACGTAGCTCACTCTTGCAGGTAACATGCACTTAGAACTGAGAGCAAGATTTACTTCACTGTATAAATGCCTGGGCTTTTTATAGGGGAAGTTTAGGGAGAAGGGTTGGATAGGTCCATGCAAATCTGATGACTAGACACCTTTGTTTAATGACAGTGTCCCACAGGTCTACTGTGTAATCATTTCTTGGCTGATTATATTGAAACAGAGGATTTGTCCTGGCTGGCTGTGCAAGCTACAACCTGCACTTCACCTATCATATATGAACATGTGGCTCCAGCAGCCTCAATGCTGGATCCCAGCATTGTGTTATCTACCGTTGACCTCCATTTTGCCTTGACATTTCTGGCCATGGTGTACGGTCCCCTCCTGCATCTGAGTCGAACGCACACATATATGCACACATGTGAACAACAAAGGCAAATAGTACAGCAAGGAATTTTAAAGTTCTTGCTATGTGCTAGAGTGATCACAGATGCATTGGTTTTTATCCATAACGCTCCACTCCAGAAGGACAATGCATGCCTTTCTGGGGATTAGAGTGCACGACCCAACAGGTAATTCTGCTGCATTGGAAGATTACAAACTGCACTGATAACAACATGCCACTTTCTGAACAAACATGGAAGGGACCGGCTGAATATGGATAGAGATGGGCAGTTTGTGGCTATTTATTTCTATCTTTCAGTATCTTGCTCTCCTGCCACAAGATGAGTTGTTCCCATGGAAAAGGGTCCTGGTACTTTGGACCGAGTGTTCATCTTCTCTAGCACAAGTTGCACTGGCAGCAAAGTCAAAATATTCCTGTGAATGAATCCCCCTTATCCCTGAGTGCCCCCTTAGGGCACCCAGCCACAATGCGAGGGTTAGTATCCCACTTCCCCTTTTGGGCCCCTAAGCACTCCACAAAAGGCTCTCTTAGCTCAATAATACCTTTCTTGAGGCTGGTTTATCAGAAAAACACAGTGCATGTATCTGTACAAGAGTCCCAAAACATGGTCCATGTATCACCCCTCAGTGCATATAGTAATTAAGATCCCACAATTTCTAGTTCATCAGCATAACACATACCATAAGCAGCATCTTCCACCACATCTGGGCTCTTCCTCGGTCCTCTCCTGTCCTTCTGCCAGGACAGCAACCCCAGACCTTCCAGTGGGGCAGGCAGGCACTGTGCCCAGCTCCTGGGAAGTGGCCAGCATGTCCCCCCGTCTCCCATAGCCAGTGGGAGCTGCAGGGGCAGCGTGTGGAGACCCTGGCCACCCCTCCGGCTCTTAGGAGCCACCTGAGGTCAGCGCCGCCTGGAACCCACACCCTGAACCCACTCCTGCGCCCTAACCCTCTGCCCCAGCTCAGAACCTCCTCCCACATCCAAACTCCCTCCTGGAGCCCTCACCCTCTCCTGCACCCCCAATCCCCTGCTCCAGCCCTGAGCCACCTCCCGCACTCATCCCCAACCTGGAGCCCCCTCCTGCACCCCAAACCCATCATCCCCTGCCCCACTCCAGAGTCTGCACCCCCAGGTCAGAACCCTCACCCTCCTGCACCTCAGCCCAGAGCCCCGCATCCTTAACCCCTCATTTTTGACCCCACCCCAGAGCCTGCACCCCCAAGTCCACGCTCAGAGCTTGTACCCTCTCACACACCCCAATCCCCGCCCCATCCTGGAGCCCCCTCCCACACTCCGAACCCTTTGGCCCCCCCGCACCCCAAACATCTCATCCCTGGCCCCACCCCAGAACCTGCACCCCCAGCCAGAGCCCTCACTCCCTCCTGCACCACAAACCCCCTGCCCCAGCCCAGTGAAACTGAGTGAGGGTGGGGGAGAGCGAACGACAGAGGGAGCGGGGATGGAGTGAGCGGGGGGGGGGGGGGCTTGGGAGGGGCAAGGGTGTTCGATTTTCTGCAATTAGAAAGTTGGCAACCCTACTTGGAAGCCAGCAGGCTACCCACTCTGCTGATCTCTTGCCTTCAGCCCTCTGGCTCCCACTCTGCAGCATGGAGACGTCAGCAGGAAAGCCCCTCCTCTGCTCCCCTGTTCAGCCTTCTCTGGTCCGTGGCACACCAGCTTGTGAGTTAGCAGATAATGCCCTTCCTTGCTCTTCTGCCTTCAGTCCTCTGACCCAAGCTCTCTCCAGCTTGGGGAGATCAAACAGCAAACCCCTCTTGCTGCTCTCCTGCCTTCTAATTCTCCCTGATCCCTTATGGTCCTGGGTGCTGTCTCATCCCCTTTATTGGCCAAATAGGGGACACCTGTTCTGGTGCAGGAGAGCTGGGCATGCCTCACTTAAAGATGCCAGCTGCCCTGTGACAATCCATCTTGCCAAACAATCTAAGGCAACCGCGCCTTTGCCTGGTTTACACACAAGGTTGCACTGGTTTAGCTAAAGATGTGATTTTTACACTAATTAAAGAGAGTGGTGCAAACCCCTATTCTAGTTTCAACTATTCTAGTTTCAACCTGGTTTAAAGCAGTTTAGTTTGTGTTGGTAAATTTACAGGCACAAATTAAACCAATAAAACTGAGGCACCACACAGGGGTTTACATTTGTTTAACTAAATCAGTTTTAAAATCAATTTTAGTTGAACTGGTGCAACTTCTGTGTTTAGACAAGGCTTCTGGTTGTTTCAGTGGTTGCTGTTCATGAGTCTGATCCAATGCCCTGGAGATCAATGTAAAGATGCTCAGTGAATTCAGTCAACACTGATAAAGAAAAATGTTATAAATCATTGAGAGAACCTTTGACCGCCTGTCAGCATCGGAAGTATCCAATATGAAAATAAATGTGTTTGGGAAGCAGTGAATGGGTCTTCATGCTTCTTGTTGCTCCCTCTGAGTCTCATAGTTTTGGAGAAATCCATTTCTCTACTAGTGGCCAATCCAGCTTCCATTGAAATCAATGCAAATGTAAAGTCAGCAGTAGGGATTGAACCACAGACCTCTGGCTCTAAAGCACAACCCTGTGCTGCCTGAGTAAATTCTCCCTTCACAGGATACAAACATCTCTTTGAAGTCAAGAAACCTAACCACCTCAGTAATGGTCTTTCCAGGTCAGGGGTAAGGCATATTAGTGGGGTAGAGTAGAAAATCTTGACCTGTTTGGGCTACACGTTCAGTGCTGTTGCTCCAGTCCCTCTCATAAGCACTAAACAGTTTTAGTTTCCTTCTACAATTTTCTTTAAAAGAAAATTGGTTTCAAAATGAAACTTGCTCTATGAAAACTGGTTTCCTCCAACAGCCCATAAAGCACATCTCAGCACCATTATTTATATGACAGAAAAAGTCCATTTTTTTCCTGGCTGCAGAAGACAAGCATTCCAATTAAACTGGTGCAATTACCTCACAGACATTTATAAACATTTACACATTCATCAGACTTTGCTAGTCTAAAGCTAACCAAGGAAAAATGTGAATCCCTCATTAACAGGCAATATGACTAATGATGCATCAAAATGAGAAACTATTATGCCATTTAAACCTAAATTAAAAATCCTGGTATTTGCATTGTTAGTTCACTCACAAAATGAAATCCCTTATTCCCTTGCCCAATTTTCATTACTGAGATGGAAGTGACTCCTAAATTACTTTTCTCATCAGAATGGCATTTAAAAGCACAATTGCTGATCACCTCTGTTCTCCATCACCGTTTGGAGATGATCTTATTTACCAGACAGCAGGTCTTTAGTAAATCACTGTTCAGTAAAGTAATTTTACAAGTCTTGTGAAAGAAAATCCTTCATACGATGAAAAGCTTCACACCACTGAACTTAGTTAGGAGTCAGTCCTGCTTCTAATGGGAGCAGGAGCAAGTCCTTAAAGAACAAGATACATCCTAAAGCACACACTGACCTAAGGGCCTGATCCTGCTTTCCTTTTTTGTATGCAATACTTCCCATTGGCTTTCTGGGTACACACAGAAAGGAAGATCAGGCACATAATATCACTTAAGTGCACGGTTTCACTTAGCTCCAATCCAACTCCCATTGTAGTCAAACAGAGTGTCCATCAATTACTCAGTGTGGAACTCTGTCCCCCTCTAGTGGCTGAGCAACATACAGTCATTGATGAGCCAGATACAGGTTTACCTAGCAGAACAATCTTTCAACTCAGGCAGTAGAGGTTGGTGTTTTAGAACCAGAGGTCCTGAGTTCAATCTGCACTGCCGCCAACCAACTCATAGGCATCATGTTACATTTGCACCCATTTCAATAGATTTCTCCAAAACTATGAGACTCAGATAGAGAACAATGGCGCATACACACCAAACCACTGCTTCCTAAACACATTTACTTTCATGTCAGACACTTCCATCATTGACAGCCCACCAAAGGTTCCCCCAGTGCAGTTATTTACTTATTCTCTGGGAATGACTATTAAACAATAAAAGATGTTGTATTAATCCTAAAGTCTTGAGTCAGAAAAAGACTTCTAATGGGCTGGATCTTGAGGTCTATACATGGTGGTTACTCAGCTTAAGCCTTAATGAAGGAAATGAATCCAACTCTGCCCCTGCTTAAATCAATGGGTATTTTACGCATTCACTTCAGTAAAAGTGGGTATGGAGTTACACCTTAGTGAAAACTGACTAACACAATAAGTTTCTCTTTCTTATAGAATATAGGTCTAATCATTAATAAAACAATAATAATAAGCTGAACTGGGTGAAAAAAATAGGGAACTTTTTCATAAAATTTCATTTTTTGTTAAAAATCTCAAATTTTTGACAAATTTCAATCAATTCTAATAATAAAATTTTAAAAAGCATTATCACACACCTGAACTCTGAATCAAACCATATTATTCTTCCTAGCAAAGAGAATAAACTGTGACCCTTTACTTTTGACCTGCTGTGATCAGGATGATTCAATCTGATTACAATGCAAAAGCATGAGAAGACAGATGATGTTTATGTTGCTATTTTAAGGTTAGGGTAACAAGCAGAAGCATTTATTTTCCCTTTTCTTTCTGTCTGGTTAGTGCTATAGCTATCTTGAACCAACTGTGCAGATAAGAACTTTCAGGCAAGTTAGAAAAATAATCTTTTTAGTTACACTTTAGGCTAACTTCTGCTAGAGAGGATGGAAAAACAGAACAAACAGGACAGGTTTCAGAGTAGCAGCCGTGTTAGTCTGTATTCGCAAAAAGAAAAGGAGTACTTGTGGCACCTTAGAGACTAACAAATTTATTTGAGCATAAGCTTTCGTGAGCTACAGCTCACTTCATCGGATGCATTCACTGTATTTTCCAGTGAATGCATCCGAAGAAGTGAACTGTAGCTCAAGAAAGCTTATGCTCAAATAAATTTGTTAGTCTCTAAGGTGCCACAAGTACTCCTTTTCTTTTAACAAATAGGACCTAATTCCTATACACTAGGATATAATAAAATGGACCATTCCTATATTAAAGTTAAACAGAGAAAAACCCAAATTTCCTTGATAGCCACCCAGATCTTCCTCAGCATTTATGTATAAGATTAGTAAAACTAGGGAACTATTTAAATTAAAATTATATTCTCAAATAACCCAGGAATATTAGAAAATGACACTGTCAGCTTCCAATAATCAATGAATTAGCATTCGGAACAGAGCTTATATAAGTGCTCATTAACTGAAAATACTATTCTCTCCTTTGTCGTCAGCTGAAATAGCCTAAGATCTCTACAGGAGAAAAAAAAAGGGTAGATTCTCCATTTGTGTCCGCATGCTACTGAAATATTAGAGCCTTTTCCCTAGGTTGTTCTGTTAGATTGTCTTTGTTTGTTTGTTTTTTCCTCTTGGGTAATTTTTTTTCCTTTTACCTTCCCACAGTCTGTCAAAACTGACATTTGCTAGTCCCATTTGCATGGAAAACAGAAAGCAGTATCACTCTTGTGAAGCCCAGTGCTGTTGAAGAGCATCTTCTAATGATAACTTTCATGTCTGGAGTTTTTATTTACTGTCAGTGGAGTCCATTCAGGAGGGGATTGGGAAGCACTGAGTGGACAACTGCAGACAATGTCACAGACTCTGGAAATCCCAGGGTGTCATAATTTTTAGACACTGCACTATAAGCTTCATCTTTCAACCATTTTAACTTCTTGATGCTGAGTTAGAGAGACAGCAGATTGTGTGTTATACTGGTGGGCTCAGCTCCTTGCCTGGCAAGGTGAGCCACTACATCAGGAGGTTCCCCCCCCCCCCCTCCATATGAAAAGCACTTTCCTATGGCAACCTGACAGACATAAGCTCTGATTATGCTTTCATTTATCTCTTTCTCTCCCCCCCCCCATGTAAATCAGGAGTAACTCCATAAAGCCAATAGCCTTGGAATGGTGTAAACTGGTATAAAGTCAGAACTTGGCCTTTAGTCCACTAGTATTCACCTTAAACAGAACAGCAGAGCTTTTACATTGGAAAATGATATTCAGACTGTTGTAAGTTCTGAGCAGAAGCATTATGAAAGGAATGGGAACTCTTACACACACACACAAAGTATATTGAAGATCCAAAACCACAAACCAATTAGGCACAGAGCATGATATTTTAAAACAGAATAGCTGAGATTCATTTACTTTTGACTTACCTGCTAAGCCTCACATTCAAGGCTCTGAGTTTTCCTTGAAAGAATAGAAGAGGCCACTAAAACACACATTTTCTTGAAGCGTTACTGGCATTAGTGGTGTCATCTATTCTTTCAGGAGAAAGGCAGATTCCTGAACTTGGAGGATAGCCAAGATTTTTGATCACTTTTAAATGATACCCACAGGTCATAATATCATAACTGTATTACACCTGTTATGTAACAGAGCTTTAGAGGAAATTATATCTTAGCATGCAGTAAAACTAAACGGAAAGGATCCTTAGATCTGCTATAAACTCAACAGTTGCAATATACTATATTTTTGTCAACAGCATTGTAAAAGATTTTCCTCTAAAGTGTGTACATGTCACACCAGCATCCCAACCTCTAGAGAGATGGACAATTTCCATTTTTAGTGTCTGCTCCACTCTCCCACCAGATCAGGGTTTGATTTTTGTCTAATTTAAATATTTAACGTGAAATTCACCCCATCCAGTGAGGCAGGAAAAGACATTGGGACCATTTGAATGCTTAAGGGACTTTATTGCTTTATAGGCCTAGCCCTCTCCATAGGGGCTAATTTCACTCTGATTATTTTGGCTTCACGTTAAAGGTCTAGAATGCCACTTAGGCTTCAAAAAAAGAACAGGAGTACTTGTGGCACCTTAGAAACTAACAAATTTATTAGAGCATAAGCTTTTGTGGGCTATAGCCCACTTCATCAGATGCACAGAATGGAACATATAATAAGACGAGATATATATACACACACACACACACACACACATACAGAGAAGGTGGAAGTTGCTATCCAAACTGTAAGAGGCTAATTAATATGAGCTATTATCAGCAGGAGAAAAAAACTTCTGTAGTGATACTCAAGATGGCCCATTTAGACAGTTGACAAGAAGGTGTGAGGATACTTAACATAGGGAAATAGATTCAATATGTGTAATGACCCAGCCACTCCCAATCTCTATTCAAACCCAAGTTAATGGTATCTAGTTTGCATATTAATTCAAGCTCAGCAGTTTCTCGTTGGAGTCTGTTTTTGAAGCTTTTCTGTTGCAAAATTGCCACCCTTAAATCTTTTACTGAGTGGCCAGAGAGGTTGAAGTGTTCTCCGACTGGTTTTTGAATGTTGTGATTCCTGATGTCAGATTTGTGTCCATTTATTCTTTTATGTAGAGACTGTCCGGTTTGGCCAATGTACATGGCAGAGGGGCATTGCTGGCACATAATGGCAAATATCACATTGTAGATGTGCAGGAGAATGAGCCCCTGATGGCATGGCTAATCTGATTTGGTTCTATGATGGTGTCACTTGAATAAATATGTGGACAGAGTTGGCATCGGGCTTTGTTGCAAGGATAGGTTTTTTGGGTTAGTGTTTTTGTTGTGATGTGTGTGGTTTCTGGAGAGTATTTGCTTCAGGTTGGGGGGCTGTCTGTAAGCGAGGACTTGTCTGTCTCCCAAGATCTGTGAGAGTGAGGGATCATTTTTCAGGATAGTTTGAACTCGTTGATGATGCGCTGGAGAGATTTTAGTTGGGGGCTGAAGGTGACAGCTAGTGGCATTCTGTTATTTTCTTTGTTGGGCCTGTCCCAATGCCAACTCTGTCCACATATTTATTCAAGTGACATCATCATAGGACCTAATCACATTAGCCACGCCATCAGGGGCTCGTTCACCTGCACATCTACCAATGTGATATATGCCATCATGTGCCAGCAATGCCCTTCTGCCATGTACATTAGCCAAAACCGGACAGACTCCATGCAAAAGAATAAATGGACGCAAATCTGACATCAGGAATCATAACATTCAAAAACCGGTAGGAGAACACTTCAACCTCTCTGGCCACTCAGTAAAAGATTTAAGGGTGGCAATTTTGCAACAGAAAAGCTTCAAAAACAGACTCCAATGAGAAACTGCTGAGCTTGAATTAATATGCAAACTAGATAACATTAACTTGGGTTTGAATAGAAACTGGGAGTGGCTGGGTCATTACACATATTGAATCTATTTCCCTATGTTAAGTATCCGCACACCTTCTTGTCAACTGTCTAAATAGGCCATCTTGAGTATCACTACAAAAGTTTTTTTCTCCTGCTGATAATAGCTCATCTTAATTAAATAGCCTCTTACAGTTTGTATGGGAACTTCCACCTTCTGTGTGTGTGTGTGTGTGTGTGTATATAATCTTCTTACTATATGTTCCATTCTATGCATCTGATGAAGTGGGCTATAGCCCACGAAAGCTTATGCTCTAATAAATTTGTTAGTCTCTAAGGTGCCACAAGTACGCCTGTTCTTTTTGCAGATACAGACTAACACGGCTGCTACTCTGAAACGTAGGCTTCAGGCAGGAGACGTGGAAAGTTAGCAGTCTGAGTGCTGGAATCCTGATTGGCTGTGTATGTGGAAGCACTCTGATTTCATTTGTGGAGGAAGTAGGGGAGAAGGGGGTAAATCAGAAGCTGATTAGCTCAGGCTCTTGTGCAGGTAGGTGACAGAGGCAGCCGGAGGGGAGTGGGGAGGTTGGGTTGTACAGCTGGGTGGGAACTAGCATATAGGAGGTTGGTGGAATTGGGGCCAGAGTTCAGAGTGTGTGTGTGTGAGGATGATGGATAGAATTAGGGTTAGGTAGAAAAGAGAGTGAAAGAACATGTCTATGTTGTAGTGCAAAGGCCCCTGAAACTTGGGAGGAGGTAGGAATAAGCTCATATATGGGGACACAGGTTAGGAAGCAGATTAGACTAGTGAGACTGGTGAAGAACTGGGCAGTCAGGGGCTGAGTTCCTTCAAATTTGACAGCTGAAAGAAGGGTGGGAGATATCAGAAGCTGGAAACACATGTTGTCATCTGCAGTGTCTAGGTGCAATTTACTGAGGAAGGCCTGTAGACTATTCTAAGGGTTAATTTAGAGAGGGGGCAATGTGTTTATGGACAGTACTACAATACATTATCTAAGTCACCTCCCTGTTGCTGTGGTGTATATACTTTACCACCTACTGGCAGCAATTCACTGCACCATAATTGTTCTAGTAATTGAAATTGCCTCAATTTTGACACTCAACAATCAATTGTTTGCATCTCGATAATTAAATGGAAAATTTAGTTTGAAAGCTTTTGCTATTATTCCAGACACATACTGGTCCAGAAGCCATTTAGCTGTTAGCTCCTCGCACTGGCAAATGGCTTTGATTTGAATAGTAATTTTTGATAGTACCGTCTGAGTTTTGACAGACTTACCCATATTTTTATCACCAGTGCGGAGCAGAAGTTAGAAATAATTAGGAGTGCATTTAATACATTCAGATGATTAAAAATGGAAATTGCCAACATGAGCCTCTGAAAGAAAGATCCACCAGAGCACCAAACAGCCACCACCAGTACTCAGAGGCAGTCCCACAGATCCAAAAAACTCACAGCTTAAAAATGTATTAGATCTCGCTACCTTAATGAAATTTCTTGGCAAGCTGTTGCGGTCAGTCAGCTAGAAGGGAACAAAAGAATATTATACAACTTAAATCTTAATTAAAATAAAAAAGAAAAGATACTTTATTGTCATAGTAAACTTTAATCTTTATTACAGATTACTAAAGTAGGACCTTTTTAACATTCAGTCTTTGACAAGATAATATTTGAACTCAAAGGCCTTTACAAACATTGATAAATTAAGACTCACAGAACCCTTTATCAGACAAATAAGCATAAATAGCCTAATATCCCTATTTTAAAGATGGGGAACCTTGGACAAAATAGGCAAAATTTGTATACCCTTACTTATACTGAATAATACCTTACCTCACAAGAACACCTCTTGAATTCAATAGCCATACCTGTGCTATAATATTCAGCATGATTAAACTCAGCATTACATCATTGACTTTAGTCAAGTTACTTCTGATTTACACTGATGTAAGTAAAATCAGAAAAAAAGGCCTTAAATGACTTGTCCAGGATCCCACAGCAAGTCAGTGGAAGGGCGAGGGACAGAACCAAGAATTTCTGCCTTCTGGCCATGTTCTCATATCACTAGGCCTGACCACAAGAACAAGGGGTGACATTCTGTGCTGCGCCTCTTAAAAGGAGTGTGATTTAAGTGGCGTTAAGCCATCTTTGCACCCTCTTGATCCTGCGCTGCTTTGCAGCCCCTAGAGCAACATAGACCATCTAAGCAACCTATCCCCAGATGCCTATGGACTGCAGTACTACCCAGAATCCCTGCAGCATTAAGTGCTGTGACCCCACTCCCAATATGCCCTTCCCACCTCCAGCTCTGCCCCTCCCTGCACGCCCTCTGTGCCAGCACATGTGAGGAGGTGCTCAGAAGACAGTCTTATGGCTGTTTTCTATATTATCTGAATCAGAAGAATTCTCCACCTGTTCAATACAGAGCTTTTATGGGTCCTCAGCACCACCCCAGACCTTTTACCCAGCATTAACGGCATGGAGGGAGACGAGACTCTTCCCTATGAATACAGTTTTGACTGGAATAGACTTAATTTGATGATTGAGACAGAAGCTTTACATATAAGTTGTCAACTAGCTTCACATGAGGAACATACATAATATGGGTAAGATCTTCAAAGCTGTCTAGAATATTTAGCCATCCAACTCCCACTGAAATTGATCTCTCTCTCTCTCTCTCTCTCACACACACACACACACGTACGGATGGCCCGAGTTGATGGCCAGGGTTGTCAGCAGGGTAATGCTCTCAAATCCCGATTAACAGAGTCACAGAGTTTAAGGTCAGAAGAAACCACTAGATCATCTAGTCTGACCTCCTGTACATCACAGACCACTAATACCACACAGCACCTGCACACTAACCCCAACAATCAAAATTAGTCTAAAGTATTACAGCCCACATGAGATTAAATTATAGTGTGCTGCCGGCAGTGAACAGACGGGACTGAGGTGCACCAGTGCCCAAGGAATGGATTAGATGAGATATACCCAAATGATCTTGGCAAGTGACCTGCACTCCAGGCTGCAGAGAAAGGTAAAAAACCTCATGGTCACAGCCCCTCTGACCTGAACACAAGAAGCAATCCTCTGGATTGTATACTCTGGCCACAAAGCACCAGAACACATAAGATGGTACAAACAGGGTTGGTCATATTGCTTCTGGTATTTCCAGTAGCTGAAACCATCAGCATCCTTGGTCAGGACCTAAATGGAGGCTGCACATCTTCATCTGCCTTCAAGGCAGTTCTTCAGTGCTTTGCAGCTGCATTTTTAAATGCCAGTAAGTAAACCCTAAGCCATTACTTCCTCAGCTCCCATCCTACCGTCTCCCCTACAATCCATTATGGCGTGAACTAAGAACTGAATTAAGTTTCAGCCATTAAAGATATTGTTACCAATCATGCTTCAGCAAAACACATGTACGACGTTAAGAACATCTGAACAGTCCCATTAGCTTCAATGGGACTGCCCACGTGTGCTTAAATTTACCTGAGCATTTGGTATTTTGGGACCTGACTGTTTATTGTTTGGGTGGGTTTTTTTTTTAAAGAAGAGACGATTCTCAAAATACTGCAGAGGAAAGGAAAGTTAAGGTATGAAATTAAAGAGCCCTCTGTTTAATATCTTCTATGTCATGTATAGCACTTTTAATCAGCAGATCTCAAAGTGCTTTTTAGAAAAGGTCGGTATTATTATCCCCATTTTACAGATAGGAAAACAGAAGCGCAGAAGGTCACCTAGCAGGCCAGTGGCAGCGCAGGGAAGAAGAACACCAGTCTCCTGAATCCCCATCTAGTGCTCTATCCAGTAGGCAACTGGGGAAGCTCAAGTTAATTTCACAGGTGACACACCCAAAATCCTTTGTGTTTCTCTCTTCTGGAACAAGATGACAACTGTGGGAACAAGATGCAGCAGGGCCCTCTGAGAAAAAGTGGCACAGAAAACAGCTGGGGTTCCAATGAAAAATATAGAATGTATTTGTGTGTGTGTGTGTGTTTAGATTTTTAAGATATGACTGGATCTTGGCCTTACACACAGCAAATCAGGAATAACTCCTCATGTCAATAGGTGCAAAAACTGATGTGAGAACAGAATCAGGCCTGTAGATTTCAGATTATACATCTCACTGGCTTTTGCTTATACAGGGAGTGGAAATGACGATTTGAAGAGGCAAAGCAGCAGATGTCATTTGGTTAAAGTGCTGAAAATTGGAGTTCTTAATTGACAGAGGAGAGATAATGCTGTGCGGAAGCATTAATGAATAGCAGGAGATTGTTAATAAGAGGTTTAGCAGAAGATTTCAGCATGTAAAACTACTATTTTAAAAATATTTGTTATCAGCATCTCCATGGGGTATAAGCAATAAATATCAGTGCCAGTAACAATGCTCTCTACCTGTAACTACCTGAAAGGGGGTTTCAAAGAGGATGGCTCTAGACTGTTCTCAATGGTAGCAGATGACAGAACGAGGAGTAATGGTCTCAAGTTGCAATGGGGGAGGTTTAGATTGGATATTAGGAAAAACTTTTTCACTAAGAGGGTGGTGAAACACTGGAATGCGTTACCTAGGGAGGTGGTAGAATCTCCTTCCTTAGAGGTTTTTAAGGTCAGGCTTGACAAAGCCCTAGCTGGGATGATTTAACTGGGACTTGGTCCTGCTTTGAGCAGGGGGTTGGACTAGATGACCTTCTGGGGTCCCTTCCAACCCTGATATTCTATGATTCTATGATTCTATGATTCTCTGTCCTCTGTAGAAACGCAGACAGGGAGCTTTAATACATCATTAACATTCGAGAACGGTTGTCTTGTCTTTTCATTTTTATACCAGCAGAGAAAGATCAGTCTAATAACTCATGTGAGGCTCAAGTAATCAGCTCAAATGAAAATACAGTATATAATTATAATCACCCAACTGGCAATCTTTGCTCAAGAGAGAGAGACCAAGGACTGGAACAGCTGGGGTTGTTGCTGGGGCTCAGATCCAGGGCTTTTAGTCTCTTACATCCATAAGTACTAAAATACAAAATGGAGTTGTTTCCATTGCCATTCAGCGGCTGGTCTGTGACTTGCATGAAATAAGTTTGGGAGTCTCAGACCAGTGGAAGGTGTCTACAGCACAATGGTCAGCTCCACAATCAGCCCCTTTTGTTGGCAAACTCATAGAGACGCCAAGGACAGAGGCACCAATTCAGCCCGGTGCTTAAATACATGTATAACTTTAAGCCTGGGAGTAGTCTCATTGGGCCACAATCTCCAGTCTCCTTTGGTCACTTTGTGCTGCTCAGGTGAGGCAAAGCGGATGGATTCCAGCCAAAAAAGGGCCACTAGAGAATTCATCTTGCAGAGGAGAACTGCTCACAGGTATCAGCTCAACAGAAGCAGTGAAGCTGGCACCTGCGCTAAGCTGGTCTCCAAACCCCAGTACGAGGGTGTGCTGGGAAAGGGATGGATATGGCAGTGGTGGGGCAGGAGAATAGATTCCAAGGCCAGAAGGAGTAGAGCTGATTCTCCACTGGTTTAAATTAGACCAACCCTTCAGCTGTTCTAACTAAAGCTGGGACCATGTCTACATGCACTAACCCAAGCTCAGATGCAGGGGAGCCGATTGACTGGGGCATGAATGGCCAGAGAGAATTAGCTAGAGCTGGCCAAAAAAATTATGATGAATTTTCATGGGATATTTTGAAATTTTTTTTTTGTTAATTTCCCACAAATCTCTTAAGGTTTTTGTTGCTGTTATTTTATGAAAGACCCAAACTGGAAAGCTAAGAATTCTTCATTTTGAAAACCATTTTTGGTAAAAAAAAAATTCGTTTTCAAAAACTAAAAATTTGTACTGAAAGCCAAACTGGAAAAGGAATATTATTACCAAAAATTTCAATTAATTTTTAATTGAAAAAACAAATTAATTTTTTCACAACAATTTTCAGTTTGGTCAAAAAGGCATTATTTCCCCTAAAAATAAATGTACCAATGATAAAAATTCAATCAGTTTTAGAATTTGCTCTCTTCCCAGCCCTATAGGACATCTCTGTAGGTCATGACTGAGACATCTGAGAGAGACTGTGGGGGACACATGGTAGCCAACTTCAATGTCCAAGGTTGTCAGTGAGACATCACAAGGATTAAGATTCTCTTGCGCACGAAAAAGCAGAGATTGATGTTTCTCTGTACATTCCCCTGAATTCTTTTCACATTGTTGATCTTGAATTTCTCTCAAATTAATCTTGAATTCATAACTGAACTTATTGGAAATGTTCATCTTGAATTCTTTCAAGCTAATCCTTAGCTTTTCTGTACCATGCTTTGAATTTTTTCAGACTTAACCATTGAAGTCTGTGTGCACCTCTTTATGCATTATAAAGTTATATGATATTACCACTTCATAGCTTTTCATACTGTGATTAACTGGCCCTTTTCAATCTCTGTCTCCATAAACAGATAAAAGTGGCTTCCAATAAAATTATTTAAAAGTTTGTTAAGCACAGAATATGACTAATCCCGTGTTCACAGCTGGAGGTTAAACCGAGCCTCATTAAATACAATGCTCTTGCACTTCTCCCACAGCAGAAACAAATGGCGCATGAAAGAGCTTTGACCACCCCCATCCCTCCACCTCTCTCTCTCTCTCTCTCTCTCTCTATCTCTCTCTCTCTCTCACACACACACACACACACACACACAGAGCCAACCCCAACATTTCAAAAATCATGAGTCAAGAAAGCATAGGAGAGGCTTACAAATATAAATAAATAAATTTTAATTCTTTTCATTTGTCTTCTGGTTTCACATCCTTTAGGATGCATTTGTGTCACATTTTCTCCACAGCCATGAGGGTTAGAAACACACTTTATTTGTAAATGAAAGCTGAGATTCTCACTTAATCACTTGACTCCAGGAACTGGGGCTTTAAAAAAACAACAAATATTACGACATTCACAAGATCACCGGAGTCAGAAACACTGCACACCCACACAAGCTTTACTCACAGCAATGTAGGCCACCTTTACAACTGTGTTAAAGTTTGCAGTTTTTTTTTTATTTATATCTAATTTGGAGAACCCCATCCAAATGAGTGTGGGCTAAGGAAGTACTTCCCAAAGCAGCAGACCTAGGTCTTGATTCAAAGCCCACTGAAATCAATAGAAGTTCTTCAATTGACTTAATGGGTTTTGGATCCATCTCCCAAATAAAGGCTTGTAGTATCTCAACTTCCTTTTTCTCTGAATTCCAGTTAGCAGCATTTCTAAACTACTCGTATAAAGCTGAATGGCTCTTATTTTGAAAGAACATTTTGTTCAATAAATATGTATTGCTTTTTTAAAACTTCTGCTTACTGGGTTCCAACAGATAATTAATTAGTCATATCAATCAATCTGGGCATATTAAATCAGCAGGGAAGGAGCAGGAATGAAAAGCACTGATGTAGACACTGGTACTCTTACATTTTCTGTGCTACATTTTCATGAACCTCCCCACCAACATTGTTGATCCCACATTTGTGTGCATATGTAAAACTTGTACTTGCATGTGTAAAAGCGGCGCATGTGCACGCAAATGAGGATTTATGCATGCAGTTTAGATGTAAAGTCAATTTTGAATGGTAAAGCTAAGGTGGCCAGGTGCCCAGTTTTCGACTGGAAAGTCTGGTCGAAAAGGGGACCTGACAGCAGCCGGTGAGATCTACTGACCACACACCCATTGTCCAGTCACTGCAAGCAGGGGAGGTGGGGTGGCACCAAGCTTTCACCCACTCCAGCTCCTATTCAGCAGGGGCCGCCTCCTAACTTTGTAACACAGCTGCAGCTTCCCAGCCCCAGCTCCTCAGGCAAGTCCCTCCTGACCTGGGCGGGAGGTGTGGAAGGGGGAAAGCAACAAGTGATGGGGGCTAGGGGGAGAGAGAGTGGATGGGGGCTGGGCCTCAGGAGAAGAAGCTGGACAGGGGCAGGGCTCGGTGGAAGAGGTGGGGTGCTTGCTGCTTGACTGAAATATACCGTGTGGTCTGTTTGTCTGGGGGACTGTGTGCTGACTAGCGGCCTGCTAGGCAAGGCTGAGAGCTTCTTAACGAGACTTTGACCCCTAAGTCAACTCTTAACCAGGGGACAGGGCTACTCAAGAAGACTTTAAAAAGCCTGCTCCTAAGCAACCAGAGGAGCTAGGGAACAGGAGTGGTTAATGGGAATTTTGCAAAGGAGTTTAGAGGGGGAACATGCGGGTGGGAGGGGAGCCCCAGGTACACATAACATTCTTTAAACTTAAAGCCAAACCACCCCCTGATAAAAACAAAACATCAACAAAGGAACAAGCTGCAGGAATAAAAAGAGAATCCCGCCAGAACTCCACCAACAAAGTGGGGGCTATCCAATTTATTGCACCCAATGCAGCATGTATGCTTACCTGCCCTATAGGCAGGTGGCATATGTGTGCATTAGGTGCAAGGAGCTCCTGGCCCTCGGAGACCGTGTACTGGCTTTGGAGACCAGAGTGGCTGAACTGGTGGAGCTAAGGGAGACAGAGAGGTACACAGATGAGACTTTACAGGACACTGTAGAATGGTTCCATCCCCGGTCTGACAGCCTCTGTGCTGTTGAGGAGGATGAAAGCCTCAGGGAAGGAGAACATCCAACTGGAGCAGGTGGAAACAATCCCTTAGTTGGGACCCTCCTTCCAGATGATGTTGTGGTATCCTTTCACACTTAGGATACCTCTCCGGGGGAGGGAACTCCACTTATTAGGAAGAGACAGATATTAGTAATGGGAGATTCAATCATAAGAGACATAGATAGCTGGATATGCAATGACTGGGAGAACCACATGGTGACTTGCCTGCTTGATGCAAAGGTTGCGGATCTCTTGAGACATCTAGATAGACTTATGTGTAGTGCTGGGGAGGAACTGGTGGTTGTGGTACATGTAGATACCAAGGATATATTACCAACCACCTGACCAAGATTGTGTAAGTGACTGTGAAGTGCTCAGGAAGAGTAGAAAGGCTATAAAAATAAAAAACTCAATAATAATGGGGAATTTCAACTATCTCCATATTGACAGGTACATGTCACCTCAGGATGGGATGCAGAGATAAAGTTTCTTGACACCTTAAATGACTGCTTCTTGGAGCAGCGAGTCCTGGAACTCACAAGAGGAGAGGCAATTCTTGATTTAGTCCTAAATGGAGCGCAGGATCTGGCCCAAGAGGTGAATATAGCTGGACCACATGGTAGTAGTGACCATAATATAATTAAATTTAACATCCCTGTGGTGGGGAAAACGCCACAGCAGCCCCACACTATAGCATTTAATTTCAGAAAGGGGGCTACACAAAAATGAGGAAGTTTGTACCTTTTAATTTCTGTATCACTATGCCAAAAGTGAAATCTCTACAAGCTGCATGGAAACTTTTTAAAAGACACCATAACAGAGGCTCAACTTAAATGTATGCTCCAAATTAAAAAAACATAGTAAGAGAACCAAAGAAGTGCCACCGTGGCTAAACAACAAAGTAAAAGAAGCAGTGAGAGATAAAAGGCATCCTTTAAAAAGTGGAAGTTAAATCCTAGTAAGGAAAATAGAAAGGAGAAACTCTGGCAAATGAAGTCTAAAAATATAATTAGGAAGACCAAAAAAGAATTTGAAGAACAGCTAGCCAAAGACTCAAAAACTAATAGCAAAACAATTTTTAAGCACATCAGAATCAGGAAGCCTGCTAAACAACCAATAGGGCCACTGGATGATCAAGATACTAAAGGAGTACTCAGTGACGATAAGGCCATTGCAGAGAACCTAAATGAAATCTTTGCATTGGTCTTCACTGCTGAGGATGAGAGAGAGATTCCCAAACCTGAGCCATTCTTTTTAGGTGACAAATCTGAGGAACTGTCCCAGATTGAGGTGTCGTTAAAGGAGGTTTTGGAACAAATTGATATATTAAACAGTAATAAATCACCAGGACCAGATGATACTCACCCAAGAGTTTTGAAGGAACTCATATGTGAAACTGTAGAACTACTAACTGTAGCTTGTAACCTATCATTTAAATCAGCTTCTGTAACAAATGACTGGAGGATAGCTAATGTGACACCAATTTTTAAAAAGGGCTCCAGAGGTGACCCCAGCAATTACAGGCCGGTAAGCCTGACTTCAGTACCGGGCAAACTAGTTGAAACTATAGTAAAGAGCAAAATTGTCAGACACTTACATGAACATAATTTGTTGGGGAAGAGTCAACATGGTTTCTGTAAAGGGAAATCATTCCTCACCAATCTACTAGAATTCTTTGAGGGGGTCAACAAGTATGTGGACAAGAGGGATGCAGAGGATATAGTGTACTTAGATTTTCAGAAAGCCTTTAATAAGATCCCTAACCAAAGGCCCTTAAGCAAAGTACGCTGTCATGGGATAAGAGAGAAGGTCCTCTCAGGGACTGGTAACTGGTTAAAAGATAGGAAATAAAGGGTAGGAATCAATGGTCAGTTTTCAGAATGGAGAGAGGTAAATAGTGGTGTCCCCCAGGGGTCTGTACTGGAACCAATCCTATTCAACACATTCAAAAATTATCTGGAAAAAGGGGTAAACAGTAAGGTGGCAAAATTTGCAAATGATACAAAACTAATCAAGATAGCTAAGTCCAGGCAGACTGCGAAGAGCTACAAAAGGATCTCTCAAAACTGAGTAACTGGGCAACAAAATGGCAGATGAAATTCAATGTTGATAAATGCAAAGTAATGCACATTGGAAAACATAATTCCAACTAGGCATATAAAATGATGGGGTCTACATTAGCTGTTACCACTCAAGAAAGATCTTGGAGACATTGTGAATAGTTCTCTGAAAACATCCACTCAATGTACAACGGCAGTCAAAAAAGTGAACAGAATGTTGGGAATCATTAAGAAAGGGATAGAAAATAAGACAAAAAATATCACACATCCTCTATATAAATCCATGGTACTCCACATCTTGAATACTGTGTGCAAATGCGGTCACCCCATCTCAAAAAAGATATATTGGAATTGGAAAAGGTTCAGAAAAGGGCAACAAAAATGATTAGGAGTATGGAACCGCTGCCATATGAGGAGAGATTAATAAGACTGGGACTTTTCAGCTTGGAAAAGAGACGACTAAGGGGGGACGGATATGATAGAGGTCTATAAAATCATGACTGGTGTGGAAAAAGTAAATAAGGAAGTGTTATTTACTCCTCATAACATAAGAACTAGGGGAAATTAATAGGCAGCAGGTTTAAATAAACAAAAGGAACTTTTTTTCACATAGCGCAGTCAACTGGTGGAACTCCTTGCTAGAGGATGTTGTGAAGGCCAAGAAAGACTATCACAGGGTTTGAAAAAGAACCAGATAAGTTCACAGAGGATAGGTCCATCAATGGCTATTAGCCAGGATGGGAAGGAATGGTGTCCCTAGCCTCTGTTTGCCAGAAGCTGGGAAGGGGCAACAGGGGATGAATCACTTGATGATTACCTGTTCTGTTCATTCCCTCTGGGGCACCTGGCATTGGCCACTGTCGGAAGGCAGGATACCGGACTAGGTGGACCTTTGGTCTGACCCAGTATGGCCGTTCTTATGTTCTTATGGGGCAGGGGCGGGGCCTCAGGGGGAAGTGGCAGGGCAGGGGAGGTTCCAGCACTCTTGCTGTAGTGTCCGGTTTTTAAATATTACCAAGTTGGCAACCCTAGGTACAGCTAAAGAAGGTCCTATGAAAATCTAATCTTCTGTGTATTATGCCCACATACAAAGGTCTGCCTTTGAAATCAGTGGGAGTCTTATCATTGACTTCAACTGGATCAACTTTGGATCAGGAAAACCATTAAGAAAAAAATATGGATATAGGATTTTGATTAATCATATTGATGTAAGCAGAGTCAGGATGAGCTCTACCCTGACATCTGGTGGTGAGTCATGGTGGGTTGTGGAAAAGAACTTCAGGGGCTGATCTCATTTGCATAGGCACACCCACCCTGCCTAAATGGTCACTTTGGCTGCTGTAGGAGCCCCAGTTTCTCTGTTATTGGGGAAGGAATAAACTGTTATTATCCTGATTATGTGAATCAAGGACAGTGGAACTATACTTGGCCTTTTGTTATGATGGAGGGATTCACCATCAACTAAGCAGCACTTGCTAGGCAAGGGTCATGGGTTCCAAAACCCCATGAGGGGAGAGAGGCTGGGGACAGGTATTAATACTTGGTGGTATGGGCCCCCTGGGGGAGTGCCTTACATGCTAATTGCACTTTCTCCTCTCTTCAGCAAATTTTGATTCCATTAAGAGTCTAGTTACAGGCTACTGAGCTGAATTCACTTTGGGCTAATGGTGCACCAGCACTGAGGCTCCCTTACTACAAGCTGAAATCACAAAAGAGCTAAACTTACTAAGAGCTGAAATCAGTGAGTGTTGTGTAGTGGGGGAGCCTGAAGATATATGGTGGAGCAGTTTGTGGGATGGGCGAGCAGAGCAGCTGGTGGAGCAGAGCGTTTGTGGGATGGCTGGTGGAGCAGAGCATTGCAGTTTGCAGGACGGAGAGCAGAGCAGAGCGGCTGGTGGAGCAGAGCAGTTTGTCGGATGCCTGGAGCAGCTCGTGGGGGCGGCTGGCAGAGCGGAGTCCCATGGAGAGGTGGGGCAATCAGCTTTGGACCATGTAAGGTGCCCCTTAACCCCTTCCCCCCGCCCCCCATCTCCACCCAGGTTGGGAGGTAAAACTCTGCAGATAAACTTTTGAACTCTGGGGCTGCCCTGACCAGGGACAGAGACTTTTGGGTCGTTGGACTTTTGGGACTTTGGGTTGCTAGACTCAAGAACCAAAGGGAAATGACATGCCCCAAGTTGCTTGGGGTGGGTATTTTTTGCTCATGGGTTGTGTTATGAATCCTGTTGGTGGTGGTTCCCCAACATAATGCCACATTGTTTCTCCCTGTTATTAAAAGGCTTTCTGCTACACTCAGACTATGTGCTTGTGAGAGGGGAAGTTTTGCCTCTTGGAGGCGCCCAGCAGGGGTAGTATACATTTGTCCCAGGTCACTGGGTGGGGGGCTTGAGCCGGTTTTGCATTGTGTTATTGGAATGGAACCCCTGGATACTGAACCCAGCCCTTGTTGCTGCCAACTCTGATGGGCAGAAGGGTTACATTTAGGAAGTAGCAAAAATTTTAAACATTGCTTACAAAAAAGGCCATAAATTGCCTTGGTACTTTTTATTTAAAGTACTTCTGAATTTAAACAGAGGCAAACACAGGGAAAGCATTCATGTCCGAATCACTCTCTGATCCAAAAATCAAATGGCCCTTGTGAGATCTTAAATTAAAATAATGATAATTCTCCCAGCAATCAGTAGGGCGTGCTTTAGGGAAATAAGGCAGGTTTGCAATTGTATTCAACTTCCCAAGTATACATGTACCATTCCTGGACCAAGTAATTGCTACACAACAAAACTAACAAGCTGATTTGAAAGGGAGGCTCAAATGTTCATAGCTGATGTGAGCTCAGTGTGCCAGAGAGGCAATTGCGTACGTGGGAGTGTTAATGGCAGATTTAATGCAGAAGTGGCTGATATTAAAACAATAGAAGAAATTGCAATCCAGTTCTTTTGGAGCCCGCCCATTGAGTGTGATTTCTTTTACTCCCCCATTTTTAAGAGAGGTTTAACTCCTTGCCAAACTGTGTTTATTTCCTAGTTCATCCCAGCTCTCCTGGCTCTCATACTTCCTTAAATCCAGGGGCTATATTCCTAATTTGAAGACAAACATTTGGGGAACTTCCCATGTGTATTTGTAGAAATGCACAAATTCAACTAGGCACTCCGCAGATCCCCCTATTCCCCAGGGTAGCAGATCCTAATCTGGGCAGCAATTCTCCATATCATTAATAGTATTTACAAGAATTATTTGCTACCTGCATGGCTACAGCCTGAAAGAAGTTAGTTTTAGTGTGGCACGGACAACTACTCTTAAAAATAAAAACAAGCCCTACTTTCAAAATTAGAAGACAAAAAAATACTTCAAGACAGGATTCCTCAGGAATTGTCCAGACCACAATAGTTCCCAGGAATGACCCCTACAAGTTTGGGAGTATTGACTGAGAAATACTTTAAGATTGTTGGTCTTTTAAATAAATGCTCGGCCATTCCACATAAGCCTTCAGGGTCAGAAAAGACTCCTCCTGTCCCACAGAGGAACCGATTCTTTGATGAAAATCCAGATCATAATCCCACTGTCAAGCTTCCAGTCAGTTGCAGTCTCACGGCCTACCTTGAAATGGCTGCTCTGTTCAAATCTAGGCTCCCCAGGTCAGCAACCTGCAATGCATGCTGGGGCACCTTTGCCCTGGAAAATCCTCCAGGAATGCCAAATCTGAATAGAGAAGTCATACCAGGCCAAGCAGAGACATTAAACCTACTGAGATCACAACCATCATCCCACAATGTGAAGGACCTGATGGTGGGAAGTGGAAGCGGAAACCAGCTCAGGCATAGGACTCATGAAACCTGATTTGGAACAACCTATACATTGCAGTTTTCATTTAAAGAAAATGATTCTAGCCTTTTCCCTTGTGCAGAATGACTTCTTTGTTTAACATTTTCTGCACAAGGAAAAAAATGTAAACCGGGGTGAAAGTCTCATTAGGATTATTCGTAAAAAATTATGGGTTATTCATGGTCTTTCCCATTGCTACCCAAAACTGACCTTTGGCACGTATGAGACTTACAGGCATTGGGTCCCTTTAATTTTGGAAATGTGGGAGATGCAAGCAGAGTAATTTATAGTTGTGGGGCAGTGCTGTCTGAGATTGTTCAAAGCACAGGCCCCATGGGTGCTCTGGAGCTCAAGCACCCATGGAAAAAAAAATAGGGGGCACTGAGCACCCACCAACCCCAAAGGTTCTGGCCGGGCTGCTGCCAATCAGCTGGTTGGCCAACCCAGGGTGGCCAGCAGAGCAGCAAGCAGAGCAGGAGGTGTTGGAAAGGGTTTTGGAAGAGGGGGCCGAGCAGGAAGAGGCGGGGCAAGGGCAGGACCTCGGGGGAGAGGGTGGAGTCGAGCAGGGCCTTGGGGCGGAGTGGTAGTGGAGCACCCACCGGGAAAAAAGTCAGCAGCTGTGGTTCAAAGGCACTCGGTCTCCCTCCTATCTGGCTACCTGCAGCTTAGCCAAACACGGGTACATTTTAACCACAAGGGGTACATTTTAACAATATGAGAGGCATCCTGGTCTAAGGGATGAAGCATGGATTGAGAGCAAGGGGCTAATCCCAGCTCTATGGTGTACTCCCTCTCCAGAGGTGGAGAAAACAATGTTTCTTCTACCTCCTAATAGGGGGGTGGATTGTGTCAATTAAATAGTTAATGTTCAGACACTACCACTATACAGTCCTGTAGCCTTAAAATTGCCTTGTCCCAGGCAGAGGTTATTTTAAAGACTGAGTGGTAAAACTCACCAGACTGCCCACAAAACCTTCCAGTATCAGCTCTTATTGTCCCTCACACCCCTATTTTATAGGGATAATTAGCTCTCTAGGCATCTTTTTTAAAAAAAAAAAAAAGTTTGGCAACTAAGGACAGATGCCAGCATAAGCATTTGGACTCCACTTCTCTGGCAGAGTGAGGCTGGAGACTGGAAGGGGCCAAAGATTTTCACTTCCGCTTTTCACATGAAATGGAGTCCGTTAAATGGTGCCACCAGCAATCAGGTCACTCCCTCCCCTCAGAATCCTGTGCACCATGATGTCGCCTGAGTAGAGCAGCAGATTTGTGAAGCCTGCAGTTTTTCTGGGTGCAGTTAAATATCAAAAGTCATTGGCTTTGAAGGCAACTGTTGCATTGTCAGGTAGAGTGCAGCAAGGATCTCCTCCAGGCTGAGGAATCTATGGCAGAGCTGCAAGGTGGAGGACAGGTGGAGTGTCTGGGAATTGGGGCTAGGGCGAGGAATGCCGGTAATGCAGAAAAAGGAAAAACATCCAGAAGTCACAAATTTTGGGTAAAACATGTACATTTAAAATTGAAATTTGCCCCGACTCCTCAGTGATTTCTCCCCAAGTTTAACATGACACACCACTGAAGTAAACAGTAAAGCAGGATCCTACTTTAGAGTTCTCAGCTGTACTAAATGCACTTACAGCAGCGATGCCATTTACAAGTACAGAAAGAACACTTTCATGTAACTTACTTTCTTGTTTGCCACTTCATTCTCTGAGCTTCTGTGGCAGCCCCCAATCCCCCAGTCAGGATCTGTGCTTGATCCAACTGCTTGGGGCAGCTGTCCTCTATTTGGGTGTTTCAGAGACAATAGTTTCCAAATAAAAGGAAAGATATGAACTGACGGTATATTTAGATTCAGATGGTACCTGCCTCACTTAGAACTTGTCTATACATAATACTGCACTGTGCCTGCAACTGTGCCACTGTAGTGCTTCAGTGAAGACCCTACCTACACAGAGGGGAGGACTTCTCCCGTCAGTGTAGGTAATCCACCTCCCCGAGGGCCAGTAGCTAGGCTGACAGGAGAATTCTCCCATTGACCTAGCACTGTCTACATGGGGGGCTAGGTCAGTTTAACCATGTTGCTCAGGGGTGTGGATTTTTCACACCCTTGAGGGCTATAATTATACCAACCTAATTTCCTAATGTATACCACAGGACTTAGGCACTTAGCCCCCTAAGCATCTAACTCTTAAGACTCCAGCTGGTAAGGATTAAAGCTCCTAAACAGGAACTGCTGCACTGCAGGGGAGAGGGTAAAATGAGGCCCTGCTGGGGGCCACCCCTCCCTCCAGCACCCCACTGACCCAGAACTGCCACAAACAGGAACCTTTGCACATTCCCATCAGAACTATAGAATGTGCTCTTACTTTCTCTGCCCTGCGCTGACTGACTGTTTGCTTCACTATTTCCCGCTTCCTCTCACCCTCTCCCTTTATTTTCCATTTTGCTGATTCCTTTTTAAGTAAACCAAATTTCCCCTCCTCCCCCCTCAAAAATATTGTGGAACTAACCTGATGTTGGCTGCCATCACACTGTTCGCTCTGCTTGTGTGTTATACCCTTTCCCCCATCTTGTGTCCATCCTCTCCATTTAGACTGTACGTTCTTCAGGGCAGGGACTGTCTACTCTGTGTTTGTACAGTGCCTAGCACAATAGGGCCCAATTCTTGTTTGGACTTGAGGCTCTGCTGTAATAAACATGATTAACATTAAGCATCTAACTCCCATTGAAAGCCAATTGGGAATTAGGTGCCTGTCTCACTTAGGCACTTTTGAAAATCCCACTAGACATCTATCGGTGTTTTCAGATGCCTTAATACCGATGTGAACTGGACCTCATTGCTTAACTAGATTTCATTTTAATATCATTTGCAAAATTTAACTCGTTAAATTTAAGTCAGCAAAAGCAAAACTAATGTTATTTGGAAATGCTACATGATGGAAAATATTAAACATTGGATTATGAGGTAAATACACAGCAGAAAAATGTTTGTGAATGGCAAAATGGCTGTTTCCATAGATCATATTGGACTATTCAGCCCAAGAATACTGTATACCTGCCACCTATTTGTTGTATTTGTCCTTGAGGATAAATTAATCTTGTTCCAACAACGTGACATTGTTCATGGTGATATTTGGCATGATCTCATGTGATAACATTGAGTTATATCACAAAGCTAGGAGTAAATTGCCAACTCTAAATAGGATAACAAAACCTTCACTGGAATAGGCCAGTGAAGACCTAGAATCGCTGGTGTCAGGAGTTCACGTGATCAGTGGACACCAGGACTTGCAACTCTACATTAACGAAGAGCCGTGTCCAAAATATAGTAAAATTCTGCTCCAAGGCTACAGAAAGCTTTAGATGATGCAGCAGGAGATGTAATGAGTCTACTCTATTATATTGTTCAACACTCGCTGCTAGCTGCTGCTCCTGGCTTAGAGCATTACCAAGGGTAGTCCTGAAAAGGAACTATCAATTCCTGTGGGTAGATGATGTAGAAATTAAAGATCAACTGGAGGGAAACAATGGCTCTACAATGAAGCAGCAGATATAAAAGAATAAAACCAAAAAAACCCACCCAAACTAAAAAGTCCCACCATATCTGTATGTAGTTATCATGAATGAGAAGGAAAGAGAAAGGAAAGCTTCTTCATTTTCCCCCATCCTCAATCGTGATTCAGGGAATGGGATCATTCGATCCTACTCAAAATGGGAAGAAAAGAGCTTCCAATTAATCTGTTCAGAATAGTCACCAGAAGCAGAGAAGTACGTGTCTTAACACACCAGTATTGATATCGTGTACAGTATGAACGGCAGACTCAGAAAGACCCTGGAATATCACTACTCCCACAGCACCGGCATTCTTTATTCTTATGTGTTTAAGGATGGCAGAGATGTCAGCCAGCAGAATAATGAGCTACATTTAAAAGTCCCACACTAATTTATTTTTCTGCCTGAAAAAGGCACAAAGGTATTGAGGTACACCTCTATAAGGCCTCACATCTCAGCCACTAAACAGGGTAAGTAACAAATCTTTGTCAAGAAGCACCAGTTAGCAAAGGAGCCCTGTGTCCCAGGCCACTGTAGAATAAACATTTTTACAAAGCTTGCAATATCATTTACAGCTCTGGCAATAGCAGATATCTCTGGATGAAGCAGTATTTTGGTTCTATGCTTAGCATTTGGAAACAACAAATCTGTACTGGTTATAGAAGTCTTCCTGGCTTAATCTCTTAATCCACTGGCATTGTTTGTTGCTTAGGACCTCAGGTTTCATCACTCCTTCAGCGCCTTGGAGACAGAACTTCCTGCCATTGGGAAAGCATCTTTCCAAATACCCCTTGCTACTGCACTGTCAACATACAAGGGAGAAGGCTGAGCTGAGTTAAAATGCAACTTAGGTGGTGAAAAGTGAAGTGAGTTTGGTGGTTTCAACAAAGTCTCAATTAGAGGGAACATATCAACAGTACAAAAATTGCACCCCATTTGTCATGATGCTATCTGACTAGGTGCTTACCCAGAGCCCCTCATCACAGGATCTGAGCTTTACTTTCCCAAAGCAAACAGAGCAAAAGAGAGTCAAACAAGCAGACTAAATTTCTTCAGAGGGTGCTGGAAGTGCATGTCTATGTACTGAGAAAGAGTGGGGAGCTTCTCATCTTCCTCCATCTTATTTTCTTTTCCTTAGGTTTGTTTGTTGACATTGTGGGAAGATGAGGTTAAATCAGCAAGTTCCAGAAGAGAGCTTTGGAGCAATTGCAGCGAAAGCGCAGGCCACGTCTATCGTACCGCTCTGCAGCAGTGGAGCTGCAGCATACCCTGAGCTGCTGCAGCATGTCAGGTGAAGACACTCTGTGCCGACAGAAGAAAGCTCTCCCATCAGCATAAAAAACTCACTTCTGTGAGCGGCATAATCTATGTGGGTGGAAGAAGCACTGTGCATAAGAACGTTTGTCAGTGTAACTTATGTTGCTTGGGGACTGTGGGGGATGGAATATTCACACCCGAATGACATATGTTTTGCCGACATGGGCTGTAGTGTAGAAGTAGCCTCAGTTCTGTGTTCCAAATAATTTTATCCTTGAAGGTGGCAGTCTCATTGTTCACGGTACTACAGTAACGAGGGCCATATAAGTACCTAGGACTGCCAAATAGATGATCTGTGAGCAAGAGGTATTCTTTTAAGTAGCTTGCCCCAGATGCCATGGAGAACCATAAAGATGTTTTATAGTGAGCGAGTAGAGCACCGGGGTCATATATTCTCAGTCACCAGTGTTGCTAACAAGGTGGGCTGGTGCATTTTGGATCTTGGAGCTTATTACTGTCACTGCATTCATTCCTAGGCATAGCAACTTGCAGTAATCCGGCCTAGAAGTCATGGAGATAAGGATAATTGAGGATAGGTCATCATCAAGTGACAGCAGAGGGTCCAGCCTTCTTGCCAGCCCCAGAAGGCAGGCAGCATTTTTGGCAGCTGTTGCTATTTGAGCATCCAGAAGCAGGAGAACCCCAAAGCAGCAAACTGACTTGGATAGTTGAGGGCAGACTCCCTCAGCAGCAGAAGGCATGACGGTGGTGACCAGATCTTCAAAATATTTTTCTCTTCCCCCCCAATTTATAAATGTTTAGCTTCAGCCCAATGCCAATCACCAAGTTAGCGAGGTCACCCACTTGCTGATCTTGGCCAATCACCACGTGAGCGAGGGATAAGGGATTTGGTAGCAAATGAGACGATGCCCCCTGCACCATTCTTTGAGTGTGGCCTGAAAGCCAGGATTGATGGGATTTTCTGTATTAATTCCTGCTACAGAAGTGCTAGGTATTACTGGGGGAGATGGAAGTGTTTTAGGATTTTTTTTAAAGAAACTCTCTCCTTCTCAATTTCATTGGCTAAAAACATAAAACTGTGAACATGCTGGGCTTTCCTGTATGAAATCCATTCCCTCAAACGTGAACATTTCTTCAGCAGTTGCCTCATGGGAGGTTCATTTGCAAAAAAAAAAGGCTTCAGTGTACTAACTAAAAGAATGTCCCTAGATATCTTTGTAGTCCATGTACTTTTCACCTACTAATTAGTAATCACTTTTCTGACCTTGTAAAAGCACAAGCAACCAGATAAAGCGCTCAGTGCCGTATGGCCTGCAGAAGACAGAAATAAGTCAGGCCAAGGGCATATTGAACAGGGAGCCACTTACCCAATCCATGGCCAGTCTCCTAGCAACAAGCCACAGCATTCAACAGAGCCCATCTGTTTACCAATATTTCCAATTAAATCATCACAGGGTTTAAACTGCCACCAGCTAATTTGGGGGTGGGAGAGAGTTAACATTAAATTAGCAATTGATTTATGTCTGAAGGCCACTTGGATGCTGTTGAGTGTTTTTGGGGTTTTAACCCTTTGGTAGCTACCTGGAGCTAAAGGACTTTCTGGTGTAATTCAACAGGGCATTTTGCTTTAACGCCAGGGATGCCAGCTCAAGATCTCAACGAGTTGAAAGGATTACAAAGGCGGGTCAAACTGTAGCTTGTGTGACAGGGTCAGGCCAGATGGCTACAGGAGAGTGATTTTTTTTTTTCTATTTTCAAATTTGTTCTATAGAAGGCAGATATATTAGCCCCAGGTTAAGTAGGTCACTTTTCCCTGGGTAAGGTAACAGGGAAGGCTCCAGAACAATCAGGAACTTTCTGGAAACAATTAAGGAAGACAGGCTGATTAGAACACCTTCAGCCAATCAAGAAGCTGCTAGAATCAATAAGGCAGGCTAAGGCCGGGTTTAAAAAGGACCTCACTTCAGTCTGTGGCGCGTGCGAGGAGCTGGGAGCAAGAGGTGCAAGAAGCTGAGAGTGAGAAGGCGTACTACTGGAAGACTGGGAAGTACAAGCATTATCGGACATCAGGAAGAAGGTCCTGTGGTGAGGATAAAGAAGGTGTTGGGAGGAGGCCATAGGGAAGTAGCCCAGGGAGTTGTAGCTGTCGCACATCTTTTCCAGGAGGCCCTCTAGTCAGCTGCATTCCACAGGGCCCTGGGCTGGAACTCGGAGTAGAGGGCGGGCCCGGGATCCCCCCAAACCTCCCAACTCCTGATCAGACACAGGAGGAGTTGACCTGGACTGTGGGTTCACGAAAACAGCCAAACTGAGGGCAGCTGTGAATCTCCAAGGTGAGCAAATCCGCCAATAAGCGCAAGACCCACCAAGGCAGAGAAGGAACTTTCTCACACTTGATATTTAGATTTCGTAAAAAACAAGATTTTACAAAAAACCTCAGCACCAATAGAAATACTTCCATCTTTTGGATTTTTTTTTGTTAAGTCCAATGGGGAAAGGATGTGTTTTTTAAACAAATGAACATTTCAGCACCCACTACAATCAGAACGTGGAAAGAAAAGTAATGTTGGACTGGTTTATTTTAAGTGTTCAAACTTAGTGAGATGGAAAGAGCAAGCAGAACAGCATAAAGTATAAGAAGTAAAACTAGGTTTAAAAAAAAAGTGTTTTCATTTCATTACATCTAAAGTGATAGTGACACAAGGAGCTGTTTTTAAATAATTGCCAACTCTCTAACCAGACAGAATTTTAACCTAACAGCTGAGAGAATTAGCAGTTGAACTCACTGCCATAGCGCCCCCTACTGTCAGACCTTCTCATTGCAGCAGTTTCAGCCCTAGCACCCCATATAGGCAATCTGCCTTTGAGCACGATTCAGTGCTCCAGCTGAGAAGCATCTAGTTCAGATCCCTTAAAGGGTAAGGGAAATTCAAACTAGCATCCAAAGTGTCCCAACAAATCAGCCCTTCCTCTGGGCTCTGTCTTCATTCCTTCTCCCTAGCTCTGGTATTCAGCACTAACCCCGCAACCCAAGTCTTCCTGAGGTGACTGTTCTCCTTCAGACTCTGACTCAGGGCCCTTCACAGGAGCCCTCTGCTTCCTGAACTCTACCCCTTTTAAGAGGGCTGTCCATGAAGTTATCACCTGATGTCTCTTAGGCCCACCCTCTCTGTCTGGAAAGTACAGGTGTAATAGATGTGACTAACTGGCACTTATCCCTTTCTAGCCCATAATGGGGTTTCAGCTCATCACCAAGAGATGGTCACAAAGAGTGACTATAAAACATTCCTTAAAGCAAGAAGTGAGGTTTAGAACAGAAGAAACCTAAACACGTTAGCACAGAAGAAAGTGAAAGGATATGAGGGCACAGGGCTGAATTCTCTGCTGGTTTAAATGGCCATACCAATGAAGCTGCACCAGTTTACACCAGCAGGGAATTTGGCCCTGGAGTCAGAGGACATGCAAGGCAAGAGGAGTGTTTCCCCATGCAAACTCGCATGTCAGAGCAGCTGAGAAGCAAGAAGGAACAGAACAACTGGTGGCTAGAAGCCCCTAGGAGCAGAAACCAGGGAGCAAGCACAGTCTTAGCTTTAAATGCTTTTTCTGGAGCCCACTGTGTGCAGAACAGTCACTCACTTCTTATGGCACTTGTTTGTTTATAAGCACAATGATTGTAAACAAACGTTACAAACGAGCTCCATACAACAATGGCCAATGCTGCTCCTTTTTGCTGTGCTCTCCTGCAGATATTATCCTTGTCCTACTTACAAATGGGCAGTCAAAACAACAACCTATAACAAGGATAGTGCATGCATTGGGGTCCTCTGTATTGACACATACATAACCCTGATGTAATGGGGGCCCTCGCCTCCAGAGCATCCCCTCACAGCCCAGTGTAGCTCTGCCATTGCATCTCTGCCTCAGTTTCCCCAAATGAGGCTTTTAATGACTCCACTGAAGCTTGTTTTTGAACAGCGCCCCTCCAGGGGTGTCTAGTTTATTCAGTCCCAAAAGGCAGATCATCACATGGGCAGACCTACGCATCAGCACCTCCAGTTGGAGGGAGGAGGGGCTGAGTCAGCCTTAGTCCATCAACCCCTGTTATGCACAAGGTCCCTTACCAGCAAGGCATTCATAACCTGGAACCCTCTTAAGTCAGGGGCCTTTAGCTGGGGAGGGTCCCTCCTCTTGGATCAAGGTCCCCACCTGGAGGCTGAACTGCAAGGACCCTTTCTCAGAACATCTTATAATTCCTCTAATCTAGGACTTCTGCTGTTGCCTGGTGAAGCTCTTCATGGGAGCCAGGTTGGTCTGCGATTTAGCATTCTTAGTCCCTTTCTTCTGGAAACTCTCCCACCCGGGAGCATTCTCCCTGGCTTTCTTTTGCTGCTGCGCCTCCTTCACTAGTTTTCTCCCCCCAAAGCCTTCTCTCTAGGAGCTTTCTCTTCCTACACTCTGGAACCATTCCTCTCCCCAGGAGCTTCTGTTCTCCTAGCTCCCCATGCTAGCTGCAGCTTCACTTTTATCAGGCCCAGGTGTTTCCTTGCCTAATTAACTGCTTCCCAGTTACTCAATAACTTAATTAGTCTCAGGTGAACCTGAGTTGCCTCATTCCCTTTTGTGGAGCCTTTCAGAGGTAGTCTGGGCTCCTGATCCTTTCAGAGGGCCAGCTACCCTATGACACCTCCTTTGTGTTCCTCCATACCATCTTGCTGCTCCTGCTATGGGGAGCAGCCTTCCTGTCACTCTACACCTCATGAACGCCTTGTCCTTGTCTGGACTTGTTTCCTTTACTCTCTCTCTCTAATGTGCTCTATTATTTAATTTTATAAATGATTTTGAGGTACAGTTAGTATGAAAGTCATTTTACAAAATAAGACCCGATCCTGCAACTGGATCAATGCAGGTGCACCCTCGCACTTCAACAGGGCCCGATTGAAATCATGGGGGAACCAGGTTCTGTCTGCTTGGATCCAGTTGCAGGATCTAAAAGTCATATTGTATATTAACACCACCAAAAAAAACCTACCTGAGAAAGGAGTTTGTTGTCATCCTCCAACAGTTTGACTTTTGTTTCAAGTTGCCTGATGTAGTTGGAAGATGAATCTTTAAAGAGAAGGAAAAGAAATAAGATTAATCTCCCTGGGACACGGTTCTTTAAAATCAGAAATATAGTTTCAACATTAGACTCATTTTTCCTCTCTCTGGAAGATAAGCTTAGAAAAGAGCTAAAGAAGCATGCTCAGGGGTCACAGCTGGAGAGTCTAATGCATTATCAAAGAGGAGGAGACAGATACAGCAAGACCTAAAACCTGAAGTACACACATGAATGAACATACACACCCAAAGAATTCTACCAGTGAGATCTGATAGGCTATTCTAAAAACACATGGAGCAGGCAGAAATAATGGTAGGACACCAGCGTATAGTAGTCTCATATAACATGGCAGTGTTCAATTTGGGGAGTTTAATAGACAGTTTAGCATTACAGTAAGACAGCACCAGTGGTTAGGATGACCTGGTGCCGAAGAGCTTTGTGGGTGGGTTGCTGCTGTGCAGAACATCTGCTTTTTGTTTTGGAACACATTTTGAATCAACACATTGCAAATTGTACACAGAGAAATTAAAGAGAGGGCAAAATAGTTGCACCAGCTTTATCACAATTTAACTATTTGAAGGACTTTCTTGCACACATTAAGCTGTCTGTAACATTTTAAATTAGTCTGCAGTGTGTGTTTATATGATCTGTTTGCTGTGAGTTTTGCAGCTTAAGCAAGTGACTAACCTGAGCCAACTCTGTTCTGTCAAAAGTATTTTGTAAAGTGTAGAAGATAGAGCACTGGACTGGGACACAGGAGATCTAAGTTCTATTCCCACCATGGCCATTGGCCTGCTGGGTGACTTTGGGCAAGTCACTTCAGCTCCTTGTGTCTCAGTTTCCCCATCTGTGAAATGGGGATAATGATACCAACCTCCTTTATAAAGTGCTTTGAGATCTACAGATGGAAAGCGCTATATGAGCTAGGTATTAGTATTTACTGTGAAATGGTGCAAAGCCACTATTCAACCATAATAGTTCACACTGGGCATGAATGAGAGAGGAACTGAGCACACTGCTGATTTTCGTTGGGCTTTGGAGATACTGAACTCTCAGGCTCAGACCCACTGTGGTCTAGCAAGATGCAGTTAGTAAGAGATTTTCATACATGATCTTCCAAGGCTCATTCCTAGACTACCTGATCTCTCACTGATGTCATTGGATGTTGAAGTTGTCCAGCACCTACCAGAGATACTCAGCACCTTGCAGAATTCTTGCCAGATCATTCTCTGTGCAGGTTTTGCAGATCTGCTAGCATGCAACTACAGCTAATCTCTTAAGGTGTTTTGACTATTCATGGGAAAAACTGAAATATGCCTGAAAATGCCACCTTAGACATGTGCTACACTGCACACAAAGGAAATGTAAAAACTACTCAGACAAGACATATTATATTCAAGTACTGTGTCTACTTACAGTACAAACCCCCCCGGATGACATGTATTGCTTTTGTTTTAAAACTGTTTTGTATGAAACAAGTAAATCCAAATATTCCTCATAACAAAAACAGAGGATAAGAAAAGGCAATTTCAAATCACATAGGTCCTCTGAACAGGTTAAATGGCCTTAGGATCCATAAATACAACCTTGAGATGCAGTGCTGTCAGAGTTCACAAACTAAACAGGCCAGGTATGAACTTGGCTGGGAATGAACAACTAAGAGCAGCTGTAGGAAGTGGTTTGCATAGTCAATACTTGTCATTTCCCCTCTGAGGCCTCAATTCAGCAAAGCAAACTGCTTAAGTAAAGTTCCATCTGATGAAGTGGGTTCTAACCCACAAAAGCTTATGCCCAAATAAATTTGTTAGTCTCTAAGGTGCCACAAGGACTCCTCACTATTTTTGCTGATACAGACTAATACGGCTACCACTCTGAAAACTGAAGTCTGGGACACTTCGCACGTGATTAAGTACTTTGCGAATCAGGGGCCAGGGTCTGAGTTAGTAATGTACCTGTGGCCCACTACAGTGTTAGGGGCACCTCTTTGTTGTGACATTTTATGATCGTTTAAAAAAAAAATCTTACAAATTTTGCCTTGAGAATATCGGCAATCACCTGGCCAAATTCCTGTTTTGCTTCCCAGTTTCAGAACCCCTGATATAGAGGCTCAATATATGCACAGCTGGCTCAGATGCAGGTGCTCAGTTACAACCATACTATTTAGCAGGGTTTTTGTCTAGTTTCTCTGTGCAAGGTGGACTCTGTGGGAGACAGTCCTCTCTAGACAGACTAGCAGAAGAATATAACATAAGAACAGCCATACTGGGTCAGACCAAAGATTCATCAATCCCAGTATCCTGTCTTCCGACAATGGCTAATGCCAGGTGCCTCAAAGGGAATGAACAGAGCAGGTAATAATCAAGTGATTCATTGAGACTAGGGACACCATTCCTGCCCATCCTGGCAAGTAGCAATTGACTGTCCCACAATTATTTATTATTTGTATTATGCCTAGATGCCCTGGTCATGGTCCAGGATCCCTTTGTGTTAAGTGCTGTACAAAACACAGAGCAAAAAGACAGTCCCTGCCCCAAACAGCTTATAACAGATTTTTGATCAAAGAACTGAATACTCCATGTCCACTATGGCCAGAGAAACTATGCTAGAAACCACCTAGCAACACCCATGTTTAAAAAGAGTTGTGGATATATACACCTGGATGGAGAGGGTCCTCCATAAGTGAGTTTTATTACTAGGCTTCCAATCAAATGGATTTGTTCCATGGCAGGGACAGTTTTGGAATACAGATACTCACAGAAAGAGAAAAAAATTAGAGAGAAATATTATTTCTTTTTTAAAATGATGCCTATCATATGCCAATGTGTGCTTTCCAAACACGCGCTCAGCAGGGCTGTGCAACCCTGGGGAAGTCAGTGGGAGATGTGGGTGCTACCATCTTTGAAATTCAGTTCTAAGATTTACAAGGGCTCTAGTTCTCAACAGATGACACTCTGGAAAGTCTGTCTGTGTTCAAATACAATAAATGAACCGATCTTTAAATTCTGCCCTCTGTAAGGGAACGCCAAAGGACCATAGTAAAATTAAACATAAAAAAACAAACAAGAAAAAGTATCAGCTATTTTGTTGCCAGCAGTAAATATTGCATCTCTGGCACGGCATGACAAACACTCATCAGTACTGTCAGCCTCTGCATTGCACTCTCAGAGATTAGTCACCAACATCTTGTGGACATTCTTTATTCTAGGTGGGTGCCAACTGAGCACCTTGATTTCCATTGTAAAAGACTCCATAGCTCTCAGACCTGCAGGCAGTGTCACTCAAGCATTAAGCAGCAAAACCTATGCTGATTTCCCCCCCCCCTTTTAGATCAAGAACCACATTCCCAGAATTTTTCTGCCTCTGACCTTCCTGTTATCAGTACATTTTCCACACACACCCTCACCACCCCAAAAGCTTCATTTAAAAAAAGCACTGCAGACTCATCAGCTGAGCAGGAATGTTAATGGATCACACCCCCTAGCCAGAATCATTGTTCAAAATTAAACAAATCCCCCCCATCTCCATATTAGCTATGTCTTCAGCTTTTAGGAATGCTTTAACCCTCAGTCCAAATACACACTCCTCTCATTTGTTATAGTGGCTCTACAGAACCCCAAGATCTTGGCTGTGCCATTAGGGAGGGTTTCCCAGCTAAAATGAGGCTCACTTCCTCTCTGGCTATTGCTAAATTAGCCCTAGCAGCTATCCCTGGAGTTCTTTAGAAGCAGCTGTGTGAGGAAATGTTTGCCTTAGGACCCAGATCAGGTATCCACCCATCCTACTCTCCTTCATTATTATAACAACGCCTCACTCTTGCACAGCTCTTTTCATCAGTAGATTCAAAGCACTTCACAGTCTCTAATGCGTTCTCACAACACCCCACTGAGGTAAGGAAGTGCTGTTACCCTCATATTACATGTCACACTCTGCTATGTAGTCATTATGCTCAATATATTTTTTAAGAGCAATGTATAATAAACCTTTCCAGACAAGTGCAGTATAATACAAATTGGCTTGCTTGCGGGGAGGAGGAGAGGGGTGCTTTCATTCCTGACTACTTAAAATGGGAACACAAATGGACAGGATCCCTGCCCTGTTTGCCTGACTCTCTGAGCACATGCACCTTGGAGCAGGGAGATTATCACTGGCTAAAACAGAAACTATTCGGGGGGACCCCTGCTGGGAGTTCACCCCGATTGTGTTATACTTATAACTGACAGCATGTCACTGAGTAGTGGGGGCATGTAGTAGGGAGGAAGTGTGGAGTGGCAGCGTCTGTCCATGTGGTGAGGGCAGAAACAGGAGTATGTGATCAGAAGGGTAAGTGCAATAAGGCATAAGGGGGACATCTAACAGGATGGCAGGATTCTTCTGTCAGCAGGCACTGGAACCCCGCATAAAAACACTGAGTAAATTCTGCTGTTGTGACAGGTGCTTGACTGGGAATATATGGAAAGTAGAAGCAGCTTTGGAGAGAGAGAGAGAGAGAGCTAGGAAACAGGTTCTGGAGGGAGACCCAAGAGACAGCCAGGCTTACAGAGAAAGTTTAGGGCCAGGTCCATGTTGCATTGTTATTTTTTGCAAAAAGAAAAGGAGTACTTGTGACACCTTAGAGACTAACAAATTTATTAGAGCATAAGCTTTCGTGAGCTACAGTGTAGCTCACGAAAGCTTATGCTCTAATAAATTTGTTAGTCTCTAAGGTGCCACAAGTACTCCTTTTCTTTTTGCGAATACAAACTAACACAGCTGCTACTCTGAAACCTGTTATTTTTTGAATTCCCAGTAATCTCAAAGCCAGAACAGGGGTAAGTTTGGACGCTAATTCAGGGTCTGTGCACTCTGTCGAGGAAGGGACAGGGACACAGTCCATTCACAGGGAACAATCAGAAATAAAAACAATGCAAATGAAAACTGAGGAGGGAGGTGAAGATTATAACTAATAATGATTCATTTACTCAGTGCTAGCACCCAAACTAAATTGTTTGCAGAGCTCTAAAATAAGTCCAATTTCTTTACTGAGCCTTTGAAATGCTAATTGACGTAATTGGTATCATCATCTCTGCTAGCGGTACCTGAATTACTCTCCAAAGTCATAAAGGAGCATTACTGTTATTACTCACCCTCATGAATATTTACTGATCTTAAAAATATATATATTCCATCTGGACTAGGGTGTAATTCAACTTTGATATAATCTATCTGAATAACTTCTCTCCACACAGACAAACCACTTAATACTTGTGGCACCTTAGAGACTAACAAATTCATTAGTAACAAATAAATTTGTTAGTCTCTAAGGTGCGACAAGTACTCCTTTTCTTTTTGCGAATACAGACTAACACGGCTGCTACTCTGAAACCTGTCACTTAATACTTATTACAGCTAAATCAAGGAGAGACAAATCACTCTTCCTTGTTTTAACTAAATGGCCTTAGAGGAGTGGGGAATTACCTAGTTGTTGAAGAAGGCTTTTAACACACAAATTAGAAACTGTTTTACAATAAATTTCTCTGTGTCTGGAACACAGAACAATGTCACACACAGAGATGTTTGTAGACGCTAGGGCATTTCATTTCCCCATTTGAGATTTCAGAGGAAGCTGGATGATGGGAAAATAAGATGAACCACTCATTTATTTTGACAGTTCTAACAATCATGGTTTATTTCCCTGTACATCATTTCTCAAATTTGAGAGAATGTGGGGCACAAGCTTCAATGGAACTACAAATTTAATATCAAGCACCATTTGTATAAGAAATCTTTAGAACATTGTTTTATTTAAGTGAATTTAATCAAAATCCATACAATCCACTTTATAAAATCAGTCTGCTATAGAGACAGAGGAAAATATTAATGTAGCTGTCTACAAGAACAGAAAGCAGTGGAACATCAATTGAGAGCTGAAATGGTACAAATACATTGAATTACACAGGATTTAATTTAGCAAAAGCATATCAACCACACAAACAGACAGAGTGATACTGCATAGTGGTAATAATTAGTTGGGATTTTTGTTATATTCTACACAGTTTGGAATTTGGACTAATTTCTCTGATGTGATATACAGCTTCCCAAGGGAAGAGGTGAAAGACCCAACATTTGGCTCGGAGCAAGCAGACCTAGTTGTGACTAAACTCTACGCAATGTATTACAGAAAACAATCTTGCACGAGCAGAGAGATGGACTAGATGGGACGATGCAGGGGTTTTCCATTGTATTCTTTCTGTGTCTTGTACATTTCAAATAGTGGGACACATGTGATCCCCACAGTTGTGCTGTATAGAAGGTGGCAAATTAGGCTATAAATCTACTGCATGGTTTCCACAAACACCCCTCTCCACTGTCTGCACTTGGAAGATGCTCCACAGATTTAGGGAGGTGAAGGGGGAGATTTACCCTCCATTGGGTTCTCTCGCTATGGGCCATTTTCACTCAGTGACGCACAGGAGACTTAATCATGGCAAGATGCATCAACATTTCCTCCCTCAGTGTATGTCTATTTTCTCCCCCACAAAAAGTAGCTTTCCCCACGCAGCCAGCACTGCTCCAAAACTCAAAACATAGAAAAGGATAACACAGAAAGGAGTACAAGTTCTGACACAGTTAACTGTCTGCTACCTATTTTCCTTCCCTGTGCACAGATGCTGACATCTTCCTTTCCATTCCACTGAGCACTGACCTTTCCATTAAACTGGGTAACGTGCAAAGACCCTCAACCTGTACTAAATAAAACAATTTGCAAGCACTAGAGCTGCTTGTCAGTAGTTTTGTTAACAGACTTTGACTCCTCAGCACAATATATCAGACTCTCACGGCTCCACGGGTTTTATTTATTGACACTGATGATGAGGATGACAAGCAGGCTGAAATATGGGCCCGCAATCTGTCTTGTAACAAGATTGATATATCAAGGCGGTGTGATTCTTTCACAGAGAAACCAGAAAACAGGTCAAACCAGCATCATTTCTTATTTTACTATGAAAGTGAATCTCTGAGAGGAAATCAGGCAGACCTGTAACCTCCACTTTCCCCATGCAACCCCAAACCCTCCTGCTGCTTCTAGCAGACCCCAACTTCCCTTGCCTTATCCAGTGCTGGTGTGTGTAGATATGTCTTCACTGCAGAGTTAATTTGAGTGATCCGCACAAAGGTTACCTTAGCCCAGGTGTTAGCAACCACCTACCCTACCCGAGTTGCTGCATCCTCATTGGTGTCACTGGGACTTCTGGAGGCATATCCCATGGTTCTTTGTGCTGCATGAAGCTGAGCCACTCTCTAATTCTTTCCCAGTGAACTGGCTGTCCTTTTGGGCACATGGTGGGAAGCTGTGGGAGGGCATTGGAGGACTATCACATTCAAATGTTTTAGCCTGTGTCCTCACTGTATAGCGGGTGGCTTACCAACCTGAACAAAAGAGGCACCTGAGCTCTGGGCCAGCCAGCCTGGGTTGAAAGCAACACTAAACTCGGGTGAGGCAGCTTTTGTGTGTGGATGGGAGGGGGGTTGAGGCAACACTCAGGTAAGAACCCGAGTTAACCCTGCAGAGAAGTCAGACCTTGTGTGTTTCGGGGGAGGGGTGAAAAAAGCTCTCTGACCTGCAACTTCTACCTCTACCATCAAGTCTTTGAGAGATTCAAGCTGGCCCCTGTGCCAACCCAGAATCCGGTCCCCAAAAGGAGCGTAGGCCCATAGAGTGAGGCCTGGCAATTTTGAAGCACGCTGAGATTCATGTTAAGCTCAGTTATTGAATATGTTTAAAATGTAATTTAAAAAAGATCAGACAACCATTTTGTCTTGAATCTCAGGAAAATCACATGTCAAACAAGCTGCCAGTTGTACATGGAAACAAGCTCATGCTGCTGCAAAAGATTGCTTAAGCAGGACAGTGCATGTACTACTGGAACTACTTAATTAATGTTTCCAAGTGAGTCTCTAAATACTGGTTCTGAAGTTTTAAAAGACTGCACATTCCTGCCTTGGTTCCAGTTCATTAGACGTGTATAAAAGCTTAGCAGCCTCAAGTCAGTCTGTACGAATCTGATAAGGCCTCCCTTGTGCTTTTACCCTCACTGCTGTAGCTTCCAGAAATGACATCATCTTCAAGCATAGCAAAATATCTTCCCCACTATGACTGTCAACAGGAACTCAAGAGCTTCTGATAGCTTATCAGGCTCTCATTAGGAAGAGACTGATAGGAGAAAAAATATCATGTAGCAAAGAGAATGCTGTCTCATCCCTTTAAAAAGTAGCTTCTGAATTTTCTTTCTTGGTAGGGTGATCTTTCTATTACACTCCTAAACTTCTCTTTTCCTAGGGCAACCTTTGTTACTATTCCGCAAAGGATACAGCAAAGCAAATCACTTGTGGCAAAGTGTGTATAACTTGGTTACTCCACAAGTCCTATTTAATGGGCAAAGTAAATAAAGAGAACTGAAGGAGGAGGAGGAAAAAGAGCAACGTTATTGATAAAATCTTACTAAATGTTGATGGTGATGTCTAGCCAGAGTGCACCATTATTTATCCAGTTATTTTCCAGATTGCACTACTGCACTTAAGGTATGTGTACACTACAAAATTAGGTCGAATTTATAGAAGTCGGTTTTGTAGAAAGCGTTTTTATACAGTCCAGTGTGTGTCCCCCCGCACAAATGCTCTAAGTGCATGTAGTCAGCGGACTGTGTCCACAGTACCGAGGCAACCATCGACTTCCAGAGCTTTGCACTGTGGGTAGCTATCCCACAGTTCCCGCAGTCTCCACCGCCCATTTGAATTCTGGGTAGAAATCCCAGTGCCTGATGGGGCTAAAACATTGTCGCGGGTGGTTCTGGGTACATATCGTCAGGCCCCCGTTCCCTCCCTCTCTCCGTAAAAGCAAGGGCAGACAATCGTTGTACATCTTTTTTCTTGAGTTACCTGTGCAGACCCCATACCACAGCAAGCATGGAGCCTGCTCAGCTAAATGTCACTGTATGTCTCCTGGGTGCTGGCGGACATGGTACTGCATTGCTACACAGCAGCAGTTTATTGCCTTTTGGTAGCAGACAGTGCAGTATGACTGGTAGCCATCATTGACGTAGTCCTTGGTGCTCTTTTAACCGGGCACCTGGGCAAACATGGGAGTGACTCAGCCAGGTCATTTCCCTTGTTTCGTCTCATGGCGATTGAGTCCTACCGGCAGTGCACTGTCTTTTAATCTGCAGCCAGCAGAAGATGATGGCCAGCAGTCATACTGCACCGTCTTCTGCCAAGCACCCAGGAGGTGACGATGGCTAGCGGTCGTACTGCAGAGTCTGCTGCCAGCAAGATGTATAAAGATAGATGAAGTGGCTCAAAACAAGAAATAGACCAGATTTGTTTTGTATTCATTTTCTCCTCCCTCCCTCCCCCTGCATGAAATTAACGGCCTGCTAAACCCAGTTTTGAGCTCTATCCTTGAGGTTTTGAGTTCTATCCTTGAGGCGGCCATTCAGTTTCTCGCAAAGCCACCCCCTTTGTTGATTTTAATTCCCTGTAAGCCAACCCTGTAAGCCATGTCGTCAGTTGCCCCTCCCTCCGTCAGGTCAACAGCAGACAATTGTTCTGCACCTTTTTTCTGTGCAGACGCCATACCACGGCAAGCATGGAGCCTACTCAGATCACTTTGGCAATTAGGAGCACATTAAACACCACACGCATTATCCAGCAGTATATGCAGCACCAGAACCTGGCAAAGCAAAACCGGGCAAGTAGGTGACGTCAGAGCGGTTACGAGTGTGATGAGGACACGGACACAGACCTCTCTCAAAGCACGTGCCCTGGCAATGTGGGCATCATGGTGCTAATGGGGCAGGCTCATGCAGTGGAACGCCAATTCTGGGCCCAGGAAACAAGCACAGACTGGTGGGACCGCATAGTGTTGCAGGTCTGGGACGATTCCCAGTGGCTGCGAAACTTTCGCATGCGTCAGGGCATGGAACTTTGTGAATTGCTTTCTCCTGCCCTGAGGCGCAAGAATACCAAGATGAAAACAGCCCTCACAATTGAGAAGCAAGTGGCAATAGCCCTGTGGAAGCTTGCAATGCCAGACAGCTACAGGTCAGTTGGGAATCAATTTGGAGTGGGCAAATCTACTGTGGGGGCTGCTGTGATGCAAATAGCCAACGCAATCAAAGATCTGCTGATATCAAGGGTAGTGACCCTGGGAAATGTGCAGGTCATAGCGGATGGCTTTGCTGCAATGGGATTCCGTAACTGTGGTGGGGCCATAGACGGAACCCATATCCCTATCTTGGCACCGGAACACCAAGCCAGCGAGTACGTAAACCGCAAGGGTACTTTTCAATAGTGTTCCAAGCACTGGTGGATCACAAGGGACATTTCACCAACATTAGCGTAGGATGGCCGGGAAAGATACATGACGCTCACATCTTCAGGAACTCTGGTCTGTTTCAAAAGCTGCAGGATGGACTTTCTTCCCAGACCAGAAAATAACCATTGGGGATGTTGAAATGCCTATCGTTATCCTTGGGGACCCAGCCTACCCCTTAATGCCATGGCTCATGAAGCCATACATAGGCAGCCTGGAGAGTAGTCAGGAGCTGTTCAACTACAGGCTGAGCAAGTGTAGAATGGTGGTAGAATGTGCATTTGGACGTTTAAAAGCTGGCGCAGTTTACTGACTCGATTAGACCTCAGTGAAACCAATATTCCCACTGTTATTACTGCTTGCTGTGTGCTCCACAATATCTGTGAGAGTAAGGAGGAGACGTTTATGGCGGGGTGGGAGGTTGAAGCAAATCGCTTGGCCACTGGTTACACACAGCCAGACACCAGGGCGGTTAGAAGAGCACAGGAGGGTGCGGTGCGCATCAGAGAAGCTTTGAAAACCAGTTTCATGACTGGCCAGGCTACGGTGGGAAAGTTCTGTTTGTTTCTCCTTGATGAAAACCCCCGCCCCTTGGTTCACTCTACTTCCCTGTAAGCTAACCACCCTCCCCACCTCCCTTCGATCACCGCTTGCAGAGGCAATAAAGTCATTGTTGCTTCACATTCATGCATTCTTTATTAATTCATCACACAAATAGGGGGATAATTACCAACGTAGCCCAGGAGGTGTAGTGGAGGAGGGAAGGACACGGCCACACAGCACTTTAAAAGTTTAAAACTTATTAAATGCCAGCCTTCTGTTGGGCAATCGTCTGGGTGGAGTGGCTGGGTGGCCAGAGGCCCCCACACCACGTTCTTGGGTGTCTGGGTGAGGAGGCTATGGAACTTGGGGAGGAAGGCGGTTGGTTACACAGGGGCTGTAGCGGCGGTCTGTGCTCCTGCTGCCTTTCCTGCAGCTCAACCATACACTGGAGCATATTAGTTTGATCCTCCAGCAGCCTCAGCATTGAATCCTGCCTCCTCTCATCACGCTGCCGCCACCTTTCAGCTTCAGCCCTCTCTTCAGCCCGCCACCTGTCCTCCCGGTCATTTTGTGCTTTCCTGCTCTCTGACATTGTCTGCCTCCATGCATTCGTCTGTGCTCTGTCAGTGTAGGAGGACAGCATGAACTCAGAGAACATTTCATTGCGAGTGCGTTTTTTTTGCCTTCTAATCTTCGCTAGCCTCTGGGAAGGAGAAGATCCTGTGATCCTTGAAACACATGCAGCTGATGGAGAAAAAAAAAAGGGACGTGGTATTTGAAAAGACACATTTTATAGAACAATGGGTACACTCTTTCATGGTAAACCTTGCTGTTAACATTACATACATAGCACATGTGCTTTCATTATAAGGTCGCATTTTGCCTCCCCCCACCACATGGCTAACAGCGGGGAACATTTCTGTTCAGCCATAGGCAAACAGCCCAGCAGGAACGGGCACCTCTGAATGTCCCCTTAAGAAAAGGACTCTATTTCAACTAGGTGACCATGAATGATATCACTCTCCTGAGGATAACACAGAGAGATAAAGAACGGATGTTGTTTGAACGCCAGCAAACATACACTGCAATGCTTTGTTTTACAATGATTCCTGAGTACGTGTTACTGGCCTGGAGTGGTAAAGGGTCCTACCATGGTGGATGGAATAAGGCTGCCCTCCCCAGAAACTTTTGCAAAGGCTTTGGGAGTATATCCAGGAGAGCCACGAATGCCAGGGCAAATTAATCATTAAACATGCTGGCTTTTAAACCTTGTATAGTATTTTAAAAGGTACACTCATTAGAGGTCCCTTCTCTGCCTGGCGGGTCCGGGAGGCAGCCTTGAGTGGGTTCGGGGGATGCTGGCTCCAGGGCCAGGGTGAGAAACAGTTCCTGGCTGTCGGGAAAACTGGTTTCTCCGCTTGTTTGCTGTGAGCTATCTATAACCTCCTCATCATCGTCTTCCTCGTCCCCAAAACCTGCTTCCGTGTTGCCTCCATCTCCATTGAAGGAGTCAAACAACATAGCTGGGGTAGTGGTGGCTGAACCCCCTAAAATGGCATGCAGCTCATCATAGAAGCTTCATGTTTGGGGCTCTGACCTGGCCATTCGCTTCTCTGGTTTTCTGGTAGGCTTGCCTCAGCTCCTTAAGTTTCACGCGGCACTGCTTCTGGTCCCTGTTATGACCTCTGTCCTTCATGCCCTGGGAGATTTTCACAAATGTTTTGGCATTTCGAAAACTGGAACGTAGTTCTGATAGCATGGATTCCTATCACCATACAGCGATCAGATCCCGTACCTCCCGTTCGGTCCATGCTGGAGCTCTTTTGCGATTCTGGGACTCCAACATGGTCACCTCTCCTGGTGAGCTCTGCATGGTCACCTCCGCTGATGAGCTCTGCATGGTCACCTGCAGCTTGCCACACTGGCCAAACAGGAAATTGAAATTCAAAAGTTCGCGGGCCTTTTTCTGTTTACCTGGTCAGTGCATCTGAGTTGAGAGTGCTGTCCAGAGCGGTCACAATGGAGCACTCTTGGATAGCTCTCGGAGGCCAGTACCGTCTAATTGCATCCACAATGCCCCAAATTCGACCCAGCAAAACCGATTTCAGCGCTAATCCCCTTGTCGGGGGTGGAGTAAGGAAATCGAGCCCTTTAAGAGCCCTTTAAGTCGAAAAAAAGGGCTTCGTCGTGTGGACGGGTGCAGGGTTAAATCGATTTAACGCTGCTAAATTCGACCTCACCGCCTAGTGTAGACCAGGGCTTAGCATAATGCAGTCTATTTTCCTAGCACTAGGATTGTGCTCAGGGCAGCATACTTTGTCCAGAGGAGTGACACTGTAACTGTCCCACCCTAGTATTTATGCTAAAAGCATCAGCAAAGTACCATCCTGATGCTGCATCTGAAAGAGAGGGTTGACAGCATCTTTTTTTTTATAAAAAGAAAAGGAGTACTTGTGGCACCTTAGAGACTAACAAATTTATTAGAGCATAAGCTTTCGTGAGCTACAGCTCACTTCATCGGATGCATTTGGTGGAAAAAACAGAGGAGAGATTTATATACACACACACAGAGAACATGAAACAATGGGTTTATCATACACACTGTAAGGAGAGTGATCACTTAAGATAAGCCATCACCAACAGCAGGGGGGGGAAAGGAGGAAAACCTTTCATGGTGACAAGCAGGTAGGCTAATTCCAGCAGTTAACAAGAATATCAGAGGAACAGTGGGGGGTGGGGTGGGAGGGAGAAATACCATGGGGAAATAGTTTTACTTTGTGTAATGACTCATCCATTCCCAGTCTCTATTCAAGCCTAAGTTAATTGTATCCAGTTTGCAAATTAATTCCAATTCAGCAGTCTCTCGTTGGAGTCTGTTTTTGAAGCTTTTTTGTTGAAGGATAGCCACTCTTAGGTCTGTGATCGAGTGACCAGAGAGATTGAAGTGTTCTCCAACTGGTTTTTGAATGTTATAATTCTTGACGTCTGATTTGTGTCCATTCATTCTTTTACGTAGAGACTGTCCAGTTTGGCCAATGTACATGGCAGAGGGGCATTGCTGGCACATGATGGCATATATCACATTGGTAGATGCGCAGGTGAACGAGCCTCTGATAGTGTGGCTGATGTGATTAGGCCCTATGATGGTATCCCCTGAATAGATATGTGGACAGAGTTGGCAACGGGCTTTGTTGCAAGGATAGGTTCCTGGGTTAGTGGTTCTGTTGTGTGGTGTGTGGTTGCTGGTGAGTATTAGCTTCAGATTGGGGGGCTGTCTGTAAGCAAGGACTGGTCTGTCTCCCAAGATCTGAGAGAGCGATGGCTCGTCCTTCAGGATAGGTTGTAGATCCTTGATGATGCATTGGAGAGGTTTTAGTTGGGGGCTGAAGGTGATGGCTAGTGGCGTTCTGTTGTTTTCTTTGTTGGGCCTGTCCTGTATTAGGTGACTTCTGGGTACTCTTCTGGCTCTGTCAATCTGTTTCTTCACTTCAGCAGGTGGGTATTGTAGTTGTAGGAATGCATGATAGAGATCTTGTAGGTGTTTGTCTCTGTCTGAGGGGTTGGAGCAAATGCGGTTATATCGTAGCGCTTGGCTGTAGACAATGGATCGAGTGGTATGATCTGGATGAAAGCTAGAGGCATGTAGGTAGGAATAGTGGTCAGTAGGTTTCCGATATAGGGTGGTGTTTATGTGACCATCGCTTATTAGCACCGTAGTGTCCAGGAAGTGGATCTCTTGTGTGGACTGGTCCAGGCTGAGGTTGATGGTGGGATGGAAATTGTTGAAATCATGGTGGAATTCCTCAAGAGCTTCTTTTCCATGGGTCCAGATTATGAAGATGTCATCAATGTAGCGCAAGTAGAGTAGGGGCATTAGGGGACAAGAGCTGAGGAAGCGTTGTTCTAAGTCAGCCATAAAAATGTTGGCATACTGTGGGGCCATGCGGGTACCCATCGCGGTGCCGCTGATTTGAAGGTATACATTGTCACCAAATGTGAAATAGTTATGGGTCAGGACAAAGTCACAAAGTTCTGCCACCAGGTTAGCCGTGACAGTATCGGGGATACTGTTCCTGACGGCTTGTAGTCCATCTTTGTGTGGAATGTCCCCTAATGCCCCTACTCTACTTGCGCTACATTCGCAATCTACCAATGTGATATATGCCATCATGTGCCAGCAATGCCCCTCTGCCATGTACATTGGCCAAACTGGACAGTCTCTACGTAAAAGAATGAATGGACACAAATCAGACGTCAAGAATTATAACATTCAAAAACCAGTTGGAGAACACTTCAATCTCTCTGGTCACTCGATCACAGACCTAAGAGTGGCTATCCTTCAACAAAAAAGCTTCAAAAACAGACTCCAACGAGAGACTGCTGAATTGGAATTAATTTGCAAACTGGATACAATTAACTTAGGCTTGAATAGAGACTGGGAATGGATGAGTCATTACACAAAGTAAAACTATTTCCCCATGGTATTTCTCCCTCCCATCCCCCACTGTTCCTCTGATATTCTTGTTAACTGCTGGAATTAGCCTACCTGCTTGTCAACATGAAAGGTTTTCCTCCTTTCCCCCCCCTGCTGTTGGTGATGGCTTATCTTAAGTGATCACTCTCCTTACAGTGTGTATGATAAACCCATTGTTTCATGTTCTCTGTGTGTGTGTATATAAATCTCTCCTCTGTTTTTTCCACCAAATGCATCCGATGAAGTGAGCTGTAGCTCACGAAAGCTTATGCTCTAATAAATTTGTTAGTCTCTAAGGTGCCACAAGTACTCCTTTTCTTTTTGCGAATACAGACTAACACGGCTGCTACTCTGAAACCTTTTTTTTTATAGTGCTCTTACTACCTAAGGTAGTCAGCAAATGACAGACTGATTTTCCTCAAGGTGGACAGTTAGGGATAGCAAAGCTTGTTATGAAGCAGTTACCAGGGGATGAATCCAGTACTTAAAGGTTTTCCAATATATGAAATTAGCCACTGGTCTGTTGCCTGGAAAGTCATATAATGCACATAATTGCCCCCACCATCTTTATCACAGGTTACGCTCGATCATTAAGGGAAAGTCAGGAGACGCTGCAATTTAGGAGGGATTAATCCAACTAGGCATGACATGTAGTCTACATCCAGGACATAAAGCAATCTCTGGGGATAAAACCATTAAGACAGAGCCTTAATGTTATTTAACAGTAGTTTTTGACGTTGCTTACCTAGACATTGACACAGATTTGTTCCATGATATTATTTTTCTTTGTCACGATGCACTTGGTATCCATATCTCTGAACATGAGCAGGGGAGAGTATTTTGCTTCCCACATCCTTATCTACCCATAGGAGAAATGCCCTGGTGTGCCTGAAATTGCTTAGAATGGTCTTCCAATGCCTGCTCTTGTCCACAAGGGAGACTAGCACAGACATGAACTATTAAGCACCAGAAAAACAGACCCTCCCTTGTTCTTCCAGGTTTCCAGAGGATGTGATGGGGAAGGAACACGATTATTTTCCTTCCCGCTATATTTTTCATACCCATACCGATCTAACGCTTCAAAGCGACTTTGAAGGCACTCATCATAAGCAAAGGCCTCATGTTCAGCCTTGAGGACTATGCTTTAAATCCTGACTTCTGCTGATCTCCTGAGAAGAAATGGGGATAATTTTTCAAGAGGTCCAGCCTTGGGCATCTTTAACAAGTGAACTTTCAAAGAGAAGTCTATATAATATGTAACTCAAGGGACGGATTAAAATAAAAGTACAGCGGTAATATTAATTCCCGTACATATGGGACCAGAGCCTAGGGTTGCCAACTTTCTAATTGCTGAAAACCAAACACCCTTGCCCTGCCCCCGCTCACTCCTCTCCCTCCATCGCTCACTCTCCATCACCCCCATTGCTCACTCTTTTGGGACTCACCTGCAGAGCCAGCTTGGGAGGAGCTGACGAGGAGGCTGCCCAATCGGGGCACAGTGGGACACGGTGGGGGTCGGCCCCTGGGACAAGGGGAAAGAGTGGGGAGGGGTCAGTCCTCGTAGCGAGGGGCCAGTGCAATTAGGCCATGGCAGGACAGAAGCGGGGGAGGACAGGCTCCGCCCCTCCATCACCTCCCCCCCCAATCAGCAGGCAGCAGCACCTACCTCTTAAATCCCAGTCCAGAAGCCACCCATTGCTCTCTGGCAGGTGTCAGCAGCTGAGCAGAGAGCAGCTCCCACATCTGGCTCCAGCCGCAGCTGCTGCCCTTCCCACCCCCGAGTGGCAGAAGTCAGTTACTGAAGCCAACCGGACTTTTAGCATCCAGTCTGACCAGACGCTGCCAATTTCCCTTTTTGAACAGACATTCCAGTCAAAAACCGGACACCTGGCAACCTTAGAGCCCAAGTTTGTGTAAACTGGTATCCACTTCAATGGAACAATACTGATTTACCCCAACTGCGGAGCTGTTCTACCACTTGTACTAAAAAGTGAACTTTAATAGGCAGCAGGTCAACACAGGATAAAAATCACACATCAGAATGCCATAATGTTTGCCATATCTACACAATAATGTTTTTATAGAAATATTTTTATTATTTTTACTATTTTACATATATTGTCACGTCAACTAGATTTGCAGAAGACCAGATTGGCCTGTCAGTACCAAGGCTGTCTTAGAAATATCTAACAGTTTGCAACGTCCAGGCCAAGTTCATACAGGTTTTTTTTCCAGCAGAGTTAAGAATTAGCACTTTTCCTGCGTGTTAAATTGTTGATTGCTGTTTAATATGAATAAGGAAAATAAGATTATGCAACAGCTGGGAGAATGAAAGAGGAATTTAAAACTTTATAATAGCTCCATAGGCGGTGGGTGAGGCTAGTCCCTTGGCCTATTATACCTGCTGCCCATGAATAGCTGGAATTCCATGTTGTTATAAACCTACAAGAAAAAGACTGAAGCATAAAAATGAATAAAGATGGCAAATTGGAGGCTTTGATCCTGCAGGGCTCTGCCCCTGAGTCAGACCTTGCATTCAGCAGTACAGGCACCTCCCAGATCTCCAGATTTACCACAGAGTGAAGAAATAGTTCACTGATCAACACAGAAGCAATGAATTAGGTGACCAACATAATCGTCCTTATCCTATACCTCCATGCTATCGTACAGATAGAGGAGCGCTCACCAAGTGTCATATAGCCTGAGTACCTTCTCCAGGTATCTAATTTTAGATACGCAAAATTAAATCCCCTGCTTTCGATAGCTTTATGTATCATGCTACTTTTCATTGGCATATTTAAAACTTATTAGACAACAAGGAGCCTGAGACCCTTCATTTCACGCTATGATACAAAGGGCCAGATGTTCCAGATGTTCTACTGACTTCGGTTTCATCAACAGGGAAGGACACAGGTGAACAGAAAGTTCCGTCAGCAGCTTGCATTCAAGGAGCAGTGCTGCAAGTCGCTCAGAGAATAATGGGATTCGGCAGCTTTAATGATTAGGAAAAGGTTAAAATGACCTGCTGGGCACCCTCAGCTATTTAAGCCTCTTTTCCTTCCTCATGCTGCTTTAATCTTGGTAACACGGTCACGTGACCCAGCAGAAAACTGAAGCCGATTAGTGGCTTTCCACTGGCTACAAACGGCCAAAACATTGGATACAGTGTGAATACTTCAGGAAGAGGATAGTGCCAGGCTTTGTGCCCTCTTGTTGAGCACATCTGGCTGTACATTGCAGCCACTTTTCTAGAAATCACCACGAATGGATTCCCAGAGGGAAAATCCTACAAAAGGACAACCTTTCTCCTCATTTTTACCCAAGTAAATCCAGTCACCATTTCCCCACATTCTCCCCATCAAAATCCCTCTCAGCACAGTTCTGCTCTTTAACAACCCAAACTATCAGCATCTTTTGTCATGGTCTTCATCATTCCAGACAAGAACAGGATAGGATTCCCTTTGTATTGAGTCTACCTGCTGTAGACAACAGATCCAATTATTAGATAAATGACACACTCCTCTAGGAATCCAGGACTAGAGATCTGCTCCTTCAGCTCAGAAAACACAGACCTCTTCCTCTTGAGCTAAAGGAGCACTCCCTTGGCTAGTACTAGTAGCCTCTTATCCTCCGTGTGGGCCAGCTACTAAAGGATGTCTTCCTTATACATGCACACAGACAGTGCATTATACCTAGTTGGATCTAAAATTCCATGCCAATGCCTCTGGATTCTGCATTTTCCTGGTGCATGCAGCAAGACCTTTACTTAAATTACAGAAATTGAGCTTTTTAATGAACTGAATATGAAACTGAATAATACAATGCATACAGCAGCCCTGTGTAACTGAATATGATACAAGATTCAGGTTATTTACAATGTCTACTATCTTTGGTTTTTATTCTATCACAAATTTTTATATTGACAACATATAACTGCACTGTACTTTTCAGAAGGAAGCTGGAGGGTCTGACAGTTAGATAAAGGATTGTTGGGGCTTTGGGCACCTGGAAAGAAATGGAACACAGTGTAGGATTGTGGGATAAGCACACTAATTGGATGTTTCCAGTAAAACAATCGTGTATATAATGTAGATATTTAAATAAACAGCATTAGGTTTCAGAGTTATTACCCCATTCCTATAAGCAAGGATGTCTTAGGATGAGAACACTGCATTGGTTACACTCCATTCAATTTTTAAGGTTATCTTCACAACCATATGGTTGGATATGTACATATACACATCTATAATGACAGCCTAGATTCATAGAATATCAGGGTTGAAAGGGACCTCAGGAGGTCATCTAGTCCAATCCCCTGCTCAAAGTAGGACCAATCCCCAATTTTTGCCCTGATCCCTAAATAGCTCCCTCAAGATTGAACTCATAACCCTGGGTTTAACAGGCCAATGCTCAAACCATTGAGCTAACCCTCCCGCCACTTGTATATCTGAAAAAGAGCTCTGTGAAGCTCAAGAGCTTGTCTCTTTCACCTCCCACAAAAATAACCTTAGCTGTAGAACGTTCCAAGACGATAAAAAAAAAAAGCTGCAAACAGTCAGTGTCTGATCATGCACCACTGAAACCCATAAGATTTTTAACATTGACTTAAATGAGAGCAGGATCAGACCCTGAGTATTTCCTCCCTCTGCTCAAGAAGAATGAGCTTGACACCACTACAGCCCATAGAGAGCATGCTGCCATTCAGTGCCCTAACTCTTCCCATTCTGTCCTAGTTCACTGCAACAAACAGTGATTTCTTCCTGGATTGACTAATATTCCAGATGAGCAAGCATTTTAGTGCTTTCTGTCCAGGAGACACTTTGTAGGAGCTGAGACTGGGAGTCAGGTCAGCTTTATAAATGTACAACTTAGTCTCTTTCTTCCACCTTTTCCCAGGCAGAGTCCAGATGTAAAAACAGGTAAGTTTTAATGTGCTTCAGCCGGTTGTTAGTCCTTGCTCTTCAACAGCAGTGATAGCACTGGTATCCATGCACCCCTGGAGTCTGAGCTACTTGATCTTCTTGGATCAAAACTCATGTTAGAATACTTTTAGGTCTCCCAGTCTGTGTGCCAGACTTTTCTCTTAGCTACAGCTTGCAAGTCCCCTGAAGTCAGCAGAATTGAACCAGTGTAACTGAGAGAACTTGCCCCCTTGTCTTCATTCTTGGAGTACGTATCTTATTCCTCTTACTACTTTCAGTAGGTGTTAAGAGGGAATCCAGGCAGTGAGGAACTCTGACTTGGGACCTTATTCCACTGTGAAAATACTTCCCACTGAAGCCCTTTATGCTGATTAGAGCTAGTCAAAACATTCACAAGATTTGAAATCACACAAATTTGTGAGATTGGGGGGGGGGGGGTTGCTACTAATTCAAAAGGTGGATCATGTTCAATGAAAGATTTGCTGAAGTTCGTCAAATCTTTACATCGATTTTTGCCCACTAATGGTTTTTGCATCAAAATTGTACAAAATATGTGGTTTGAAGCAAACCTCAGTAATAGTTTCAACTGAATTTACCTTTGAGATTTTAGGTGGGTTCACACCCACATAAACTGAACCAGGAGAAAATGTTTACATGATACCCTGCAAAACAACACTACCAATTTCACATGTTCCTAATTAAAATATTAGCACTGTTCATAATTTTGGACTGAAGTCCCCACTGTTAATTTGATCTCATTCTTTAAAGGGATTCTGTTTACAAACTGATTGCAGAGCCAGCAACTGGGACAGGTTGTACAGAATTTCTTGGATTAATACAATTGTTTTCACTGACAACCTTTGTAAATAGAAACAGTTTTTTTGATCATGCCACACATTTTGTTAAAACAAAACGGACCATAAACATTTTAAAATTAAAAATACAGAAAACCAAGGATCTTTGCCATAGTTCTGGTCTTTCTTTTTAGAAGCCCAAGTAATAACTTTTCCAGACACTGAAAAGATATTCCTGATTATAACGCTTCTCCCTCCTCTGTTTGAGAAGATTCTTCTGGACAATAGTCTCTGCAAGCTGGGGGTGAAGACTGCATAATTTACTGCTCAGCACAAAGGAAAGCAGTTTCCCCCAGTGTGGTCTTTCACAGTTGTGAATCCAAGTTGCACGGTAATTAAAACTCAAAAATCCTCTTCCATCAACTCGAGAGAGAAATTCAAATTTAATTTCTAGTACTTAAATACCTCCCCTCGGTGCTCACTGAGCCTCCTATTAAAAAATCTCAGACATGCAAATGATGCCCTTTTCAGTACGGCAGGAAAAATGTAATTGGTAGCAAGCAAAACTAATCTTTGGGTTAATGAAAAATAGGTTGTATTGACTCAGGACACTCAACTGAGTCTGTTCCTGATCAGGGTTAACTATCCTCCCCCATTCCTTTGTCCGCTGCATACTACCAGACCTAAAACAGAAACTCATTCAAGAGTGATGCCTCCGTTAGAAATGGCGGGGTCAGATCAAAGTCCCTCTATCTGGAGGCCAGCAAGTGTTTACAGCCCTTCAAATGGAGAGCATAACCTCTATGCACTCAGAGTTTTTTATTCCACACAGAACCAGTTATATTTGCCTGGTGGAAGAGCAGGTTATTGGCCTAGGCTGGAAAAGTTGGCAGCAAAAAGGAAGAAACGGAAACAGGGCTAGATGGTACAAATCATTTTGGGGCTTAATTATAAAAAGCAAAACAAAGTAGACAGAACTTTCAAAGATCAAGGTCAAAGTCTCGCAGGATGGCTCAGCTTCATCTGTATGGGTTAGAGAGAGACAAAAGACCTGTCTTCCAGCTCAACTCCCTGCCCATGCAGGATTATTCCCTTCCATACATCCTGTGATGTTTATGTCCACTCTAGTTTTAATGGCACAGGGCACTTCCCTAGTGGGGCTATTGCACAGCTCCATACTTCTCACGGTCAGGATGTTCTTTTTGATGATAATCAACCTAAAGTTTCCTTTTGTTAGTTTGATCCCATTCCTCCATTTGTGTCCCCATCCCCACATTGTCCCACCATCAAGAATTCCATTCCTTCCTTAGCATTAACACCCTTCAACCATTTGTAGAATAATGCCCTCATTTTGTCCTCTCTTAGGCCTGGTCTACACTACAGAGTTAGATGGACGAAACTCTGTAAGTGTCTACACTACAATGGTGCTCCCGCCGATGTAAGTGGCCCACTACGTCAACTTGATAACGCCATCTCTGCAATAGGCATATTGCTTACGTCGATGTAGTCAGGGTGACGCAGTGTCCACGTAGACACTGCGTTACTTACATCACCTGTTGACTGTCAGCTAGAGCCCCCCACCCCAGCTCTGACAGCCCGCACTATCAGCCAGGCATGGGGATCACAGCTGCCCCCTCCTTCCGGTCCTGACAGACCAAGATGTCAGTGCTGGGACGGAGGGCCCAGCTGTGAGCCCTGTGCCTGATTGACACTTGGGCTGTCAGCACCCAAGAGGGAGGGGCCCCAGCTGTAAGCCCCATGCTTGACTGAGAGCTCAGGCAGGGGGCTCCAGCTGTCAGTGCCCCCACAATGCCCCACGTCAGTCAGTGCAAGTGCTCCTGGTGAGAACGTGGCACCACCAACAGAAGGAGCATAGGGTGGACATGAACCACCCCTTTAACTTCTGCGGTGGCTGTACATCAATGTAATTTACATTGACTTAATTTTGTAGTGTAGACAAGCCCTTAGACATGTTAATAGAGAGTTTTCGCTTTCAATCTTTCCTCATCACTCACTCCCCTGATCACTTTTGTTGCTCTTCCCTGAATTTTTCCAATTTGTCAGGCTCTGTATTGCAGCCTGGTGCCCTAAATTGAATGCACCCATTCCAGGTATACTTATAACAGGGAGAACATAAGCAGAAAGCAGGTAAAGCAATTCCTCCAGGCTTTTCCAAGCTGTTTGTCCCTATTAATTTGGCATATACTTGCCAGGTGTAACGTAGCAGAGATGTTAAAACCTCAGAAAAGGCATTGGCTCATTTAGGCAGAGTTGAGAGTAATTGTCCAATTATACACAGCATTTACTTATTGTGTAGGATGCAAGCAAGTCTCACAACTCCACTAACAATACAATGAAGTGTTGGCCAAGATGATTAGAGAGCATAAGTTCCTGCCAAGAGCTTTGTTCAAAGGAATGTAACCTCCGAAGTTCATTGCTCCAGCAAGGAGAGCACCACATTCAGCAATGTTAACATCGGAAAAAGGCTTCAGGGGAGATTTCTGATCCAAGGACATGAAGTCTGGCTACGCTGCAGGAGTGATACACTGGGGTCCCATAGGAAAATACAATCCAGCTCCACAGTACTCTGCACTGATCAACTGAAGGGGTTCTCCCTCCTGCACTGGCCAAATATTACCAAAAGCAAACTACTGCTGTAGATGCAAGTGGCTCAAATCAGTTGCAGCATTCAGCCACATTCCAGTTCAGGACATTACCCCTTCTGAGTACTTAGCAACTGACCCTGGTCTGATTGCAGGTACCTCTCATCACCATAATACTTCTTGGGCTTCAACAGCTCAGCACCCCAAAACAGGGTACAAAGTGCCCTATTTAGTAGGCTTAAACAGGGTACAAAATGGGGCTCTGGATTTTGAACAGCCCCAGAGCACAGAATTCTGTAGTTTCAGTTCAGACCCATTTCTACTCATAACTCACAACACTCCAAGGTAGGTAAGGAAACAGAAAAAACATTTGATTTGGCTTCTAGCCCAAACTCACTGTGAAGTGGGGGTCAAGAGGAAAAAGATGGCAAATAAGAAATGAAGAGTCTAAGCTCCTCTGGGTGAGGTTGGAGAGGCACAAAAGTAGGGAAGAGTTGGTTTGTTTTTAATTGAGGATTTTCCCCAGATACTGCTTTCCCCACTCAGTTCAGAAGAACGTTGAGCTGCACCACCACCACTACACAGACATTAGGTAAACATTATGGGCTCACTCCATTTGCCCAGTAACTTAACTTTCTTCTGATAAACACATTCCAATGGTTGTGTTAACTACAGGAGGAAGTTGTGTTTCTCCCAGCTGCCTTGCAGAAGTCAATACTGATATGAAAACACAGGCGCATATGAAAACCATCAAACCACGGAATTACCTACCTGGGAATAATCATCCCAGTCATTGATAGTTCAGTGGCAAGCCGCCGAGCAGGTATAAAGAAGCCCTCTGCAGGAGTTCGCTCGGGATACAACACAATTCCATTGCTATAAAACAACAATGGGCACCCATAGGCTCCCTTTATGCCACTCAGGCAGTGCAAAGGGAGCAGAAACTGTCTGCATCTCCGTGACATTGGCGGCGTCCCTTTTTGGGGTACAGTCAGTGTAGCCAGTTCCTATGCTGACCCCCCACATGCAACGCTGGAGTAGGGATTGTGCTGAGAGTGTAAAAATTAGGAAGGGGAAGGGATCCAGGTATGCTGAAATGCTGGATGGTTCCTTGGGGGTAATTAACAAGTGCTGGAGCGTAGAGCAGCCTTAAGATTGCTCCAAATTCCAGCAGGGCTGGAGCTCTTGTAAAACGAGCCAGAGAATCAGCCATGACCTGAAACCAGGCACAGCAGAGAACTCAGATACCACAATGATGGGTGCAATATAAGGACCTGCGTAGAATAAATCTATTTATTATTAGGGCTGTTGATTAATTGCAGTTAACTCACATGATTAATGCAAAAAAATTAACTGTGATTAAAAAAATGAATTGCGATTAATCACACTGTTAAACCATAGAATAGCAATTGAAATTTATTAAATAGTTTTGGATGTTTTTCTACATTTTCAAATATATTGATTTATATTACAACACAGAATAAAAAGTGTACACTGCTCACTTAATATTATTTTTATTACAAATATTTGCACGGTAAAAATGATAAACAAAAGAAATAGTATTTTTCAATTCACATCATACAAGTACTGTAGTGCAATCTCTTTATCATGAAAGTGTAAGTTACAAATGTAGAATTAAAGTACAAAAAATAACTGCACTCCAAAATAAAACAATGTAAAACTTTAGAGCCTACAAGTCCACTCAGTCCTACTTCTTGTTCAGCCAATCGCTCAGACAAACAAGTTTGGGTACAATTTGCAGGATATAATGCTCTCCAAGTCTTGTTTACAATGTCACCTGAAAGTGAGAACAGGCATTCACATGGCACTTTTGTAGCCAGCATTGCAAGATATTTATGTGCCAGATATGCTAAACATTCATATGCCTCTTCATGGTTCAGCCACCATTCCAGAGGACATTCTTCCATGCTGATGATGCTTGTTAAAAAAATAATGTGTTAATTAAATTTGTGACTGAGCTCCTTGGGGGAGAATTGTAGGTCTCTGTTCTGTTTTACCCGCATTCTGCCATATAGTTCATGTTATAGTAGTCTCAGATGATGACCCAGCACATTTTCATTTTAAGAACACTTTCACTGCAGATTTGACAAAATGAAAAGAAGGTACCGATGTGAGATTTCTAAGGATAGCTACAGTACTTGACCCAAGGTTTAAGAATCTGAAGTGCCTTCCAAAATCTGAGAGGGATGAGGTGTGGAGCATGCTTCTGCTAGTGGCATCTGACTCAGATATGAAAATGAACATGCATCGGCCCACTCTTTGGATTGTTATTGAGCAGAACCCGTCATCAGAATGGACGCATATATTCTGGAATGGTGATTGAAGCATGAAGGGACATCTGATCTTTAGTGCATCTGGCATGTAAATATCTTGCAATGCTGGCTACAACAGTGCCATGTAAATGCCTGTTCTCACTTTCAGGTGACATTGTAAACAAGACTTGGACAGCATTATATCCTGCAAATTGTACCCAAACTTGTTTGTCTGAGCGATTAGCTGAAGTAGGACTGAGTGGACTTGTAGGTTCTAAAGTTTTCTATTGTTTTATTTTTGAATGCAGTTATTTTTTGCACTTAATTCTACAATTGTAAGTTCAACTTTCATTATAAAAACATTGCACTACAGTACAATTAGATGAATTGAAATATACTTTTTCTTTTGTTTTTTACAGCGCAAATATTTGTAATAAAAATAAATATAAAGTGAGCAGTGTACACTTTGTATTCTGTGTTGTAATTGAAATCAATATATTTAAAAATGTAAAAAAATCCAAAAATATTGAAATAAATGGTATTCTATTATTGTTAAACAGCGTAATTAATCACTATTAATTTTTTAATCGTGTGATTAATCACAATTAATTTTTAATCACTTGGCAGCCCTATTTATATGTATTATTTATTATTGATGATGATGATGATGATGCCTGGAATGGAGCATACACAAAACATTTACTAATAGTAAGAAGCTGAGAGGGATCAGAAATATTTTGGAGGATCAGATTAAGATACAGAACTGGGTAGGATCAAAATGAGACCTAGAAAGACAAATGGAAAGTGCAATTATCAATGTGTGAGAATGGGGCAATACCATGGAGGAGAATAGGAGAGGGGAGAGGTTATTTGATAATTGATTAAATGTGAATCAGTAGTACAATCCCATCTCAATAAAAATAAGGCAAGTAGCTCAGCAGAGGAAGGTCAGTCAGCGGCTGAATCTCCCAGCTGTGCTATCACCTGGACTATATTCCTCATTCCATTTTGTCTGTGATCTTTAGGAAGGTCTCTACAGGTCCACTCCTGGCTCTGCATCTCCTCAAAGGTGCTGACAGTTCACAACTCAATGGGAGATGAGCGTGCTCAGCATCTCATAGGACTAATCCTTAAATTATTGAAAAACATGCTGCCAGGAGAAGCTGTGGAATCACTTTGACTGGGGATAATTCAAGGAGAGGTCAGACACCCATCCATCAGGAATTAAAAATAATAAAATAAAAAATCAATCCTTCCATGATTTAGAGGAGCGGGGAATGGGACTAGACTATCTGAGTCTATAAAGTAAATGAACACTTCATATGGTTTGTAAAGCGCTGTATCCTCTTTTTCTTATCGGATGTCCCTGAAATCACATTTTGAAATAAAAACTCTATTGAAGCAGAATTGATAATAAATAATGGGGGAACTTGGCTGCATTAACATGTTTATTATCTCCACTTTAAGCATTTTGGACTGGTGGCTGACCACTCCCTGAACCATTTGCTGGAAGTTTGTATAAACTCCACAGAGATTGAAACTAAAATAGAGAACTGACTCCAGGCTGGGGAAAATGAGAAGCAGGAAGTCAAGGGATATTTTTATTTACATTTTCAATTAACTTTAAGAGACAGAAATTGCAGAGTGCTCAGAACTGGGTTTCAACCAAGGTAGGTGAGGGGGGGAGTGCTTCATCTACATGCTTATATCTAAAAATAGCTGCTCGCTCACAGCTATTGCTGTCGGTAATGAAGGGATTTCACACATCTGTGACTTGGAAGTGTGGGTCCCCAGCAGCAGCTATACAATGCAGAAGTCAGGAGAACTGGGCTCTGGCTGTGAAAGGTATGTCTTCGTGCACTGCTGAGCCTGAAATACATTTTAGGATTTCACTGCTACAGTACCTTACTGAAGTGTTAGCCACCAGAATAGCATGGGTTCTGAATACACGTCATGTGTCACAATCCAACAGGGGCAATGTGTATGCAATACAGAAAGGGACCCTCTCTTCACCAAGAGAAATGTTTCATGGAGCACATCCCCTGTAACTCTCCCAAATTACACATCTGGCTCAAGGCACCTTCTGACCATTCTGTAGCATCATCCAAAGGGGTCCAGCCCACAGACAATTTTTATTTCACCAATAAAATAAAAGTTTGTTTTGCACATCAAACGAAAGGAAAAGTGGGGCCAAGAGAGCTGTTGAGTAGCCAGCTGGGATTGGTGTCCAGTCTCTGATGAATTGTGCACACTGCATGGAAGGTGGGAATCACACGTGAGGAAAAGCCAATTATTCATAGATTCCAAGGCCAGAAGGGACCATTGTGAACATCTAGTCTGGTCTCCTGTATAACAGGCCAGAGAATTTCCCCAAAATAATTTCTAGAGCATATTTTTTAGAAAAGCATCCAATCTTGATTTTAAAATTGTCAGTGATGGAAATTACGTCATGACCCTTGGTAAGTTGTTCCAATGGTTAATTACTCTCACTGTTAAAAATGTACACCTTATTTCTAGTCTAAATTTGTCTAGCTTCAATATCCAGCCAGTGGATCACGTCAGACCTTTCTCTGCTAGACTGCAGAGCCCGTTAGCAAATATTTGCTCCCCATGTAGATACTTACAGACTGTGATCAAGTCACCCCTTAACCTTCTCTTTGTTAAGCTAAATAGATTGAGCTCCTTGAGTCTATTACTATAAGGCAGGTTTTCTAATCCTTTAATCATTCTTTTGGCACTTCTCTGAACTGTTTCCAATATATCAACATCCTTTTGAACTGTGAAAACCAGAACTGGACCCAGTATTCCATCAATGGTCAACACCAGTGCCAAATACCGAGGTAAAATAACCCTTCTTCTCCTACTCGAGAGTCCCTTGTTTATGCATCCCAGGACTGCATTACCTCTTTGGCCACAGCATCACACTGGGAGCTTATGTTTAGCTAGTGATCGACCATGACCCCCAAATCTTTTTCAGAGCCACTGCTTCCGAGGAGCCCCCATTCTGTAAGTATGGCCTACGTTCTTTGTTTCTAGATGTATACATTTACATTTAGCCATGAAAAACACATACTGTTTGCCTGCACCCAGCTTACCAAGTGATCCAGATTGCTCAGTATCAGCGGTTTTCCTCTATTATTTTCCACACTCCCAATTTTTGCAATCTGCCAACTTTACCAGTGATGATTTTATGTTTCCTTCCAGGTCATTGATAAAAATGTTAAATAGCACAGAGCCAAGAACCAATTCCTGTGGGATCCTACTATAAACACACCTGCTTGATGATGATTCCCTGATTACAATTGCATTTAGAGACCTATCAGTTAGCCAACTTTTAATCCATTTAATGTGTGCCATGTTAATTTTATATTGTTCTAGTTTTTTAACCAAAATATTGTGCAGTACATCAAATACCTTACAAAAGTCTAACTATATCATATCAACACTATTACCTTCATCAGGCAAACTTGTAACCTCATCAAGAGATATCCAGTTAGTTTGACAGGATCTATTTTCCATTAATTATATTACTTTCCTTTAATTCTTTATTAATTGAGTCCCATATCAGCCACTTTATATCTTACCCAGGTTCAATGTCAGGCAGACAGGTCTATAAATACCCGGGTCACCCCACTTATCCTTTTTAAATATTGGCACAACATTAGCTTTCTTCCAATCTTCTGGAACTTCCCCTGCCCAGGTTTAGGAAGGGAGGCAATGGATACATCATGGAAATTAAAGATGGAAAAGGTCTACTGGGTCTTCTAGTGATTCTAGGCTATCTCCCTACCAGCACAGGATAGTTCTCAAGTGCTCAGTCTCGTCCAATTTTAAATGACTCAAATAAAGACCCACCAATCACTTCTCTTCATATACCTATTCCACAGTCTAATAGCTTTCACCTTGAGGAAATGTTTCCTGACTACATTTCTCCTTCACCTAATTTCATCCCATTAATCCTAGTTATACATTCTTGGGCCACCCCACACAGCGCATCTCCCTCCATACTTCCACAGGGTTATATCCTGCCTTGTCAGTGTTTGCCCAAACTGTAGAAAACACAGGGCCCAGTCCTGCACTCCTCACAGAGGCAAACCCCCTTTGAGGTGAGCAGGATCAGGCTCACGCTAAGGAGAAGTGAAATAGCAGGGCAAGTGTTTGTACAGAGTGATTTGTACTTTCCTCTCCACCCCTCCCCTCCCTCTGCATATACGCACATTCAGAACAGTTTTAAATGACAGGTTGTCCTTTCTTTTCTCTGTGGAGAGCTTTCCATTGCCAATTTCCATCCCATGAACACACAGCCAAAACAATACTATTTGTGTTGACCAACAGAAATTTAATCAACTAACAATAACAATAAATTTCAGCCACTGCTGAAACACTTCAGTAAGGTACTGTAGCAGTGAAATCCTAAAATGTATTTCAGGCTCAGCTGTTCATGATGACATACCTTTCACAGCCAGAGCCCAGTTCTCCTAACTTTTGCATCGTACAGCCACTGCTGGGGACCTACACTTCCAAGTCACAAATATGTGAAATCTCCTCATTACCTACAGCAGTAGCTGTGAGCGAGCAGCTATTTTCAGATACAAGTATGTAGATGAAGCACTCCCCCCTCTCACCTACCTTGGTTGAAACCCAGTTCTGAGTACTCTGCAATTTCTGTCTCTTAAAGTTAATTGAAATAATAAATTGGGTAATACTTAATTGCATGTTCCCATCAGTTAGATTAAGGGATTTACAAAGCAATGATTTATTTTCAAGCCTTGGCAGTTTTCCCATAGTTACATTCTAAACTGTGGAGTTAGACGGGACAAGAAAACTCTGACACCTGGTTTTCCCTGCATAGAGGGTTATGTTATAATAAGTCTCTCAGCTGTAGATCTATATTTTTTATGGTCTCTGTTTTGCTTCTTGCTCTTACCTAATTCCAGATGAGCATTACACCATAGCAAGGCACACTTTGAGACAGGAGGCTTATGTAATAGCAAATTTCATGAGCATTATGATGTTTTCAATGATAAAAAAGGTCAATACAGGCTCTATAGGCTCATACCAACAATGGCCAATTTACTACAGAGAACTAAATAACAGGTTTACGGTACTTACAGGAACCCATTAGCAGGATCATCATTCATTTAACAGACACCATCTTTCCAGTTGGTTAAGACAACTCCACTGAATGCATCCGATGAAGTGAGCTGTAGGTCACGAAAGCTTATGCTCTAATAAATTTGTTAGTCTCTAAGGTGCCACAAGTACTCCTTTTCTTTTTGCGAATACAGACTAACACGGCTGCTACTCTGAAACTTTTTTTTCTAGTGTTACACAAGGACCCTTCGACTGTCTTTGCTTACTTGAGCAAAAGGAAACTTGAAACAAGGAATAGAAAGCCACAATGGGCCACATTTGCAAACAAACTTGTGAAATAAGATGATGGCCAAATATCATCCATCTCACCATGCTGGTTGAAAATGGAGCAAAGGGAAATGTCTGGTCTTTTATTAAGGTATTTGCATTGAAGCCTGCCTGGTTTTGAGTTCACCCATACTCTCCTCCTCTCATAGAGGATCCATCCAGGATGTTCACAGATGGCCCTACATGGCAGTTCCCCGCAAAACAATGGAGAGAAGAATAGTCCATTCACCAAAGACAGAAGGAAATAGCAGGCAACTGGTTGTTTATGTCAAGAAGACAACACTAGATAGGCTGGGCAGATGAAGGAGGCCCATATGGTCGGGTGGAGCTCTCCATTGCCTGGTGAACTAAGTGTGACTGCAGAGTGAAACACCATGCTCCCTACATCCCCACCCCAGGGGCTGAACACACTGTACTCGTCTTGACAGCATGGAGGACTGAACCAAGTTTCAAACTAAGCTCCCATGCGGATTGGTAGCGTGCAGAACTACCTCTAGGCAGAAAACATTTAACTTCCTTGCAGCTGTCACAGCATAGACTTTTGAGAAAAAACAACACGGGTTTAAGTTCTCAAGTGGAGAGCACATAGTAAAGACAAATTATTAATTATTACTGAAGACAGATTGTTACTAATTATTTGAAGAGTGCCAGCAGCATACTTGGTTTGATCACAGTTTGGCCATGTATACTACAAATTTTATAGGACCTTGAAGAAACGCACGTTAAAAAGCTAGCAGGGTTCCAACTTTACAAGAATGGAATACTTACTCGCCTTCTGAGGAACCTGCTTACTTAAATCATTTGTTAGGAGTTTATGCAATGCTCATCTAGCAATGCAGGCACACCTGTATACTCAGGAATAGGATTTTCCATATGCCTTATCTCGTTATGTGGTATTATACGAATGAACTGTGGGCTGCAAGGGGAGTGACACATTCAGTAATATCTAAATCTGTACTTACTGTTCAGAGAGGAGACTCACAGCAGGTTTCAAAAAAGAAAGCTCAAAATAAGCTTGTTTCTTGGAATAGTTTGCATCAGGCAGTAGTGGGACAAGTCCTTATACTGATCACTGCTGGACTCCCCACTGAGGGTATGAATTTTTGGTTATAACTTACAGTTTAGCTAAGCCCCAGGGCCAAATAATTTTGGCATGTAGGCCACACATCAAGTACAGACTGAAATTCTGAACCCTGGAAGCTCCAGGAACACTGCTCTGTCAAGCCAGGTGCTACATATTTGCATGTCATATTCACTTTGGAGCTGAGACTATTCTTATTTTGGCTTTACACCACCCCCACACTCCTCAGCCAATCTCCTACCTGCAGAAGAGGAGCAAACAGAAGCGGGCAGCTGGGTACTTGATTGGTGCACTGGAAGACTATGTTTCAAGATTTCATCTTCACACTTGAGGTTTGGGTATATTCCATGCATGAGCACTGTGATAGCACAGAGCAGAATCTCCAAACACAATAAAATAAATAAATAAATACCACCACCTCAGTATTATCTAGTGCTTTTCATCACTAGATCTCAAAGTGCTTTACCAAGGAAGGCAGTATCAATACCTCTTTTAGAGAGAGGGAAACTGAGGCACAGAGCGGCAATATGACTTGCCCAAGGTCATCTAGAAGGTCAGTGTCAGAGCCAGGAATAGCACCCTGGTCTCCTGAATCGCAGTCCAGAGCTCTATCCACTAGGCAAAACTGCCTCAGGATGCTGGAAGCAGTACAGTGAGGAGGAAAGTTTGGGTGCTTCTAGACATAGGGACATTGGGGGAAAAAGTACCATGAAAAGAACAGGTCTGGGTGCCTCCAAGCAGAGGCTCTGGAAAGCGTACAGCAGGGCAGGGTGGGTTTGAGCACCTACAAGCACAGCAGTATTAGGGCCCGAACTAGGGAGAAGCCATTTCCAAGAGAAGAGGTGTCAGGGGTGGGACCAGGGCACCTTTAGTGAGCTGAATGGGAGCACCTCTGAGCACAGGGGCATCACAGGCAGCACTACTGACAAGGAAGATCTTTTAAACCAACTGACCCACCTCCAGGCCAGTGTTGTGAGAAAGGGGTCAGAGTGGAGTCTGCCAGTGTGGAATCACCATTAGAAACACCCCCAAAACACAATGCTCTGGAGATTAACACAGAGTCTGTGGACAAGAGAAGTGGCTGGGGCAAGCGGGCATTCAAAAAGGTTGGGAGATTCAGTTACACTCAGAATGACGCCACCTGCCTCTGCTTCCTCGTCAGAGAATTGAGCCCTTCCATGGGAATGTCTGAAAGGGGAGTCCGTTAAACAATAACAGAAACCAGTACATCAGAGCTGAAGGAGGAAGCTCTTTCCCTGGAGTGACAGCAGCCATAAAAGCTCCCCTAGCCGGACACTGCATGCATGCTAATTTGAGGAGAAGAACTTCCAGGAAGGCCTCCCAGGTTGCACAGGCTCCACCTGCTCCCACCATAACACAGTTTGTGTTTGATATTAAACAGAAGAGTTAATAAACCTACATGGCCAGATCTCTGCCAACAGCGCAGGTAGAGAGGAGACAGCTATGGACAACAAGGGTTGGTGGTGGGTCTGGAGAGGGGACAAAGCTTTGCTGCTGTGGAGAGGAGAAGAAAGGAGAAAGAACTGCCCTCCCAGCAAAGGCTTGACAGAGTAGTGGGAGGAAACACGGCTACAGCTTTAGCCTTCAAGGCTGAGGCCTCTGTTTCGCAGACACCGTCCTTTGACCAAAGAGGGATCCATCCACAGTCAGACGGAAGAAATGCCATTGAGCGATGCTAAACAACCCCTTTCTTAGGCAGGTTTCAGAGTAGGCCATTCTCTGCCTCAGGCCCTGAGGTGAGAGGGAGAAAAAAAAACCCCAGGAATCCAAACCAGCTTCCCTACATGAACAACTCCCATCATTACCATGGACCTGCTGAATAAAAGGACACAGATGTTTGTAAAGGGCCTTTTCTTCTCCTCATCCCCAATCTGTACTAATCTCCTCCAACACCACTACTGCAGAAGGTAATCTAGAGGCAATGGTGTGCTCCCGAGCACTCTGCCTCTCACATAGTAATTAAACGCACATCATTGTCTGGCGATCCTGTATCCTTGGGGCAGGAGGGATTGTCATCATTTTAAAAGTCATGATTTACAGAGGTAATAATCACTGCACCAGTCTCATTACATGCCAACTTTCTGGAAATTAGGTAATAGATATTATTCATTAACTTGCCACATGATACTCACATCCATCCATCTGTCACAGCTAACATTTTGGTACAGAGCATGCAAGTTAATCACTGTTTTTGGAAAAAGGCAGCCGCTCTCCCCAAATACGATGGAGGGAGAAAGAGTCTCTGAGTGCATTGGGAAAAATCACTTTAAAAATAAATGGTCTTCCAGTTAAAGGAGAGACCTGACTCACCTCAGAGGCTTCGTGAATATGCAAGTTAAATGGGCTCAAGTTAAATGGGCTGCCAGGACAGTACTTTCCAAACCACGAGGGAAAACAAAGTATTAAGAACTTAGCACAGCTCCTAGGTAGCGAAATGCAGGGGTAAAATATCCTCTTCCTGGAGAAATGCAACCCAAGGCCGCATATGCTGCAGGGCTGTCTCTGTGTTCTACCAATATGTGGTGTTCAGTGACCGCTCAATGCCGAGAGTGCTTGCCAGGACCTGCTTTATTTTGTTTTGGATTCCAATTGGCCGAGCATAACATCAAGAGCTTCACAGTGCCCCTCCCAGACTCTCTGTCTGGGAAGCTCAGTCCTTAAAGCCCACAATGAACTCACTGGGCCAGATAAGACCCATAATCTCTGGCTGAGTTACTGAAGTCCTTGTGTCACCTACTGCAGATTGCTGCTGAGGATTCCATTCCTTCACTCCACAGTGTGCACTGGCGGCCTGGCAAACAATACCCAGCTGTAGCAAATCTCCACACATCATGGTCATGCTATTTTCAAAATACGTTAGCCAGCACAGGGGGTCTCCCAACCTGGTGCATAGCCAGGTCTGCTGCCAGGTTTGTGATCCCCTTGCAGGAGCACCTGGTGGAGAAAGGCAGTGTCTGGGTCACCACAGGATGTGACCAGGGTGTAATGACATGTGGGTGGGGTTTTCCTATGGCCCAGTTATCATCTGGCTTCCATAGGCTCACAGGGACTCCAGCAGCAGCCTTCAAGTGATAGCCTAACTTGTATCAGGAGCCAAACCAGCCTCCTCTCCTATGGCACCAGTCACTTCTCCTTTGATGGTGCACCAGACTCAGCATCAGCGTAAGGATGAATTTAACCCCATGTCTTTTTTCCTCCCAACCACCATGCATGGGTGACAGTGGAGGGGGTGGGAAGAAACTAGCTGAACCTAGACAGAGCATTGACAGCAAGAAAGAAGATTTGCCATCGAGAACTCTTCCCGCCACACAGGATGGGAAGAGGAGAGAAGGAGAGATAGAAGTGATGGGGTTCCTAAGAAGAACCTTGCAGCTGACCCTCCCCTAATTCCCAACCCTAAAGCTACCTTTGATCATCATGCATTTGGACTCCAATTACACCTTTATTAGCAGAAATGCTAGAATGGGATTTTTTTATTCCAATCTATTCATTTTCAGGATCACTTAAAAAAAAAAAAAAAGAGGGGAGGGTGTTTCAACCCCGAATGGATGAAAATCGTGCTGTATTGTATGGCTCCTATGAACACATTATTTTAAGAAGGGCTATGCTTAGTGGTGACAGGTAGGAGAGGGTAAACCCCAAGTTCTCAAGCCCTCAGATGGGCATTTCACTGGGCAGCAATCTATTTGCTCTGGAGTTTTCACATCTTAGTCATCGTTAGGTAAATAATAAAAACTGCTTCGCAGCAAAGTTCTTGCCCTGGGGGAAAAAAAATGCTGATCTTCCCATAACCAGTGTTAGCTTTTGAAAGGGAGGATCTGGCACTGCAGCTCTTTGACAAGGGTTCTGGGTTCACAAGCCATTAAAAAAAAAAAAAAGAAAGCAGTGATGAGTAAATCTACAATCCCAATGGCACAGCCGGTTTGTGTCCATAAATGTACAGAAAGCCTTACGCTGGCAAAAATTAGCTTTTCCAACACCACCTCCAACCCCCTTGGCAATTGTATCCTCAGGTAAAATGCATCAATGTGGACCACAAAATAAAAGAGTTTCTCATTCTTTTTATCCCAGGAGTGTGCAAATGTGCCTGGGGCATTACAGGATGGGGGGGGGGGGCGGGAATGGAGGAAGGCATTGAGATGAAAAATGCTGACACAGAAAAGATCAGAGCATTCCAGGCTCTCCTTACATATGGAATGCTACGTGCATATAACATTGTCTAGTGGATAGTGCAGGGGTCTGGGAGTCAGGAGGAGTTCTGTGTTCTCTTTACAAGCCTGCCATTCACTATTTGCATGACCTAGTGTCTCATTTGTAAATTGGAACTAATATCTATGCACCTTTTTTCCAAGTACCTTAATACTTTTCGGTAAGCAGCATTAAAAGTGCAATATATTATTATATTTGAAAAAGCATTGGCAGCTCAATTAAAATATAGTTATTCATATGGCAGGGGTCAGTAACAAATCTATTAACTTAGTAGCGTTAATAGTATCATGATAGCACTCATGTTTCCCACACAATGTGATAAAAGTTATAAGTCTCTTACTTGCATGCTAGCCCTGCTAAACTTAGAATATCATATCATAGAATCTCAGGGTTAGAAGGGACCTCAGGAGGTCATCTAATAGTCCAACCCCCTGCTCAGAGCAGGGCCAATTCCCAATTTTTGCCCTAGATCCCTAAATGGCCCCCTCAAGGATTGAACTCACAACCCTGGGTTTAGCAGGCCAATGTTCAAACCACTGAGCTATCCCTCTCTTGATAACTTGAATTGTGCTATTCAGACACACCTTTAGAGTTCTGGCAGGATGCCTTGACCCCAGACTTCCTTGGCAGAAATAAAAAGTTTCTTAAACCAGTCAGGTTTCAGAGTAGCAGCCGTGTTAGTCTGTATTCACAAAAAGAAAAGGAGTACTTCTGGCACCTTAGAGACTAACAAATTTATTTGAGCATAAGCTTTCGTGAGATACAGCTCACGTCATCGGATGCATTTGGTGGAAAATACAGTGGGGAGATTTATATACACACACAGAGAACATGAAACAATGGGTTTATCATACACACTGTAAGGAGAGTGATCACTTAAGAAGAGCCATCACCAGCAGCAGGGCGGGGAAAGGAGGAAAGCCCTTCATGGTGACAAGCAAGGTAGGCCATTTCCAGCAGTTAACAAGAACATCTGAAGGAACAGTGGGGAGGGGGCGGTGGAGTGGGGGGGAGAAATAACATGGGGAAATAGTTTTACTTTGTATAATGACTCATCCATACCCAGTCTCTATTCAAGCCTAAGTTAATTGTATCCAGTTTGCAAATTAAGTCCAATTCAGCAGTCTCTCGTTGGAGTCTGTTTTTGAAGCTTTTTTGTTGAAGGATAGCCACTTTCAGGTCTGTAATCGAGTAATCGGAGAGATTGAAGTGTTCTCCAACTGGTTTTTTATGTTAGAATTCTTGACGTCTGATTTGTGTCCATTTATTCTTTTACATAGAGACTGTCCAGTTTGGCCAATGTACATGGCAGAGGGGCATTGCTGGCACATGATGGCATATATCACATTGGTAGATGCGCAAGTGAATGAGCTTCTGATAGTGTGGCTGATGTGATTAGGCCCTATGTTGGTGTCCCCTGAATAGATATGTGGACAGAGTTGGCAACGGGCTTTGTTGCAAGGATAGGTTCCTGGGTTAGTGGTTCTGTTGTGTGGTGTGTGGTTGCTGGTGAGTATTTGCTTCAGGTTGGGGGGCTGTCGGTAAGCAAGGACTGGCCTGTCTCCCAAGATCTGTGAGAGTGATGGGTCGTCCTTCAGAATAGGCTGTAGATCCTTGATGATGCGTTGGAGAGGTTTTAGTTGGGGGCTGAAGGTGATGGCTAGTGGCATTCTGTTATTTTCTTTGTTGGGCCTGTCCTGTAGTAGGTGCCTTCTGGGTACTCTTCTGGCTCTGTCAATCTGTTTCTTCACTTCAGCAGGTGGGTATTGTAGTTATAAGAATGCATGATTGAGATCTTGTAGCTGTTTGTCTCTGTCTGAGGGATTGGAGCAAATGCAGTTATATCGTAGAGCTTGGCTGTAGACAATGGATCGTGTGGTATGATCTGGATGAAAGCTAGAGGCATGTAGGTAGGAATAGCGGTCAGTAGGTTTCCGATATAGGGTGGTGTTTATGTGACCATCGCGTACTAGCACCGTAGTGTCCAGGAAGTGGATCTCTTGTGTGGACTGGTCCGGGCTGAGGTTGATGGTGGGATGGAAATTGTTGAAATCATGGTAGAATTCCTCAAGGGCTTCTTTTCCATGGGTCCAGATGACGAAGATGTCATCAATGTAGCGCAAGTAGAGTAGGGGCATTAGGGGACGAGAGCTGAGGAAGCGTTGTTCCAAGTCAGCCATAAAAATGTTGGCATACTGTGGGGCCTTGCAACAAACCCGTTGCCAACTCTGTCCACATATCTATTCAGGGGACACCATCATAGGGCCTAATCACATCAGCCACACTATCAGAGGCTCATTCACCTGCGCATCTACCAATGTGATATATGCCATCATGTGCCAGCAATGCCCCTCTGCCATGTACATTGGTCAAACAGGACAATCTCTACGTAAAAGAATAAATGGACACAAATCAGATGTCAAGAATTATAACATTCAAAAACCAGTCGGAGAACACTTCAATCTCTCCGATCACTCGATTACAGACGTGAAAGTGGCTATCCTTCAACAAAAAAGCTTCAAAAACAGACTCCAATGAGAGACTGATGAATTGAAATTAATTTGCAAACTGGATACAATTAACTTAGGCTTGAATAGAGACTGGGAATGGATGAGTCATTACACAAAGTAAAACTATTTCCCCATGTTATTTCTCCCCCCCACTCCACTCCCCCTCCCCCCCCCCCACTGTTCCTCAGATGTTCTTGTTAAGTGCTGGAAATAGCCTACCTTGCTTGTCACCATGAAAGGTTTTCCTCCCCCCCCCCCGCCTGCTGCTGGTGAAGGCTCATCTTAAGTGATCACTCTCCTTACAGTGAGTATGATAAAACCCATTGTTTCATGTTCTCTGTGTGTGTATATATATCTCCCCACTGTATTTTCCACCAAATGCATCCGATGAAGTGAGCTGTATCTCACGAAAGCTTATGCTCAAATAAATTTGTTAGTCTCTAAGGTGCCACAAGTACTCCTTTTCTTTAAACCAATCACTAGCAAAAGTTGAAATGGTTAAATTTCAGGTAACATGGGTATGATCAAATTTTTGCTTTGGTTCCAATGGATACATATACTTTCCTGATTACCTTAAATACTAACATTTTGTACTTCCATGGTATGGCACCACCTGAGTAGCTCTAAATGTATACAACAGATTGTTGGGACTTGTGAGACTAAAGTCCCTGATGAGGCAGGTAAGTAGTATCACCCCTATTTTACAGCTCGGAAAACTTTTCTGGCTCGAGGCCTATATATGTTCTCAATGGTAGCAGATGACAGAACGAGGAGTAATGGTCTCAAGTTGCAATGGGGGAGGTTTAGATTGGATATTAGGAAAAACTTTTTCACTAAGAGGGTGGTGAAACACTGGAATGCGTTACCTAGGGAGGTGGTAGAATCTCCTTCCTTAGAGGTTTTTAAGGTCAGGCTTGACAAAGCCCTGGCTGGGATGATTTAACTGGGACTTGGTCCTGCTTTGAGCAGGGGGTTGGACTAGATGACCTTCTGGGGTCCCTTCCAACCCTGATATTCTATGATTCTATGATTCTATGATATCACAAAAGAAATCTGTAGGAGACTGAGAAATAGAGTCCTGATCTACTGTCCCCTAGCCATTTGCCTCAAGCACAAGATTATCCTTTCTCCCTATTCCCCATGTCTAAATGGAGGAAGCTCTAGTCATACTCAAGGAGGAGGAGGTTAAGTTGTTAGCCTGTCTCATCCCATTTGAATCCTACTTGGATCACAAGTTTAACTGGCATTTCACTTCTCATTCATGAACACCACAAAAACCTAGCATGTTGAATACAATTCCCTTCCCATTCACAAATGACCTAGACCTGGCAATGTAGGGGGAAAACGTTGGTCAGAATCGAGATGCATGGGCAGAGCTGCAAAAGGAAGTTTGCATAGTGCATACCTGCACTGGGACTGACTCAAAATAGAGCTATTATAACCATCTTTTGTATGAGCACAAGGTTCAATTATATGGTTTTAAATGTCACAAGCATCTGATACTGCTAGTGGTTTTAACGCCTTGATTACTGTGCCCTTTGGAACAATTTTCATTCACCATATACAAGTACTGTTTCACCTGCAGATTATTTAATTCGTCATTCCAGTGTATTGTAAAATAACAATGTGAGATCTCAGAGATAATCAGGGTTTAATTGCTCACTGTAACCCTGGTCAGGTCAGGTTAACAATGATTTTATGAAGCTCTCTGTGGCATTTATAGTATATACCATGAAATCACAGTTTTTCTAGTCTTATCTAATAAAAGGCCAGTGTGCCTTGTAACTCACATATTCAGTAAAGAGTATATACCCAGCACATGCATGCAAACCAACACAGCAAATCACACATATTTGGATATTACAGCATTCCTCAGTTATGGCAGTAAAACTTTGATTATAATTAAAAGTAGTTTCCATCTGAATTAATTTATACAGATAAGGACTCAAGGAGAAAATCATCCCTGGTTTAACCCCAATGAAGTCAATGCAGTTACTTCAGGGATGAATTTGGCTGCTGGTAGCTTCCTCCCGACATGAACACTAAGTCACATTACTGTAAAATGAGCTATATGTGTGCAGAGAGTTAAAGGGTCTCTAAAGACAAACACTATCACATGCAGAGACTGGTAACAGACCAGAGTGCCTCCTGGTTCCAGATCCAGCAATCCTAGAATCCTTTCTAATTTCAGCCAGTGCTGTTACATAGATTCTGGTTAGGTCAAAACATAGTTTCAAGTCATCAGAAAAACAGCAGAAGTAAACATGCAACAAGTTTGACATCTGTAGTATGCAAGGTCTTGGAAAAAATTTTGAAGGAGAAAGTAGTTAAGGACATTGAAGTCAATGATAAATGGGACAAAATACAACATGGTTTTATGAAAGGTAGATCGTGCCAAACCAACCTGATCTTCTTTGAGAAAGTAATAGATTTTTAGACAAAGAAAACACAGTGGATCTAGAAAAGCAGTACTTGTGGCACCTTAGAGACTAACAAATTTATTGGAGCATAAGCTTTCGTGAGCTACAGCTCACTTCATCGGATGAGCTGTAGCTCACGAAAGCTTATGCTCTAATAAATTTGTTAGTCTCTAAAGTGCCACAAGTACTGCTTTTCTTTTTGTGAATACAGACTAACACGGCTGCTACTCTGAAACAGCGGATCTAATTTACCTAGATTTCAGTAAGGCTTTGATACGGTGCCACATGGGGAATTATTAGTTAAATTGGAAAAGATGGGGATCAAGTTTAGACTTGAAATTAGACGAAGGTTTCTAACCATGAGAGGAGTGAAGTTTTGGAACAACCTTCCAAGGGAAGCAGTGGGGGCAAAAGATCTATCTGGCTTTAAGATTAAACTCGGTAAGTTTATGGAGGAGATGGTATGATGGGATAACATGATTTTGGTAATTAATTGATCTTTAAATATTCAGGGTAAATAGGCCTAATGGACTGTGATGGGATGTTAGATGGGGTGGGATCTGAGTTACCCAGGAAAGAATTGTAGTATCTGGCTGATGAATCTTGCCCATATGCTCAGGGTTTAGCTGATTGCCATATTTGGGGTTGGGAAGGAACTTTCCTCCAGGGCAGATTGCAAGAGGCCCTGGAGGTTTTTTGCCTTCCTCTGTAGCATGGGGCACAGGTCACTTGCTGGAGGATTCTCTGCTCCTTGAAGTCTTTAAACCATGATTTGAGGACTTCAATAGCTCAGACATAGGTGAGAGGTTTTTCGCAGGAGTGGGTGGGTGAGATTCTGTGGCCTGCGTTGTGCAGGAGGTCGGACTAGATGATCATAATCTGACCTTAGTATCCTTGAATCTATGAATCTATATGAAAAAAAAATTTAAAAACACCTGACTCTCAGTTGGGTCATTGCCACACTATACCAGTGTCAGGTGGCCCATCGGGAATTCAAGCTTTCAGACACATTAATACAGGCTTGACTGAAGAAGGAATGAAAACAGACAGTTTTTAATGGATTAAAAATTACAGCAGCCCTTGACTTGCTTTGTTGATTTTCTTCATAATCCCCCTGAACTAGAAATTCTGGTTTGTTTTCAGTTTGTATACAAGGAAGAGCAAGTGTTTTTGTTCTTAATAACTACTTTTAATTAAAATGACTAATAAAAGGTACCAGTTCACTTAGATTTATTACTTTTATTCCTTTTGACCTCTTCTCCCCCCCACACCCAGTAAGAGAGTCTATAACACTCAAGATACTAGTACGATTGCCACTGGTCCGGTTTTTACCCCGACAGTCTGGTTTTTGGCTTCTGCGTCCGGTTGCCATTTAGGGTTGCCAGATGCCCAGTTTTTGACCGTAAAGTCTGGTCGAAAAGGGACCTGGCAACCATAAATGGCACCTGAACCAAAAGTACAGTTACTGCAGGGCCGGGGGGAGGCACCAGGTCATTAACCCACACCAGCCCCAGCTCAGCCAGGGCTAGGGTGACCAGATGAAATGGACAAAATATCGGGAACCATGGGGGAAGCAAACAAAAAAAAAAAGCAGCCGGAGCCGAGTTGCCAAAGCCGCAATATCGGGACGAATGGTGTCCCGACCGTGCATCGGTCAGGACACAGGACAAAGAACTAAATATCGGGACAGTCCCGATTTTATCAGGACATCTGGTCACCCTAGCCAGGGCCACCTGCTACATGCAGGAACGATGATCAGTGAGCGACGAGGATGGGAGAGAGAGGAGCAAGTGACAGGGGCAGGGCCTTGGGAAAAGAGGCGGGACAGGGGCAGGGCCTCAGGGGTCTGGTTATCAGCAATTAGGAAGGTGGCAACCCTATATACTAGTGCCATCTATCTAGGTATTTTATGACCCTCATAACTGTAGTTTCTGAGCACCTCATCATCTTTAATGTATTTATCCTCACAACCCCCCTGTGAAGTAGTGAAGTGCTCTTATCCTCATTTTACAGATGGAGAACTGAGGCACAGAAAGGCTACCTGACTTGCCCAAGGTCACATAGGAAGGCTGTGGTGGACCAGGGAATTGAACCAGATACTCTCAAGTACCCCAACCACTGGACCATCCTACCATGTGCTCAGTACTGATAAACTAGACTGTCAACACAGTGAAAACCCATACAACTGGAAAAATAGTGTACAGCGCAGCACAAGGATTGAATGGGAATGTAAACTGACCTACTGGAGTCATAACAAGAGTTGCTGTGGGTTCTCTCCTACATAAAAGCAGTAGGATTTGAACATTTAGGGAGTTTACTTTCACTACTAAGCCACTGGTATTAAAAGCCCTTTGTAAGATTATAATTAATGATATTATAATGATGAGTATACATTACTGTTTGCTTGGGGGTTTTTTGGAAAGGGCATCATCAAGAACAACAGAACCAAACTATAAAACTGGGGTGTTCCTTTAACTCTCTATCCCTTCCCCCATCACCCCAAACACTGACTAATCTATTTGTTCCTTAAAGCAACTGCAACATGGTAGCAGTTAATTTAAACTAATTTCTTGCATGAACCTGAAATAGAAAATGTAGCATGATGAGCTGTGCTTCAGTTACAAATACATCAGTCCATCCCTGTGCTCAGCGTGCCCAAGCTCTGTACACTCGAGTGCACAGGGGAATCCTGCTCTCTGGATATCTCACTATCCTGCCTGCAGTGCTCTAGAGAATGGAGCAGACAGGACAAGAGAGAGAGCTGCAGCGAGACGTGCACACATTTGCCTGCACACCAATAGACACAGCCAGCAGGTCTAATTTTAGACCTAACAGCCTTGACAGTGTCTCTTGAAGATGTGTATTGGGCAGACATGTACATACTTGGAATGGTCGCATTGCAAAATAAATTAGCATATAAATAAAACCCAGAGATTTCTAAGAAAGGTACAGAAAATACAGCAAATGGAACAGGATGCTTCTTTGCAAAATGGTTTACAGGGAAGAGGCGACTGAAGCTAATGTAGAAATGATGGACCAAATTCAGCCCTGGTGTGAGTGGGTGCCACTCCCATTGACTTCCGTATGAGCTGCAGTCACTGAAACCAGATCCCAAATGGCATGGAGATCTGTGAGCTTACCCTCTCCTTCCTCCCTCCCTCCCTCCCTCCCTCCAGAGGAAAGAGGTTTTTACTAAATTCTTTGTAACCAACAATACAGCATCAAATAGAATAATGCAAAAAAAGACGTCGTCTTCCAGCACTACTTTTTCCAGACACCTCACATTAGTTTTGTAAGTAACAGAGTTGGGAAGGGGACAGTAGATTGCACACAAATCTTAATAAACAGAACTACACCAGGGATTATCACACTGTTTGATAGCATCAAGCCCCATCTTAATAGAAAGGTTCTTTCGTGAGCATCTCCCTTCCCATCTACAGTCAGACGAAGTGCCACCTCTTCCATGTGTAATTGCATAAAGTACCTGCAGCAAGGACAACAATTGCTAACATAGGAATGTGGTATTAGGAAAGTACTTCATGCATATTTAGCTGTCTTTAATGTGATGTAACAGCTGGGAGTGAAGAGAAGCATCTGCACCAGGTGACAAGCTGGCCCTCCACAGATTACCAGCGAGTTTTGGAAACCACTGGATTAGAGCAGAAGAGGAACAACGCTACACTGGCCCTGGGGAGATGGACTCGATTATCCAATAGGACTTTTCTCCCTCTAATTTCCATGATTCTATGAATAGACAATTCTCGCCTGCCAGAGCTTCTGGGACAAACCACACCCAGTAGTTAAAATACTAGTTTGGGCAATATTAATCATTCCATATGAAAAGGCTTGTCAGTCTCAGACTGCAATTCTGCACAAGGTTGGCACCAACAGCAGCTTCTAAATGAGCAACATTCCGTTCACTTTCTGATTAGCAGGGGTAAGGGTGGGAAAGGAGCAGGTGTCTGGTGTATTCACACACTACACCAGATGGGTCAGTTTTTCAAAAGAGCTCTGGGCCAGATTTTCAAGCGATCAGCACCCACAGTTGGGGACAAAACTCCTACAAAAATTTCCTAAAGGGAAAAGGAAAATAAATTGTTCCAGTATTAACTCTTGTTATCAGACAAAGTCAAAATAAATTTGTTTGCAAGCAGAAAAAAAACAGTGCTACAAGTGACTCTGGGCTTAGAAATGCCTTATCATTGTGGAGTCAGGTTTTTCCTTCAGGATTACATTTAGGTTTGCAAGAATTTAGTACAGCAGAAACTCACTAATCCACAGAGCACATAATTTGCACACACAAAACAGCAGAGTGGTATCACGAGGTCTGGTATTACCAAAACTTTCATTCCTTTGGCAAAATATATTACAGAACATTTACTAGTAGGAAGGCTCATATATCATTCCAACTAAAGTACATGCATCCAGCAAGTGAAGAGTACGTTTTGTGCTGCATTATCCTAAGCATCCTGAATTTTTATTAGTGTTACCGTCTTTAACTTCTAATTTGCAAAATTAAGACATTCACAATTCTCCGTAGTCTGCACTGCAAATTAGTAGGGGTCTAACCAGCATTCCCAATTACAAAATTTTTACCGCAATTTCAGGGATGAGAAAATGTGAAAAATGCACTGGCAAAGTATTTCACGTGAAGGGAGTCTGAATTACAACCCAGCAGCTAAACAGCTCATACAAAGGGGGACAGAGTGAGATGGAGACTGAATGTTGGCATTCAGTTCCAAGATCTATGACTCAAGTAGTTTAAATAGATCATAAAATAAAATGGCTTTTGGGAGTACAAATTTTATTAGAATAATCACTTCTGAGCTAGAGTATCCACCACATATCTGAACTCAGTTCAACAAAGTCCTTCAAGGATTCCTTCAAGAAGCTCACCTTTCCCCATTAGGGTGTGGGCTAAACAGATGAAAGGCAGGCCTGCAATTATCAAATTGGATCCAGAAATTTATAAGCAAGAGTGTGACGTCAGTCAGGAGAAAGCAGGCCCTGTTAGAAAAATTCTACAGCTGTGTAGATATATTTGAGTAGAGAGACTTCCAACATATATGCAGAATGTTCTTCACTAACCTTAGAGCCTACAAGGGCTAAGCCTCCCCGGCGCAGCTGCCATCGACCTGCCGCCAGACACCTGGCCCGTGGTGGCCCTGCCTGTGCTCCACCCCTTGCCCGAGGCCCCCACTGTCCGCAGCTGCCTGGTCAGTCCCTCCTCTCCTCCACTCCACCCCTGCCGTCCAGAGATCCCTGCCGCCCGCCGCGTCCCTCCTCATCCGCCCTCCCCCGTGAGACCCCCCACACCCGCCACATACCTCCTCACCTACATGCCCCTCCCCTGCAAGGCGACCCGAGTCCCTACTCACCCCCCTCTCCCTGGAAGCCGGCCGGGGCTCAGCTCCAGCCAGCAGCCTGGAGCTCAGGGCTCGAGCCAGCCAGCACCCTGGGGTGGCTTGGGCCAGTGCTGGAGCCGGCCCGGGGGTCCAGCAGGTGCTCTGGCCAGTGCTTGAGCCAGCCTGGGGATTGGGGCAGTTCAGCCGGGGCTCCTCCGGCCACAGTGGCAGCGTAGGAGAAGGGCCTCGGGTGGAAGGGGCAGGGCCAGGGGCTAGCCTCCCCGAAGCAGGATTTCATCCACCTCCCATGCTTTCATTGTTATGAAGACATGGCACTACTGCAATATCCAAGCATGTAACATATAATGAAGTATTACCGTAGCATCTAAGGGTATGTTTACACCACGACTGGGAGCGAGCTTCCCAGAACAGGTAGGCAGACTTGTGCTAGTTGGGCTTGAGCTAACATGGTAGAAATAACAGCATGGACGTTGCAGCTTAAACAGCAGCTTGGGCTCACAAGCCCACCTAACCCCGTGGATCTGAGCTCAGGTGCCAAGCCTGAGTCTCCGCTGTAGCCACAACATCCACAATGCTAGCGCGAGTGTCTACCTGGGCTGCAAGGTTCGCTCCCAGCTGTAGTGTAGACAGACCCTAGAGGACACCCAACCAAGTCTGAAGCCCCTGCCCTGATGTGCTTACAATCTAAATAGACAAAACAGACTAAAAGAAGTCTTCTTATCCCCACTTCACAATTAGGGAACTGAGACTCAGAGAGGTTAAATGAGTTGCCCAAGCTTACATAGGGAGTCTGACTGAGCCAGGAACCGATCCCATGTATCCAAGTCTAATACCTTAACCACAAGGCTTGTTGAACACTGTGGCTTGGCTTGACCAGATTACGTACACCAAATAAATAAATACCACAAGGCCATCCTTCCTCTCCAATGCTGTTACATGGCTTAGGTTAAGAGCAGCTAACATGCTGAAGATACAAAGTTATAAGGCACAGATCCTAAAGTCTTTACCCAGGCAAAACTTCTGCTGACTTATGGCCCCTGGGAGGCAAACATACCGTGCCTCCCACCAGCAGCACAACTTCAGAAGAGTGACTTAGGCCATGTCTACACATACATAGCTGCAGCAGCCAGCTACACCGACACAGCTGTGGCACTGCAGCACGTCTGGTGAAGACGCTCTATGCTGATGGGAGAGAGCTCTCCCGTCGACATAAAGAAACCACCCCCTGAGAGCGCATAAGTACGTCAGCGGGAGAAGCTCTCCCGCCAACATAGCGCTGTGCACACTAGCGCTTATGTTGGTGTAACTTAAGTCGCTCGGGGGTAGAATATTCACACCCCTAAGCGACATAAGTTTTGCCAATATAGGCAGTAGTGTAGACACAGCCTAAGAAAGCCCAGGTAGTAGGCTGAGTGAGTTGAAGGTCATGGGTTAGATGCAGTTAAACATAGATCATGTCTCCCTCCTCCAAGAGTAAAAAGCCCAAACACCTGAACACCAGTGATTACTCCAGCAGCTCTCCCCCCGGCCCCTCCTTCTGTTCATGACTGATTGCTGCCCTTAAGACAGGCATGTTCTAAGCGGTCACCAACCTAATGATTCTCCTCCATTAGCAGTCACAGGCTGGGAAACCAGAGACTGCTGTTGCCATCATAGAATATTTTCTGCCAAGTAACTTTGACAATATGTTTATCAAAAAAAGAAAAAATGTTTGGGCACACAGAGTCAAATGGCTGAATTCTATTGCGCTGGAGTCACTCCAGCCAACAATCAATCCACTTCTGTTAACACTGGCATTCTGGGATGCCCCACTCTTCACAGTTTCATGCCCTCTCGTGTATACGAACAGTGCTGGAGGAAATGGCCTCCTAGGACGGAAATCTGCAGGGTGAAATCCACTGAAGTTGATGGCAAAACTCCCAGGATTCACCCAAAAAGTTAAAACCTTTGTGTATTTAACTGAACTCCAATAGCATAGGCAAGCACAGCTAATTCTTGTGTGTTCTGGTGAAAGGGCCAAATTCTGCTCGTAGCTATGCTGAAACCAGTGGAGTTCAGTTTTCCCAACCCCAAGCATTCAAAAAATCATGAGCTGGTCCCCCAAAATCATGAGATTGGCTTCAAACTCATGAGATTTAAAAAAAAACTACTACAATTTGGGCCTTTGATTTATCTTCTGATGTTTGAGCCTTTAAGGTTCACATTTTCTAGCTTTTCTCCACCACCATGAGACTTACTTTTTTTAAAAAAAATGAAAGCTGAAATTCTCACATTCACATGCTTCCAAGAGTCTGGGCTTATCAGAAAAGCACCAAAAATTGCAAGACTCAAGATAAAATTGTGAGAGTTGGTGGAACTGGGAATCCCTCTTGACTGATACCAATGTAACTTAGAAGAGAATTTGGCCCAATATTTCTTTTTAAATCTTTCATTGTTTCTCATGGATATCATCTCAACACTGTTCCCTCTTGGAAACATCAAGTACACATACAGTAATAATTACTAAGGGCCAGATTCTATTAGGTACTATTCAAAGTACGTAAGACTAACTCCAAAGGCAGTTCCATTGAAGTCAACTGCCACTCTCCCAGAGTTAGGGCATCAGAATCTGGCCCTAAATCTAAACATTTATTAATAATAATAAATGTACTGTGCCTAGCACCTAGGAGCCCCAACTTTGGATCTGGGCTTCACTGTACCATATGCTGTATAAATTCCAAGATACAGAGTCTAGAAATGTTTTCAGGTCAATAGGGGAAGGGAAAGGGGAAAAAATGAAATGTATGTATTAAAAGGTCCAAGCATCAAAGACTGTTCAGTCAGTCAAATTAGGAAGTCATGAGTATTTTACTTTACAAATATGATGTTTATAAGGGTTTTTTCAGTATTTTTTTAAAGTCACCTCTGAGTTTTTGGGGTATCAGAGTAAAGTTCTTTCCTCACTATTTGAACTGTTTATCTGTTTTTTCGGGTCAATGTTGTCCTCTGATAGCAGTACACATCAAACACTGCACTCTCACTTATCTAAACCCCTGTTTTTCCATAGGTTTTGGATGTTTTCAGAAACCATTTTGAGACACCTGGAGTTGTACTTCATGCCCTGAGCTTGTTATAATTAAGAAGAGGTCATCTGAGTACTCACATTCTTCCAGACAAGTTCACACACCCCAAAATCAGATGGAGGAAATTACCAAGTTGTGAAACATGCTGGGAAAGACTTGTGTTAATTATTAAAACTACAGCATTTAATTTCAAATCCTTAATAATTCAATTTCATTACACAGGAGATAAAACTGTCAGACTACAGACCATAGACTTTTTTTTTTTAAATCAGCGCAGGACCACAATGATTTACTATATTGCCCTGCATCCAAACAACAGCCACACCTTAGAAAACTTGCATAGTTGCAAGCAATGAAAGTGGCACTAAACTATGAGTGGTTTCAGTAGTGAACTATGCAAACGGCCCCATACTCTGTTAGAAGCAGGTGATGAAAGCATCTTTTCTTCTATTTAATTGTTATTTTTTTAAAGACATAATCCCATCATCCTCTTTCAAATCCTTTTGTTCAGCAAACTCTGGGACCTGCACAGATGGCACTGACTTGTGAAACAAACTGTTCCAGCTCATTGTTCATCCTAGCCATGAACAGCAGGAATCGAGGGGATGAGAGAGTGGAAGCATGGACCGTACAGCCACAAATTATCACTCAATAGGCATCGGCGTTACCCCTCAGAACGGTCACAGTCTCTTCTCTCTTAGGTCTATATACACGGAGCGGGGAGGAGAGGATGCTCACATGCCTTCAAAAAGCTCATACACCAGAAAATAGTTACATTAATCACCACAACTACAAAATAGCACCTTTACTCTGGGTTATGTGTTTAGTCTCTAGACACAACAGGAGTCCATCCGACTACTCAAACAAATCATTGCCTCCTTCCAAGCCAAACAGAGCACTTCGTTCACCAGCATTCCCGGCATGCTTATCTTGTAGCCAGTGCTGCTGAAAATGGAATGCTAAATTTTTACAAGCATCTTTTGGGGGAGGGGAAGAAGGGTCCTGGAGGAAAGAGATGCAAATAAATTCTCATCCCTTTTCACTCATTTATCCCCTCTCCATAAAATCAATGCCAAGTTAAACTCCATAGGCAATTTATGAAATGTTAAAAAATGATTTCTGGTAAACAGAAAACTATAATCAACAAAGATCATGTCAGGAGCAAGAGTGACCTCGTGCTGACAGTGATATAGATTAGCTCTACTGCGTTTTCAGTTCTCGTACCCTCTCATCTGGAGGAAAAGCACCTTCAGCGGTGCATTTAAATTTAGAGAAAAAGAGAGAGAGAGAGAAATCTACACTCCGTTTATTGGTGATGCTGTTGTGGAATTCACTAAGTGGATAATCACATTAATATAAAAACAAAAAGGAAAGGAAAAGCCCGTGGCAAGACTAATATTAATACCCAGCCATGTCACTCTCAGTTAGGTTCACATCCAATGAGCACATTTTCTCCTTGCACTGTCTACTAATGCTATAAGCACTGTCCAATGAAAAACATAAAATGCTGCTTCTGGAAAGCAAATGATCTGGACTGTAGATTTGGATCTAACCAATTTTGAACATTTTTTAATGAACCAAGTAGGGCTTCTGCCAATTATAGCCAGATATGCTGGAAAATGTCTGCTTTATCCGCCTGAACTGAATATTACAGCTTCACAAAATGTCCAAATACAAAGATTCACATGCATCACTCATACACTGCTGCTACCATGTGGCTTTCTGTTACTATTACTACAAAAAATAAATCTTCCTCCACACCATCTCTGCCTTTCAGTTGGCAGCCAGTCAGCACTTAATACCATGTTTACATACACGTCCCATCTTTCAAGATGTGTAATCTGGGGAAAACAGTTGTACAAGGACCTCTTGTAACCAACAGTATATTCCAAAGGTCATTAGGAGGAATATAATTACACCCTGATTTACTTACATTGTTTAAGGTTGGGATAAGAGATTTCCAACAGGATTGTCCTAACTTTGAACAAAAAACCTCCAAATCACACCCCTAAAAATACCTTCCCAATAAAGCTTTAACAGCAGATATTTTCCTAAAGGGAAAGATGACTCCCATATGGTTCTGTTTGTAGTCTTTCCAAGATAATCAGTTCAGGGCCTAATCTCACCCATGCTAGGCTGAAGGAGTGGAGGTTTTCACAAGCAACATGGGGCTCTTTCGTGAGAGCTATTTACAATTCTTGGGTAAGAGTCCACTCTCTGACAGCTATCCATTGCCACAATATACTTTCCCCCTCTTTTTCATCTCCAAGGAGGGGGTCTCAGAGCACAAAGCTGCATTCCCATGATAATCTTGCTCTTGAAGACACTGGGATGCTGCACGAAACATGTTCAGGAAGCTTTCTATCTATCTATCTATCTATCTTAACGCATGGTTGGGTTCTTCCCTGGCGAGACAACAGTAGTCAGCCAGGAATAATCACTGCCTAACATCTTGCCAATTCTGTAACTGGACTGCTTTAGTCAAATGTGGGATTTAGATCAGTCATTTGTTTCTACTTGCCTTAATGGAGACAGGATGGTAAAATCAAGAGCCATCAAAACCTCACCCAGGCTCATGTTAGCAATGCAGACTTGTCAAGCAGGGAGCAACAACGAATGGGCCACAAATATTAAATGGACCGCACAGATGCCCCCCACCCTCAACAGAATCTATGAATCCATCTCCTTCCAACACGGCTATAGTATCACACCTTTGAACCAAGGATCCCAAAATGATAGCCAAGCTTTACACTCTCCAGCTCCAATCCAGCAGTTGGATCGAATGGGGGTTGGGGAAGAGAGAATTGACACTTTCCCCAAAATTGTTTTTCCAATTTTCTATCACCTCTGCTTTTCACTCATTTTAAAATGCCATGGGATCCAAGTGGTAGATGGAGGGGTGGGGAAGGGAACAAACTATTCAGGGCTGCTGCTCACCCTAGATTTGAAACACCAATGACTAAATCACTGTTAGTTTCCTCTGAAACAGAATTAATACATAAAAACAAAAACGGGTCCCATTTCTCATTCCCTGACATGCTGGGACCGTGTTGGCAATTGAAGAGAACGAAGAACAATCTTTATAGGTTTTTATTTGGGAAAACAATATTGTCCTGAGCTGGTTCAGCCTCAAAGAAACAATTTTATGACATTAAAAATGATCCTTCCTTCTGAAGCCAGCCAGATGTAGCGATCCATTTGAAATCTATCTGCTTTGTTCTTCCTCACTGCTCTAGCTAGGCTTGCAAGACTGGAGAAGTTTTAGGAAAAAATAAGTAAATAAAAGCCAACTTCCTCATCAGGTATCTAAACCCCACCTCCCTCTCCCCTCCTCTCATACGGAAATCTGGCACAGTCATTTTATTACAACTTTGGCTGTTCTAATCCAATTCATCTGCAAGACCATAAATCTCACAGGGTACAGCAGTAAGCCTTCAATATAAGTGATGCGTGATGCCTCACCTGAGCAATGAACACCCCAAATTGCTGTTTTATTTCACCTTTTGGCATCAGGTTATGACTATTTGTGAGTCTAGTGCTGGAGCTTGCTAGCCAACCTTAGCAGCTAATGATGGGGAAAAGCCACAGGTGCTCTAGATCAGAGAGTTCAGCAAATATTGAGAAAAGGGGAAAAAAATCCAAAAGCCAGAAAGACTCACAGTTCAGGGTTGTGATGCACACATGGACTGGCCAATCCATAAACATATAATCACAAACTACTGTCGAACAGCCTGAAATTTCTCCACAGCAATGAAGAGGCTGATTTTGTGTTTAAGACTATCTGATCAAGAGAGGTTTCAGAGTAGCAGCTGTGTTAGTCTGTATTCGCAAAAAGAAAAGGAGTACTTGTGGCATCTTAGAGACTAACAAATTTATTTGAGCATAAGCTTTCGTGAGCTACAGCTCACTTCATCGCTGTAGCTCACGAAAGCTTATGCTCAAATAAATTTGTTAGTCTCTTAGGTGCCACAAGTACTCCTTTTCTTTTTGCGAATACAGACTAACACAGCTGCTACTCTGAAACTTAACAGCTCAGTTTCTTCTTTAGTAGGATGGGGACCACATTTACCTCTCTCACAGGGATGTGGTGCTTGTGCTTTGTCATGCTTTGATATCAGGGTTTCCTTATCAAAGATTGTGGAGTCACCCAGTATCTTTACATGTATAATGCTCTATAGGGGTCCCATTCAGCTTCAGATTGCATTATGACTGTTTTGGGAATTCCTGGTTATTACTGAAGCTTCAGTGTTTTCTTTCTTATGTTGTTTTTTCTACACTGCTCTGTACATATAATCAACTGGGTTGATTCTCTGGGGGGAAGGGTGGAGAATTCAATAATAAAAATGATTAACTAAAAACATGAGTTCATGCTGATGTGATGCTATCTAACAAGTTGCAAGCTCAGACCAAGGCAGCAGGCTAATTTATTCCAGTGCAGGAGTTTCAAAAGGTGTTGTACTGTGATCAGACCCTTTCATTTGTCTGCTAGAATAGTTTAAAGAAATGTTAATATTATTGTCTATGTTTATCTGTAACTTGTTGATTCACCTTATCTATGTCCCTGTAGTTAATTAGCTCTAGATCAAAGGCTGTATTTATGTTTAAATGAGAATTTACTTAATGTGTAAAACTTCATGAAAACTAATGAAAGATTGTCTGGATTGCTGTGACTAAGTGCAATATATACAATTGCCCATCACACTGGATCAGAGCCTTGGAATGTAAATGAAGAAGCATGTTAACTTCAAAGCATGGGTCACCGTGTTCAACAATGGAATATCCACAAACTTCATCTGCATTTAGTCAAGAAGCGGAGGACTCATGTTGTGATGGGAACACTTGCCAGATTGCCTTCCAGGGAAAGTAGCTATAAGAAGAAACCCTAGAAGCGAACTGGTATCTCTGGACTGATGGATTCTGACAGGGGGAATCCTGAGTGATTGGACAGAGATCCCCAAAGCCATTTTGGGTAACCCTGAGAGATTTACAGGAAACAAACAGATCACTACATCTCTGCTATCATTTGGACTACAAACTTAGATTCACCTGTAATGTATTTTACCTGCTTTAACCTCCCAATAACTCTCATTTATTTTTTCTTAGCTAATAAATCTTTAGCCAGTTTACTAGAGAAACTGGCTATAGCGTTATCTTTGGTGTGAGATCAAGAGCATCCACTGACCTGGGGTAAGTGACTGGCCCTTTGAGGTCGGGAGTGACCTAATGTGATGTGATTTTTTTATTTTAATTTCTTTTGATCATCTAGTCCATCTTGTCTGGGTGGCAAGATGCGCTGGAGAGCAGCAGAGGGAGCTAAAACTAATATAGTAATCCATGAGTGCGCAGTTGATTCTGGTTTGGTGAAATCTAACTAACTACAGAATATACCACCAGTTTGGGGCATCTTCCCTTTTTTCAGACAGTCGGACCCGAGAGTGGCACTCTCAGTTGTGAGCTATTCTGGACAGTGTGACAGCTGGTATGTCTACACTGAAATCGGGAGGTGTGATTGCAGCACATGTAGGCCTACCTGTAGAGCTTTAATGGAGCTAACTTGCTAAAAATAGTGGTGAAGCACAGCTAGCTGTCCAGGTACAAGCCTGTTCAAGACCCTGGGTACATAGTCATACACAGGAGCAACTCCAGCCATTTTGCCAGTACACTCACCCCACAGCTGAGCAAAAAAATCATGGAGATCAACTCAGTCATTACTTTGCCAAATCAGCAGCCTTTGTTAAGTGTTACACAACCACCACTACAATTATTTCTGATTGGTAAATGGTTTGGAGAAACAAAAAAAAATATTAAGCAGGAACAGACCACAGACCACAACACCACAACTCTGCCTTGAATTCTACAAACAGATAATTAAATTCACTAAGAGAAATGACATGAATTGACACGTGCATGGAGAGGATGATAAGATTCACATTCCCATCTAAAAGATAAAGGACAAGAGAAAAAGGCCTGCTTAGATTAGCTACAGTTTCCCGGGCACTGCGGACATGTTGACCCAATTCTCCTCTCACTCACACTGCTTTCACCCCATTTAACTACATGGGCTTCAATGTAGTTAGGTCTGATTTACATAGATGCATGTAAAAGTAGAATCAGGCTCTTTCTATCTTCTTGTTGCAAACACTGGACACAAGCTTGGAGTGTAAGACCAAGCTCTGGTGCTCCTGGCATCTTCCAGATCACAGACTGAGAAAGACAACTTCTGCTTCCCACCAGCACACACAAAATGTTATCAGTATTTGATTGATGCATTTACTTCTATTTAAACTTCCACATTCAGTGCATTGGAGAAACATTAGCTTCTTCCCACCAAGGGATGGCAATTGCCATCTATGCTTGCTTTTATATTGGAAAACATATTTCTAGCGTGTAGGCATCATCCCAGCCCACAGAATTTTATAACCTTCTCCTTAATTGTTATGTTACCATAGGACTCTATACTGGGTATTCAAACCCCTAATAAGCATTGTAACATTCAACAAATGTAAACAAGCCTCTGGCTAAAATTGCATGAAAAAATCTAAATAAATTAGGTACTAGAAAGATTAATAATAGTCTTTATGGTTCTAACAATGGGAGACAGAAGAACACATTCTGGCAACTTATTTTAGGTCTTTTAAATCATAGGCAGCTTTTCAGCAATAGTAATCCTTTGAAGCTAACAGTTCTCTCCTAATCATCAGAGTTTATATTTATTTACATGATGAAATGTATTGATGTATCTCAGGAATGTTGTGGTGGTAGTTAAATTAATAAAGACAATTCTGGCTGCAAACTGATGAATTTTAATGTGTTAACATTAAATATGAAAATGCAGTTGCGTGCATCCTAGGATTCACTTGACCATATGGTTCAGAATCATCATTAATGTATTTGGATTCCATTTCATGTAACTTACAACAGCATTAAATAAATATTTATTTTTCAGAACTATGAAAAAAATATTTGCCAAATTGTGGTATTTTATTATTGCAAGTTGGAGGAAGAGAAAACGTGTATGGGGTCACAGCCCCATACATGCCACTTCTACCGTGAGCTGCAGGCAATTATGGGGGGATGACACCACCACTACCCCACCACTGTCCGTGGACACCAGCAAGGGAGGAGTTGCATGGAGTGAGAGGGATGAGTTATTGGAGGACGAAGAGGAGAAGGAGGAGGAGGACGACGACAGTGCACAGGCGGCAAGTAGGGAATCCATTTTCCCCGCTAGCCAGGAACTATTCTTAACCCTGGATCCAATAGCCTCCCCCCACTCCCAAGGCGGGCTCCCGGACCATGACCCTGGAGAAGGCACTTCTGGTGACTGAGAGCCTGATCAGAGCCATGCGGTGGGCTATTCATGTTTAGTTTAAAGGGCTCATCCCTGCTCAGAGCTTCATCAGAGCCATGCGGTGGGTGCAAGGGCAGAGGGGGTGGGAGGTTGTGTGAAGTGCTCATCCCAGAGAGCCAGCAAGCCCTCCTTTTATATGGCAAACCCACCAGCCATTGCTTGCTATGGGAAAGGGGGCCTGGCAGTTTGAAAGCATTTAAATGAATGCGGAAGAAGCAGAACCCCGCATGCCCCTAGGGCTTACCATAGCTGCCTGTAAGCTGAATTCTGTTGCCCATCCGCGTGTGATGGCTTACTCACACCAAAGTGGCAGGCACTTCAGGATAAGAGGCAAAATGCGACCATGAATAGAAAGAACATGTGCTGTGTACTACGAATTGCCTGTTTCACTGAGAAAGTGTCCCCTTTGTTCTCTAAAATGTATCTTTTAAAATGCTACCCTCCCTTTTTCTCCTTCCTCAGGTGTAAATGTTTCAACGCGGTCCCTATCTACTCCATCCCAGAGGCTGGTCCAGATTAGAAGGCAGAAAAAACAAACTCGGGAAGACATGTTTGCTGACCTCATGCAGTCCTCCCGCACTGATAGGGACCAGCTGAATGCATGGAGGCAAACAATTGTGGAGTCCCATAAAGTGTTAAATGAACACGAAGAGAGGAGGGACGCACACAATGAGAGCAGGCAGGATCTATGGTCAAGCTCATGGGTGAGCAAACTGACATGCTCATGTATGGTGCATCTAATGCAGGAAAGGCAAGAAGACCACAGACTGCCATGCAGCCCCTGTATAACTGCTCTCCCTCCTTCCCAAGTTCCATAGCCTCCTCACCCAGACGCCCAAGAATACGTGGGGGGAAGCTATGGGGACCCACACACTCAAGCCCAGAGGATTGCACAAGCAGCAGAAAGCTGGCATATCCTAAATTTTGATTTGGTTTCTGGACTTGTCCTTCCCTCCTCCTCCACCCCCCTCCTCCAGTACCCCCGCCCCTGAGTCTACCTTCTGATTTCTCTCAATGTGTTGTGCAACAAATAATAAAGAACAGTTTTTAAACCATTCTGACTTTATTTCCCTTCATATATATATGGGTCGGGTAACTTCAAGAGAAACAAACAGAATTATCACACCATATCCTGGCCAGTCATGAAATTGGCTTTCAAAGCTTCTCTGATGCGCAGCGCACCCTGCTGCGCTCTTCTAATTGCCCTGGTGTCTGGCTGTGCGAAATTGGCTGCCAGGCGAGTTGCCTCAACCTCCCACCCCGCCATAAATGTCTCCCCTTACTCTCACAGATATTATGGAGCACACAAGAAGCAGCAATTACTATTGGAATATTGGTTGTGCTGAGATCTGAGTCAGTAAACTGCGCCAGCATGCTTTCAAACATCCAAAAGCACATTCTACCACCATTCTGCACTTGCTCAGCCGATATTGAACTGCTCCTTACTACTGTCCAGAGTGCCTGTGTACAGCTTCATGAGCCATGGGAGCAAGGAGTAAGCTGGGTCCCCAAGGATAACTATAGGCATTTCAACATCCCCAACAGTAATTTTCTGGTCTGGGAAGTAAGTCCCTTCCTGCAGCTGTTCAAACAGAGCAGAGTTCCTGAAGATGTGAGCGTCATGCACCTTTCCCGGCCACCCCACATTGATGTCAGTGAAACGTCCCTTGTGATCCACCAGTGCTTGCAGCACCATTGAAAAGTACCTCTTGCGGTTTACGTACTGGCCACCCCGGTGTTCCAGGGCCAAGATAGGGATATGCGTTCCGTCTATTGCCGCACCTCAGTTAGGGAACCCCAGCGCATTAAAGCCATCCACAATGGTCTGCACATTTCCCAAAGTCACTACCCTTGATAGCAGCTGGTCAATGATTGCGTTGGCTACATGCAGCACAGTAGCCCCCGCAGTAGATTTCCCCACTCCAAACTGATTCCTGACTGACCGGTAGCTGTCGGGCGTTGCAAACTTCCACAGGGCTATGGCCACTCGGTTCTCAACTGTGAGGGATGCTCTCATTTTGGTGTCTTTGCGCTACAGGGCAGGGGACAGCAAGTCACAAAATTCCATGAAAGTGGCCCTACGCATACAAAAGTTTTGCAGCCACTGGGAATCATCCCATACCTGCAACACTATGCGATCCCACCAGTCTGTGCTTGTTTCCCAGGCCCAGAATCAGCGTTCCACAGCATGAACTTGGCCCAACACCATCATGATCTCCCAATCACCACATGCCGTGCTTCTAGGAACATCTGAGTCCATGTCCTCATCACTATCGTAATCGCACTGTCGTCGCTTCCTAGCCCAATTTTGCAGGTATTGCACATATTGCTGGAGAATGCGCGAGATATTTACAATGGTCAAAACTGCAGCAGAGATCTGATCGGGCTCCATGCTTGCCACGCTATGGCGCCTGCATGGGTAATCCTGGAAAAAGGGCGCGAAACGTAGGAAAACAGAGTGGCAGCAGAAGAGGTGCTGTTCGGTTCACAATAGCCAAAAAAAAAAAAAAAAGGCAGGAAATGGTTGTCTTCTGTAGCTTTCACGGAGGTGGGAACCCAGGACAGACACATGGAAAAGCTCAGTAGCGTGGCAAGAGCAGGAGAGCAGAGTTGGTGGCGGAAGCTGTGCTGCTCGGTTCATGATGGTCGAGCAGAGTTGGTAGCGGAAGCAGTTGATGAGGAAGAGAAAAAGAGTAGATACTTATAGAGATTACATAGAAAGACTAAAGGAAATGCAAGGTGGATTCATAGTACCAGGAGAGAAGAAGTGTACCGTACTGCACCGTCTGCTGAAAGCAATATGGCACCTGCACACCAAAAAGACACGAAACGATTGTCTGCTGTAGCTTTCACGGCGGGAAGAGCGCCTGACGACACACACTCAGAAACACTCACAAGAATGTTTTTGCCCCATCATGCACTGGGAACTTAACCCAGAATTCCAATGAGCGGCTGGCACTGCGGGAACTGTGGGAGAGCCACCCACAAAGCACCGTTCTGACATTCGATTCTAGCCTCAGTACTGTGGACGCACTCTGCCAAATTCACGCGCTTTAATGGGGGGACACAAGACCAAATATATAAAATTGCTTCCAAAAATTCAAATAGAATAATTTTGAAATAATTTCGTACTGTAGACGTACCCTGAGTCTCTGTTAAAAACCTGATAATCAGTACAACTATCTCACCCCCAATCCATTTCCAGATTTTAGAGCTTGCCATATTTTGTGAGCCAGCTGGGCTCAGTTGATTAAAATAAATAAATCATTAATTAAAACTAAAAGTTCAAACTCTCTTTTGCTGCCCAAAATACAAACAAAGTAAGCCAAAAAACAACCAAACTAACAGCCAGTGAGAGCCAGCTTTTGGAGAATATTAAAATCCGTTCATCCTTGTCAGACAACGGCCTTCATAAGGTCTTAAACATGATGGAAAACGTAAACAACCTTGGAAACATTTGCACAGTGCATTTTCCATAATGGAACAGCTGGGCAGATGTATTCTTCACAACAATCCCCCCAACGAGATATTATTGCACAAAAATACATCTCCGTACGCATCACATGTAAGGCAGTCAGGTATAGCTGAGGTGTATGTACTTGTTTAAATAGCAACAAAAAAAAACCCACATAGTGAAAAAAAAATCAGATTTTGATTTTAATCCTCCACCCTCCCCTTTGCACATTTCTGGTCATGTATTATTATTTATTTGTGTTACCATAATGCTTAAAAGCCCTATTTATTGATCACTGCCCCATAGTGCTAAGCGCGATACACACACCGACCAGAAATGCAGGCCGTGCCCCGCAAATCCTCCTCTTCTTATATTGGGATCTAATAGCATGGACTCTCTCCAGCTGCATGGAGGGCCAGTGACTTGTGGCAGACCCTGATGCACAATTAGGGCTTTCTAGTGTAAACAAACACACACTCTGCCTGCACGTTTGAGTAGCAAACAATTGTTATCTCTACTGTGGTAGCACCAAAGGACCCAACTGGGATTACGGCCCCATTTTACCAGGCACTGTACAAGCAAGTAGCACAGGATCAGTCCCAGCCCACAGACTCCACTTACAGTCACTACCGGTAGAAGTGACAGCTCTGCAGCTGTGCCACTGCAATGCCAGAGTGTATTCACTCCTCACAACACGGAAGGGGTTTTTACATCAATATAGTTAATCCATCTCTCTGAGAGATGGCAGCTAGGTCGACAGAAGAATTCTTTTGTCAACCTAGCTGTGTCTACACCGGGGATTAGGTCAACCTAAGCCCTTAGAGTGCAAAATTTTTCACAGCCCTGAACAACGTATCTAGATGGATGGAATTTTTAAGTGTGAAACAGGCCTGGGATTTAGCCAGTACACTGGAGGTGAACAGCCGCCAAATGGGAAGGAGGAGTAGAGACAGGTAAGATTGCATGAAGTAGTCATCACAGAGGTCTCAGGAATCCCAGGTGGCCACCAGTCCAACCTACTAGACCAGGTGGGCAAACTACAGCCCGCAGGCCACATCTAGCCCCCAGCCCCTCTCCTGCTGTCCTCCCTCCCCCACAGCCTCAGCTCGCTGTACTGCCAGCGCTCTGGGTGGCGGGGCTGCGAGCTGCTGCCGGGCAGCGTGGCTGACTCCGGACGGGCAGCGTGGCTGCCAGTCCTGCTGCTCTGAGCGGCATGGTAAGGGCGTGGGGAGCAGGGTGGGTTGATAAGGGGCAGGGAGTCCCAGGGGGCATTCAGGGGACAGGAAGCAAGGGACAGTTGGATGGAGCGGAGGTGGGGGGGCGGGCAGTCAGGGGACAGGAAGCGAGGTGGTTGGATAGGGGATGGGGTCATGGGAAGGCGGTTGGGGCGGGGGGTCCTGGGAGGAGCGGTCAGGGGACAAGGAGCAGGGGGGGAGGGTTGGATGGGTGGCAAGAAGTGGGAGGGGGAGGATGGGGCAGGGGCCAGGCTGTTTGGGAAGACACAGCTTTCCCTACCCAGTCCTCCATACAGTTTTGCACCCCGATGTGATGCTCAGGCCAAAAAGTTTGCCCACCCCTGTACTAGACTATTGTGGGTGTGAGCAGGAAACAAATGAACAGCAGCTAATGCATTACATGCACCAGTGAGTGCTGGAGGATCAGCCCCCGAAATCCTGCAGTCCTTTTAGACAGTTGGAAAGAGCAACGCTAAATCTACTCACAGCTTTAAAAAGGTCAAGAGGCTACAAAAAACATCTCTGTTCACCAACAGTTTCATTGGGTCAACTTTCTAAAATGCACCTTTAAAAAATTAATTCAATGCAAGATGAAATCTTCCGTTACTAAGAAATGGCAGAAACAATACTGCTCTCATTATCGTCCTGAACAAGCAATCCTTATCCAGGCCCAACCCCCACTGATCTGACCTTACAGGACTTGTCAATGGGCATTATGCCCATTGACTTCAAGGCAAGGTGACCCTGCAGTTCATTCTCAGGCATAATTCCCTGGAACATTCTGAGAAATAACTTCAGAGTCAACTTGCACAGAAGTCAGTGGCAGTCATGCTCAACTAAGGACCAGAGGGTTGGGTTCCATGCAATGAACCATAGGTGCTGATTTTTATTTGTCCCCATGGGTACTCCCCCAACCCTGAGGCCCAGCCCCCACTTCACCCTATCCCCCAGGCCTCACCCTCACATCACCTCTTCCCACCCCCACGCTGCCCCCTCCCCGGGGCCCTGCCCTCACTCCACCTCCTTGCCCAAGTTCCTCCTGCCAGACACTGAACAGCTGATCAGTGGCCCCACCGAACAGCTATGGTTGGTGGGTACTGAGCACCCACTATTTTTTCCCCCCGTGTGTGCTTGAGCCCCTGAGCACCCACGGAGTCAGTGCCCATGCCATGCACAACCCCTTCCCTTGAAAATTCAGACAAAAATATTTACGTGTGAGCTGTAATTTTGCAGGGATCAAAATAACAAAGACAAATGTCCTGACACGTGATGTCAGCTCCTGGAGGATAACCAGAGAAATCCCAGCACCATGATAACTCCACTGTCTGGCTATTTTTCTGCCTTGCTCCTATTTTCCTTTGCTCTGCTTATACTCATATTCACTTTTTGTTCAGAACTCATCTACTGCAGTTCCTGCTCCGAATCTTTGGTGCACTCTGCTTCTATGTCTTCTCTTGCTAACATACCCCATCTGTTGGCATGTGGTTTACTTTTCATTAAAAAATAAATTAAAAAATAACCTAGTTTCCCTTCCCTGTGCCCCATGTACACAGGAAACAAACACTTCTCCTTCCGCAGTGAACGGAGCCATTTGCCACTGTGGTTACGCTGGAAGGCTTAAATTAAGGCCCTGTTTACCCACATGTTGTACCACTTGAACTATATCAGGACAGTACAACCCCCGCTCGCAGGGAGGCAGTTATACCAGTATAAAATGTACTTATACCAGTAGAACCTATTCTTGTACAGGAACAAGAATAAACTCTAGTGGTATAAGGCACCTTTGTCTCGGTTTAACAGGGTCTTCACTAGAGGTTGGACCAATGTAACTGTACCCGTAAAATATTCACACACCTAACCAATGTAGTTATACCAGTGGAACAGCTGTGAACAGACACAGGGGCTGCTCACTTTTAGAGTTCCCAATCTTTACAAATTAGTTTGATAACAGAGGAGGTCTATCCCTATTATTTTTCTTTTTTAACTTTTGTGCTCTCTTAGTCTCTCACTCAACAGCTCTGATGATTCAATTGTGAATCATTATAACGATCTAATATTTTAGCTGATAGAAAAAAAAAAACCTCATTGCATTATCCAAAGTTGAAACCAACATTTTACAGCTGTGGTCCCCAAACTGTGGGGCACACTCCCCTAGGGAGCACAGAACAACGTTCGGGGTGTGGGAGAGGCACAGCAGGGCCCTGGCCAGTCCTCATGGTGGGTGGGGAGGAAGAGCCAGCCAGGCCTACTCTGCCCCCAGCTCCACTCCAGCCAAGGCCTCAGCCCCCAGTCCCTGTAGCAGTTCTGGCCCCGGCCTTGGCCACTGGCTCCCGGCCCCACTCCTGGCTGTGGCCCCCAGCCCCCACCGTGACCCTGACCCTGGCTCCTGGGGAGGGGAGGGGGTGCACACACCAGGTATGGGGAGGCATGGACAAAAAAGTTTGGGGACCACTGATTTACAGTCTTCCCTCTTTTCAACCAAATAAAGCAACCAGCAGGCCAAGTCTTCAAAGGTGGGGAGAAGTGGAAAACAAGAGCACAAACCTTAAAGTTGTGTCACTTAAATTTCAGTAAGGTTCAACAATGTGATCAGGTGCTTATGAGACAAGGACAATAAACTGAATACGCCCAGGTGTTTCCCACACCTATACATAATTACAAGTTGTCATAAGATTAGCAGCAACAGCAAGTTTGAACCAGTTTTGCTAAAGTGGGCTTCTGAACACCAGTCAGTCCGTAGTTACAGAATGGCCTGGTACAATTGTGCAGTGAACACAAGAGCCACCTGACAGCAGCCTCACTACAGACACAATAAGGCAGGCTTGGCCCTGATGTATGCATACAAACATGTCCAGTGCTGAAGTCCTTTTGTCCTTGTGCAATTCATTCACAGCTCACTGGCTGCTTCAGTCCTGGCTACATCACCCACAAATTTCCATTTCAAAAAGAATATGTAGTCTGCTTTTCACTCAGCATTCCATTTTCACTCCAGCTGGGAAACAAAGAGTTAAGATGCAAACCAAACCGAGTTCAGGTCAGGGGAGCTGTGCTTTACAACTCCACCAGTCCATATCAGCATTAAATCTAGAGCTTCTGAACCGCCCTGGCCATTCAGCGACCTCTGTTTGCAAATGCAGGACATGGCGAGTGCTGCACAAACTGACTAGCAAGACCACGTAGAGTTAGTTTTAGCTAAAGATTTAAACTAAAGTAAAGGTAACTTGAGCATATTTAACATGAGCATTGACTTGCCAGACAGGGTCCTCCCACGGATAGGCACCTTTCAATGAATCTTCTGCATCTGCACTGTTATTATTTATTGAGGGTTGTCAATGTGATTGGGACTATATGAAATGTGGAGGAAGACATAGTGTCTCACTCAAGGAGCTTACAGTCTAAACACATTGCTGCTTAAAGCTGCATTTTAATGCTTTTATTAAATATTTATGATAGATGCCAGCCTTAAGGTGAACATCTCAGTGGTAGCAGATGACAGAGTTATGGTCTCAAGTTAAGTGGGGGAGGTTTAAGTTCGATATTAGGAAAAACTTTTTCACTAGGAGGGTGGTGAAGCATTGGAGGTTACCTAGGGAGCTGGTGGAATCTCCTTCCTTAGAGGTTTTTAAGGTCAGGCTTGACAAAGCCCTGGCTGGGATGATTTAGTGGGGGATTGGTCCTGCTTCGAGCAAGGGGTTGGACTAGATGACCTCCTGAGGTCCCTTCCAACCCTGATATTCTATGATTCTACGAAAATGAACAGAGCAAAAAAAAATCCTTATCATTTGCGACATTTAAATCCTGATGGGATAAATCACTAGAAATTATAACTTAGGGAACAGCCCTAGATTGGCCAGTGATCTGTCTCTATGCCTGTCACAGGGTCTCAACCTGGAGGTCACAGACAGGTCTAGCAGGGTTCTAACTAGACATGCCAAACAAGCGGAAAAAATGCAGAAATTGGGCTTGTTTTTGGCTTAATTAGCTTGTGAGTTGCTTGTTGGTTAGTTTTTGGCTTGTAGCTTGTTTAACTTGTAATTTGTTGCAGCTTGTTGCTTCTTTTTTTTTTTAATCGGTTGTAACCATGCTCCTTTTCTATAGGGGTAGATGGTAGCAGGGTCCTGAAACCTTTTTCTGTTGTAACATGGAGTCGTGCTATGGAAAATGACTAAAATCACTGATCTAAGTTCTTATACATACCCACTACAACTGGTGTTTGAGCATAGTGGTATGGCCCAAATGAACTAACAGGCCTTTTCCAGCTCTAATTTCTGATGTCTAGTTGTGAGAACTATGCTGAACCTCAGTGTACTCAAGTTAAGGATTTGGGGCAAGATTTTTAAGGTATTTAGGCACCCATTGAAATCAATAAAGTTAGGCATCTAAATATCTCTTAAAGTCTGTCACATTATTGTTTATGAGTGTTTAATGAATAATAAAAACTCCCAGGAGTGCAGCCATCCACTCACCACAAGCCTAGAAGCAGCACCAGAGAGAGCAATAAAAGAATCAAAAGCATGTTTACGACTTCAAAGCAGCATAAGGTATATCAGGTGGGGGGGGAGAATCAAATATAAGAAGGAGGCTACTTTTCCCAAAAAACCCACAGATTATGTCAGCAAGGAAGCAAGAGCCTTAGCGTGGAAACAGCCTGATGCAAAGGTGTGGCCTTGTTTCCTCTAATCCCTGGCAAAGCTTTCCGTAGGAACCAGGAACAGGACTCTAGTGCCAACATTTCAGGGCGCAGCCACATATGTTCTGTAAGCAGGGTGTGAACCAGGTGTACTTTAAACTGCATTTAAAGCACTTTGCCTGGTGGGAGGTTTTCAGGGGAAAAAAAAAAAAAATCAGCTGGCAATTCCAGCCACAACCTCACTTGTCAGAGAGAACTCTCTTGTAAACAACAGTAGTTACTAACAGAAAGGAATCACATGCTCGGAGTTGAGTCATGGTTTTCGGGCCCAATTCTGACTTTACACTAGTATAAATCAGAAGTGACTCCACTGACATCTATAAGTTTACTCAGATGTAAAAGCGGTGCAAGTGGGATCAGAATCCAGCTGTCCAACTCTTTCGTCTACTTTTATTTAGGAAGGCTTTCCAATTGTGGTCATGTTAGCTACAAAGAGATTTCAATCATCACACCCCGATTTCATCACAGCTTTGATAGCTCCTTCAAGCCACACAGGGAAGAATGTAGGAGCAAGCTGCTTTGGAACCCATCCAGCCCAGGCAAAAGAAACCGCAGTCCAGCTTGCAGTGATGAGAGGGATGTGCAAGACTAACAAGTGAGAGTTCTACTTCTCGGGCTGCTGTACAAGTCAATCTTTCTGCTGAACACCCAGCTGTCTGTAATGGAGCCAGCCTGCACCGTTTGCACAGTTCCGAGAAGGCAGCTGATGATTAAGCTGTATCACACGGCTGCTCTGACAAAACTCTTTACCTCAAGGAGCATTTCCATAAAACATCCCTCTGATCAGCAGCAGTACTATTATATTCATATTCCAGAGCTTTTAATAGGGTTTGGATAGAGTTGGAATTCACTGATGCATCAGCTCAGCCCTTCTCTGCGGGCTGCACAGCTTCCAAAGAATTTAAACTTCCATTTTAAAAGAAAATCATTTTCTATCCCTATAGTGGCTAAGAAAACCTTCTGAATGTGACCTGATATGCTTCTGGTTTCTTGAGTTTGAAAACCAATAACCAGAAAAAAATTGCTTAAAGGCTTGTCTGTGCTAGACATTTTCCTAACATTTCGCACCATTGTTACCATCGCTGCAGCAACACTGGTGGTAGGGATGGCTAGTGCACTAGTGTAGATAAGATGGCAGTGTTTTAACCATCATACCATCTGGACCTGCTGTGTGCTGGGTTAGAGGACACGGTTGTTTAAAAGCCCAGTCCGTCAGTCCAGACCACACAAGCGCCCCCACAACTGCAGTTACACTCGTGGTAGCAACTGTGGAAAATTTTAAAAGGAAAAAAACCATCCGGTGCAGGGTACAAACTGCCATCATTCATTTCAGTTGTGCAATAGCAGAATCATCCAGCTATACCAGGAGTGTAAGCAGAGTTTGAGTCGAGTGACACCGCTATTTTCATATTCCGATTTCTGGCTTTTCATATGGGACGTGTTGATACATTTGTACATGCACTACATTAGCTGAACCTCAGTCTACTCTACACAAACAAGAAAGCTCAGAGTGAAGGGTGAAATTTGACCTTAACCTACTTCTTTATTAAGGGATGGCAGCTTACACTACATGCTATATATACTATGTAAAATCAACAGAATGCAGTAAAGGCAAGCTGCAACTTAGAAATTTCTTTCCTTTTCCCTTTCCCTTAGCCCTAGTATCCTTCAGCAGTAATTATGTGCTGGTGCTGGCATTTATTATACCCACTCATAGATACATATTGCACGCGTGTGCACGCGCACACACATACACCACACGCACAGTTAGCTCGGACATCAAATAATACACTGTTTTAAAACTTAATCCACATTTATCTAAGCAAAGCAAAAATACTCACAGATGAGGAATATCAAATGTTATGAATAAGTCAAATGTAAACTCAAAGTGTAGTTTTATACCAAATTAGTTAACATTTAGCTCCAAAAATGCTCAGCATAAGCTTTGCGTCTGCTCTCCATTCATCTAAGCTTAAAGCTTCATTCTCAAGTATATAATGAAATAGTGACCCCCACAAAGAAAAAAAGTGTAAATGAAAAAAATCCATAATTAACTAACTATTCTTTCCACTTAAGTACTATTGAATACATTACAGTGGGCATTGGGTTACAGTGGGCAATTCTGAGTAATTCTGTTTGACCTTTTTGTTGAAAACATCACACCATTATCAAACCAGGGACAGATCATCATAAAGATCCTCGAGCTTCATTTTCAGAAATAATGTGTGTTCGCAGAACCCACTGATTTCAATGAGATCTGCAGGTGCTCCACGCCTTTGAAAATCAGACAACTCATTTTCAAAGATTAATGTGAAATTTCACAGCTAATTGGCTCATGCAGTTACCATGATTCCATGCAAATTCATGCCTAACTAGCCATTTGTGCTTGCAATAGTAGCAACAGCCAGGGTAAATTAGGCACATCAGTCACACACCTACATGTTTGTAAATAGTCCCAAAATATTAAGAGCACATTCATTTACTATTTCCCAATCATTAGGTAAAGGCATTTCCTCACATACAAGAGAAAACAAACATCTAAGTTTGTAATTTCCACTAGAAGTACTTGTGTAATTGGAGAAACTGGTTTTATTGATTATTATTATTTTGTAATGATGTGGCTAGATCTGATATTCTCAACACCAATGGAACTACTCCTGGAATACTCCAGTACAAGAAAGGGGATCAAAATCTGGCCCTTAGAGAAGTAGAAGTAACAACATAGGGTATAAGGCTTAGAAACTGGAGAATCCAGGCCAACCCACTTTCAGAAATGTAAGTTTCCTAGTAGATAAGAGCACCTAACTGTAAGAATAAATAACTAGGAGCGAGTCTATAACCATCATGGCTTTTAATTAAAGAACATCCGAGTAGACAGTTCAGAAGCCATTGCAACAGGGTGACCATAGCCCCACTCCAGGCAGGAGTATAAAAGCACTGGACCACTGCTGACCTTTTGACTTTTGACTTCAAAGGTCAGATTCTCTGCATACCCTTTTGTGCAATTCCGGCTCTTGTTTAAAGTGGTGTAAGCTCTATTTTAACACAACTGCAAACAGTGAGCCTGCCCCACACCAGGTGGCCAGTGGGATTTCCATATTTTCATTGGGACTAGAATTTATTTGATAAACAAGTTCCATGCACTCTAAAAAAAGGTAGAGTTCTTCAAATTGTTATTCCACTAATCTCAGCTATGATGACTGATGTTATGAAGCAACTGTTACCTTCAAGTCTGACAATAACGTTTATACCATATTCAAAAGCAACTTGTGTATGGTCCAGGCTAGTCCACATTAATCATGGGTGTAACTCCACCAGCAATTAATTTGGCCCTATATGTTTGTCGTACAGACTTCTTGATCAAACACAAAGCTCTTACCTCAGAAAAAAAAGTGCTTTTGTAGCTATATCTTTTAATGTGACACGATAAGTGTTATTCATTCGTTTTACATAAATAAGCACTATCAAGGTCTTCCATGTTGGTCTGTGTTACCAGTTCCCCCAAAAAGAAAAGGAGTATTTGTGGCACCTTAGAGACTAACAAATTTATTTGAGCATAAGCTTTCGTGAGCTACAGCTCACTTCATCGGATGCATCCGATGAAGTGAGCTGTAGCTCACGAAAGCTTATGCTCAAATAAATTTGTTAGTCTCTAACGTGCCACAAGTACTCCTTTTCTTTTTGCGAATACAGACTAACATGGCTGCTACCCTGAAACCATTTCCCCCAAGTACTTAGAAACACAGTGCCATTCAAATGCAAGCATGAATACTTTTTAAAATGAATCTATATTATTCCTAGGAGGGCTTGGATAGCATTTTAAAAAAAATATGGCATCATTTTCACTTCTTTATTAAGATCATGCTGTAGTTAAAGAATTCAGTGTGGATTTTCCCCAACTGCCAATAACACCTGGCAGACCATAGAATTCTAAAGGGTCCTTTACCATAATGACATTTCCACTGAAATTCATTCAAGCACTTACATTTCATATCTCTGGAAATAAAGTTTGTTCTGTGATGAAAGGTCACTATCTTGATATAAAAATAAAACCCCAATATTCCGGTCAATAATATTGACCAAAGGTAAACACAGTTTTTGCGATTGCAGATCCAGGAAGAATACACATCTCTTTCTCTCTCTCTCTCCCACACACACACACACCCTCAGCTCTGCCCAGTGTTTTAATCAAATACAAACACTCTCTCTCTCTCTCTCTCTCTCAGTCTCTCTCCCCGCTCTGCCCAGTGTTTTAATCAAACGCAAAGTTTTAACTCTCTCCCTCCTCCTAAGAGTACCCGTGAAATATTCTGTTCTCTGCAACTCGATAAAGTGTTTATGCAGGCAGGGAAGGAGAGAGGGAGCAGAAAATGTTCCAATAACAATGCACTTTAAAGAAAAATGTTTTCCCATGGTTTAAGGTTACAATCTAAATTTTGGTAGAAAAGCGATAGCGGGTGTCTTAGTCACAGGTATAATTAGAGAGGCCTTTGTTGCATACTATAGCGTAATAGACAGCATCCATAGGTTCACCTTGGCGTGGGAATCTATATTGTAATCCTGCTGGTGGCAATTTATCTTCTCTAAATATACTGCTGACCTAAAAGCTCAGGTGCTCAGTCTTGTAGGTGGTCTGTTTCTTTACAGGAATGCGCCTGGTGTTTCTCAGCTCTTCTGTTTTTACTGATTAAGAGGATCCCTATGCAGCTCAAAGATGCAGGAGTCTTTTATGCCCTACACGTTTCAAAGGTTAAGAAAAGGGAAGGGAGGTGAAGAACTGCCTTCAGCTGCAGCCCACAGGAGGAGTCCAAAGTTTCTTTGACAAGATAAGCAGTGATCACTTCCTAACAGCAGGATGCCACTCTTCATGTGAATGTATTTACACTTTAATACAGCTGAGACTACAGGCAAAAAGTAACCAAAGGCAGACATTTTAGCTGGGGTGAGGCAAGAGAAAACCTCAGCCAAAAGTGGAATGCCAGAAGGATAAAGCAAGAGATACATGTTGCTTTATGGTTTATTTTTAAATTAGGGGAGTGAGAGGGGGAGTCTATATTTTCTGTTCATTTGATGGGCTTGCAGGCACACCGCCTTGGGCTGTGCACATGTCAGATTTCATGACCAAGTATTCAGATCTGCCTAATAGTTATTTTTTTTATTTCAATTTTATATGAAAAAAACACCCACAAAAAGCTCTGAATGCCCTGTCAATAATTAAACTTACAATAGCCACCCGGCAGCATTAATACTAAAATATAAATCAATTAACCCCGCCAGCCAACAACTTTAAACAATCAAATGGAGATAAAAATCAACATCCACCATCAGACAACAGAAAGGAAAAAAAAAAACTGTAGAATACAGCTCTCCCCAAAACTATTCCCAGGAAGATCCTTCCCCCCAATACCCTGTCAGACAAAGGCCATCATCTTCAGCCTATTAGACGGGCAGCCTCCAAGAAATCCCAGATGCTGCGGGATTACAGATTGGCGACTCAGGAGGGGACACTTTTGTCAGTGTCAGTACTGACTGGATAGCACACTGGAGCACTAGACTGCTGATAGTTCTGTCTTCAAGAGGAGTCAAGAGTGCAAGTCCTGACAATTTGTTATCATGATGCTGTCAATGCATGTGACATATAGATACCTGTGGTCATTAGAGATCCCAGGCGACTTTTTAGATCACAGCAGGGGAATTCTTATTTGTATTACTGTCGCACCAAGGAGCTCTAATCAGGGACCAGGATTCCTCATTGTGTTAGGTGCTGAATAAACACAGAACAAAAAGATGACCCTTGCCCCTCAGAGTGTACAATCTAAGTATCTCCATTATTCCGGATAAATCTCAATTCTCATATTTGCATTGACCTCTCTATACATCCTCTGTATTTTCAAACAGATAAGCTATTCCTCGCTCCCTTTGGGAGAGCATTGTTAGTAGTGTTTCCAGCACTGAGTACTGTGTCATGTTCCAATCTAGAGGCGCACTAAATCAATGGATTGATATGACACTAAAACATATACAAAACCATATATGCAAACACTCCTTGGCTAAGCCCCTTGGGTTGAGCCCATTTGGATGGAAGGTGCTATGTAACTAGAAGGGATCATCACCATCAGGCATAACTGTACATGATTTAGGATTACTTCTGCCATTTCACAAATCTGAAGGACTTATGACCCCAAAGCATGGCTGTGTCTGTTCTGAACACACCTAACCCCAAAATGGCTTGAGAAACTACACCAATCTGAACAGGTCATCAAAATGAGCAGAGACCAGGCAAGGTTTTTTTTCAGCATCTCTTTTTTGGTCTGGTGTTTTTTTGCAAGCATTTATTAATTATTATTATTTTAATTCAAAATGTATGTGGAGTAGTGCTATACCCTAAACCAAAGCAATAAGACCTGAGCTGTGCTTGAAAATTGTCCACTCTAATATTTCAAGGTACAGACGTCTTTTGATCTATTGCACTGTGTACCAAGCTGATTTTACAGTTGACTTGCTGATGTCACATTGCGAAGAGTCCAAAGCATTCTAGGCCACTTTTTAAAAGGAGATTTTTAACTCATTGCACAACATAAATGTAGTGTTGAGTACTCCTCCATTAACCAAGCCTGCCTTTGACATATATTTTTCTCCTCTAGCGTGCAGCAGTGCTGGAGATGTATGGAAGTGGAATGTGAACCTTTTCACCCTCAGAAAACTCCTTCTAGTATTCCTTGCATTCACTACCCCATGTGTTATTTTAACATTTTCCGCAGACTATCACAAGTGCTCACTTTATGTTTTGAGGGGTTTTTAGATGACGATTACGCCATCACACATCCTAAGGTCTGAAAAGGTCACAGCTAAAACATCAAGAAAAATAAAATTGTTCCATTCCCTAGTTGCTCGCAAGTTCAACCACTACTTTCACATGCACATTTAAACTGATATTTTATTTTATAGAGCATGGGATATAATGCTGATCTCATCCTGCAATGAGAGGTAGGTGCACAAGTACCTTCTGTGAGGAGGGATAGCTCAGTGGTTTGAGCATTAGCCTGCTAAACTCAGGGTTGTGAGCTCAATTCTTGAGGGAGCCATTTAGGGATCTGTGCCAAAAATTGAGGAGTGGTCCTGCTTTGAGCAGGGGGTTAGACTAGATGACCTCGAGGTCTTTTCCACTCCTGATGATTCTAAGCCTCACCCCCTAAACAAAGCCCCATTGACTTCAAGTACTCTTCTGATTTCACCGGTTTCTATTTTTCTCACACTCTTCCTATGAATTAAATGGAACCACTAATACGCAGAATGAAGGAAAGCTGCAAATGTGCATGGATTTTCCTTGCAATAAGTACATACACCTAGAGAATCTAGTTCCAGGAATGAGCATTCACCAGTTCATTTCCAGTCCAAGCATGCCAATCATCAAGGGGACATCAATGCAGCTGAAGAGCTAGATAGCTGCTAGCACAGAGTAGGGAGGGCTCCAAACATTTGTTTTGAAGATGGATGAGCAAGAAGAGCATTGCTCAGTGGGCCCATTTCTGAGAGAAGGGTATTCTTTCACAATGGGCTTACCAGTTATTTCAGACACATGCTCTTTTATGTTGCTTTTACAGCCAAGGAAGTTAGCGAGAACATGGTGATCTGAGGCCCTAGCAGGATGGGTGGAGCTACATCTTCATCTCTCCAAGATGAATGGGAAGGGAGTAGGTGATGATTAGTAGGTGTCTGTCCCATTTGAGCCTCGTGACATACGGGCCAATTTCAGCTTCTTCTGGAATAAGTAACACATCAGGTGCAAGCTGGTTATCAAAGCAGCAAAGCCATCTAGCTTGTACCAATCCAGCATTCTGCAGGGATGTAAAATGGGTGGCTAACACTCCTTATTCACCTGTGTGTGGAACAGGAAAAACAACTAAGGTGTAGGGTAAAGCAGGTCACTTTCAGTTCAATGTACGCTGTACCGACCCCAAGCATTCCCCAGGACAAATATAGCCCTGGTGTAAGCAGGCCTTGCTCCCACTAAATTGAGTCCACTTAAAAATAGGGGCTAAATTTCGAATGCATGGAACATCAAGTTGGTGAAATTACATTCATTTTGCACATGCCAAATTAGCACAATTTACAACACTTTGCCACTTTGTGCAGCTTGCACCACCATTTACACCCTCACTATATTTTGGCCCCTCCCTACACAGAAAGGCGTGATTAACTCGAGCGCTCTTTATAGCTCTGTGGAGCCATAGATGGGTAGGGCAAGCTGTGGACAGGGAGTTGGCAGTGCGGGAGTTGTACAGCCATAGGAGAGTTGATGTAGCTTCCTCTCCCGTGCAAGGTTGTGCACCTACTGAGCCATCCCAATGACATGAATTGGAAAAGAGTCGTAGGGGGCTCAGAGCTGGCACACTGCCCTTGCATTAGGAGCCTGGCATTCTTGAGTTCTCTAAGGATCTTGGGGAATCCAGTGTTTGTGGATCAGGATCCCGGTTTGTCCTCAGGTGGGAGAAGAGTTCAAACACCATTTAAGAATGCGCAGGAAACTTGGGAAGGAAAACGTGGGAAGCTTCCTGACTGCTGTGTGGGTATTTCTGTACAGTATATATATAGCCAGTATACACTGGCCCTGTGTTATTTCTCCCCTGATAGCAACCCTACCCCCACTCACTATGACTATGCAGCCAGGTGCTCCAGTACACATGGATATCTGCAACCACAGTGTAATTAACTGAGCTGAGAAGAGAGTGCTGGAGAAGCAGGGATCAGGAATGGGTTTTGCCCGGGGCACTACTGGCAAGGGAGGAAGGCAAATAGATGTGATCACTCTGCCAATGTTATTTTACAGGAGGCAAAAGTGGGTCACCCCGCCACACAGAGATACACTTGCGGCGGGGGGGCGGGGGGGAGGAGAGAAGTGGTGTGTGCATGTCTGTGTGTCAGATAAAGGCTTCTTCAACCTGTAAAGCTAGGAGGGACTGTACAGCCATTAGCAAGTCATTTCCTGGGACCACATTGGTGTAGTCTGAGCTGCTGTCTAGGTGGGTCTGGAGGGGAAGTGGATGCTGCCCAACCAGAGCTAAAGAGCAAGATAAGAAAGTTTGCAGTGGCTTTGGGAGGCAAGTTTCCAGACTGCAAATGAAGAAGGATGCATCCGATGAAGTGAGCTGTAGCTCACGAAAGCTTATGCTCAAATAAATTTGTTAGCCTCTAAGGTGCCACAAGTACTCCTTTTCTTTTTGCGCATACAGACTAACACGGCTGCTACTCTGGAAGAAGGTATGATTGCATTGGCTTGTTCAGAGCTGATAGAGCAAACCTGTCAAATGTTTTACTGTGGATATTCAAACCAAAGAGATTTGTGTATGATCCAGGCAAGGGACTGCAAATTTGTCTTTGGCTGATGGCCCTTGACAGGCCTCTTTCTCTGTGCTGGACTTGGACTGGAACTCAGCAGGAGAGCAGTTCTGGGAGTAAAGCTGAGACTGGATTGCCCCAGAACATCAATAAGATGCACTTGAGGAAAAAATCTCACCCCACCACCAACCCTCACCTGGCCAACGACTAGCTGCCTTTGTTCACAGCCTCCGACCCCCTCTACCTCCCTCTCAAAGCTAGGTCCCCCCCACACACACACACACACAGACACTGTGGCAGACAACACAAGGTGCCCAAATATTGTGGGACCCTAGGGCGTACTCTCTTTTCCAGGAGCCCCACCCACAGGTAAGTCACTGGGGCAGATGGAGTGCAAAGGGAAAGAGAACCAACATCCCCAGAGCACTGAGGGATTTCCCTGGCTCCAGCTCTAGGATGGAGAGTGGGAGAAATGGGGAGCCACTCCATAAGACACAGTACAGGTTGCTCTCTCCTTGAGCATCAGCCCCACTTCGCAAGTTGGTGCGGAGAGTTGTGGAAGGTGGAGGCCCCACTCTCTCAGAGTGACCAGATTCCCAGAGAGAGCAAGGACACACAGTCTTTTCACAGGGAATGCTAGTGCAATCACCCTTGCACAGTCCATGCAACAAGTGAGGAGGAAGCTGCTTGTGCAGCACCCCCACCCCACACCAGGGCCAATCATAATCTGGCCCAGAACTGGGTCATCAGAAAGAGTAAAAAAATAACTGAGTACAGATGACTCTGGCTCTCAAGTGAGTAAGCCAAATTTCAGTCTCAGGAATAGGGACTTGAAGTCAGTGCAGTGATTTGTATGAATATCCCTGAGTTTCAAGGTCCAGCACTGGAATTAAGGCTTTTTCAGGATCCAATAGATAAACTTCAGTGCACGGCATTATCTCAGCATGTCAGTGTTAACAAACCTGGTGCCTTTCTACTTCTACTCATCTTTGTATTAACAAACTGTCCTCAGCAAACACCATGAACTCTGTAGTCATTTGCTTCCCGCAATCACTGCTTTCTTCATTGCACTTGGCAAGTGTCCCCCATCATGTCTTCCTTCTCACTCACATTCCCAGCGGCTGGGCACCATCAGCAGAAATCCAATTATTGGGACAATGGTTCTCAGCCTGCAACAGGCTGATGGGTCTAGCTGACCTCCCGCCTCTGCGATCCCTGAACAATCATCACTTTTGTTTCAGCATTGCCATTGTTTGTGGTTCTTTCGCCTCCATGGACACAGGATAAAGGGAGATGTTCAGAGAGATGTTTATGAATGAGGCTCAGAGTACACACTGCAGGAATACAGGGCTTAACCTTGCACAAAACAGGTCACGGTTTAAAAAAAAAAAAGCCATGTATAGATTAAATGATTAAAGATGCAATATGCAACCAACTCAGAAATGAAAGGCTCTGGACAATCTAAAAATAAAGGGGGAAATCCTGGCCCCAGCTGAAGTCAATGGGAATTTTGCCATTGATTTCAACCAAAATGTTTATGCAAAATAGAACATCTTGGCAGGTTTTATGATTGTGTTAAGATAGAGTTTAAAACATCTTTAAAATCTAATTAGATTGAATCTCAACTAGAGAAAAAATTAATTTAAGTTATTTTAAGTAAATCAGTAAAACTCCCATTAAGGACCAGTTATGGGCCCCAGGATTTGGCCCAGAAAGACTAGGACCAGATCTTCTCCTCGTATAAATTGGAGTAAGTTTGATTTCAGTGGAGCTCCTCCAGCTGAGGATCTGTCCTTAACAATTCTACAAAACGAAATACAACAGGTGGATCTATAACTGGATCTTCCTCATCATCAGGGTAGCTGATTAAGTGGTTGGTTTACACTCAGTCAGCTACAACAGACGTTCTCTTTGGGAGGGGAGAAGAGTAGCTTAGACCACTATTTGGTTAAAATTAGCCTTTAATAATGTGCCTTGCATAATGGAATGGACATTCTAGTTATGGGACAAGTTACACTGAGGCCAAAGAGGCAGCCCTACATTGCACAGCCAAACCTCCTAAGGATGGAGAACGAGAGCCGACAGCAAACCTGTCAGTCGCATTAAAATGTTCCCTCTTTGTGAACCTCTTGTAAGCAGAAAAAGATAGTAACAACTTAAATTGATTCTAGGCCTTCAAGAGTCAAGGCAGTCATGTAATTTCATTCAATGAATCATCATATGATAATAAGCAGCAATGAAATAAGCCACATATAAATCTCCCATTCACCGGAGCGCCACATATATAAATCCATTTACCAAGGATTACTTTGTAGCTCCTGCCATAATAAATCATTGGGAAAATGTCTAGTGCTTGCTAGGAGACCAGAGATTTTGAAAGACGGTAGGCTCTCTCTTCTCGGGGAGGGACAGAGGAGGGAGTCATTTTTACTGAGCCAGCCTGAGAGTTAATTAAGGATAATGTATTTAAAAAAAAAAAAACAACACCACCACCACCACCACTTGTTTGTTTGTTTTTTTAATTGTCTGCCCTCTCCTCAACAAAAAGTTTCAATCATAAACAAAACAATATAAGAGCAGCTCCAAGGACCTAATCCAAAGTTCTGAGAAGTCAGTGCAAAGACTCCCATTGACTTAAATAGGCTTTGGATCAGGCTTCATTTCATCATCATCTACAAAAGGCCAGTATTCTGGCCTTCTTTCTGCTTGAAGTAAATGTTTTATGTAGGCTAATCCCAGATACATAATTGTTTTCTTGTATTATCTAGATCTTTCACTACACATTGTGGGCTGTATTAGAAAGATTAAGCTCTCCAAATCAACTAAGAGCCTTTGCTAGAGGGTACTCTGGTTTCCAACTGTAGAAGAAAGCAATGCACCATCCTGAAATACCGTGTAGCTGCACTAATGCGTTTGCCTTGCCAAACCCAGTAGCATGTCACCCAAAGTTGATTATTCCCAGCCATGAACAAAAAACTTATCAGAGAAGTTTTTGTTCCAAGTTGATGAGCAAGTGGCAGTCAAAAAGGAGTGAGCGGTAGCATGACACAGTGATAGAAGGCGCTAGCTTTATGCCATTTTACTTTATTTATTGGAGCCAAACTGAAAACATATATGTGAAATGTCCTTTAGCTGAAATGCTTTAATGCTGTTTCACCCCAAAAGACAGCTTCCTTAAGGTAACAATAGACAAACACATGCTATTCAGCTTTCCAGCACATAATGGAGTACAACATACCTACCCTACACCCTTTGTTCTCATTGGATCATGTAAGAAAGCAGAAAATACTAAGATGACAGGGACAGTTTCAAATAAGATGCAGGCAATGCACAGGGGGGACAGATGGCCCAGTGGTTTGTGCCTTAGCCTGCTAAACCCAAGGTTGTGAGTTCAATCCTTGAGGGGGCCATTTAGGGATCTGGGGCAAAAATTGGGGATTGGTCCTGCTTTGAGCAGGGAGTTGGACTAGATCACCTCCTGAGGTCCCTTCCAACCCTGGTATTCTATGATTACTGGATCAGAACTCTTTCATCTCTTTCTGCTTTTGATTTTTGCCTGCCCTTTGTACCATCCATATCTTCATATCCATGGGGTACAAGAACCTGAGTGGAATAGAATCAAATCATGGGGCTAAATTCACCCCACTGACTTGATAGCGAGGCCCAAAAGAGGTGGTATGCAGTCAGCTTCTTTCAAAGGAGTTAAACCAGATCCTGATAGATAAAGGGTAAGTCAGACAATGGATATAGCAGCCATCTCAAAAGGGAAGAGAAAGAACAATCTGTGCAGGCTCAAACCCAGCCCAGGTCATTAGTAACAGAAAGTCATTACTGTTTAAAGGATCTATAGTAGTTTATGTGACAAACATGGGGGATTCCATCCAATTCCCAGTAGCCAATGGTCTACAGAAAGTGCAAGAATAGCTCCGGGAAACACCAGGAAGCTAAACTGCTCACTAACACACCTGCTGTCCTGAAAAACTCCCACTGCCCTCACCCCTTTCAATCACTTCCTATTTAGAAAAGGGAACTTTGCTTTATGATCAGCCAGCCCAGTCCCAGCATTTGGTCACCAGGGACAAAGAGAGACCACACTGACAGCATGTCATTAGGACAAGCTCTGCTAGCGGAGAGATGTCCACATTGCAAAGACCACTACCACGTCTGGAACCCTATGGATTCCTGGTGGCAGCCTCAATAGATTCCAGGTTTTGCGACCTTGAAGTAGGTCTTTCAGGTTAGGAGTCAGGTTTGTTGGCAAGAGAGTGTGGGGAAAGTTTGCACAGCTGCTGCCTATGTAGCACTGTCCTGTGGCTAAACAGAGGACTTCAGTCTCCAGGACTGTCAACTTTCTCAAGCACTAAACTCACACACATACGTTTTTAAGAAAGAATATATATCAGAACACACATGTTCCTACTGAGGCCATGCATCACAGGCTAGCTTTCAAAATCAATACTTACTCCTGGTCTACACTGGGGGAGGGAGGGGGGGAAATGGGACACATCGATCTAAGTTACGCAACTTCAGCTACGTGAATAACATAGCTGAAGTTGACGTACTTAGATCGACTTACTGTGGTGTCTTCACCGCAGTGAGTCAACTGCTGCCGCTCCCCCGTCGACTCCGCCTGCGCCTCCCCTGGCTGTGGAGTACAGGCGCTTGGGGGTCAATTTATCGTGTCTAGACTAGACGCGATAAATCGATCCCTGCTGGATCGATTGCTGCCCGTCGATCCGGCGGATAGTGTAGACATACCCTCAGACTTCACTGAAGTACAACAATGAAGCTTCTCATATCTGAATAGCTTTTAGGAGGAAATCTTGCAGCAGTGCCTTACAAGGGTGGATTCTTGAGAAGTCTCCGATACCGAGAATTTTTCACAGTCATCAAGAAAGCTTATGCTCAAATAAATTTGTTAGTCTCTAAGGTGCCACAAGTCCTCCTATTCTTTAACACCAGTGATTATATGATACCATTCCAGGCTGACCTCACATTCCTTACCCACCTGAAACTCCCATTTAAAGATAACAGGAGGTTTGGGTGCACAAGGAATGCAAGATTCAGCCAGGGACAAAGAGTCCAACTAATGCAGACCAAGACAAGGCTGTTCATAAATGCTTGGAACTGATTTTATTTCAATGCCATATTAACTTTAATCTCAATTGCTTTTGGACGCAGAAGACTAGTAAGAAGTCCAATATAATTTGTTAGAAGTAAGCTAGTAGGCTAAATTTTTGCTTTAAAATGGACAGCAACAGTTTTGCAAGCACAAACATTTTGTTGTACATGTGGATGGGATCTGCAAGCAATTATTGCACATATTTCAGACACACTCAGAAAGGCTTATAGATAAGGCCCGGGACTGGAAGTCAGAAGATTTTCTCTGTTTCTCACTCTGTCATAGATAAGTTGATGTCCAAACTGTAAAAAAACAAAAAACAAAAAAATGGAGGGGAAGGAGGAGGATAATGATGCGTCTTTATCTCATAAGGCTGCTGTGACACTAAACTCATTAAAGTTTGTAAAGCACTTTGAGATTCCTATTTGGAAGAGATTATACAAGTATATTCACACTGTTCTAAAGAAGTACAGTACATATTACTGCAAATCCAGCAGTACCATTTCATGCACCATTAAAGTTTACTACACTTTCTTAATCTAATCATAAGTTCTTTGGAACCTAGATTTGTCATTTGAAATATACAGATGAGCCTTCAACACTGAATTACCAACTGGGTCAACTATATATAGTACAGAGTGAATATGTACTTATTTTTTCCATATCTGCAACATTGTGAATTGTGCTAAAGTTTTGAACTGAACCCTGTTTGTATTTTCAAAACTCGTGACTGCTTGCTTTCCATCCTCTCAGTACTAGGACTAAAGATTTCAGCAGGTTTGAAACTGTGACAGCATGTTTGTATGCACTGAAAAGCAAAGATAGGCAGAGCCACAAAGTTCAGGTCTAAACTTTCCCAATGGTTAAATCAGAGGCTTTGATACAGATCCATCTCACGTAAAAATAGACTTCCCTTTTCCACCTGCTAATATTAATGAATCTGTGTTAGTTACAGTTATCTACATCAATTCTTGGCTATTAGTTTGTGGTTTATTGATAAACATACAGTCTTTATTATTTTCTAGGCTCCTCTTGCCTGTGATGGTCTTGGTTTAAATCCAGATACATAGTCTCTGTTTTAAAAATAAATATCAAATTCAAACATTTTCATCCTTAACATATTAACCAGTCAGGAAGTTCTCTCTTTTTAAATACACAAAGCACTAGACTGTGTTTTGTATACAAGTCTGACTCCAAACCCATCCTTCGCTTTGAGTGGTCAGAAAACAAATACCAGACTCCCTATTTTATCCAGCTAGGATTGAACAATAGGGTGGAACTGCAGTTTTTCCATCTGAAAAATTCCCTATTCAATGGGACTTAGCTGGATGATTAAAAAGAAAAATAGAAATGCTTCCATGCGGGAACAAGTTAATCAGCTTTTGTTTACATGACCTATTCCTTCAGGGGCAGGACCCACAGAACAGACAGGTCATCTCCAAAACTACACTGCAAGCAGGGCTACTGATCAGCTATTTAATGCACTTAACAGCTCTATCACAAGGTTTTGTCAGAAACGTAACCAAGATTTTTTAGATGTGACTAGCCACTTTGGGTACCGCCAATTTTCAAAAGTCTGACTTGAGTCACCTTCACTGAGCACCTGTCCTCTGAAAATCAAGTATCCTTAAAGTATCTCAAGTTGAATAGTAAAAAATGAGGCACCCAAAATGGCTAATCACTTTTGAAAAATCTTGGCCTATAGCTTTAAAAACAAGCAATAATACGTGTGTGTATGCGTGTGCGTGCATATTTTTGCAACACACATGCAGTGTCTGCCTCAATCTTTAACAATACTTGTCATTTCATTGCAAAATTATGCTCCTAGGTAAAATCTTCCCATCTAGATTTGAAACAGAAAAAACAAAACAAAAACAAAAAAACACATGAAGGGCATGGCTTTAACTTTTACCAGTGATTGACCAGTGCAAGCATTTTTTCCCCTTTAAAACCTGTTGAAACCAGTACATAAAAATTAGTCCATCAATCAAAGGTCTCTTAAAGCGGGTTTAATTTGTACTTCTTATTTGCAATATGATTTATGAGATTCAGTTTCTCTTTCCTACATCGCTCAGCTGCAAATTAGTACCTGACTGAATTCAATAATGTATTTTACCCCCATAAGATCTGCATTCACAGTTTGAATAATTAAATGGTGATCATTGGGGGCAATCCTTATTTTTCCCCCTTGCTGCTTGGTTTTACATATAGAAAACATTTAGTGTACTAGACAAACAACAAACGGAAGCATAATTAGCCCTTTCAAACAGAGATGTTGTTTAACTTAACTAAGTGAAAAGAGATAAAGCAAAAGCTTCCACTGGCTGGCTAGCAGCAGAGTCACAAATGCCACTTTTCTGAAGTTCATATTCCAGTAATTATCTTTTATACAAAGAACAGTGACTCACAAATCTATTTAAATTTTTTCATGAAAAAGCTTTACAAAAAGAAATCTGATAAAAAAGGCTTTTTATGTCAACTTAAATCTGAAACAAGGTCTTTATGATTTGTGGGAGTGGAAAGTCATTAAGGTTTCAATTCCAAATGAAAATTAAGGCTTTTAAACTTCCCATAATACTCACACTGACAACCTTTCATACATAATTGCTGAGGAAGAGTTACTGTGATCTTGTCACCATTTTAATGATTTGCTAGTATACAGACAAATATATCCTCCCTGTGAAACCCACAATGCAACCAAGAATAAAAGCCAGGGTTGGTTAAAGAAACATTTGGTTCAGACAGACAGCAGACTGGATCTGATTACTTTTAATTCAAGACTTATTAGGTGTTAACAAATTAGAGAGGTCAGAAATGGAGCAATCAAGGGACAAGGTGGGAGTTTAGTTGGCAAGGCAAGGAAAAGAGTCTTTAGTTATTATACCATAGGCATTATTAGCTTTTGGCTGAGACAAAGAGAAACACAGCAGTTGAGGATTCATTTCCTTCATGACTATAGAACTGTGTCTCAGCCTAAACTGCATTAGGAAGTCTTATGTTGTCATCTCATCATAAAAAAAACACAAATCAGAGTATGAAATTTAGAATCACACCTGCTCATAAATTAGATAAACTGAAAGACAACAACTTCCACCACCAGCTATTTTCCCCCAAAAATTGTTGCTTTTGCAATCTACGAGGGCATAAGTTTACCTGTTGTGCATTTGTCTTGTCTGTCTGTTATTGGTATGGACAGTGGTGTTTATTGTTCTTTGTCTCTTTCACCTGAGGACTTCCTTTATGGAAAGCTTGTTTGTTAGTAATATTTGACATTAAGATGTTGGTAGCACCTAGAGGTCTCAGTCAGGTCAGGCCTACCTTTGTCCTAGGTAGTGTACATGCTATAAAGACCCCTTCCCAGAAATTTAAACATACTTTTTAAGTTTTACAGAAGAACTAAATAAATTTGTTAGTCTCTAAGGTGCCACAAGTACTCCTCTTCTTTTTAGAAGAACTTGAAGCCCTGTTTCAACTTTATTGATGCCTAAACTGGGAATTCAGAGCAGCTGCGGATTTTGGTTACTGAAAAGGAGAAGAACTGCTCCTAGCTAGCTCTGAAAAATATGTTTGTTATTATTTGTATTACAGTCGTGTCTAGAGGCCCCACTGTGCTAGGTGCTGTACCTACATGTTATAAACGGCACTTCCTTTCTTGAAGAGCTTAGCATCTAAATGTACAGATAAAGGAAGTATTATTAGCCCCATTTTACAGGTAGGGAACTGAGCCACAGAAACTTTAAATGATTTGCACAAGGTCTCACAAGAAATCAATATGAACATCGAAGATGGATAAGGAATTGGTTAAAGGGGAGAATACAACGGCTCCTACTGAAAGGTGAACTGTCAGGCTGGAGGGAGGTTACAGTGGAGTTCCTCAGGGATCAGTTTTGGGACCAATCTTATTTAATCTTTTTATTACTGACCTCGGCACAAAAAGTGGGAGTGGGCTAATAAAGTTTGCAGATGATGCAAAGTTGGGAGGTATTGCCAATTCAGAGAAGGATTGGGATATCCTACAGGAGGATCTGGATGACCTTGTAAACTAGAGTAATAGTAAAAGGATGAAATTTAATAGTGAGAAGTGTGAGGTTATGCATTTAGGGATTAATAACAAGAATTTTAGTTATAAGCTGGGGACGCATCAATTAGAAGTAACGGAGGAGGAGAAGAACCTTGGAGCATTGGTTGACCACAGGTTTGATTGAGCTGCCAATGTGATATGGCTGTGAAAAAAGCTAATGCGGTTTTGGGATGCATCAGGAGAGGTATTTCCAGTAGGGATAAGGAGGTTTTAGTACCGTTATACAAGGCATTAGTGAGACCTCACCTGGAATACTGTGTGCAGTTCTGGTCTCCCATGTTTAAAAAGGATGAATTCAAACTGGCACAGGTACAGAGAAGGGCTACTAGAATGATCCGAGGAATGGAGAACTTGTCTTATGAAAGGAGACTCAAGGAGCTTGGCTTGTTTAGCCTAACTAAAAGAAGGTTGAGGGGAGATATGATTGCTCTCTATAAATATATCAGAGGGATAAATACTGGAGAAGGAGAGGAATTATTTAAGCTCAGTACCAATGTGGACACAAGAACAAATGGATATAAACTGGCCACCAGGAAGTTTAGACTTGAAATTAGACAAAGGTTTCTAACCATCAGAGGACTGAAGTTTTGGAATAGCCTTCCAAGAGAAGCAGTGGGGGCAAAAGATCTATCTGGCTTTAAGATTAAACTCGATAAGTTTATGGAGGAGATGGTATGATGGGATAATGTGATTTTGATAATTAATTGATCTTTAAATATTCATGGTAAATAGGCCTAATCCCCTGAGATGGGATATTAGATGGGTGGGATCTGAGTTACCCAGGAAAGAATTTTCTGTAGTATCTGGCTGGTGAATCTTGCCCATATGCTCAGGGTTTAGCTGATCGCCATATTTGGGATTTGGAAGGAATTTTCCTCCAGGGCAGACTGGAAGAGGCCCTGGAGGTTTTTCGTCTTCCTCTATAGCATGGGGCACGGGTCACTTGAGGGAGGATTGAAGTCTCCTTGAAGTCTTTAAACCATGATTTGAGGACTTCAATAGCTCAGACATAGGTGAAGTTTTTCGTAGGAGTGGGTGGGTGAGATTCTGTGGCCTGCATTGTGCAGGAGGTCAGACTAGATGATCAGAATGGTCCCTTCTGACCTCAGTATCTATGAATCTATGAATCTAAATCCGTGGTCAAGACAGGAGATGTACCCATGTCTTCTGAGTTCCAGAGCCTGAGCTACAAGACCACCTTTCCCTCCAGTAGCTGTCCTTATAAGGCTTAAAATTACAGTAACAACAAGATCTTTAACCACAGAGGAAGAAATACCCAGGTTTTTAATTTGGTTTAAAAGATGACAGAAGGAGACAAAACAGCCACCGCAGATTGACTTCCACAAAATCCATAAATCAAAGCAAATTAAAAACAGACCCACCTACAAAAGTTGTTTAAATATACTGAACAGAGTATCATTCTGTTCAAATGCAGATATGTAATATAGCCTGGAGGACTGCAAATTGCAGAAGTAGTTACAGTTAGAGGTAGAATCTTCAGCAATTCCAAGAGAGGGAACATCTCAACAAACAGGGCATGCATTATCTTGTTTCATGACATCAAAGAGGAATGAAGTATTCAGGCTTTGAGAACTGATCCCCGTGTTTTAAGAGGAGGAACAAGTAGTTAAGAGGATGACAAAAGAAAAACCTCTAGGAGAAAACTGCATTGCAAATGTTATCACATTTGCTGAACTGTAAACTGTTTATAGTATGAAAAATAAAAATCATAACTGAAAAAGTGAATAATTCAAAAGCAAGAAGGCAAGCATGACACACATGTAATAGCAAACTATAGACCTATCAGCAGTCTGCAACGTATCAAACAATTGACTCGCTACAGCGTTGGGTGGGAGTAGCTACCAGCATCAAGAACAACAGGCCTTTTTAAAATCAGTAATATTTACAATATGCCACCCTTGTGTGCCACATGAACCACTGGTGAAGATCATATAATCTAGAAGTACTTATCACATTTGACTGAGAACAAGCTTTAAAAATCAACGGGAAAGGATTAAGAGCTCTGCAGATCCAAAGCATAGATCAACATTGTATTTAGCTTCTGGGAAATTTACAAATACAAGACTGCTTCTACAAATACAAGCACCAAAGAGAGAGAGAGAAGAAAGAGCAATCAGGAAGACAAAAGAACACCACGTCTCAAGTGGTCTCAGCTTAATGGGACTAAATCGGGGGGCCCAGATAATCTTCATCCAAGAATATTAAAGGAATTGGCACCTGAAATTGCAAGCCCATTAGCAAGAATTTTTAATGAATCTGTAAACTCAGGAGTAGTACCGAATGATTGGAGAATTGCTAATATAGTTCCTATTTTTAAGAAAGGAAAAAAAAAGTGATCCGGGTAACTACAGGCCAGTTAGTTTGACATCTGTAGTATGCAAGGTCCTGGAAAAAATTTTGAAGGAGAAATTAGTTAAGGACATTGAAGTCAATGGTAAATGGGACAAAATACAAGATGGTTTTACAAAAGGTAGATCGTGCCAAACCAACCTAATCTCCTTTTTTGAAAAAGTAACAGATTTTTTAGATAAAGGAAATGCAGTGGATCTAATTTACCTAGATTTCAGTAAGGCATTTGATACCGTGCCACATGGGGAATTATTAGTTAAATTGGAGAAGATGGGGATCAGTATGAACATCAAAAGGTGGATAAGGAATTGGTTAAAGGGGAGACTGCAACGGGTCCTACTGAAAGGCGAACTGTCAGGTTGGAGGGAGGTTACCAGTGGAGTTCCTCAGGTATCGGTTTTGGGACCAATCTTATTTAATCTTTTTATTACTGACCTTGGCACAAAAAGTGGGAGTGGGCTAATAAAGTTTGCAGATGATACAAAGCTGGGAGGTATTGCCAATTCGGAGAAGGATCGGTATATTATACAGGAGGATCTGGATGACCTTGTAAACTGGAGTAATAGTAAAAGGATGAAATTTAATAGTGAGAAGTGTGAGGTTATGCATTTAGGGATTAATAACAAGAATTTTAGTTATAAGCTGGGGATGCATCAATTAGAAGTAACGGAGGAGGAGAAGGACCTTGGAGTATTGGTTGATCATAGGATGACTATGAGCTGCCAATGTGATATGGCTGTGAAAAAAGCTAATGCGGTTTTGGGATGCATCAGGAGAGGCATTTCCAGTAGGGATAAGGAGGTTTTAGTACCATTATACAAGGCACTAGTGAGACCTCACCTAGAATACTGTGTGCACTTCTGGTCTCCCATGTTTAAGAAGGATGAATTCAAACTGGAGCAGGTACAGAGAAGGGCTACTAGGATGATCCGAGGAATGGAAAACCTGTCTTATGAAAGGAGACTCAAGGAGCTTGGCTTGTTTAGCCTAACAAAAAGAAGGTTGAGGGGAGATACGATTGCTCTCTATAAATATATCAGAGGGATAAATACAGGAGAGGGAGAGGAATTATTTCAGCTCAGCACCAGTGTGGACACAAGAACAAATGGGTATAAATTGGCCACCAGGAAGTTTAGACTTGAAATTAGACGAAGGTTTCTAACCATCAGAGAAGTGAAGTTTTGGAATAGCCTTCCAAGGGAAGCAGTGGGGGCAAAAGATCTATCTGGTTTTAAGATTCTACTCGATAAGTTTATGGAGGAGATGGTATGATGGGATAATGGGATTTTGGTAAGTAATTGATCTTTAAATATTCATGGTAAATAGGCCTAATCCTCTGAGATGGGATATTAGATGGATGGGATCTGAGTTACCCAGGAAAGAATTTTCTGTAGTATCTGGCTGGTGAATCTTGCCCATATGCTCAGGGTTTAGCTGATTGCCATATTTGGGGTCGGGAAGGAATTTTCCTCCAGGGCAGATTGGAGAGGCCCTGGAGGTTTTTCGCCTTCCTCTGTAGCATGGAGCATGGGTGACTTGAGGGAGGCTTCTCTGCTCCTTGAAGTCTTTAAACCATGATTTAAGGACTTCAATAGCTCAGACATAGGTGAGGTTTTTCGTAGGAGTGGGTGGGTGAGATTCTGTGGCCTGCGCTGTGCAGGAGGTCGGACTAGATGATCAGAATGGTCCCTTCTGACCTTAGTATCTATGAATCTAAGTGCTTTGAGATCTACTGATGAAAAGTACTATATAAGAGCTAGGTATTGTTGTTGTTATCAGAAAAATGCCGTAAGATTATACGTAAAATACCATTTTCTTTATAACTCTGTCAAGAATTAAAATGATTGTGCACCTGAAAAGGATTGCTTCTGGCCCCATTACCCCATTGGCAGGATAGGCTTCCACTTGCCAAAGGTGTTCCAACATAAAATGTGGGAACTTTACTGTACTGAAAATGGATCCACGGGAAACATACATCATGCTAAATGTGGGGTAGATGGGGAAAGCCAGTGAAAGAATCAACTCAGCTATTGAAAATAAATAAACCCCTTTAATAAGAAGATGTGGCTCAAACTCCTAGCCATTCATTAAGGAACTGGAGAAAGTTCCCATTACACATAACAGCTATGTCTACACTGCACACTACTGGCACTGGCACTTCAGGTACATGTAAGTACTCTTGGCCGTCCAGCATCTTGACAGATGAAAGGAGATACGACGAAGTCAGTCCGTCAGTGGTGCTTAGTAATGATATGGGAAAAGAGCCTGACGCATGAGCGGAAAACCTTTCCACAGTGGCTACAGCTCCACACGCCAGATGGAGACTGAAGCATACTCTGCTCCCTGGCTCACCTGCAGGCCTCAGCCTGGGCTCTCTGGTGGCTCTCCATGGTGACTGTACCAGCCTGAACCCAGCTTCTCCAAACTGAGTGATTGTGGGCAGAATTTTCCCAGTTGTCAGTGGGAATGCTGAATTTTTTGAGACTTTGCTTGACCTTGTCACTGTATCGGAGATTTGGCCTTCCTCTGTGTCGCAGGCAATTCTTGTGTTGGCCATAGAGCACAGCCTTCAGCAGACGATCTTGAGGCATGCGCTCCATGTGTCCCAACCAGCAAAGCCTGCGAATGTCCAGGGTAGTCTGCATATACTGTAGGCCAGTTCGCTCAAGGATCTCGGTATTGATCCCAAGTAACTCCAAAGATTTTTCTAAGACATCAGAGGTGGAAACTGCTCAATCTCCACTTCTACTTGGAGTCTGTAACCCAGCTTTCACAATCGTAAAGAGGAGTACTAACGACACAAGCCTGATCCTTCGTGCTCAGGATTAGCAATTTGTTGTCCAAACACATGAGGTAAGTTTGCCAAAAGTGACAGAAGCTTTGCCGATTCTTGCATTGAGTTCCCTATCAAGGTTAAGTGAGCTGGTAAGAATTGAGCTGAGATAGCAGAAGTGACCCACATTATTCAGAGCTTCATTATTGACATAGATTTTAAGTGGAATGCTGGTACTTTCTGACAGGACAACTGTTTTCTTGATACTGATTACCATGCCAAACTTGGTGCATGCATCAGAAAACCTGTTCATTACAACCTGCAATTCATTTGGTGAATTAGAAACGAATGCAGCAGCATCTGCAAAAAGCAAATCCTGAATAGGAAGCTGGGTGATGACATGTCTTCTGCTCTGGAATCGTCTGATGTTAAACATGTAGCTCCATGCCACAGTGAAAAGCAGGCTACATCCACACTGTGGTGTATAACTACATGTGTTAGTTAAAGGCTCTGAGAGGGGACGGCAGCAGGGAAAGTTTTCAGCAGCTGCTTTACCCTGTTGCCTCTCCCCTGCCACAGCCTTTCCTTATTGCTGGAAGGCATTCCCTCCTGCAGAGAGAGATTCCAGCAGCAGGGAGGCAGCAGGATACTGCACTACTATCAATAGCAGCGTAGATGGGGGAGGCACTGCATGGGCATGAAGAGAGCTGTGTAAGGTACATACCCTAAAGATTCAGGCGAGTCTCTACTCACCTAAACAGTGCTTCACCGTCTATACTGCTGTTTGTACCTGTTCTGGAGTGTGTATCATATATGTACTCTACACACAACCATAAGGAGTGAGCAGTGTAGACGTACCCATATAAAGAGTAGGTAATGACAGGAGAGGTGTTCATGGGACAGGACATAATCAATGATAACTAAGGTCATAGAACACAAGACATATATCCTAGTAAGAAATTGCATGTGAAAGATGGATGCAAGTCTTCTAGTGCATGTCTGACATTTAATGGTCAAGTCAAAGCAAGGAATACAGGGTGCAACCTTATATTTGTAATATTAGCCTAAATTCTGACGGCTCTGGTTAGAAAACTGTAGGTAACTCCAAAGAGTAGAAAGATATCAGATAAGGATACTGACAGCAAACTTTTTGCTACAATGGTTTCCACAGAAATATTGAGCTTCAGGGATTGGAAATGCCACAAGGATTACCTAATTTTTTTTAAATAGTTGTTTGTTTTTATTGATCTGCTTTGACTTGTCCTCTTTATCCTCTCCCGTTTCTTTTGTTAGAATCATTCCTTAGTGACAGCTCAAGGCAACATCAGTCCTGCAGCTTACTGCACAGAGCAGCACACTTACCACACACTACAACCTCATTTTCTTATATCAGGATGCACCAAGCCTACAGGCAGGGTGGGGCCCTAGCTCATGAAGCCACTCTCCACCTCACCAGGGACAGGTTGAAACAATAGTATGGTGCCTACCCGTTCCAGCTCTCGTCCAAGCGATGTGAAGCAGGAGCAGCCTTATTTTGACTCCATGGTGGTGATAACATGAGCCCCCTGGGAAACCCAGAAGTCCTTCCCCCTTTACTGTGAGCCTAGCTAGGCTCATGCAGCTCCCCCCACTGCCTCTATCCACTAATCCCCTAGTTTCCTCCATCAACACTTAAGCTCTGTTTCCCTATTGTGAGACCAGATCCCCAGCAGGCATAGCAGAGCGGTTTGGGGCAAGTGCAGGAGAAGAAAGGAGATCAATACACTGTCTTGAGCCTTACTGCAGGGGGTTGAGAGGGCAACTGAATAGTTTTGCAGGGTGTTGCAGATTTGCTTGAGCAGGCCCTGCAGGCAGGGCTGGGTTGACACTACAACATAAGATTGCTAGACTATCACCCTTCTACTCTTTGATCTTCAGTGTGCACCTACCCGTGCACCTGAGCCCACAACCCCTCCAATCACCGCTATTATTCCCAAATTCAGATGGTCATGTTAAGAGAAACCCACTATTCTAATGTGACACTGGCTCATACATTACTGAGGAGCCTGCAAACATGGGGGTCTCATGAGAACCCCACTGAAACCAATCTGCTAAATTCATCCCTGGTTTAGGATAGCTTTGACCAGACCACAGGGTCCTGGGAGCAGAAACTGTATCCAACTGTTGTCTCTTGTCTTAATCTTAACTTGTAAGTGCTTTGAGGCAGGGACCATCTTTTTTGTTCTGATTGTATACAGTGCCGAGCATAATGGGTCGTGATCCCTGACTGGAGCCTACCATCATGGAGACTGTAGCCCATAGTAATCAAAACTGCCCAAGCAAGCTGAAAATTTGGCACCACTGACTGAAGTGGCTGCATGGGGCGGGGATGTGCTGACTGGCAGCTTCCTGTGGCAAGGCTCCTATGGTTCCTAACAAATTTATTTGAGCATAAGCTTTCGTGAGCTACAGCTCACTTCAAAAGCTTATGCTCAAATAAATTTGTTAGTCTCTAAGGTTCCACAAGTACTCCTTTTCTTTTTGCGAATACAGACTAACACGGCTGCTACTCTGAAACCTATGGTTCCTAAGGCTGCATTCCCTAGCAGAGAACCAGCACTACTGGTTACCCTCTCCCAGGTTGAAGACACCTCAGAGCACAGCAGCCCGAGCTTGTACAGAGAGGAGTCAGGCCAGTGAGTCAATGCTGATGAGTAAGGGTTTGTGAACAGGCCTCAATTATCCTAAGAAGTGCTCGTGATAGTGACTAGAACAGCATTTAAAAGCTGCACTGGATGATGGGACAGCTAGTTTCAATGAGGATGTTGAATACCACTCCAGTTCATATACAGCTAGACTGGGTGTTATGGTGTAGGGGGACCACAATGCCTCAGAGAGGCACTCTCTCCCATATGTACACACTGCGAACTAGCCAGTTGCTCTTCATAGTATATCAGGGTTGGAAGGGACCTCAGGAGGTCATCTATTCCACCCAAAGCAGGACCAATCCCCAATTTTTGCCCCAGATCCCTAAATGGCCCCCTCAAGGATTGAACTCACTATCCTGGGTTTAGCAGGCCAATGCTCAAACCACTGAGTTATTCCTCTTCTAGGTGCCCAGCCCCATTCCTTGAACCTGTGCAGAGGAGGGGCCAGGTGATTTGCTCTCCAAAGGGAGCAAGGGCCAAGCAGTCCCTGTTATTGTGATCAGCTCTTGCAAGGGCAAGATAAGGTAGGGGGCCTCCCTCTTTTTCTGTGATCCCTGTGCAACCTGGCCCAAATGGTGCAGACTCACAAGACAACAAAGGTGTCATATATAACATGCAATGCAGCACTCCAATACCTCAGTGATAAGTGCTTCATAAATGCCTATATATACACCCAGAGATCATTTCTGAGTGCTGTACATCATGCATCCCATTCACAAATAAAAGCGCTCATTAGAAAAATGGAATTGCTGCTGTTTTAAGCCTCTGTCAGATGAAGAAGCCATTTACAAATGTACATGAGCAACGATGCTTCTGTTACTCTGGAGAGTCATGTGCTCGCATGATTGTTGATGCGGGAGACAGAGTTAACCTTCTTCTTACTTCACAAGTCAATAGGCAAAGGAAAGGCAGATTCTCTGAGACAATGCTACTTTTCCTGCCAGTAGTTATCTATTTGTGGAAATGGGTCAGCCTCCTCGTGGTGGACATGTTAGTGTGCGAGTGCCTAGCAGCACTGCTAACAATTTTCTGTCCATTACACAGGCAGTGGAATGGCTGCACATAACTACTTCTGGCAATGCAGTGTTTCATGAATTGCAGCAAGTTAACCACAAGGAGATGATGACATTTTGAGACAGGGCATGATAAATTCCAACTCCCAGACAAAAGGCATCTTTAAAAATAACAATGCAAATGGGAACACAAACCTATACAACCCATACAGGTAAAAGCTACGGATGTAAGTTCTGGCACTAAGTCACCCCAGTACTACCAAGGTCAGCAATGTCATATGCTTTGCAATGAGATGAGTTAAGGATAGATTGCTCATGAGTGAGGATGGAGTCCAAGCATCAACTGGTTTTCCTTGAGTCACAGCTTTAATGCTATTTTACACTGGTTTTAAATCTGCTAATTTCCCTTATTCTGCTGCGTGGAAAGTGTATCCGAAATGGTTGTGTCGATTTAAGACCATTGGCTACTAGCCCTTTTCTCCTTTCCTACTGCCCTCCAAAGCACCTGCACCCGAGGCAGGCCTCAGGCCAGAAGGATGCCCTGGAAGCTGGGACAGCAATAATAGGACCCAAAGGAGGTGAATGTGAGGGAAGTATGGGCAGAGCCATGAGCTCCACACTGTCTCGCGGCTCACCAGCAGGAGAGCATTGGTTACACCTTCTCACTGGTAGCACGAGCTGTTGGTCACTGTGCTCTGCCCAGTGCCTCCTAGGGCATTAATCCAAAGGCATGAAAGACACCAGACACTTAGCTCTCATTGCCACAAAGGAATAATTATCATCCCTTAGCCTTTTACAGGCCCACTATTACCACCTCCACTAAATCTCAGCCTGTTTTAATGGTCATGCTCCCCACATTCCCCATTCACTGGGCATGGCAGGACTGCATTTTGAGTTACTATACCTGCCACTTCATTAGATCGCTGTTTAATTCGATCCTCTGCTTTATCTGATCAAACACCTCTGGAGGAACCAAATCATTTACATTGCAACAAACATAGTTTACATCCCTTATTTTGATTGCTTTTGACAGGTGTAAGTGGATAATTCCATCAAGAGCCATAGAAAATTGCCTTTTAATCAATAGGGAGGTTCCTTCCTAGGGGACATCTCATAACAGTGAAAGGTCTCTTTGGAAGAGAGGCCAAAATTATTAATGAGATTGAAGGAGAAAGTGTTGAGAGAGATTCAGGCAAAGGGATGCAAATTTCTAAAGATGACACCAATCTTGGGGGCCCAGCTTAAACATCTATGGACTGATTTTTAGAAGTACTCATAACTCCCAGTGCAAGTCTAGAAGGAAGGCATGAGCTCAACACCTCTGAAAAATCTGGCATTAGGTGTCTCAAGCTGGTCACCCAAAAACTGAAGCACTTAAAATTAGTGGACAATGAACATCTGGCCTAAAGAGACTCAAATCACATTCTTGGTGGCACTTTGAAACATGGGCATTTTTTAATCTTCTATTCACAGACCCGGATAAAATTACAGAAGATTTTAAAACAGGTATTCTGCTCAGGTCTTACATTTAAAGTTTCAGCCCAGGGCAAGTTTCCATGGTTATCATGAAGGATTGTAGCTCATGTTCTAAAATGCTAGAACTATTGTCATGTAAAATACAACAGCATCAAAAAATTAATGTTTCTATAGCACTTTGAAGAGAAAGTGCTATATATTATTAGAATAAGCATATTAGATTTGAAGCTTGAGCCAACCTCAGATCCAACAACTTCATGTTTCGATCCAGGGCTCTGGTTTGGCCCATTCTAAAGAAAGAGGCTTTTGTGGAAACAGGATCCAGATCTGGGTTCAGATTTCACTGCCCTTGCCACATAATTCATGTGGATGAAGCAGAGAGTGTGCAAGAGAGTGGAGTCTGATCTGAGTCCCTCTCCAAAGAAAATTTTACTATAAAAATTAAATTTTGGGATTCCATCAGAACTATAGAAAAATATCTATTTCTTCAGTGTGTGGCAGATGGTCACTAAGATATCTTAAATAATCCATATTCCTTGTTTCTGCCTGCCCTTGTCTACCCCTACCTCCTTTTGGTCTCTCAGGCCTCATTAATGCACCCTCGCAAAAGTATATACTGATTGCAATACTCAGACAACAACAAAGGACTTTGGCCCTAAAGAGAGCAGAATGAATAGAGGGAGAAAGAAGTACAGTAAGGTGCACATAAGATCAATACCAACCCGCATGAAACAGCTCTTTAAACAGTTTTCAGAGTAGCAGCCGTGTTAGTCTGTATTCGCAAAAAGAAAAGAAGTACTTGTGGCACCTTAGAGACTAACAAATTTATTAGAGCATAAGCTTTCGTGAGCTACAGCTCACTTCATCGGATGCAGTGAGCTGTAGCTCACGAAAGCTTATGCTCTAATAAATTTGTTACTCTTTAAACAGTGTTTCTTTGCCACCATTTTAAACATAATATATTGTCCCCTCTAGATAAATATGTGAACATTTACAAGTGGGAATCGGTAAACTAGTGATCTTTCCACCCCCTCGTCCTCAGAGATAATTCTTCTTCCATTGAAGAGGATAGCAGTGATGAATTATTACAGCAGAGACATTAATCAATAGCCTAATTGCCAAATTCACAGATTTCCTACAGACCTTTCTGATCACTCTGGTTTTTTAGAAAGTTGACCCAGCTAGAGCTGGTAGCCAACTGGAATAAAGCACAGGAGACATGGGAAACAGCAAGACAAACTGAGGAGCAGCTTAGGTACCCGGAACAAACAACTTCAATGGGAGCTGAGTGTGAACCTCTCATGACAAAAATTTGACCCTTGGAGAAAAATGAAAAGCCCTCAAGCCTTGTATGCACTGGGATTTTGTCTCCATCTCATCCATCAATTGCTAGTGTGTTTGCACCAGTAAAAACCTCTAGTGTGGAAAGGAAAGCCACAATTTGCATTTACCCTTGTTTCAAGCAGAGTTAAACTGAACTGGTGAAAATCACAGACGCCCTTGTCTTCACTAGTGGTTTACACCATTGCAGCTACACTGGTGATTGGTCACCAATGGGTGGAATTGTTCTACACCGGCACCAGTGTCACATTTGCCTCATATTATCAGCTGTGCAGAGTCCCAGAGGTGTACACAAATCCTATGGAAGCCAATTGTCTTATGCTTTCAACTGTTATTGAATAACAGTAATAAGGGTCGGATCTAGAGTCCGCTAAAGTCAATAGAAATACTCCCTTTGACTTCAGCAGTCTTTGGATCAGTCCCTGAGAGTCTAATTTCCCACATACCTTACAGTTAACAAGCACACGCAAGCAGCAATATGAAATATCACTTACAGTAAGGCCAGACAGATTTCTACCTGGCTTTTTACAGAATATCCAGAGACATGGTAGATTTTATACACTATTCTAGTAAATTTGGGGTCATCACTTATCTTTATTACCGTTATTACTGCTGTTGTCAGTAGTTAGTCAAGGAGCTGTGGATACTTCTCTGATAAAAGGCCTGCTAAGATCCCCTTGCACCACAGAACTGATATACTTTAAAGGAAAGAGAATGAGAGGTAAGAAAAGGGAAAGTGGGACAATGTTCTTTATCATGGCTACTTAAATTAGCCTGAATTTACCTGGCGAATCTATCATTTCACATACATCTTCTCACCTTGGGCCTGATCCTCGGTCTATTGAAGTCAACAGGAGGATGGACAGTGGACGCTAGATTAGGCTCTTGCACTCAGTCCCATTTCCATAGGTTCATAGGAGAAAGGGAAAGCAAGGCTGTGGTTTAAACCCTGTTCTCTCGTACAAACCTCCTTCAAATCTAATTTGTCATGTGAGAGATGAGTTGAATGGCCTCCAAGTGCTTGACTCTTTCGCAAAACCACCATTCAACTGAAATCATTCTGCTTAATACATAGAAAAGCATGATCCACAAGCAAAACCTGAATATTCTGGAGGGAGGGATAGCTCAGGGGTTTGAGCATTGGCCTGCCAAACCCAGAGTTGTGAGTTCAATACTTGAGGGGGCCACTTAGAGATCTGGGGCAACAATTGGGGATTAGTCCTGCTTTGAGCAGGGGGTTGGACTAGATGATCTTTTTCTTGAGGTCCCTTCCGACTCTGATATTCTATTCTTACTCCACTAGGCTCTTAGAGCTAAGAAACCATGTAGGGACTGTTTTCTGTCTGAGTAGCTGGGGGATGGGCAGCCTGGGCATTTTTTAGTTTGCCTAGTGCCACAAAAAATTAAAACCTAGCACCAATGCTTCTCTGCAACGAGACACTCAACCCTCAAAATTTCCCCTTTCTTTTTATTCAAGGGAGAAAAATCAATCCAAAAATGTAAAGAAATTTGAATTCCACCTTCTTGTGCTTACGGCACAAGAATCACCAAGCGGAACAAATGGACAGAATCCATGATGCAGACTGTTTCAGTCTCAGCTCAACCACAGACTCACTCGACTTTCTGCATTCTTTATGTTCACCTGTCTCGCTTTTCCACATTGCAGCAGCCTTACCAGAATTGTAGCACACAATCCTAAACCTGCCCCAGTGCCAGACATCTTGCTGCCAATCAAAAGTAGCCAGATAAGAGGCTGCATTTGCATTTGTATTCACAAGCTTTTCCAAAGGCACAGAGCCTCTGCTGAATACCGATGCCATCGGAGAATGACAACTATGCAAGTCATTTTACAGCTTCACTACCTAACTCACCAGATCAGGTTTACTGGCATCAGTACATGGATTATTACAGAGTGTAGATTATATCTGCACACCAGCAGACATGAAACTATACAAGTTCATGGCAAAGAGTCAGTGTCAACATTTCCCGAAGAGACCATCCTAAGTGTTTCAAGATGGGCATCCATTATACAGAGGAACCTAAACCTGTCACCACTTCTGAAAAGTTTTCCCTAAGTCCACATTGCTCCTTCCTACACAAAAACCCAAGCCAGGCCGCCCCCCACCCTACACACATGAGATCCTACCAAACCTAATACTCCCTTCTCCTCTACGTGGGTTATTTCCACTCAGAGAAATGGAAACTGAGTTTAAACACAGAGTTTTCTTGGATTTATCCATCAGGGCAAAGTTCCACCTTCACACCCCATGGGAAAGAGCTCAAAGGCTACATCCTCTGAACCCAGACTTTCCTCACCCTGCCCAATACCAAATATCCTGAGAGAACCTCTGGAAGTAAACAGTATCTATGCTGTGTCTCCTTGCTTCTACTCCGCAAGGCACTCACCTCTTTACAGTTCTTGGACTTCATGGAAGGTGCAGGGGCTACATGGTTTCCCCAGCTACCAGCATCAAAAGGAGGGGGTGAGGCAGCATATGTAGTGCAGGGGGAGTGGTTGCACAGCGAAGATTGAAAAACTAGGCAAGTTATCACAAAAGCTTTGTAACTTGTGTCAATGACCCCGGTGAGTGGAGAATCTAGCACAGTGGTTTTCAACCTGTGGTCCGCAGATCCCTGGGCGTCCGCTGACTATGTCTAAGGGGTCCGCAAAAGGTAGTTGTTACCATAGAACAGTGGTTTTCAATCTGCGACCCACTGACCCCTGGAGGCCTGCAGATTATGTCTACGATTTCAAAAGTGGTTGACACCTCCATTCGAAATTTTTTAGGGGTCCACAAATGAAAAAAGGTTGAAACCCCCTGATCTAGCAGCTCTGGCTCATGCATCCCATAGCCCTGGACACTAGTGATGAAACTTAGAGGGAAGCTTACAGAGGGGAGGGTTGGAGAGGCTGGCATGTAGAGGGAGCACTCCCCACTTCCATGCCCAATTCGGCCCTGCAGTTGCAGACTTTCCTTTTCTTGTGTAAGCAGAGGGAGGCAACTGAATTCCATCTAATGTTTTTCTACGGCGCCCATCACCGTGGCATCAGGATCTTCCAGGAAGAATATTTTTATGCTTTGCGTTAGCAAACAATCCAGTTCATGAAAACATCTGGTTATCATAAATGGGCTAAACTCAGCCCTGGTGTCACTTTATTGAAATTAGTGGAGTGACATCTAGGAGGAACTTGGCCCAGTATAGTAAAAAGACTTTGTGACCCTCCTCCCGCAAAGAAAGAATTTAGAATTAAAATGCTTTTTTTGCACAATGCACATCAAGACAAAGCATCTGAAATGCAAACAGCAAAGCTTTATAAAATAAGATCTACAATTCTGCTTTGAAGACATTTTAAAATGCTGCTTAAAATTCATGAGATGGTAAAGTAGCATGAGAAGCAAATTACGTTTAAGATACTATGTCCTGCAACATCTGAGGACAGTACCAGCCTCTAAACCAGCATTCCTGCCCTGAGTTAAATGGGTGTAATGTGTTCAACTATTGTAGGGAAAAGGCAGCTATTGCAAGGGAACTCGGAGCATGGCAAGTTAGTGAAGGATAACACTCTTCAGGATTGGACTGATAAGTGCTGAGTGACCTCAAGTCCCACTCACATTCTCTGTGGCCTTGAGGCTTACCCATAGAACACCAGGACCTTGCCAGGCCCTCTGCTCCCTCCACCACTCCTAAAACTCCTTAAGTCTTAGGGTGACTTGGCAGTCCCTTATCTGCCCCATCGTGTGGTTCTCCCATTGGAGGGGGTGAACTACATCTACCCCTTTGTAAATGTAACATTCTCACATTTGGAACATGACAAGAACATCAATCAGAAGAACCAACTCCCCCGCTCCTCCCTTCTGACATTCCACTCAGTCCTTGCTGTTGCAAGCTGGCGGTGCTGAGACTGCAGTTTCTAAGCTTGGAAAAGGAGGATGCTGTAGTTTATACCCCATTTACCACAGAATATTCCAATCTGATTTGGATATTCTGGTGGAAAGTGGCTTGAAGAAGCTGAAACTCTAGCTGTCATGTATGAGCCCAGGTTGCTTCCTGATGGTTCTTCTCATCAGAACTGCACTCTTTAGAAGTTCTTCCTGTCAAATTTGAAATCTTTTTGCATCCCAGACTTCTTTCCCCACAAATCTGGATTTTAATGACATTCTGGGGATTGCTAGTAATATTATTATCATCAATATTAGTATTATTTTAAAGCCAGCTCAATATAGACTCAACTTTGCCTGCCTGAGAAGAACAGGATGAGGCCTGTCATCATTCCATATTTGGGATTTTTCTAATTGTGAGCATACATTGTATAAAGTATAAGTACAGTTTCAGTTATAGAATGATCCCTGATTATTTCACAAGAGGAAGGGGAGGAAGCAAAAAAGTTAAGCTAATTCCTATACATTGAACACAGTCTTTAGCTACTGGGCATTGCTCAGTTTCAGACAGTCTGCCAGTGAAAGCCCCATGTAGTTAACAGGTGACGCTTTTATCCATTATTTGGCAGATGAGGATTGTAATAATTCCAACATCCCAACTATGCTTTTATCAAGCTCATGAAACTATCAGGCAAGCAGCTAAGATAAAACAAAACACTAACAGGAAAACCAATGTTTATTTAACTCAGAAAACCAATAGTCAGTTTGCCTGCCAGGACTTAAAACAAAAAAATAAAAGACAATCTCACAGCCCCCCCATTAATAATGCATCTGATGAGCATTTAACAATAGTATAACTACATCAGAACAGCTCCACTATGAACTAGTTATCAGATTAAGAGGTTTAATAAAATCACAGAGAAATGCACAGGGTGCATTTCACATTTCCCAGAAGATCACCTACTGTATTTCTTATACAATTACTACTCCTTATAATAAATGATAACATGCATTCCCATGGACTCTTCCAGCTACATGCACTGTCCAAAGGTCAATAAACTAACACTCACAATACCTCCTTGAGACAGGCATCTCCATTGCACAGGTGGCAAAGTGGAGGCAGAGTGGTTAAAGTGAGTTGCCCATGTTCAAACCGGAAATCTGTGGCAGAGCTAAGTACAGGCCCCATGTCATCTCACCCCAGTTGTGTAAACACTAGACAGCACTTCCTCAAACAGAACTAGAGATAGGGAGGAAGTGGGGGAACAGACTTACCATTGAGACCATTGGGGATACTCCTGTGGTGAACAGGTACAGACAAGTCATCCATAGATCTCCTTATTGCTCCAGCCTTATTCTCAACAGGTTTGTGATGGTGGAGGTGAAGGTGATGATGATCTGGGCTCCCTGCGCTCCCAGTACTGGAGGTGCTACTACCATCCCCCACATCCCTGGTGCCAGAGCTCCCATTCAAATTGGTCAAACTGGCTTGGCTGTCTATAGAGCTCCTAGAGCCAGCTCCATTTCTCTCTTCATCTAGCATGAGGACTATCTCCTTCAGCTCCATGTTCTCCCTCATGAGGGATTCCTGCTTTGCCTCTAGCTCCTTCAGCTTCTGTTGATATATCCCAACTTCTTTCCACATCACACTGGCCGTGTGCCTCCCAAACCTTTGCCATTCCCTGGACAGCTTTTTGCCTTTCTGACGGTCATCATCCAAGAAGCAACAGAGCTCTCTCAGTTCCTGATTATCGTCCTGTAATTTCTGATTCACCTCCTTCAGCCCCCTGATCTCATGCAGATGAACCTGCAGCCTCCTGTTTACATCCTTCATTAAGTTGCCATGTTCCACCATTAAGTTCATTTTTTCATTTTCTACTTTCCTCAATCTTTTCACCAGCTCTTCCTTGCTCCATCTCATCATCTCCTCTTCTGAAATTTTGCTCAGGTCTTCCTTGGACCCTTCTACAGAATTTTTTGCCATATTTGAGTCTAGATACTGTTTCTTTTAAAATGAAATAAAATAATAAAATAAAATAATAATAATAAACACTGTTTTCTAGAACTAAAATTTACTGTAACATGTTGGGCATGGAGAAAATTATAGTTCTTCAGAGAGGATGGGGCAAGAAAAAAAACAGCAAATTCACCTTGAAAGATTTGTCCCCCATATCAAAAATCAAAAAAGGGAGAGATCCGATTCAAAGCTTTACAATGCTTTTAATTAAGTCTCCAAAGTGAATCAATCAACTTACCCTAGGTGAACACAACACTAAGTGGAGGCTAATCAGCAATGGTCAATCTTCTTGGATTTGCTCATTTCACTTGTTCCTCTACAAAAATCCCAAACCCATCGATTTCCAATAAACAGTACAAATAAAATAATAAGGGCACCATTCATTCCTCCAGTGCAGACCCAGCTTTCCTCATCCGATCCCTGTCCACACCACAGCTGCTGAGCTAGGGAGCTGGTTTTTTGAATAACATGTGAAATAGAAACCCGTCCCTCCGGTTGTTTGTTTGGCGTTAATTCCGAGGCTGCTCTCCGGATGATGTCAATACCATTGTAAACTGCACGTAAAAAATGTCATGACAAGAGGTGGTGAGCGAAGGAGCATTCCTCTAATGGCACAATCATCAGAAAGCAGGAGCTCAGCTACAGGGCTTGAACTGGTCCCACCTACTTCTGGGGAGGGGAGGGGAGGCGGGGCCCCCTCCAGCACTGAAGGAGAGAAAGCACAGCACAGATCCACTACACAAGAGGCTTCCCCCACCGTCTTACCCGGCTGCTGCTGAATACAGACGGTTCTTTGCTCGGGGAGAAGCGGCTTAGAGAGGCAGGGACCTTCCCCCCCCCCCCCGCAGCCTGATTGGGTGTCAGAGGCTGGGGGCAGGGACCTTGCCATGCTCCGGACTTTTCAGGTTGCATTCGCTGTGCGCCTCGGGTCAAGTTACTGGGGAGACGCGGTGGCTCCCCCCCCCCCCCAGCCAATGCGAGGGCTGCAAAGCGCTTTCAAAAAGCAGGTACAAAGGGAAAGGTAGGGCAGCGTCGGCTCTTAAAGGGGCCGCGCGCTCCCCAGCAGCGCCACGCACGCAGCCTTGGGGCGCCTGTGCCCCGCGATCTGCCTTTGCCAGCGTCTCGCTCGGGCTAACCCGGCAGCCATGTGTCACCGCCAGGCTGTGTCTGAAAGGAGCCGGCTGCTCCTGGGAGCACAGGGGACGCGGAGCCTCCGCTGCCTCATTGTACGTCTGTAAATGGCCCCGTCTCTTGCCCTCTCTGCAGCCGTCGCTGGTGGATTTGGTTTATTTGTGCATTTAGCTTTGCTGCCTGGGTAGGGCTCCTTTCTGAGTTATTCATTCTTATTTATTTATTCTCGGCTTGTTACATCCCGGGTTTTTACCAGGATCCATACAGGACAAGGGATGTCGTGTAAGAAGCGTGCCCGCCCCCGTCTCTTGATGCAGCAACCAGGAAAGCAGGTGGGGTATGTGGGGAGAGGAGGTGCCCTTTATTCCAGCAGCAGAGATTTCCCAGGTCTGGGAATATTCCTTTTGTTGTGATGGTGCCTCCGTAACCACAGCGAAGGAGAAACACAGTGCTGACCCTGGGATTGCTGGCATAAGCAGGCAGTGCCACAACAGCTGCAAAAACAACCCATGGCTTGTTGTTCAGAGCATTTCCACTGGTCAGTCCGAAGCATGTGTCTTGGGCGCCTACCAAAGTGGCACCACCAAAGCTAAGGTGATCACTGGGGTGGCTTTCTATCATTTTGTAGTGCTCTGAGATATCACAGGGATGGGTGCATTGTATCTACCTAGAGAGATAAATAACCAGAGAGGGGGAAGCAGCCCCTCCTCCAACTCCTGCCCGTATACAGCTGAGGCTACTCTACCCTGTGTAGGCTTCCTCTCACAGCCTCCATCCTACTAGCCCTTATCCTGAGCAGCCCAGCCCACTGTCCTTCTCCTTCCAACACTGTTATGTAACCTCAGTCCCTCTACATGAGATTGGTAAGGTCACTTCTCTAGCCACTCTCCCCATAGAAACCCTTCATTCTTCTCTGACTCAGTCTGTTTCGGCCTTTGGCCACACCACAGTATAGCTTTGGAACAAAGTAAGTTTTCTTCAGTGTATGTCCCTAGTGCCTCCAGCCTCTGGTTCGCACTCTTGTGGTTGCCCCTCTATCTGCAGCTGGGCAGCAGCCTCCTGTGACCTAAGCTTCAGCTACTGTAGCCCACTGGTGAGTGTGTAACACATTGCCCTCAGTGCCCTCTCAACAGGATAGGGCTCTGCTAGAGCCCCCAGTTGGTGCGACTTGGCTTGTAAACTCAAGTGGTCGTGCTTTTAGTTCTGGAGGCCCCCTGGTTCAGTCCTTGGTGTGTCAGCCAAGATGGTGGCCATCACACCACCACTATGGCTGCCTCAAAGGCGAGGCAAGCCTTGCCCCCAGGGAGGTGGGTTTTGTTACCATACAAGCTAAGGCCCTTCCTGCTGCTACACCTCTCACCACAATGAGGGGAAGGGAGACCAGTACTTGTGGCACACAGGGCCATTGGCTAACCTTAGACCTTTCTTTGACCAGCCTTTACTGAAGGATTACTCAGTACCAGCCAGAGGGATCTGGCAATACTGGTGGGCATACTCAGCTGCTGTCTAGAGCAGTGGCCCAGATATTAGAGTGTGTGGGGACTTCTCAAGTGGGCAAGGCGGAAGGAAGTGAAAGACACGGGAGGGGGCTAGGTCAGCCTCAGATGTTTGCATCTTCTCAGCCAGCTACCTACAGTAGGGGTGTTGGCTGTGCACCAGAAGAGACATCCCATCCCCTTTCATAGCCAGACCTCTTCACAGGAACCCTCTTTCCTCTTTCCACCACACAGCCTGTGGGGTGCTCAGCTATATGCATATATACTTTTTAAATATAGCTCAGCTGCATGCATATATATATCTTCTTGGCCTTCAGCTCATTCTTCCTAAAGTTGTACGTCAGGAATAGTGAGCTCAGTAGGAGAAAATGCCCTTTCCCTATTTTTCCCTTTAAAACTATGGACAAGTAGGAGTTGTGCAATTCATCTGTATAAGCAACAGCTGCTGCAGAAACTTGTGCAACATCCTCCATTGGATGTTGGATAGGAAAATATATCTGGGAGGGGTTTAATATTTGCATAGTGCCAAGCAAGTGCTAGGCAGCTTTGTGATGGTTGTAGGATATCTCATGAAGGCTACATGATAATAAATACATAGGCTTTGCACTTATGTGTCACTTCTCATTCATGGATTTCAAAGGAGGGTAAGTATTGTATTACTAGACCTATTTTACAATGGAGAAATTGAGGCATAGAGAGCAGTGCATTAAGTCAGTAGCTTTGCCAGGAAGAGAACACAGGTCACCCGACATTTAGTTCTGTGCCCTATCTTCTGGGCTACACCACTTTTCTACAACCATAATTTTAAATCTGCTTTTGACATGTACTGTATTGTAAAAGGAAAAATGCACCAACAGTTAGTTGTGGTGGTGCTGCCAGCCATTTCCTTTGTGACCTTAACCTGTCTTAGAATGGCCCTACTGGGAAATCATCACCTTCCTTATCCAAAGGGAACCTCAGTCAATGATTCATTTGACCTCTAGGTTAACTTTGTGCACTCTCAGCCTTTTGGCCACATTGGAAAGCTGGTAAAGGCCTGTGGCCTTGATGTCCTTCTGGCAAAAAACAACTTCAAGTCTGATGCATCAGAGTGTGGTGCACAGAGCAATGGCCCAAGGAATTCCAGTTGCTGCCCTTTGGTGTTGTACTGTTAAGTTTAATTAAATAAATTTGTAGCCTCTTGGACATTTTTCTGTGCAAGTTAGTCTGGGCTCATTGGTTCCTGCCTCTGGCAATGTCCTCCGTAATTAAAGACAATTCCCTACTCCTCACTGGAGCAGAAGAGAGGGATTTCCCTGCCTCTGATGAAACACATTCCTCTCCATGGATGATTCTTAACCATCGCTGAGCCAGGCTAACTTTTGTCCCTCGCTCCTAAAAGAATGTAGGATAACAGCAATCTGAGATGGAGGGATATGCAGGTCGTCCCCAGTATTAGATATTTAACCTGATCAACCTACTTCTGAGGAACAAATTTCTGGCCTGTAGGTTGAACCTGATTGCACCAAGTGCTCCAATATAATACCTTGGGCTCCAATACAAGGATTTTATCCCCTACTGGCAAATAACTAAATCCAAGCACTGCCCTACACTTTGCTTGGAGCGAGCTCATACTGGTTTCATGTTAGAGTGTCCTGCTGTACAGTTCTTGTTCATAAGCAGGCGCTCATGTTGTCAAAACAGCAATTGTGTAAGATCAACATAAGAACGGCCATAGTGGGTCAGACCAAAAGTCCATCTAGCCCAGTATCCTGTCTTGCGACAGTGGCCAATGCCAGGTTCCCCAGAGGGAATGAACAGAAGAGGTAATCATCAAGTGATTGATCCCCTGTCGCCCATTCCCAGCTTCTGGCAAACAGAGGCTAGAGACACCATCCCTGCGCATCGTGGCTAATAGCCATTGATGGACCTATCCTCCATGAATTTATCTAGTTCTTTTTTGAACCCTGTTATAGTCAAGAAGATGCAGTTTTAAAAATAAGAAGTTCTAGCCATATCTTATCATTACACTAAGTACAAAATAACCCCTGGCTTGATGAAGAATGGGATTGTAGAGTGCCTGAAGGTTTGGAACTAGATTTGACTGGCTCCCACATGGCCCTGCAGGGAAGTCAGATTGCATCCCCCTGCACAGCTGTGCAGGATGAACCCACATCTTGGGAAGAGCAGGGTCTGTGTGTCCGATACAGCTCCCCCATCAGAAAGGGGGAGGAAGTTGGTGGATTGGCTGCATGTGGTGGGGGAGTATGTATGCTGCATCTAGTAATTAACTGATACTGCATAAAGAGGAGCTCCAGGAGAAATGTGTCCCATAGGGGATCACTGAGGCACAATGCTTATGAGGTCTTCCTGGAGCAGCTCAGTTATGTGCTGCCCTTTACTCCAGGTTAAATCTAAAGACTCAAGCTAGCCCTTTATTTTTAGTTAGCCCAATATAAGGTCTCCCTTACCACTCCTTGCTTCTCATCTTCTTGCATGGATAGTAACAATACTGTTCTCTGGCTTTTCATTGGCAGATCTCAGCATGCGAGTAAAACCATTATGCTTTCGGAGAAGCCAAGGCGTAGAGTGGCAAAGTTACTTGGCCAGCAACGCAATGGAGAGCAGAGTGTTGAAACCATGTCTCCCGCTCCCCAGTCCACTGGCCCACACTGTTATGCAAATGCAATGATTTGTTTTGTAAATCTCTGGGTTGCATCCTGTCTCAGGCATCAGAGCATTTTCTGGGGCAAGCCCTTTTTTTACAAGGCTTTAATCACATCCTCTCTTATAGGAAGTAAAATGTGCTTGTCCCAGGCACTCCCAGTTGTTTTAGGAGTGCTCCATCCTTATTTGTAAAATTACCTTCAATTTGCTGGGAGGGAAAGGAGGGGTGAAGGCAGAGAGAGTTGTTCAGAGATGTCATTCCACAAATTCCTGCTTACATCACTGGGAGGAGAAGGTAGTGATGATTGCCTGATGCAATCTGGACGTGGCTGGACTGGGCGACATATTACTAGATCTGCCCTTGATTTGCAGCACAGAAGTTAACTTTGTGGCATCAGAGTTGACATTGTTCCCCAGAGAAGCTGTTTTTTTTTTTTCTGGATTTTTTTTTCTGGAGGAAACTCTGGATGAATCTTCTGGCTTTGCAAAAAATTGCAAAGACAATTCTGGACAAAAGAGCTCCAAGGGTGAAAGTATTAATGTACACTAAGAAGATAAACCATTGTGATGATTAAAACTTAGTATATTAGGATACAGACATCCACTAGCAGCAAATAGACATGAATGACTTGTATTTGGTGGGGAGGGCTCTCACCCAGACGTCTTTCTTTAAACATGGGTATCATAATGCTTTTTAAGTAGATAAAAGCATTGTCAGTTTGGGAAGGTGATGAGGGAATGTGTTGTCTACTTAGGGTAGAGGGCTGAGTCAGGACTCCTGCCTCTGTTCCCAATTTTGTCACTGATTCTGAATCATCTTGGGCATGTCACAGCCTCTCTGTGCCTCTGTTTACCCATGTTTAGAGTGGCTCTGATGGATGTTGTGAGGCATGTCTGAAAAGCTCTGTCAGATTTTTGGAAGGAAGTGACTACATCAGTGCAAGGTATTATTATCAACAATACATATTAAGGTATTGAAATAGGTTTATTGCTTTTATCTCAATAAACAACACACATCCTGGGATATTTTTGAAGGGCTTGTGCTTTCTACATCCAGCTAACAAAGCCAGTTCCTCGATGTGGTTCAGCTGGAATTATGGTTCTGCTTGGCCAGTTTCAGATGGAAAACTCAGAGGAGTTAATAAACAACACAACAAACATTTGGTTTGTTACATTTAGCTGCAGGGCCTTCAGCAAGCTGTGAACGAAAAGTCCTTTTCATATGCATGTCATCATAAGCTTTTTATGCCCATGTAATACTGCATCAAAAGCTATCACTTGCACTGAATTTAAAATATCATTCCTTTTTTGTTTTGTTTTTTACTTTATTTTGGTATTAATTTATTAAGCCATTGTGTAACATGACAAGAATTTTAGGAAAAAGTTACTGGGCCAAATTCATCCCAGGTGTCACCCCACTGAATTGAGAGGGGTGACACCGGGGTGAATTTGGTGCCTGATGTTGGAAATCACACATCACATCACTTAAATCTTACCGAAGCATTCCCTCTACAGGGCTGAGTCAGTATTACAAAAAACACTTCTAGGCTAGTGCTTCTCCCCCTGAGATTCTATATCTCTTAGGAAACCTGTATATCAAAGTCAGGTTTGGCCTCAGGAAGAGGAGGCAGAGATCCCAGGGGGAGGGCTACAAATGGCTTTGCACACTTACAATGCAGCACAAGAAGCACTAAGCACATGCACTGGAGCTGCCAGCAACTCTTCCGATTCCTCCAAGCAGCCTGGAGTGGGGAATGAGAGGAGAAATTAGACCAAACTCACTTCTGGCAAATTGATGTCAGTGGATTTGTCCCTGCTTACATCCGAGATGAAGTTGACCCATTATATCGGATGAACTTGCAGTGAATCTTTTTCCAAATAACCATGGTACAGTGCACTGTGATGTGTCTGATTCTCCTATGTGCTGATTAAATCTTAGGATGCAGTATCATGACACAAGCATTGCAACAGGGTGCCCTGATATCACTCCATTGCTTTGTGACTCCCCGTGAATACATTTGCTGACAAAGTGACTCTCCTGCTCTGCCAGGTTGAAGTTTGCTTATTTAGACTACCTAATGCTACAAACCCTGTTCAGAATGAACCCTTTGCTATTGAATGCAAGGGGCCAGATCCTCAACTCAATGGAGCTCTGCCAATTCACACCAGCTAACGGTTTGACCTTTAGAATCTAAACTCCATTACTCACTCACCCAACTTATAAATCTTCATCCCTATTAGTCTTTTCTCATAAATCAGCACCAAGGACTAATCTTTTATTAATATTTTTAAATGCTTAATCCAGGTTACGACAGTGAAAATTTCTGCTACATGATAATGCAAACTATGCTACATTCCTAATCTGTGCAGATGAGATTTGTCCATTGCTCCAACTCTAATTAAATAGAAATTTGAGCTTGAGCATTTTAGAGCTAGCTGTTGTGTTTAATTCTTTCTTCTTTTATTTCTTATCAGCTATATGATCAGGACCAGATCCACTGGAAAGCCCCATGAAAGGGGTCTGTCATCCCATTAGCCCTAGGGTGGGCAAACTATCGCCCAGGGGCCACATCCGGCCTCCAGATGTTTTAATCTTGCCCACAAGCTCCTGCTGGGGAGTGGGGTCTGGGGCTTGCCCTGCTCTGGCACTCCAGCCACGGAGCGGGGTCAGGGGCTTGCCCCTCTCTGCATGGCTCTCGGAGGCAACAGCATGTCCCGCCTCCAACTCATACGTGTAGGGGCAGCCAAGGGGCTTCACACCCTGCCCCCGCCCCAAGTGCCTGCGGACAGGGTAGCATGCACAGCTGCCTGGCTGAGCCTCCACATAGGAGCCGGAGAGGGGACATGCTGCTGCTTCTGGGAGCTGCTTGAGGTAAGCGCTGCCCAGAGTCTGCACCCCGACCCCCTCCCATGCCGCAACCCCCTGCCCCAGCCCTGATCCCTCTCCCACCCTCCGAACCCCTCGTTCCCAGCCCAGAGCACCCTCCTACTTCCCCAACCCCTCATTCCCAGCCCCACCCCAGAGCCTGTGCCCCCAGTTGGAGCTCACACCCAACCCCCCAGCATCCCAACCCCCTGCCCCAACCCGGAGCCCCCTCCCTCACCCTGAACTCCTCATTTCTGGCCCCACCCCAGAGCCTGCAACCCCAGCCAGAGCCCACACCCCACCCCTCAATTTTGTGAGCATTCATGGCCCGCCATACTATTTCCATACCCAGATGTGACCCTCAGGCCAAAAAGTTTGCCCATCCCTGCATTAGCCCCTCTAGCTGATATACAACATAAAGGCAAGTTCCGGGCAGAATATGCAGCACCTCTTAGTACTGAGCTCAGCTATTATAACTAGGCCAAATATTTCCTTCATTCTGCTTGTGAAATTCTACCTGACATCAATAGGAAGTTTCATTATGAGAGGTGAGAGCATCCATTTGCTTTATAATTCAGGAGCTAATAAACAGATAAAATGTACCAGCAAAAAATAATATTTTTTTAAAAAAATCCTACAGTAGATTCAGGGAACAGTTAAGATTGTGATCGACCACGTAGGCAAACTCTTCACCAGTCCAAAAGTCAGGTCCTAAAAATGCCATTGTATAGCGTGTTGGTTAGATCTGAGATAAATACTTCCTGATCTAGTAGATCAAATTCTGTGGTTCTTTCAGTGGTGAATGGGAGGGAAGGTGTCCTTTGGACAAATTCTCTATTAAGATATGGTCTACACTCTGGAAAAAAAACAAAACAAGGAAGCCCTCTTCTAGAGTTTCCTGCATTCTCCCAGTAACATTATTGGGTCCAGATTGGCTCCAGTGACCTTTAACAGGGCTGTGAGGGAATTCAAGCTAGCTCTCTTTTTTTGTTTCACTAAGTGTTAAGAGTTTTAACCATGGTGACGGTGGTAAGTTTCATGGATATTTTTCATCAAAATTTCATTTTCATTGAAATTTTCCAGCCATCTCTAGTGAGTGGGTGGGTTTTTTCACCTTTTTTGTTATATTAATCTTTAGATATGTAAAATACTAGGAAGTGGGGTCTAAATCCTAAAAGGCTCTGGGCACATGCAGCTCTCACTTGGGAGTTATAGGTGATCGGAACATTTCAGAAGACTGTGTTTCCGGCCAGTGATATCAAAGCCATTTTTCAAGTGTTGAGAAAATCCCCAAACTACTCATAACATTTTAATCAAGAAGATCGCAATGTGCAAATGAACTACAGGTAACGTTAGCTGAGTCACCTCATCAGCCAGAATACAGCTATGAGCTGTGCCATTAAGATCTTGAAATCAAATATTTAAACAAAACTAAAAATATTTTTCCTCTTACAGAATTTACAAGAAATCAGCAAAAAAAAAGGAATATAGAAGTAGCCATACTGGATCAGACCCTCCTGTATGTGACAGTGGCCTGTACCAGATTCTTATGAAGACTGTGCAAGAAATCTGCCTAAAGGATGAGTTTCTTCTTACCCACCATCTGTTACTGGTTGGCTTATGCCCAGAAACATGAAGGTTTACATCTCTTCTACTCATATTTATAATACTATCTAACCTATCAGGGGACTAAAGGGACTTTTTTATTATCACTTTAATTTTTAAATGTTCTCTTAAAATCTTATGTGATGCATCAAATATGTACAATAAATGACAAATAACTTTTACCTACATCTCAGTGCTCTGAGGCGATCACAAAGCTTCACTCCTTTAGTTGCCATGACATCATCATATGCCCTTGAGGCCAAACCCTGTCCTTAGATACATGCATAATTCACAGCAGGGGGATGGGGGTATCTGAGGATATGATGTGGTCCACGCTGCATGTGTAACACCTCAGGGTACTATTCTGCAAGGGGCTGAATGTATCCTGTGAGGAGTGAGCACTCAGCTCTCATTGATTTCTGTGGGAGATGAAGGCATTTAGCACCTCTTAAGATTCACTCAATACTTCACAAGACAGGGCCCACACAGCTCACAAGGCCTGATCCGGCATCATCCAAGTCAATGGATTTACCATTTGCCATTGGCTTTACTAGGTGTGTGATCAAGCCACATACAAGAATCACCCTCTATGTGCCTTTGCCTGCATCTCTCCCTGTGCTTCACCGTCAGAAGTCATTATAGATAAAGACTCCAGAGGGAAAGGATGTTCCAGTGGGTAGGGCACTGGCTGAGCCCAGGGAGTCCCAGGTTCAGTTGTGCCATATCCCAGTTTTGCACTCTTCCTGTTTGACCTTGAGCAAATCACTTAACCTCTCTGTGCCTCCGCTTGCTATCTGTAAAATAAGGATAACAACACCTCCCTCCTTCATGGATGTTGTGACAATAAATACATTAAAAAAATGGGAAGCACTTTGAGATATACTGATAACAAGTGTTATATAAGAAATAGTTATTATCATGCATGGCTCCAGACTGACATCAGTGGAATAAAAACACAGGACAAAACTTAATACAGGAATTGGAAAATAACAGAGTTGTTTCCATATGACATTGTCTTACAGACACATATATTCTCAGCATTTATTCTCACCCTCCTGGCTCTTCTGTTTTGAGGAGATTCAAATTTAATAGCATCCCACTCTTTAAGAGGGGCCACATACCTTTAAACTGTGACCTCATTAACAGAGATGTCCCTCATGTAAGACCCAAATTTACTGTCACCCTTGCCTTAGAACGAGGAGTAATTACGGCATCTTAGAGACTAACAAATTTATTCGAGCATAAGTTTTCATGGGCTAAAGCCCATAAGTGGGCTTTAGCTAGTCTCTAAGGTGCCACAAGTACTCCTCCTTCTTTCTGCTGATACAGACTAATACGGCTACCACTCTGAAACCTTGCCTTAGACTATTTCCTGCTTTTCATTCCTGATAATTATTGACATCAGAAATCAAAGAATCATAGAAATGTATGGCTAGAAAGGACCTTTAGAGGTCCTCTAGTCCAGCCCCCAACACTGAGGCAGGACCAAGTATACATAGACTATCCCTGACCGATGCTTGTGTAATCTGTTCTTTAAAATCTCTAATGATGGGGATTCCACAACCTCCCTTGGAAGCCTATTCCAGTACTTAACTGTCCTTGTAGTTAGAAAGTTTTTCCTAATATCTAACCTAAGTCTCCCTTGCTGAAGATTTAGCAGATTACTTCTTGTCCTGCCTCCACTGGACCTGGAGAACAAGTGATCCGTTTTATAACAGCCCTTAACATATTTGAAGACAGTTATCAAGTTTCCCCTCAGTCTTCTTTTCTCAAGACTAAAAACATGCAGTTTTTTTAACCATTCCTCATAGATCAGGTTTTCTAAACCTTTATCATATTTGTTGTTCTCCTCTAGACTCTCTCCAATTTATCCAAATCTTTCTTAAAGTGTGACGTTCCACACTGGACGCAGTACTCCAGCTGAGACTTCACCTGGACCAAATCGAGTGGAACAGTTACCCTCCTGTGTTTTACATACAACACTCCCTTTTTACAGCCCAGAATGATATTAGCCTTTTTCGCAACTGCATCACATTGGTGACTCATATTAAATTTGTGATCCACTGTAAATCCCAGATTCTTTTCACCAATACTACCACCTAGCCAGCTATTCCCCAAAATGTATTTTTGCATTTGATTTTTCCTTCCTAAGTATATATTCTGCACTTGTCTGTATTGAATTTCATCTTGTTAATTTCAGACTAATTCTCCTATTTGTCAAGGTCATTTTGAATTCTAATCCTGTCCTCCAAAGTCCTTGCAAACCCTCCCAGCTTGGTGCCATCCTCAGTTTTTATAATCATACTCTTCACTTCATTATCCAAGTCATTAATTAAAATGTTGACTATTACTAGACCCAGAACAGTCCCCTGCAAGCCTCCACTAGATATGTCCTTCCAGTTTGACAGTGAACCATTGGTAACTACTACTGATAGTATACTTCGAGTAGGTTAAATCATGTTAAAATATGTTGAATCATGAAGCTGAGATTATAGACAAATGGGGTTGAATCAAAGACATTCAGAATTCCAAGACATGCTAAGACATCCAGAATTCTAAGCTAGATTCAAATTTTGTAACTGGTCCCAATGTTTATAATAAGCTGAATCAGGATTCTCAGATCTGAACACCTCCATAGTATAGTGTTTGAAATTCAGGTCAGAATATAGCAGTTCCAGCTCATGTTTTCTTGTTAATACTAAATAAACTAATCCCATATCATTTAAAGCTTCTTGTACTATTCTTTGCTTTGTGTCCCTCATTTTAGATCTTTGACCCTCATTGTGGCTGACATTTGGGCCTCAGCAGACTTGAGAGGTATCAGGGGAATGGAAGCCTCGTAAATGTCAACATGCTGCCTGCTGCTCTCAAGGGCACAGTAAGTAGACAGAGAGAGTGTAAACCGGAACATTGCTAGAATGGCTCATTTTAGGCCTCCTTTCTAGTATAAATGTACTAAGTTACTTGACTAAGTAAATCTACCTCACTTGATTTATGATCAGCAGCTACAGCAAGCAATTCTTAATTTTCAGGTGATTGTGTTAAATCTTCTATAGTGTCTGCATGACTCAAACTCACAATAGGACTTGGATACAGTTACAAAGAGCGATGCCATTTGAATACAAATTGGAGAACGAATTCCACTCTTTCACTATTTGAGCCAAGGGAAGCCCCAGGTGGCATTTGGGTAATAGGTTTGTTACTGCAAGGTTCAATGTGGCTGTTGTTAGTAGAGCTTCTGTTCTGTAGCCTGGCAATGCATTTTATTAAATTTCCTGCATGCCTCTCATTTGCATGATTCAGTTTGGCACAGCTTGTCTCGCTCTGTGGTTTAGAACAATGCCAGGTTGGCTTCTGTTTTGTCCTTAAGATAGCAAGTTCCTTTGCCTTGCTTTTGTATTCATCACCCATTTTCTGTTGTATTGTTTTATAAATAAGGTTCAAATGCTCTGCTCCAAACAGTGGCCATGTCTTATTCTTACATTATTATCTGTAGCAATTTGATTGTTGCCATGCAAGTAAAACTCTGAATGGATGGAATTAATTGCCTTAGGATTATGATAGTTTTAGCAGCTGGGAGAGAATCTGTCAGCTTCATGACTTGTTCTAGCACTGAACAGTCAGTGCAGCAAAGATTCCTGTGTTTGTGATCTTATTATAAGTCTCTGCCTTTCATTTGCAGAGCAGACATACTTCAAGCTTAGTAGAATTTACATTTTGGATACAATTAGATTTCCTCTCCATAGACAATACTTTAAACCATGCTGTAGGCTTTTATTTTGATGTTGTGTAGAATTTTAACAGGCTTAATCAATCAGCCATGGCTGTGAATTTGAATATATTTAATATATTCTCCTCCTCCCCCTAATTAAAAGTGAATTTAATGCTCATGAAAGATTCCAAAATCCTCTTGGCACAAAACAAGTTAGGTAAAGCCAGCAGCTGTGCAGGCTTTCCCATAACAGTGTGCCCCAACTCAGACACAAGTAGGTAGTAACCCAGGGTGGTAAGCAGTTCAGTCCCCTTGCCCATTCAGTCCTTTGTCTCTCTGATGGGAATGCCAGCAAGGATGCCAGTTAGTGCCAACTGTGAGAACTGTTTTTGTGTTCTGAACACTTGCTTAGCAAGATGTGGACTGACACAAACAACCTGTTATACATTTACCACCATGCACTTGTGGCCTATAGGTCACTATTGATTGGCAGAACCGGACTGCTACTAAACTGAGCCAGCTTCAAACAAATGACCCAGAGGTAAAAAACCCTATGGGCCAGAGCCTTAGCTGGTATAAATCAATGTAGTGTTGTGTCATTAATGAAGTTACACTGATTTACACCAGCAGAAAAATGTAAGTTGTTTCTGTACTGAATAATTTGCCTTTTTTGAGGCCCTGTGGCGCCCAGCCCTGTAGGAGGCATTGTGGAGATACATCAAGCCCAGCACTGTGCCTGGAGAGCAGGGACAGCTTTTGGACTCCTCATTGTAGTTGGATGTCCAAATATTCATGCAGCAAAACATCCACTCATGTGCAACTGGCCAAAAGAGTCTGCTTCATTCTGTCCAGCCCAGAATCACCCACAATGACCCACGCATTCCTAAACTCCAGCTTGATTATTTCCAATCATTATATCTAGGAATGAAGCTACATGCCCTGGAATACCTTCTTGGTACTAAACACCAGTCTGCTTAGCAACACAAGTCCACATGAACACACCCTCCCTAGAACTCTGGGTGTCTGCATTGGCTCTCTGCAGAGTCTGGAGTACAGTTCAAGGTCTCTGGCCAGCTAGTCAAAGTCCTTCAAGGGACTGGTCCTAGCTACCTGAGAAGAGATCACTTCTCCCTTCGTGACCATGATCTTCCACAACAACTGTGTTCCACTCAAACTATGAAACTCTTGGATCACTAGGGAGAGATTCATAAATAGGGGAGACAGAACTGCCCCAGGAGCTGGCTTGGCCTATGGAACCCACTCCCACAAGAGATAGAATGAGACCAGAACTAATCCCTTTTAGAACTAAACGCAACACTCATTTCTGCAATTATTAAATATACCATTACACAGCAGTAATTATGAAATTAGAACCCAAAGAAGTGAAATTCAAAGAAAATAGTGCAGAGTAATCTACACTGTCACAAATTATGAGCCTCCCACCCCCGTGCCAGTTCAGATGCAATGATGGGTGAGTTGGAGGAGTGGAGTCAAGATGCTACTGATTTCCCCCCCTCATCCCACTGTTACCTGCTGGTGAGGTAGGGAGACGGAGTAAATGGATGTGCTGCACATGCTTGCTTTTGAATGCTTGGACCCATGATACAGGTAGCCCAAGTCCTAGTCTAGCCATTAATGTGTTACTATTTCTGATTATGTTCTAGAATTGTCCTTACTCTTCCATTTTCCTGTTTTGTTCAATCTTCTGTGCTCGAGAGAAATCACCTCTCCTCAGTTTGTGAATTTATAAGTGGCCTGGAAGGACTTCTTCACATAGAGACTGAGGCCTTGATTAGGGAATCTGCATTGATCCCAATACACACAGGGCCCAAAGCGGTAACACAATTGTGCGAGGAAACCTTGGCAGTTGCTTATGGCAAAAGAATGCTTATTGAGAGTGAGCCTTAGTGCAGGTTTCTTTGCAGCATCTGTAAAACCAGGAAGGGCATTAATCTCCTTACTATCTGCTCAATATCTTGTGGTTAAAGTATCAGCAATACTTTATCAACAATAAATCACTGGATAAATGGCAGATAATGCAGTTTACTGTACAATAGGCTTACTGTTGGTGTTACATGGTTCAAGCAGGTGACACAAAGTGATACATTCTCTGTGTAAGTTTGGTATGCCAGAGAGATGAACTAATTATGGCAGGGACCATCTTTTCTTTTTTTTTCCTTTTCTTCCTGTGTGTGTACAGTGCCAACTTTAAGGAAGGTCCTGATCTATGATTGGGGTCCTAGATGAGACTACAAAGCAAATAATAACAGTAATAATAACACACACCGTGAAGAGTCCTTTCATGCTTTAGGATACAGGGCCAGTTACACCTGTTTACTGACTTCAGTAGAATTATCTCAGATTTACAATACTGCAAATTAGATCAGAAGCTGGCTCACAACACTGGAAAAAATATATTCCATATGGACAGCCTGCACTCAGAGTAACTGGTGGCAAAGGGGAGCTAAGCTGTTTAAAACAGTGTTAATAAATTGGTTTCCCCCACCCCCTTCCTGCAAACAACTGCACTTTTATTCTTCTTTTAACTCTCCTGACCTGACCAACTGGAAAAGCTTCTTGCAGCGTGGGAGGAGGTTCTTTCATTCAAACATTTTACTGCCACGGGGACTCCAATAAATGATGGGCTGCCCTATATAAACCAGCCTCCTACAAAAGCCTGTCTACCAAGGTCAAGAACTTGGGGTGTTGTCACTTATCAAGCAGTTCCACAGAGCAGAAAAGCATCCTGTTTGGCAATACAGTTTCCTATGCTGCAAGTGCTTAATTGGCAGTGAGACTTGCTGCAATTGGCTTTTCTCTAATCAGCAGAGCTCTGAAGACTTACCAGTTATTTGGGGGATTCTTTTTTCATGAGCACATATACTCTTCCCAGGCAATGATTTATTGCCATTTCTATTTCAGTAGCATGCTTTCTTAGGCCCTATTCCTGCAAAAAACTCCTAGGACCAGCCTGTACAACTGTAAGTGTTAGCAGGATCGGGCTCCTGATGAATAGGTGCCAAACCAAGCTGTCCTTGGCTGCTGGTATTTCATTCCTTTTACGTATCTTCTCAGAAGCTGATTATTTTGCAATACTGTATTTATCAGTTACATTAGACGGCAGCGTCTGTGTCATTTTAGCCTCGCTGACAGAGCCTCATGGGAAACAAGGTGAGCCAAAATCTCTTGGGAGCAGCTCTACTGACTTTAATGGGATTTTGCCCATCAGCAGATAATTTGCCCCAATATCTCTTTCCCAACTACATTGACCGGCCCTCCTTAAAGATCTTAATATAATAAATAAGCTAAGCGACCTTTCCATTGGAAAATACATTGTGTAATTGTTTAGTGAAACTCAATTGGATATGTGTTTAAGAGACATAAACAAAGGTACCTCTTTGACTGCATGAAAGCTAGAACAGCATTAAGCAGCCAGAATGGCTTTAGAGGTTGTCTACTCAGAGGTGTGTAAAGCCAGTATTTCACTTGCATTTTAGCTTTTTGAATCATAACCTTCTGGATTTATGGTACCACATATTAAAATGCTGCATCCACTAAAAGCAGTAGGAGCATTGCTGTGTCAATGGGTGCAATATCATACTTTTAATGCTTTAGGACTAATACTTTACAAACGTTTATTCAGCCCATATTTTTAGACACAATTGCCTCTGTTTTGACACTCACATATGAGACATCTGCTGCTGGGGAACTGGATGGCTCAGGGAATTGGTACTAATAAGAGAGGAGTCTTTTGTGTCTAAGTTACTGGTTCAAACCCAGGCAAGGTTGGCAGTGACTGAAAGTCATTACCATTTGACAGCTGTTATGTGGCAATATGAAATGAGTTGGTGTCCTCAGTCAGTTTCCTGGTGGACAGGTGTCAACATCATCACAATAAGAACCCCAATTAGCAACCTCATCCAAGAAGACAATGACTGAATAGTCTTGGAGGTAGATTAATTACTCTATCGCCCCTGTGAGAAAGGAAGTGTCTTTTCAGGTCAGGGTTGGGGCACACAGCAGGGGAGAAACCTGTCCTGGCACTATCCATGCAATTACTGTTCTTAGGAAAAACGAAGGATTTCAGCCTCGAGGGCTGTCAAACCAGCGCTTGTCACTAACTTCGTACAATCACTATTATTAGTATTGTTATTTATTTGTACTGTGGTGCCTAAAGACCCCAGCTCCATTGTTTTAAGCAAACTATAGAAAGACGGCCCCTGCCCATAAACAGTTTACAATATATGTATAAGCCAGAAGAAGACAACAGGTGGATACAACAAACCAATGGAGAAAGCACAGGTTATGAATTATGAATTCCATATCCATTATGGATCTGTGCTCCAGCATACACCATTACAAATATTTAAAAATTAAACTAATAGGTTGATTTTAAAAATAGGTTAAATTCCTCAGGCCCTACACACTTTTTTAACAAATTCAGCACTAAGGGCCTGATCCAAAGCCCACTGGGGTCAATGGGAGTTTAGGCCCTAAGTATGGTGTTAATGTCATTTTCAGTTAAAAAGTAGTAAATAAGGGTAAGACACTTCTATTACTCATAGCATTCTACATTCCAGCCCAGATGTGTTTTAATTTTAATGGTGGGTGAAGTGATATTTATTATAGCTAGATAAGTGCTTTCAGATCCTTTGGATGAATAGCACTATATAGATGAAATACATTATTATGTAGCAGTAGCATTATTGCTAGATATAGGCCTGATCCTGGTAAGTGCTGATTGCTTGACACTTTCAAACCCTTACTTACAAAGCTTTTTAACTTTGAACTGTGAACCTGACATACAACACAGATAGTTAATGTACAAAAAGTTTGGACAACTAATGAAGCCATTAGTTTTCATTAGACTTTGCCTGTCCACATGTTACTTTAGTAGCATAATTCATCAAGTGAAATCCAGCTTTCACATCAGTCTTCTTCTGTCACCCTAGCACATAACAGTGGTCATTCTTTTCTGAAGAATTGCTGAAAACAATGTCTCACAGGTGGCACACAGAGTTGATGGATGATATTTAAAAGCCTGCTGCCCTGAGCTGGATGAAAGCAATTTATGATATAAAGGTTGACATCAAATCTCACACACGGCTGTAGTGGGAATATCTCCTGTCTAATGCAAGACTAATGCTGAACTGCTCAAAGGCAACTTTTAAATCACCCTGTTCTGGAACATAAAGGGAGACATGTTGGCCGTGCTACAGAAAGATCAAAGAGCAATGGAGACAGTGACCATTTATAGAACCTTTCTTTCATCCATTTAATGTGTGATTAACATCATAATTCTTATTCATAAGGAGTTGTTAAAGCTTAATCATCATAACATATGGTGACTAGGCTCAGGCTAACAAGTTGACCAAAGGAAATATCACTTTTATGAGAGGGAAATATGGGTTGAAAATCTGTGAAATGAAAAGGACACAGGTTATTTTATGTTTTATGAGACTTGCAGCGCAGTCTTTTAGACTTTCTTGAACTGAACAAGATGCAAATCTTCTACTATTGTTGGAAAACAGCTTCCTAAACTAAAAGTTACTGGGTCACTCTCAGGTCAAACTTGGCCTCAAGTTCAGATTTTTTAAAAAATAACCTAATGTAAAACTTAAGACCAATAGAAAAGTTTCAAATTTTTGTTTATTACTTAGTTTGTTTTAAACTCCACTGCAGATTTTTTTTAATTGCAAATTCTGAGAAAGTTAACAAGCACATGGATAAGGCTGATCCAGAGGATATAGTATATTTCGATTTTCTTCAGAAAGCCTTTGACAAAGTCCCTTACCAATGACTCTTCAGGAAATGAAGTAGCCATGTAATATAATCAGAACTATGTGATTTTTATTTACTTAAATAACACATAGAATTATAGAAACATAGAAATGTAGGACTGGAAGGGACCTTAGTAGGTGATCTAGTCCAGTCTCCTGCACTGAGGCAGGACTAAATATTATCTAGACCATCTCTGACAGTTGTTTGTCTAACCTGTTATTAAAAACCTCCAATGATGGAGATTCCACCACCTCCCTAGTTAGGAAGTTTTTCCTAATGTCCAACCTAAACTGCCTTTGCTACAATTTAAACCCATTACTTTTTGTTCTGTCCTCAATGGATAAGGAGATCACCATCCTCTTTATAACAACTTTTTACTTAAAGACTGATATCATGTCCCCTTCAATCTTCTCTTCTCCAAACTAAACAAACCCAATTTTTCAATCTTTCCCCATAGGCCATGTTTTCTAGACCTTTAATCATTTTTGCTGATCTCCTCTGGAATTTCTCCAATTTGTCCACATCCTTCCTGAAATGTGGTGCCCAGAACTGGACATAGTACTCATAAGAACATAAGAATGGCCACACTGGGTCAGACCAAAGGTCTGTCTAGCCCAGTATCCTGTTTTCTGATAGTGGCTAATGCCATGTGCTTCAGAGGGAATGAAAAGAATACAAAATCATCAAGTGATCCATCTCCTGTCATCCATTCCCAGCTTCTGGCAAACAGAGGTTAGGGACTCCATCCCTGACCATCCTGGCTAATAGCCATTGATGGACCTATCCTCCATGAATTTATCTAGTTCTTTTTTGAACACTGTTATAGTCTTGGCCTTCACAACATCTTCTGGCAAAGAGTTCCATAGGTTGACTGTGCATTGTGTGAAGAAATACTTCCTTTTGTTTGTTTTAAACCTGCTGCCTATTAATTTCATTTGGTGACCCCTAGTTTTGCGTTATGAGAAGGAATAAATCATATTTCCTTATTTACTTTCTCCACACCAGTCATGAATTTATAGACCTTTATCATATCCCTCCTTAGTTGTCTCTTTTCCAAGCTGAAAAGTCTAAGTCTTATTAATCTCTCCTCATATCGAAGTGTTCCATACCCCTCATCATTTTTCTGTAACTTTTCCAATTCCAATATATCTTTTGAGATGGGGTGACCACATCTCCATGCAGTATCCAAGATGTGGGCCTACCATAGAGTTATAGAGGTAATATGATATTTTGTCTTATTATCTATTCTTTCCTCATGATTCCCAACATTCTGTTTGCTTTTTTGACTGCCGCTGCACATTGAGTGGATGTTTTCAGAGAACTATCCACAATGACTCCAAGATCCGTTTCCTGAGTGGTAAAAATTAATTTAGTTTATAATCCAGTTTATAATTCCTTATAAAGCATACTTATGTCTAACAACATAAGAACATAGGTCTGAAGGAGACCTCTGAGTCATCAAGTCCATTCCCCTGCTATGACAGGCAACCATGTCATATAATCCCTTCTGTATAAATATAAAACAATGTTGGTAATTGAGTAAATCAGATAAAAAATGTTACACAGCTACACTATAAACACTATAACAAACAGTATATTTACAATTGAAATGATATGATATCTGAACTCAAATCTGGGCCCTGTTTCTTTTTGAAGGTCTCTGGATGTCCTCTGAGTTGGTAATAAATTCTCATGGGATACATGCATTCATACTCTTAATCTATTCTGATTTTAAAGGTCCAGTTTCTTTTATCCAATGTCTCATTGCACAAGTTCTTGCTACTGAGAATGCACTCCCATCCATTTTCACTGATGTCCGTTTAATATAACATCTTTTAAACTATTTAAAATGCAAACATATGAATTAAATAAACCAAACACAGCTAACAAAGCTTACGTATGCTTGACAACTTTTGACCCAAACATTGCAAGCTTTCTACATTTACAAGCCATGTGTATAAAATCCCTAGGTCCCAATGCTTAACTGCATTAGGGCCACTTGGTGACACTGCACCTGAGTAAACAGTCCCAAAGCCAGTGTAACTGGTCCTTGGAGAATGACCCCAGTGTAGACAGATTCTCTGGTGGCATAGACCATAACGGCATAATTGCGGGAAAGGAGGTGTGATTAGGGATGTCCTACACCTCAGAAATCTCCAGCTGTCATAACAGACCCTTGGAGTCTTTGGAGCCAACATACATTAACTCAGCCCTCAGGCTGGCCCAAAATCAATGAAGTGAAAAACATTGTTTCATACCACCTGTGCTCTTCCTCTTCTCCTTACCTCCCAACCTGTAGTTATGTGCTCTTCAGCCACAGCCAAAGATCTAGGCCATGTCTCTTATTTTACATTCTGTGCACCACTTTGAAACAGAGCCATAGATCATAATCTTTTGTTTTGGAGTGATAAATAATTTTTGCTTAAAATTAAATAATATCAGCCCATGTTTATGGTTACATATACAAATGTAATTCAATCATCATTCTTCCCTCTATTCATCTGTATTTAATAGTGCATTCTATCTCTATTGATGTTTGAAAGTATCCCTCATGGCTATTCATCAAAAAACCTAGATATGATAAATTAGAAAGTCTTTTAGATCTTAGAGCTTCTTGGAATATTAATAATTCTACTTACCAAAATAATTAGTAGAGGCTTTATCAGTTTATTTCCCAAAACTGTACAAATAATGTCTGAGTGATACAAATTGGCAGAAATGAATATATGAGCCAAAATTTCAAAACTTGGGTGCCCCAGTCAATATTTAGGCACTGAAATAAGTGGCTACATACTCCACATTCATAGCTCCCAGGGACTTTAAAAATATGATCCTTTTGGCCATGGTTTTCTATTCTATCAATGTGCCTAAAATTTGGATAGTCTCTGATTTCAGATAGGTGAATTCACACATTGTTAGATTGTTCTGACAATTTGGGCCTTTTTTAATGTTTTAATTAATTTTATTTGTGGTTGAGACTGTGGGATAAATACATTGGCCAGATGTTTCTGCTAAAGTAGAGAAATAGAAGTGATATTTTGCTCTTATTGTTGTTTTTATTTCAGATGGACAAGACAATTCAGATAAAATAAGAAACAACTCAAAAAGCAAAACAACGACAATGATGGTGATTTATCTGTCAGTGCTTAACAAATAATGTGCTCAGAGCTGTACAAGATATAAAATAGAAATCAGACCCTGCTTGGAAGAGCTTACAGTCTAAGAAAGACAGATACAGAGCAGACAGGAGGTTCTAGGAAACCAAGAGGATGGAATCGCTCAGATTCTTTTCAGTTTCTATGATTGACTCACTTCTTGGGAACGGAAGTGGATCTTCAGAAGGGATTTGATTGGTTTATGCTAGCCTGCCTGATCTCATGCAAAGGGGTATGTTGGTGTCAAGAGGACTTTGAATGTGGATGCACCAATGATTGGGTAGTCTATTAATGCCTAGATAGGTAGATTAGGAAAAAGCATTAGGCCTGATCTACATTACAGAACTAGGTTAATGCAAGGCAGCTTATCTTGACCTAACTATGTAAGTGTCCAAATTAAAATTTTGCTCCCGTCGACATAACTGCCCTGCTATGCCGACTTAATAACTCCACCTCGGTGAGAGTCAATGTCAATGTAATGAGGTCGACACAGTGTCAGGGTACGCACTGCGTTGCTTACATTGACTATTATGGCTTTCAAAAGCCGTCCCACAATGCCTCACAGTGACAGTACAATCAGTACAAGTGCTCCAGGTGAGGACATGCACCGCTGACACAAGCAGCATAGTGTGGACACGCAAAAGCAATGTAATAACTGCGGCGGTTGTATGTCGACATAAGTTGGGTCGACATAATTTTGTAGTTTCAATGTGCCCTTAGATGCCCACAGATAAGGTCCCATCCACACTACCAGCTGGAACTGTGTAGTGGCTGAATTTCTTGTGCCATAATTGTATTTGCAATGTAGAAAGACCATTAGTGTTTTCAATTGTGTGTCTGTTATCTTGTCGACCACATTTTACTCTATGTGCCAGCATGTTGCTCTCTACTGCTTCTGTGTGCTGCAACTTCATAAGTAAGCTTCTGCGAGGAAGGCTTGGGGCGTCTGTGGATGGTGGCAGCAGCAGCAGTATTACATGTCCTCTATTTCAGGGAGTCATGGAAGACCTGCTGCTTTGTCGGTTGTCATGGTCTTTTTTGTTCAATTAATCATTTTCTTTCACTGCCAGTTAGACTAAGGGATCCGATATCATTCTCTATCTTCCATAATATAAAATGGGAATAAAAATCCAATTCTGAGTAAGCTGGTGTGGGCATTTTCTGATGCTCCTAGTCTCTTCTGGCCCAGGGATAGGAAATACTAATTGCCTCTGAACTCATGACTCCGCTATGTGAATTGGTAGAGCTGCCAGCCAGGTTGGCAGGACAGCTCTGTGCCCTCTTTCACTGTGTGAAAATCTGCAATGTTTATTGCATTTTCCATTCCGCCCAGTGGCATCCCAATCAGACTAATCAGTGTTCTGTTTAGCACTTATCAGGGGTACAGTTCTGCACTCCTCTGGCATTCCACATGAGCTGGTACAACCTAGAGGTTGCATTATTGTATGCATTTCACTGCACACCCATTGCAAAGGCTTTTCAGAATTAAGGTCCTTAAGGAGCATTTATTTAAAATTTCACAGAGCTGTCATATAGTTTAAGGCCAGAAGGAACCTTTCGATCATAGTCTCACCTTCTGGTATCACAGGTCATTAAATTCCACCCAGATATCCCTGTGTTCAGCTCAATAACTTCAGTTAAATTAAAGCATTTTAGCACTCAAGTGACTAAGCTGTCATGAGCCATAGGCAGAAAAAAGAAGAGATCAAGGTGCCACCAATGCCCAAGGCCCCTGCAATGGCAGAGGTTTGCTCAGGTAAGACATTTCTTTAACTATTTCTTTCTTTGATCCTTTTCCCACACACTGCAATTGTTACCAATATTTATTTGTGCTGCAGTAGCATCTAGGATCCATAATGAGGGATCAGGTCCCCACTATGCAAGGTGCTGTACACACATATAAAGAAAAGATGGTCCATGCCCCAAACAGTTTGCAATCCAAATGACCATGACCTCTCATCTTCCTAGTCCCCGAATGTGGGGCAAAGACTCAACATTGGAGACAAAAGATCCTTCAGTTTAGCTTAATGTATTTTGGACTAGATCAAGGGCTTTCAAATTGCCTCATCCTGTGGACTATATAGTAATGGAGAGACTTATGGACGATCATCTTTCCTCTTGAGATGGTGCAACACTCCAATGATAACTACAATGATTCCTTACATGAAAAAATAATGTTAAGAAAGAATGTATATATTTGTAGCTTCCTTTAATGAAGTGGTTCACAAACTTTTGTACTGGTGATCCCTTTCACATAGTAAGCCTCTGAGTGTGACCCCCTCTTATAAATTAAAAACACTTTCTTTATATTTAATACCATTATAAATGCTGGAAGCAAAGCAGGGTTTGTGGTGGAGGCTGGCAGCTCACGGCTCCCTCTGTAATAACCTCGCGACCCCATGAGGGGTCCCGACCCCGTTGGAGAACCCCTGCTTTAATGCAATATGAGGCTTGCACTAAAAAGAGCAGAAGCACCTGGAAAAAAGGGGGGCCCAATAACGCATGACATGCCAGCAGTCCACAGAGTATCATTTGAGAATCGCTGGGCTAGATGCAACCTGGCTGACATGGGGAGGTGGACATTGTCCCATCTAGGCCTGCTGAACTCCAGAGGGGATTTAGGCTCTGGAGAAGGCATTTGGTGACAGTAAAGATTACCCCAAGGAAGGGTAGCTTTCCATCGGGAGCTGCTGAGGGGATGCCTCCCCATCTTCTGCCTGTGCTCCCTCCCTGGCCAGCGTTGCCAATACTTTGGGCTGTGCTAGGCCCCTGCAGGCGCTCTAGTGAGGTTGTTGCTGCTTTGCCCCATACAGCCTCCTGTCTAGCTCACCTCCTTCCACCATGGGCCCTGCGACCCTGTTTGACATCAGAAAAGGCGACTCGTGGGAGGACACAAAGGGGGGCACCAGCTAAAGGGAGGGCACATGATGTCTCCACGTGACCCCCCACATGACCCCCAACGTGACTCCTCCAGCCTGGGGCCCCCGCGTTCTCCCTGTTCCCTCCCCATCTCATGTTACCTGGGCGGGGGCTCTGTCCTCCAGCTGCGCCGGATACCAATTTCAGGCAAAAGGAGCAGAATGCTGGGCAACCCCATGCCAGCAGCTCCTCCTGCATGGCTGTACCATCCACAGCCCTGTCCTGCAGGCGGGGCAGTACAGACCCCAGGAAATGCAGTTGCGTAGAAGGGCTGGGGACAGGGCTGGAGAGGTACCGGTACAGCCGCGTCGGAGGTGCTGCCAGCGCGTGGCGCTAGCTTCTGGGAGTGGCGGCCCCGTGTTCTGCTCCTTTGAACTGCTGCGGTTCCCTGCTGAATGTGCCTCCCTCAGGCGTCTGGGGAGGAGCATCTGGCCCTTGTTGCCCTTCCCAGGTGTTGCCTTTCCACAAGGATGCTCTGAAATCCTCCACATGTTTGGGGACATCCAAATTCTCTGAGATCCTTCCTGCCCTGCGAGCAAAGGAAGACAGAAGGCAGAAGGTTCTAGAAGTGAACCCCTGGCTAGGTAAGTGGTGAGGGTTTAGGTGTTGTGGAACATTGGTCCACTTTCTATGGGGAGAGGGGCTGTATAGTTTGGATGGCCTCCCACCTCAGTAGAAGGGGAACCAATCTCTTCAGGGATAGGCTGGCTAGAGTAGTCAAGCGGGCATTAAACTAATAACAAAAGAGGAGAATAAAAAGAGGGAGGATATGAGGCCTCATTTAGCATAGAATCAAGATGCTGGAAACAAAATTAATCAAGGAACCAAAGGATATGAAGACAAGAAATTCTTTAACTGCCTAAACACCAGTGCTTGGAGCCTGGGTAACAAACAAGAGGAATTGGAATTGCTCATTTATGAGCATAAATTCAAGCTAGCTGGTATTACTGAAATCTGATGGGATGAGTTGCAGAACTGGAATGTTAAAATCAATGGTTATATCCTATTTAGGAAGGATCGAACAGGCAAAAGGAGGGGGGAATGGCATTCTGTGTCAACAATGGCATTACCTGTTTCTGAGTCACTGATAACTCAATAGACAATGATCAGGAATGCTTGTGGATCAATGTCCATAAAGCGTAAAATGGGGTATTAGTGGGTGTCTGCTATGACCACTAAATCCCACTAGGGAAGAGGCTCCTTATGATGTAGTGGAATATCTGTGATGCAGTGCCATGGGTAATTTATCATCACTTTTCATCATGTATTTTGATGGGAGAGGATGCTATAGACCTGTCCCAATACTTCTTTTTGGAGGGCCTATGGAGCTTAGCATTTTCCCCACGATACGTCTCGTTGTCAGGTGGAGGATCTCATTTGGGTTGGGACCCTCAGGACAAGGATGAGGCGGCACAAGCTCTAGTGGTGAGATGGGTGTGGTACAGTGATTATGTCCTTGATCTGTAAAGCATGCTACAACTTTCACTTCTTGGCTCAGAGAGAGAATCATCCAGGGTGAAATCCTGGCCCCCTTGAAGACTGTATAATATTAATATTAAAGGCTGTATACCCTTAGATATAACAGTGCAGACAGATTGTTTGTCTCAAGGTTTGCCAATTATCTTCGCATCCTTGTGGAACAGATTTAACTTGGGAAGTGATCAGCAATCAGGATTTCACGTAACTTCAGGTTGTTTACATTTCTGCTTGCCGCGAAGTAATTTCCTATTGCTCTTTCAGTATAAAAATTGTACCCTTCTCTCAATATATTTATGTTACTTGTGCTCTCTTATTTGACTTGTGCATTTCAGCCTCACAAAGAAGGATGGGAATACAAGTTTAAAGCCGAACCCATTAGCAGGAGCAGGGCCCTAAATGAGAGACAGTGATAAATTATATTGGGTTAGATTATAAAATCTGTTCATGAGTTTAAATTATATTTACAACAACTTAAACAATTCCAATCACATAGTGGATTCCTGCATCTGGTTTCCTGAACAAGGATGTATTTTGATAGTGAATAGCCAGCATGGTAGGTTGACATACATTATTTGACAATGTCCTAATATTAGAAATGTCTGGTCAACTATTATAAATGTTACAGAGATATTATGGAATCAGAAACCACTGACTGCATCAAAATTATATTTGCTGCCTAATTTAATTTAGCTACAAAGTCTTTTAAATTGCCCTTGGTTGTGTAAAGAGCTTGATCCTGAGAAGGTGGAAAATCTCCTATATCCAATTTTAAAAGCTTGATACTATAAGATGGCAGAAATAGCTTCATATGAGCATCTCATTTACTGCATTTATGGGGAAAAAAGAAGAATTCCTCTTATATGGGAAGAATTTCTCTCTCATATAAAGGAAATCACATATCTGCAAACAAGAAGGATATGAGATTGATAGGGAGACATCATGGAAAGGGGAATGGTGTGTGTGTAATTTTGTAGCATTGTTTTAAAACCAATAGACATAAAATAATCAAAGCATATATTGTATTACTTGGGTCTGATAAGCTGTTCGCTGTGCAGACAACATAGTGATGAGCATGGTATAAATGCCTAGATAGTCACAGTAACAAATGGCTGCATTTCATGCATTTCAGACGTATTCTGCAATATTAGCTAAAATGGACAGATGCCCAGCCATCATCATTTACCAACATCTAAAGTAATCTCAGTGCAGCACTAACAAAACAAATAGTAATTGTAAGGCATGAGTAGTTTGGTTTTGCATTTAGTACATCTTGATTTGATAGTAACCATTTTAAAGTCTGGAAGAATTTTGCACTCACTAGCTGATTTTACAAGAAAGAGAAGCGCTTATCAGCAAAGGTTAATGTAACTGTCAGTGCATGAGAACCCTATGGGTAGAAAGAGTCTCATCTGGCTGTTTTTTAAAGGGCAACAAACATCACTGTAAAAAAGGATTTTTTTCCATTTCTAGAAGCCTTTCACATGGTCCAAGTGAGTTGCATGATACGTCACTGGCTGCTATTTGTAGTTACATTTACTACATTGTAATGATTGTAAATGCTTTGTTTCTCCTTGATTGCACTTTTAAAATGTATAAACTGTTAGTGTCCAAACTGAATAATCCACATTTTACTTCAGTGTAAGAGAAATCTATCTATCTTTGGTACTTACCTGCCCCCCATGAGCACGTCATTATCTTTAATGTATTTATCCTCACAATGCCCTGTGTAGTAGGGGAGTGCTATTATCCACATTTTACAAATGGGACACTGAGGTGCAGAGAGGCTAAATGACTTGCCCAGGGTCCCAAAAGAAGTCTGGAGCACAACAAAGACTTGAATCCCAGGTCTCTGTAGTTTCAAACTAGCACCCTAACCTCTGGCCCATCCTTCCTTAGTAAACCAAAGCCAGAAGTTCATACGGTTACATGTGTAAACCAATCCCAAGTCTATGTACAACAATTCTGATAGAGAAAGGCTTGCCTACATCAGACTTTCTTCCTTTAAACCTTCCTTCCCTTGTTACTACCCATACAGCTCCATGTCTTGCAGCAACAGCAGGAACACTGGAGGAGACAGGTCAGCAGTGTTTTTACCACTATGTCATCTACAACTGCTATGCACAGAGTTAAATTGCATAGCAGTGAAAACACTGGTGACTGCTCTACACTAGTGCTCCCACCATCAGTGCCACCAGTGGAGCAACATGATTGGAAGCAACTGTGGGAAATGTTAAAAAAAATAAGTGTTTGTAATGAAGGGGAATGCAGAGTGCCCGTTGCACTTTGGTAGTTCCCAGCTAGCCTGTCAAATTGCTGTTGGCCCTTTAAAAGGAGATGAGTCTCAGCCCCACCTGTGACACAGCCAACTCTCCTCCCCAGATGGGGAAAATGAGGGGCATGTGATATGACTGATAGGTCATATGACTCACTCAGGCTTCCAGGGTAGATAGGAAGAGGCCTGGGGAGGAATAGGGGATAGTAGCAGCACCAAAACTGCCTATCAAGAACAAGTGTGTGCCTGTAGGAGACCTGGTAGGGGAACTCTGTTTCTTTGTGGTGTGATCTGATCTCCAAGCTGTGGGGAGACTACACTCCAGCAAAGATGCTGTGGAGGAAGAACTATTAAAAAGATTTTGTTTTGAGTCTCATTTGTTTGGAAAGACTTTGTTGCCAGTCTGGGTGGAACGAGATGAGAATAACTGGAGGGCCACTTGAAACTGTGTAAGGACTTAATAAATTAGACTTCAGAAGGGGAATCTTGTTTTTTGAATACCCTGAACTGTGTGGTGTTCTTAAGGAGCCCTGGAGAGAAGGAAACTGAGATGGGGTGCTCTAGGACTTTCCTAGGCTATGAGGGGGTAACTCTGGAGGCGTTACATGGACAGCTGGCACACTTTAAAGCAACCCCAGGGCCAAGATAGGAGAAAGGCTTAATCCTGATAAAACATAAGGAAAGCTTATGGAATGAGGAAAGGAAATGGGGGGGGGGATTTAAAAAGCATATTAGTGCTTATCTGCATCTTTGGGTGCCTAGATACCTTTGGAAATATGGTCCTTAGCCATTAACTTCAATGGGAGCTGGGTCAGGCACTTAAACTAGCGTGGATTGTCTAGTTCTCCATGTTCCATGTGGGGATTCTTAAATCAGCTGTTTTGTATTACTATAAGAAGGCATTGCAAATCTATGCCCAGAACTCCATGTGGTTCTGCTTGTAGCGTGCATAGTTGTCTTTGACAAGGCTGCAAGTCTGTTCAAAGTCAGTCAGTATTATGTTTTCAAACTAATTTTGCACTAGCTGTTACTATGAATAATGCTTGATAAACTTCCACAAGGGAAGGGACATGTTCACCAGGATTTACTGCATCCTTTGGATTCCTAGAGCCAAAAGCTCTCCTTGGCTGAGTAAAGGAGAACAAATGCCTGCTATTGATACAAAATTTGGTCCAGGAAGTGTGGAAGAAGTGGAGGAGGGCCTATAAAGGAGTGTGCTACCTTGGCCCTCTTTGGATATTATGCCTCTCAAAAGAAACTGCAAATTTACACGTGCTCTTGGAAGTTAATATTCTTTGCATGTTTCAGAAGGACACTGTAGTGGGTTGGCAAACTAAAGGCCGTATAGCTACTAAATCAGTCATGCTGCCAGAACTGAGCAAACCCTGGAAGAAGCATAGATGTTCCAAGATCTGTCTAGTTGGATCAGAATTCCCTGTGGATCCTAGCACTGTGTATACATAAGAGGCTATGCCTCTCTGTGGGTCTGTTAACCCCTCCTTCCAAAGGAAAGAACGCTCTGGAGTTATCCAAGTGGATTTCTGTAAGTTCTTTTCTTCTCTTCCATGGGTTTGTCCCTGGAAGAGAAGTAACTGACCCCATATATTTTCACTTATGAATTGCAGGCTGAAAGCTTCTTAGCTCTGAGAAAGGCCAGGAAATGGCATTCCACCCCAGCAAAGCCAGAATCCAAGATTTGCAATCTTTCTCTTTGATTTGGAGCAGTTGCCATAGCGCACTGCAGTAGGACCCTCCATTGCAATTAATTTGGGGAATTTTTTCAAGTTGTGGTTTTATTAACTATATCTTCTATTTTCAGCTAATGGAAAACATCTGAACAAGCTGCATGCAGTTCCTTATCCTTATAGCAAAGGAGGAACAATGGCAGCACTGGTTGATACTTGTTTTATTCCATTCGAAAAAAATTATTTTTTTTTTAAATGTACACTTGACCAAAAAAAGGTGCCTTACTCACTGTTTAACTAGAGCTGTGGCTGAACTACACCCTTGGATATGATCACACCAAACTTTGGCAAACCTTTGTCACAGCTCTACTGGGGAGCATCAGCATCAGTGCTACGTCCATCAGTGATGGCCCTCGTGTACTCCATAGCTGAGTACTGTGCACCAGTGTTGGCCAGAAGTAGCCACGCTCGACTTGTTGATGTCCAACTTAACCTTTGACAATGTGACTTCAACCCTGATGAAGCATGGAAAGCTGAATGGAATTCACAAGAAGTTACAAACAAACCGACCCGATGCAGAAGATCCCTGGCTTTGAGCGTCCATGAAACTCATTGGTGACCTTAAACCGCATCAGCACAAACCATGGCAAATGCAGATACTTGCTGCACAAATGGAAAATTTTAAAAACTTTCCAGTGTGCGACTGTGGTCACCCAGAACAGACCGTGGAGCATATAACAATTCAATGTCCAATTCACAAATACGAAGGAGGCATCACAGTGATACACTCTGCTACTCCTGATGCAATTATCTGGCTTAACCACCTAAGTGTAAAATTATAATTTATTGCTCTACATCTACATCAGCCATGCAAAGAGAATTATAGAAGCTATGTTTTCTGGTAAATGAGCTTTTCCACCTTCCACCCTAAGGAGACACGCAATACATTATTCCTCTTACATTGTAAGGCATATCTTATTTTGTTGTAGATCATCATTAGGCAGGGGAAGGCTTGTTTGCACAGTTCAGTAAGCATGTATTTTGGACTATTTTGTGTTATATAAAAACTTTATAGTTATACATAATTAGGCTTGGAAAGATTAGATTTTTATTGGTAAATGTCAGTAAACCTTAATTTCTCCTCCATTCACAAACCGACAAATATTTCCATTAACTAATAGAAATTTACAGCTAGACAAAGCAAGAAAAATAGTGTTTGAGAACTTAGAGTTTGATTTAAGGAAAATTACTTTGTATATTTTGACAATGTATTGAGAATTTATGGTTTTTAAAGGTTAAAGCTTTAACTTTTTGCATCTTGTCTGTCACTAAGTAGCTATTGTGGCCCCCACCGTAACTTCCTGCAACTGTGAACATTTAAATTGACATTATCCGACAAAAAAAAATTAATTTTGCCAAGGGTATGTAATACAAAGCAGTCATACATTACATAACATCA